>NC_140993.1:270592229-271792229 GCF_052327205.1 Somniosus microcephalus
GGGAAGCTTTAGAATCAACAATCCGGGAGAAAATTAACAGCCACTTGGACAAGCATATCTATATATATAAAGGATAAAAGGATATGTCTGTCTGTCTGTCTCTCTGTCTGTCTCTCTGTCCGGCTATACAATCAAAAGTTATAGAGCGTACCTAAACATATGTTATATCAAAAGAAAGCTCATCATTAGGGGACTCTTGTAGGTGTATTTACTTTTTGCTCGGACAAAAATTGTGCTGATGGTATCCAAAAAACATTCAAAATTCCTCTCATTATCACTCATTTGCATCGAGTGGGGGCGGGTTCATTGTGTGTGCGGGCAGGCCATCCCACAGTTAAGTGACGTGATGATTGACCAATCCTACAGTTCAGTCACCTGACGGTTGACCAATCGGTGCATGTGTGGGCGGGCCTAATCATTCTCAACTGAGGTGAGTGTCCGCCATCTTGATTCCTAACGATTTTTTTCCCCACTTGCTGTGTGTTTATTTTCCCCACTTTCTGTGTGCACCCCGTTAGGTTCTTTTGTGCAGTTGTCTTCTTAGCTATTGGGTGCTTAAAAACCTGAACTTTGATATTTAGGGATCTCGCTTTATTGTAGTGGATGTGCGGAGCCGTGGCCTAGCAGCGCGGGAAGCCTGGGCCTCGAGTTCAGCGGATTCCCAGCGCGCCCAGAACCTGTTGAGCCTGCTGAAGGCCCTCGGCGTCTCACTCTCCCCCCACCCCGCCCCCCCAGTTCTCTCTCTTTCTTCCCCGCGCAGCCCGAAAGCCCGGGGGAAGAGGGAAGCGAGCAGCTGAGCGGCGGGCGGCGTCTCTCTCTCCCGGAACCTGTCCAACCTGCTGAAGGCCCTCGGCATCTCACTCCCCCCCGCCCCCAGTCTCTCTCCCCCGCGCAGCCCGAAAGTCCGGGGGAAGAGAGCAGGTGAGCGGCGGCGTCTCTCTCTCTCCCCCACCGCAGCGAAAGGCGTTCGTCTGCCGCCCGGCCAACCGGTTCCAAAGGCCCGCCACGTTCAGGATGAGCAACCCCGGGCTCGCTTCTGAGCGATGGGCACCCGGCCTCCCGATGTCAGACTGACTCCGTTCTGGTACCGGAAAGGAGGAGGGAGAGAGGGGGAAGGAGGGAGGGAGAGAGGGGGAGGGAGGGAGAGGGAGAGGGGGAGGGAGAGAGAGAGCGAGGAGGGTGAGGGGGTGAAGAGCGAGGAGGGGGAGGAGGTGAAGGAGGGAGGAGGGGGGAGGAGGAGGGGGAGGGAGGAGGAGGGGAGAGGAGGAGGGGGAAGAGGGAGGAGGGGGGAAGAGGGAGGGGGGGAAGAGGGAGGAGGAGGGGGGGAGAGGGAGGAGGAGGGGGGAAGAGGGAGGAGGAGGGGGGAAGAGGGGAGGAGGGAGGGGGGAGGAGGGAGGGGAGGAGGGGGGAGGAGGAGGAGGGGGGGAGGAGGGAGGAGGAGGAGGGGGGAAGAGGGAGGAGGAGGAGGGGGGAACAGGGAGGAGGAGGAGGGGGGAAGAGGGAGGAGAGAGGGGGAGGGAGGGAGAGGGAGAGGGGAGGGAGAGAGAGAGCGAGGAGGGTGAGGGGGTGAAGAGCGAGGAGGGGGAGGAGGTGAAGGAGGAGGAGGGGGGGAGGGGGGAAGAGGGAGGAGGAGGGGGGGAAGAGGGAGGAGGAGGGGGGGAGGAGGAGGAGGGGGGAAGAGGGAGGAGGAGGGGGGGAGAGGGAGGAGGAGGAGGGGGGAGGAGGAGGAGGGGGGAGGAGGGAGGAGGAGGAGGGGGGAAGAGGGAGGAGGAGGAGGGGGGGAACAGGGAGGAGGAGGAGGGGGGGAAGAGGGAGGGAGAGAGGGGGAGGGAGGGAGAGGGGAGGGAGAGAGAGAGCGAGGAGGGTGAGGGGGTGAAGAGCGAGGAGGGGGAGGAGGTGAAGGAGGAGGAGGGGGAGGGAGGAGGGGGGGAGAGGGAGGAGGGGGGGAAGAGGGGAGGGAGGGGGGAAGAGGGAGGAGGAGGGGGAAGAGGGAGGAGGAGGGGGGAGGAGGGAGGAGGAGGAGGGGGGGAGGAGGGAGGAGGAGGAGGGGGAAGAGGGAGGAGGAGGAGGGGGGGAAGAGGGAGGAGGAGGAGGGGGGAGGAGGGAGGAGGAGGAGGAGGAGGGGGGGAGGAGGGAGGAGGGGGGAAGAGGGAGAAGGAGGAGGGGGGGAAGAGGGAGGAGGAGGAGGGGGGGAAGAGGGAGGAGGAGTGGGGGCCCCCCCAGTCGCGCGCTCTCTTTCCCCCCCAGTCGCGCTCTCTCTTCCCCCCCAAGTCGCGCTCTCTCTTTTCCCCCCACTCGCGCTCTCTCTTCCCCCCCAACTCCGCGCTCTCCTCTTCCCCCCCAGTCGCGCTCTCTCTTCCCCCCCAGCCGCGCTCTCTCTTCCCTCCAGTCGCGCTCTCTCTTCCCCCCAGTCGCGCTCTTCTCTTCCCTCCAGTCGCGCTCTCTTCTTCCCCCCCAGTCGCGCTCTCTCTTCCCCCCCAGTCGCGCTCTCTCTCTCTTCCAACAACAACATGCCCTCAAAAAAGCCTCGGCACCGCCGGGCACCCCCAGCTAGTAAACTAATGAAGGAGATCCAGCACTGATTTGTTAAGGGCAAATCATATTTGACTGACTTGATTGATTTTTTGATGAGGTAACAGAGAGGGCGAATGATGGCAGTGCCGTTGATGTTGTGTATATGGACTTGCAAAAGGTGTTTGATAAAGTGCCACATAATAGGCTTGTTAGCAAAATTGAAGCCCATGGGATAAAAGGGGCAGTAGCAGCATGGATACAACATTGTCTAAGGGATAGAAAACAGAGAGTTGTGGTGAATGGCTGTTTTTCAGTACAAGGTTCAGTACTAAGACCACTGCTGTTTTTGATATACATTAATGATCTGGACTTGGGAGTACAGGGCAAAATTTTGAATTTGCAGATGATACGAAACTTTGAAGTGTACTAAACAGAGAGGAAGATAGTAATAGACTTCAGGAGGTAGAATGGACGGGCACATGGCAGATGAAATTCAATGCAGAAAAGTGTGAGGTGATCCATTTTGGTCGGATGAATGAGGAGAGACAGTCCACTGTAGTCTATTTCTGCCTCATTCCTCCAAAGTAAGCCTTACCTAAATCGAAAACCATGGTTCGTGACTCACTCTTCTCATTCTCCAACCTAATATCAAATTGAATCATTTCATGGTCACTGTTTCTTTACTGTTAGATTATTGACTAATTCTGGCTCACTACTCATCACTAAATCTACGGAGTGATTGCTTGCACAGTGTATCAGTCCTTCTGCGCCTGCGCACCTGTATGGGGGAGCATGAAGACCGTCTTGGCAGTCTGAAGATGCCTTGGGACTGCGCAGCACACTCGATCAGTCGTGCATGCGCCTACACTGTGCATGCACCTATACTCCGGAGGGCAAAGCGGAAGTGGGGCCGGCCAAAGCACGTTGCTTTGCTTCGCCTGGAGCCTGGTGTTGCAAATAGACGCATGCGGAGCCTGGAGCCAGGAGCAGTTTTCTTTTAGCTTGACCATACTGACGTGACCCGCAACAAAAAAATGACAAAAATGTAGAGCAGTGGAAAAGTTTGTGGAGATTAAATAAAAGGATAAGAATATAATAGCAAGGACCTTCCCGTGCAAGTGCAGGAGATCCAACACCCGCCCTTTTACCTCCTCCCTTCCCACCCTCCAGGGCCCCAAACACCCCTTCCAGGTGAAACAGTGATTTACTTGTACTTCTTGCAATTTAATATACTGTATTCGCTGCTCACGATGCAGTCTCCTCTACATTGGGGAGACCAAACGCAGATTGGGTGATCGCTTTGCGGAACACCTCCGTTCTGTCCGTAAGGGTGACCCCGAGCTTCCGGTCGCCTGTCACTTTAATTCTCCGCTCCACTCCCACTTTGATCGCTCCATCCTTGGCCTCCTACACTGTTCCAACGAAGCTCAGTGTAAGCTCGAGGAACAACACCTCATCTTTCGATTAGGCACTTTACAGCCTTCTGGACTCAACATCAAGTTCAACAATTTCAGACTATAAATTGGCCCCTGGATATCTTTATATATGTTTTTTTTCTTGTTTCCTCACATGTTGCTGCCATCATCATTTACACTTCATCTCGAGTCATCTTTTGTTTCTTAACTTGTCCCATTACCATCTCCTCTCGCCTTGCACCATCATCCCTTTTGTCCTTTAATCTCTCCTGCCTTCCACCCTATCACAGACCTTCCCTTTTGCTCTTTCCTCCCCTCCCCCCTCTCCCTGCTTAAAAATCTCTCTTCCCTAACCTTTCCCAGTTCTGACGAAGGGTTGGACCCGAAACATTGACTCGGTTTCTCTCTCCTCGATGGTGCCTGACCTGCTGAATGTTTCCAGCATTTTCTGTTGTTATTTTAAAAGGATAAGGATTATTTGATTTGAAAATTATGAGTGAATTCTTCAACTGATCGATGAACCTTTATAGATTATCATATTACTCATTACACATTTTCCTACAATTTAGCCATTTGGTAGAATTATAATTATATTCAATTATATCTAAGGTGCAATATAGTTGATATGTACTAATTACATATAAAGATGGTTAGTTTCACTACTGTTATGAATAAGTGTATTGTATTTATTCCAAATTAAACTTTTAGATAACGATGTTACTGCTAAATCTTAGTCATTAAACTGAATATTAACCATGGTACTTAGAATATAAATGTGTTCACTGGTGCTATGTCAGTCCACGCCAATGTGTTTCTGCAACAAGTTAATATACTTCAACAGATGTATATTTAGATTGAAAGATATCCTAGTAATGAGATATTTTCCATTTAACTCAAGTGTAAAGTATTCCATTTCAGTATAAGGTACCACTTCAATTTGTGTATTTGAAGGAAACAAGATGCTTCTGGCAAACTAGCACAGACAGACACACCCTCACCCCACGCACCCCGCACCCTCACCCCACACACACCCTCACCCCTCACCCCACACACACCCTCACCCCACGCACCCCGCGCCCCACACCCCACACACACCCTCACCCCGCACCCCACACACACCCTCACCCCACGCACCCCCGCACCCCACACACACCCTCACCCCGCACCCCACACACACCCTCACCCCTCACCCCACACAATTCACAATTCACAATTCAAATCGCTTTATTGGCATGATAAGTTACATCTTATGTTGCCAAAGCATCAAAATACATCTATGGTTTACCACATAAACGCAGTTCCATTCATACAGTGTATAAACAGGTCTATCCCTGAGTGTATAAATATACATTCGCATCGTTTATATATATTCTTTTCTTAGTTTACTGGTTGGCTCTCTGTTCATGGCAAGCTGTAACATAGCGTGCCGCCAGTGTTATACAGCTTCTCTCCTCTCCCAGTAGGAATGGGAGTTTTTGGTTGTCATTCAGATTTCTGAAATCAGGGCATATTTGTGAGAATTTTTGGTAGAAATTCTCCCTGATGCCCTGATATTTTCCACAAGCTGTGAGGAAGTGCATCTCTGTCTCCACCACTCCCTGACAGCAGTGCGAGCATATCCTTTCCTCTCTTGGCAGCCTGGTCTGCCTGTGTCTGCCTTTTTCGATCGCTAGGCTATGTTCGCTAAGTCTGTACCTTGTCAAGGTTCTTCTCAGTTTGTTATCCTTTACCATGGTCAGGTAATCAGCTATGTTGTATTGTCTGTTTAGGGCCAAGTAGCAATTGAGTTTGCTTTGGGTTTTTGTTGTTTCTGCCCAATATGTCAGATATTTTTCCTTTTGCTTAGCGACGATTGTGTTGGGTCGAATTCTTTGTGTTACCCTGTCACTGTCCTGGGGCTGGTTATTGTTAGTATTGTTAGTAGTTACTTCACTGAGTCCCAGGACTAGTTGACTGAGGGTATTCTTCTTTATGGTCAGCTCTTGGCATTTCAGGGCGTCGTAGTGATAGCATTGGGGATTGCTCATTTGTAGGTGATTCCAAAATTTGGTGGCTCTTTTTTGGATAGTGATTATTAATGGATATTGGCCGAGTTCCGCCCTGCATGCATTGTTTACTGTTTTCCTTTGAGTCCGGAGGATACTTTTACAGAATTCTGCATGTAGGATCTCAATTGGGTGTTTGTCCCATTTTGCAAATTCTCACACCCTCACCCCACGCACCCCGCACCCCACACACACCCTCACCCCGCACCCCACACACACCCTCACCCCACGCACCCCGCACCCCACACACACCCTCACCCCGCACCCCACACACACCCTCACCCCACGCACCCCGCACCCCACACACACCCTCACCCCGCACCCCACACACACCCTCACCCCGCACCCCACACACACCCTCACCCCACGCACCCCGCACCCTCACCCCACACAGACCCTCACCCCTCACCCCACACACACCCTCACCCCACGCACCCCGCGCCCCACACCCCACACACACCCTCACCCCGCACCCCACACACACCCTCACCCCGCACCCCACACACACCCTCACCCCATGCACCCCGCACCCCACACACACCCTCACCCCACGCACACCGCGCCCCACACCCCACACACACCCTCACCCCGCACCCCACACACACCCTCACCCCGCACCCCACACACACCCTCACCCCATGCACCCCGCACCCCACACACACCCTCACCCCGCACCCCACACACACCCTCACCCCACGCACCCCGCACCCCACACACACCCTCACTCCGCACCCCACACACACCCTCACCCCACGCACCCCGCACCTCACACGCACCCCGCACCCCACACACACCCTCACTCCGCACCCCACACACACCCTCACCCCACGCACCCCGCACCTCACACGCACCCCGCACCCCACACACAACCCGCCCCACACTCACCCCGCACCCCACACACATCCCTCACCCCACACACACCCCTCACCCCACACACACCCTCACCCCACACACCCTCACCCCACACACACCCCTCACCCCACACACACCCTCACCCCACACACATCCCTCACCCCACACACCCCTCACCCCACACACACCCCTCACCCCACACACACCCCTCACCCCACACACACCCCTCACCCCACACACACCCACACCCCACACACACCCTCACCCCACACACACCCCTCACCCCACACACACCCACACCCCACACACACCCTCACCCCACACACACCCTCACCCCACACACACCCCTCACCCCACACACACCCCTCACCCCACACACACCCCTCACCCCACACACACCCTCACCCCACACACACCCTCACCCCACACACCCTCACCCCACACACACCCCTCACCCCACACACACCCCTCACCCCACACACACCCCTCACCCCACACACACCCTCACCCCACACACACCCTCACCCCACACACCCTCACCCCACACACATCCCTCACCCCACACACCCTCACCCCACACACACCCTCACCCCACACACCCTCACCCCACACACACCCCTCACCCCACACACACCCCTCACCCCACACACACCCTCACCCCACACACACCCTCACCCCACACACCCTCACCCCACACACACCCCTCACCCCACACACATCCCTCACCCCACACACCCTCACCCCACACACCCCGCACCCCACACACCCACACCCCACACAATACAATACAATACAATACAAATCGCTTTATTGGCATGATAAGGTACATCTTATGTTGCCAAAGCATCAAAATACATTTATGGTTGAACACATAAACGCGGTTCCATTCATACAGTGTATAAACAGGTATATCCTTGAGTTTATAAATATATTTTCGCCTTGTTTATATATACTCTTGTCTTAGTTTGCACACTCCGCACCCCACACACACCCCTCACCCCACACACATCCCTCACCCCACACACACCCTCACCCCACACACCCTCACCCCACACACATCCCTCACCCCACACACACCCCTCACCCCACACACCCTCACCCCACACACATCCCTCACCCCACACACACCCCACCCCACACACACCCCTCACCCCACACACATCCCTCACCCCACACACCCTCACCCCACACACCCCGCACCCCACACACTCCGCACCCCACACACCCTCACCCCACACACACCCCTCACCCCACACACACCCCTCACCCCACACACACCCTCACCCCACACACACCCCTCACCCCACACACACCCTCACCCCACACACACCCCGCCCCACAAACACCCCTCACCCCACACACACCCCTCACCCCACACACACCCTCACCCCACACACACCCCTCACCCCACACACACCCCACCCCACACACACCCCTCACCCCACACACCCTCACCCCACACACACCCCTCACCCCACACACCCTCACCCCACACACACCCCTCACCCCACACACCCTCACCCCACACACACCCCACCCCACACACACCCCTCACCCCACACACACCACCCCACACACACACCCCTCACCCCACACACACCCCTCACCCCACACACACCACCCCACACACACACCCCTCACCCCACACACCCCGCCCCACAAACACCCCTCACCCCACACACACCCCTCACCCCACACACACCCCTCACCCCACACACACCCCTCACCCCACACACACCCCTCACCCCACACACACCCCTCACCCCACACACACCCCTCACCCCACACACACCCCTCACCCCACACACACCACCCCACACACACACCCCTCACCCCACACACACCCCTCACCCCACACACACCCCTCACCCCACACACACCCCGCACCCCACACACACCCCTCACCCCACACACACCACCCCACACACACACCCCGCACCCCACACACACCCCGCACCCCACACACACCCCTCACCCCACACACACCACCCCACACACACACCCCTCACCCCACACACACCCCTCACCCCATACACACCCCTCACCCCATACACACCCCTCACCCCACACACACCCCGCACCCCACACACACCCCTCACCCCATACACACCCCTCACCCCACACACACCCTCACCCCACCCCACACATACCCCTCAACCCACACACACCCCTCACCCCACACACACCCCTCATCCCACACACACCCCTCACCCCACACACACCCCTCACCCCACACACACCCCTCACCCCATACACACCCCTCACCCCACACACACCCTCACCCCACCCCACACATACCCCTCAACCCACACACACCCCTCACCCCACACACACCCCTCACCCCACACACACCCCACACACACCCCTCACCCCACACACACCCCTCACCCCACACACACCCTCACCCCACACACACCCCACACCCCACACACACCCCGCACCCCACACACACCCCTCACCCCACACACACCCCTCACCCCACACACACCCCACCCCACACACACCACCCCACACACACCCCTCACCCCACACACACCCACACCCCACACACACCCCTCACCCCACACACACACCCCTCACCCCACACACACCCTCACCCCACACACACCCTCACCCCACACACACCCCTCACCCCACACACACACCCCTCACCCCACACACACCCCTCACCCCACACACACCCACACCCCACACACACCCCTCACCCCACACACACCCCTCGCCCCACACACACCCCGCACCCCACACACACCCCTCACCCCACACACACACCCCTCACCCCACACACACCCCTCACCCCACACACACCCCGCACCCCACACACACCCTCACCCCACACACACCCCTCACCCCACACACACCCCTCACCCCACACACCCCCTCACCCATTGGTTTATTGTCTGGCAAATCCTCACTAGCTTCCTGCTGTGGTCGCACCACACGAGATCCAGAGGCCATTGTATACTTGCACTTCTTGTTTTCCATTTCCTATTTTACTGAACATTTCTGCCTTGAATTAAATAATTTTTATCACTTCCAGAAGGAAAAAACAAACTCCAAAGAAGTAACTAACCCACTAGCGTGTAAAGTCTTTGGGGGAGAAATTTGTGTTCGCCGGTAAAGTTGCTTCCTCTGTGTCTTCCCCCGAGAACTTAAGAACATAAGAAATAGGAGCTGGAGTCGGCCATTTGGCCCCTCGAATTTACTCCGCCATTCAACTGATCCAACTGATTTGGCTGATCTTCTAACTCAACTCCACCTTCCCGCACTATCCCCATATCCCTTCATTCCCTTAGTTCCCAAAAGTCTATCGATCTCTGTCTTGAATATACTCAACGACTGAGCCTCCACAGCCCTCTGGGGTAGAGAATTCCAGATTCACAACACTTTGAGTGAAAAAATTCCTCCTCCTCTTGGTCCTAAATGGCCGACCCCTTATTCTGTGACTGTGACCCTGTGTTCTAGATTCCCCAGCCAAGGAAACATTTTCCCAGCATTAACCCTGTCAAACCCCTTAAGAATTTTATATGTTTCAATTAGATCATCTCTCATTCTTCTAAACTCTAGGGAATATAGGCCTAGTTCCTCATAAGGAAATCCCTCATCCCAGGAACCAGTCTAGTGAACCTTTGCTGCACTCCCTCGAAGGCAAGTATGTCTTTCCTTAGGTAAGGAGACCAGAACTGTACACAGTACTCCAGGTGTGGCCTCACCAATGCCCTGTATAATTGTAGTAAGACTTCTTGATGGAGGGATCAGAACCCGCCGTCACTCAATAGCACTTTAACCTCTGACCCGCCTTCAAACCTGCCCTCTGAGCACCGGCAAAATCGCGGCCATTGTTTCAGAATATAACTGTCTCAAATACACTCAAGGTTCATGCACCACACGTTATGTTCTAAAACAAGCTCAAATGTTTTAGTCACATAATCTGGTACAAATACTATTTACCCCAGTTAAAAAAAAACTGGGAAAAAAATCTGATCAGACGGGCCAATCCCCACTCCCAGCTTCCCGTCAGGGAGCTGTGTTTGAAGGGAATGTGGGTGGAGATGGATGGAAGCACAGGACCTTGTGGGAGTGTATTTGCTTTCAGGCCCTTATTAACAGAAGGCTCGACGTCACTCGCTGATTGAATAGGAAATGACTTTCACTGATTGATTTTTGAAGTGCAGCGACCATTTTTCCTGGGCAATGGTGAAAAATAACAGATTGCGACAAAACCCACTCTGCAACAGCTGTGAGTAACTACTTGGCTTCCCCATGGGGTCTGGACAACTCTGCAAGAGTTCGATTTAAGTTCACACACGCCAATCTGTGATACCATGGGGGTAAAGCATGAAATCTGGAAATAGCTGTTACTCATGCTAGGGCATGTAGCTGTGACTAATGAAGTCGAACGCAATTCAGTACCACTTACAGTCATTAGCAAGCTGCACAAGGACTTGAAAAATAGCTACTCAGTCTATATTTTCTAGCATTTAGCAATACGAAATCCAAACAAGTGGAAAAGGTTTACGCGTGGTTGCAATGGTGGGAGGGCGGGGTGTGGCTAAGAAAGCAAGAGGGGTTACAGTTGGTGAAGACTGGGAAGAGGACACTGGTAATAATTGTGTTTCAGGATAGGAGATGGCTCAGTTGTTAAATGTTATACTATCAGTGAACAGGTCACAATAGGATTGAATTGGGATAAAGAAGTGAAAACACGAGTGTGTAGTTGAGCAAGCGAAGTATAGATTCTCACACTCTTCATTGTGGCAGCAGTAATTATAGAACCTACATAGAAAACACCAGGAGTAAAACTATATAATTACATCTGATGTGATTATGGGGTAAATTTTACCAATTAGCAGTCCCAGAGCAGAACTTCGAGCAATGAGAATGAATGTTGAGAATTTGGGCAGGAGGATCAGCTCACCCCATCCATCTGATTTAAAGTTTTCCTCTGTTTGGTATTTATAGCTCACGGGTGTCTTCATGAGCCACGTACATAAGGACATAAGAAAGGCAACAGCAAAGGGCACTGGCGGAGTGGCAGGGGTGGGAGAATGAATGCTGCCATCCTGAGAGAGGACAGCAGGTTCTTGCTCCACGGAGCCACTGCCAGTCCCTCCGGGGCGGTGCCTCAGCAATCTGTTGGGGGACAGATTGCTGGACTGCTGTGACACCCTGTAAGCCCCTTTCAGCACTGGTAAACCCAGCCACGAGGGCAGCAGTCTGAGCTTGCGCTGCAGCACCTGAGACATTGAGTTGCTTTGGCTTGTACTGCAATGGAAGCGGAGATATCCGCCATCGCACGTGGCACCCACAAGTGTGTAATTGCATTGCCCATCACTTTCATCCTGGAAACCATGGGCTTCAAGCTCTGTGCAGAGTTGGTGCCGCACACCCCCATGCTCCTTGACAATGACGACAGGCTTTCCGGCAGGCCAGCCAATGCACCCAGCAGTTCATTGTGCCTACCCACCAGTGATCTTCTGTCGGCCGCCCCATCGAAGTCCTCATCTGAGTCCTGTACAGCAGAACTCGTGTGCGAGCTCGCCCTCTGGGGAGCTGCCACCCTCGCTACCCTTCCCCCTGGTGTGCAGCCCACTTGTGCCCGGTGCAGATCCCGCCTTTATACTATCCTCTTAAAATCTGTGCAGTGCCAGTTTGTGAGCTGGTGCCTGCGAGTTACAGATCGAGCGACGGTGGCTCTTCTTCAACAATCTCCTCTTCCACCACTGGC
Organism: Somniosus microcephalus; assembly: GCF_052327205.1. Classification (NCBI taxonomy): domain Eukaryota; kingdom Metazoa; phylum Chordata; class Chondrichthyes; order Squaliformes; family Somniosidae; genus Somniosus; species Somniosus microcephalus. The sequence goes on from NC_140993.1 coordinate 270,604,784, forward strand.
TGGACAGCTTGGAGGTCTTGGGTATCTGAAAGGAGGAAGGCACACTGGTAGGGTTGTGAGTGGAGGGGGGTAAAACAAGACATGCATGCTTCCACCATCAGCAGTTTGCAAGTGAGGAGAGATTGTGGGATGAGGAGGAACTTGGATGTGATGAGGAGGATTAAGTATCAGCATACTGTCATATTGAATGTTTTCATCGTCGCCGCTCGCCACAGCCTCAATGACGGCCCCTCCAATTATCTGGAGCAGCTTCTCCTCCATGGGGGTGAGGACATGTAGCCGTGCCCTTCCCCCACCTGTTAAAAGACACCTTGGACTGCAAAAGAAAGGGAAGTGTGTCAGTGAGTGTGGTGCAATGTGTTTGGGTGAAGTGTGTCAGTGAGTGTGGTGCAATGTGTTTGAGTGATGTGTGTCAGTGAGTGTGGTGCAATGTGTTTGGGTGAAGTGTGTCAGTGAGTGTGGTGCAATGTGTTTGGGTGATGTGTGTCAGTGAGTGTGGTGCAATGTGTTTGGGTGAAGTGTGTCAGTGAGTGTGGTGCAATGTGTTTGAGTGATGTGTGTCAGTGAGTGTGGTGCAATGTGTTTGGGTGAAGTGTGTCAGTGAGTGTGGTGCAATGTGTTTGGGTGATGTGTGTCAGTGAGTGTGGTGCAATGTGTTTGAGTGAAGTGTGTCAGTGAGTGTGGTGCAGTGTGTCAGTGAGTGTGGTGCAGTGTGTTTGGGTGAAGTGTGTCAGTGAGTGTGGTGCAATGTGTTTGGGTGATGTGTGTCAGTGAGTGTGGTGCAGTGTGTTCGGGTGAAGTGTGTCAGTGAGTGTGGTGCAATGTGTTTGGGTGATGTGTGTCAGTGAGTGTGGTGCAGTGTGTTTGGGTGAAGTGTGTCAGTGAGTGTGGTGCAATGTGTTTGGGTGAAGTGTGTCAGTGAGTGTGGTGCAATGTGTTTGGGTGAAGTGTGTCAGTGAGTGTGGTGCAATGTGTTTGGGTGAAGTGTGTCAATGAGTGTGGTGCAATGTGATTGGGTGAAGTGCTTGTTATAGTTGAATAGCTGACAGTGTGTGCAAGGTGTGAGGTGTGGGTGTAAGTCTTGCAGCAATGATATGTGTGTGAGGGTGAGGTGAAGCTAGGAATACGAGGTTGCCTCGTGTTTGGTAGAGATTGTGGGTAGGTGAATGATGGGGGGTGTGGTGCATTGAGCAGTGTGTGAGGCTGGTGGTGCAATTGGTAGGACACGGCTTTTGAAGATGCATTCACTGACCATGACCATTCGTGTGAGTTCATTAAACTTCTTTCGGCATGGGAGCCACATCCTGGGGGCGGGGGGCAACACTGCTGGCAGTGATCGCCTTGGTCCCACATCCTTCTTACAGTGTTTCTGGTCTCCTGGCCCCTGTGGGTAGAGGAACTCCCTTCGCATGTTCACCCCCTGCACAAAGGCCTCAAGTGCTGCATCCAAGAACTTGCATGCCCTTTCCCTGGTCTGGTGAGCCAGTTTGGTTTGTGCTGAAGCCGTTTTACAATTTTTGATAGCCAGAAGGCAGCTCACCTTTAAGAGGTGCAGACAGCCTTTAAGAGGTGCAGGCTCCCTGCTGGGCGGACAGTCACTCAGCAGCGCACTCAGCGCTGGGCTGTGCACTGCTATCATTATAATTAGCAGGCAGCACGAAGTTTACGGGCGCGGGCCAATCACACATCGCGATCCCGGCGCCCATTTTCAGGCCTCATCAAATTTTCCCCCCTAAATCCTTGCTCCTGTTAATTTACATATATCCCGAACTCCTGATACCAACTGATCTCGGCGTTCTGATTCAGGAGTTGTCCAGCAATGAGGTAACATGCGCTAGGAGCGCCCTTTTCAAACCTCCAGGGCTACTGAATTCGAGCAGGGGAAACGTCAGGAATGCACTTACACTGTCAGGTAGAACTAATTGAAGCGGAATAACTGATTGAGCCGTCCAGTTAGGCCAGTTAGGCCAATAGACATTTCAGGAGCACAGTGGAAAAAATACAAAGTTTAACTTGAAAGATGTGTCATTGCCTCCTGATCTTATCATTGCTCAATCTCATCCTCAATTTGAATCAACATTTCAAACTAAAGACTGAAGGATCTAGTTGGCTGTGCTAATATGACCTTTACAACTGTTCTTGCCGTCATTAATGAAATCTAAGTGCTTTATAGCGTGATTAGAAGAGCTGTCGTCTTTATACCCGTTGATTGTCCTCGTCAGGACTGCCTCATATCAGCTTCCACTTAGTGCAGCTGCCAGACAGACATGTTGCCAAAGATCCCCAAACAGAAATGAAGCTCAATTTTACATCCATTTCATCTCGGAATTGAGAACTTCACTTAAATATTACAGTGGCAGTAATGATTTAAAAATTGTGTCAAAGGGGCAGCCTGAGGACGCAACATTCAGACACAGGCCTGCCCGTCAAGCTGTTAAAGGGACATTGTTTTTGTAAATTAATCTGTGAAGACAGAAAAAACAGAAATGAAATTTCTCATTATAATCTGGAAGATTTCATGCTGAAAATTACTAAATGATGCAATTCAGAACATTTTATATCATTGCATCACAAATAAATAAAAGTGTTGCCAAGGCCGGTGAAGATAGTTTCCCTTTAATCCACTCAAGCAAATGGTTGTAACAGCTCAGCATGTTTCAGATTACTAAAAGCTACAGTGTCTCACATCTCATTCGTGTTTAAAACTTAATACTAAAATATACTTGTTATAAATCTCATCATTCAAGAAATGACTCATGAAATAACACTGGGCGGCCAGCTGGTGGCGCCGCCCAAGGAGTATAATTACTCGGGCGTGGGCCTATCTTGCCCAGGGACATTTTGTAAGACAGGAACTAGTGAAGTACAACTAGACCTCCATGTTCTGAAACAAGTTGATTAAAGCTTTGCTTTATGCTCCAACCAAGTGCGTAGTGAGTGTTATTACGTCAATACTACTTACTAAATATGGTTCTGTGCATACAAACCTGTTGAGTGATACAAAGTTTGAGTAGAATTTGGTGCAAGTTAGCTCACTGGCCATATCAGCTTCCAACCTAACACTGGGTTGCACTGATGCTGGTTAAGTAGGAAGTCCCACTGTAAGGAGTTCCAGCTCCTGCTCACACCCCCACTGATTTGGAGGGCCGGTCTTTGGAGCAGGCAGAGATTCTCTTCCAGACGAGACCCTCCAGAAACGCCTGAAACTCCCGGGGACCTGGTATCTGGGTGGGTCCTGGTCCATTCCTGGAACCTTCTGCTGTACTTGTTGTCAGAGTTGCAGCACCACTGCACCAGAAGGCCTGTACAATCTGGGATAAATTCATTAATAAGGGCTGTCATGAATCTTATCATTCATGAAGAAATGACTCATGAAATAACACTGGGCGGCCAGCTGGTGGCGCCGTCCAAGGAGTATAAATACTCGGGCGTGGGCCCAGCTTGCCCAGGACGTTTTTGTAACCAGGAACTAGTGATGTAACTGGAATCTCATGGTTGCGAAACAGTTGATTAAAGCCTTGTTTTATACTCAACCAAGTGCTTAGTGAGTTTTCTTACATCAAGGGCTGTTAAGGCAGACGTCCAAACATAAAATTGGTTCAACACATGAAGAGCATGCACTCAAAATGTTCAGTTCTGTATCGTAATCCTGTAGAACAACTAAAATAGATGAAACAAAAAAGCTATAATTCTTTTCGCCGAGAATATTAGTGTATCATGTTTGTCTTATCGAAAGTGCAAGTTACAGCTTCGTCAGTTAATCAAAATGGAGTACTGAGAAGAGTGGCACATTTTTCATTCTTTTCCTTTTATCTTCACCAACCTTCACCTGATGCGGAATTGAGCATCCCCTTATCCGGCCCTTGCATTTTATTGAGCCAAATATAATTCGGATCAATAAACTGGAAAGGATATTTTACACTCAATTGAGTAAATTCAAAGGCAGCAAAGAACACAGGTTTGTAAAATCAATCAACTCTTTCCTGTTTCTTTTTATTGTGCAAAACACCTACTTTGAGCTGCTCTTTATCAGTTGTACAGAATAGTTATAGCTGAAGTCACAGAGGAGACAGAAATTAATGAAATGAATGCAATATTCTGTTAAATGTAATGAAGAGTTGTGCCAATATTAATTAAATAGGGAGAGAAGGATAGACCTTATCAACTTAATGAATGCACTGCTTATACTCCTTTATCTGGTGTACAAATATATTTTAATTCAAAGTCAAAATGCATAAAAAGAACCCTTAGATTGCAAACATCCTTGGATTATTTCTAAACCTATCTTTTTATTCATTTTTCAACTGTACTAATCTAATATTACAGTAATAAAGTTACTGAACTGTCAGCAGTAGAATCACCACAGTAATAATTGCTCTCACTATCAAAATAAATCATATTCAAAATGAAAGCATCTAAACTCTTCAGGCCTGAGATGGGGTATGGAGGGCGTGGGAACAGGAGTAGGCCATTCAGCCCCTCAAGTCTGTTCAACCATTCAATTACATAGGTTACATAGAATATGCAGCACAGAAACAGGCCATTCGGCCCAATCAGTCCATGCTGCACTCGAGCCTCCTCCTATGTTTCCTCATCTAACTCTATCAGTAGAACCCTCAGTTCCTTTCTCCCTCATGTGCTTATCTAGCTTCCCCTTAAATGCTTCTGTACTATTCGCTTCAACCACTCCCTGTGGTAGCGAGTTCCACATTCTCACCACTCTCTGGGTAAAGAAGTTTCTTCTGAATTCCCTATTGGATTTCTTGATGGCTCTCTTATATTGATTACTAGCAGGGGGTGCCCGGCGTTGCCAGGGCAATTTTGGGGTGTGCGGTCTCCCTGCCCTTGTCTGTCCCCCCTCTCTCTCCCTCTTCCCCTCTCCCTGTGCTGTCCTCTCCCTTCCTCCCCTCCCCCTCCCTCCCCTCTCCCTGCCTAGTGCCTGAGGCCCGGTGCCGTTATGATAGCGGCCATGCGGGGCCTAGCGCTTGAGGCGCGGCCGGGATGTCGGGCCGAGACGGACCCGAGCTGAGCTCCCCCGCGGATCGCGCGGCTGACGGCCGGCTGCTGCCGCTCCCCCGACTGCTGTGTGTGTCAGGCCGAGCGGTTGCGAGGCACGGCCCGAGTGAGCCCAACTTACCTGCCGCTCCGGCGGAGCGGGAGCGGGATCAGGAGCCGCAATGTGGGGTTTCTTTTGCTGCTGCTGTCCCTGTGGGGATGGAAAAAATGGCGGCGAAGTTTAGGGAGATTGGAGGATTAGGACCCGCCCGTGACGCATTGATTGGTCAACCATCAGGTGAGTGAACTGTAGGATTGGTCAAGCAGCACGTCACTCAACGGTAATGAGAGGTAGGATTGGTCAACCACTAATGAGTGGATTTTTGAGGATTTTTGAACGTTTTTTTGTATACTGTCCAAACAATTTTTGTCTGACGAAAAAGTAAATTTGCCTACGAGAGTCCCCTAACGATAAGCTTTCTTTCGATATAACATACATGTAGGTACGCTCTATAACTTTTGATTGTATAGCCGGACAGACAGACAGACAGAGAGACAGACAGAGAGACATACCGGTTTATATATATAGATAAAATTGTTGCATAATTTTAAAGACCTCGATTAGGTCACCCCAAAAAGAGAAATTTCAAGAGAAAAGAGACCCAGCCTGTTCATCCTTTCCTGATATGTATAACCTTGCAGTTCTGGTATCATCCTTGTAAATCTTTTTTGCACCCTCTCCAGTGCCTCTATATCCTTTCTATAATACGGTGACCAGAACTGTACACAGTACTCCAAGTGTGGTCTAACCAAGGTTCAATACAAGTTTAGCATAACTCCACTACTTTTCAATTCTATCCCTCTAGAAATAAACCCTAGTGCTTGGTTTGATTTTTTTTTATGGCCTTATTAACCTGTGTTGATACTTTCAGTGATTTGTGTATTTGTTCTCCCAGACCACATTGCTCCTCCACCCCATTTAGATTCTTATTTTACAAGTAATATTTGACCTCCTTATTTTTCTTCCCAAAAGGTAATACTTCACACTTAACTGTGTTGAAATTCATTTGCCAATTATATGCCCATTCTGCAAGTTTATTAATGGGCCAGAAATTAGGTTCAGGGGCTTGCCGCGCGTGCAAGCCCCTGATGTGCACTTACCCGGCGCGCTGACATTTCAATCCTGGCCCGCATTGCATTTCCTGTCACTGGCCCGCTTCAGGTCCTGCCGCGCTGTGCGTGCGTGACCCAGCGGCGTACTTAGTGTGATGAGCCGGCTGGGATCACGTGAGCACTGGTTGCAAAAGTTCATTCATGAGTTTGATAGTAAGAACTGTCAAACTCATGAAAACTCCTGGCCCCAAAACACTACTTAAACTTGAAAGAAATTTTTTTTTAAATCGCACTACTTAAATAAACTATAAATAACTGTAAAAAACTATTTCAAACAATAATTTTAAATTTTGAAAAAAAATTATATTAAAAATCGGGGCTAAAAATAGACTTACCTTACTGTAAAGTCTTCAAAAAAAAAGAACCTGTGGAAAAAATTTCTAATTTAACTTAATAGACCACTTACCTGTTAACAGTAAGTACTTACGGCTGCTTTTTCCACGCGTAAAAAACGGAGTCTTTTCCCCACGGGCAACTCTAATAAAAAAAAGGGAAGTTCAGCGCGCACGCGCTGCCTGATACGTCGTACGCGTTCCGCCTCTTAACCCCTTGGGTCAGAGGAGAGGAAATGCCGGTTTTCCCCGCATGCGCTGTGCATGCTGAAAACCGGCAATTCCTCCGGGCCCACGCGCGAGTACCCCGTCCGTACTCATGCGTTGGGACAGGAATTATTGGCCCAATGTCTTCTTGTAATTTGTTGCAGTTCGCCTCAGTAACTGACTATCCCTGCGTCCCCCTCCCCCCCATAATTTGGTGTCATCGGCAATTTTAGAAATTGTGGGCTGGATTTTACGAACCTCGGCAGGTCGTTGGCAGGCGATGTTGATGGAGGGCTCCAGCCCGCTGTGTAGAATGAATTTACCTTGATTGGGCTTGTTAAGCCCGCCCAGTGTGTTTCCCGGCTAGGACAGGTATAGCATGGGCTAGATACAGCGTAAAGATCCCTCTATGCTGCCCCATCCAGAGGAAGCAGGTCTGATGATGTCATTTGATGACGCGTCATCAGCTGGTTTCCTTAAAGGGACCATGGTCAACTTTAGTTTGACATTTGTGCTGTCAGTGTTCTACAGCACTGAGGTGCTGCAAACACCGACAAGCACTGCACAGAGGTACACAGCCAAACCCAGGCTCTACCATGACTCCCTCCATATGCTTATGGAGGGAGTGACAGCACACAGGGAGGTCCTCTCCCCTTCCCATGGGTGGAGAAGACCTCCCTAGGAGATCAATACAGCCTGGTTGCACATTGCAGAGGAGGGCACAAGCAGGGATGTGGTCAGGAGGACCTGGGTGCAGTGCCGCAAATGTTTCAATGATCTCAGTAGATCAAAAAACGTTAGTACAAAGCCACACTCAAACTCATCCTGCTGTGCCGCTCATCACATCCACATCACACTGCCTTTCCTAACCTATTCCTGCACATCCTTACTCACACCAACTTACCTTGCACCTCTACCCATCCCTCTCTATCTACATTACCACATCCCCATCTCACTAGGCACCCCTCACACTCACCCTCATCTTCGTGCAATCAAACCAACTAACAACACACAAGGGTAGGCACTTGGGTGTTTTATTCAATTAAGTTTCTGTTAATGTGGTGTCAAACATTGAAACCTTTATTTTCAACACTTTGCGTTCTTGGACAGATTGGTGTGCATCTTTGGAAGTGGCTTAGTGAGTTGCAGTGAATGGTGAGACATAACGGTATCCTCTGCAATGCTGATGAGTGTGAAAGGAATGGCTTGGGCATTGTAGGGATGCTTTATGGTGTTGGTGTGAGGTGGTGCCAACCTGGCGCATCATGTGGCAGCCAAGGTGTACAGCATCAAGTGAAGTAAATCTGGCCAGTGAGGCCATCCCTGGCTTCCCATGCAACAATGTGGTCGGGTGCTGATGCCCTGTGTCCTGTGCAGCATCAGTTGATTGTGGAGAAGGTTGGTGTTGTTATTGGTGCTGCTGGTGTTCCTGGTACTGCTGGTGTTCGGGCTGATCGTGGTGAGATTCTGAGGACCAAGGTGAGCGAGTATAAAGTGCACCCATGCTGAAAGAATAGATGGCAGGTGAAGTAAAGATAACAGAAGCGATCCATCAATGGTGAGAGAGGTAATGAGGTTTGACTGGATGGAGACTTGGGTATAGACTTGCAGCATTCTGAATCTGTAGTGGAAATGCAGTTTAGAGAAGCCTGTGGTTAAGGGAACATATTTCAATCGGCTGGGAACTTTGACTTGACATTTGAAGCTATCAACTTATCAGCTGATACAATGGCCACTGACCTCCCGCCTCAGCTTCACAGACAAGGTCTAGGCACAGCGGGAAACCAGTGGGCGACCTGTCAAAATCAAAAAGCTGGGAAAAAATACATTGTTAATGGCTACTAATGATTTTAATTGCCTCCCCCGCCGTTGCGTGTCGGGTCTGCTCAGCGCTGACGGACCCAACATTTGGTAAAGGCACGTGGCGGCGAGTTCACTGCAGGGTCCTGACCCACTGGGGGGAAAAGCACTTCTCACCTGACCCACCACCGATCGTGCCCACTGAAGCCCCGGAAAATCCAGCCCTGTGTTTTTGATTCCAAAGTCAAAATCGTTAATATAAATTGTGAGCAATAGTGGTCCCAGCACTGATCCCTGTGGGACCCCACTTCCCATCTTCTGCCATTCTGAATAGTTACCCTTTACCCCTACTCTCTGCTTGCAGTCTTGTAGCCAGTTTGCTATCCATTCTGCTAATTGTCCCCTGACTGCGCATGGTCTGACCTTATTCATTAGTCTATTATGTGGCACCTTATTGAATGTCTGTTGGAAGTCTGGATAAATTACAACTACTGAATTACCCTTGAGGTTGGTCAAACAAGACTTTCCCTTTTGAAATCCAGGCTGACTATTTATTATTATATTTTTGGTGTTTTTCTATTTTCTCCTTTTAGTAGGGATTCCATTATTTTTCCTACCACCGATGTTAAGCTGACTGGTCTATATTTCCCTGTACATGTTTATCTCCCTTATTAAGTATAGGTATAATGTTAGCTATCTGCCAGTCCTCTGGCACTACACCTTTTTCTAACAAATTATTAAATATGTGTAATAGTGCCTCTGTTATCTCTTCCCTAGATTCTTTTAAAATGCACGGATGTAATCTGTCTGGACCAGGGGTTTTATCCTGTTTTGAGTTTGATTTGTTTATTTAATATTTCTCCTCTTTTGATTTTAAATGCAGTTACAGTATATCATTTCTAATCTCATCTTCCGATGTCATGTCCACCTGATCTGTCTCCCTGGTAAATACTGAAGCAAAGTAATTATTTAGTATTTCTGCAATTTCGCTATCGCTGTGTGCGATTTTATCCCATCCATCTGTTAGTGGCCCTATTTCCATCCCAACATTCCACTTTTTTTATGTGCCTGTAGAGTATTTTACTATTTTGTTTTCTGTTCCTTGATTATTTAATTTCATAGTTCCTCTTTGTCTTCCTAATTTTTTTTGGACTTTTCTCCTAATCTCTTTGTATTCTCCCTTGTCATGCTCTCCCCATGCTGTCCATGTGCTTAGTTACTTCATTACCCTCAGTATTTCCCTTATGTCTTTATTCATTCATGGTGTCTCGTTAGTGTTTAGTTCGTTCTTGTTTTTTACCGGAATATATTTTTCATGGACTCTTTTGAACACTGTTTTAAATATTTCCCATTGCTGTTCTACATCATTGTTTGCCAATATTGTTGTCTATTTTATTTTCCAAAGTTCTATTCCCAGCCCCGTAAAATCAGCTTTTCTCCAATCTATTACCCTGGTATATGTTCTGACTGACCTGTTTGGACACCATTCACACCTTTGATTGCTGTGATTATCTCTCTGCCGAGGTGTGATAAAGGGCAGTTAGAAAGATTACCTGTAATCATCTGGCATTATTCTCTGACTATATAAGCTGTGTCTTTATGCATCTCTCCACTTCACCTGACGAAGGAGCAGCGCTCCGAAAGCTTGTGATTTCAAATAAAACTGTTGGACTATAACCTGGTGTTGTGTGACTTCTTACATATGTTCTTCTCAATTATTATCTTAAACGCTATTACTGTATATTATCGCCACTATTGCCTAGGTGTCACCCTATATTATGTCCGTGTATAATTGAGACACGGACTGCAGGAGTTGATTATAACAAGTCTTTACTGAATGGAGACAACCTGGAAACTGAAACTACAGAAGCCTGCTAGGGCCTTTTATACAGGGGTGGTCACTGCCGATACTGCAGTCTGAGACCAGTTATTCCCTTAAAGGTACATACACAACAATTCCTCCCCTTTTAGATAAACAGTACATAACATTCATTTAACAACGAAATAATAACTAATTACAATTACGGTTGCTAGATACATTGGTTGAAGTTAAGCAATTATAAGTTCAGTCTCTGAGGAGGCTTCCTGATTCTGTCTGGATAACGCCTCTTTGGGATATCAGGTTCTTCTGGCAAGGTTGAGTCGGGATCAATGTCATTGTTCGGTTCGTCTGCTTCCAATATCACCGATTCTGAGGTAGATGCAATTGGTACTTCGGTTTCATCGCCAGGTGTATCAGATTGTGGTGTGGAGTTGACGTTTTCCAGTGACTCTAGAATCTGGTCAGCATGGCGTCTTACAATGCTCTCTCCAACGTCCACGGTATACATTAGAGGTCCTTGCCGTGTACAGATCGTTCCTGGCTGCCATTTCTCTGTGCGGTAGTCCCAGGCCAAAACTGGTTGACCTATCTTAAAACTCCTGGTCGGCCTTTCATTCATATTCTGAAACTGTCTGTTCTCCACATCTCTTCTGACGTTTGGCTTAACCAAATCCAAGCGGCATCGTAGTCTTCGATTGAAGAGCATCATGGCTGGAGTTTGGTTGGTAACCGCATGTGTCGCATTCCGGTAGGCAAACAAGAAGTTATCCACCTTGTGTTGTAGGGGTATATCTTCATTACACATTGCCTTGATAGCCTTCTTGAATGTTTGAACAAACCTCTCGGCCAATCCATTAGTGGCTGGATGATATGGGGCGGATGTGTAATGCTTAACACCATTGTTCTTTAAGAACCTCCGGAACTCTTCAGACACAAACTGTGGTCCATTGTCAGAGCAAATCTGTTCAGGCAGCCCATTCCTGGCGAATATGGTTCGTAAGACTGTGATAGTTTTTTCTGTGGTGGTTGAGGACATTTTTATTACCTCTGGCCACTTTGAATGTGCATCCACCGCAATTAAAAACATCGAGTCCATAAAGGGACCAGCAAAATCAATGTGCACCCTTTGCCATGGAGATGAGGGCCACTCCCATGGATGTAGAAGGGCTTGTGGTGGGGCGTTTTGGACCTTCTGGCATCCTGTACAGCTCTTGGTCATCTCTTCGATTTCTCTATCGATTCCCGGCCACCACACAAACGCTCTGGCTAAGTTTTTCATTTTTACCCCTCCCAGATGACCCTCATGAAGCTCATTGAGTACTCTATCCTTCAATTTGGGTGGAATTACTACTCTGGATCCACACATCAAGGTTCCTCTGCACACTGACAGCTGTTCTCTTCTCGGTGAGAATGCTGGCAGCAGTGGTTCGCCATGTGCTGGCCATCCCTTCACCGTTAAATCATAGACCCAGGAGAGTGTCGGGTCATTTTGTGTTTCCTTTTCTATGTTTGCATTCGTCACAGGGAGACATTCAACTATAGTCGAGTGGAATAACTCCACTGGATCCACTGCCAGTTCTTCTTCCACCGCCGGCAATGGTAGGCGCGACAATCCATCAGCATTCCCATGCTGTTTAGTTCCTTTGTACTCGATGTCATATTGGTGTGCCCCTAGGAAAAGGGACCATCTCTGTAGCCGCTGTGCCGTCATTATCGGTACGCCCTTCTGAGGGTTGAAAATGGAGATGAGAGGTTGATGATCAGTTAGTAGAGTAAATTTCTGACCGTGCAGGTAGTGATTGAACTTCTTCACCCCCCACACCAGGCTGAGGGCCTCTCTGTCAATCTGGGCGTAGTTACGCTCGGCTGAAGTTAACGAGCGTTACGCAAAAGCTATTGACCTCTCTGAACCATCAAGGAATTTATGTGATAGTACCGCCCCAATGCCGTAGGGAGATGCATCACATGCCAGTCTTATCGGTAGTGATGGGTTGTAGTGAGCCAATACTTCTCTTGAAGTGATTAGGTCCTTACTCTTCTGAAAGGCCCACTTACATTCATCGCTCCATTTCCATGCTACTCCCGTTCATAGTAGGGCGTTCAGTGGATGCAGAATTGTGGACAAATTCGGCAAAAACTTATGGTAGTAATTCACCAATCCGAGGAATGACCTCAGTTGCGACACATTTTCAGGCGCTGGAGCCTTAACTACCGCTTCAATTTTGTCAGGGGACTTATGCAAGCCCTCTTCATCAATCACGTGGCCACAATACGATATCTGTTTCTTAAAAAACTCGCACTTGGGGCGATTGGCTCGTAGCCCATGTTCATGTAGTCTAGTGAGCACCTGCTCTAGGTTGGCAAGGTGTTCACTGTCATCTTCACCTGTCACTAGGATGTCGTCCAAGTAACACTGAGTCCCCGGAATCCCTTGCAGGACTTGTTCCATCGCTCTTTGCCATATCGCCGGAGCTGATGCTACTCCGAATACCAGTCGATTATACTGGTAAAGAGCTTTATGAGTGTTTATCGTGAGATACTTCCTAGAGGATTCTTCAACCTCCATCTGCAAATATGCTTGTGCTAGGTCAATTTTTATAAAACGCTTCCCTCCAGATAGTGAGGCGAAGATATCTTCTATCCTTGGAAGAGGATATTGTACTGTGTGAAGGACTGGGTTCACCGTCACCTTGAAATCCCCACAGATGCGAACCTTCCTTGGCTCCTCAGACTTATTGTTTAACGTTTTCTTCATGACAGGAACGATGGGTGTCGCCCACTCGCTCCAGTCTACCTTAGATAACACGCCTACATTCTCCAGATTCTCCAGCTCTGCCTCGACGGCTGGGCGAATTGCATATGGTACCGGTCTTGCTTTGAAAAACTTGGGAATTGCATTCTCCTCTATTTTTATCGAGGTGGTTACGCCTTTAAGAGTGCCCAGTTCTTGATGAAATACCTCTTTGGCGTCAGCTAAGATTGTTGACAATCGTCCAGGAGTGACGTCGTCATCCTTTTTACCAGCCACCATCATTGCCTGAATGGAGTGCCAGTCTAAACGTATCTTTCTGATCCATTCACGTCCCAATAACGGTGGTCCACCATCTTGCAGAATGTAGAGATACAATTTCCGTATTTTCTTGCCGTTGTATTCGACAGGCACCCTTATTTTTCCTCTGGGGTATACTTTTTGCCCCGTATACGTCCTCAAGACAATGGATGTCTCTCTCAAGGGTATGTGTGAGAATAGCCGCTCGTAGTCTCGTCGATTCATGACGGTTAGAGCTGATCCTGTATCCAATTCCATTTTGACTTGGGACCCTGCTATCGTGAGGGTGACCCAAATGGTTCGGTGATCCTCTTTTGCGATTACGTTGTGAAGTTTGAGACAGCTTAGTCTCTTGTTCCCGGATTCACTATCGCTCATCTGGTCTTCGGAACTACTGTCCGTCATCTTTTGTACTTTCCTGTACGGTTCCTTAGTAGCCTTTTTGTTGTCGTTGGTCTTCTTCCCAGACCTGCAAACTCGTGCAATGTGTCCCACCTTTCCGCATTGCCTGCATATTTTGTCCTTGGACCAGCAGTCCTTCTGGTCATGGTTTGTTCTGCCGCAGCGATAACATTTTGCAAATCCCCATGTCATTTCGTGGGTGCCGTATTCCTGTGGCTTTTGTTGTATTTCCGCAGCTCCCCTTGCTGCTGCTTCGTACGATACTGCCACGCTGAAAGCCTTATCTAGCGTCAGCTCTTTCTCTGAGAGTAACCTCTTCTGTGTTCCTTCACTCAGGAGTCCACAGGCAAATTTGTCCCGTAAGGTATCTGCCAGTCCTGCTCCGAACTGGCAGTGCTTTGATAGCTTGCGTAGTTCCGTAAGGTAATCAGCATTGCTCTCATTTTTATGCTGATTTCTCCTGTGGAATTTAAATCTTTCTGCTATCAGCAGCGGTGTAGGATTTAGGTGTTCCTGTAGGATAGCAACAATTTCGTTAAAACTCTTTGCCTTCGGTTTGGCTGGAGTAATCAGGTCCCGCAATAGGCCGTACGTTCTTGCGCCCATTAAATTTAGCAATACCGATGCCTTTTTCTCATCGGCTATTTTGTTTGCCTCGCAATATACCTCGACTCTTTCCACATACGTGGTCCAGTCTTCTATTGCATTATCGAAGGCAGTGATATCGCCAGTCTTTGGCATCTTGAAAATCTAAGATGGCGCCTCCCGCGCTTTGCCTTCGTCCCCGATAGATCAAAATGGCGCCTCCCACGCTTTTCCTTCTTCCCCGCCGAGTTAAGATGGCGCCTCCCGCGCTTTCCCGCCGTTGCCAACGCTGTTGCTGGCGATTATATTTATTTTACTATCCTGTAATGGCGACGCCCTATGGTCTTCGCGCCTCCCCGATCGCTGCTGCCAACGCCGCTCTCCGTGGTATTTTTATTTTTCTATCATGCTTCAATATTTGCTCTGTTAATTAAAGAACCGTTCCCGTCGTGGAGCGGACCCTCTGGGACACTTCCCTCTTCTTAGGTCCGAACGCTGCCCGGCTTCGAAGCACCGGCCGCGTCCTGTGTGCTCCACCCTCTCTCTCTCTCTTTGCTTCCCAACTCGCTGCCCGGCCCCGTTGCAGAGCCACCCGATCGAGCTCTAGCCCGCCGCAGCCCAGGAAGGATCAGTGCACTACCTGCCACCAGCCCGATTAGCTGGGAAACCACAGACTGGAGAACCAAGCCTGGCTCTTGACAGTCTCTCCTGCACTTTTCAATTCGATGACTTGGAGGGCGGTTGCCCACGGTCGACGCCCGTTTCTCGAGTTTCTTTGGATTATTATTTTTTTTTTTCTTCTGGCTTCGACCTTCAATAACGTCGTCTGAGGTGCTGCCGAGTTGCAGGTTAGTTCGTTTCTTACTCGTCGCCAGTATTATGTCCGTGTATAATTGAGACACGGACTGCAGGAGTTGATTATAACAAGTCTTTACTGAATGGAGACAACCTGGAAACTGAAACTACAGAAGCCTGCTAGGGCCTTTTATACAGGGGTGGTCACTGCCGGTACTGCAGTCTGAGACCAGTTATTCCCTTAAAGGTACATACACAACACCCTACCTTTACTTTTCTTATCTTCTTGGGTTCATTCCCCATTATTAGATCCAGTAGTAGATCCTGTACACATTGTAGGACCTCCATTCCCTTATCCCCTTTACCTATCTCTTCTGCCCAATTGATTTTGGGGTAGTTGCAATCTCCCATGATTATTATTCTATGTTTTTTACTAATTTCTCTAATTTGTTTGCATATTTCTTCTTCCACCTCCCTTCCACTATTAAGTGGTCTGTATTCCACCCCTATTAGTGTGATTGATCCTTTGATGGCCCAGAAATTCGGGTCGGGGGCTTCCCGCGGGCGCTTACCTAGCGCACCGGCTGTTGAGCTGTGGGCCCCCGTGGAATTCCGATCCGGGGCCTGGTCCAGCTGCCGGCGTGCAGAGCTTGCGTATCCCATGGGCGCAGTTAGTTCAATGCGTCCCCTGGGATCACGTGGGCCATGGGGAGCCAATCGGAGCAGGGAATGCTCCATTCATAAGTCTGACAGGAAGTGCTGTCAAACTTAGAAATACTACGAGCCCCAAAACATCACTAAATCTTCAAATAAATTAAAAAAAACATCACATTTTTTAAATTAACTATAAATTACATGAAATAACTATTTTAAACAATAATTTAAATTTTTGAAAAAATTAATTTTATTTTCTAACGGGGCTAAAAATAAACTTACCTTGCTTTAAAGTATTTAAAAATAATAAGCCTGTTGGAAAAATGTTTTAATTTTAATTAATTCACCACTTACCTTGTAAAAAGCAGGCCTCATTACTATAACTTGAGCGGGCTCCCAACAGGATTCACACCTGCTCACGTCTGGGAGTTGAAATTCACTGCTGCAGGCCTCAGCTTCCTGCAGTGCTACAGCTGCAGAAATGTAATTAATTTTTTCAAATTTCTGAGACATAGAAACATAGAAAAATAGGAGCAGGAGTCGGCCATTCAGCCCTTCGAGTCTGCTCCGCCATTCAATATGATCATGGCTGATCCTCTATCTCAATACCATATTCCCACTCTCTCCCCATACCCCTTGATGCCTTTTGTGTCTAGAAATCTATCTATCTCCTTCTTAAATATATTCAGCGACTTGGCCGCCACTGCCTTCTGTGGTAGAGAATTCCACAGGTTCACCACCCTCTGAGTGAAGAAATTTCTCCTCATCTCAGTCCTAAATGTCCTAACCCGTATCCTGAGACTGTGACCCCTTGTTCTCGACCCCCCAGCCAGGGGAAACATCATCCCTGCATCCAGTCTGTCTAGCCCTGTATGTTGCAATGAGATCCCCTCTCATTCTTCTAAACTCTAGTGAATACAGGCCTAGTCGACCCAATCTCTCCTCATACGACAGTCCTGCCCTCCCAGGAATCAGTCTGGTGAACCTTCGCTGCACTCCCTCTATGGCAAGTATATCCTTTCTTAGGTATGGAGACCAAAACTGCACACAGTACTCCAGGTGTGGTCTCACCAAGGCCCTGTATAACTGCAGTAAGACATCCTTGCTCCTGTACTCATTGTTCTCTCTGTGACCTAACGTCATGACATCACTGTACCGCACATATAAACTGGCCAAAATGTTCATTATGAGTCAGAGTAATGGGTTTGTTAGGTCATTTTTGGAGGGCATTAAATGCATCCATATCATGTGAGACTGGAGCCACAGGAAGGGCTGAAAGTTTCCCTTCTGTGAAAGACGTGAGTAAACCAGTTGGGTTTTTAAGACAAAACAGCTTTCATGGTCTTTATTCCTAGAGCGAGCCCACAAAGTACTATATTTATGGAATTCAGTCTCGCAGCTTGCCATGGTGGGATTAGTACTCATGGGAGGAAATTTAACGTGGGTGAGTACGTGGGTTTGGGTACGAGTGGGGGGGGGGGGGAGGGGGAGGTGGGGGGGGTGAGGGTTAAGTCCTGGAAAAAAGGGAGCGCGTGAGGAAGCTGGCTCCAACCCGCCGACTTCCGCACTTAACTCCAGCTCGTTAGGCTGTGTGCGCGCAACCCCCTCAGGAGAGGCGGGTTGTCAATTTCAATATGTTAGTTGCTTATTTAGAGTGATATTAACATGGCTTTTGCAATCTAACTGTGGGTCCACGGGATTCCAGGGCTTCCCGGAACTGGCCAGTGAAAGCAAGGCGAGAACACAGCAGCAGTTGAGGCCGCTGAAGGTATGACAGGGAAAATGCCAGTAAGTTCTAAAACCTCACAGTTGCTTTCTTGCCTGCTTGTGTGAAAGGTTTTGTTCACAGTACTTGCGCTGAGAGGTTACTTTCACAGCTTTGGAGGTGTCATCTACATTTCGGAGGTTTTTACGTCTGATCTGCACTTTGGAGCTCTGATCAGCATGGGTGCCACTTATGCTGTGTTACTTTGGACCTCAGATCAGCGCCAGCGCCAGCACCAGCAGCAACAGCCCGCTGCTCCCAAACCTGCAGCTGCATAGGGGAGAGGGGATGTGCAGAGAAGTGCAGCTCGCAGGCGGCCATACCCGGCACAAAGAGGCTACAGACAGACGATAAGCTTCCTCGACATGTCGGAATGCCAGTGTCTCAGGAGGCTCAGGGTGTCGCGTCAGGCGGTGGCACAAGGCCTGCTGCCAGCTGGACCTGGTGACCAGTGGCTGTCAAAGTCGCCACCGCCCTCAACTTCTTTGTCTCTGCATCCTTCCAGGGCTCTGCTGAAGACCTTTGCAGGATCTCGCAGTCGGCGGCCCACAAATGCCTAAGACAGAGATGACTGATGACTTGTTTGCCAGGGCTGCCAATTAAGTACACCTTTCCTGCCATGACGCCAGTCAGAATAAGTGAGTGCTTGGGTTTGCAATTCTGGCTGGCTTACCACATGTGCAGGGTGTCATCGACTGCACGCATGTGGAAATTAAGGCAGCCCCAGATCACCCAGGAGTGTTCGTCTACCGCAAGGGCTTCCACTCCGTCCACTCCATCAATGTGCAGCTGGTGTGCAACCACAAAAAAGATCTTTCTGCAGATTCCCTGGCAGCTGCCATGATGCTTTCATGCTGCGGCAGTGCACCCTTCCTGATCGCTTCGGACCTCGAAGCACACTTCCCGGCTGGCTGCTCGGAGGCAAGGAATACCCACTTCAGACGCGGCTGATGACACCCGTGAGCAACCCAACGAATGAGGCCCAGGAGCGATACGATGAAAGCCATGTGACAACCCGATGTGTCATTGAGCAAGCCATCAGCATGCTGAAGATGCACTTCAGGTGCCTGGACAGATCTGGAGGCGCCCCTTCAGTATGCACCAGCCAGGGTCTCCAGAATGGTTGTGGTGTGCTGCGTTCTGCACAACATTGCGCAGCAGCAAGGTTTGGACCTGCAGGAGAACAAGGCGCAGAGCTCAGAGCCTCTTCAGATGATTCTGAGGAGGAGGTGGAATGTGATGAGGCCAATGCACCAGCAGCGACGCTCATTGCTGCCAGGGATGCCCTCATTATTGTGAGGTTCACAAAGGTTCCACCAGTCTACCCAGCTGCCAACAACATGCAAAAAGCCACTTCCTGTCCCCACTAACCCTGCCCCCCCGCCCGCCCTCACCCCAATAGCACTAACACAAAGCAGTGCTGCAAACAGCCAAGCATCCCTTTCACAAACCACCATTGATCTGCGACATTTATGTCTTAACATTCATGACAAGTGAAAGGGCCACTTGCCAGCCAGGCGAGAAAGTGTAGGAAACAAACAAACAAACAAACAATCAATCACTCAATCAATCAATCAATTACTCACTCACTCACTAAAATAAAACAAACTTACCAGTCTAACATTCTGTAACACACCCATGTGCAAACCCTTGGGCAACTACAAATCTTTACTCCTCTTCCTATTGCTTCTATGTGGTGCGGTCACTGTGGTTTCAGCAGAGGTAGAGGCCGGCTGCTCCGGTCCCTGCTCTGACTGCTGAGATGCTCTTGGCCGATGACCTCTGGGTTTTAGAGCCTGTGAGGGCCCTGCCAAAGACTGCTCCACCTGCAGCTGTGCAGGGGCAGACTCGGCCATTGAGACACGAGGCAGCATGTGGGGTACTGACTGGGTGAGGGGGGACCAACGGGTCAGAAGTGGAAGCACTTAGAGCCGAGTTCCCACTTCCACGTCCCCGTTCACCATCATCCCTGTCATGGCCCACCCACACTTCCCTGCTAGCAATGAGTTGAAGAATACTTTGATGCTGATCAGTGGGGTGATGAACGGCCAAGGCTAGGGTATCATTTATCCCACTTAAGGTGGCATTCATAGTGTGCAAGCCATTGGTGAAGGCCTGGTTTGATTGCCCCATTTGATGCTCCATGCAGTTGGCCACTCTATCCATGGACGAAGACATCATCGCAAAGGCTTGTGACATCATGCCACTCATGCTTGAGACGGACTCCTCCAATCTCCCTGCAAGCGTGCACAGTGCGGCTGGAACACCTGCCAGTACATCGCACATTCTTTGCTGCTGCTACAGAAGTATCCTGTTCGTCGATGGCCCCCGAGGTTCATCATCTGCGTCCAGCTGAGCAGAGCTTGGAGCGTCCTGCAGCCTCCGACACGGACTCTCCACTGCTGTCCCTGACTCCACCATCTGCTCTTGCTCACTTGTGATGTATGAGAAACCAGGTGAATGTTTCTATTCTACCACAGAGGGCAGTAGAGGCCAATTCATTAAATATATTCAAGAAGGAGTTGGATATATTTCTTAAGGCTAAAGGGATCAAGGGGTATGGGGAGAAAGCAGGGACAGGGTACTGAAATTGGATGATCAGCCATGATCTCATTAAATGGCAGAACAGGCTCGAGGGGCCAAATGGCCTACTCCTGCTCCTATCTCCTATGTTTAAAGCCCAACAATCTGCCTTACCGGTCCCACTGAAGTGTGAGTATCTGAGCTGGTGCCTGGTCTGCAGGAGTTCTCTGACGGTGGTCCCTCCAGAATGAGTGACCTTCTCTGAGGAGTCGTCATCATCCTCCTGGACCACCTCCTGTGGGACGCTTGAAGGCCCTATGGGAGATTAAAGACTTGAATTAGAACTGTCACGGTAAGAATGTTTTAAATGATCATTATGCACATGATCGTATTTCACTCGCTGCTGATATCAAGTCAACATGAGCGAGTGTTGTATGACATGTGACTGTGATTTAATTTTGTCACCAGATAGCTGGGAGCCCCCATCTCCCCATCTTCGATGGCCAGTCATGCTGAGACTCCATTGGTCTCCAGCGCCTCCTCCTCTGCAGCTGTCTGTTGCGAGATGGCCGGAGGATCACCTCCGATTCTCTACCTCTCCCTCGTGTCCTGTGCTCTCTGCTCTTGCAAGGAGGGAAAGAAGAGACCTATAAGTGCGAGTAATGGCATGCGTGGAACGGATGGATGGAGAGCATTTGTTGAAGGTGACTATGAGGGAGAGGCATGGCATTGCATAAGGGGGAGAGTGAGTGTCAGTGGTGGATGGACAGATGGGGATGTGAGCAAGTGCATAGACAGAGAGGGATGGGTGTACCTGCAAGGTAAGTTGGTGTGAGGCGTGATGTGATAGAGTAGGCTTGAGAAGACAGAGTTAGGGGGTTGGGGTGATGCACACATCAGGATGTAGGTGAATGTGCCATTTCTCTCACCTTTCCTGCCCTGCTTAGGTCATTAAACTGCTTTTGGCATTGAATCCACGAGCGTGGCACCACACTCCTGCTGCTGAATCCACAAGCGTGGCACCACACTCCTGCTGCTGAATCCACAAGCGTGGCACCACACTCCTGCTGCTCACCTCGTGAGCAGCCTCCAGACACACCTTCTTTGTTTCACCTGCAGGCTTCTTCCTCCCATCAGTAGGGGAGAGTATCTCCTGTGGGCCCTTACAGCCCCCAGCAGCAGATCCAGGGAAGCGTCACTAAAACGAGGCGCAGCCGTTGAATGTCTGGCCTCCATTCTGCCAATTCCTTCTATTGTGCTCCCAGCTCCAAACTCCTTCAAATATGCATGTTTGGAGTGTGCCTTTAAATACTGGAGTTGAAATCGACTTATGCAGGTCGTCATCATGCCTGCTCACGCTAGTTAAGGCACATGGGATTGGGGGCAAGGTACTGACTTGGATAGAGAACTGGTTGGCAGACAGAAAGCAAAGAGTTGGAATAAACGGGTCTTTTTCCGAGTGGCGGGCAGTGACTAGTGGGGTACCGCAGGGATCGGTCCTAGGACCCCAGCTATTCACAATATATATAACTGATCTAGACGAGGGAACTAGATGTAATATCTCCAAGTTTGCAGACGACACAAAGCTGGGTGGGCGTGTGTGCTGTGAGGAGGGAGGATGCCGAGAAACTCCAGTATGATTTGGACAGGTCGCCTTATCTGAGGAAGGATGTTCTTGCCATGGAGGGAGTGCAGCGAAGATTCACCAGACTGATACCTGGGATGGCAGGAATGACGTATGAGGAGAGATTGGGTCGATTGGGCTTATACTCGCTGGAGTTTAGAAGAATGAGAGGGGATCTCATTGAAACTTATAAAATTCTAACAGGACTCGACAGACTAGATGTAGGAAGGATGTTCCCGATGGTTGGGGAGTCCAGAACCAGGGGTCACAGTCTAAGGATAAGGAGTAAGCCATTTAGGACAGAGAGGAGGAGGAATT
The DNA here is from genome assembly GCF_052327205.1 of Somniosus microcephalus. Classification (NCBI taxonomy): domain Eukaryota; kingdom Metazoa; phylum Chordata; class Chondrichthyes; order Squaliformes; family Somniosidae; genus Somniosus; species Somniosus microcephalus. The sequence continues at coordinate 270,626,828 of NC_140993.1, forward strand.
TATTCACCCAGAGAGTGGTGAACCTGTGGAATTCTCTACCACAGAAGGCAGTTGAGGCCAATTCATTAATGCTCGGGACGTCGTGAATAGCACGTTTACGGAGTTGGACACACCGCAGGTAGAGGTTGAACAGGCAGAAAGGGAATGGGTGACCAACAGGCAGAGTACTAGGCACAGGCAGGTAGTGCAGGAGTCCCCTGTGGACATCCCCCTCTCAAACAGATACACCACTTTGAGTACTGTTGGGGGGGGATGGCTTATCAGAGGAAGGCAGCAGCAGCCAACTTCCTGGCATCAGGGGTGGCTCTGCTGCACAGGACAGGAGGAAAAAGAGGGGTAGAGCTATAGTAATAGGGGATTCTATTTGTAAGGGGAATAGATAGGCGTTTCTGCGGCCGCAAACGAGACTCCAGGATGGTGTGTTGCCTCCCTGGTGCAAGGGTCAAGGATGTCTCAGAATGGCTGCAGAACATCTTGGAAGGGGAGGGTGAACAGCCAGTTGTCGTGATGCATATAGGCACCAACGATATCGGTAAAAAGCGGGATGAGGTCCTAAAGGCGGAATATAGGGAGTTAGGAGGTAAATTAAAAAATAGGACCACAAAGGTAGTAATCTCAGGATTGCTACCAGTGCCATGTGCTAGTCAGAGTAGAAATAGAAGGATATGTCAGATGAGTAAGTGGCTAGAGGAATGGTGCAACGGGGAGTGATTCAAGTTCCTGGGACATTGGAACCGGTTCTGGGGGAGGTGGGACCAGTTCAAACCGGACGGTTTGCACCTGGGCAGGGCTGGAACCGATGTCCTAGGGGGAGTGTTTGCTAGTGCTCTGGGGGAGGGTTTAAACTAAAATGGCAGGGGGTTGGGAACCTGAGCAGGGAGACAGAGGAAAGGGAAACAAGGATAAAAGCAAAAGATAGGAAGGAGAAAAACAAAAGCGGAAGTCAGGGAAATCAACGGTTTAAATCAAACGTGGCCACAGTAAATAATAATTCTAATAGGTCTAAGAGCGTTAAAAAAACAAGCCTGAAGGCTTTTTGTCTTAATGCGAGGAGCATTCGTAATAAGGTGGATGAGTTGGCTGCGCAAATAGAGGTAAATGAATATGATTTGGTTGGGATTACGGAACGTGGCTCAAGGATGGCCAAGGCTGGGAACTCAACATCCAGGGGTATTCGATATTCAGGAAAGATAGGCAAAAAGGAAAGGGAGGTGGGGTAGCATTACTGGTTAAAGAAGGGATTAACACAATTGTAAGGAAGGATATTAGCTCTGATGATGTGGAATCTGTATGGGTAGAATTGAGAAATACTAAGGGGCAGAAAACGTTAGTGGGAGTGGTATATAGACCTACAAACAGTAAGGCGGAGGTTGGGGATGGCATTAAAAGGGAAATTAAAGAAGCATGCAATAAGGGCACAGCAGTCATCATGGGTGACTTTAATCTACATATATAGATTGGGCTAACCAAATTAGTAACAATACTGTGGAGGAGGAATTCCTGGAGCGTTTACGGGATGGTTTCCTGGACCAATATGTCGAGGAACCAACCAGAGATCAGGCCATCTTAGACTGGGTATTATGTAATGAGAGAGGATTAATTAGCAATCTTGTTCTACGAGGCCCCTTGGGTCGGAGCGATCATAATATGATCGAATTCTTCATTAAGATAGAGAATGAAGTAGTTGACTCAGAGACTAGGGTCCTAAATTTAAATAAAGGAAACTACGATGGTCTGAGGCGCGAGTTGGGTAGGATTGATTGGGGAATGTCACTCAAAGGGTTGACGGTGGATAGGCAATGGCAAACATTCGAAGACCGAATGGATAAACTACAGAATTTGTTCATCCCAGTTTGGCATAAAAATAAAACAAAAAAGGTGACTCAACCGTGGCTAACAAGGGAAATTAGGGATAGCATAAGATCCAAGGAGAGGACATATAAATTGGCCAGGATTGGGAGCAGTTTAGGATTCAACAAAAGAGGACAAAGGGATTAATTAAGAAGGGGAAAATAGAATATGAGAGTAAGCTTTCAGGGAACATAAAAACTGATTGTAAAAGCTTTTATAGATATGTGAAGAGAAAAAGATTGGTGAAGTCAAGCGTAGGTCCCTTGCAGTCAGAATCAGGGAAATTTATAATGGGGAACAAAGAAATGGCAGACCAACTAAATACATATTTTGGTTCTGTCTTCACAAAGGAGGACACAAATAACCTCCCAGAGATGCCGGGGAACATAGGGTCTGATGAAAGGGTGGAACTGAAAGAAATCAGTATTTGTAGGGAGATGGTGTTAGGAAAATTGATGGGACTGAAGGCTGATAAATCCCCAGGGCCTGATAATCTACATCCTAGAGTACTTAAGGAAGTGGCCCTAGAAATAGTAGATGCATTGCTGGTCATCTTCCAGAACTCGATAGACTCTGGAACAGTACCCATGGATTGGAGGGTAGCTAATGTTACCCCACTATTCAAAAAAGGTGGTAGAGAAAAAGCGGGGAACTTTAGACCGGTAAGCCTGACATCGGTAGTGGGGAAAATGCTAGAGCCCATTATAAAAGATGTAATAGCGGAGCACTTGGAAAGCAGTGACAGGATCGGACAAAGTCAACATGGATTTATAAAGGTAAATCGTGCTTGACTAATCTACTGGAATTTTTTGAGGATGTAACTGGTAAAATAGATAAGGGAGAACCAGTGGATGTGGTGTATTTGGACTTTCAGAAGGCTTTCGATAAGGTCCCGCATGAGAGATTAGCATGCAAAATTAAGGCACATGGGATTGGGGGCAAGGTATTGACTTCGATAGAGAACTGGTTGGCGGATAGAAAGCAAAGAGTTGGAATAAACGGGTCATTTTCCGAGTGGCAGGCAGTAACTAGTGGGGTACCGCAAGGATCGGTCCTTGGACCCCAGGTGTTCACAATATATATTAATGATCTGGACGAGGGAATTGGATGTAACATCTCCAGATTTGCAGACGACACAAAGCTGAATGGGAGGGTATGCTGTGAGGAGGATGGTGTGAAACTCCAGTACGATTTGGACAGGTTGGGTGATTGGGCAGAAACATGGCAAATGCACTATAATGTGGATAAATGTGAGGTTATCCACTTTGGTGGCAAAAACAGGAAGGCAGATTATTATTTGAATGGCAATAGATTGGGAGAAGGGGAAGTGCAAAGAGACCTGGGTGTTTTTGTGCACCAGTCGCTGAAGGTAAGCATGCAGGTGCAGCAGGCGGTTAAGAAGGCAAATGGTATGTTGGCCTTCGTAGCAAGAGGGTTTGCGTACAGGAACAAAGATGTCTTGCTGCAGTTGTCCAGGGCCTTGGTGAGACTGCACCTTGAGTATTGTGTGCAGTTTTGGTCGCCTTATCTGAGGAAGGACGTCCTTGCCATAAAAGGAGTGCAGCGAAGATTCACCAGGCTGATACCTGGGATGGCAGGAATGATGTATGAGGAGAGATTGTGTCGATTGGGCTTATACTCACTGGAGTTTAGAAGATTGAGAGGGGATCTCATCGAAACCTATAAATTTCTGTCAGGCCTGGACAGACTAGATGCAGGAAGGATGTTTCTGATGGCAGGGGAGTCCAGAACCTGGGGTCATAGTCTAAGGATAAGGGGTAAGCCATTTAGGACTGAGATGAGGAGGAATTTCTTCACCCAGAGAGTGGTGAACCTGTGGAATTCTCTGCCACAGAGGGCGGTGGAGGCCAGTTCATTAAATATATTCAAGAAGGAGTTGGATATATTTCTTAAGGCTAAAGGGATCAAGGGATATGGGGAGAAGGCAGGGACCGGGTACTGAATTTGGATGATCAGCCATGATCTCATTGAATGGCGGAGCAGGCTCGAGGGGCCGAATGGCCTACTCCTGTTCCTATCTTTTATGTTTCTATGTTAATTGGCCGGGAAACCCGGAAATGATATGGTAATGCGGTGGCTGGGTTAAACAGCCACTGACAGGCGCCCTGCTCTTACCTCCAGGTTTCTGCTGCGATACCAGATGCCCTCGGACCCAGTGTGTTGCAATCTTAAAATCCAGCCCCTGATCTCTGGATTATTAGTCCAGCATCATAACCACTACACTATTGAATGAGAGAAACTGGAGAGCTTTGCTGCAAAAGGTGCTTTTACAGTGCTACTCAAATCTCGGGAGTGGGTGCTCGCTGAGCTGCCCTCCCTCATTTACACCTTTCTACTGTACAGCTGGCCCTTTTGTGAACCGGCTGCACTGCGGGATCCTGCCATTCCCTCCTTGCACTGACTGACCATGACATTTTGGCCAGTGTGCATGTGCAGTGATCACATTCATCGACTCGTGCGACCCATAATGGGGGCCAACGCCCCAAGACCTGTATAAAAGCAGCTCCTTATAGAGCTTACAATTGACTACTAGATGTAAAAACTCTGGCCTAATTCTCCACTTCACTTGCCAATTCACAGTTTACTCATAAGCACCTGGTTAATCTATCAGGTTTTTTTTTATCTAAAGAAGGAATGGAAGCTATTTGACCATCTAGCTCCACTCTGATGAGTTTTTTCCTAGACTTTAGTTCCGATGGACTAGTTAGTTTCCATCCAAAGCTGACCCGGTAATCCCCTGTCAGAACACCCCATATCTGCTGCATTGTCTCTGCTTGGGATAGTTTCCCACTTTTGTCGACAGCCTTTTCCTGTAGACTATAGGGTCAAGGTTGAGCAGCTTCGCTGGGACGAGCACAGACCAGAAGTCAGAGTGCAGAGGTCAGAGTGCAGAGGTCAGAGTGCCTGACTTGCCTCACTCCCAGTTTCCTGGCGGTTAATTTTAATCAATCCACTGACCAAAGCCCTGCAAAAATGTAATGTTCGATCATTTTACCCAATGTTATTGGAGTGAAATGCATGTATATTTTCCTGTAAGATATAACTGAGAATAAATTAAGTAAAACATTAAAATAATAAATGTGGGTATGTTATAAAAGGAAATATACAAGACAATTGCTATGGAAACACAGATAAAATAGTATCGTGCTTTGAGACGTCCTGAGGTCGTGAAAAACGCGAATTAAATTATTTTCTTTATGACTTGTATATTCTCAACAAAAATCATTTGTAATACAAAAAGTCAGTTAATTTTATTTCAATAATGCGGTTAATTACATGCTGGCCTTTCACACTCTCTAGGACTTGGATTGAAATCCATCCCCAACTTCAGTGTACTGGCTCGAGAGGTCTTTCAAGATTGGAGTTTCAGTTACCTTAACGTAGAAATTCACAGCACAGAAGCAGGCCAGTTGGCCCATTGCATCTGTGCTAACTCCCTGAAAGGGATATTCATTCATACCAAATTGCCATTCGTTAAAATTATTTTAAAAGCTATTGGACAGAGCTTCTGCTTTGGGCTGCGATCAGCGATTCTGGCGCAAATTGCGCCTATAATTGCATCTGTTTTGAAAAATGTTTATTCCCCCACCTCCAAGTTTCCACTGAAACTCATTTGCATATCGCCGAATACAAAACCCGCCATGAACCAGTGCAATCGGGCACTGATATATTTAAGACTGGTATCTTGGTAAAGTTTGATTAACACAGCTGAAAATGGGTTTATCACAAAAAAATAATCATTTTAAATCAGAGTGTCAATCCACTGCCTGTGAGTTACCTGGTTTTAAATTACTGACTTTAAAAAGAATATACAAAACTATTTTCTCATCAGGTTGGGGTACAGTAGTGAGCTCTTTAGTAAATTTTTTAAAAGATCATTGAAAACCTTTCAAAAAGTCCCTCTTTGTGTCCTTGCGCCCAAAGGATCAAGCTTAATTTCTGGAGCCTCCTCAAAGGCCTGCAAACAAGCGCAATTAGTGGAATCTTCCAATGGTGATTAATCCACCCTGGGGGCGGAGTCAGTTTGTGGGTGGGGCCTGCTTCTAGCGCGATGCTTTTTTAAAACTAGCGCAAAAAATCGTGGAATTTGAGTTGCGCTGAACACAATTTGCCCTTAAAATTCATTTATGTCGGTTATGCCGATATCGGGGTAATTGCACCGAAAAAACCAGCGCAATCAAGTGGAAACTCAAGGCCAAGAGCTATTGGCCCAGAAATTCGGGTCGGAGGCTTCCCGCAGGTGCAAGCCTCCGACCTGCACTTACCTAGCGCGCCGGCCGTTGTGCTGTGGGCCCGCGTGGGATTCCGATCCTGGGCCTCCTCCAGCTGCCGGCGCGCAGTGCTTGCGTATCCCAGGGGCGCAGTTAGTTCGAAGCGTCCCCTGGGATCACGTGGGCCATGGAGAGCCAATGGTAGCAGGGAATCTGTATTCATAAATTTGACAGGAAGAGCCGTCAAACCTATAAATACTATATGTAAGAAGTCACACAACACCAGGTTATAGTCCAACAGCTTTATTTGAAATCACAAGCTTTCGGAGCGCTGCTCCTTCTTCAGGTGAAGTGGAGAAATGCATAAAGACACAGCTTATATAGTCAGAGAATCGTGTCAGATGTTTACAGGTAACCTTTCCAACTGCCATTTATCACACCTCGGCAGAGAGATAATCACAGCAGTCAAAGGTGTGAATGGTGTCCAAACAGGTCAGTCAGGGAAACATTACATCAAAGAACAATGAGGTGGGGTCACAAGGGGTCAAATATTGCAGATGCTGGGGTCTGTATGAAAAACAAAAAAACAGACAAAAAACATTTTTTTTGGCTGGAGATCACAGCAGGTCCGGCCGCATCTGTGTAGAGAGAACAAGCCAATGTCGCCTCGAGTCTGGATGACCCTGCGTCAGGTGGGGTTACATGTAGCGTGACATGAACCCAAGATCTCGGTTGAGGCCGTCCTCATGGGTGCGGAACTTGGCTATCAGTTTCTGCTCGACGATTTTGCGTTGTCGTGTGTCTCGAAGGCCGCCTTGGAGAATGCTTACCCGAAGATCGGAGGCTGAATATCCTTGACTGCTGAAGTGTTCCCCGACTGGGAGGGAACACTCCTGCCTGGTGATTGTTGCGCGGTGCCCGTTCATCCGTTGTCGCAGTGTCTGCATGGTCTCGCCGATGTACCATGCTCTGGGGCATCCTTTCCTGCAACGTATGAGGTAGACAACGTTGGCCGAGTCACATGAGTATGTACCATGTACCTGGTGGGTGGTGTCCTCACGTGTGATGATGGTATCTGTGTTGATGATCTGGCATGTCTTGCAGAGGTTGCTGTGGCAGGGTTGTGTGGTGTCGTGGTCGCTGTTCTCCTGAAAGCTGGGTAATTTGCTGCGAACGATGGTCTGTTTGAGGTTAGGCGGCTGTTTGAAAGCGAGTAGTGGAGGGGTGGGGATGGCCTTAGCGAGGTGTTCGTCGTCATCGATGACATGTTGAAGGCTGCGAAGAACATGGCGTAGTTTCTCCGCTCCGGGGAAGTACTGGACGACGAAGGGTACTCTGTTGGTTGTGTCCCGTGTTTGTCTTCTGAGGAGGTCTATGCGATTTTTCGCTGTGGCCCGTCGGAACTGTCGATCGACGAGTCGAGCGTCATATCCCGTTCTTACAAGGGCGTCTTTCAGTGTCTGTAGGTGTCCATCGCGTTCCTCCTCGTCTGAGCAGATCCTGTGTATTCGCAGGGCTTGTCCATAGGGGATGGCTTCTTTAACGTGGTTAGGGTGGAAGCTGGAGAAGTGAAGCATCGTGAGGTTGTCCGTGGGCTTGCGGTAGAGTGAAGTGCTGAGGTGTCCGTCTTTGATGGAGATTCGTGTGTCCAGGAATGAGACCGATTCTGAGGAGTAGTCCATGGTGAGTTTGATGGTGGGATGGAACTTGTTGATGTTATCGTGTAGTCTTTTCAGTGATTCTTCGCCGTGGGTCCATAGGAAGAAAATGTCGTCGATGTATCTGGTGTATAGCGTTGGTTGGAGACCCTGTGCAGCGAAGAAGTCTTGCTCGAACTTGTGCATGAAGATGTTTGCGTATTGGGGTGCGAATTTGGTCCCCATGGCTGTTCCGTGTGTTTGGGTAAAGAACTGGTTGTCGAAGGTGAAGACATTGTGGTCAAGGATGAAGCGGATGAGTTGTAGGATGGCGTCTGGAGATTGGCTGTTGTTGGTGTTGAGTACTGAGGCTGTCGCAGCGATGCCGTCATCGTGGGGGATACTGGTGTAGAGTGCCGAGACGTCAATCGTGGCGAGGAGTGTTCCTGGTTCAACTGGTCCGTGGGTGCTGAGCTTCTGTAAGAAGTCTGTAGTGTCGCGACAGAAGCTGGGGGTTCCCTGTACGATGGGTTTCAGGATGCCCTCGACATATCCAGAGAGGTTCTCACACAGGGTTCCGTTGCCTGATGCGATAGGACGTCCAGGTGTGTTGGCTTTGTGTATCTTTGGGAGGCAGTAGAAGTCTCCCACGCGGGGAGTACGTGGGATGAGAGCGTGTAGGATGCTTTGAAGGTCTGGATCGAAGGTTTTGATCAGTCTGTTGAGTTGGCGGGTGTGTTCTTTGGTCGGATCTGCGGGTAACTGTCTGTATTGTTCCTGGTTGTCCAGTTGTCGGTATGCTTCTTTGCAATAGTCCGTTCTGTTCTGTATGACGATGGCACCTCCTCTGTCTGCTGGTTTGATGACGATGTTGCGGTTGGTCTTGAGAGCGTGGATGGCGTTGCGCTGTGCTCGGGTGACATTCTGGACTGTCTTGTGAGTGCGGCTGATGAATCTGGCATTGATGCATCTCCTGACAGCTTGAGCATACATGTCAAGCTTAGGGCAGCGACCCTCCGGAGGGGTCCAATTTGACTCTTTCTTCTTCGGTTGCTGCACTGCGGATCCCTCTGTCTGCTGTTCCGGATCATTGATTGTCTCATTGGGTTCGCTGCTGACATCTTGGGATTTGTGGAAGAATTCCCGGAGCCTCATTCTCCTGATGAATTCCTCTGTGTCTGCCGCGAGACCGATGGGGTCCATTTTGGTGGTGGGGCAGAAATTGAGCCCTCGGCTGAGAACTTCAATTTCGTCTGGTTGAAGGGTGTGGTCCGACAGGTTGACGATGGATTTCCCTGTGGTTTCAACCGTGGTACCGGGGGAGGCTTGGTTGCTGCTGCTGGTGATGCCAAGTTTCTCAAGCTTCCTGTTCTTGGTGTGCATGTAGGTAGCGTAGTTCCGTTGCCTTGTTTGTTTGGCGGTGTCTCGTAGCTGGTCTGCTGCGTCCTGAGCACAGGCTGAGAACATGGACTCCATCTCGGTTTCGAGGTTGCGGTGTCTGCTGTAGAGCTGGTGTACGAGATGGTTGAGGAGTGTGCGAGAGGTACGACGGCAGAGTCTCTCAGCGTAGTCTGTGTTGTAGGTCGACTTGAGTGGGTTAGTGATCTGTAGTCCTTTCGGGATCTTGTCTGCTTTCTTGCATCTCTGTAGAAACTTGATGTCTGTGTCAATATGCGCGATCTTCTTGGAGATCCTCTCCACTTTGAGCCGGCAGTTTGTGGTGTTGATAGTAGCCATGGTGTGGAGATGCCGGAGTTGGACTGGGGTGGACAAATGTAAGAAGTCACACAACACCAGGTTATAGTCCAACAGCTTTATTTGAAATCACAAGCTTTCGGAGCGCTGCTTCTTCAGGTGAAGTGGAGAAATGCATAAAGACACAGCTTATATAGTCAGAGAATCATGTCAGATGTTTACAGGTAACCTTTCCAACTGCCATTTATCACACCTCGGCAGAGAGATAATCACAGCAGTCAAAGGTGTGAATGGTGTCCAAACAGGTCAGTCAGGGAAACATTACATCAAAGAACAATGAGGTGGGGTCACAAGGGGTCAAATAAATACTATAAGGGGGCTTATAAATACTATAAGCCCCAAAACATCACTAAAACTTCAAATAATTTTTTTTTTATATCATATTTTTAAAATAACTATAAATTACATAAAATAACTATTTTAAACAATAATTTAAATTTTTGAAAAAATTAATTACCATTTCTAACGGGGCTAAAAATAAACTTACCTTTCTTTAAAGTATTTAAAAATAATAAACCTATGGAAAAAATGTTTTAATTTAACTTAATTCTCCACTTACCTTGTTAAAAGCATAGCTCCTGGAGACTTACCCTCCCGGAGAAACCTGCAAAAAAAACGGAAGTTCCAGGCGTACGCGCTGCCTCTCTGGCGCACGCATTCGACCTGTGAACCCCTTCCTTTAAGGGAACGGACATTCTGGTTTCCCGCGCATGCGCAGTGCATGCACAAAACCGGCACTTTCGTTGGGCCTACGCGCGAGTACACAGCGCGTACTCACCCGTGGGGACCCGAAGTTCTGGGCCATTATGTTCAGCTATTTTGTTAGCAAAATTAAAGTCCATCGGATTAAGGGGACAGTGGCAGTGTGGATATGAAATTCGCTAAGGGACAGAAAGCAGAGAGTAGTGGTGAATGGTTGCTTTTCAGACTGGAGGGATGTATAGTGTGGAGGACGAATTCATCGAATGTATGCAAGATAGTTTTCTAGATCAGTATGTTGAAGAACCAACTAGGGAACAGGCTATTCTAGATCTAGTATTGTGCAACGAGAAACGGTTAATTAATAACCTTGTAGTAAGGGGGCCTTTAGGGAAGAGTGACCATAATATGAGGGAATTTTATATTGAGTTTGAAAGTGATTTAGTTAAATCCGAAACTAGGTTCTTAAATCTAAACAAACTATGTAGGTATGAGGGGTGAGTTGGCTAAGGTAGATTGGGAAACTACATTAAAAGGCACGACAGTATACGAGCAATGGCGAGCATTTAAAGAATTAATACAGAATTTACAACAAATATACATCCCTTTAAGGCACAAACACCCCACAGGAAAAGTGGTCTAACCGTGGCTAACGAGAAGTTAAAGATAGTATTAGATCAAAGGAAGAGGCTTATAATGTTGCCAAGCCTGAGGATTGGGAGGATTTTAGAATTCAGCAAAGGAGGACCAAGAAATTTATAAAGAAAGGGAAAATAGAATGAGAGTAAACTAACGAGAAACATAAAAACAGACTGTAAAAGCTTCTATAGGTGTGTAAAAGGGAAAAGGTTAGTGAAAGTAAATGTGGGTCCCTTACAGGCTGAGACAGGAGAAATTATAATGGGGAATAAGGAAATGGCAGAGAAATTAAACAAATACTTTGGCCGCAAATTTGCCGGCGCTCGGAGGGCGGGTTTGGAGGCGGGTCGGGAGTAAAAATCTCAATCATTGATGGCGGGTTGTGAACCCACCGCCATCCCGCATCCGCGCTACTTTGCCAAGTGTCAGGTCTGCGAGTCCCAATCAGACCCGACACCAAACGGCAGGAGAAGCACGTAAGGCAATTAACAACTTTTTAACTGCTGTACTGGCCACGCTAGACGTGCTCCTATCTAGTTATCCAGCAAGTTAAACATTCTATTCAAAATAATTCTTCGTGAAGCGGTTTGCTGTTTGAAGCCTTTACTTGAACAAATTTGTGAAAAGATACTGCGTTTGGCCTAACATATGAAGTCAGATTACATTAGATTGAAAATCCCTCATGGAATTCTCCATTACTCAAGTCAGGTTCTTCCTGGTAAAACTGCTTCCTGGGGTCAACAGGAAGAAAGGTAAGAAGGTCAAATGACCTCTCACAGGAAGAAAGGAACAAAGGTCAAATGACCTCACACAGGAAGAAAGGAACAGATGACCTTTCCAGCTTACAAACTGTTAACACAATAACCGCCACCAGAGGGTGCTATTGCATGTAAAAATGTCCATCGGTCCAGAACACTCCCCGTCTGGGGTCATTAACGACTCCACATAGTCCGAACTCTACTTGTTACTGGAGTCCTCTGGCGACAAAAGAAGAACCACCTCAGAGACAGTCCGTTGGTGTCGACGATAGGATGCAGCTTCCGTAGACTGCTGTGAGGGGGTAGGTTGTGTTCTGCTACGTACAGTTCCAATCTGGGTATGGTGAGGTCTGGCTGGTGCGCCAACTTGCCTCTATCAAAGACGAAGCCGATTTTGCTTTGTCCTTCTTGAGTGGTGACCTTCAGATAAGCCACACTTGCAATGGCCTTAGCGGATGCGTCTGCAAAGACACAAAGCTCTTTGAATTGGGCATTTAAGGGAGAGAAAGACGAATAGCAGCGAGGTATTCGGATCTCCTGTAAGTCTTGGAGTGAGTCTCTCCATCTGTCCCACTCTGCTTCCATCTCTTCAGGGAGAGGTGAATTCCACTCTTCAGCGCGTGTGGAGAGTTCCCTGAGGAGCAGCCTGCCTTGTATGGTGACAGGGGCTAAGAAGCCGAGAGGGTCGTATAGGCTGTTGACTGTAGAGAGCACTCCTCTACGTGTGAAGGTTTTTTTGGCATCTAGGACTTGGAACGTGAACGTGTCTGTTGCTATGTTCCACGACACCCCTAGGCTATGCTGTAGGGGGAGGTCATCAGTGAAGAGGTCTAGGTCCTTGACGTCCTTAGCACGATCTTCAGGGGGGAATGCCTCCATCATTGCTGGTCTGTTAGAGGCTATCTTATGCAGCCTGAGGTTGGATAGTGCAAGTAGTTCCTGGGCTCGTCCGAGGGTACTGATGGCCTCTGCTTCGGTCGGGAATGACTTCAGTGCGTCGTCGACGTAGAACTCTCGTTCGATGAACCCTCTCACATCACTGCCAAAGTCGTTGTCTTCTTCCTTGGCAGCCCTCCTTAGTCCGTATATGGCGACAGCAGGGGATGGGCTATTCCCAAAGACATGGACACGCATTCTGTAGTCCACAATGTCTCTATTAGGGTCATTGTCCCGATACCACAGGAAGCGGAGGAAGTCTCTGTGGTCTTCTCTCACCACAAAGCAATGAAACATGTGCTGGATATCGGCAGTGATGGCGACGGGCTCTTTCCTGAATCTCATGAGCACTCCCAAGAGGCTGTTGTTAAGATCGGGCCCTGTGAGGAGTACGTCGTTGAGAGAGACGACCTGATATGGTGCACTGGAGTCAAACACCACGCGGATCTGACTACTGCATGGGGTAAGGTAGCTTGGACGACCATTCTCCAAGATGGAAGTCTTGAGTGTGCTCACCTGAGATGGCTTGTTCTCTAGTGTGCGACGCCCTACAGGGTACATATTAACGAGGCATATCTTGGAGCATGCTCTTGCACTCACTCCTTCTCCACACACCTTGGTGCACCTGGATGTAATCTCCGGACCAGCAGCTCCCTCTCTCTCCCCGCCGTGCTCTGAAGCGGGAGGAGGCGTCTCTGACTTCCAAGGAGCTGGGCCTGGGTGTAGTGCTGAAACGTGCCGATCACTTTCGCCTTCTGTGCATTTTGCATCCACCTTGCTGTTCTTGGCGAGATGGCTCGTGGACGAGCAGCACCTGAAACATATAGAGTTCTCTTTAAGATATTGTTTCCGATCTTCCAGGGACATCTCCCTGAAGCCTCTGCACTTCTTTAAAGGATGGGACTTGTTGTGGATAGGGCATTGTTTGCTCATATCCTCAGGTTTCTTCTGAATCTTTGTGTGCTCAGTTGAGGACACTTGCATTCTGTGGACAGATATTGGTGTCTTTCCATGTCTGTCGAACTTGTCTCTTCTGACAAGTGCTGGTTGGGAGGAGAAGAAGTTGAAGCTGGGGTCGTTCCTGGCTTTGGCTTCTTTACGGATGAATTTAACGAACGCAGAGAATGGTGGGAACGCCACGTAGTGCTTTAGCTTGAACTTTGATCCAAACGTTATCCACTTCTCCTGCAGGTTAAATGGAAGCTTCTCAATGATGGGACTTACCCCTCTGGAAGTGTCTAAGTACGATAGACCGGGTAGGTAGCCGTCCTGCTTTGCGGCTTCGAGTTCCGACAGCAGATCTCCAAGGTCGCGGAGCTTCTGGGGTTCCTTACTCGTCAACCTCGGAAAGTTCGCCAACCTGTCAAAGAGAGCCCTTTCAATGGCTTCGGGCGAGCCGTAGCTTTCTTCCAGCCTCACCCAAGCCTTCTTCAACCCCTCTGGCAGCTGCCCCACATTGGCTGCTTTTATCCTGCAGGCCTGTCCGGCGGACTCTGGGCCGAGCCACTTGATAAGGAGGCCGAGCTCTTCTCCTGCCGACAGGTCTAAGCCCGATATGGCATCGTGGAAGCAGGACTTCCAAGCCCGATAATTCTCCGGCCTGTCATCAAACTTGATTAACCCCGAAGTCACCAGCTGGGTGCGTGCAAGGTATTTGGCGAGGTCGTAGGTGCTGGGACCTGGGCCAGGGTTGCCTTGGCTGGGGGCTCTGTTGGGGGTCTCAAGGGACTGAGAGGGGATTTGCCTCCGACTTTCTCTATTCGGCGTCCTGTTCCTTTGCACCGTGTCTTCCGTTCTGCTCGCGGAGACTCTGCGGCTTGAGGCACGCCGTCTGCTTTGACCTTGGTTGGCAACTTGTGGCATGTTATACGAAGTGTTTGCCTTTCTCCTGTAAACTGTATGTCGGCATGGTCGCTCACGTAATCTATGGTGCGCAGTCGTAGACTCTGCCACGGAACGGGAATTAAAGGTTTGTAAGCTGTCTCGGGATCAGCTCCCTCCAAAATTGCCTCGAATACTTGTGTCTCGGCTAATGCAGCATCTATCTCTTTTTGTTGCTGCAGAGCGTCTAATGTGGCTTGGAGACGGGCCTGTTCAGCCTGGCGTTCCACTTGGAGCCGGGCCTGTTTTGCTTGGGGTTCAGCTTGGAGACGGGCCTGACTTACTTTTATTTCTATTTCACTGTCCGTATGCGCAGCTCTGGCTTGAGCTGCTACTAGTTTAGCCCGTGTTTTGGCGAGGGCTATGCTTACTCTAGAACCACCCGATGACTGAGCCAACTTGCGACCTGTAGTAACCGGTGCTTATAGACCGATTGTCACATTCTACAGTTTCGTCTGCCTGTTTAAGGTCTTCTACTTGCTGCAAAGCATTTTCGTTATTATCTTCTGACATGTTGATGTGAGGTAGATGTGCTCTGAGGTTAAGGCTTACTCTGGGTTCCTCCTGCTCCACTCTTCACAGCTAGCCGTATTGCTATCTTTTCACTGATATCTTTTCACTGATATCTTTTCACTGATAGCCGTATTGCTATCTTTTCACTGTACTGGCCACGCTAGACGTGCTCCTATCTAGTTATCCAGCAAGTTAAACATTCTATTCAAAATAATTCTTCGTGAAGCGGTTTGCTGTTTGAAGCCTTTACTTGAACAAATTTGTGAAAAGATATTGCGTTTGGCCTAACATATGAAGTCAGATTACATTAGATTGAAAATCCCTCATGGAATTCTCCATTACTCAAGTCAGGTTCTTCCTGGTAAAACTGCTTCCTGGGGTCAACAGGAAGAAAGGTAAGAAGGTCAAATGACCTCTCACAGGAAGAAAGGAACAAAGGTCAAATGACCTCACACAGGAAGAAAGGAACAAAGGTCAAATGACCTCACACAGGAAGAAAGGAACAGATGACCTTTCCAGTTTACAAACTGTTAACACAATAACCGCCACCAGAGGGTGCTATTGCATGTAAAAATGTCCATCAGTCCAGAACAACTGCTTTGATAATCTTATTTTAATTGCCTGTTCCTATTTTTGAGGTTTTTCTGTGTGTTGCCCGTTGTCAGACATTGTAGCACGTTCATGCGCCATTGCCTCCACCAAGGCAATGCTCATCTTTGAGATGGACTCCTCCATTCTCTGCACACTCGCAGTTACCGTGGTTGCAAACCCTGTCAGAGACTCAGACTCCTGCACTTGTTCCTGAAGTTCCAGCACCGCTCTCTTTCTGGATGGCCCCAGAGGCACAGCGTCTACATGCAGCTGAGCAGAGCTAGGACCATCCCGCACTCTCCGACGAGGACTCTCCACTGCTGTCCCTGTCTCCACCATCTGCTCTTGCTCACTTCTGAGTTGTGATACACCAGGTGACAACACTACTCTATGTCGTGAAGGACTCACCAAGGTGTGTGTACCTGCGCTGGTGCTGGTTGCGCTGAGTCCTGGTGAAGCTGCTCCCTCAGAGGCTGCAGGTTCTGTGGGAGGGTAAAAGCATGAGTGAGACATCTGATATTTAGGTAGCAGACACATCCTATTGTGCAGATGATCAAAAGTCAATCTCTATGAACATCATATGCCATTTCAGTCAATCATGAAATCTAAATGAGAGGGTTGAAAATCTATTCTGTCACCAGCTTCCTCTACTGCACCCACCTCTCCGTCCCCCACTTCTAGCTCCTCGCTACCTCCCACGATGCCATGAGCAGCCTCCTCAGCGCTTGTCAAAGTTGCGAGGGATGGTGGCCCTCCTCGTGTTGTCGCTTTCTCCCTCTTATTGTGGGCTATCTTTTCCTGCAAGGAGGGACACAAGTGGAGTTTCAGCGAAATTGATGGAGTGACTGAAAAATCCATAACATAGAAGCTTAGAGGGAAACCAAGATGGAGTGAGGTTCCAATACTAAGGTGCCTCCCTGTGCATTGTTAGTTGTTGTCATTGCATAACAGTGAGAGCGAGTGTGAGGGGTACATAGTAGAATTGTGAAGTGATTCAGTACATAGAGAGAGAGGGATAGGTAAGAGTGCAAGGGGAGTAAGGGTAAGGTGGGATGTGGAGGAGCAGGCTGACGATGCAGAGTGCTGGTGATGAGAAGAGAAAGGAAGCAGATTGAAGGAATGTGTGATGTGATGAGCGCAGAAGATCATTGAACCGTTTTCGGCACTGCACCCAGGTGCGTGAGCATAAGGACCTAGCGCTGACCTCCTCAGCAAGTTGCAGCCCGGCTGCCTTTGTCTGCTGAGGAGGCTTCCTCCGGCCATCGGGAGGGAACAGAATCTCGCTGCGCCCTCATACTCCCTCCACAAAGCGTGGAGCAGCCTTTGCTTTGGCAGCAGTCATGGTCACCTGGGCCGATTTCCACAGCAGCACAAACTAAATGAGAAGCTAAGGCTACATGGGCCCCTTAAAAACAACTGCAGCAACGATGTTATCAGAGGTGAGCAGCAGACCCGCTCCCACTCATTGGGCCGGGTAGCGCGCACGGCGGGCTCAATGAACCCACTTAATGCAAAGTCGTTACTTGAGAGCGGCTGAAACTGGCAGCGGGACCAGAACCTACCCACCAGGCAACCCGACTCCAACCCGCCTCCTCAAAGAAAATTGCGGCCTTTTTGCCTGACTTCACGGATGAAGGCGCAAAAAACTGTGGGGGGTGCATAGTGGGATGGTGAAGTGATTCTGTGCATAGAGAGAGAGGGATAGGTAAGGGTGCAAGGAACCAAGGCTCTAGTGAGAATGAGAAACTGAAAGAAATTAGCATTAGTAAAAAAAAATAGTACTGGAGAAATTCATCGGACTGAAATCCGATAAATCCCCTGGACCTGATGGCCTACATTCCAAGGGTTTTGAAAGAGTTGGCGATAGAGATAGTGGATGTATTGGTTGTCATTTTCCAAAATTCCATAGATTCGAGAACGGTTCCTGCGGATTGGAAGGTAGCAAATGTAACCCCACTATTTAAGAAAGGAGGGAGAGAGAAAACGGGGAACTACAGACCAGTTAGCCTGACATCAGTAGTAGGGAAAATGCTAGAATCTATTAAGGACATGGTAACAGGGCACTTAGAAAATAATAATAGGTTTGGGCAGAGTCAACACAGATTTATGAAAGGGAAATCGTGTTTGACGAATCTGTTGGAGTTTTTTGAGGTTGTATCTAGCAGAATAGATAAGGGGGAACCAGTGGATGTGGTGTATTTGGATTTTCAGAAGGCAATCGATAAGGTGCCACACAAGAGGTTATTAAACAAAATTAGGACTCATGGGATTGGGGGTAATGTACTAGCATGGATTGAGGATTGGTTAATGAACAGAAAACAGAGCGTAGGAATAAACGGATAATTTTCAGGTTTGCAGGCCGTAACTACTGGGGTACCGCAAGGATCAGTGCTTGGGTCTCAGCTATTCACAATCTACATCAATGATTTGGATGAAGGGACCAAATGTAATATGTCCAAGTTTGCTGATGATACAAAGCTGGGTGGGAATGTAAGCTGTGAGGAGGATGCAAAGAGGCTTCAAGGGGATATAGACAGGCTAAGTGAATGGGCAAGGACATGGCAAATGGAATATAATGTGGAGAAATGTGAAGTTATCCATATTGGTAGGAAAAATAGAAAAACAGAGTATTTTTTAAATGGTGAGAGATTGGGAAATGTTGGTGTTCAGAGGGACCTGGGTGTACTTGTACATGAATCACTGAAAGTTAACATGCAGGTACAGCAAGCAATTAGGAAAGCAAACGGTATGTTGGCCTTTATTACAAGAGGATTTGAGTATAAGAGTAAAGACGTCTTACTGCAATTATATAGGGCCCTGGTGAGACCACACCTGGAGTATTGTGTACAGTTTTGGTCTCCTTACCTAAGGAAGGATATACTTGCCATAGAGGGAGTGCAACGAAGGTTCACCAGACTGGTTCCTGGGATGGGGGGATTGTCCTATGAGGACAGATTGAGTAGACTAGGCCTATATTCACTAGAGTTTAGAAGAATGAGAAATGATCTCATTGAAACATGCCCAATTCTTACAGGGCTTGACAGGGTAGATGCAGGGAGGATGTTTCCCCTGACTGGGGAGTACAGGAAAGTGGAGTTGAGGTAGAAGATCAGCCATGATCTTATTGAATGGCGGAGCAGGCTCGAGGGACCGAATGGCCGAGTCCTGCTCCTATTTCTTTTGTTCTTAAATTAAGAGAAACTGTTTCCATTGGCCGAAGGGTCAGTAACCAGAGGACACACATTTAAGGTGATTGGCAAAAGAACCAGAGGCAACATGAGAAAACATTTTTTTACGCAGCGAGTTGTTGTGTTCGGGAATGCACGATCTGAAAGGGCGGTGGAAGCAGATTCAATGGTAACATTCAAAGAGAATTGGATAAATACTTGAAGGGAAAAAAATCGGGGCTATGGGGAAAGAGCAGGGAAGTGGGACTAGTTGGATAGCTCGACCAAAGAGGCAGCACAGGCAAACTGGGCCAAATGGCCTCCTGCTGTGCTGTGTCATTCTATGATTCTATTATGCATTTTGCTCCCACCACTGTTTCTGTTCGGGCATTCCTATCCTAACCCTGTATGCAAAGAAAATATAAAATTTCCCCCAACTTCTCTCTCTGTTCTCTTGGTGATGATCTTACATTTATGCCCTCTGGTTGCTGAGTCACAGATCAGTAGAAATAGTTTTTCTCTATTTACCTTACCCCCCACCAATTTTTTATCACATCTGTCAGATCTCCTCTACTCTGCTCTAATTAAATGTAGTGTTCAGCACTTTCGGATGCTTTATTATGCACAAGTGCAGGTTGTTGTAGTTATTCTAGTGGTTGTTTGTAGTTCCTGTTGTTGTTGTAGTTCGTGTAGCTGTCATAGATGCGATTGTAGTGGTTTTTGTGGCTTTGTCACTGTTTCACATATTTCCAATGTTTATTCTTTTACCAGTCTCCTTAATAGTAGTATCGTTTTACTTTCTTTTTTCCCCCTATCTCTAATGCTGTAGTCTTTCAGTAATTCTCTATTTCTGTGCACAATCTGGGCTTCCTTCCTCCTGACTCCATTAAATCACTTAAGTTTTCCTTCACTTCTAATGATCTGTTCACCAAATTGATATAGGGCGCCTACGTCCTTCCAGTCTATGCTTAATTTGTATCCTTGCTGGCTGATCTTTCAAAGCTTTCCCTGTTTCTGAGTGTTTTCCTCTCCGATGAATCTTCCCATGGATCCTCTCCAACCTAACTTATAAAATTTACTCTTCTTTAATCAGATTAATTTTATTACCTGCCCTTCCTAGGCCATAACATCAAATATCAAATCTAGTGCTCACCACCAAACGATTGGCAACCATCTACAGTGCTAAATATTTGATTGAATACTTCGCTCTCTTCACATGTTAATCTAACCAGTGTTAATCCTGAATAATTAAACATTACTATTGTCTGTTTCTTCCCAATCCTGAAGCACTTCAAATTTAATTAAAAAGTTTCATATCAACTTATTACTTTGACCAATGTTCCACACCTACTCCTTGCTATTTTGCTGCACTGATTTCCTACCCTTGCTGTCACAGATTCCCATCCAAATGCAGTAAGAAGGTTAACCATGCTCCTTGAATTTTTTGAAACATTTAGGATCATTGAGGCCTACTGTAGCAACTCACTGCCAGCACGGTAAGGATTTGGCTAACTCCGCATATACCAAGAATCACACATCGAACCATTCCTGCTCAATATAACTAATGCACACTGGGAGCTGCAGTTACCAGCTGAGCCAGTAGGCAGGCAGTTGTGGTTCTTAGGTCTGAAGTAGAGAAATTGGTTTGAAATTGCTGGAACGATTGCAGCAAGGAACAGGACAGAGGAATGAAAGAAAGAAATAAAGACTTGCATTTCTATAGCGCCTTTCAAGACCACCGGACATCTCAAAGCGCTTTAAAGCCAACGAAGTACTTTCTTTTGAAGTGTCGTCACTGTTGTAATGTGGGAAACGCGGCAGCCAATTTGCACACAGCAAGCTCCCACAAGCAACAATGTGATAATGACCAGATAATCTGTTTTTGTTATGTTGGTTGAGGGATAAATATTGTCCAGGACACCGGGGAGAACTCCCCTGCTCTTCTTCGAAATAGTGCCATGGATTTTTTACGTCCACCAAGAGAGAGCAGACGGGGCCTCGGTTTAACGTCTCATCCGAAAGACGGTTTAGCGTCTCATCCGAAATCCGAATGTGCAGTCATGCATGAGTATTATCAGTATGTTGCACCACCAAATTTATCCCAACATGTCTTCTCAACGTAAAATGCAACAAAGGGGTGGTAGTTACGAGGGATCAGGCTGAATAATAGAATTGAATATCAGAGAGCTGGCACTACCTCACTGCAACCTTGTGGGGAATCCTTGGATTGCTAAATGAAAACAGAAAACACTGGAAATGCCCAGCAGGCCAGTCAGCATCGGTGGAGAGAATAGATGAGTCAATATATCAGGTGTACTCTCTTCAACAGAACTCTGATTTAGGGTCCACACCTGAAATGTCACCTCCTCTGTTCTCTCCACAGATGTTGACTCACCTGCTAAGAGTTTCCCGTGTGTTTTCTTTTCATTTCAAATTTTCAACATTGCACTTTGCACGTTTCCCTACATTACCACAGTGAATACACTTCAAAAGTACTTAATTGGCTGTAAAACGCATTGGGATGTTCCGAGATCATTGAGAGGCACTATATAAAAGGGAGTCTTTCTGTCTTTATTCCTTCATTTTTGCATTTGATTATATGGAAAAATCTATATTAACAATATGGACAAAGGAGAACATGCTTATTCACCTAAAGATTTCATAACAGCGCACCTTGGAAGTGAATAATTATTTAAATTTTTATAACATGACTATGCTGAAAGATTAAACATTTATAATAAAACTTTTAAATACTGTTTCTTCCAGATTCAAATAGTATATTATTACAATTTTAAGAGTAATATGCTCATAAATGCCCTCCAGGAGAAAAAATACGAGGTTTAATTTAGCGATTCCACTATTTTCATGGTGACTGCTAGAATCTTAATATTGTCCAACTGAAAATCCGTGAGAATACTCTTGCCAAATTCTCCATTTTCCAACATCTTGCCTGACATTACTGGTCCACCGCATCAGGACAATAGGCGGCAAGTAACTGAGGGGAGAGTTCAAGAGGGCAAATGAAAGCTTCATTGAACAGGTGAGTTTTGAGAACGTTTATAAAGCTGGAGAAGTGGGGGGGTTTAGGGAGGGAGTTCAGAATAGTAGAATTCAGGAAGCTCCATCACCAATGATGGGAGAAAGGGGCTTGGGGTGGTCGGGGGGGGAGGGGGGTGGTGGGGGGGGTGGGCGGGGTGGAGATCAGAAGATCCGAGTCAGAGGATTGGAGTGCTTGGGATGGGCTATAAGACTGAAGGAGATAGGGATGGGTGAGGCTAGGGACAGATTTATAGACAAGGACAATGATTTTAGACTTAATGACCTGGAGTTCCCTTCTTGGGCACAACCCAAAGTTGCGCCCATTTTGCCGATGTCAAGTTCTGCCCAAGTATCCTCCCAATCTCATTACAATGCGCCCTAACTTAAAATGGGCATAAATCAGTGTAAACACTCGGGCCCAAGGAAACACCAGTATATTTCTTCCTTGAGTCTTAAAACGGAGGTTGCAGCTCACTTCACCACACACATCGGGCACAGCATGTGGTCAACCAGAACACCCTCCTCCAAAGATAGGTGGGTTAGCAAGTGGTGAAGAGGACACAGAGTCTGCAAAGGGATATAGAGAGGTTAAGTGAGTGGGCAAAAATTTGGCAGATGGAGTATAATGTGGGGAAATGTGAGGTTATCCACTTTGGAAGGAAGAATGAAAAAGCAAATTATTATTTAAATGGGGTGAGACTACAAAATGCTGCGGTACAGAGGGATCTGGGGGTCCTAGTACATGAAACACAAAAAGTTAGCATGCAGGTACAGCAAGTAATTAGGAAGGCTAATGGAATGTTGGCCTTTATTGCAAGGGTTATAGAGTAAAAGTAGGGAAGTTTTGATGCAACTTTACAGGGCACTGGTGAGACCGCACCTGGAGTACTGCATACAGTTTTAGTCTCCATATTTAAGGAAGGATATACTTGCATTGGAGGCAGTGCAGAGAAGGTTCACTAGGTTGATTCCTGGGATGAAGGGGTTGACGTATGATGAAAGGTTGAGCAGGTTGGGCTGATACTCAATGGAGTTTAGAAGAATGAGAGGGGATCTTATTGAAACATATAAGATTCTGAGGGGGATTGACAGGGTGGATGCTGAGAGGATGTTTCCCCTCGTGGGGGTATCTAGAACTAGGGGGCATAGTTTCAGAATAAGGGGTGTCGCTCATTTAAGACGGAGATGAGGAGGAATTTCTTCTCTCAGAAGGTCGTGAGTCTTTGGAATTCTCTACCCCGGAGAGCTGTGGAGGCGGAGTCATTGAATATATTCAAGGCGGAGATTGACAGACATTTGAACTACAAGGGAGTCGAGGGGTGTGGGGAGAGAGCAGGAAAGTGGTGTTGAAGCCAAGATTGGATCAGCCATGATCTTATTGAATGGCGGAGCAGGCTCGAGGGGCCGAATGGCCTACTCCTGCTCCTATTTCTTATGTTCTCATGTTCTGAACGCCTCTCCTTTCACCGTATGTATCAATGACTTAGATGATGGAATAGAGCGTTGTATATCTGAGTTTGCAGATTACATTAAGTTAGGAGGAACAGTAAGTTGAGTAGATGGGAGCAGGAAGTTATAGACAGACAAAGTGTAGGCAAAACGGTGGCAAATGGAGTTCAATATGAGCAGATCAAAGACTGCAGAGAGGAGGAGGACAAGCAGGTATAATGCTCCACGGTCATAGTCACAGAAAATGGCTTCTGTAACTTTGTTTAATACCATTCTGGTGCTGCAGGAGGGACAGAAGAATCTGATTGGATTACTTGAAACAGGGAGGTGCAGGGATCTCGGATACGACAACATCTTCAAAGATGTTGAGAGGAAAGGAAGGTTTGAGATGGGGCATTAGTTTGAAAAGATAGATGGCTCATTGATGGGTTTTTTGAGGCAGGCAAGAGTACACAAGGAGAGGGAACCATTTAACAACAGAAAATGCTGGAAAAACACAGCAGGCCAGGCAACATCCGTGGAGAGAGAAATAGAGTCAACGTTTCAGGTCGAAACCCTTCATCAAGACTGAAAAAGCACAGGAAATGAAACAGATTAAAAGGCCAGTTTGAGGGCTGGGAAATGGGGATGAGAACAAAAGAGAAGTGAAGAGACATTAAGAGGTATTCAAAACCAGACGAGATGGTGATAGGACTAGTGGAGACAAAAGACGGCTCTAGCTTAGGTGTGAAATGCGCTGGCAGAATGGGAGACAGCTGCCATGTGGGAGAGAAAAAAAGGGGGAAGGGCCAAAACAAAGGTGTGGATAAAAAATATATGTAAAAATGTAATGGGGGCCGAGGTTATGATCTGAAATTGTTGAACTCGGTATTGAGTCCGGAAGGCTGTAAAGTGCCTAATCGGAAGATGAGGTGCTGTTCCTCGAGCTTACGCTGGGTTTCCGTGGAACAATGCAAGTGGCCGAGTACAGTGAGGTCTGAGTGGGAATGGGGCGGTGAATTAAAATGACAGGCGACCGGAAGCTCGGGGTCATCCTTACGGACTGAATGGAGGTGTTCCGCAAAGCGGTCACCCAATCTGCGTTTGGTCTCTCCAATGTGGAGGAGACCGCATCATGAGCAGCGAATACAGTATACTAGATTGCAAGAAGTACAAGTAAATCGCTGTTTCACCTGGAAGGGATGTTTGGGGCCCTGGACAGTGGGAAGGGGGAGGTATAAGGGCAGGTGTTGCATCTCCTGCGCTTGCACGGGAAGGTGCCGGGCGAAGGGGAAGGGGTGCTGGGGGTGATAGAGGAGTGGACTAGGGAGGGAACCATTTACTAGGTCAGCTGGAATGGGTGTCAGGAAGGAAAGTTGGATGGTCAGTTTCGTGGGAATTGGGTCAAGGGAGCAGAAGGTGGGCTTGTTGGCAAAATTGAAGCCCATGGGACAAAAGGGGCAGTAGCAGCATGGATACAAAGTTGGCTAAGGGATAGAAAACAGAGAGTTGTGGTGAATGGCTGTTTTTTGGACTGGAGGGAGGTATACAGTGGAGTTCCCCAGGGTTCAGTACTAGGACCACTGCTGTTTTTGATATATATCAATGACTTGGATTTGGGGGTACATGTGGGCACAATTTCAAAATTTGCAGATGAACACAAAACTTGGAAGTGTAGTGAACAGGGAGGAAGATAGTGGTAGAATTCAAGAGGACATAGACTGGCTGGTGGAATGGACAGACACGTGGCAGATGAAATTCAATGCAGGAAATTGGGAGGTGATACATTTTGGTAGGAAGAATGAGGAGAGACAATACACACCAAATGGTACAATTTTAAAGAAAGTACAAGAAGAGAGAGACCTGGGGCTGTTTGTGCATAAATCTTTGAAGGTGGTGGGACAGGAACAAAGCATACAGGGTCCTGGGCTTTATAAATAGAGGCAGCGAGTACAAAAGCCAGGAATTTATGCTAAACTTATATAAAACACTAATTCGGCCCCAGCTGTATTGTGTCCAATTCTGGACACCGCACTTTAGGAAGGATGTGAAGACTTTGGAGAGGGTGCGGAGAGATTTACTAGAATGGGTCCAGGGATGAGGGATTACAGTTACGTGGATGGACTGGAGAAGCTGGGGTTCTCCTTCTTAGAGCAGAGAAGGTTAAGAGGAGATTTGATGGAGGTGTTTAAAATCATGAAGGGTTTAGATGGAGTAAATAAAGAGAAACTGTTTCCAACCAGAGGGCACAGATTTAAAGTGATTGGCAAAAGAACCAGAAGCGAAATGAGGGAAACATTTTTATGCGGCGAGTGGTTAGGATTTGTAATGCGCTGCCTGATAGGGGGGTGAATAGATTCAATAGTCGACATTAAAAGGGAACTGGATAAACACTTAAAGGAGAAACAATTGCAGGGATATAGGGAAAGAGCGGGGGAGTGGGACTAACTGGATTGCTCGTGAAAGAGCCGGCGCAGACTCAATGGGCCATGTGACCTCCTCCTGTGCTGCACTATTCTATGATTCTATGGGCTGGATATTAACAGGGGCGGGTTACGTAGGCGGGGGTGGAGTTTCGGACGCGAACCTGGAAGTTCGGGTTTCCCCGCACACTGTGGATTTTTAACTCCAGAGTGTGCGTCTTTTGTTCTCGACAGGTTTATGCTCAGAAGTCAGCCTGATTGACAGGCTTGGCTTCCAGTCGGACGCAGGCCGCAGAACCACGTAGGTCCGATCCACTATCTCGGAAGAGGGGGGGGTGCCTAATCCCCGACTCTGGGGTGCGGCGTGTCCGAACCCGGGTGGAGCTCCGATCCCAGGGGGATCTGATCCACGGCCCTGGGGTGGGGGGTGTCCGATTGTCCAATCCTGTGAGTTCCGATGCCGGACCACGTGGGTCTGTGTATGGGGGTGGGGGAGTGGGTGGTGGTCTGATGAGGGGAGGTGGGGAGGTGAGCTTAGTGGGCTAGGAGGAAGCACTCCTGCTCCTCCTGGTCCACAAGCAGTGCTGTAAAGGCACTTACCTTCTCCCTTCAGCTGCCGGGTTTCCCGAGGCCTGGGAAACCCGGCAGGCCACAGTTAAACCTGTAAAGCAGGTTCATTCAGAGGTGGCCAACCTCATTAATATATTTAAATCACCAACCCGCCTCCTGGGATTGGGTTGGCTTCCCACCACTTGTCCCGCCTCCGTTAAAACTGGAAGTGAGTGGGTTGGAGGCGGGTTGAGTTTGTGATTTTAAAAATTTTAACCTCTAACCCGACCCAAACTCACCCGTTTTTGAGTGTTAAAATCCAGCCCATATGATTCTATGAAGTGTGAGGTCATCCACTTTGGATCCAAGAAAGA
Organism: Somniosus microcephalus; assembly: GCF_052327205.1. NCBI lineage: Eukaryota > Metazoa > Chordata > Chondrichthyes > Squaliformes > Somniosidae > Somniosus > Somniosus microcephalus. Next base: position 270,653,300 of record NC_140993.1, read on the forward strand.
CAAATCAGAATATTTTCTTAATGGCAAGAGCGTAGAAACGGTGGAGGAGCAAAAGGATTCCCGGGTCCAAGTACGCAAGTCACTAAAACCTAGTGCACAGGTACAAAAAGTAATCAAAAAGGCTAATGGAATGTTGCCCTTTATCTCAGGAAGGTGTCAATGGAAAGGGGAGCCAGTTAGGTTCAGTTGTACAGTACCCCATCAGGAGTATCGCGTTCAGTTCTGGGCACCGCACCTGAGGAAGGAGAGACTGGCCTTGGAGGGGGTACAGTACCGATTCACCAGAATGATACCGGGGCTTAAAGAGGACAATTACGAGGACAGGTTGCATAAACCTGTATTCCCTTGACTTTAGAAGGTTGAGAGCTGTTCTAATTGAGGTGCTTAAAATGATAAAAGGATTCCTCTGGTGGGGGAGTCCAGAACAAGGGGGAACACTCTTAAAATTCAACTGAGCCATTCCGGAGTACAATCAAGAAGCAATTCGTCACACAAGGGGCGGAGCAAATCTGAAACTTTCTCCTTTCAAAAGGCTGTGAATGCGGATCAATTGAAATTTTTAAGACTGAGATCGACAGTTTTTTTTAGGTAAAAGGTATTAAGGAATAGGGATCAAAGGCGGGTTAATGTTGAAGTCCAGATCAGTCATGATCTAACTGAATGGCAAAACTGGCTTTAGGGGTTGAATGTTCTCCTCCTGCTCCTATGCTCCAGGTGATGGGTGCCAAATCCAACGCTTCAGGGGCCATGTTAGCACTGAACCTTCTGAATGACAGACCATTCTTTGTATTAGCAATGTGTTAAATTTAATCATAGAGCCGTCAATTGAGGTGCGGAAATAGTACAGAGTTAATATTCTCAGACAACTCATCAAATATCAGTGAGATTTGCCACCTATCAGTGAGGCTTAGCAAGTATCAGTTAAACTCATTGAAGTGTCAGTGAGACTCACCAAAAGCGGTGAGACTGAACATGCCTGCCTTTGACCATTAACCCAGCTAGGTAAAGCATGGTTTTCCTGCTGTCTTTCTCCCTTGATACCATATGGCCACCGAGGTTAGCCTGGGAGCCGGTGCAGTTTCCCGGGGTGTGGCCGCCAACAGGCACAAGCAACTACTTGGAGCCACAGGTGAGAGTTGTGTCAGCAGAGAGGACCAAAGATTGGGGAACCATCCGTGGGATGCAGCATGCCCTCGGTCAAAGATACCAGTCCTCCTGCTTAACACTACACCCCAACGTTCGGGGTGTCTTCTTCAATAGCAGAGGACGGACGACGATATTATGCGGTTGTTAGTGCTACACTGGGCTTCCAGCCATCATCAAAAAAAGGACTTGTTTCTCCTTAAAACAAACGAGATGATCCATGGAGCCATAACTATAATACCTTCCATTCTGGGTTCCATCCCTTTCAAGGATGCCCAGAAATGGCAGAGACCCAGTGTTCCTATTTTCCAGTGGGTTCCACTGAACTCCTGCTGGAGTTACAACAAGGGCATGTCAGGACCCCACGGATTTTTGGCACCTACGTTATTTCAATAGCAGTGGTCTTTCAAAATGGGTTTTCACGCAGGTGTCACAGGGTTCCCTCGTGTCACTAACGCTCAGCCCTGGGTTACCCTGTCAATGACTTAGCTCGGCAACCCCAATTGGATTTAACCAGGCTTTATTGTAACATTAGCAGAATCAATCATACACACAATGTTCAAGCAACAATTAGCTGAATCAAGGTCAGTATTACTCGGTTGAGCTTCTGGACAGCAGCGCGGTGTGGGTAGGTCTTGTTCAAATCTGCTGTGTTTTATTCTGTTGGATTGGTGGTGCATGCATACCCCTGCATCAGCTGAAACTCAATGGCCCAGAAATTCGGGTCGGGGCTTCCCGCGGGTGCAAGCCCCCGACCTGCACTTACCATGCGCGCTGGCCGTTGAGCTGTGGGCCCGCGTGGGATTCCGATCCTGGGCCTCCTCCAACTGCCGGCGCGCAGTGTTTGCGTATCCCAGGGGTGCAGTTAGTTTGATGCGGCCCCTGAGATCACGTGGGCCATGGAGAGCCAATCGGAGCAGGGAATGCTCCATTCATAAGATTGACAGGAAGAGCTGTCAAAACTTATAAATACTATGGCCCCAAAACATCACTAAATCTTCAAATAAATTTTTTAAAAATCACATTTTTTAAATAAACTATAAATTACATGAAATAACTATTTTAAACAATAATTTAAATTTTTGAATTTTTTTTTAAATTTTCTAACGGGGCTAAAAATAAACTTACCTTGCTTTAAAGTATTTAAAAATAATAAACCTGTGGAAAAAATGTTTTAATTTTAATTAATTCACCACTTACCTTGTAAAAAGCAGGCCGGCCTTACGCCTGCTTTTTATATGTGTAAATTCTGCAGACTTACCCTCCCGGGAAAACCTGCAAAAAAAACCTAAGTTCGATGCGCATGCGCAGCCTCTCCCGCGCACGCGTTCGACCTCTGAACCCCTGCTTTCAGGGGAACGGAAGTTCCGGTTTCCCGTGCATGTGCAGTGCATGCAGAAAACCGGCACTTCCATTGGGCCTACGGGTGAGTACCCCGTGCGTACTCACCCGTGGAGACCCGAATTTCTGGGCCATTGGCTCCACTCTTTCTCGTTTCAACCAGCTTACACATACTACTCTGACCTGTTTGCCTGGAATTAGGTGTGACTGCCCTCTAATCAATTGTCAAAGCATGTATTGATGAAGTCATTAACATTTAACAACAAAGTTTAAGGCTATGGAAGGCCCTGTACCAGCTAACAAAGTGTCATACACCTCCTGATTGGCTCCACTCTGTCTAGCTGATGTGCCTCAATAAGTTCCGAGACTCGATGTTAGCGAAACAAAATAAGGCTTTTATTAACTTGGAAAGTAACACGTAAAAGAGAGAGATGTCTTCCTTCTGGAGGCTGAGGCCACACTGAGCCAGCTTACAAAAGGGGCCAGGTATGGGCGGAGCCCTACACACAGCACATTCCAGCACATTCCAATACATAATACAATGAGGACTGGGGGAAGGGAAATGACACTGAAACCGACCACAGTCACAGGCAGTGATGAATGGAATATACTTCATCACATTCACCCCTTCTATAGATTTAGTCTGTTCGGGGGTTTGATAGTCCTCTGCGACCGACGTGGTGCCGCGGGTGTCGGCTGGGTGTCCCCGGTAGCCTCCTGGGTCTCTGCCGGGGGTGCCGCCAGGGTTGTTGAAGGGGTAGTTGGTGGGGGTGCCGTTGGTCGATGTTCTTCCGGGGGTGATGAAAGAGTAGTGGGTGGGTAAGGGTTGCTGTGATCGTTGAAAAGAGTAGTGGGTGGGTAAGAATTGCTGTGATCGTTGTCGCTGCTATTGCCGTGGTTGTTGTCGATGCCGGCTGGGGCGACGTCTTTTATGGACACGGTGTCCTCCCTTCCGTCGGCGTGCCGGACATATGCGTATTGGGGGTTGGCGTGGAGTAGGTGTACTGGCTCCACGAGAGGGTCCGTCTTGTGGCCCCTCACATGCCTTCGCACGAGTACCGGACCTGGGGTGGAGAGCCATGACGGCATGGATACACCTGAGGTGGATTTCCGGGGAAAGACAAACATACGTTCATGAGGCGTGGCATTAGTGGCCGTACACAATAGCGACCGTATCGAATGGAGCACATCCGAGAGGACTTCCTGCCAGCGGGAGATAGGGAGGCCCTTGGTCCTTAGAGCTAGAGTGACTGCTTTCCACACTGTCCCGTTCTCTCGCTCCACCTGGCCGTTACCCCGGGGGTTGTAGCTGGTGGTACGGCTCGTGGCGATCCCCTTGGACAGCATGTACTGGCGTAGCTCTTCACTCATGAAGGACGCCCCCCTATCCGTATGGATGTAGCTCGGCATACCGAACAGGCAGAACAGGCTGTTGAGGCATTTAATGACCGTGGCGCTGGTCATGTCTGGGCAGGGGAAGGCGAATGGGAACCGGGAGTATTCGTCCACAATGTTCAGGAAGTAAGCATTGCGGTCGACGGACGGGAGGGGGCCCTTGAAATCTAAGCTGAGCCGCTCAAAGGGCCGTGTAGCTTTGATTAAGTGGGCTCCATCTGGGCGGTAGAACCGAGGCTTGCACTCAGCGCAAGTGCGGCAGTTCCTGGTCAGAGACCGAACTTCCTCAATCGAGTAGGGTAAGTTACGGGACTTTATGAAGTGGAACAGCCGCGTGACCCCTGGGTGGCAGAGGTCGTTGTGGAGGGTCTGTAGCCGATCCCCGGTGGCGCTGGTACACATCCCTCGTGAGAGGGCGTCAGGGGATTCGTTAAGGGCCCCTGGCCGGTAAATGATGTCGTACTCGAAGGTGGAGAGCTCGATCCGCCACCTAAGAATCTTATCATTTTTAATCTTCCCCTTCTGTTTATTGTTGAACGTAAACGCTACCTACCGCTGGTCGGTAAGTAGGGTGAAGCGTTTGCCGGCTAGGTAGTGGCGCCAGTGGCGCACTGCCTCCATGATGGCTTGGGCCTCCTTTTCCACGGAGGAGTGTCTGATCTCGGGCCCTTGGAGGGTCCTCGAGAAGAAAGCTACGGGCCGCCCCGCCTGGTTGAGGGTGGCCTCCAAGGCGAAGTCAGACGCATCACTTTCCACTTGAAATGGAGTGTTCTCGTCCACTGCCTGTAGCGTGGCCCGCTCAATATCCTGCTTAATGCTTTTGAAGGCGGCGTGGGCCTCAGCAGAGAGCGGAAAAGAGGATGCTTTCAAGAGGGGGCGGGCTTTGTCGGAGTAGTTGGGGACCCATTGGGAATAATAAGAAAATAACCCCAGGCACCTTTTCAGGGCTTTGGGAGTGTTGGGCAGGGGCAGCTCCCGTAGGGGGCGCAATCGGTCAGGGTCTGGTCCGATTTCCCCATTCTCCACCACGCTGCCTAGTATGCAGAGGCGCGTGGTGTTGAAAACGCACTTGTCCTCGTTGTAGGTGAGGTTGAGTTTTTGTGCGGTTTCCAGGAACCTCTCGAGGTTCGAGTCGTGATCCTGCTGATTGTGGCTGCAGATGGTGACGTTGTCGAGGTAGGGGAAGGTTGCCTGCAAGTGGTGGTCATCGACCATGCGGTCCATCTCCCGCTGAAAGACCGAGACCCCATTCGTCACCCCAAAGGGGACTCTGAGGAATTGGTAGAGGCGTCCGTTCGCCTCGAAGGCGGTGTACGGGCGGTCCTCTGGTCTGATAGGGAGCTGGTGGTACGCTGACTTGAGGTCGATGGTGGAGAACACCCGGTATTGGGCGATTTCGTTCACCATTTCTGTTATGCGGGGTAGCGGGTAGGCGTCTAGTTGGGTGTACCTGTTGATCGTTTGACTATAGTCGATCACCATCCGTTTCTTCTCGCTACCCCTTACCACTACCACTTGGGCGCGCCACGGGCTGTTGCTGCGTTCAATAATGCGCTCTTTCAGGAGCCTGTCTACCTCGGTCGCGATAAACCGCCTGTCCTCCCAGCTGTACCTCCTGCTTTTGGTCGCTATTGGCCGGCAGTTAGGGGTAAGGTTCGCGAATAGCGAAGGTGGCTTTACCTTCAGGGTAGCCAGACCGCACACTGTGAGGGGCGGCTGGGACCCACCGTACTTGAGCGTGATGCTTTGGTGGTTGCACTGGAAATCCAGGCCCAAGATCACGCTCGCACATAGGTTCTTCATGATTAACACTTTAAAATTATCGTATACAGTTCCGTTAACGCCCAATTGTACCGTGCAGTAACCCAGAATGGTCGATGTCTGGGTTTTATCATCCATAGAGATGGTACCCTGAGTAGGGACCACCTTTAGGGAGAGTTGCTGTGCCAGTTCAGGGTGGATAAAACTCTCCGTGCTTCCACTGTCAATTAAGCATTTAACCCGGCACCCGTTTACCTCGATGTCCACCATTGATTTGGATAGCGGGTGCGGCCTGGTCTGGTCCACTGTGACCGATGCCACTGTAGGGCCCTGATCGATACAAGATGGCGTCCACGCTGTCTGCTCATAAGATGGCGGACCCCACGAGGTCGGGCAAGATGGCGTCCAAGATGGCCGCTCCCACGGCGCACACGCGGCGGTTGCGGGTTTTCCGGCAGTTGGTTTTCCGGCGGGGTTCCCTCTGCACACCTTCCCGAAGTGCCCCTTCTTACCGCACTTAAAGCAGGTGGTGCCTTTCGCCGGGCACAGGTTTCTGGTGTGCTTTGGCTGCCCGCAGAAGTAGCAGTTGGGTCCCTGACGCGTCGCGGCTGTCGTAGGGCTTCTGGGGGGAGAGCTGGGCCCCGCCGGTGTCGGGCTGCCGGGCGGGGAAGATGCCTTCCAAGATGGCGGCGCCCTCGGTGCGCACGTGGCGGCGTGGACGGCGCGGGCTGAAGAGTAGGCGTCCGAGTTTCTCTGGGCCACATCCAGGGACCGCGCGGTGTCCGCAGCCTGTTTCAGGTCCAACCCCGTTTTTTCCAGCAGTCTTTGCCGGATGTAAGTGGAGCTGAGGCCTGTGATAAAGGCATCGCGTACAAGCTCGTCGGTGTACACTGCGGCTTTTACATCTCGGCACTTACAGTCTTTGCCAAGCATTTTCAGGATGCTTAGGAACTCCTCCACCGATTCCCCAGGTCGCTGTGCGCGAGTAGCGAGTAGATGCCTAGCATACACCTCATTCGTAGGCTGCTGGTAATGCGCCTTTAAGATGTCGCAGGCGGCCAGGTACGTATCGGCGTCTTGGATGAGGGGGTAAACCCGGTGGCTTACCCAATTCCGCAGTATTCCGAGTCTCATCCTCGCAGCGTCTGTAGCGTCTTTGACGGCTGCGGAATTGTCCAGGAAGAATTCCATACACTCAAACCAGTGTCCGAAGCGTGCTGATGCGTCCGGAGCATGTTGATCCAAATCCAAACGTTCGGGTTTCAGGAGTTGGTCCATAGTGTTGAAAAATAAGTTAATAAAATTGATGTGCCTCAATAAGTTCCGAGACTCGATGTTAGCGAAACAAAATAAGGCTTTTATTAACTTAGAAAGTAACACGTAAAAGAGAGAGATGTCTTCCTTCTGGAGGCTGAGGCCACACTGAGCCAGCTTACAAAAGGGGCCAGGTATGGGCGGAGCCCTACACACAGCACATTCCAGCACATTCCAATACATAATACAATGAGGACTGGGGGAAGGGAAATGACACTGAAACCGACCACAGTCACAGGCAGTGATGAATGGAATATATTTCATCACACTAGCTTCAGTCATCTAGCAGTTAATGAGGTTATCTAAAACAGGAATGAACAGGGTGCTTTAATCAAAAGCTGTCTGCTGACTCAGTTGATTTTAACAGCCTTTGCAATCAGGGTATGATAGTGTAGTAATCCAGATGGTCGGGACTGATAATCAGGGAATGTGAGCTTAAATCCCACCGTGGCAGTTTTTGAGAATTTTAATTAAGTTTTTTAAAAATCTGGAAATAAAATCTGTTATCAGTAAAAATGACTATGAAGCCGAAAAAATTGTCATTAAAAAACCCAACTGGTTCACTAACGTTCTTTAGGGAAGGAAACCCACCATCCTTGTATGTAACGTCAGTCCCACACCAATGTGGTTGACTCATAGCTGCCCTCCAAAGTGGCCTAGCAAATCATCCACTTGTGTCAAGATGAAGGCTCACCACCACATTCTCAGGGCAATAAGGATTGGCCAATAAATGCCAGCCTTGCCAGCGATGCCTGCAACCTGAGAATAACATTTTTTAAAGTAGCAGTTGTTATGTTCATTAATAACTAGACATTCTTATTATGAACACAGCTAGCTTCTAGCTAGCCATTTATTCAGTACACGTTCTCTAGGTACAGCATCTGTAGAGATTCAGTATGTGTGCTTCTGTGTGCAGGCAGCCATCATGACTACTGCCTTGTGGGTAGCCTAGTCTTAAACACATTCAACTAAACACACAGCAGTATACAGCTCTACAACTCTATAGCTCCACCTAGTGTCCTATTCTAGAATGACATGTTATTGATCATTACATCCCCCTTTCTTTGAGGTTAAACAAAATCATATCAATCGACGTCAATTAACTTTCAAGAAAAACGATGAAGATGATATCAGTAACACTTTTGTTAGCGCTCTATAAACATAAACATTTTCACAACAGTCAATACATTTTCAAAGTAGTTTTCTTTGTACTCAAAGATTAAGTCTATCAGGCTTCTTTACTTCACGTGTGGAGCTTCTCAACATGGGTAAGTCTGATGTGTTTTCATGAGATTGTTCTGGTGGTGAATGACAAGATTCATTTGCGGCATTGTCATCAATCTGCTGTTGGATAGTTTCTTGTGTTCTCAGGAGGGAACAGCGGTTCCTCCTGAGAATCTGTCCTTCCTCAGTTCTAACAGTGTATGACCTTGGTCGTACTTCCTCAAGAACTGTAGCTTTCCTGTTCCATGCATCTGGATCCTCAATCCTGACAACATCATCCCTTGTCAATGGTTTTAAAGTTTTGGATGACTTGTCATAGTGTGATTTCTGTTTCAGCTTTAACAGTTGAAGTCTCTGTCTCAGTTCCTTACTTTGCTTTTCTTTTGCACAGCAGGGTAGCATGGTGCGCAACTTGCGACCCATTAGTAGTTCAGCAGGTGAAGAACCAGAGTCTAAAGGTAAGGCTCAGTAACTCAGCAGGGCGAGATAAGGATCAGACTTGCTTTCTGTTGCTTTCTTCAGTAGCTGCTTGAGAACTTGAACACCTTTCTCTGCCTTACCATTCGACTGAGCATACAGAGGACTGGATGTGATGTGCTGAAAGTCATACTGTGCTGCAAACTGTTGCCACTCCTTACAGTTGAAGCACAGACCATTGTCGCTAATGGCAATCCTGGGAATTCCATGTCTGGCGAAGATGGATTTCACATGCATTATGACACTGCTTGCTGTGGTGCTTGAGAGCAGCGCCATCTCAGGATAGTTAGAATAGTAGTCAATCACTATTAGATGGTCTTTACCATTTAAATGAAAAAGGTCCATACCAACCTTTTGTCATGGTGCTGTTGGTAAGTCAGCTACTATCATTGGTTCCTTTGTTTGTTTGTTTTGGTGTTTCTGACATGTCTCACATTTGCCTATCATGTTCTCAATGTCCTTATTTATGGCAGGCCAATAAACAGTGTCTCTTGCTCTCCTTTTGCATTTTTCAATTCCGAGGTGTCCCTCATGAATCCTTTTGAGCATGTCTTGACGTAGAGCCTGTGGAATTACTATTCTGTTCTGTTTTAGTAATAGTCCACTTGCGACACTCAATTCTGACCTTATGTGAAAGTATTTTGGACAGGAACCTTTTGGCCAACCATGATGAATGTTCTCTATTACTGTTTGTAACACTGTGGCCTAGAAATTCACTATGGCCCCGCCAGCTGGCTAGCGCCCAAAAGTTAGCGCTGGGCGCGGAGCCATTTGCGACTGTCAGATATTCACTTTTTGCGCCCCAAGTCAGAACCGGGCGCTATTCCAGGGTGTGCCCGCCCCCGCTTGGGGCGCTGAAACTGAATTTCAGCGCTCTAGGTGCCGCTGCGCCACCCGATGCGGTGCGGCAGGCTGCGGTACTGCAGGCCTTCTCCTTCTCTTAAGGTGGAGGTGCCTGCAACGGGGAGATCACCGCTGGATTGTGCCGGCAAATGAGCCCGGCACCACGGAGAAGTGCCAGGCTCGCGGAAAGCAGCCGGCAATGCCGCGGGGGGGGGGTGGTGGAGGAGGCCGGGGAAGGAGGTGCGGGCAGGCGGCCGCCGAAAAAGCGGCTGGCCGCACCTCCACCTTTATGCGCCCCACTAAGGCTGCAGTAAGGCCCTGGTCTCCGGATGTTAGTAGCGGCCGCCACGGAGGAGGCGGCGGCAACTGAATATGGGGGTCGGGCCGGCATTGGGGCGGAAACGGGGCACTGCGCACACCGATGACGTCATCGGTGCCGGCGCAGCGCTACCGGCTACCGCCGCCATTACCGCCGAGCTCAATGTCAGTGCAACCTTCTCTACTGGCGCAGAAGCCCTCTTTTGGCGGTAACTGGGCGCAAAGCTTGCAGCGCCTTACTGAATTTCTAGGCCTGTATCTTTTACTGTTTCTTCTGCTATTTGCTTTGATTTTGTGTCTGACACGGGCAGCGCAGCAGTGACCATACTCACATGAACATCCACGTCTTCTTCAGTAGAGCTCACATGACTCATTGTGGGTGCTCGGGATAGTGCATCTGCTAACACTATGTATTTGCCTGGTGTGTAGATCAGTTCAAAGTCATATCTTTGCAGCTTCATCATGAGTCGTTGAATCCTTGGAGACATCTCATTCAGATTTTTTTTTATGATGGCAACCAGTGGGCTGTGGTCTGTCTCAACTGTGAAGGTGGGAAGTCCATATATGTAGCCATGGAACTTTTCTAATCCAACTACCAAGCCTAGACATTCCTTTTCAATCTGGGCGTATCGACACTCAGTATCAGTCATAGACCTAGAGGCATAGGCAACAGGCTTCCAATCTTCACCCTCTGCTTGTAGCAAGACCCCTAGGCCATCCTTTGACGCATCCGTTGACACTTTGATTCTCTTTGTCGGGTCAAAAAAGTGAGTACAGGTGTGGTTGTCAGCACTGTTTTGAGGTTCATCCACTCTTGTTCATGTTTTTCTGTCCATGCGAACTCATTTGTTTTATGTAGCCGGTCTCGCAGACAGGCTGTCTTGGCTGACAAGTTAGGAATGAACTTTCCAATGAAGTTTATCATCCCCATGATGCGTAGCACTCCTTTTTTGTCAGTGGGTCGGGGCATGTTGAGTATGGCGTTTACTTTTTCCATATCTGGCTCTATTCCTTTACCAGATAGATTATCTCCTAGGAAAGTGACTTCCTGGATGCCAAACTGACACTTGGCTTTGTTGAGCTTTAGTCCATTCCGGCGCATGCTCTGTAGCACTTTAGTCAGTCTCTCATTGTGTTCTTTCAGTGTGGAGCCCCAGATGATGATGTCATTAACATAGACCCGAACTCCTTCCAGACCTTCAATTATGTGTTCCATCGCTCTATGAAAGATTTCAGATGCAGATATTATCCCAAAAGGCATTCTGAGGAAACAATACCTGCCAAATGGTGTGTTGAAGGTACAGTATTTGGTGCTCTCTTCATCCAGTTTTAGTTGCCAAAATCCTTGTGAGGCATCGAGCTTTGTAAAGTATCTGGCACCTGACATTTCACTGGTGATTTCTTCTCGCTTGGGAATCTGGTAGTGTTCACGTTTTATGTTTGCATTTAAGTCCTTTGGATCCATGCATATTCTTAGATCATTGTTCTTTTTCTTTACACATACCATGGAGTTAACCCAGTCTGTTGGCTCTTCAACTTTCCTGATGACTCCTAGTGTGGTCATTCTGTCCAGTTCTTTCTTGAGCCGGTCACGCAGGGGTGCTGGAACTCTTCGTGGAGCATGTACCACTGGCTGAGCATCCTCCTTTAGCTGGATCTTGTATGTGAATGGTAGAACTCCAAATCCTTTGAACACATCCTGGAAATTATTTACTACAGAATCCACTGAGTCATCTGGTCTGTTTATGGCACAGTTTATACGGTATACTCTCTTCACCAGTTCTAAGTCTTCACAAGCTTTGTCACCCAGTAGTGAATCAAGTCCTTCAGCCACAACAGAAAACATGAGATGATGCACTTTGTCTTTGACTGTCACTTTAAGTGTGCATACACCTAAGCTATCTATTTTCTGTCCATTATAGTTCTTCAGTAGTACTGACTTTTTCTGTATTGTGGGCTTTTCTTTCATGTTTTTAATGGCACTCATACTGATTAAGTTTGCTTTTGCCCCAGTGTCTAGTTTCAGTGTAACTAATGCTCCATTTACCTGCAGTGGGATCATCCATTTGTCCTCTTTTACTGCATTAACATTTTGTTCAGCATTGTCCATATCTGAGGGCTGCACATTTTCTGTATCATTTTTGACATTTTCACATGATACCATTTGTACAAAAAATGTCTCACTTAAATCAGTGTCCTCAATCACATTAACTTGGACTTGTTGCCCTTTCTTTGTTTTTACTTTTGAAAAGCATTGTTTGGCAAAGTGATTCTTTCCATGACATTTTGTGCACATTTTTCCAAACGCTGGGCATTGTTTTAACTGGTGTTTGTAACCACAGCGTTTACAATTAAAAATTCCTTCCTCCGATTGCTTTTCATTTCTGTTCTGCCCATGTTGCTTCCCCTTGTAGAAGACAGCACCGACAGCAGCACTTACTACAATTGCATCATTATTGATTTCACTGAAAGTCTTCGCGTGCTGTCGAGCTAGCTCACTGGCTTGGCATATATTCACAGCATTTTCCAATGTTCGTTTGGTTTCTCTCAACAGACGTTCCCTGACTTTTTTTATCATGAATACCAAACACAATCTGGTCATGAATCATGGATGCTTTCAGCTCAGAGAAATTACATGTCTGTGCTTTCAGTTTCCGATCGGTCACAAAGCTATCAAAAGTCTCATTTTGCCGCTGTGTCCTCGAACGGAACACGTATCTTTCATAGGTTTCATTCTTTTTGGGAGAACAATGTGTATCAAATTTCTTTAGCACATCGTCTAAATTTTCTCTGTTCTCCTCTGGATTAAATGCAAATGTATTAAATACTTCTATCGCCTGTGGGCCTGCAACCGTGAGCAGCAACGCTATTTTTCTTGCATCTGGCTTCATACCGAATCCGATGGCAGCAGTGTAGAGTTCGAATTGTTGTTTGAAAGTTCGCCAATTGTAGTCGACATTTCCCGTGAGATTCAAAAACTCCGGTGGCCTCAAATTCTCCATGTCGCTTTTCACAATTTTCAGCAGATCTTCACCAATCCTGGTACCATGTTATGTTCATTAATAACTAGACATTCTTATTATGAACACAGCTAGCTTCTAGCTAGCCATTTATTCAGTACACATTCTCTAGGTACAGCATCTGTAGAGATTCAGTATGTGTGCTTCTGTGTGCAGGCAGCCATCATGACTACTGCCTTGTGGGTAGCCTAGTCTTAAACACATTCAACTAAACACACAGTGTGATAATAATAATAACTTCCGGAAAGTTATGTCATCACTTCCTGTGAACTATGAACTGTGTACATACCTCACTTCCTGTCATATGTCACTTCCTGTTGGACTGGTATAAATACTGGTCTGTTCAGTATTGTAAGAGGCTTCTACCAGAGGCATGGTAAAGACCTCTCTTGTATATAGTGTGTTTATAAGTTACTTAAAGCTTACTTTAAAGTTACTTGATGGTAAGACTCCTTTTTCTTACATCACACAGCAGTATACAGCTCTATAGCTCCACCTAGTGTACTATTCTAGAATGACATGTTATTGATCATTACAGCAGTGAGAAAAAGGGTCATGTTCCAACTTATAACTGCCTTACCTGGCACGAGTGCAAACTGCAAATTCAGACATATGGGACTTGAATTTCCAAGCCCCGAAGAGGCGGGTTTTGGAGGCGGGAGTGGGGGGAAAATTGCACGAACCCTTCCCGCCCCCCAACCCGCCTCCGTGCCAATGTCCCAGGAAGCGGGTGCCCGACCTTTGCTGGGAGCCGCCTCCCCGAGGCGGGAAGGGGATTAGTGCCAATTAACTGCCTGTTAACAGGCAGTTTTTGGCCTAATCCCTATTTTTAGCCCTGAAGTGTGGGCTGCCCGACGGCTCCAAACCACGCCAAGTTAGCGAGGCGGACCAGCGGGCTGAAGGGCTTGGAGGGTTTGAGATGTCCGGTGTTCAGGTGAGTAATGGGTGCATGTGTGCAGAGGTAAGTGTGTTTGGTGTGTGTAAAATGTTTAAATAAGTTTTACTTACTAATGCAGGCTTCCTTCCTCCAGGTCTCGGGAGTCCCTCATCTCACCGGCACAGAAAGCAGAATGGCCGCGAGCTGTCAAAAGCTGCAGCATTCAGCTTTCTGTTCTGGAGAGATTTCTAACTGAGTCTACGAAGAAGGACTCAAGTTAGAAGTCAGATTGTCAGTGTTTGACAGCTTCACAGAGCTGTTAAATGCTGATATTTCATCTGTCAAAAGCTCTTGACAGATGAAATGTCAATCCCTGACGTCACCTGTAACCGGGTGTCCCTTAGTTGGCCTGCTGAGCCCGCTGGGTGAACACGCAAGGACAGAAGTGGGCACAGAGCCTTGCTTTAGGTGTGAGTGTGGGGTGCAGACTTTGGACCTTATTTCCAATCCATGCTCGTACCTAGAGAAGTTCCGCACGACCATCAGAGCATCACACTCTCTGCCCTACGGGGCAAATGCATTGCACACCATCAAAATATCTTGCAAAATCACACCAGGGAGATTGTAGGGAATCGAGAGGCTTTCAGGTGTTAACTGCATCAGTTTTTCTTGGATTCCCCCCTCTTTCTGAAGGTGTCACCAAGGTTTTCTGCGGCTGCATTCGCCAGCCTGCAATTTCCTGCCCACGTAAGTGGAGAATTTGGGCCGATGACTCCTTGGCACTGAGTGTTCTCCATTACTCTGCCACCTAAGTAGCCATTCCTGATGTGTTGAATGTCAACTGGATGTTAAATCATAGGCACCATCACAGTCAGTCATAATCCTGACCTCAACTGACGTTTGCTAGATCATTGATAGTGATCAGGAGTGATAACATTGGCTGATTTTGTTACCCGCTTCCAGCCTGCCAATTATAGCGCATCTGTACTGTCCCCATCTGAGATCAGTTAATTCAGTACACACCAAGGATCAAACCTTGGACCTTCTGGCCTGTATGGGTCAGCAGCACACTACATTTATGGAGCCATTAAAGAACCCATCAATATTTTAATCAGTGACCTGTAACTTGACCCAAATACTGCTCCCTATAAATATGCAGCAACTATAGTAAGTAAAAGATTGAAGTATGTTGTGTTATATTGTCTTATCACTTCAAAGAATCTTGCAGCACAGAAGGAAACCATTCGGCCCATCGTGCCTGTGAAAGAGCTGTCCAATTAGACCCACTCCCCCCTGCTCTTTCCAACATATCTCCTACAATTATTTCCTTCTAAGACCTTGGTTCAAATCCAGCTCAGACTAATAGCTTAGGGTCTCTTCGGTTTGTTAGTTAATGCTGAATGAGTTTGGGCAGGCTCGTTCCGAGGCGACTTTGGCTTTCTACCACTTTTCACTAAGGGCCAAGCCTAAGGAAAGCTAGTTTGCAGTCGGGGTGATAATTTGAGATTAGGGCTGAAATGCATTGCTGGAGGAGGATGGAAGGAGCTTTACTCTGCATCTGGCTGTGCTGTACCTGTAGCTGGATGCTGAGACTGGGTGCCTGAAATGGAAAGCACTAACATCCATCACCTCGATGAACACACAAAAGAATATCCTGGTGAATGTTTTGTAGTGTAATATAATAATAGTATGTATTCTGTTTAGCAGTTAATTTTAGAGATATGTCAGAAATTAACTTTGAACAGGCAGTAAATGTCAGTTTCATGTAACTAAAATGTACAATAAAGTAGTTTGATATTGCTGAAAACTCATTAAGAATTTGAATATAAAGATAAACTTAACTGATAAGAGGATTCAAGTTTCATTGCACTGTAAATATGTATTTAATGTTACAGAAAATATGTGACCTGCTACCCTAGTCTGTCTGTAGAAAAATGTTATTTGAATCATTTTATAAAATGTGAGATGATATCAGATTGTTAGACTAAGGCACTGCTGTACAATGGTATGTGAAATAGACACAGCCTTACTTACAGGTTATAAATGATAACAAATTCCAGGGGCAATTGCAGCGCTGGTGTGGATCCTTGCCAGCTGGCAGTGGCTAACAGGCATTCAGGTGTGTGCTGCCCATGGCTTTCTGTCCAATCCTTCCAATGGATGGAATGCTATGGGAGGTGCATTTCTGATGTGTGCTCCTGGGGATGAGGCTCCGTGCTGGGAGTGCAAACTTTGGTAAAATTACCCACTACATTTTTAACAGAAAAGTATCTGTCGTAAATGTAGCTTATTGTACAAGCTTTATTTTCTTCACAAGATTAAACTTGTTACAGAAGCACGTACTTCTTCAGCCTGATCATTTTCCCATTTTAAAGGTAGAATTATTATTAGATTAAAAAATTGCAATTTTTACAATTTTTTTACACGTATATTCTGTTTTACTCATAAAACTGCAACAGATGGGGCCACACAAATCTCTATTCCAGCTTTATATCACAACATAGGTGAGTCCTCTTACAGTTATAAATTTGTTTTAAAAATAATTTTCTTGTTGATTTGTTTCTCTGGCACATCTTCAAACACGAATGAGGAAAATCTTTGGACGGCTCTAGCCCGTTGAAGGGGATTAAATGGATTTTTAAAAATTGGTTTCCACGTACGTTGTTGGAGGTTGTTGCTTTGCAAGAAAACAAAGAGAGACTGGCATGTATATAGCACCTGATCACTTCTCTCAGAAACACCTCAGCATGCTTCACGTACCATGGATTACTTTGGAGTGCAGTGACCTGTTATGTAGGCAGACAGGTAAAAGTAGAAACAGTGCTGTTCAGAAACATGGAAACCAATGAATAACACAGGGAAGATACACTGGGCTAGATTTTCAGTTGATAGCGCCAGCAGTTAGCGCCTTAAGAGAAGTGATTTTCGGGCGTTATGCGTGTAGCGCCCGTGCGCAGCGCAGTTTGCGCCCCGCCCCAAATTAAGTTGCCCGTTAGCGCCGGCGCAAAGTTTAGCGCCCGCCCGGATGCGCGCGCAGAAAATGACGTCACATCCTCGTGCAACGCCCTTTGTGCGCCCCGATTCCAAACTTCAGTCGGACCGCCCCATTGTGCGGCTGGCGGCCGGAGCGTTTGGAAAAAGGAACGCAACACAACCAGCGCGGGCCCCAGGGGGCGCAAATTAAAGGGGACGTGCTCTCCAGTATAAAGGCCAGCCTTTTTTCAGAAAACACTCTTGTGCAACGCATTTCTGGAGACACAACAAGGAGGATAGCTAACTGGTTTCAAGCAGCAAGAGCTCAGGTATTTTTGGACTCAGGCCAGAGCGCTGCAAGCGGCCTTTTGGAAATTTGAGTGTTTGCCAGGATTTGATGGGGGTTGCATGGGGTGCCAACGCGGAGCTGCAGCTCCATGTCCGTAGGGCTCGCAGACGCATTGTGAGAGGGGCAGCCCTGGCTAGAGGCAGAGGGGGCTACAGGCGTCGGCCACGTAGGCCTTACCCAGTCAGGCTATACCGCCAGCAGCGCTCCTACCTAAACATGAGTGCCGCGCAATGTGTTAAAAGGCTCCGATTCCGAAAGGAGGTGATTGCAGAGATCTGCCACCTGCTTCGCCGAGATCTGCGGCCAAAGCTCAGGTGCAGGACGTCTCTGTCGGTGGAAGTGAAGGTGACGGTGGCATTGAACTTCTATGCCACCGGCTCCTTCCAAGACGCTGCTGCGGACATAGCAAACATCTCCCAGTACGGCGCGCATCGCTGCATCCGCCAGGTGACCGAAGCACTGTTCAGAAGGAGAAGCCAATTCATCTCCTTCCCCATGGCCCTGGAGAGCCAGCATCAGCGCGCATTGGGATTTTCCAGACTCGGGGAATTCCCCTTGGTGCAGGGCGCCATTGACTGTACGCATGTGGCTTTGCGGGCCCCTCTGGAGCATGGAGAGCAGTATCGCAACAGGAAGGGCTACCATTCTCTGAATGTGCAGCTGGTCTGTGACCACAAGCAGCGCATCATGGCAGTCAATGCCAGCTTCCCAGGCAGCAGCCACGATGCCTTTATCCTGCGGCAGAGTACTGTGCATGACATGTTCCAGGCACAGCCTCCCCCAAGAGGATGGCTACTCGGGGACAAAGGCTATCCTTTGTGCACCTGGCTCATGACCCCGCTCCGCGCGCCCAGGACCGCTGCTGAAGAGGCCTACAACGAGAGCCATCAAACCACCCGCAACATCATCGAGCTAACTATTGGGGTCCTCAAGCAGCGGTTCCGCTGCCTTGATCGCTCCGGAGGAGCTCTCCAGTATTCGCCGGACCGGGTCTCCCAATTTGTGGTGGTTTGCTGCATGCTACACAACCTGGCTATCCGCAGGACTCAGGCACTGCCACCTGACGTTGGACCAGCACCTCAGGAGGAGGAGCAGGAGGAGCATGAGGAGGAGGAGGAGCAGGAGTACGTTCCCAGGAGGGAGCGACCAGGGCCAAGGGCCGCACGACGCCACCTTATTACACGGTACTTCTAAGCCCCCTGTCAGGGAATGGCCAGGGGCCATGAGGGAAGATGAATGCAGCCGCTCCGCAACCCCTCAGCCGGCGAAGCCAACAAACACTAAGAAGAACAACCATGGAGACTGCATGAATAAAGATAATTTTTTATTACACAAAAATGAAAAGCCCTTCCCACATGAATCCCCAAAAACAATAAACGGGCCCCACAAAAAGCCCAACAAACGACTCACTCCCACAAACTGGGGAGGAGTCACTCCACCTTTCTTCAAACCAGGCCTCAACGTCGGCCTAACGCAAAAAATAAGCCCTCCAACAACACAACCATGGGCAAAATAAAGATGGCCACCGCCATATAAAAGGAAAGCTGGCCACACCCTCTACTGAGTGGCCCGCGAGGGCGAGACCTTGCCCAGCCTTTTGCCTCCCCTGCCCGGCCTGCTGCTCCTTCGCAAGCTCTGCCCAGTGGCTGCTGCGAGGCTGGGGGAAGGTGCCTGAGGCTCAGATGCCCTTCCGCCAGATGCTGCTGGGGGGCAGCCTACACGGCGTTTGGGCCTCGAGGGGCCGTCTGCTGAGTGGCGCACCTGAGCCTGGCCACCATCAGCTGCAGCCGCTTGCCCTTGACGCCCCAGTGGGGGAATGGCGGCGACGGATGGCGCAATGTGGGCCAGCTGGCGTCTGGGATGCGCTGGCTGGTGCTGTGGTGCGGTGGCACTCGGCCGGGCCCGCACTGCAGGATCCGCAACAATCAGCCGAGGGGCGGCTTGCTGGGATGGTCCAGCGCGGCGGCTGGCCTGGCGATGCCTGCCTGAGACAGCGCGTGTGGCAGCAGTGAGTGCCCCTGTTGTCCTGGTGTGCGCGCGCATCACATCCGCCAGGGTCTTGACGGCATCAGTCAGCATGCGGCCACTCGCGGCAGTTGCTGCCCCGAACTCGCGCACACTGGTCGCCAGCGACTCGATGGCTTCAGGCATGCGCCCCACCACGCTCATGAGCTCCGTGTGGCGCCGGTCCGAATTCTCGGCCATCTTATCCAGCTTCCGCACCTCCTCCGAGGTGAAGGTGTCCGGGCTGGAGTCGCGACTCTCCCGCTGGGGAGGAGGGGGCCGAACTAAGGGACCCTTGCCACGTTGGTGGCGGCGAGTGTGCCGATCAGCAGCACTCCCCTCTGATCCTTCCCCCCTTTGGGGGGAAGGCCGCGGGCCACGCGTACGGCTCCTGGGTGGCTGGACGCCACTGGTCCCAGAAGCTGCATTGCCCTGCGACAGTTCTTCCAGGCACTCGTCCAGTGAGGAGGTGTCAAGCATTTCCTCCTCTCCTGCGGGACGTGACTGTTCCCCCGATGGTCCGGCTTGCTCCTCCTCCTCCTCCTGCTCGGAGGTGCTGTCACTGGCAGCTTCAGGGTCCTGGTCGTCACCAGCTGAAAGCAGGAATGCACAAGAGTAGCTTCAGAGTGAGGAGACGGCGTCAGCGAGGGAGTTAGGACTGGTGGCATTCAGCGCATTGGTGGGACAGTGGCAAAGGAGGTAGCTCGGATGGGCCAGTGCGACGCGAGAGGGCCAAAAGGCGAGGTCCTTACCATTGTCGGGCAGTGGAGGGTCGGCTACTCCGCACGCTGTGGGGACGATCACACGGGCTCCCATGAGCACACACACGCGCTCCTCCAGCCGAGTGAGCTTCTGCAGCTTGGCGCGGCCACCCCTGGCACGGGCCTGGCGATTAAAGGCTACTTTAGCCTGCAAGAGAAAGGACGGGCTGTAAGTGCGCAGTGTAGCCCTGATGTAGTGTGCACTGCCTCCCATGGTGGAATAGCTTGGCCAGAGTGAAGCCCTGATGTAGTGTGCACTGCCTCCCATGGTGGAATAGCTTGGCCAGAGTGAAGCCCTGATGTAGTGTGCACAGCCTCCCATGGTGGAATAGCTTGGCCAGAGTGAAGCCCTGATGTAGTGTGCACAGCCTCCCATGGTGGAATAGCTTGGCCAATGTGTAGAGTGCCGAATGGCCATTTGATGCTCATGACTGTCCCAATGCTGCTGGCTGAGGGCTGGCCAATAGGACTTTCAGCTCCCTTTGCCCATCATGTCAGGTGTACATGCAAGAATGAGGAGGAGACTGGAAAGGCTACTCACCTTGACAATCCTGGTCAGGTCGTTGTATTTTTTACGACATTGTGGGTCCTGGGGGCATCGCCGGTGAACGTCACCCTCTGGGCGATCTGCTTCCAGGCTTTGGTGTAGTCGTGGTGGGTTGGATTCCTCCCACTCTCTGGGAACAAGATCTTGCGCCTCACCTCCAGAGCTGTGACCATTATGTCCAGATCACCCTCTGAGAAGCGCAGGGCACGCTGACGGGCCTTCTCTGGCGTTGCCATGACTCCCTGGGGCTGAGCAGCAGTGTTGAGGCCTCTTTGCAAGGCTGCAGTGTGCAGGGCGTGGCAGCAGACCAATTCGTCCCTTCCCCCTTTAAGAGCTGGTCGGCGCCACGGGGTCTGCTGTCAGTCCAAAAATGACCGCACCCGCGCTGCGCCCCGCCTGGGCGCTATCCCTCTGGACCGCCGGCTTAGCGCCTAAAGAGAGTAGTGGAACGCCTCTTTTAGCGCTCCACCAACCTCTTAGGGCGAAGCCACTGAATTTCCGGCAACGGGGCGCTACTTTGGGGCGGGCGCTAACTTCGGGCGGGCGCTAAGGTTAGCGCCCCAAAACTGTCTATACTGAAAAGCTAGCCCACTGTGTATTAGAAGGAGCCTAAGATATTCTGAAACCAAACTACATTTTACTTAGACTTAGTTCGGCCAAAACAAAAATGGCTGAAATTGGACAGGAGGTCAGTCAGAATCTGAAAGAGAAGAAGAAAGGTTAGGGGTTGGGCTTTCTATTAGACTGAACAGAGCGTCAGTTCTGATGAAGGATTCCCACCTAAAATTGGTAGATTCAGGGATAGGTTTTACGAAATGCTGGTGCTGAACT
Source organism: Somniosus microcephalus (assembly GCF_052327205.1). Classification (NCBI taxonomy): domain Eukaryota; kingdom Metazoa; phylum Chordata; class Chondrichthyes; order Squaliformes; family Somniosidae; genus Somniosus; species Somniosus microcephalus. Next base: position 270,674,478 of record NC_140993.1, read on the forward strand.
TATACTGAAAAGAAAGTATAGTGGGAACTTTGGGAATGGGAGTTTGAGAGCCAGATACGACCTCGGCACCTGAATTTCTGATATGTGCTTCTGCCATGGGAAAGTCTGCTCTAGGAGTGCAAATTCACAAACTCCACCGCCCACCGCCACCCCCCCCCCCCCGCCCCCAGATTATATGCAATTCTGGCATTTTCTGTTTCATTTTGTTATTTATTTGCATCTGATTTATTTTTATCTCTGGGTTTGGTTAGCTTGTTTTCTTCTTAAAATAGTTAAGTGTGAGCTTTTGAGTCGTAGAGGGGGGAATTTGTGGGGGAAACTCAGTGAATTGAATTTTACACACTGCCATTGATTTCACCGACTGATTTTTGGCCCAAGATGGATACTCAGACCGAGTACATACCCCGTGAAAGACATCTACTCATGAGATGTTCCTCTCGTGTCTCAGCTGGCTAAGGCAACAAGTAGCTAAGACAGGTAAGACCAGGTCTGGTCCTTGGTCTGTGTTCAGTTGGGTTGTCTGTGTGGTGGGGGCGGGGGGGGTGGAAACAGGACCTATAGATTAGGAAGAAAAAGAATTGGTCAGGGTTTGCACTCTTCACTGTTGGAAGTAGATGTGCGGACATTGGGTGAGGTATTGGAAGGCACGTGACACTGTGGAACTGTATCCTAGCAAAGAGTCGGGCCTGCAGTTTCCACTCGGTTGCGCTGATTTTTCGGTGCAATTTGCCCCAAATCGGCGAAACCAGCGCAAAAGATTGTGGAGTTTTACACGCAAATTATGTTCAGCGGAAATCGAGTTTCTGCGATCTTTTGCGCTGGTTTAAAAACATTGTGCTAGAAGCCGGCCCCGCCCACAAAACCGTCCATGCCGCCGGATCGAATGAATCACCATTGCGAGTTTCCGCTAATCGCGTCCGTTTGTGGGTATTCGAGGAGGCTCTTAAAATGAAGCTTTTATTTAAGCACAAGTACGCTAATAGGCACATTTTAAAATATAATTTCTTTTTAATTTACTAAGAAACGGACTACTGTACACCAATATAACTAGCAAATGGTTCTGTATAGTTTTTTAAAAAAGTCATTTTCAGTTATTTAAAATCAGGTTACTTATCAGGTGGACTAGACATTCTGATTAAAATGCGGATTTTTTTTGGTGATAAACCCATTTTCAGCTGTATTAATCAAGCTTTTTTACTAAGTTCCCATTCTTAAATATATCCGGGAATATTTTTTAAAGCAAACCATTTTTTTTTAAAGGACGTTGTAAAACGCTGCCTGATTGCGTTGGTTTGCGGCAGATTTTACGTTCAGCGATAAGCAAATGAGTTTGAGCGGAAACTCGAGAAAGAAAAACACACCTCTCAAAACTAGCGCAATCCTTGGGCGCAATTTGCGCCCGGATCACCAACTGCGCCCAAAGTGGAAACTCTACCCTTGATGTTTTCAAAAAAAGGTAGAGGAGACCAGTGGGAAAGAGAGATGAATAAAAAGCCTAGTCAATTCTGATTCTTTTTTTCATTTCTTTCCTTAACTAAAGTGAATAATTTCAGACATTCACACCATTACTGGCAAGAAAGATGACCTGTGATATAAAAATATAGTTGCTGTTTGCCACCATCAACAGGTGGCTGTCAGATTCGTCTTACTCCATTTCAGAACCAATTAGATGCTGCAATGGGGAGACTTTATGATCGTTCTGGATGGATTGAATTTAGATGGGCTGAATGGTATTGCGATCGTGCAACAAATATATTTAAAATAATCAACAGCAAAAGCCAAAAATGAGATGTAAGAGTGTTAAAGTAGAATGGTCATTAGGGTGCAATGCCCAAGCTGGGTGATTGTGACGTCATTTTTAAAAGATGCAGCATCTTCTGACCTGAAGACGTCAACCTTTGTCTGATGAACCTACTTTTAAAACAGTGCAAAAAGTGTTTTAAAAGTAGTAGTCGGTTTGCCGTGGAATAACCAGGGTCATAGTTTTCAAGGTAAGGGGCAGGAGGTGGTTGGAATCTGGAACTCACTGCCTGAAAGGGTGGTAGAGGCAGGAACCCTCACAACATTCAAGAAGCATTTAGATGAGCACTTGAAATGCCATAGCATACAAGGCTACGGACCAAGTGCTGGAAAATGGGATTAGAATAGACAGGGCTTGATGGCCGGCTCGGACACGATGGGCCGAAGGGCCTCTTTCTGTGCTGTATAACTCTATGGTTCTGTGAATTGCACATGGAGAGTAGTGACCACATGTGGTCTTCTTTTGAAGAGCCGTTAGCAGGCGAGGGGGGCCTCAGAGTTTTCTGCAGTACAGGCTGAGGAGAAGGAAAATCGGGGTGCTATAACGCCACCTTTGGTGTAAGGCTGTGATTACTCCAGTACGATTTGGACAGGTTGGGCGATTGGGCAGATGCATGGCAGATGCAGTATAATGTGGATAAATGCGAGGTTATCCACTTCGGTGGCAAAAACAGGAAGACAGATTATTATCTGAACGGCAATAGATTGGGAAAAGGGGAAGTGCAATGAGACCTGGGTGTCCTTGTGCACCAGTCGCTGAAGGTAAGCATGCAGGTGCAGCAGGTGGTTAAGAAGGCAAATGGTATGTTGGCCTTCTTAGCGAGAGGATTCGAGTACAGGAGCAAGGATGTCTTGCTGCAGTTGTACAGGGCCTTGGTGAGACCACATCTTGAGTATTGTGTGCAGTTTTGGTCACCTTATCTGAGGAAGGATGTTCTTGCCATGGAAGGAGTGCAGCGAAGATTCACCAGACTGATACCTGGGATGGCAGGAATGACGTATGAAGAGAGATTGGGTCGATTAGGCTTATATTCGCTAGAGTTTAGAAGAATGAGAGGGGATCTCATTGAAACTTACAAAATTCTAACCGGACTGGACAGACTAGATGCAGGAAGGATGTTCCCGATGGTCGGGGAGTCCAGAACCAGGGGTCACAGGCTAAGGATAAGGGATAAGCCATTTAGGACTGAGATGAGGAGGAATTTCTTCACCCAGAGAGTGGTGAACCTGTGGAATTCTCTACCACGGAAGGCAGTTGAGGCCAATTCATTAAATATATTCAAGAAGGAGTTAGATATATTTCTTAAGGCTAAAGGGATCAAGGGATATGGGGAGAAGGCAGGGACAGGGTACTGAATTTGAATGATCAGCCATGATCTTCATTAAATGGCGGAGCAGGCTCGAGGGGCCGAATGGCCTACTCCTGTTCCTATCTTCTATGTTTCTATGTATCTATGAATCATTTAGCTGTGAGCGGCGCAGAATTGCAAAGAGCTTCTTTTTGTTAGTTTGTTTCAGTGTCTGTGTGTTTCTGTTCAACAAAGTTGTCAGAATAAGTATCAGTCTCACCAAACGGGGATTGTTAAAGCAGTTTATCAATTGTTTCAATTTCGTTAAGGGCACTCGCAATGCATTGGCTCCCAACCTTGACCAGAAGGGAAAAGGGGAATCTCGGCACTTCCACTGAGTGAGAAATATATTTAGTTCTGAAGTTGTGCTGCTGTTACCTGTAGGGAGATGGGAAATCTGTAATACCAGCTGTATCTTAAATAATTATTGTATAGATGTTTATGCACATTTCTTCTTCATAGGCAGTCCCTCGGAACCGAGGATGACTTGCTTCCACACTAAAAATGAGTTTGCAGGTGACTGATGAGTCCAATGCGGGACCTACAGTCTCTGTCACGGGTGGGGCAGATGGTGGTTGAAGGGGCGGGTGGGTGGGGTGCTTGGGTTGACGTGCGCTGTTTACGCTGCTTCCGCTTGCTCCCGGCGAAGAGACTCGAGGTGTTTGGCGCCTTCCCGGATGCTTCTCCTCCACTTTGTGCGGTCTTGGGCCAGGGATTCCCAGATGTCGGTGGGGATGTTGCACTTTTCCAAGGAGGCTTTGAGGGTGTCCTTGAAGCATTTCCTCTGCCCACCTGGCGCTCTCTTGCCGTGTCGGAGCGCCGAGTAGAGCGCTTGTTTTGGGAGTCTCGTATCGGGCATGCGTATGCACATTTAAATCCCGGAAGGCTCCAGCAATGAGGGTTTAAATGAATGAGAGACCTTCTGTTTCTTGATTGGAGCACCGGCCCACATGATCTCAGATACGCTCCTGCACACGCTGGGATCCGCGGGCCATTACGCTGCCCTCTAGTACGCAGCGTCAAACAACAAGTTCGCGAAGGAGGGACCCCATCAGGTAAGTGCGCATTCTATTCAGATGCCAGCGACGTACTCTGTAGACATGCTGCCGATCGCAAAACACAGGCCAATATAATATAGAATTTAATATTAATTGCACGAAAGAGCAGCACCTCAAGGGTGGTGATCTTCATATTACTGCACAAGCCACGTGCTGATTGACATAGGGATAAACAGATCAGGAAAGTAAACGCATGGCTGGAAGACTGGTATGGGAAGGAACAGTTTCATGTCATGGGACACTGGCACCAGTACTGAGACAGGAAGGAGCTATACCGCTGGGACATGCTGCCCCTGAACTAGGCAGAGACCAAGGTCCTAGCCGAAAGGATACATAGGGCAGTAGAAAGGACTTTAAACCAATAAAGGAGAGGAGAGTCCAGGTGGAAAAATTAATAACCTAAAGAGGGACTAAGAGCACAGAAGGTCAAAGGACAAAAAGAGATAATATAAGTGCTCCAGAAAAGGTTATAGGAAGTAACAATAAAATATTTGTTAAAAATAAAGCAGGAGTGATGAAAATATAAACATATGTAAAGCAATGTACAGAGCATCATCAACCAAAAGTGAGATCAGTCAAAAAGTGTGGGAAATGCACCATCAAGGCATGTGGGCAGTTACCCAAATGAGAGTTCTGTGCACGAATGCTCGTAGCATAAGAAATACAACGAATGAGTTAGAAACACAAATTTAGCTTAAAGGATATGGGCCTAGAAATTCAGCGCCAAGATCGCCTGGGCGCCAGAATTACCGCTCCGGGCAGAGCCGCTTGCGCCATGCCGATATTCAGTTGCAGCGCCCCAAACGGAAGCGGGGCGCTTCTCAAGGCGCCTCGCATCCCTCTTGGGGCACCACAACTGAATATCGCAGCGCAACGTGCCGCAGCGCCACACGCTGCGGCACGGCGCGCTGCGGTACTGCAGGCCTTCCTCCCCTTCTTAAAGGGGAGGGGACTGCACCAGCGCGATCACTGATCGCGAGTGCCGGCAAAAGAGCCCGGCACCGAGGAGAAGTGCCAGGCTCTTGGGACACAGCTGGCACAACGTTGGGGGGGGGGGGCTCAGGAGGCCGGGGACGGTGGCGCGAAGAGGTGCTGGCAGGCAGCCAGCAAAAAAAATGGCCGCCCTGCACCTCCCCTTTATTTAGCGCCACTACCGCCGCAGGTAGGCCCCCCTGAACCGGTCGCAAATTGCGATTGGCGTTACAGCGGGGGGCGCGACCCAAAATCGCGATCGGGGCGCTGCGCACACCGATGACGTCATCGGTGGCGGCGCAGCGCTACAGGCTAACGCCGCCATTAGCGTCCCGCTAAATTTCGCGGGAGGCGTGGCCAGTGGCGCTAAAACCACTAATTGCCCTCTTTGGGCGCTAACTGGTGGCGCAGCCCACCGAATTTCTAGGCCATGATGTAGTAGCTATTACAGAGTCTTCGCTACAAGCTGGGAATGTTTGGGAGCTAAATATTCCAGGCTATAGGATCTTTGGAAAGAACAGGGAAATTGGGAAAGGAGGAGGAGCAGCAATATTGATAAAAGGCACAATTACAGCATTGGAAAGAAAGGAGTTCAGTAAGGGTGACCAGGCAGTGGGAGCAGTATGGGTAGAATTAATGGTGTGGAGATGCCGGAGTTGGACTGGGGTGGACAAATAGAGTCATAGAGTCATAGAGTTTTACAGCACAGAAAGAGGCCCTTCGGCCCATCATGTCTGCGCCGCCCATCCATCCCTGTCCAGTCTAATCCCATTTTCCAGCATTTCGTCCATAGCCTTGTATGCAATGGCATTTCAAGTGCTCATCCAAATGCTTCTTGAATGTTGTGAGGGTTCCTGCCTCCACCACCCTTTCAGGCATTGAGTTCCACATTCCAACCACCCTCTGGGTGAAAAAGTTCCTCCTCAAATCCCCTCTAAATCTCCTGCCCCTTACCCTGAATCTATGCCCCCTTGTTATTGACCCCCCCACTAAGGGGAAAAGTTCCTCTTTATCTACCCTATCTATGCCCCTCATTATTTTGTACACCTCAATCAGGTCCCCCCTCAGCCTTCTCTGCTCCAAGGAAAACAACTCCAGCCTGTCCAGCCTCTCTTCATAGCTGAGGCGCTCCATCCCAGGTAACATCCTGGTGAATCTTCTCTGCACCCTCTCCAAAGCAATCACATCCTTCCTATAGTGAGGCGACCAGAACTGCACACAGTACTCCAGCTGTGGCCTCACCAGCGTTTTGTACAGCTCCATCATAACCTCCCTGCTCTTATATTCTATGCCTCGGCTAATGAAGGCAAGTATCCCATATGCCTTTTTAACCACTTTATCTACCTGCTCCGCTGCCTTCAGGGATCTATGTACATGTACACCAAGGTCCCTCTGACCCTCTGTACTTCCTAGGGTCCTACCACTCATTGTGTATTCCCTTGCCTTATTTGTCCGTCCAAAATGCATCACCTCGCACTTTTCAGGGTTAAATTCCATTTGCCACTTTTCCGCCCATCTGACCAACCCGTTTATATCGTCCTGTAGCCAGAGGCTTTCCTCCTCGCAATTTACCACCCCACCAATTTTCGTGTCGTCTGCGAACTTACTGATCATACCTTTTACATTCTCATCCAAATCATTTATGTAGATCACAAACAATAAGGGACCCAGCACCGATCCCTGTAAGAAGTCACACAACACCAGGTTATAGTCCAACAGTTTTATTTGAAATCACAAGCTTTCGGAGCGCTGCTCCTTCGTCAGGTGAAGTGGAGAAATGCATAAAGACACAGCTTATATAGTCAGAGAATAATGTCAGATGTTTACAGGTAATCTTTCTAACTGCCATTTATCACACTTCGGCAGAGAGATAATCACAGCAATCAAAGGTGTGAATGGTGTCCAAACAGGTCAGTCAGGAAAACATTACATCAAAGAACAATGAGGTGGGGTCACAAGGGGTCAAATATTGCAGATGCTGGGGTCTGTATGAAAAACAAAAAAACAGACAAAAAACATATTTTTTTTGCTGGAAATCACAGCAGGTCCGGCCGCATCTATGTGTAGAATTAAGGAACAGTAAAGGATGCAAATTAACAACAGAAAATGCTGGAAAAACTCAGCAGGCCAGGCAACATCCGTGGAGAGAGAAATAGAGTCAACGTTTCAGGTCGAAGCCCTTCGTCAGGACTGAAAAAACACAGGAAATGAAGCAGATTAAAAGGCCAGTTTGAGGGCTGGGAAATGGGGATGAGAGAACAAAAGAGAAGTGAAGAGACATTAAGAGGTATTCAAAACCAGACGAGATAGTGATAGGACTAGTGGAGAGACAAAAGACGGCTAGTAAATGATGCAATACTGGCAGAAGATGTCTACAGATTTTCTGGCAGTAGTGATGCAGTGGGAGGATGTAGAGATACGGAGATCAGTGAAGCATGTAGCAGAAACAATGTGGTTATAATGGGAGATGTTAATTTTCATATACACTAGGAGAAGCAGAATAGCTCAAGTAGTAAAGGGAATGAATTTCTAGGATGTATTCAGGACAGTTTTCTGGAACAATATGCCTTGGAACCGAAAAAAGATGAGGTCATATTAATCAATTTAATGATGCGTAATGAACCAGAATTAGTCAACACTCTAACTGTAAAGGTTCGTCTTATCAATAGTGACCATAGTATGATTGAATTGTAGATTAGGTTTGAGAGGGAGAAGGCAGAGTCAGAAAACAATTGAAACTTAAGTAAGGCCCACTTCGACAGGATGAGAAATAAATTGATCACAGTAAACTGGGCTGAGATGTTGAGGTGTAAACCGACAGATAAACAGAATTATTTAAAGACGTTTTTGGTATAATGCAAAGCCAGAACAGAACCCTAAAAGGCAAACGCTTCACTTCTGTAGTTGAGCAACTATAGTCAACAAACGAGGTAAGAGACAATATTAAGCTGAAAGAAAAGGCTTACGCAAATGTAAGGAAAAGTGGAAATCTAGCAGATTACGAGAGCTATAAAAAATAACAAAGGGATACAAAGAAAATACTCAGAGATGCAAACAGGAAATATGAAAAAAAACAACTTGCAAAGGATATCAAAGCTCACAGTAAAAGGACTAAAAATGTGATTGTTGTTTGTGTGCTATGGGTGCCGTTTTGGGTCGAAAATGGCATCTGAGCACGCACAATTCTGGTGTAGGCCACACCAGACACCATCTTGGTGAGGGCATTAACCTCTGTGCTGGGGACGTGCACCAGAAGTATGCAGAGTAGGCAGATCGTGACGTTAATCTGCGTGCAAGGCTGATTTGACACCAGCGCTGCCATTTTCGTCCTCCACACTGGAGCTAACGCCCTGTGTTAACCTCGCACAGCTGAACATGCGTTCAGCAGCAGCAAGGATCCCCCCACCAGCGACATTTAAAGGGATCAGCAACCATGCTCAGGTTAGTTGCTGATTCATTTCTGTTAGCTCTGTGTAAGTTTGTGGAAGTGTTTGGAGCTTTCTAGAGTTGTTTAAAGTTGGTGAGGTGACAGGGAGTGGTGCTGCAAGTGGAGAAGGCCTTGGTACTGACTTCAAGGGTTCTGGTCAGACCACTGGCTCCCAGTCATGGGAGCTCTAGTTGTCTCACTCCTTGGCCTGCAGCACGACAGGGAGATGGAGCAGAGGCAGTGAAGAAGAGGACAAGCTGCTCACAGAGGGAGGAGGGGGAGAAGGGCTCTCAGCAGGAGGCCTTACCCACCTCGGGTCTTCCAGAAGCAATTCTCTTCCCTCAACCTGAGCCAGGAGCAGTGTGTGAGGCATCTGCCCTTCACGAAGGAGGTGCTCACAGAACTCTGCCACCTCTTGCAACCAGACCTGCAGCCTCACTCCAGGACAAGGACAGCGCCTCCAGTGGCTGTGAAGGTGACCGTGGCCCTGAATTCCTTCATGTTGGGATCCTTCCAGGCTGGAGCAGGCGACAGCTGTAACATCTCACAGTTCCCCGTCCACTGCTGCATAAGAGAGGTGACAGACACTCTTTATGCTGGGAGAGGGGACTTCATTGTCTTCTCTCTGACCAGAGAGAAGCAGGTGGAGCGTGCACGTAGCTTTACTGGTGCAGATACGATGGGCCGAATGGGCTTCTGTGCCATAAATTTCTATGATTCTATGATAGTGCGTGTCCCCACGGTACAGGGCGCCATCGCCTGTATGCAAATGGCTTTGCGGGGACTGCATCTAAGTGCTGAGATGTACCGCAACCGCAAAGGTTACCACGCGCTGCATGTGCAGTTGGTGTGCGACAATGCTCAGCATGTCATGATGGTCAATGCCTGGCATCCTGACAGCGGTTATGATGTCTGATGCTGTGCCAAGCCGCTGTTCCCTCAGTCCTTGAGCTACCATGTCGCCCAGTAGCCATTCTCTGGTTTGTCAAGGGCTGTCCGCTGACCACCTGGCTCATGATTCCGCCACCCAAGCACACGGGGGCAGCATGCGTACAATTAGAGCCATGTTGCGACACAGAATCTTACAGCAGACCATTGGCGTCCTTAAGCAGCACCTCCGCTGCCTGGAGGAGCCCTGCGGTACTCACCAGAGCTCGTCTCAAGATTCGTCGTAGTCTGCTGCATACTCCACAACCTCGCCATCAGGAGGGCACAGCCCTTTCCACCAGGCATACAGTGACCAGCAGAGGAGGAAGAGGAGGAGGATGAAGTAGAAGGGAGGAGGCAATTCAGACAGCCCCTTTCTGCCCAGGCTGTCCGTGATCGACTCATCCGACTGCGGTGCCAGTGAACGCAAACCCAATTCCCCACTCAACAATAGTCTCACGCCTTACCTTCCCTCTGTTACTGACCAACACAGCGTCCTCTTGGCCACAATGCTGAAATAAAAGTCACCACAAAAGAAACATTCCAATCCAACTTTATCCATCAATCCATCCAATATAACCTAACAAAGTCAACTAATCACCCTTATGCATTCCCTTAGTGCCTGTCTTCAGTATGTCTACGAATTGCCACCCCAGTGGCTGCAGCATAGCTGGTGGAAGGCTGTTGACTTTCAGTGGGAGAGACTGCAGATGATCTTGCAGGATGGCGTGGAAGGCCTGGCTGTCGACTGCACCACCTCGTCATGGGGGGCAACAGTCTGGGCTGGCTGGCTGACAGGCAGCAGTGGCAGTGTGGCACTGGTGGGAGGATGAATGCTGTCGACCTGAGGTACCAATGTGTATGAGGTTACATAAGAAGTAGGAGCAGGAGTAGGCCATACGGCCACTCGGGCCTGCTCCGCCATTCAATAGGATCATGGCTGATCCGAATCCAGACTCACGTCCACTTCCCTGCCCTCTCCCCGTAACCCCTAATTCCCTTATCTGCTAGGAAACTGTCTATCTCCGTTTTAAATTTATTTAATGTTGCAGCTTCCACAGCTCTCTGGGGTAGCAAATTCCATAGATTTACTACCGTCTGAGTGAAGAAGTTTCTCCTCATCTCAGTTTTGAAAGGGCAGCCCCTTATTCTAAGATTATGCCCCCTAGTTCTAGTCTCACCCATCAGTGGAAACATCCTCCCCGCATCCACCCGATCAAGCCCCCTCACAATCTTATATGTTTCGATAAGATCGCCTCTCATTCTTCTGAACTCCAATGAGTAGAGTCCCAACCTACTCAACCTTTCCTCATACGCCAACCCCCTCATCTCCGGAATCAACCGAGTGAACCTTCTCTGAACCGCCTCGAGAGCAAGTATATCTTTTCTTAAATATGGAAACCAAAACTGCACGCAGTATTCCAGGTGTGGCCTCACCAATACCCTGTATAACTGCAGCAAGACTTCCCTGTTTTTATACTCCATCCCCCTTGCAATAAAAGCCAAGATTCCATTGGCCTTCCTGATCACCTGCTGCACCTGCACACTAACTTTTTGTGTTTCAAAAATGTGGGGGGAGTGAAAGGGAATGTAGTTCTGGTAGGTGACAGATATAGTTCTCTGCAGCCGCGACCGAGAGGTCAGAAGTTTGTGTTGCCTGCCTGGTGCCAGGGTTAAAGACATCTCCTCATGGCTGGAGAGCTTGGAGTGGGAGGGGGAGGATCCAGTTGTCATGGTCCACATAGGAACCAACGACATAGGGAGAACTAGGAATGAGGTTCTGCTGAGGGAGTTTGAGGAACAAGGATCCAAATTAAAAAGCAGAACCTCAATGGTAATAGTCTCTGGATTGTTATGTGAGCCACGCGCAAATTGGCATAGGGACAAAACGATTAGAGGTTTAAATGTGTGGCTCAAAGAGTGGTGTGGGAGGAAGGGGTTTCAGTTCATGGGGCACTGGCACCAGTACTGGGGAAAGAGGGAGCTGTTCCCTTGGGACGGGCTCCACTGAAACTGTGCTGGGACCAGTGCCCTGGCAAACCAAATAACTAGGGCAGTAGACAGGGCTTTAAACTAATGAAAGGGAGGGGGTGGGCGGGATTCAGGAAAGAGTAAATTTAAAATCAATGTGAGGAATGTCAAGGCTCGAGAGCAGTGTCGAGTTTTGGGTAAAAATAAGCAGAGTGTGTCAGGAAGGGACAGAGAGAGTAACAAAGGTAATAAGGCATCAGTGACTAAGGTGACATCAGGGAAAGATAGAAGTAAGTCAAAGCTAAAGGCACTATATCTGACGGTGCGAAGCATTCGCAACAAAACAGATGAATTAATAGCGCAGATAGAAATTAATAGGTTTGATCTAATAGCCATTACGGAGACATGGTTGCAATGTGGCCAAGGTTGGGAACAAAATATTCCCCTGAGGGCGCTAATGGGACACAAAGCAACTAGCGCCCAGGCACGGCGATGTTTGCGCCGCTCGCGAAATTGACCAGAAATTTTGCAGCGGTGCTAAACACTACCGCCATGATCTCCTGCGCCCGCAGATCGTGATGTCAGTCGAGCGTGCAATGCCCCAGTAGTGCCCCGGACCGTATATTGAGTGGCACCCCCTGCCTTGCCACCTGCCGCTAGCAATGACAGGTTGAGGGGAGCATTTTGCAGTCGGGAAGGGACTGGGGGAGCGCTATTTAAAGGCGACCGCTTCCTGCCTTTTTTTGTTGGCGACATTTTTTGCACCACGCATTCTGAGAGAGAGAGACTTCTGGAGAGATTCAATGCTGTGTGAAGGAGTTTTGGGCAATGAGCAGCACTTTGTGGGTTTATGTTGATTTGACCTTCCTTGCATTGATTTAGAAGAGACTATGGGGGCTGCACTCTGAGCTCTTTCCCTTGGCCTCTCCATTGTTCTTTCCAGCAGATTGATGTACAGGTCTCTCCAGGCCGAGATTCAAGGCTGCAATGAGCAGGGTGTGGATGGAGAGCAAGATCGACCCTCCCCTTTAAGAACTGGCCGGCGCCAGTGTGTCTGTGTTCCATTGCTGACTGACATCACATGAGCGTCGTCAGCGCTCTGAGGCAGCGCTTCGCTCCTCTGCATTAGCGCCTTGAGAGATTTAACGCTCCAATCATCTCCATTGGTGATAGAAGCCAAGTTTGCAGTTGGAGGCGAGAATTAGCGCCAGGCGCTAAACTTTGCGCCCGGCCGATTATTGCGCCCCAAATGGGGCAATACCGAATTTCTCCCCCTTTGTCTCTAAGATTGAGACCATCCGTTCAGCTGCCTCTGTCACTTCCCTTCCTTCCCCTAGCCCACCGGGCCAAACTTCTTCTTAGGTCCCCCCCTGCCCTAGCCCTGAACTCACACCTTTCTCCAGTTTCTCTCCGATCTCCCCTCATGACCTCTCCACGCTCATCTTGTTCATGAGACCCACCCCCTGCTCCCTTCGCCCTATTCCCACCCAACTGCTGACCACCCAACTTCCTTTCTAGCTCCCATGTTAGCTGACACTGTTAACGGTTCTCTCTCCTCATCAATGACCTTCCCTCCATCATAAAATCAGAAGTGGGGATGTTCGCTAATGATTGCAGTGTTCAGCTCCATCCGCAATTCCTCACATAATGAAGCAGTCCACGCCCGCATGCAGCAAGACTTGGACATTATCCGGGCTTGGGTTGATAATTGGCAAGTAACATTCGTGCCACACAAGTGTCAGGCAATGACCATCTCCAACAATAAACGGCCTAATCAGGGCCCCTTGACATTCAATAGCATTACCATCACCAAGTCCCTTAGCATAAACATTGTGGGAGTCACTATTGACTTGAATCTCAACTGGACCAGCTACATAAATGTTGTGGCTACAACAGCAGGTTGGAGGCTGCGGCATTAGGTTCACCTCCTGACTCCCCCCAGCCTACCTACCACCTACAACGTAATCAGGAGTGTGATGGAATATTCTTCACTTGCCTGAATGGATGCAGCTGCAACAATACAATTAGTATTTTACTAATAATCTCTTGCACAGAACCTCATCAGATGCCTTCTGGAAGTCCACTGGCACCACGCCGTAGCCAGAGAGGATTGGAAAATGATCAGAGCCTCCACTATTTCCTCCCTTGCTTCTCTTAACAGCCTGGGATACATTTCAGCCGGGCCTGGAGATTTATCTACTTTCATAGATACTACACCCCTAATATTTCCTCTCTCACTATGTTTATCTCATTTAATATTTCACACTCCTCCTCCTTAACTACCATGTCCTCATCATCCCTCACTTTTGTGAAGACAGACGCAATGGGCTGGATTTTAATTCAGGGGCGGGCTGGGGTCGTGTAATCTGCATTTTGTGTTATCCACCCGAATCTAAATCGATGTGGGAGATTGATGCGATTTTAACATGATTGGCCAATTGAGTTCCAACGTGTGGGAACCCATGGCCAATGAGCTTTTCCAGTCTGAAAGTCGCCTCCGATGACGTCATCATTGCTGCTGCATTTAAGGTCTGCAACAAGCCTTGCTTCTTCTGCAGACTGCCAACCTTTTGGCCTTTCATGCTACAGGGACCTGGAGGCAGAATGGCCAGCGAGAGAACTAGGGCTGCTCCGAGGTTTGATGACGTTGCCCTGCAGGCTTTAGTTGAGGGAGCAAGAGCTCCTAAAGAGGTGCTCTTCCCTTCTTCAGGGAGGAAGAAGCCTCCCCAGCAGACCAAGGCTGTGAGGATCCAGGTGGCAGAGGAGGTCAACTCATTATCAGTAACCCGCAGAACCTGGCTTCAATGCAGGAAGAGGTTTCATGACCTTCTGCGCACTGGAAAAGTGAGTATGAATTTCCCATCACCCTCAATCTGATCCCCATTGCCTCTCCTCACCAGCACTCAGCTTTAGCAATCTCTTCCTCCACATCCCACTTGACACTGACATCCATGCACCCTTACCCATTCCCTCTCTCTCTCTATGGTCACATTCACCTAACTATTGGACTATGCAGCCCTCACACTCCCTATCACTGCGATGCTATGAAAACATCTGACAACACACAGGGAGGGCTCTTGGTCTTGCCACCTCACTCCATCTTTGTCTCGTTCTAAGTATCTATGCTATGGAATCTCTACACTCACTCCTTCATTCTCACTCAACCTCCACTTGTCTCCCTCATTGCAGGAAAAGAGAGCTCACAATAAGCAAAAAAGAGTGAGGACGGGAGGAGGGCCACCCTCAGTAGCCCACCTCACCCCTGGGAGGAGGTGGTCCTGGAGATCGTAGGAGTGGAGGGAGATGCGCAAGTGGGGGCCGGACAGAGGGGTGCATCACAGCAAGCTGGTGACAGAATAGTTTTCCATCTCTCTCATTGACATTGCATGAGTCGCTGATAATGATTCGGAAGCTCTAACAGATGGACTAATGATCATCTGCAATATGCAATGTGCATGTAACCTTGGCATCACATCTCTGACTCCTTTACTCCCCCACAGGACCATCGCAAGCACCCATCCCCACTAGCCAGGAGGAACAGCATGAGCCTCAAGACTCCTCAGAGGAAGCTGCAACCTCTGAGGGCGCAGCGTCAGCAGAATTCAGCGCACCCAGCACCAGCGCAGACATTCACACCTCGGTGGGACCTTCGAGACATAGAGCAGTGTTGTCACCTGGTGTATCACAGCTCACAAGTGAGCATCAGCAGATTGTGGAGACAGGGACAGCAGTGGAGAGTCCTAGTCGGAGGGCGCAGGACTCTGCCAGCTCGGCTCAGCTGCATGTCGACCCTCTGCCTCTGGGTCCATCCATAAGATCAGCGGTGCTGGAACTCCAGGAACAGATGCAGGAGTCTCTGGCAGGTTTTGTCTCCAGGGTCGCTGCGAGTGTGGAGCGAATGGAGGAGTCCATAGCGAACATGAGCAGAGCCTTTGTGGAGTCATTGGTGCATGAACGCATCACCATGGAAAGGATGGCAACCTCCATGGAGGTGATAAGTCGCCAGAGTGCAGAAAACATGGTGTGTGTTCAGAATAGAATGACATCTCTGGAGGAGCGATGGTCATCTATTGAACAGAGAAACCAGACCTTTCTGGAAATCCTTCTGAGTAGGACTGCCAGTGCAGATATGGGTCCCCATGGCCCCCCTGATGTGCAGCAAGGTGCTCTCAAGCCATTTGCAAGTGCTGAGGGGGACCTGATCCATGAGATGGAAGTTGGTGGCAGACATCAAGGAAGTGGGGGCTCCTCTCCAAGCGCTCACACTTCCATGCCACTGCAGAGCCCTTGGTTAGAGCCCCACCAGAGTCCACACCCAAGTGAGATAGACGTCTCAACCCCTGCACAGCCGCAGGAGCAACAGACTGTTGCTGAGCCCTCACAGGTTCGCAACCCCAGAGGACGCCCGCCAAAGGTGTCAAGACAGGAGCAGCAGGAAAGTGAGCAAGGGGCCTCCACATCTGCTGAAGCCACAGGGGAAGCACCACATCGGAGCACGCGTAAGAGAAAGATACTGCACAAATAGTCACAAGGGTAGTCACTTGGGTGAAATTTGATGTTTTCTGTGAAAAAGCCATCAGATGAATAATGTAAATAAAAAATCTGATGGCTACTGCTGTAGTTGTGGCATGTGTCATTTCGCGAATGGGACTTTCACATTGAGGGCTTATGATTACTTGCAATTGTCAGTATGGTGGTCAAATTGCTTGGAATCCGCTGGTTCTTGGTCATTGTCGATGCTCAGGTAAGAAGCTGCGAGGCAAAAGTGCTTGATTGGCTAGGCTAAGCAAACCTGGCCAAGATGAGTGCGCTCCTTGCATCCCGGGCAGCAATGTTCTCGTGTACTGCTGCCGCTGGTTGATGGGCCTCTGCAAGATGTTCGTTTTCGCTCTCCTCCTCCTCCTCCTCCTCATCTGAGGAGGATATGTGATGAGCCACTTGGTCCTCAGGAATCTGCAAGCCACGACGCTGGGCAATGTTGTGAAGTGTACAGCAAACCACGACGATTCTGGAGACCCTGGCTGCTGAGTACTGCAGGGCTCCACCTGATCTATCCAGGCATCTGAAGCGCATCTTCAGCAAACCGATGGTTTGCTCGATTATGGCTCTGGTGGACATGTGGCTGGAGTTGTAACTCTCCTCAGCTTTGTTGGATGGTCTCCTCAATGGCATCATTAGCCACGTCTTCAGGGGATAGCCCTTGTCTCCAAGTAGCCATCCGTTAAGTTGGTCTGGCGGACTGAATAGCGGAGGCACACTAGACTGGCGTAGTATGAAGGAGTCATGGCAACTGTCAGGGTACTTGGCACAAACATGCAAAATTTCCTTCTTGTGGTCACACACCAGCTGAACGTTAAGGGAGTGGAAGCCCTTGCGGTTGGCAAAAATACCTGGATTGCGATGGGGTGCCTTAAGGGCCACAAGTGTGCATTCAACGACGCCCTGCACCCTTGGAAAGCCTGACAGATTAGCTAATCCAACCGCATGCGCCATGACACTTGCTTGATCCTTGGTGAAATGGATGTGATTGTGCGCGATGGCAAAGAGGGCATCGGTTACCTTAGTGATGCAAGTGTGTGCGGCCGCCTGGGAGATGCCGCTGATGTCTGCTGCTGATCCCTAGAATGAGCCTGAGGCAAAAAAGTTGAGTGCGGTGGTGACTTTGACGGCCATTGGTAAGGGTGGTCCACTTGGTCTTCTGGGCTCCAGGTCTTGTTGCAGCATTGCGCAGGTGTCTCCCACTACCTCTCGCGAAAGTCTGAGCCTCCTTTGGCACTGCTGCTCAGACATGTTGAGGTAGCTGACCCTGTGTCTGTAGACCCTGTTTGGGGGGTATCTCCTGCACCGACGGGCTTCCAGGCGCTGGCCCCTTCCGCCCTGTGCAGCTTCAGGTGGGTGAGCAGCAGCTTGGTGCTCCTGTTGTTGCTGCTGCTGTTGGTGCTGCTGTTGTTCATGGTTCTGCTGGTGCCACGGCTGGTGTTCGTCCTCATCTAATGTCCAGAAGGGAAGGAAATAAATGGCTCCCATGATTCCGTATATGCCTCAGTTGAGGAAGCGCTCAGTGAAGGTGGCGAGAGGGGTTTCCCAGGAGGTCACACTGGAGATGGGTGTCAGGCTCCAAACTTCCACAGCTGTGATTATGCCTTCTAAAAGTTCCCCCAGACCTGAGACTACAAAGTCCTGCCACCTGCAAATGATGGCTGATCAAATCTCCTCTTTAATGGTTGAGCTGCAGCTGATAGTCAGCAAGCCAATCATGCTCCGCCAGGTTTCACCGTCGTATTTCAGAACAGGCGTGTTTCACGTGGGAAAAGGGTTAAAATCGCAAAGGCCTTTTAAAATGGCATTATAGAGTCAATTTAGTGCTTGTTAAGGGCCTTAACGGCCTATCCCACCTCTTGGAGGCGGGACGGAGACGGGACCACTAGACACGAATTAATGAAAATTGCTTGGAGGCGGGATGGAGGCGGGGTTGGGCCCGCATGCCAGTTTTTGCAATTTTAACCCCCCACATTCCTCCAATCCCGCCTCAACGGCCCAATGAAAATCGAGCCCAAAGTATTCATTAAGAACCATACCCACGTCTTCCGCCTCCACACACAGGTTACCTTTTTGGTCTCTAATAGGCCCCACCCTTTCCTTAGTTACCCTCTTTGATGTGGAAGTTCAGCCATGATCTTATTGAATGGTGGAGCAGGCTCGAGGGACAATATGGCCTTCTCCTGCTCCGGTTTCTTATGTTCTTATGACCTTCCCTTCACAAATCCATGCTGACTCTCTTTGATGGGCTCACACTTGTGCATGTGTCCAGCCCCTGATGATACAGTCTAGTAACTTCCCCACAACTGACAAACTGGCATCTCTGTAATTTCCTGGTTTCTTCCTCCCTCCTTTCTTAAGTATTGGAGTTACATTTGCAATTTTCCAATTCAAAGGCACAATTCCCAAATCTAGGGCGCTTTGGAAAATTCTGACTAAGGCATCTGCCATTTTTCCACCTGTTTATTTTAATGTCTGAGGTTGCAAACCATCAGGTCTTGGAGATTTGTGTATCTTAAGTCCTATTATATTGTCCATTATCTTTATTTAAACTTATATTAAATCCAATCTGCCACTTGACTTATTCTTAGGTTTCCTTATATCGCTGGCATTTTGACCTCTTCCTCTACGATGAAAATTCTAACAGGACTAGACAGATTAGATGCAGGAAGGCTGTTCCTGATGGCGGGGGAATCCAGAACCAGGGGTTACAGTCTAAGGATAAGGGGTAAGCCATTTAGGACTGAGATGAGGAGGAATTTCTTCACCCAGAGAGTGGTGAACCTGTGGAATTCTCTACCACAGAAGGCAGTTGAGGCCAATTCATTAAATATATTCAAGAAGGAGTTGGATATATTTCTTAAGGCTAAAGGGATCAAGGGGTATGGGGAGAAAGCAGGGACAGGGTACTGAATTTGGATGATCAGCCATGATCTCATTGAATGGCGGAGCAGGCTCGAGGGGCCGAATGGCCTACTCCTGCTCCTATCTTCTATGTTTCTATGAAAACCGATACAATGTATTAAATTAACAACGCTGCCATTTCCGTACTATCCATTATACTCTCCCCTGCATTTGTTTTCAATGGGACCACATTCCCCCATTACCACTTTCTTTCTCTCAATATATTGATAAAAACTTTGGCCGTGAAATTTTTTTGCCCCCCAAAAATGGGCACGGGGATCATGTTGTGCTTGCCACTCATGCCCCCCTTCGGGATATTGCATGCAGCAGTAAAACATTGTGCTGCCTGCTCATTTGCATGATTGTGGTATTCAGCCCAGTGTTGAATGGTGCTGCTGGATGGCTGAACGCTCAGCAGGGGCCAGCACCAATTAAAGCTAGTCTGCACTACTTAAAGGCAGTCTGCACCTCTTAAAGGGGAGGTGCCTGTTGCCTGCAGATCATTATTCAAATTGGCTGAGGAGGGCAGTGCAAAAGATCAATTCATGATGGCACAACAGGGGAGAGAGCATGCACCAAGGTTCACCAATGCAGCACTGAAGGCCTTGGTGCAGGAGGTCAAGCTGAGGAAAGAGGCCCCCTTTCCACAAGGGGCCCAGAGGCCCCCCCGCACCACCCCAGGCAACAGTCAAAAGTGCAATGGGAGCAATGAGTCACCTGGCACGAGTGAGCTACAGCCAGAGCAGGCGGAAAGGGTAGCGCAGGTGCCAGTTACTTGGAGGGTGAGGTTGCGCACGAGTCCTGCTGCAGAGGATTCAGATGAGGACTTGGATGGGGCGGCCTACAGAAGAACACTGATGGGTATGTACATCAAAATTCTTGGTGCATTGGCAGGCCTGCCAGAAAGCCTGAGTGCAATGTCATGGAGCATGGAGAAGTCCAGCACCAACCTTGCACAGGGCTTTGTGCCAAGCTCGGAGCCCATGATTTCCAGCATGGAAGGGGTGGGCAGATCCATTCGCGCACTTGTTGACCAAACCAGTGTTGAAAGGGGCTTGCAGGGTGTCACAGCAGTCCAGCAAACTGTCCTCCAGCAGATTACTAGGATTGCTGAGGGGCCGCCCCAGAGGAGTGGCAGGGGGTCCGTGGAAGCTGAACCCACTGTCCTCTCTCAGGATGACAGCATTTGTCCTCCCACCACTGCCATTCTGCCAGTGCCCTTGCTGTGGCCTGTCAGCAGCCAGCCCAGACTGGTGCCACCCAGGCCGAGGTGGTCCAGTCCGCAGCCGGGCCTTCTTGGCCCAGAGCTCATCTTACAAGGCCATCTGCAGTCTCCCCCACTGAAAGTCAGCAGTCTTCCATCAGCCATGCTGCAGTCACTGAGGTAGCACTGCGCAAACTGAGATAGATGCTGTTCTCTGCAACCTCGAAAGAGAGTCCTGAAGGCTGTGTTGCCTGCCCAGTGCCAGGGTTAAGGATATCTCCTCGCGGCTGGAGAAGAGCTTGGAGTGGGAGGGGGAGGATCCCGTTGTCGTGGTCTATGTAGGAACCAACGACATAGGTAGAACTAAGAATGAGGTTTTGCTGAGGGAGTTTGAGGAGCTAGGATCTAAATGAATAAGCAGAACCACAAGGGTAATAATCTCTGGATTACTACCTGAGCCACGCGCAAATTGGCACAGGGACAAACAGATTAGAGGTTTAAATGTGTGGCTCAAAGAGTGGTGTGGGTAAAATGGGTTTCAATTCATGAGGCACAGGCACCAGTACTGGGGAAAGAGGGAGCTGTTCCGTCGGGACGGGCTCCACTTAAACCGGGCTGGGACCAGCGCCCTGGCGAATCAAATAACTAGGGCTGTAGATAGGGCTTTAAACTAAAAAGGGGGGGAGGGGTCAGGTGAGGGGAAATTTAGAAATCTAAAGAGAAAGGTCAAGGCAATGGAGCAGTGTAGCGATTTGGGTAAACATAAGCAGAGTGTGATAGGAAGGGACAGAGAGATTAACGGTAGCAGTGCAGCAGAGAATAAGGTCAAAGCAGGAAATAATGGTAAAAAAATTAAATTAAATGCTCTATCTGAATGCATGAAGCATTCGTAACAAGATAGACGAACTAGTGGCACAAATAAATGGGTTTGATCTAATAGCCATTACAGAGACATGGTTGCAAGGTAGCCAAGGTTGGGAACTAAATGTTCCAGGGCACTCGAAGTTTCGAAAGACAGGCAGAATGGAAAAGGGGGAGTAGCCCTGATAATAAAGGATGACAGAAGAACAGTAGCGAGAAAGGATCTCGGCTCGGAAGATCAGGAAGTAGAATCAGTATGGGTGGAGATACGTAATAACAAGGGGCAGAAAACACTGGTTGTAGTAGTATATAGGCCCAAGTTTTTCCCCCAACAAAATCCATGAGCTCCTCACACTTGTTGTCGGAGGTGAGGGTGGAGGAGACAGGGGAGAGGGATTTAAGAAGATGGTCAACAGTAGAGAATAGAAGCCAGGGTTTATCTTTGCATTCCAGGCTGATTCTGGAATAATGAGCAATTTTGGCAGACGAGAGCAGGACCCGATATTGCTTTATGTGGTCAAACCTAACCTGGCAGTGAATGGCTAAACCAGTTGTCCGCCATATCCATTCAAGTCTGCATCCCTTGGACTTAAGGTAGCAAAGATGAGGGCCGTACCAGGGGGAACAGCCAGGGTGAGAGAGAGTAATTGTTTTAATAGGGACTAGGGCATCCAAGGTGGTGGTGGTGAGGGTGTGGTTGAGCAGATCGGTAGCTGCAGAAATGTCATGGTGAATGGAGGGCCAAAGGCTGGACAGTTGGGATTTCATAAGTGCAGTAAGAGAGTTGTGAGAGAGCTTTTTCCAGGGGCGGACACTGAAGGAAGTAGGGTTGGGGGTGGGGGGTGGAAGGGGGATGTGGGTGGAGAGCGATACAAGGAAGTGGTTAGAGATGGCCGTATCTGCGATTGACACGATGGGAGTAGCGAGGCCACGAGAGATGGCAAGGTCGAGGGGGTAGCCGTGAATATGGGTTGGGGAGTTCACATGGAGGGAGGATAGGAGGCTAGTGAACTCAGAGGAGAGAGAGCATGATGAATTGAGATGGAGGTTGACATCACCGAGGATGAGAAGTCGCTCGGTGCAGAGGCTGAGGGAGGAAAGCAGTGAAGATATCACGGTGATTTTTTTTGATGGTACTTGGGTGGGCGGTAGAGAATGAGGATTTTAAATGAGAGGTGAGAGGGGTGGAACAAGGTGAGATCTTCAAAGGAGGAGAGAGTGCCGGAGGAGTAGGGGGACAGACCAAGGTGTGATTTGGTGATGAGAGCCACACCGCCACCACGGCGGTCTGAGCGGGGCAAGTGGTGGAAGGTATAGCCAGGCGGGGAGGCTTCATTTAGGGGTAAGGTGTCATCACCCCTCAGCCAAGTTTCCGTCAGGGCCATGATGTCGATGCAATCATCCACGATAAGCTCTTGGATGGTAAGGGCCTTGTTCGCAAGTGAACGGACATTCTGGAGGGAGATGCGGAGGGGGTCGGTGATGGCTGCCCCACTGCCATCGTCCACGGTCAGCACTGGGAGGGGTGAGTTGGACGGGGCGGAGATTGGCAAGATTAGCCCCCAGTGGGCGTGCTGGGCGGGAAGGTCGGCAAGAGAGCAGGATGGGACAGTTGGGGCTGCTGCTCGTAAGGCGGTAGCGACGACTGCCTCGATGGGCCCTTTGGAGGATGCCAAGGGAGGCACAGAGGGAAGCTGTGGACTTATCTAAGAGGGTGTCAAGCCTGGGATGGTGGCAGGAGAGTTGGAAGGTCGCGGAGTAATGAAGGATCGGGGAAGGGATTTGGGAGGGATGAGTATCCGAGAGAGGAGAGATGAAAGGAGGCATGACGACAGGAGAGAGCGGTCAGGGAGGGATAGAGAGAAAAGGAAAAGGGGGAGAAAAAAGTGGAAAAACAAGTGAACGGCTCGGCTCCGGAGTGGCAGCCAAAGTGCGCACGGGAATGGACACAGGGAAAAGCTCAGGTTACAAAAGCCTGGTTATGTAGTAATTCATGAGATATATTTCCTGGTAGTAGCAGGGATTAGGTTGGGGACAATAGTAGGGAGACCAGAGTCAAAGTCAGAGGTCCCATGGAGGGACAAAGCTGACGTAAGCAGGTTGGGGCCGGTACGGAGCATCAACGAACCGCTGTCCAAATTCAGAGAGAGGTGCAGAAGGCGAGTGAAGCCCAGAAGCTATTTGAATGGGTAGAGAGTTGGAGGATGGAGGTTGTTGCTGTAGGAATGAGAAGGTAACCAGCTGGAGGTTTCCTTGCCTGTGTTTGACCTGAACCTATGAGATTCCATGAGGTCTGGAGTCAATGTTGAAGACTCCCAGGGCCAGTCCTCGTGCCTCCCCTGATTGTATCCACTGTGCCCCCATCTATGGTGTGGTTCTGTCTTGCTGATGGTACAGGACATGCCCAGGGATGGTGATGGAGGAGTCTGGGACATTAACTGATAAGTAGATTCTGTAAGTATGACTAATTATTCATCGGTGTGACAGCTCTCCCAACTTTGACACCAGTCTCCAGGTGTTACTGAGGAAAACTTTGCAGGGTCAGCTGGGCTATGTGTACCTTTGTTGTGTCGTGATTCATTGCCTAGGTCGCAGCTGAGTGGATTATCCGGTCTTATTTTTTTTTCTTTCTAGCGGTTTGTTACAACTGAGTGGTTGCTAGGTCATTTCAGACGGCAATGAAGAGTCACCATTGCTGTTGTGGTGCTGGAGGCACATATACGCTTGGCCTGGTAGGATGGCAGGTTTCTTTCCCTGAAAGACATTAGTGAACCAGTTGGGTTTTTATGACAATTGGCAGCTTCATAGTCACTTTTACTGATAACAGATTTTATTTCCAGATTTTTTAAGCTTAATTAAAATTTTCAAAATGCCATGGTGGGATTTTAACTCACGTTCTCTGGATTATTAGTACACTCCTCAACACTTGATTCCCCATGACCTCCTCTGAGTTCAGGTCAAACATGGGCAAGGAATCTGGGAATAAAAAAACATAACCACTACACTACCGTTCCCAGCCTCTGCCCAGTTCTTAGTGGGTCCGCAGCACGAATCTGCTCATAATTTGAAACTAACTGGCATGACGTTGGCAGGTTTGCGGAGCAAAGAGACAGATGGCTGATGTGAGAAATTAAAGATGTCACATCAGCATGAAAAGAGCAACTTCTGACGTAGGAGTTGTGGCATCTTTTTGGGATAGAACAAAAGAAAGGAAGAAAGTAATTGCATTTATGTACAGGAAACTTTGTGATATCCGGCACCGACGGGACCGAGCTGTTGCCGTCCCATCAAAACTGCCGGACAAACCAGCGCTAATGTTAAAACATATGGAGCTTTTGAGCTCCGTATCTAGTAACAAACCCTGTTGCTTAGCAACAGCTTCTAAACAGTCGGCCGTAGCTTGCAAGCGTCTCTGTAGCTAAGCAACAGCTTTAGCTAGACCTTGCAGAGCCTGACTGGTGAAAAAAAAGCAATGAAAAGAAAAAAAACTTACTGAACCGACTCCTGAATTTTGCTGGTGGATCGAGCATTCCGGACAGTTAACCTCCGGATAAACCAAAGTTTCCTGTAGCACCTTTCACAACCTCAGGATGTTGCAAAGTGCTTCACAGCACATGAAGTACTTTTGAAGTGCAGTCATTGTTGTAAATGTGGGGAACGCAGCAGCCAATTTTCACACAGCAAGTCCCACAACCATCAATGTGATAGTGACCAGATAATCTCTTTTAGTGATGATAGCTGAGTGATAAATATTGGCCAGGACACCAGAGAGAACTCTCCTGCTCTTCTTCAAAACACTGCCGTGGGATCGTTTATGTCCACCTGAGAGAGTAGACGGGGCCTCGGTTTAACATCTCATCCGTAGGACGGCACCTCTGACAGTGCAGCGCTCCCTCAGTAGTCCACTGGATTGTCAGCCTAGATTTTTGTGCTCAAGTCCCTGGAGTGGAACTCGAAACCACAACCTTCTGACTCAGATGCGAGAGTGCTACCCACTGAGCTAGGGAGCTTGCATCTGCTTTTAACTCTATGGTAGCTGATGGGGGAGCACATGCAGGAGGAACGTGATACTGAAATTGGAATGTGTTCCATTTCCCCTCTAATATTTTGTCCTCATCAAGGTGAGTAATGTTAGCAGAAACCTCTCCCCCAAAAATGCCAGCATGCTTTTTTTCACCCGCATCATTTGTTGGGAGTTTTCCCCCTGATTCCCATTGACTTCAGTTTTACTAGGGCTCCTTGATGCCGTACTCATTCAAATGCTGCCTTGACACCAAGGGCAGTCACTCTCACTTCACCTCTAGAATTCAGCTCTTTCGTCCATGCTTGGACCAAGACTGTAATGAGGTCTGGAGCCAAGTGGTCCTGGTGGAACCCAAACTGAGCATTGGTGAGCAGGTTATTTGAGAGTATGTGCCGTTTAATAGCACTGTCAACGACACCTTCCATCACGTTTATGATTGAGAGTAGGTTGATGGGATGCTAAATGGCCGGATTGGATTTGTCCTGCTTTTTGTGGACAGGACATACCTGGGCAGTTTTCCACATTATCGGGTAGATGCCAGTGTTGTAGCTGTACTGAAACAGCTTGGCTAGAGGCGCAGCTAGTTCTGGAGCACAAGTCTTCAGCACGATAGCCGGGATGTTGTTGGGGTCCATATCCTCTGCTGTATCCAGTGCGCTCAGCCATTTCTTGATATCACGTGGAGTGAATCGAATTGGCTGAAGACCGGCTTCTGTGATAGTGGGGACCTCAGGAGGAGGCCGATAGGGATCATCCACTTGGCATTTCTGGCTGAAGATGGTTGCAAATGCTTCAGCCTTGTCTTTTGCACTCATGTGCTGGGCTCCGCCATCATTGAGGATGGGGATGTTCATGGAGCCTCCTCCCGTTAGTTGTTTAATGGTCCACCACCATTCACGACTGGATATGGCAGGACTACAGAGCTTTGATCTGATCCTTTGGTTGCGGGATCGCTTAGCTCTGTCTATAGTACAGGAAACTTTGTGCTATCCGGCACCGACGGGACCGAGCTGTTGCCGTCCTATCAAAACTGCTGGACAAACCAACGCTAATGTTGAAACATACGGAGATTTTGAGCTCTGTATCTGGCAACAAACCCTAGCAACAGCTTCTAAACAGTCGGCCGTACCTTGCAAGCATCTCTGTAGCTTAGCAACAGCTTCAGCGAGACCTTGCAGAGCCTGACTGGTGAAAAAAAAGCAACAAAAAGAAAAAAACCTAACGAAATGGCTCCTGATTTTTGCCGGTGGCTCGAGCATTCCGGACAGTTATCCTCCGGATAAACCAAAGTTTCCTGTATGCTGCTTCCACTGTTTAGCATGCATGTAGTCCAATGTAGAGCTTCACCTGGTTGGCACCTCATTTTTAGGTACGCCTGGTGCTGCTCCTGACATGCTCTTCTACACTCCTTATTGAACCAGGGTTGGTCCCCTGGCTTGATGGTAATGGTAGAGTGGGGATATGCCGGGCCATGAGGTTACAGATTGTGGTGGAATACAATTCTGCTGCTGCTGATGGCCCACAGCACCGCATGGATGCCCAGTTTTGAGGCGCTAGATCTGTTCTGAATCTATCCAATTTAGCACGGTGGTAGTGCCACACACACAATGGAGGGTGTCCTCAGTGTGAAGACGGGACTTCGTCTCCACAATGACTGTGCAGTGGTCACTGCTACCAATGCTGTCATGGACAGATGCATCTGTGACAGGTAGATTGGTGAGGACAAGGTGAAGTAGGTTTTTCCCTCGTGTTGGTTGTCTCACCACCTGCCGCAGGCCTAGTCTGGCAGCTATGTCCTTCAGGACTCAGCCAGCTCGGTCAGTAGTGGTGCTACCGAGCTACTCTTGGTGATGGACATTGAAGTCCCCCATTCA
Source organism: Somniosus microcephalus (assembly GCF_052327205.1). Lineage (NCBI taxonomy): Eukaryota > Metazoa > Chordata > Chondrichthyes > Squaliformes > Somniosidae > Somniosus > Somniosus microcephalus. The sequence continues at coordinate 270,701,388 of NC_140993.1, forward strand.
GAGTACATTTTGTGCCCTTTCTATCTTCAATGCTTCTTCCAAGTGGTGTTCAACATGGAGGAGTACTGATTCATCAGCTAGGTGATAATCAGCAAGAGGTTACCTTGCCCATGTTTAACCTGATGCCATGAGACTTCTTGGGGTCTTGAGTCAATGTTTAGGACTTCCAGGACCACTCCCTGCCGACTGTATACCACTGTGCTGTCACCTCTGGTGTGTCTGCCCTGCTGATGGGACAGACCATACCCAGGGCTGGTGATGGAGGAGTCCGGGACATTGGCTGAAAGGTATGGGGGGGAAAATTCGGTATCGCCCTGTTTGGGGTGCCATTATCGGCCGTGCGCAAAATTTAGTGCATGGCGCTAATTATTGCCCCCGTCAGCAAACTTGGCTTTTATCGTCCATGGAGGTGTCTTAAGGCGCTGGCGAAGCAAGGAAGGGCAAATCAAAATAAACCTGCAAAGTGCTGCTCAGTACTCAAAACTCCTTCACACAGCGTTGAATCTCTCCAGAAGTCTCTCTCTCTCTCTCAGAATGCGTGGTGCAAAAATGTCACCGACAAAAAAAAGCATGAAGCGGTCACCTTTAAATAGCGCTCCCCCAGCCCCTTTTTGACAGCATAACGCTCCCCTCAACCTGTCGTTGCTAGCGGCAGGCGGTAAGGCAGGGGGCGCCACTCAGTATCCGGTCCAGGGCGCTAACGGGGCATTGCGCACTCGACTGACGTCACAATTTGCCGGCGCAGGAGATCGTGGCGGTAGTGTTTAGCGCCGCCGCAAAATGTCTAGTTAATTTCGCAAGCGGCGCAAACATCGCCGCGCCCAGGCGCTAGTTGCTTTGCGCCCCAATTGGCGCCCTCTTAAGGCGGTAATGGGAGGCGCAAACAACTGAATTTTTCCCCCCCATGGTTCTGTGAATATGACTGTGTCAGGTTATTGCTTGACTAGTCTGTGGGACAGCTCTCCCAATTTTGGTACAAGTCCCCAGCTGTTAGTGAGGAGGACCTTACAGGGCCGACTGGGCTGGGTGTGCCTTTGCCATGTCTGAATCTGGTGCCTAGGTCGATGCCGGGTGATCTGTCCGTTTTTAAAAATCTTATTGCTTTTTGTAGCGGTTTTATAGAAACGAGTGGCTTGCTCAGCCATTTCAGAGGGCAGTTAAGAGTCAACCACATATAGGCCAGACCGGGTAAGGGCAGCAAATTTCCTTCCCTACAGGACATTAGTGAACCAGATGGTTTTTTATGACAATCCGGTAGTTTCATGGTCACCGTTACTGATACTAAGGGCTGGATTTTGACAGTGGGGATGTGACGGAGGCGGGACTCCCACTTTTTGGGTTGTAGTCCCGCCTCCATCGATTTGTGGCCAACCCACGCGATTTTCCATTGATTGACCTTGTTAAGCCCGCCCAGCGGGCTCAGCAGGCCAATTAAGGGACACCTGGTTACTGGTGACGTTAGTGATTGACATTTCATCTGTCAAGAGCTTTTGACAGATGAAAAATCAGCGTTTGACTGCCCTGTGAAGCTGTCCAACACTGACAGTCTGTCTTCTAACTTGAGTCCTTCTACTCAGACTCGGTTAGAGATCTCTCCAGACCAGAAAGCAGAGGCTGCAGATTTTGACAGTTCAGCGGCCATTCTGCTTTCTGTGCCGGTGAGCTGAGGGACTCTGGAGAACTGAAGGAAGGAAGCCTGCAGGAGAAAGTAAAGGTAAGTAAAACTTATTAAAACACTTTACACTTACCTCACACACTTACCTCTGCACACATGCACCCATCACTCACCTGCACAACGGACATCTCGACCCCTCCAACCCCTGCAGACCGACGGTCCGCCTCGCGTGGTTCAGAGCCGTCGGGCAGCCCACACTTCAGGGCTAAAAATAGGGATTAGGCAAAAAACTGCCTGTTAACTACCTGTTAACAGGCAGTTAATTGGCACTAATCCCCTTCCCGCCTCGGGGAGGTGGCTCCCAGCACAGGTCGGGTACCCGCCTCCTGGGACATTGGCAGGCCTAGTTGACCCAATCTCTCCTCAAACAACAGTCCTGCCATTTGCCTTCCTAACTGCTTGCTGCACCTGCATGTTTGCTTTCAGTGACTGGTGTACAAGGACACCCAGGTCCCTCTGTACATCAACATGTCCCAATCTACCACCATTTAAATAATACTCTACCTTTCTGTTTTTCCTACCGAAGTGGATAACTTCCCATTTATCCACATTATACCGCATCTGCCATGTATTTGCCCACTCACTCAACTTGTCTAAGTTGCCTTGAAACCTCTTTGCATCCACCTCACAACTCACAATCCCACCTAGCTTTGTGTCGTTAGCAAACTTGGAAATATTACATTTGGTGCCCTCATCCAAATCATCATTGATATATATTGTGAATAATAGACAGCCTCTGTGCTTGCAGTGTGCTGGGACATTAAAGACAGGTCAGTTTGAAGGGGACATTGCTATGCAAGGCTTCAATCATCTTGCTGTCTTGCATTCCATGGGACAGTACAGATGGACTCTATTATTACTGTCCAACCTTCTACATTTAATTTAAGAAGATGTTACTACAATTTGTTACTGTTCTGCTTTCTGTAATCACACTAGCAAATCTAGCATGTTGACTGTTCCTGTAGGTTGCAGTACTGTCTGTGCTGTGAGTTAAGTGGGATTGTCATCCTAACCGTGTTTGTGCTTACTAATGGGATGTGTTAGGAACTGTTTGTTTATTATGAGCAGGGTACATGAAAATGGTGAAGAAATCAAAAGCGTTTTTTCCAGGGTTTAAAAAAAGGAGTCATTACTTGAATATGAAAATGGAGGCTGAGGGCACGAGCGGATGGACAAGGATGTTTATATTTGGCAGGTGATGTTTTTGTAGTGTACTGGGGAGATATCACGCGACAGTATTCACAGTCATACTGTGATACTCTTGAACAGGTTTCGAGTTGACAACCAATACTCCGTTAGAACACGAATACACGCGGGGGATGGTAATGCTGTAGTTTTGGTGCTGAACTAAAAACCCAGTGGTTGTGACTTCAGTCACCACCAGAGTACGATGTAAAATTAAATGCAACAAACCTGGTAACTTGTAGGCTTGCACCAGAAAAAAATTAACCCTGAAAGCTGTATGAATGTTATAAAAACCCCATGGACGGAAACCTGCCACCCTTACCCAGTCTAGCCTACACGTGATTACACTGGTTGATTCTTAATACCCTCTGAAGTGGCCGAGCAGGCCACACATTGGACAAACAATCACTGTGTTTAAGGTAATAAGGGATGGCAATAAACCTGGCCTTGTTGCCTATATCTGGAGAACAAAAGGAAGCCAGAAATTAACCTGGTGCCCAGAGAATCCAAGTATTCCGCCTTTTGATAAAAGTGTTTTTTTATTGGTCCATTTCCCTTTTACCAAAAGTATAATTTTGATGAGGTATAGGTGGTACTGTTACAAAGCTCTGTAGTCAATGCTTTTGCTTTTGATGTATATTTAATCTCTAACTATCTCCCCTAGGGCTGTCTCCCAGACCTTGGTCCATTAATCAGTTGCCCGGGGACAGCTAACAGCACAGATGGGTCTCCTTTTTAATTTCCATGTCCCATGGCAGAAATATTAAATAATGACTTTGCTTCAATATTTACCAGGGAAACAGATCAGGTGGACATGACATCGGAAGATGAGATTAGAAATGATGTAACCACATTTAAAATTAAAAGAGGAAATATATTAAATACACTAATCAAAATCAAAGAGGATAAAACCCCTGGTCCAGATGGATTACATCCGTGCATTTTTAAAGAATCTAGGGAAGAGATAGCAGAGGCATTACTACACATATTTAATAATTCGTTAGAAAAAGGTGTAGTGCCAGAGGACTGGCGGATAGCTAACGCAATACCTACATTTAAGAAGGGAGAAAGAACATTTTCAGGGAACTATAGACCAGTCAGCTTAACATCGGTGGTAGGAAAAATACTGGAATCCCTGAAGGAACAAAATAAAAGAACATCTAGGAACCAAAAATATAATAATGAATAGTCAGCATGGATTTCAAAAGGGAAAGTCTTGCTTGACCAACCTCATTGAATTCTTTGGAGAGGTAACAGAGAGAGTAGATAATGGTAATACAGTAGATATAATTTATCTAGATTTTCAAAAGGCCTTCGATAAGGTACCCCATAATAGGCTAATGAATAAGGTCAGAGAATGCAGAGTCAGGGGAAGTGAATACATTTCATTCTCTCTGGTGGAGCGAACTCACGGCTTCGCCAGGATAACAGGCTTCCCCCTGGTGCAGGTGCTATTGACTGCACACACGTTGCTTTGTGGGTGCCGCATATGAATTCGGAGATGTACCACAACTGGAAGGGATTCCGCTCGCTCAATGTCCAGCGGGTATGTTCCCATACTCAGAGCATCATGCAGGTCAATGCTTGGTATCCTGGCAACAGTCATAGAATCATAGAATTGTTACAGCACAGTAGGAGGCCATTCGGCCCGTCGAGCCCGTGCCAGCTCTCTGCGAGAGCACTTCAGCTAGTCCCACTCCCGCGCCCTTTCCCCGCAGCCCTGCAAAAATTTTTCCTTCAGGTACTTATCTAATTCCCTTTGAAATCCGTGATTGAATCTGCCTCCACCACCCTTTCAGGCAGTGCATTCCAGATCATAACCACTCACAGCGTAAAAAAGATTTTCCTCATGTTGCCTTTGGTTCTTCTGCCAATCACCTTAAATCTGTGTCCTCTGGTTCTCGACCCTTCTGCCAATGGGAACAGTTTCTCTCTATCTACTCTGTATAGACCCATCATGATTTTGAACACCTCGATCAAATCTCCTCTCAATCTTCTCTGCTCCAAAGTGAACAACCCCAGCTTCTCCAGTCTATCCACATAACTGAAGTCCCTCATCCCTGGAACCATTCTTGCAAATCTTTTCTGCACCTTCTCTAAAGCCTTCACATCCTTCCTAAAGTGCGGTGCCCAGAATTGGACACAATTCTCCAGTTGTGGCCGAACCAGTGTTTTATAAAGGTTCATCATAACTTCCTTGCTTTTGTACTCTATGCCTCTATTTGTGAAGCCCAGGATCCCGTTTGCTTTTTTAACCGCTTTCTCAACCTACCCTGCCACCTTCAACAATTTGTGCACATATACCCCCAAGTCTCTCTGTACCTGCACCCCCTTTAGAATTGCACCCTTCAGTTTATATTGCCTCTCCTCATTCTTCCTACCAAAATGTATCACTTCAGTGTCAGCTGTGTCTCAGTGGGCAGCACCCTCGCCTCTGAGTCAGAAGGTTGTGGGTTCAAGTCCCACTCCAGAGACTTCAACACAAAAATCTCAGTTGACACTCCAGTGCAGTATTGAGGGAGAGCTGCACTGTCAGAGGTGCCGTCTTCTGGATGAGATGTTAAACCGAGGCCCCGTCTGCTCTCTCAGGTGGACATAAAAGATCTCATGGCCACTATTTCGAAGAAGAACAGGGGGGTTATCCCCGGTGTCCTGGGCCAGTATTTATCCCTCAATCAAAATCACTAAAACCGATTATCTGGTCATTATCACATTGCTGTTTGTGGGAGCTTGCTGTGCACAAATTGGCTGCCGCGTTTCCTACATTACAACAGTGACTCCACTTCAAATAGTACTTCATTGGCTGTAAAGCATTTTGGGATGTCCAGTGGTCAAGAAAGGCGCTATAGAAATGCAAGTCTTTCTTTTTATTTTTGCCCTTATCTGCGTTAAACTTCATCTGCCACCTGTCTGCCCATTTCACCAGCCTGTCTATGTCCTCTTGAAGTCTCTCACTATCCTCCTCCAACCAACCAACACAGCCCCTTTCTGGCCAGTCTGTCCGTGATCGACTCATTTGACTGTGGTACCAGTGAATGCAACCCCAATTCCCCATTCACCAACAGACCCACACCGTACTTGCCTCTGTCACCACTCTTGGCCACAGCGATACAATAAAAAACACCACAAAACCATCAATCCAAACCAAATTTATAAACCAAACCATCCAATATTACATTCCAAAGTCAACTAATCACCCTTGTGCATTTCCTTAGAGTCTGTCTTCCATGTGCCTTTGCCTGTCCTAGTACTCCTACGCAGTGCTACCCCAGTGACTGCAGCATGGCTGGTGAAAGGCTGCTGACTTTCAGTGGGGGAAGACTGCAGATGACCTTGCAGGACGACCTTGAGCAACTCTGGGCCTAGAAGGCCCGGTTTTGGACTGTACCACCTCGACATGGGTGGCAGTAGCCTGGGCTGACTGGCTGACAGGCAACAGCAAGGGCACTGGCGGAGTGGCAGTGGTGAGAGGACAAATGCTGTCATCCTGAGAGAGGACAGCAGGTTTGCCACTGTCGCTCCCCCAGGGTGGTGCCTCAGCAATCCTAGTAATCAGTTGGAGGACAGATTGCTGGAATGCTGTGACACCCTGCAAGCCCCTTTCCACACTGGTAGCCGCAGCCATGATGGCAGCAGTCTGAGCTTGCGTGGCAACAGGCTGACCTTGCATGACTTCACTCTGAGCTTCCACTGCAGCACCCAGACGTTGGGTGGCTTCTGCTTGGGATGCAATGGAAGCTGAAACATCGGCCATCAGATGCTGCATCGTGGTTTGGCCCAGAAATGTGCCCATCAGTTCAACGCTGGAAATCATGAGCTCCAAGCTCTGCGAAATGCCTTGTGCAAGGTTGGAGCTGGATTCCTCCATTCTCCTTGACATTGCACTCGGACTTTCTGGCAGGTCTGCCAATGCACCAAGCATTTCATTGTGCAAACCCATCAGCGTTCTACTGTAGGCTGCCCCATCGAAGTCCTCATCTGAGTCCTGTGCAGCAGAACTCGTGTGCGACCTCGCCCTCCGGTGAGCTGGCACCTGCTCTACTCTTTCTCCCTGCCCTGGCTGCAGGCCGCTCATGCCCAGTGACTCACCACATGCAGATCCCTCCTCTGTGTCCCCCTCTAAATGACGCGCAGTGTCAGAATCTGAGCTGGTGGCTGCCAGTGTGAAATCGAGTGACCGTGCTGCCTCTTCTTCATCACTGCCTTCTTCCTCTTGCAGTTGCTGCTCCTCCACCACTGCCTGGCCAGGTTAGAGGTCTTGGCCATCTGAAAGGAGAAAGGCACAATGGTCGGGTTGTGGTGAGGGAATGGGGGAAAAGCGAGAGGTGCATGCTTACACCATCTGCAGCTTATAAATCAGAAGTGATTGTGGAATGAGGGGAAGTGGGATGTCAGAAGGAGGATTAGGTGTGAGGATCCCATCATCCTGCAGTGTTTCAGCCGCGCCGCTCACCACCAGCTCAGCGATGGCCGCTCCAATGATCTCAAGCACCGTCTCCTCCATATGGGTAAGATTATGCTGTGTCAGCCTTGGCTCAGTGGGTAGCACCCTCGCCTCAGAGTCAGAAGGTTGTGGGTTCAAGTCCCACTCCTGAGACGTGAGCACAGAAATCTAGGCTGACACTCCAGTGCAGTGCTGAGGGAGTGCTGCACTGTTGGTGGGCCCATCTTTGATGAGACATTAAACCGAGGCCCCGTCTACACTCTCAGGTGGACGTAAAAGATCCCATGGCACTGTTATGTAGAGGAGCAGGGGAGTTATCCCCGGTGTCCTGGCCAATATTTATCAGCATCACTAAAACAGATTATCTGGTCATTATCACATTGCTGTTTGTGGGAGCTTGCTGTGCACAAATTGGCTGCTGCAGTTCTTACATTACAACAGAGACTGCACTTCAAAAAAAAAAGTTCATCATTGCATGTAAAGTGCTTTGGGACATCCGGTGGTTGTGTAAGGCGCTATATATAAATGCAAGTCATTCTTTATGCAGGCGAGCCTGTCTTCCTGAGGGTAGCCCCTGCAGCCTTCAGTTATGAGCCACCTTCAGCTGCAAGAGAGAGGAAAGTGTGTCAGTGAGTGTGGTGCAATGTGTTTGGGTGAAGTGTGTCAGTGAGTGTGGTGCAATGTGTTTGGGTGAAGTGTGTCAGTGAGTGTGGTGCAATGTGTTTGGGTGAAGTGTGTCAGTGAGTGTGGTGCAGTGTGTTTGGGTGAAGTGTGTCAGTGAGTGTGGTGCAGTGTGTTTGGGTGAAGTGTGTCAGTGAGTGGTGTAATGTGTTTGGGTGAAGTGTGTCAGTGAGTGTGGTGCAATGTGTTTGGGTGAAGTGTGTCAGTGAGTGGTGCAGTGTGTTTGGGTGAAGTGTGTCAGTGAGTGTGGTGCAATGTGTTTGGGTGAAGTGTGTCAGTGAGTGTGGTGCAATGTGTTTGGGTGAAGTGTGTCAGTGAGTGTGGTGCAATGTGTTTGGGTGAAGTGTGTCAGTGAGTGTGGTGCAGTGTGTTTGGGTGAAGTGTGTCAGTGAGTGTGGTGCAATGTGTTTGGGTGAAGTGTGTCAGTGAGTGGTGCAATGTGTTTGGGTGAAGTGTGTCAGTGAGTGTGGTGCAATGTGTTTGGGTGAAGTGTGTCAGTGAGTGTGGTGCAATGTGTTTGGGTGAAGTGTGTCAGTGAGTGTGGTGCAATGTGTTTGGGTGAAGTGTGTCAGTGAGTGCGGTGCAATGTGTTTGGGTGAAGTGTGTCAGTGAGTGTGGTGCAATGTGTTTGGGTGAAGTGTGTCAGTGAGTGTGGTGCAATGTGTTTGGGTGAAGTGTTTCAGTGAGTGTGGTGCAATGTGTTTGGGTGAAGTGTGTCAGTGAGTGTGGTGCAATGTGTTTGGGTGAAGTGTGTCAGTGAGTGTGGTGCAATGTGTTTGGGTGAAGTGTGTCAGTGAGTGTGGTGCAATGTGTTTGGGTGAAGTGTGTCAGTGAGTGTGGTGCAATGTGTTTGGGTGAAGTGTGTCAGTGAGTGTGGTGCAATGTGTTTGGGTGAAGTGTGTCAGTGAGTGTGGTGCAATGTGTTTGGGTGAAGTGTTTCAGTGAGTGTGGTGCAATGTGTTTGGGTGAAGTGTGTCAGTGAGTGTGGTGCAATGTGTTTGGGTGAAGTGTGTCAGTGAGTGTGGTGCAATGTGTTTGGGTGAAGTGTGTCAGTGAGTGTGGTGCAATGTGTTTGGGTGAAGTGTGTCAGTGAGTGGTGCAGTGTGTTTGGGTGAAGTGTTTCAGTGAGTGTGGTGCAATGTGTTTGGGTGAAGTGTGTCAGTGAGTGTGGTGCAATGTGTTTGGGTGAAGTGTGTCAGTGAGTGTGGTGCAATGTGTTTGGGTGATGTGTGTCAGTGAGTGTGGTGCAATGTGTTTGGGTGAAGTGTGTCAGTGAGTGTGGTGCAATGTGTTTGGGTGAAGTGTTTCAGTGAGTGTGGTGCAATGTGTTTGGGTGAAGTGTTTCAGTGAGTGTGGTGCAATGTGTTTGGGTGAAGTGTTTCAGTGAGTGTGGTGCAATGTGTTTGGGTGAAGTGTTTCAGTGAGTGTGGTGCAGTGTGTTTGGGTGAAGTGTGTCAGTGAGTGTGGTGCAGTGTGTTTGGGTGAAGTGTGTCAGTGAGTGTGGTGCAATGTGTTTGGGTGAAGTGTGTCAGTGAGTGTGGTGCAATGTGTTTGGGTGAAGTGTGTCAGTGAGTGTGGTGCAATGTGTTTGGGTGAAGTGTTTCAGTGAGTGTGGTGCAATGTGTTTGGGTGAAGTGTTTCAGTGAGTGTGGTGCAATGTGTTTGGGTGAAGTGTGTCAGTGAGTGTGGTGCAGTGTGTTTGGGTGAAGTGTGTCAGTGAGTGTGGTGCAATGTGTTTGGGTGAAGTGTGTCAGTGAGTGTGGTGCAGTGTGTTTGGGTGAAGTGTGTCAGTGAGTGTGGTGCAATGTGTTTGGGTGAAGTGTGTCAGTGAGTGTGGTGCAATGTGTTTAGGTGAAGTGTGTCAGTGAGTGTGGTGCAATGTGTTTGGGTGAAGTGTGTCAGTGAGTGTGGTGCAATGTGTTTGGGTGAAGTGTGTCAGTGAGTGTGGTGCAATGTGTTTGGGTGAAGTGTGTCAGTGAGTGTGGTGCAATGTGTTTGGGTGAAGTGTGTCAGTGAGTGTGGTGCAATGTGTTTGGGTGAAGTGTGTCAGTGAGTGTGGTGCAATGTGTTTGGGTGAAGTGTGTCAGTGAGTGTGGTGCAATGTGTTTGGGTGAAGTGTGTCAGTGAGTGTGGTGCAATGTGTTTGGGTGAAGTGTGTCAGTGAGTGTGGTGCAATGTGTTTGGGTGATGTGTGTCAGTGAGTGTGGTGCAATGTGTTTGGATGAAGTGTGTCAGTGAGTGTGGTGCAATGTGTTTGGGTGAAGTGTTTCAGTGAGTGGTGCAATGTGTTTGGGTGAAGTGTTTCAGTGAGTGTGGTGCAATGTGTTTGGGTGATGTGTGTCAGTGAGTGTGGTGCAATGTGTTTGGGTGAAGTGTTTCAGTGAGTGGTGCAATGTGTTTGGGTGATGTGTGTCAGTGAGTGTGGTGCAATGTGTTTGGGTGAAGTGTGTCAGTGAGTGCGGTGCAATGTGTTTGGGTGAAGTGTGTCAGTGAGTGTGGTGCAATGTGTTTGGGTGAAGTGTGTCAGTGAGTGCGGTGCAATGTGTTTGGGTGAAGTGTGTCAGTGAGTGTGGTGCAGTGTGTTTGGGTGAAGTGTGTCAGTGAGCGTGGTGCAATGTGTTTGGGTGAAGTGTGTCAGTGAGTGTGGTGCAATGTGTTTGGGTGAAGTGTGTCAGTGAGTGTGGTGCAATGTGTTTGGGTGAAGTGTGTCAGTGAGTGTGGTGCAATGTGTTTGGGTGAAGTGTGTCAGTGAGTGTGGTGCAATGTGTTTGGGTGAAGTGTGTCAGTGAGTGTGGTGCAATGTGTTTGGGTGAAGTGTGTCAGTGAGTGTGGTGCAATGTGTTTGGGTGAAGTGTGTCAGTGAGTGTGGTGCAATGTGTTTGGGTGAAGTGTTTCAGTGAGTGTGGTGCAATGTGTTTGGGTGAAGTGTGTCAGTGAGTGTGGTGCAATGTGTTTGGGTGAAGTGTGTCAGTGAGTGTGGTGCAATGTGTTTGGGTGAAGTGTGTCAGTGAGTGTGGTGCAATGTGTTTGGGTGAAGTGTGTCAGTGAGTGTGGTGCAATGTGTTTGGGTGAAGTGTGTCAGTGAGTGTGGTGCAATGTGTTTGGGTGAAGTGTGTCAGTGAGTGTGGTGCAATGTGTTTGGGTGAAGTGTGTCAGTGAGTGTGGTGCAATGTGTTTGGGTGAAGTGTGTCAGTGAGTGTGGTGCAATGTGTTTGGGTGAAGTGTGTCAGTGAGTGTGGTGCAATGTGTTTGGGTGAAGTGTGTCAGTGAGTGTGGTGCAATGTGTTTGGGTGAAGTGTGTCAGTGAGTGTGGTGCAGTGTGTTTGGGTGAAGTGTGTCAGTGAGTGTGGTGCAATGTGTTTGGGTGAAGTGTGTCAGTGAGTGTGGTGCAATGTGTTTGGGTGAAGTGTGTCAGTGAGTGTGGTGCAATGTGTTTGGGTGAAGTGTGTCAGTGAGTGTGGTGCAATGTGTTTGGGTGAAGTGTGTCAGTGAGTGTGGTGCAATGTGTTTGGGTGAAGTGTGTCAGTGAGTGTGGTGCAGTGTGTTTGGGTGAAGTGTGTCAGTGAGTGCGGTGCAATGTGTTTGGGTGAAGTGTGTCAGTGAGTGTGGTGCAATGTGTTTGGGTGAAGTGTGTCAGTGAGTGTGGTGCAATGTGTTTGGGTGAAGTGTTTCAGTGAGTGTGGTGCAATGTGTTTGGGTGAAGTGTGTCAGTGAGTGTGGTGCAATGTGTTTGGGTGAAGTGTGTCAGTGAGTGTGGTGCAATGTGTTTGGGTGAAGTGTGTCAGTGAGTGTGGTGCAATGTGTTTGGGTGAAGTGTTTCAGTGAGTGTGGTGCAATGTGTTTGGGTGAAGTGTGTCAGTGAGTGTGGTGCAATGTGTTTGGGTGAAGTGTGTCAGTGAGTGTGGTGCAATGTGTTTGGGTGAAGTGTGTCAGTGAGTGTGGTGCAATGTGTTTGGGTGAAGTGTGTCAGTGAGTGTGGTGCAATGTGTTTGGGTGAAGTGTGTCAGTGAGTGTGGTGCAATGTGTTTGGGTGAAGTGTGTCAGTGAGTGTGGTGCAATGTGTTTGGGTGAAGTGTGTCAGTGAGTGTGGTGCAATGTGTTTGGGTGAAGTGTGTCAGTGAGTGTGGTGCAATGTGTTTGGGTGAAGTGTGTCAGTGAGTGTGGTGCAATGTGTTTGGGTGAAGTGTGTCAGTGAGTGTGGTGCAATGTGTTTGGGTGAAGTGTGTCAGTGAGTGTGGTGCAGTGTGTTTGGGTGAAGTGTGTCAGTGAGTGTGGTGCAATGTGTTTGGGTGAAGTGTGTCAGTGAGTGTGGTGCAATGTGTTTGGGTGAAGTGTGTCAGTGAGTGTGGTGCAGTGTGTTTGGGTGAAGTGTGTCAGTGAGTGTGGTGCAGTGTGTTTGGGTGAAGTGTGTCAGTGAGTGTGGTGCAATGTGTTTGGGTGAAGTGTGTCAGTGAGTGTGGTGCAATGTGTTTGGGTGAAGTGTGTCAGTGAGTGTGGTGCAATGTGTTTGGGTGAAGTGTGTCAGTGAGTGTGGTGCAATGTGTTTGGGTGAAGTGTGTCAGTGAGTGTGGTGCAATGTGTTTGGGTGAAGTGTGTCAGTGAGTGTGGTGCAATGTGTTTGGGTGAAGTGTGTCAGTGAGTGTGGTGCAGTGTGTTTGGGTGAAGTGTGTCAGTGAGTGTGGTGCAGTGTGTTTGGGTGAAGTGTGTCAGTGAGTGTGGTGCAATGTGTTTGGGTGAAGTGTGTCAGTGAGTGTGGTGCAATGTGTTTGGGTGAAGTGTGTCAGTGAGTGTGGTGCAATGTGTTTGGGTGAAGTGTGTCAGTGAGTGTGGTGCAATGTGTTTGGGTGAAGTGTGTCAGTGAGTGTGGTGCAGTGTGTTTGGGTGAAGTGTGTCAGTGAGTGTGGTGCAGTGTGTTTGGGTGAAGTGTGTCAGTGAGTGTGGTGCAATGTGTTTGGGTGAAGTGTGTCAGTGAGTGTGGTGCAATGTGTTTGGGTGAAGTGTGTCAGTGAGTGTGGTGCAATGTGTTTGGGTGAAGTGTGTCAGTGAGTGTGGTGCAATGTGTTTGGGTGAAGTGTGTCAGTGAGTGTGGTGCAATGTGTTTGGGTGAAGTGTGTCAGTGAGTGTGGTGCAATGTGTTTGGGTGAAGTGTGTCAGTGAGTGTGGTGCAATGTGTTTGGGTGATGTGCCTGTCATGGTTGAATAGCTGGCAGTGTGTGCAAACTGTGAGATGTGGGTGTGAGGCTTGCAGCAGTGCTAAGTGTGTGAGGGTGAGGTGAAGCTATGAATGAGTTGTGATTGATAGAGATTGTTGGTAGGCGAGTGAACGAGGTGTAGTGAATTGAGCAATGTCTGTGGTTAGTGGTTCAGTTGTAAGGATATGGCATTTGACGATGAATTCACTGACCTTGACCACTCGTGTGAGGTCATTTAACTTGTTGCGGCACTGCATCCAGATAGTCGGGGTTACACTGCTGGCATTGAGCACGACGGCTATCCCCTCCCATTGCCTTTTTCGCATTTGCCTGGATGTCCTCCTGGCCCCATGTGGAAAAAGGACTTATCTCCTCCTGATCACCTCTTGCACCAAGGACTTCAGCGCTGCATCCGAGAACCTTGGAGCATGCTCTCTCTCCGTTATACTACTTCCTGCTCACACTCTTTTCCCCAGCCAATTGAACCACCTGCTGCAGCCAGAATACACCTCCCCTTTAAGAGGCGCAGGCCGGCTTTAAGAACTGCAGACCAGCTTTAAGTGGTGCTAGCCTTGAACAAACTTGGGCCCCCTTGCTGAGCATGCAGTCACTCAGCAGCGCGTTCAGTGCTGGGCCAGATGCCACAATCATTCTGATTAGCAGGCAGCACAAACTTTGTCTTCGGTTGATGCCGCATCATGATCCGGCGCCTGTTTTCGGCGGCAAACACATTTTTAGCCCTGAATATTTGGCACCTAACAATTCATGACCAGTATTTTTAAACATGTCAAAGTGTTTTTTCAGAAGCTTTTAGGCTTCACAAGCAACTTTGCCAACACAATTAACTTGTTCGAAAACAGTCTGCAAGAGGTGGTTTGGTTGAATGCATTAAGGATAGAAGCCAAGTTAAAACATTCAGTTTGCTTTGAGAATACTGACATTTGGTTGTTCTTTCTTTTAGTTTAAAGGTAGACTTGTATTGTGCTAACTAGCGTATCATGTTTGTCAGATATATTAGAAAGTTCTTCTTTGAGACATTCTCTGCTGATTGGGCACATTGGCCAAGCCAGCTCGACACCTCGGCAGGAGACTGATAATACCACCTCATGGGTGATAGTTAAAAAAAACTGCTAAGCTTTCAAATTCCTTTAAAGTTCAGCCAGTTTAATTAATCTGGCAGCGGCTCAATATATCTCATATCTGGTCGGATGTCATCTGCTGTGAATGAAGCATATGCTCAGCTTTGCAAATGAACCAATCCAACACTCGTATCCCTTTACTGAAAGTGAGCTTGAGGCGATGCTGTGATGCGTGAGTGCACAAGACAGACCACACTTGCTGAGGAGGGTACTTGCTCTCTGATCTTCTCCTCTCTGGTCTCCCCTCAGAGTTAGCCACCACTTGTTCATTAATCAGATGCCAGGATGACACTTGAGATGAGCGCTTCCTCTGCTCAATCTAAATCCTCCATATATATATTGGATCCAGCACTGATCATGAGGTACAACACCTCCAACCCTTCTCAAATGACAGCAGCGCCCGTTAATTGTAATTCTTTGGGGGCGATTTTGTGAATGGGGGAGCGTTGGAGGCAGGACTGCTGCTTGTCGGGTCGATGCCCCGCCTGCATCGATTTGTGGCCAACCCACGCTATTTTCCCTTGATTGACCTTGTTACGCCCGCCCAGCGGGCTCAGCAGGCCAATTAAGGGGAAGCCGGTTACAGAGAACGTCAGCGTATGATTTGACAGAATAATTGTCACCGTTTGACAGCTCTGTGAAGCTGTCAAACACTGACTCTCTCTGCAGTTTGATGAAGTCTTGCATACCTTCTTTCTTTTACAGAAATGAGATGTTTGTTGCATTGGAGAATGCAACGGCCATCTCTCATCTGCAACACGGAGGTGCGAGACTCTCCGCATACAAACCGACTGAAGCCTGCAGGAAGAAACAAAGGTAAGTACACTTTTACTAACACTTTGCACTTACCTCAGATACTCACCTCTCCACACTTGCACCCATCACTTACCTTCACACCACACTTTTGCACTCCCCGATCCCCGCAGACCCAGTCCTCGCCTCGCTGAGCTGGTGTGTTTTTGGAGCCTTCGGGAAGCCCGCACTTGTGAGGGCGAAAAGGGAATAATCCTATTTTCTGCCTATTAACTACCTGTTAACAGGCAGTTAATGGGATTTAATCCCTTCCCACCTCCAAGGAGACGGGACCCGGCGCGGGACGGCTACCCACCTCCTGGGAAGATGCCACAGAGGTGGGTTGGGGGCGGGTTTGGGCACCTGCCCCCAAATTCTGCCATTTTCCCAGCAGTCCCGCCTCCATACGCACCTCCGCTGGCAAAATCACCCCCGAGGAAGCGGAAGGAAGGAGGCAACTCAGACAGCCCCTCTCTGGCCGGGATATCTGGGATGGAATCATCCGCCTGCAGTACCAGTGACCACAGCCCAATTCCCCTTTCAACATTAGCCCCACACCCTCCCTTCCCTCTGTTACTGACCATCACTGCGTCCTCTTGGCCACAATATTGAAATAAAAGCCACAACAAAGAAAATTTCAAATCCAACTTTATCTATATATCAATCCAATATTACATCAAAAATCAACTAATCACCCTTGTGCATTCACTTAGTGGGTGTCTTGTGTGTGCCTTTGCCTATCCTAGTGCTCTTTTGCAGTGCTACCCCAGCATGGCTGGTGGAAAGATGCTGAAGATAGCCTTGCTGGTCGACTTTGAGGAGCTGGTGGCTGGGAGTGTGAAATCGAGTGACATTTCTTCTTCTTCTACTTCACTCACCTCTCCACTCACCTCTCCCTCTTCTTGATCACCCACAGGCTGGGCAAGGCGGCTGAAATGAGGAAGGCACAAGTGTAGGGTTGTGGTGAGGGGAGTGGGGTAAGGCAAGAGCTGCATGCTTACACCATGTGCAGTTTGTAAATCAGAAGATATTGTGGGATGAGAGGGAAGTGGGCTGTGAGAAGGAGGATAACATATGACGATACCAGCATCTTTTATTCTTTCAGCCCCGCCACTGGCCAAGACTTTTGAAGATGCACTTAGTGACCTCTTGACCACTTGTCTGAGGTCATGAAACTTCTTAGGGCACTGGAGCCAGGTCCTGGAGGTGACACTGCTGGCACTGATGACCTCGGTGATCTGGTCCAACATCCTTCTTTCTGGAGGGCCTCCCAGCCTCCTGTGGTTAGAGGACCTCTCTTCCAGTGTTGACGCCCTGCACAAAGCTGGAGTGTTGCTTCCGAGACCCTGGGTGTCCTTTCCCTGGCCTGTTGAGTCATTTGTGTTAGTGCTGAAGCATTTTTAGCATTTTTCTTATGTGCAGAAGGCAGTTCAGCTTTAAGAGCTGCAGACTGCCTAGTTCTGAAGGATTTTAAGTTTATTTTGCAGAAGGCAGTTCAACTTTAAGAGCTAGAGACTGCCTTGAAAATGAGCAAGCCAACTTTAAGTAAAGCCAGCGACGCAAACGTGGGCCCCCTGCTGAGCACACAGCCTGTCAGCAGCGTGTTAGTCGCGATGCTCTGCTCTACAATCATGATATTTAGCATCAAATTGACGTGCTGCTTGTGCTTTCTGAACAGGCGCGGTGCCCACGACCGTTTTCGGGTCTTATCGAATTTCACCCCCTCAGAGTTTGCCCACAACTGATGATAGACCAGTTGGTCTATAGTTACTTGATTTATCTTCCTCTCCCTTCTTCAACGGATTAATCAAGGATAGTCAGCACGGATTTGTTAAGGGAAGGTCGTGTCTGAAAAACTTGATTGAATTTTTTGAGGAGGTAACAAGGAGGGTAGATGAGGGTAGCGCGTTTGATGTATTGTGTATGGACTTTAGCAAGGCTTTTGATAAGGTTCCACATGGCAGACTGGTCACAAAGTTAAAAGCCCATGGGATCCAGGGCAAAGTGTCAAGTTGGATTCAAAACTGGCTCAGAGACAGGAAGCAGAGGGTAATGGCTGATGGGTGTTTTTGTGACTGGAAGGCTGTTTCCAGTGGGGTTCCACGGGGCTCAGTACTAGGTCTCTTGCTTTTTGTGGTATATATCAATGATCTAGACTTGAATATAGGGGGTATGATTAAGAAGTTTGCAGATGATACTAAAATTGACTGTGTGGTTGATACTGAAGAAGGAAGCTGTAGACAGCAGGAAGATATCAATAAATTGGTCAGGTGGGCAGAACAGTGGCAAATGGAATTCAATCCGGAGAAGTGTGAGGTAATGCATTTGGGGAGGGCTAACAAGGAAAGGGAATACACATTAAATGGTAGGACACTGAGTAGTGTAGAGGAACAAAGGGAGCTTGGAGTGCATGTCCACAGATCCCTGAAGGTAGCAGGCCAAGTAGATAAGGTGGTTAAGAAGGCATACGGAATGCTTGCCTTTATTAGCCGTGGCATAGAATACAAGAGCAGGGGGGTTATGCTTCAACTGTGTAAAACACTAGTTAGCCCTAAGCTAGAGTACTGCGTGCAGTTCTGGTCACCACATTACAGGAAATATGTGATTGCACTAGAGAGGGTACAGAGGAGATTTACAAGGATGTTGCTGGGAGTAGAGAATCTTAGCTATGAGGAAAGACTGGATAGGCTGGGTCTGTTTTCCTTGGAACAGAGGAGGCTGAGGGGAGACCTTATTGAGGTGTATAAAATTATGAGGGGCCTAGATAGAGTGGATAGAAAGGATCTATTTCCGTTAGCAGAGGGGTCAAAAACTAGGGGGCACAGGTTTAAAGTAATTGGTGGAAGGTTTAGAGGAGATTTGAGTGTTGTGGGGGTCTGGAACTCACTGCCTGAAAGGGTGGTAGAGGCAGGAACCCTAACCACATTTAAAAAGTACTTGGATGTGCACTTGGGACGATGTAACCTGCAGGGCTACGGACTAAGAGCTGGGAGGTGGGATTAGGCTGGATGGCTCTTTGTTGGCCGGCGCGGACACAATGGCCTCCTTCCGTGCTGTAACTTTCTATGATTCAACAGGGCGGTCCTGAATCCCCCGGCACAATTTACTTATCTAACCCGAGGTATTACAGGATATGGGGCAAAGCCAGGTATGTGGAGTTAGGTCACAGATCTCTCTGATTGGCGGTGTAGTGTATGTAACTGTTCTACCTTTAAGAGAACTATTGTATGTAACCGTCCACCTTTAAGAGAACTATTTTAGGTGTGGCACTACTTTATCTTGGCTGCTGTATACTGTAATACCGACGGTGACCACACCGGTATATAAGTGCTGTGTCAGGATTTATTGGGCAGATTCGCCCTGACCTGTTAAAGTTACTCTTGTAGTCTGTGTATTAATTCGCCATAATACCTACAGACTTTACAGTGGCGACGAGTTCGATCTTACCCTGTGGCAACAATACTTCCGAAGCAGTTAACGAGCATCGAGAAGAGGCACCCGCCCTCGTCGTTCTGCTGAGAGAAAACTCGAGTCTGCAAAGCAAGGAAGAAGGAAGAATTCAGACACGAAGCCTTCCATCAGCAACAGGCACTGATTGTCCCTTCTGCCACGGTGGTGAGTGAGCCGATCAGCACGAGAAGCAAGTCGGCCATGGTGACTGTGAGTAAAGGGAAAATAAAAAAAATAAACGGAGGATAAGGGCGGTGAACTCGACCACGGTCGGGGGAAAGGAGCCGGACAGAAGTCGGGCCCAGAGGCGCTGAGACTGGGGCAGCGTGGAGCACGGAAGCCGCGGTACAAGCGGGCTGGGAGACGCAACGGCGTCATGAGACAGCTAGACCGCGACCGGCGAAAAAGGCCGGGCAGCTACCGAGGCCACGAGGCGCTGCGACCGGGATCGTAAGGCGCGGGAAGATATAAAAATAAATAAACCGCGGTGAACTCAGCCGCAGCCGGGGAGGAAAGCACCGGACTGCGAGAGGGTTGGGAGGCGCGATTGGAGTGAAAAAGGCCGGGCAGCGACCGAGGCCACGAAGCGCTGCGACCGGGATCGTAAGGCGCGGGAAGATATAAAAATAAATAAATCGCGGAGAACTCAGCCGCAGCCGGGGAGGAAAGCACCGGACTGCGAGAGGGCTGGGAGGCGCGATTGGAAGCCGCTGAGGGAGAGACAGAGCCCGAGCGAGCGGGAGAGACAGAGCCCGAGCAAGGGAGACTGAGCAAGATCCAGCCCAGCGGCTGAAACTGTTCGCCGTCAACGGGTTGTACCCAGCGCCGGTTGCCCTGCCGAGAAAAGGGAACAAGGAACGCACTGAAGCCGACGCGCAGGCTGCGAACCCCGAAAGCCAGCGGTCGTCGCCCGAGGGAAAAGCTTACCCCTCCCGCCAGGGGAAGAAACGCGGGAAGCCGCCAGTAGGCGGGGAAGAAGACAGAAGCGGGAAACCGCCATTTTGAAAGTGGGCGGGGAAAGAAGACAAGCGCGGGAAACCGCCATTTTGAAAAAAAAAAAGTTAAAGAAATATTTCGTTGTTGTTTCTCAGGAAGAGTGTGAAGATGCCTAAGCGTAGTAACATCAACGGGTTCGATTCCGATGTGGAAGATTGGGCCACGTATGTAGAACGCATCGAGATATATTGTAAGGTCAATAAGATAGCAAATTATGACAAAGCTCTAACCTTACTAAACTCAATGGGTGCAAAGACATACGGGTTATTGAAGCATCTTCTATCACCAGCTAAACCGGCGGATCAGTCTTTCGCTAATATTGTTGCTGTCCTGAAGGATCATTTTAACCCCGCACCGCTGATGTTAGCGGAATGATCAAAATTTTACGTGAGAACGCAACGAAAAGAGGAAAGCAACGCGGAGTACCTGGTTGAACTGCGTAGGCTAGCAAAATACTGTCAGTTTGGCGTAAATCTGACAGAGGCACTGAGAGACAAGTTCGTGTGCGGGATGTCGAAGGAAGGAACACAAAAACGACTGCTCGAAGAGAACGATCTTACACTTGATAAGGCTGTCCTTATTGCAGCATCGCACGAAGCCGCAGCGAGAGGCACGGCGGAAATGCAGCGGAAGACAGCGGTACTCAGTGTGGATCAAATGACTTCGGGTACAACGAAATGTTATCGTTGTGGGAAGACAACACATGACCAGAACCAATGCTGGTTTAAAAACCAGGAATGTAGAAAATGTGGCAAGCTTGGTCACATAGCTAAAGTATGCCGGTCAGGAAAGAAGACCAGCAATAATAAGTCACCGCAGAAGAAGTACAGAAAGGTACATAAGGTGAATGGGAAGAGTCCAGATGAACAGAATTCGGACTCAGACTCCAACAGCAAGGAACTGGGTAGTCTGAGGATTCACAATGTGAGTAAAGAAGCTGACCGACAAACTATCTGGGTCACACTACAGATTGCAAAAGTCCAAGTGAAGATGGAAGTGGACACCGGATCGGCGTTGACGGTCATGAATAAGCAAGATTACAAAAAGTTATTCAAACATATTCCCCTACGGGATACAGAGATAGTATTGCAGACATACACGGGGCACAAAGTATACCCCATCACGAAGATAAAAGTCAAGGTGAGATACAAGGACAAAGATCACCAAGGGATGGACATGTATGTGCTGCCCAAGGGAGGTCCACCACTTCTGGGACGGGAGTGGATCAGGAAAATAAAGATAGACTGGCATTCACTAAACACAATGACGGTAGATTCCGGAAAGGAAGATGTCAAACCTGAACGGTTGTCCAGAATATTGGACGAAGCTAAAGAGGTATTCCAGCAAGGACTGGGAACACTGAGAGGAATTAAAGCAAAAATCAAGATTGCAGAACATGCAAGCCCAAAATTTTTCAAAGCCAGATCGGTACCTTACGCGATACGACCTGCTGTGGAGGCAGAACTGGAAGAGCTTGAACGTTCAGGGGTACTGTCTAAGGTGGACTGGAGTGAGTGGGCCACGCCTATTGTTCCCGTCATGAAGTCTTCATCAAGTAACAAGCCAGGGGGACCGGGAAAGGTCCGCATCTGCGGAGACTTCAAGATCACAGTTAATCCGGTGCTTCACACGGTACAATACCCGCTCCCGCGGATTGAGGGTATCTTTGCTTCATTGTCTGGCGGGAAACACTTCACCAAGATAGACCTGGCACAAGCATACTTACAAATGGAAGTCGAGGAAGAGTCGCGCCAGTATCTCACAATCAACACGCACAGAGGCTTGTATTGTTATAATAGACTGGTTTTTGGAGTAGCTTCGGCTCCAGCAATTTGGCAGAGGGCCATGGAGCAGGTCTTACAGGGTATTCCAAGCACGCAGTGTTACTTGGACGATATCCTGATTACGGGAGAAGACGAGGAGGAACACCTCACAAATTTGAAACTGGTGCTCACCAGGTTGAAGGAATATGGCCTTCGAGTTAATCGCCAGAAATGTGAGTTCTTCCAGAAACGGATCTCGTACTGCGGTCATGTCATTGACCAAGAGGGGCTGCACAAGTCACCTGACAAGATAGAAGCTGTCGTGAAGGCCCCCGCTCCGGAAAATGTATCACAGTTGAGATCGTTTCTGGGGTTGATTAATTATTACCACAAGTTTCTGCCAAATCTATCCACGGTGCTGCATCCGCTGAATGCTCTGTTGCGGAAAGAAGTACCATGGAAGTGGAGCGAGGACTGTAAGAAGGCCTTTCGCAGAAGCAAGGCGTTGATTACCTCTGAGGAAGTGTTGGCTCATTTCAACCCAACGTTACCTCTTCGTCTAGCTTGTGATGCTTCCCCTTATGGAATTGGAGCAGTACTTTCATACAAGTTACCAAATGGCTCGGAAAGGCCAGTCGCATTTGCGTCCCGATCATTGACCTCCGCTGAGCGAAATTATGCTCAGATGGATAGGGAGGCCCTCAGCCTTGTGTGGGGAGTAAAGAAATTCAATCATTACCTGCAGGGCAAGAAGTTCACATTACTGACAGACCACCAGCCGTTGGTGTCCATATTCAACCCTAACAAGGCCGTTTCCACTATGACAGCGCAAAGGCTACAGAGGTGGTCCGTGTTACTTGGGGCACAACAATATGACATCGAATACAAAAGGTCCAAACAGCATGGAAATGCTGATGGGTTATCGCGCCTACCGTTGCCAGTAGTAGAAGAGGCGGCTACAGTGGACCCGGTAGAGATGTTCCACTCATCCATAGTAGAATGTCTACCAGTAACAAATTCGATGATCGAAAATGAAACAAGAAATGACCCGACTCTCTCACGAGTCTACGATTTAACAGTGGAGGGATGGCCAGCACATGGCGAACCAACGCTGCCCGCATTTTCGCAAAGAAAAGAACAGCTGTCAGTGTGCCGAGGAACCTTGATGTGTGGATCTAGAGTGGCGATTCCACCCAAACTTCAGCATAAGGTGCTAAAGGAGCTTCACGAGGGGCATCTGGGTGGAGTGAAAATGAAGAACCTAGCAAGAGCGTTTGTGTGGTGGCCAGGTATTGATGGAGACATCGAAGAAATAACCAAGAGCTGTCTAGGATGCCAGAAGGTCCAAAACGCGCCACCACAAGCTCCTCTGCATCCATGGGAGTGGCCCTCATCTCCTTGGAAAAGGGTACACGTCGACTTTGCTGGTCCATTTATGGACTCAATGTTTCTAATCGCGGTGGATGCACACTCCAAGTGGCCGGAGGTAATAAAGATGTCCTCCACCACCACGGAAAAAACCATCACAGTATTAAGGACCATATTTGCCAGGAATGGGCTGCCGGAACAGATCTGTTCTGATAATGGACCGCAATTTGTGTCCGAAGAATTCAGGAAGTTCTTAAAAAGGAATGGGGTCAAGCACTACACGTCAGCCCCATACCATCCCGCCACCAATGGATTAGCTGAAAGGTTTGTCCAGACCTTCAAGAAGGCCATAGAGGCCATGGGTAATGAAGACATCAACCTACAACATAAGGTAGATAACTTCTTGTTGGCGTACAGGAATGCAACACATGCGGTCACAAACCAAACTCCCGCCATGATGTTTTTCAATAGAAGACTAAGATGCCGGCTGGATTTGATCAAGCCAAACGTCAGGAGGGACGTAGAGAACCGGCAATTTCAGGGCATGAATGAAAGGCCAACTAGATCCTTTCAGATAGGTCAACAAGTTTTGGCCCGGGACTACCGTACCGAGAAATGGCAGCCTGGAACTATTGGGAAAAGGCTAGGGCCGCTGATGTATACCGTGGACATTGGTGACAGCATAATAAGGCGCCATGTTGACCAGATCATAGGGTCATCCACAAAGGACCAACCTACTCCACAACCTTACACGGCTAATGTTGAAGCAGAGATACCCAGAGCACCTACCTCCGATCTGGTAATACTGGAATCAGATGAACCTGACACTGTCCTTCAAGCCGAATCGACCTTGCCAGAAGAACCTACTACCCCGCCGAAAACTACTACACCACCGAGGCGTTATCCGGACAGAGTCAGGAAGCCTCCAGAGAGACTGAATCTGTGAACTGTTTTGCATAAGTTGTATATATGTTATGATGTTATGTTAATGGGGAATAAGTATGTTGTAAGCTAAAAAGGGAGGATTGTAGTGTATGTAACTGTTCTACCTTTAAGAGAACTATTGTATGTAACCGTCCACCTTTAAGAGAACTATTTTAGGTGTGGCACTACTTTATCTTGTAGTCTGTGTATTAATTCGCCATAATGCCTACAGACTTTACAGGCGGAACAGGCTCAAGAGGCTAAATGACCTACTCCTGTTCCTATGTTCCGACAAAGTGGATGTCCTCAAACTGACTTAGGCCGCGATTTTGCCAGCGCTTAGAGGACGGGTTTGGAGGTGGGTCAGAGGTTAAATTTCTTTTGATTGATGGCAAGTTCAGATCCCGCCTCCAAACAGCTTTCCCAAGTGTCGGGTCCCCGATTTGTGAATGGACCCGACACCTAGCAGTGAGAAGCAGATTAAAGGCAATTACCTGCCTATTAACAGGTACTTGCCAGCAGTTTTCAGCCTGTTTTTGGATTTTCCCAATTCTGGGTCGGGTTTCCCGACGTCCGGACACTACGCCAGGTAAGTGTGGCGTGTTGTGAGTCTGGTGTAATGTTTGTGGAATGATGACAGCTGCAGACGTGGTGTGAAGGATCCAATGTTGCACATGGTGAGTTTCAGAGCAAAGAAAATGTTGGTTACTGCATTTTTAAAACATTTACAGATTTCTTTATCTTACAAGTTTTTAAATTCAACTATATGTCCAGTGCCACCTCAATGGGAGAACCTCTGTCACTAGTGACAGATCGCTTCTGTCACCTCACCTGTAGCTGCCATCTACTCCAGCATATGGAGGGAGTCATTGGAGAGCCTAGGTGCAAGAGTTCACCTTTGTGCAGTGATTGTCCGTGTTTTCAGCACCTCAATGCTGTCAAACACTGAGAAACCAACTGTCAAAATAAAATTGTGCATGGTCCCTTTAAGGAAACCGGCAGATGACGCATCATCAAATGAGGTCATCAGCCCCGCTTCCTGTCAATTGGCCGGCATGCCCGCAGGGCGGGGCTTAACAAGGTCAATCAAGGGAAAATCACGTCTGTGGAGCGGAGGCAGCTGGGGATGGGACCGGAACCCGGAAACCAGCTGTCCCACACCCATCCCAATGACGATTACAAAATCGCGGCCTTACACTTTCAAAGACCTGATCTATATGGAGTGCCAATGCCTTATTTTTATTTTGCATTGCTCATATTCTAGAGCAGGCATGAGCTGGAGTTTCCTAAGTTCTTTCTATAACCCACAACTTTGTTCAGTAAGTAAATATCAAGGGGACTGGGCAGCAGCTTAAAGCAATGGCGGGAAAAATTGGGTGGCTAATTTTTGCGCCCTGAAAAGGTAAGTGCCCCTCCGCCGGAAATTCCCTTGTAGCGCCCCAAGCAGGAGGGGGCGCGCTACTGGAAGTGCTTCACTTCCTCCTTGGGGCGCTACAACTGAAGATCGTGGTGCTACGTGCAACAGCGCCACATGTGTTGCCACGTAGCGCCGTGTCATTGCAGGCTTCCTCCCTTGATTAAAGGGGAGGGGCCTAGCGCTGCGCGCACCGGGGTTCTGCTGGTCCGCCAGGGAGCGGGGTGCCGGGAAAAAAGCCCAGCGCGCAAGAGAAGTGCTGGGCTGAGCGATCGCGGCCGGCACCCCAAAGGAAAAAAAAGGGGAAGGGGGCAGGTGCTGGCTGTCGGCCCAAAACAAAATGGTCGCCGCTGCAAAAACGCCTCCTGACCCTGTCGGACATATCGTCCAGCGATAGGTCAGAGGGCGCAAGGGATGTTTGTGGGCGGGGCGCTGTGCACGGTCTTGACGCTACCGCCGCCGCTAACCTCCTGCTGAATTTCATGGGAGGCGTTGGCAGCGCAGCACCCGGGCGCTAGGGGATCTGCGCCCCGTTAGCACCCCCGGGGAAGCTAACGAGAGCCGCAAATCAACCCAATTTCCCCCCCCATGCTCTTTGACTTTTGGACCCTGGTTTACAATCCAGCTGAGAACAATTGTATGAACATCTTCTGTTTTTGCAAGGACAAGGAGGCATAATATTAAAATTATAGCTAGGACGTTCAGGAGCAAATTCAGGAAGCACTTTTTCACACAAAGGGTAGTAGAAATCTGGAACTCCCTGCCTAAAAGGTGGTGGATGGCTGGGTCAATTGGAGCTTTCAAGACTGAAATAGATAGATTGTGTTAAATAAAGGCATCAAGGGGTATGGGGCAAAGATGGGTAAATGGAGTTGAGTTGCAGGTCAGTCATTATCTAATTGAATGGCGGAGCAGGCTTGCGAGTTGACTGGCCTACTCCTGCTCCTAATGTTCCTATGTTCCTAAGCTGCATGCGACTTAAATGAAATGAATTGGGCAGCCTCGATGCAGTGCCCAGAAGGAATGAACGAACCTGCACACACAATTGTCTAAAATTTGGCTTCAAATTGGCAATGAGGCTCAGATCATAAAGATGTCTGAGGTGGAAAATGGAAGGAAAAGACACACTGATGAAGTACGGCTCCTTATCTGAGGCTGGGAATTAAGGAAGCGCAGAACCTAAGAACATAAAAAAGTTAAGGACAAGTCCCAAGCTACCTCTAATTTAATGTCTCTCAATGTCTCTTAATCTCTCCTGCTTTCTATCCTATCACTGACCTTCCCTGTTGTACTTTCATCCCCTCCCCTTTTTCCCAGCCCCCACTTGCTTTAAAATCTATCCCTTTTCCTGCTTTTTTTCCAGTTCTGACGAAAGGTCTTCGACCCGAAACGTTAACTCTGTTTCTCTCTCCACGGATGCTGCCTGACCTGCTGAGTATTTCCAGCATTTCCTGTTGTTATTTCTAATTTTAGAGTGCTGGATGATGACCTTCTGACCCTGCCATAACCCAGACCCAGTTTGGTTCACCTCCCATGTCTGGCATTTTTCGGGTGGGTTTCGCACCACTAAGAGTGAACCCGCCATTGTCCAGCCAGAAAACTCTGGTGGTGCCGCAGCAGCAGAAGAGGCGGCTGGGCAGTTAAAGAAGTACAAAAGGCCCCAATATTGGAAGATCAGCTGTCTTGTAGGCCTTGATAAAGATCAAAAACTAGAAAGGAAGGGAAGTGGGGGGGTCAGATTTGGAGGGAGAGGAAAACTCTGCAAGACCCCCTCCCTCTACGGACAGATCACAGGGCCAATGGCCACCTTACTCATGGTTACCCTGGGAAGCAGCAATTAATGGAACCGACACTTGGGAAATCCTCTGGAGACTCGGGACCCGCCCCCCGTCACCATTTATATGTAGTGGGTGGGGAAGTAGAGGCCAGTGGCTGTTCTGGTGGGAGCAGGGGAGGGAATAAAAGGTTGGACAGTTATATTCTCCAACGCCAATCCTGCCTGATATTGGGTGGGATCGCAGGGGAGAATCTAATTGATGATGTCAAAGGTAAGAAAAGCTCCCGTTCTTTAGCACTGATGTCCCTTAGCTTTATAATCACAAAATTCACTGAGCTCCCCAGAGAAAATGGTCATATCTCTGTTGAGCATATTAGCCCATATAATCAAGGAGAAAATGTTGGGTGGGGGCGTCGGTCCAACTCTTGACCTGTCACTTTCTGAAACACAGAGACCGGAAAAATTGCTCAGAGTTGTTCCCGCTCTGCCGGTGTTACCTGTAAATGGGGTTCCCACCACATTTCTGGTGAAGCGTCATCGGTGGAACAGGAGCAGCTCTGAGGAGTTTCCCAGCCATGTTCTCTTCACCTTGGCAACACTGCTGCTAGGAAGGGGGTAGGGGATAACATTCTTAGCTGACAACATGAGGGAGATACTCCGCACCCCCCCCCAACACCCCCCCCCCAACACCCCACCCCCCCCCACCCCCACCCCCCCCAACACCCCCCCCACCCCCCCCCCAACACCCCACCCCACCCAACACCCCACCCCACCCCACCCCCCCAACACCCCACCCCACCCCCCCCAACACCCCACCCCACCCCCCCCCAACAACCCCCCCGCAACACCCCACCCCACCCCCCCCCAAACACCCCACCCCCCCAACACCCCCATCAAATGCACAACTCAAAACATCCCACCAAGGGGAATATCAACCACACTGGCTTCATTTGCATGAAGATTGCATCTTATAACCTAGCGTCAACACAGGAAAATGTTCACATTTAATGCTCTTAGCTCCTGCGAGGAGCATGTATTGGATATTCATCTAATAAGGAAATATCCACACTGGGCAGCTTGTATGCCCTGTTCCAAATCACTAATGACTGACTATTAGGTCCCACAGGAATTCATTTTGGATACTTACAAATTAAGTTAATATTCTTTACTGCCTTTGGCAAACCCTAATTAACTGCTGCATTTATTGAAGCCAATCCTTGCGATTCTTTACGGTTTCAGGTTTCTTACCTTGAGGCTAACTTGTGAGTACAAATTGTTTCTTTGGGTGCGAGAAAGATTAAAATGATAAAATGCCATGAGAAGAGATTGAGTAAACTAGGCCTGTATTCACTTGAATTCAGAAGAATGAGAGGGGATCTCATTGAAGCATACAAAATTATTACAGGGCTGGATAGGGTGGATGCTGGGAGAATGTTTCCCTTGGCTGGGGAGTCTAGAACCAGGGGCCACAGCCTCAGGGTAAAGGGTCGGCCATTCAGGACTGAGATGAGAAGAAATGTCTTCACACAGGGTGGTGAATCTTTGGAATTCTCTACCCAGAGGGCTGTGGAGGCTCAGTCATTGGGTATATTCAAAGCAGAAGTCGATAGATTTCTGACTAGTAAGGGCATCAAGGGATATGGCGATAGGGCCGGTGAATGGAGTTGAGGCAGAAGATCAGCCATGATCTCACTGAATGGCAGAGCAGGCTCGAGGGGCCGAATGGCCGACTCCTGCTCCTATTTCTTATGTTCTTGTCACGGGGCCGTGCATTCACGGGGCCGTTTTCCTAGGGTTTCGGTAGTGGACCCAAGCGCAGGAAACCTATCCAAGGACTCGAGACCGGGTAGAACTCGAAAGGAGATTCAGTTGAGACTTGAAAACAGAGAGACATGGTAACACTCGAAAGGAGATTCAGTTCAGACTCGAAAACACAGACAGACTCGAGAACGCCAGAGGCACAGCAAGAGCTGTGTCTTCCAGGCAGGCGAACCCCAGGACTGAGCAAAGAGGACAGGCAGCTTAAATACAGGCCAGAGTGGTCACGTGACATAATTATTCAAATGAGACAGGAGACAAATACTTTAACAACACACAGGTGAGGCCAGAGGCACACAGACAAAACAGGGACAAAACCGAACAACTTTATTAACTAGCCTGATTACTCTGATGAGATCAGTTACTCGAGAAACAGGTGAGGAGAGGGGCCCAAAGGCACGGCAGCAGCGCACCGAGGTCTCAAAAACCGCCCTCAGGCGGCGAGAGGGAAGTGCCGCTGAAGCCGTTACAGTTCTATGATATAGTACTAGGTAATGACAATCTCAAACAAGAGAATGACCAGCCTTCTCCTGCAACCTTCAATAGTACCATTTCAATAGGCCATCTTGGTGATGGAGAGGGTATGGGGTCGGAAGCTCAGCTAAGGGTCAGAAAGGATGCCCAGGTTGCGAATGGTCTGGTTCAGCCTCAGTCAGTGGCCAGGGAGAGAGATGGAGTTGGCACCTCCCCTGTGACCTCTAGAACTGAGACAGACAAGAGCAGCAACGTCATGGAAACACCATCACCTCCCAAGTTCCCCTCAAAGAAACACACCAAGAAACACACCAGCCTATCTTGGACATATATTACTACTACTTTATTGTTGCGGCGTCAATATTCTGAAATTCCCGACCTAACATTATCATGGGAGGACAATGCCACATGGACTGAAGTGGTTCTAGGAGAAGATCCAACACCACCTCCTCAGGCAATTAGGGATGAGCAATAAATATGCCTTTCCAGCATTGCCCATATACTGAGAACAATTTTTTTAAAAGACAACCCGTTCCCCCTCCACTGAATGCCAAGAGACCTGACTGATATTGACATGGTAAGTGTAGCCATGCGAAGGAGGAACAGGGTAACTTTGGACCAATGACTCCCAAAACTTTGCACCACCGAAGGTTTTCCTTGGCTCAGTCTGAGTCTGTTGTAAACTAATTAGTAGAGTTTGATTGCTGTGATTGGTCAACAACTCATTTATCATCGTATTATGTAATTACGAGGATGGTAGAAGAGGAACTAAATGGGCCTATGTCTTTTTTCACCTAGTAATTCCCATGTTCCTATTTTCCTTTCCTCCTAGCCATTGCTGTAATGAAAATGGAGGCGATTGTTAAGGTCTGAAGTTATTAAAGTTAATGTCAAGGCCCCAGAACTGCAGGAGAAAGATGTGGGCCGCAATTTTCTCCAGGGAGACGGGTTGGGGGTCGGGGGGCCTCCGTGGCAGGTGGAAAACTCGGGAGGCCAGGTTTCCCACAGGCCCTGTCGACTTTACAAATGGCAGGGCCTGATTTACATGTGAGACCTCGGATTCCCACCTTAAATTGAGAGGCTGGCTGGCTGTGGGCGGGTAGGCCTGCAGATGCAAGGGGTCGGCCCGGGGGAGGGATCGTGGGGGATGGGAGGAGGGTCGGGGGTTTGGCAGTGGAGGATCTGGGATCGCGGGAAGGGGGGGGGGTCGATGGTGGGGGGGTCGCCGGAGCATCGACTGGGGGTGTTAGCCAGGGGATTGGCGGAGGGGTGGGGCGGGGAAGGTGGTGGTTGGAGGATTGGCGGGGTGAGGGGGGGTGGTTGGAGGATCAGCGGGGTGAGGGGGGGTGGTTGGAGGATCGGCGGGGTGAGGGGGGGTGGTTGGAGGATCGGCGGGGTGAGGGGGTGGTTGGAGGATCGGCGGGGTGGGGAGTGGTTGGAGGATCGGCAGGGTGGGGAGTGGTTGGAGGATCGGCAGGGTGGGGGTGGTTGGAGGATCGGCGGGGTGGGGGGTGGTTGGAGGATTGGCGGGGGGGAGAGAGTGGTTGGAGGATCGGCGGGGTGGGGGGTGGTTGGAGGATTGGCGGGGGGGAGAGAGTGGTTGGAGGATCGGCAGGGTGGGGAGTGGTTGGAGGATCGGCGGGGTGGGGAGTGGTTGGAGGATCGGCAGGGTGGGGGGTGGTTGGAGGATTGGCGGGGGGGAGAGAGTGGTTGGAGGATCGGCAGGGTGAGGGGGTGGTGGTTGGAGGATCGGCGGGGTGAGGGGAGGGTGGTTGGAGGATCGGCGGGGGGGAGAGAGTGGTTGGAGGATCGGCGGGGTGAGGCGGGGTGGTTGGAGGATCGGCAGGGTGGGGGGTGGTTGGAGGATTGGCGGGGGGAGAGAGTGGTTGGAGGATCGGTGGGGTGAGGGGAGGGTGGCTGGAGGATCGGCGGGGTGAGGGGGGGTGGTTGGAGGATCGGCAGGGTGGTTGGAGGATCAGCGGGGGGGGAGGTGGTGGTTGGAGGATTGGCTGGGTGAGGGGGGGTGGTTGGAGGATCGGCGGGGTGGGGGGTGGCTGGAGGATCGGCGGGGTGAGGGGGGGTGGCTGGAGGATCGGCGGGGTGAGGGGGGGTGGTTGGAGGATCGGCAGGGTGGGGGGTGGTTGGAGGATTGTCAGGGGGGAGAGAGTGGTTGGAGGATCGGCGGGGTGAGGGGGTGGTGGTTGGAGGATCGGCGGGGTCGGGGGTGGTTGGAGGATCGGCAGGGTGGGGGGTGGTTGGAGGATTGGCGGGGGGGAGAGAGTGGTTGGAGGATCGGCGGGGTGAGGGGAGGGTGGCTGGAGGATCGGCTGGGGGGAGGGGGAGGCGGTGGTTGGAGGATCGGCAGGGGGTTAGAGAATTCCAAAGATTCACCACCCTCTGTGTGAAGAAATTTCTTCTCATCTCAGTCCTGAATGGCCTACCCTTTATCCTGAGGCTGTGGCCCCTGCTTCTAGACTCCCCAGCCAAGGGAAACATCCTCCCAGCATCCGCCCTATCAAGCCCTGTAATAATTTTGTATGCTTCAATGAGATCCCCCCTCAAGAGAATACAGGCCGAATTTACTCGATCTCTTCTCATACGACAGTCTCGCCATCCCAGGACCCAGTCTGGTGAACCTTCGTTGCACTCCCTCTATGGCAAGTATATCCTTCCTTAGGTAAGGAGACCAAAATTGTACACAGTACTCCAGGTGTGTCTTTGAGTTGGTTATTATTGTTTTCTTTCATTGTGCACATGGATTATATGACAACTAGGGAAAAGGAGAGATTACAAACATAACAAGCCATTGTCAAAATGCTAGTTATTGTTCATGTGTTGAAAACTGTAAAGCCCCCAATATTCAAACAATTCTGCTGGATACTTTGTGAACATATTTAACAATCATTGGATTTTGAGGACATTGCTGAGCCGGAGAATCCATTCACTAACTGGAATAAAATTAATTATGTTACAAATCAAAGTAAAAAGTAGAAGTCATTTCAGATTACTGTGGGTGGAAGTAAACAATCCCATTTGAATTCTTGAATTAGTTTATATGTATGACCTTGGAACACCAATTTAACCGTGCAAGGTACTTGAAATCGATCCTTCGCTGTTCACAGAATCATGAAACAATCGTATGGTATGTTAGTTTGATGACATTATTAAAGAGGAGAATCTCTGAGTCACTGATATCGATGATGGCAATAAGTATATTACAGTAGTAATCATATTTCTTTATTCTTTTGTGAATGAGGCAATTTATTATATACGGTATTGTGATGGATGATATAATTCCTAAAAAACATTTAGGAAACCACAGCGACTTCAAGCCCCCAATCATAGCTCTTGGAAATACTAGTTTAGAAACAACAACAACTTGCATTTATATAGCACCTTTATTGCAGTAAAACATCCCAAAGCGCTTCACAGGAGTTTTATCAAACACATTTGATACCGAATCACATAAGGAGATATTAAGGCAAAAGCTTGGTCAAAGAGGTAGGTTTTAAGGAGCGTTTTAAAGGAGGAGAGAGGGAGATAGAGAGACGGAGAGGTTTAGGGAGGGAATTCCAGGGCCCGGGCAGCTGAAGGCACGGCTGCCAATGGTGGGGGCGATTAAAATCGGGGATGCACAAGAGGCCAGAATTGGAGGAGCGCAGAGATCCTGGAGGGTTGTAGGACTGGAGGAGATTACAGAGATAGGAAGGGGCGAGGCCATGGAGGGATTTGAAAACAAGGATGAGAATTTTAAAATTGAGACGTTGCTTAGCCGGGAGCCAATGTAGGTCAGCGAGCACAGGGGGTGATGGGTGAACGGGACTTGGTGCGAGTTATGATATGGGGAGCAGAGTTTTGGATGAGCTTAAGTTTATGGAGGGTGGAAGATGGGAAGCTAGCCAGGAGTGTGTTGGAGGTAACAAAAACATGGACGAGGGTTTCAGCAGCAGATGAACTGAGGCAGGAGTGGAGTCGAGCAATGTTACGGAGCTGGAAGTAGGCAGTCTTAGTGGTGGCGTGGATATGTGGTCGGAAGCTCACCTCGATGTCAAATACAACACCAAGGTTGCAAATAGTCTGGTTCAGCCTCAGGCAGTTGCCAGGGAGAGGGATGGAGCCGGTGGCTAGGGAACGGAGACTGTGGCGGGGACCGAAGACAATGGCTTTGCTCTTCCCAATATTTAGTTGGAGGAAATTTCTGCTTCATCCAGTGCTGAATGTTGGACAAGCAATCTGACAATTTAGAGACAGTGGAGGGGTTGAGAGAGGTAGTGGTGAGGTAGAGCTGGGTATCGTCCACGTACATGTGGAACCCTGACATTGTGTTTTCATATGATGTCGCCGAGGGCTGCATTTAAAAAAAAATAATTCACTGGATGTGGGTGTCGTTGGCCAGCATTTCAAAGCCCATCCCTCATTTCCCATGAGAAGGTGTTGGTGAGCTGCCTTCTTGAACCACTGCAGTCCGTGTAGTGAAAGGAAATCCACAGTGCTGATAGGGAGGGAGTTCCAGGATTTTGACCCAGTGACGATGAAGGAACGGCGATATATTTCCAAGTCAGAATGGTGTGTGGAGCAGAACTTGGAGGTGGTGGTGTTCCCTTGCGCCTGCTGCCCTTGTCCTTCTAGGTGGAAGAGGTCGCGGGTTTGGGAGGTGCTGTCGAAGAAGCCTTGGCGAGTTGCTGCAGTGCATCTTGTAGATGGTACACACTGCAGCCACGGTGCACCGGTGGTGGAGGGAGTGAATGTTTAAGGTGGTGGATGGGGCGCCAATCAAGTGGGCTGCTTGGTCCTGGATGGTGTCGAGCTTCTTGAGTGTTGTTGGAGCTGCACTCATCCAGGCAAGTGGAGAGTATTCCATCACACTCCTGACTTGTGCCTTGTAGATGGTGGAAATGCTTTGGGGAGTCAGGAGGTGAGACACTCGCTGCAGAATTCCCAGCCTCTGGCCTGCTCTTGTAGCCACAGTATTTATGTGGCTGGTCCAGTTAAGTTTCTGGTCAATGGTGACCCCCAGGATGTTGATGGTGGGGGATTCGGTGATGGTAATGCCATTGAATGGTTTAAATGCCCAGGGGGTGTAATGGTTTAGATGAATAACGAGGAATGGTAATCTTTTAAATGTGAAAAACAGATGTTGCAGTGGTTTAGAAACACCTCCTAGAAATGG
Organism: Somniosus microcephalus; assembly: GCF_052327205.1. Classification (NCBI taxonomy): domain Eukaryota; kingdom Metazoa; phylum Chordata; class Chondrichthyes; order Squaliformes; family Somniosidae; genus Somniosus; species Somniosus microcephalus. The sequence continues at coordinate 270,735,650 of NC_140993.1, forward strand.
AGCAATGGACTAGCCTAGGTTAATTCCAGGATTTCAGCCTAATTTGCATGTTTGAAGCTCCACATTTAATGACACAGGATCATATTTTGGTTCTTAAGTGGCTCCAGGTGCTACATGATAAAGCATGCTTTATATACGTTATACTTAGTGTCAAATCTTTTTGTGTTTTTAATGTCAAATTTGTTGATATTGGATTTATTTTCAGATCACCCTGCTCAGAACAGACATTAGAAAATGAGAAAGCAAAATACTGCAGATGCTGGAAACCTGAAATAAAAGCAGAAAATGCTGGAAACACTCAGCAGGTCAGGCAGCATCTGTGGAGAGAGAACCAGAGCTAATGTTTCAGGTCGATGATCTTTCGCCTGTTTCTCTCTCCACAGAACCCGCCTGACCTGCTGAGTATTTCCACCAGTTTCTGTTTTTATATTAGCAAATGAGATTGTATTTAAGCAATTGTCTTCATGCATCGTGCTTTATTGATGGTGGTTCTACAATCCTACTGCACCAGGGTATGTGGGTTAGCGAATCAGGGTGTAATGTTATCACAGAATCATAGTATCATAGAATAGTACAGCACAGAAGGAGGCCATTCGTCCCATCGAGTCTGCGCCGGCTCTTTCGAAGAGCAATCCAGTTAATCCCACTCCCCCGCTCGTTCCCCGTATCCCTGCAACTTTCTCTCCTTCAAGTATTTATCCAATTCCCTTTTGAAGGTTACTATTGAATCTGTAGCCACCGCCCTATCGGGTACTCCATTCCAAATCCTAACCACTCGTTGCGCAATTTTATTTTTTCCTCATGTCGCCTTTTGTTTCTTTTACTTCTTTTGTTCCGATTGCAGCCCTGCCTTCGATCTATTTTCTTTTCTTTCCAGTTTTGAAGAAGGGTTCGACCCGAAACGTCAACTCAAATTTCTCTCCACGGATGTTGCCTGACCTGCTGAGTTTTTCCAGCATTTTGCTCACAAGCCTAGCATGTGGTACTTTATCAAATGCCTTTTTAAAGTCCATATACACAACATAAACCGCACCGCCCTCATCGACCCTCTCTGTTACCTCATCAAAAAACTCACTCAAGTTAATCAAACACGATTTGCCCTTAACAAATCCATGCTGGCTCTCCTTTATCAGTCCATGCTAGACCAAGTGGGTGTTAATTTTCTCCCGGATTATTGCTTCTAAAAGCTTCCCCACCACCGACGTTAAACTGACTGGCCTGTAATTGTCGGGGTTATCCTTCTCCCATTTTGTGAACAAGGCTGTAAAATTTGCAATGCTCCGGTCCTTTGGCACCACCCCTGTATCTAAGGAGGATTGGAAGATTGAAGCCAGCACCTCCACAACTTCCACCCTTACTTCCCTCAGCAACCTCGGATGCATCCCATCCAGACCGGGTGACTTATCCATTTAATTACCGCCAGCCTGCCTCGTACCTCCTCTATCTATTTTTATCTCATCCAGGATCCCAGTAACCTCCTCATTTACCATAGTTTTGGCAAAGTCCTCTCCCTTGGTAAACACTGATGCAAAGTATTCATTTAGTACCTCAGCCATGTCTTCTGTCTCCACCAATAGTTCTCCATTTTGGTCTCTAATCGGCCCTCTGCTCCTCTGTCAACCCTTTCACTGTTAAGATAGCAAAATACTGCAGATGCTGGAAATCCGAAATAACAACAGAAAATACTGGAAAAACTCAGCAGGTCAGGCAACATCCGTGGAGAGAAATTTGAGTTGACGTTTCGGGTCGAAACCCTTTTTCAAAACTGGAAAGGAAATAAAATAGATTGAAGGCAGGGTTGCGATCGAACAAAAGAAGTAAAAGAGACAATAAAAGGTATTCAAAACCAGACGAGGTGGTAATAGGCCAGTGGAGACAAAAGACATCTGAGATTAGGTGTGAAGTGTACTGGCAGGATAGGAGACAGCTGCCAGGTGGGAGAGAGAAAAAAAAGGAAAGGGGGGGGGGGAAGGAGGACCCAAAACAAAGGGGTGGAAAAAAATATAAGTAAAAAAGTAATAGGGGCCGAGGTTATGATCTGGATTCCCTTTTATGTTAGCTGCCAATCTTTTCTCGTACTGTCTCTTTGCCCCTCTTTTTTCCTTTTCCACGTCTCCTCTGTACTTTTTATATTCAGCCTGATTCTTCCTTGTATTATCAAGCTGACATCTGTCTTACGCCCCCTTTATCTTCTTCATTCTACTCTCCAACTCCTTCATTATCCAGGGAGCTCTGGTTTTAGTTGCCCTCCCTTTCCCGCTTGTGGGAATGTACCTAGACTGTACCTGAACCACCTCATCTGTAAAGGCCACCCATTGCTCCATTGCATTTCTACCTCCCAGTCTTTGACTCCAATTACCCGGGCCAGATCCTTCCTCAATTCGCTTAAGTTAGCCCTCCTCCAGTTAAGTATTTTTATTCTAGATGACAGTCCTATCTCCAACCCACGCTCCATTGCCTGCGCTGCTCCCTTGCAGACAACACGGGATTGCAGAGTCAGCCCTTGCGAAAGCTATTGGACAATGCAGCAGGAAAACCTGGTGCCAAGAAATCTCAGTACAATTAAAAATTCTGCAGGAATTACAGCACTGTGGTAACATGACATCATGAAGCAGCTCAATCATTTCCTGGGTGATAAACAATACAAAGCTTTTTATGTCGAAAACATGTACTTTAATTAGAAAATGTCACGGCCACCCATGTGATAGGATAAACAACTCTACCGATGATGTTGACTATAAGGTTCACTTGTGGAGATAATTTATCAAATTCTTCTTCGTCTTATGCAGTCCCTCGGAACCGAGGATGACTTGCTTCCACAGTAAAAATGAGTTCTCAGGTGACTGATGAGTCCAATGCGGGACCTACAGTCTCTGTCACAGGTGGGGCAGACGGTGGTTGAACGGGCGGGTGGGTGGGGTGGGGTGGGTTGACGTGTGCTGCTTGCACTTGGCTTCCACTTGCTCCCGGCGAAGAGACTCCAGGTGTTCGGCGCCTTCCCGGATGCTTCTCCTCCACTTTGTGCGGTCTTGGGCCAGGGATTCCCAGGTGTCGGTGGGGATGTTGCACTTTTTCAAGGAGGCTTTGAGGGTGTCCTTGAAGCCATATAGAAACATGAACCTATGTAAAATTACCTCTACTTTTAAAAGTTTTGGATGGAAGCCACATGATCTATTCTTTCTAAATCCTATCTCCTAATGTGTCTTTTCCTCCTCAGCTGTGTGGAGTTTTAGGTAATATAACAGTTTTTGTTTGGGTCTAGGTTGCGATTTCTGGTGAAACAGTTGGAACGAGGTGAAGCTTCAGTTGTGGAACTGAAGAAGAACTTGGAGTATGCAGCTTCCGTACTTGAGACAGTCTACATCGATGAGACGCGGTACGTATAACAACCACTTCCACAGGGGCCGACACCTTTCATTTGTGCTTGACTTCAGGCATGCTGTCAAGAAAACCAGCATCCCTCTGTCTATTTTTCTAATAATTTTATAGTAATTTTTGTTACAGTGTCCCCTGGTTAACAAACAGATGCATTACATTAGCCACAGATGTGCAATCTTCCTACATCCGCCGACTGCAATGACTGTCTAAATAATATGTCAGAATTCTTGCGTATCATATAATTTCCTGAAAATGCCACACTTACTTCCTACCACACTTTAGCTCTCATTTGGCAGACGTCACACTTTAGATCCGGGGTTCTCAACCTTTTTGCTTCTGAGGACCCCCTCCCACATCATTAAAAATTCCACTGACTCCCTGTAACACACAACACAAGTATTTTTTTCTGTATAAAAATGAGTTATGCAATTAAACATATATGTATATTATATATATATATATTATCATTGTTTTATTTATTAATGTGAAACTTGTTGCTGGTGCTGAGCAAGAATTCTGTCAAGGCACCGTCACCAGAGCGGCCTGACATGGAGAGAGACCCTCCACAAGGCTGAGAAGGTTGGCAGAACAATTGCTGCTTTTTCAACAAAAAGGAGATTCGAACAGAAAGGAGAGCACTTTAAAAGTTTGAAAGGTTTGCGTTGGGATTGTTAGTACCAACTTTTTTCCAGGTGCCAACAAAGATTCCATGTTGTGAGGGAATACGCCATATTTCAAAAAGATACACCATAGTATGAACAGAACAATGATATTATTAATACATGATGATATACTGGGTATAAAAATCTAAAGCCTTGGAGATACAGGCTGCAAACAGAAATACAGGTTTCTGAGATAAAGATCAGGGCCTAGAAATTCAGTTTGGGCCCGCCAGCTGGCTTGCGCCCAAAAGTTAGCGCTGCGCGCGGAGCCAGTTGTGCCCATGAGATATTCAGTTTTTGCGCCCCAAGTCGGAACCGGGCGCTGTTCCAGGGTGTGCCCGCCCCCGCTTGGGGCGCTGAAACTGAATTTCAGCGCTCTAGGTGCCGCTGCGCCACCCGATGCGGTGCGGCAGGCTGCGGTACTGCAGGCCTCCTCCTTCTCTTAAGGTGGAGGTGCCTGCAACGGGGAGATCGCCGCTGGATTGTGCCGGCAAATGAGCCCGGCACCACGGAGACGTGCCGGGCTCGCGGAAAGCAGCCGGCAATGCCGCGGGGGGGGTGGTGGAGGAGGCCGGGGAAGGAGGTGCGGGCAGGCGGCCGCCGAAAAAGCGGCCGGCCGCACCTCCACCTTTATGCGCCCCACTAAGGCTGCAGTAAGGCCCTGGTCTCCGGATGTTAGTAGCGGCCGCCACGGAGGAGGCGGCGGCAACTGAATATGGGGGTCGGGCCGGCATCGGGGCGGAAACGGGGCACTGCGCACACCGATGACGTCATCGGTGCCGGCGCAGCGCTACCGGCTACCGCCGCCATTACCGCCGAGCTCAATATCAGCGCAACCTCCTCTACTGGCGCAGAGGCCCTCTTTGGGCCTTAACTGGGCGCAAAGCCCACTGAATTTCTAGGCCTCGTTGTTTAACAAAGTTGTAAAAACCAAACAAGCTTTGAAATGGGAATTCGTTAAATATACTAAAACAATTACCCCATTGAAATGGCAGTTTGGCGCTACCGAAAGGACTAGGACTTGTAATTATCCCTTCAGTGTAAACTTACCCAACTTTGGCCTCTTTCGCAGTACAATAACAATTTTAAGACGAAGCTTATGCTTGAGAAAAAAAATCTGCATTTTGTAGACAATAACCTTTATGCAAAGAGGAAGTACATTATAACTCTCCTTCCCACTCAAATTTTCCTCCTACTCGTTCCAATCTAAATTAGCCATAATGTGCCCGCGATATAGTTGAGACTGGAATATAGGTTTTTTTTTTAGCTTTGAATACATCCCGCCAAAAAAAAAATCACCTGATAAACAAAGCCTTACTTTGGAGATTCTGAGTGTCAGTGGCTCCATTGTTGTTACCTTTATTGTTGCTGTGGTATCTAGGATACCACGCAGTGCAATCTGGGGGAGGCCCAATATCTCAACTGTTGCATCTACGTTTACTAGGCCTGTGTGTCCTTGTCAGCAGCACCAACAAATCCCATATGACTGGTATTATGACATTACACACACAAGAGTGCTGCTTCCAAGAACATAAGAAATAGGAGCAGGAGTCGGCCATTCGGCCTCTCGAGCCTGCTCCGCCATTCAGTAAGATCATGGCTGATCTTCTACCTCATCTCCACTTTCCTGCACTCTCCCCAAATTCCTTGATTCCCTTAATATTCAAAAATCTATCGCTCTCTGTTGTGAATATACTCAACAACTGAGCCTCCACAACCCTCTGGGGTAGAGAATTCCAAAGATTCACCACCCTCTGAATGAAGAAATTTCTCCTCGTCTCAGTCCTAAATGGCCGACCCCTTATTCTGAGACTGTGACCCCTGGGTCTAGACTCCTCTGCCAGGGGAAACATCCTCCCTGCATCTACCCTGTCAAGCCCTGTAAGAATTTTGGGTGTGTCAATGAGATCACCTCTCATTCTTCCAAACTCTAGAGAATATAGGCCCAGTCTACTCAATCTCTCCTCATAGGACAATCCCCCCATCCCAGGAACCAGTCTGGTGAACCTTCGTTGCACTCCCTCTATGGCAAGTATATCCTTCCTTAGGTAAGGAGACCAAAATGGTACACAATGCTCCAGGTGTGATCTCACCAGGGCCCTATATAATTGCAGTAAGACGTCTTTACTCTTATACTCAAATCCTCTTGTAATAAAGGCCAACATACCATTTGCTTTCCCAATTGCTTGCTGTACCTGCATGTTAACTTTCAGTGATTCATGTACAAGAGCACCCAGGTCCCTCTGAACACCAACATTTCCCAATCTCTCACCATTTAAAAAATACTCTGCTTTTCCGTTTTTCCTACCAAAGTGGATAGCTTCACATTTCTCCACATTATATTCCATTTACCATGTTCTTGCCCACTCACTTAGCCTATCTGTATCCCCTTGAAGCCTTTTTGCATCCTCCTCACAAATTATATTGCCACCCAGCTTTGTATCATCAGCAAAGTTGGATATATTACATTTGGTCCCCTCATCCAAATCATTGATGTAGATTGTGAATAGCTGAGGCCCAAGCACTGATCCTTGTGGTACCCCACCAGTTACAACCTGCCAACCCAAAAATGACCCGTTTATTCCTACTCTGTTTTCTGTCCGTTAACCAATCCTCAATCCATGCTAGTATATTACCCCCAATCCCCTGAACCCTAATTTTGTTTAATAACCTTTTGTGTGGCACCTTATCAAATGCCTTCTGAAAATCCAAATACACCACATCAACTGGTTCCCCCTTATCTATTCTGCTAGTTACAACCTCAGAAAATTCTAACAGATTTGTCAAACACGATTTCCCTTTCATAAATTCGTGTTGACTCTGCCCAATTCTATTATTATTTTCTAAGTGCCCTGTTACTACGCCCTTAATAATAGATTCTAGCATTTTCCCTACTACTGATGTCAGGCTAACTGGTCTGTAGTTCCCCGTTTTCTCTCTCCCTCCTTTCTTAAATAGTGGGGTTACATTTGCTACCTTCCAATCTGCGGGAACCGTTCTAGAATCTATGGAATTTTGGAAAATGACAACCAATGCATCCACTATATCTATAGCCACCTCTTCAAAACCCTAGGATGTAGGCCACCAGGTCCAGGGGATTTATTGGCTTTCAGACCCATTAATTTCTCTAGTACTACTTTTTTACGAATACTTTTACAGTCTGTTTTTATGTTTACTCTCATATGCTATTTTCCCTTTCCTTATCAATTTATTGGTCCTCCTTTGCTGAATTCTAAAATCCTCCCAATCCTCAGGCTGGCTATTCTTTTTGGCAACATTTAAGCCTCTTCCTTTGATATAATACTATCTTTAACTTCTCTTGTTAGCCAGGGTTGGACCACATTTCCTGTGGGGTTTTTGTGCCTTCAAGGACTGTATATTTGTTGTAAATTATGTATTAATTCTTTAAATGCTAGCCATTGCTCGTCCACTGTCATACCTTTTAATGTAGTTTCCCAATCTATCTTAGTCAACTCGCCCCTCATACCTACATAGTTTGCTTTGTTTAGATTTAAGATCCTAGTTTTGGATTTAACTAAGTCACTTTCAAACTCAATATAAAATTCTATCATATTATGGCCACTCTTCCCTAAAGGCCCCTTTACTACAAGGTTATTAATTAACCCTTTCTTGTTGCACAATACTAGATCTAAAATAGCCTGTTCCCTATTTGGTTCCTCAACATACTGATCTAGCAAGCCATCTTGCATATATTCCATGAATTCGTCCTCCACACTATTACTGCAAATTTGATTTGCCCAGTCTATATGTAGATTAAAGTCCCCCATGATTACTATATTACCCTTGTTACATGCATCTCTAATTTCCTGATTTATACTCTGCCCTACATTACAACTACTGTTTGGGGGCCTATAAACAACTTCCACCAATGTTTTCTGTCCCTTGCTGTTTCTTAGCTCCACCCAAACTGATTCTACTTCTTGATTTTCAGAGCTAAGATCCTTTTCTCCACTGTCTTTATCCCATCTTTTATTATCAGGGCTATCCTTCCTCTTTTTCCATTTTGCCTGTCCCTTCTAAAAGTTAAGTATCCTGGAATATTTAGTTCCCAACCTTGGCCATTTTGCAACCACATCTCTGTTATGGCTATTGGATCAAACCTGTTCATTTCTATCTGCGTTATTAATTCATCTATTTTGTTGCGAATGCTTTGCACATTCAGATACAGTGCCCTTAGCTTTGACTTATTTCTATTTTTCCCTGATTTCACCTTAGTCACTGATGCCTCATTACCTTTGTTACTCTCTCTGTCCCTTCCTGACCCACTCTGTTTATTTTTACCCAAAACTCTGCTCTAGAGCCTTGACATTTCTCTCACTGCTTTTAAATTTACTTTTTCCTGAATCCTCCCACCTCCCCCTTCATTAGTTTAAAGCCCTGTCTATTGCCCTAGTTATTTGGTTTGCCAGGACACTGGTCCCAGCTCGGTTTAAGAGGAGCCCTTCCAAAGGGAACAGCTCCCTCTTTCCCCAGTACTGGTGCCAGTGCCCCATGAACTGAAACCCCTTCCTCTCACACCAATCTTTGAGCCACGCATTTAAACCTCTAATCTGTTTGACCCTATGCCAATTTGCACGTGGCTCAGGTAACAATCCAGAGATTATTACCTTTAAGGTACTGCTTCTTAATTTGGATCCTAGCTCCTCAATTGTCAGCTTTAACCAGATATTAGGAATTGTTCTTAGCTCTCTATATTCAGTACAATACAATTTCACCAAATGTTCCTGATAGGCCTATCTGATACTGCTTTCTACATGCTATTTGCTTGCACTTTCCATGTATGTTGGTGATATATCCAATAATAGATAATAGATTTTTTTATAGCTGCTTTATTTTTTCATTTAATTTGCCGATAGGAGTTTTAACTGGTTTATTTAACAGAGCTTTAAATTGTTATATACTGTTGAAGATCAGGAAGAGCACATTGGCTTCTTCCTTGAACAGAGGCCCAACCAGTCCCCATCCACCACCAACCTCCTCCACCTGGCTGAACGTCTTCTTCACATTGAACAACTTCTCCTTTGACTCCACTCACTTCCTCCAAGTTAAAGGTGTTGCTATGGGAACCCGCATGGGTCCTAGCTATGCCTGCCTTTTCGTGGGATATGTGGAACATTCTTTGTCCCCTCCCTCACCTCATTTTTTGGTACATTGATGACTGTATCGGTGCCGTTTCCCGCTCTCACCCTGAACTAGAAAATTTCATTCACTTTGTTTCCAATTTCCACCCTTCCCTCACCTTCACATGGTCCATCTCCAACTCTTCCCTCCCCTTCCTCGACTTCTCTGTCTCCATTTCTGGGGATAGGCTATTGACAAACATCCACTATAAACCCACTGACTCCCACAGCTACCTGGACTACACTTCCTCCCACCCGCTTCCTGTAAGGACTCTATTCCATTCTCCCAGTTTCTCCATCTCTGCCGCATCTGCTCTGACGATGCCACCTTCCATACTAGTGCTTCCGATATGTCTTCCTTTTTCCTCAACCAAGGATTCCCCTCTACCGTGGTTGACACGGCCCTCGATTGTGTCCATTCCATTTCCCACACTTCTGCTCTCACCCCATCCCCTCCCTGCCAGAACCACAATAGGGCTCCCCTTGTCCTCAGCTTTCACCCCACCAGCCTCCACATTCAACAGATCATCCGCCGCCGTTTCTGCTACCTCCAGCGTGATCCCACCACCAAACACATCTCCCCCCGCCCCTTTCAGCATTCCAAAGGGAACGCTCCCTCCGCAACACCCTGGTCCATTCCTCAATCACCCCCAACAGCCCCTCCCTTCCTCTGGTATCTTCCCGTGCAAGCGCAGGAGATGCAACACCTGCCCTTTTACCTCCTCCCTTCCCACTGTCCAGGGCCCCAAACAGCGATTTACTTGTACTTCTTGCAGTCTAGTATACTGTATTCGCTGCTCACGATGCGGTCTCCTCTACACTGGGGAGACCAAACGCAGATTGGGTGACCGCTTTGCGGAACACCTCCGTTCAGTCTGTAAGGGTGACCCCGAGCTTCCGGTCGCCTGTCACTTTAATTCTCCGCTTCACTCCCACTCTGACCTCGCCGTCCTCGGCCTCTTGCATTGTTCCAATGAAGCTCAACACAAGCTCGAGGAACAGCACCTCATCTTTCGATTAGGCACTCTACAGCCTTCTGGACTCAACATCGAGTTCAACAATTTCAGACCATAACCCCAGCCCCTATTTTTCCAGACGGTAGCTGTTGATGATTCTGCCATCCTCCTCATTTGCAACATTTAATCTCTCCTGCCTTCACCCTATCACAGACTGTCCCTTTTGTTCCTTCCTCCCCTCTCCCTGCCGCTGCACCTGCTCAAAACCTGGTACACCTCCAACTTTTTCCAGTTCTGACGAAGGATCATCGACCTGAAACATTAACTCTGTTTCTCTCTCCACGGATGCTGCCTGGCCTGCTGAGTATTTCCAGCATTTTCTGTTGTTATTTGGCTTTTTTCTTGTTGGAGATGGTAATTACTTCGCATTTGTTTGGCACAAATGTAACAGCCCACTATTCAGTCCAAGCCTGTTGCTGTCCTGGTCCTGCTGTAGGCTGGCATGGACTGCTTCATTATCGAGAGGTTGTCATGGACCGATGCATCTGCGACAGGTAGGTTGGTGAGGATGAGGTCAAGTACCTTTTTCCCTCGTGTTGGTTCTCTCACCACCTGTCGCAGGCCCAGACTGGCAGTAATGTCCTTCAGCACTCGGCCAGCTCGGTCAGTAGTGGTGCTACCGAGCCACTCTTGGTGATGGACATTGAAGTCCCCCACCCAGAGTACATTCTGTCCCCTTGCTACCCTCAGTGCTTCTTCCAAGTGGTGCTCAACATGGAGGAGTACTGATTAATGGGAGGATGGTAGGTGGTAATCAGCAGGAGGTTTCCTTGCTCATGTTTGACATTATGCCATGAGCCTTCATGGGGTCTGGAGTCAATGTTGAGGACTCCCAGGCAATGTTTCCATTAAGCTGCGCAGGCCCCCAGCAGATTTGCTTCCCTAAAGGACATTATTGAACCAAATGTGTTTTTGCAATGATTCTGTAGTTTCATGGTCACCATTACTGATACTAGCTTTTTACTTCAGATTTATTTAATTAATGGAATTTAAATGCCCTAGTTGCTGTGGTGGGATTTGAACTACATGCCTTCATTAGTTCAGGCCTTTGGATTACTAGTCCAGTACCATAACCACTCTGCTACCGTACCCTCATGCCAGACTCAGCTATGTTACTGGACTAGTAATTCATGCCAATTAATGTGAAAACAAAGGATTTTCAAGTGTTATACCAACTCCCTTTGAACGGTGTGTACATTGCATGTGCAGTGTTAATGAAACTGTTTTAATTTAACATGGTGCTCTTCTGAACAGAAGACTGTCGTGAGCATGGTGTTGATATCACACATACATAGCAGGACACGAGACCCTTGAAACAACATCACCGTCATGGTAGTGCTTCACCTAACCAGCCTGAGATGCCCACAGGGATAACAAAAGGAAATAATTTTTTCCATGAGTCATGACTTTGATTAACTACAGAGCCAGTGCCTGGACTTGCCTCTCTACTCAACCATGAATTCATTTCTCAACCGCCTTCGGTTACACTGTGATAATGAGCACAGCTTCAGCCTGTACTCAGAAAATCTGCTGCATCTTCAAATCCGCAGACCCATTCTCCACAAAGCCGGCTGCTGCACTCTAGAAGTCTGAGCAACTGCTATGAAAATCCATCTTCCCTTCGGGCAAAGGAATTAATTTAAAGAATTACTTAAGTTCTTCCATTAGATTCACAACCCTAGCAATTTCCTGCATATTGAGTGGGACAATCACATGTGAGATTGTTATCCGGCCTCAAGATCGTGATCTTATTACAACTATACAGCAGTAAATCCTAGCATTTCATAGAATAGAATTATAAAATCATAGAATAGTAAAAAAGAAAAGAAGGTCTTGCATTTATATAGCGCTTTCATGACCACCAGATGTCCCAAAGTGCTTTACAGCCAATTAAGTACTTTTTGAAGTGGAGTCACTGTTGTAAGGTGGGAAACGCGGCCACCAATTTGCGCACAGCAAGCTCCCACACACAGCAGTGTGATAATGACCAGATCATCTGTTTTAGTGATGTTGGTAGAAATGTAAATATTGGCCAGGAAACCAGAGATAACTCCCCAGCTCTTCTTTGAAATAGTGCCATGGGATCTTTTACATCCACCTGAGAGAATAGACGGAGCCTCGGTTTAACCTCTCACCTAAAAGACGGCACCTCCAACAGTGCAGCACTCCCTCAGCACTGCACTGAAGTGTCAGCCTGGATTTTTGTGCTCAAATCTCTGGAGTGGGACTGTGAACCCACAGCCTTCTGACTCAGAGGCAAGAGTGAGTCATAGAGTCATAGGCCTAGAAATTCAGTTGGGCGCGCCAGCCGTTAGCGCCTTAGGGGGAGTAGATCTCGAGCGCTAGGCGCTTATCGCCCGGGCGCAGCGCGATCTGCGCCTCTCCCCAACTTCAGGACACATTTAGCGCCGGCGCAAAGTCTTAGCGCACGCCCTGCTGCGCGCGCAGATCATGACGTCATTTAATAGTGCAACGCCCTTTGTGCGCCCCAAACCGGAACTTCACTCGCCCATTGTGCGCCGGGCATCCCGAGCGACTGTGAAGTGGAACGGTACACAGGCCAGCCGGGCCGGGGGGAGCGCTAATTAAAGGGCACTTACCCAGCAGTATAAAGGCCAGCCATTTTGCAGCATTCACTCTTGTGCAACGGTTTTTTGGACAGAGACCAAGGAGGAGAGTTTACTGGTTTGGACCAACACTTGGACAGGTATTTTTGGCTCAGGCCAGAGCTTACCAATTATCTTAGCCTTCATTCAGAGCTCAGTGTTTGCCAGCATATAATGGGGGCTGCATTGGGTGGCAACGCTGAATTTCAGCCTTATGCCAGTAGGGCTTACAGACGCCGTGAGAGAGTGGCAGCCCTGGCTAGACGCAGAGGGGGCAACAGGCGTCGCCAACTGAGGCCTTACCCACGCAGGGTATACCGCCAGCAGACCTCCTATCTGACCATGTCTGCCGCGATGTGTGTTAGGAGGCTGCGATTCCGAAGGGAGGTGGTTGCAGACATCTGCCGGCTGCTTCAGAGAGATCTGCAGCCACAGCTGATGCGCAGGACGTCTCTGTCGGTGGCAGTGAAGGTGACGGTGGCTCTCAACTTCTATGCCTCCGGCTCCTTCCAATCCGCTGCTGGGGACATCGCTAACATCTCCCAGTTCGCCGTGCATTGCTGCATCCGCCAGGTGACCGAAGCCCTTTTCAGAAGGAGACATCAATTCATCTCCTTCCCCATGACCCTGGACAAGCAGCAGCAGCGTGCAGTGGGGTTTGCAAGAATAGCGGGCTTCCCCATGGTGCAGGGCGCCATTGACTGCACGCATGTGGCTTTGCGGGCACCTCTTGAGCATGCCGAGGATTACCGCAACCGGAAGGGCTACCATTCCCTCAATGTACAGCTGGTGTGTGACCACAGGCAGCGCATCCTAGCTGTCAATGCCCGCTTTCCAGGCAGCAGCCACGATGCCTTTATCCTGCGACAGACAACTGTGGCTGACATGTTCCAGGCACAGCCTCCCCCAAGAGGATGGCTTATCGGGGAAAAAGGCTATCCTTTGTGTACCTGGCTCATGACCCCGCTCCGCGCGCCCACGACCCCTGCTGAAGAGGCATACAACGAGAGCCATCAAGCAACGAGGAGCCTCATAGAACAAACAATCGGCGTGCTTAAGCAACGGTTCCGCTGTCTCGACCGCTCCGGGGGAGCCCTCCAGTATTCGCAGGATCGAGTCTCCCAATTCGTCGTCGTTTGCTGCATGCTGCACAACCTGGCTATCCGCAGGACTCAGGCACTGCCACCTCACGTTGGACCACCACCTCAGGAGGAGGAGCAGGAGGAGCATGAGGACGACGAGGACGAGGAGTACCAGCCCAGGAGGGACGCACAAGGTCCAAGGGCCGCCCGTCGTCGGCTTATTGAACGTTACTTCTAGGCCCCCTGTCAGGGAATGGCTTGTGCCAATGATAGAACATGATTGCAGCCGCTCCGCAAGCCCTCAGCCGGTTAAGGCAACAAACACTTCAAAGATCAAACATGGACAATGTGAATAAATAAAATGCTTTATTGTACAAACTCTGGGCCCTTCCCACATGAAAACCAAAAACAGAGGAAACCCCCAAAAAACACTCAAACACATTACTCGCTCCCACAACCTGGGGAGGATTAACAAAATAGGGCAACTAAAATGGCCGTCATTCTCGGCCTTCGTCCAAAACAAACATCACATCATCGGCCTTCAAAAAACAAACATCCAATTCTCGGCCTCAAGAAACAAACACAAATGGCCACACATTCGACTATTTGGCCCGCTAGGGCGATGCCTTGGCCACCTTTGGGTGGCCCCTGCCCGCCCTGCTGCTCCGCCTCAAAGTAAGGCCATTGGCTGCTGCAAGGCTGGGGGCAGGCTCCTGAGGGGCACATGTTGTGAAGGCAGATGCCCTAGGGGGTCGGCCTAGTCGAGGTCTCGCCGTCGAGCGGCCGGCTGTTGATTGCTGCAGCTGTGGCTGGCCAGCATCAGTCGCTGCAGCAGCTCCTGGCAGCTCCACTGGGGGAGTGGCAGTGGCGGCTGGAGGAATGGCGGCAAGCTGGCGGATGGCAGGCGCTCGCTGGTCGCCTGAGACACTGGCACTCGCCCGGGCCAGCACTGCAGCATGCGCACCAATCTGCCGAGGGACAGACCGATGTGCTGCTGCAGCGCGCCGGGTGCCCTGGCGATGCCTGGCTGACACAGCGAGTGTGGCAGCAGTGAGTGCCCGTGTTGACCTGTTCACTGACCGCAGCAGAGCAGCCAGTGACTGGACGGCACCACTAATCACCTGGCCAGTCGCTGAAAGAGCTGCCCGGTATTCCGCCCGACTGGTGGCCTCTAAGGGCCCGAACTCGGCCACACTCCGAGAGAGGGAATCGATGGACTCAGGCAACCGTGCCACTGCCGCCATGAGCTCCGTGTGCCGGCGCTCCGAGTCCGCGGACAAGTCTTCGAGGCGTTCCATCTCCTCGGCGAAGAGCATCTCCTGACTGGAGGCCGGACTCTCCCTCTGGGGAGAAGGTCGCCGAGCTGGCCGACCCTTCCTGCGTTGCTGGAGGCCGCTGGGCCCAGCAATTGGACTCCCCTCCGACGCATCCCCCCTCTGGGGAGAAGGCCGCCGAGCTTCCACCCCCCTCCCGCCTTTCTGCAGCACGCAGGTCCCAGGAGCTCCCCTCCCCTTCGACACTTCCGCCACGCTGCCCTCCAGGGAAGACGTGTCCCCTACATTGGCCTGGGTGGCCGCGGCTGAGGGTTCCCCTGATGGGCCGCCTTCCTCTTGCTCCTCCTCCTGCTCCTCCTCGGAGGGTCTGTCACTGGCAAGTTGAGGGACCTCCTCTTGACCATCTGAAAGCAGGAAGGCACAAGAGTAGCTTTAGAGTGAGGAGAGGGCGTCAGTGCGGGATGCATGAGTGGTGGCATTCAGCGCATTGGTCGGACAGTGGCAAAGGAT
Source organism: Somniosus microcephalus (assembly GCF_052327205.1). Taxonomy (NCBI): domain Eukaryota; kingdom Metazoa; phylum Chordata; class Chondrichthyes; order Squaliformes; family Somniosidae; genus Somniosus; species Somniosus microcephalus. The sequence continues at coordinate 270,751,319 of NC_140993.1, forward strand.
GTAGATCTGATGCGCAAGTGGGACGAGAGAGGTGCAAAAGGTGATGTCCTTACCATTGCTTCCCAGAACAGGGTCGGCATCTCCACATGCAACGGGCCCAATCACCCGGCCACCCATGAGGCGCTCCACGCGATGTTGCAGGTCGGTGAGTGGCTGGATATGGGGTCGTCCTCCCCCGGTCGCAGTCCGGCTCTTGCGATTATTCGCCAGCTTGGCCTGCAAGAGAAAGGACGGCCTCTAAGTACAGTGTGTCGCCATGATCTGGTGTGCACTGCCTCCCATGGTGGAATAGCCTGGCCAGTGTGTCGCCATGATCTGGTGTGCACTGCCTCCCATGGTGGAATAGCCTGGCCAGTGTGTTCAGTGCAGAATGTGCAATTGATGCTCATGCCTGTGCCATAGCTGCTGGATGAAGGCTGGCCATTAGAGCTTTCAGGTCCCTTTGCCCATAATGTGAGGTGCACATGCAAGGATGAGGAGGTCATTGGAAAGGGTACTCACCCTGACAATGCGTGTGAGGTCATTTAACTTTTTGCGGCATTGGGCACCGGTCCTGGGGACGTCGCTGTTGGCTGACAGCTTGCTGGCGACATGCCTCCAGGCTCTCCTGTAGACGCGGACCGTCGCCTTCTTGCCATTGTCCGGGTACAAAACATGGCGCCTCTTCTCCACAGCAGCAAGCAGCACACTCAGATCACGCTCTGAGAAGCGCTGCGCACGTTCACGGGCCTTCTCCATGTCTTCAGGCGCTATTTGGGTCCAGCAGCAGTGTTCAGGCCTAGCTGGAGGGCTCCACTATCCAGGGCGTGGCAGTAGACACAGTCGACCCTTCCCCCTTAAGAGCTGGCCGGCGCCAGGGTGTCTGCTGTCAGTCACGAGATGGCCGCACCTGCGCTGCGCCCGGCCTCGGCGCTATCGATCACCACCTCCGGCTTAGCGCCCAAAGAGAGGCGTCCAACAGCAGTTTTAGCACTCGCCCGAACTAGTAGGGCGAAGCTAATGAATATCGGAGAAGTGGCCTAGATTTGGCGGCGGCCGCAAACTTTAGCGGACGCCCCACTTTAGCGCCCCAAAAGTGGCGTCAATGAATTTCTAGGCCATAGAGTCATAGAGTTATACAGCACGGATAGAGGCCCTTCGGCCCATCGTGTCCGTGCCGGCCATCAAGCCCTGTCTAATCTAATCCCATATTCCAGCATTTGGTCCGTAGCCTTGTATGTTATGGCATTTCAAGTGCTCATCCAAATGCTTCTTAAATGTTGTGAGGGTTCCTGCCTCCACAACCCTTTCAGGCAGTGAGTTCCAGACTCCAACCACCCTCTGGGTGAAAAAGTTCTTTCTCAAATCCCCTCTAAACCTCCCGCCCTTTACCTTGAATCTATGCCCCCTAGTTATTGACCCTTCTACTAAGGGAAAAAGCTCCTCAGTATCCATCCGATCTATGCCCCTCATAACTTTGTACACCTCAATCATGTCCCCCCTCAGCCTCCTCTGCTCCAAGGAAAACAAACCCAATCTGCCCAGTCTTTCTTCATAGCTGAAGTGCTCCAGCCCTGGTAACATCCTGGTGAATCTCCTCTGCACCCTCTCCAAAGCGATCACATCCTTCCTGTAGTGTGGCGACCAGAACTGCACACAGTATTCCAGCTGTGGCCTAACCAGTGTTTTATACAGCTCCATCATAACCTCCTTGCTCTTATATTCTATGCCTCGGCTAATGAAGGCAAGTATCCCATATGCCTTTTTTACCACCTTATCCACCTGTTCCGCCGCCTTCAGGGATCTGTGTACTTGCACACCCAGATCCCTCTGCCCCTCCGTCTTGCCTAGGGTCTTACCATTCATTGTGTATTCCCTTGCCTTGTTAGTCCCCCCAAAGTGCATCACCTCGCACTTTTCCGGGTTAAATTCCATTTGCCACTGTTCCGCCCATCTGACCAACCCATCTATATCGTCCTGCAGACTGAGACTACCCTCCTCGCTATTTACCACCCTACCAATTTTTGTATCATCCGCGAACTTACTGATCATACCTTTTACATTCATATCCAAGTCATTAATGTAGACCACAAACAGCAAGGGACCCAGCACCGATCCCTGTGGCACCCCACTGGCCACAGGCTTCCAGTCACAAAAACAACCTTCGACCATCACCCTCTGCCTTCTGCCACTAAGCCAGTTTTGTATCCAATGTGCCAAGGCACCCTGGATTCCATGGGCTCTTACCTTCTTGACCAGTCTCCTGTGCGGGACTTTATCGAAGGCCTTACTGAAATCCATGTATACCACATCCACTGCGTTACCCTCATCCACACACCTAGTCACCCCCTCAAAGAATTCAATCAAATTAGTCAGTCATGATCTTCCCTTGACAAAGCCATGTTGACTATCCCTGATTAATCCTTGTCTCTCCAAGTGGAGACTAATTTTGTCCCTCAGAATTTTTTCCAATAATTTTCCTACCACTGATGTTAGGCTCACTGACCTGTAGTTCCCCGGTTTTTCCCTACTTCCCTTCTTGAATAATGGTACTACATTAGCGGTTCTCCAGTCCTCTGGCACATCCCCTGTGGCCAGAGAGGTCCTGAATATATGTGTTAGAGCCCCCGCAATCTCTTCCTTTGCCTCACACAGCAGCCTGGGATACATTTCATCCGGGCCTGGGGATTTATCCATTTTTAGGCCTGCTAAAACCGCCAATACCTCCTCCCTCTCGATGTTAATATGTTTGAGCATATCACAGTCCCCCCGCCCTATTTCTATGTCTACATCGTCCTCCTCCATAGTGAAAACAGATGCAAAAAATTCATTTAGAACCCCTCCTACATCTTCCGGCTCCACACACAGATTGCCACTTTTGTCCCTAATGGGCCCTATTTTTTCCCTAGTTATCCTCTTACCCTTAATATACTTATAAAACATCTTAGGATTTTCCTTTATTTTGCTCGCCAGTTTTATTTCATGGCCCCTCCTTGATCTCCTAATTTCTTTTTTAAGTATCCCCCTGCACTTTTTGTACTCCTCTAGGGCTTCCTCCGTCTTTAGCCTTTTGTATCTGCCAAAAGCCCTCCTTTTTTTCCTAATCCATTCTCGTATATCCCCTGACATCCAAGGTTCCCTGTGGTTTTTGGAACCACCCTTGACCTTTACGGGAACATGTTGCCATTGTATGATCTCAATCTCCCTTCTGAAAGCCTCCCATTGCTCCGATGCGGATTTTCCTACAAGTAGCTGATCCCAGTCCATTTTGGCCAGATCCTGCCTTATCCTATTAAAATCGGCCTTCCCCCAATTTAGAACCTTTATTTCTGGCCCATCCCTGTCCTTTTCCATGACCACCTTAAATCTCACCATATTATGGTCACTGTCACCAAAGTGCTCACCTACTAGCACTTTTTCCACTTGGCCGGCCACATTCCCTAGAATTAGGTCCAGTACCGCCCCCTCTCTTGTAGGACTTTCTACATGCTGGCTCAAAAAGCTCTCCTGGATGCACTTTAAAAATTCTACACCCTCTGAGCCTTTCACACTTTGACTATCCCAGTTAATATTGGGGAAGTTGAAATCCCCCATTATTATTACCCTATTATTTGCACATTTCTCTGAGATTTGCCTACATATCTGTTCCTCTATCTCCCCCTGACTGTTTGGAGGCCTATAGTACACTCCCAGCAAAGTGCTTGCCCCCTTTTTGTTTTTAAGCTCCAGCTGAGCCACTGGCTGACACAGCAAAGCACTGAAGGAGGCCATTCAGCCTATCTAGACTGCGCCGTCTCTGTTGAAGAGCAATCCTGTTAGTTCTATCCCCCGGCTCTTTCCCCATATCCCTGCAATTTTTTATCCTTCAGTAGAAACATAAGAACATAAGAATTTGGAGCAGGAGTAGGCCAAATGCCCTTCGAGTCTGCTCCGTCATTCAATAAGATCATGGCTGATCTTTGACCTCAACTCCACTTTCCCGCCCCATCCCCATATCCCTTGATTCCCTAGAGTCCAAAAATCTATCGATCTCAGCCTTGAATATACTTAATGACTCAGCATCCACAGCCCTCTGGGGTAGAGAATTCCAAAGATTCACCACCCTCTGAATGAAGAAATTCCACCTTAGCTCAGTCTTAAATGGCTGACCCCTTATCCTGAGACTGTGCCCCCTAGTTCTAGATTCTCCAGTCAGTGGAAACAACCTCTCAGCATCTACCCTGTCAATCCCCCTCAGAATCCTATATGTTTCAATGAGATCCCCTCTCATTCTTCTAAACTCCAGAGAGTATCGGCCCATTCTACACAATCTCTCATCATGGGACAGCCCTCTCATCCCAGGAATCAATCTAGTGAACCTTCGTTGCACCATCTCTAAAGCAAGTATGTCCTTCCTCAGATAAGGAGACCAGAACTGTGCCCAGTACTCCAGGTGTGGTCTCACCAAGGCCCTGTACAATTGCAGCAAGACTTCCTCACTCTTATACTCCAACCCCCTTGCAATAAAGGCCAACATGCCATTTGCCTTCCTAATTGCTTGCTGTACCTGCATGCTAACTCTCTGTGTTTCCTGTACGAGGACACCTAAATCTCTCTGAACACCAACATTTAATAGTTTCTCACCATTTAAAAATATTATTTTTTTCTATTTTTCCTACCAAAGTGAATAACCTCACATTTCCCCACATTATACTCCATCTGCCACCTTTCTGCCCACTCACTTATCCTGTCTATATCCCTTTGCAGGCTCTTTGTGTTCTCCTCACAGCTTACTTTCCCACCTAGCTTTGCATCGTCAGCAAACTTGGATACATTGCACTCGGTTCCTTCATCTAAGTCATTAATATAGATTGTAAATAGCTGAGGCCCCAACACAGATCCTTGTGGCACCCCACTAGTTATAGGCTGCTAACCGGAATATGAACCGTTTATCCCTACTCTCTGTTTTCTGTCCGTTAATCAATCCTCTATCCATGGTAATATATTACACCCAATCCCATGAGCCATGAGCAACCTTTTATGTGGCACCGTATTGAATGCCTTTTGGAAATCCAAATATACTACATCCACTGGTTCCCCTTTATCTATCCTGTTCGTTACATCCTCAAAAACCTTTAATAAATTTGTTAAACATGATTTCCCTTTCACAAAACCATGTTGATGCTGCCTAATCATATTATGATTTTCTAAGTGGCCTGTTACCACTTCCTTAATAATAGATTCCAACAATTTCTCAACGACTGATGTCAGGCTAACTGGCCTCTCGTTCCCTGTTTTTTCTCTCCCTCCTTTCTTGAATAGCGGTGTTACATTTGCTACCTTTCAATCTGCTGGGATCGTTCTAGCATCTAGGAAATTTTGGACGATCACAACCAATGCATCCACTATCTCTGCAGCTACCTCTTAGGATGTAGGCCATCAGGCCCAGTGGATTTGTCGGATTTTATTCAAAGGAACATAGGACTCGTGAATCGGGAGGACTTGGGAATTGGGGGGATTTGGAAATCAGGATGAACTAGGAACATAGGAGCAGGAGGAGGCCATTTAGCCCCTCACGCCTGTTCCGCCATTCAATGAGATCATGGCTGATCTGCGACCTAACTCCATATACCTGCCTTTGCCTGATATCCCTTAAAACCATTGGTTAACAAAAAGCTATCAATCTCTGATTTAAAATTAACAATTGACCGAGCATCAATTGTCATTTGCAGAAGAGAGTTCCAAACTTCTACCACCCTTTGTGTGTAGAAATGTTTCCTAATTTCACTCCTGAAAGGTCTGGCTCTAATTTTTAGACTATGCCCCCTAGTCCTAGACTCGCCAACCAGCAGAAATAGTTTCTCTCTATCGACCCTTAATAGTCTGAAAACATTCCTTCTAAATTCTAGAGAATACAACCATAATTTGTGTAATCTCTCTTCGTTCAAGTCCGGGTATCATTCTGGTAAACCTACGCTGCACTCCCTCCAAGGCCAATCTATCCTTCCTAAGGTGTGGTGCCCAGAACTGCTCCCAGTGCTCCAGGTGTGGTCTAACCAGGGCTTTGTACAGCTGCAGCATAACTTCTACCCCCTTGTATTCTAGTCCTTGAGATATAAAGGTCGGCATTCCATTAACCATTTTGATTATTTTCTGTACCTGTTGATGACATTTTAATGATCTCTGTACCTGGACCCCCCGAGTCTCTTTGGACCTCCACTGTTTTTAGCTTTACACCATTTAGAAAGTTTTGCCCATTCACTTAATCTGTCGATGTCCCTTTGTAATTTTATGCTTTCATCTACACTGCCGACACTGCCACCTATCTTTTGTGTGATTGGCAAATTTGGATATATGACTTTCTATGCCATCATCTAAGTTGTTAATAAATATTGTGATTAGTTGAGGCCCTAACACAGATCCTTGCGGGACACCACTAGTCATATCCTGCCAATTTGAGTGCCTACCCATTATCCTTACTCTCTGTCTCCTGCCGCTCAGCTAATTTCCTAGCCAGGTCAATAATTTGCCCTCAATTCCGTGGGCTTCTACCTTAGATAACAATCTCTTATGTGGGACTTCATCAAATGCCTTCTGGAAGTCCATATAAATAATACCCATAGACATTTCCCTGTCTAATATTTTAGTCCCATTAGTTTCTCAAGTACTTTTTCTCTACTGATATTAATTACTTTAAGTTTCTCACTATTATTAGCCCCTTGAATCCCCACTATTTTTGATATGCTTTTTCTGTTTTCTGCTGTGAAGACAGATACAAAATATTTGTTTAACTTCTCTGCCATTTCCTTATTCCCCATTATAATTTCTCCTGTCTCAGCCTCTAAGGGACCAACGTTTACTTTTGCTGCTCTCTTTCTTTTTACATACTTGTAGAAGCTCTTACAATCTGCTTTTATATTTCTTGCTAGTTTACTCTCCTATTTTCTCCCTTTTTTTAGCCATCCTTTGCCGGTTTCTAAAGCTCTCCCAATCCTCAGGCTTACTACTATTCTTACAACATTATAAGCCTCTTTTAATCTAATGCTATCCTTAACTTCTTTAGTTAGCCATGGATGGATCACTTTCCCTGTGGAATTTTTATTTCTCAATGGAATGTATATTCATTGAACATTTTGAAATATTTCTTTAAATGTTTGCCACTGCTTAGTTACCGTCATACCTTTTATTCTAATCTCCCAATGTGCCTTAGCCAACTCGCCCCTCATACCTATGTACAGTAATTGTCTTTATTTAAGTTTAAGACTCTTGTTTCCGACTGAAGTACTTCACTCTCAAACTCAACGTGAAATTCTATCATATTATGATCACCCTTCTCCAGATGATCCTTTACTATGAGATTACTAATTAACCCTGTCTCATTATACAATATAAGATCTAAAATAACCTGTTCCTCGGTTGGATCTATGACCTTTTGTGCTAGGAAATTGTCCCGAATGCATTCCATGAACTTGTCCTCCAGACTACCTTTGCCAATTTGATTTTTCCAGTTTATATGAAGATTAAAGTCCCCCAAGATTATTGTATTACCTTTGTTGCAAGCTCCTGTTATTTGTTGATTAATGCACTGTCCAATGGTATAGCTATTGTTTGGGGGCCTATAAACTGTTCCCACTAGTGCTTTCTGCCCCTTGTTATTTCTTATCGCCACCCATACTCAAGTATTTATCCAATTCTCTTTAGAAAGCTACTATTGAGTCTGTTTTCACCATCCTATCAAGCAGTGCATTCCAAATTCGAACCACTCATAGTGTAAAAAAGTTTTTCCTCATATCACCTCTTTTTCCAATTTTGTTCCCTATTTTGCCAGTCACCTTAAATCTGTGCCCTCTGGTTATCGACCCTCCAGCCATTGGAAACAGTTTCTCTTTCTTTACTCTATCTAAACCCTTCATAACTTTGAACACCTCTATCTTATCTACCCTTAGCCTTCTCTGTTCTAAGGAGAACAGCCTTTTTATCTTGTACGATAGCAAAATACTGCAGATGTTGGAAATCCGAAATAACAACAGAAAATGCTGGAAAAACTCAGCAGGTCAGGCAACATCCGTGGACAGAAATTTGAGTTGACGTTTCGGGTCGAACCCTTCTTCAAAACTGGAAAGAAAAGATAGATCGGAGGCAGGGCTGCGATCGGACAAAAGAATAAAAGAAACAAAAGAAGTAAAAAAGAGACGATAAAAAGTGTTAGAAGCTAGACGAGATGGTAATAGGCTGAGATTGGGTGTAAAGTGTACTGGCAGGGCAAGGGATAGCTGCCAGGTGTGAGAGCAAAACAAAAGGAAAGGGGGGGGGGGAAAGGAGTGGAAAAATTACAAGAAAAAATGAAATAGGGGCCAAGGTTATGATCTGAAATTGTTGAACTCGATATTGAGTCCGGAAGGCTGCAGAGTGCCTAATTGGAAGATGAGGTGCTGTTCCTCGAGTTTACGTTGAGCTTCCGTGGAACAATACAAGAGGCCAAGGACGGTGAGGTCCGAGTGGGAATGGAGCGTTGAATTAAAATGACAGGCGACCGGAAGCTCGGGGTCACCCTTACGGACTGAACGGAGGTGTTCCGCAAAGCAGTCACCCAATCTGCATTTGGTCTCCCCAATGTAGAGGAGACCGCATCGTGAGCAGCGAATACAGTATACTAGATTGCGAGAAGTACAAGTTGTTTCACCTGGAAGGGGTGTTTGGGGCCCTGGACAGTGGGAAGGGGGGAGGTATAGGGGCAGGTGTTACATCTCCTCCGCTTGCACGGGAAGGTGCCAGGCGAAGGGGAAGGCTGTTTGGGGTGATAGAGGAGTGGACTAGGGTGTCTCGGAGGGAGCGGTCCTTTCAGAATGCTGAAAGGGGAGGGGAGGGGAAGATACGTTTGGTGGTGGGATCACTTTGGAGGTAGCGGAAATGCCGGAGGATGATCCGTTGAATGTGGAGGCTGGTGGGGTGAAAGGTGAGGACAAGGGGAACCCTATCGTGGTTCCGGGAGGGAGGGGCAGGGGTGAGGGCAGAAGTGCGGGAGATAGAACTGATAGAAAGATAGCCTTTTTATCTTTCTTTTCTTGTCAAAGTGTAAAAGAATGATGAAACTATCCCAGCACCAGTTGTGATAGTGAAAACACCATCTTAAAATTGTAGGCCTCATCTCTTAGTGACAGAAAGGATGAAGAAACACTGGCAAATTCCACAGCTAGGCAGAAGAAAGAAAAAAAGAACTGAGAAAAAAGGTAAAAGAGAAGAGAGAAAATAATGTGTTAAAGTCACTTGGCCGTCCCTTGTGAAAGAAGCAGCTTCTCACTTTTAACTATATTTAAATTTTTGCTGTGAATTGATCACTTGGGTATCCAGTTTATGACTGAAAATTTCACACCTGTGATTGTCCAGTGTTAACATGCATAGTACAGTACAAAGGCAAAATACTGCGGATGCTGGAGATCTGAAATAAAAACAGAAAATGCTGGAAATACTCAGCAGGTCAGGCAGCATCTGTGGAGAGAGAAACAGAGTTAATGTTTCAGGTCGATGACCTTTCATCAGAACTGGAAAAAGTTAGAGATGTAACAGGTTTTAAGCAAGTGTAGGGGCAGGGAGAGGTGCTAGGGGAGGAAGGAACAAAGGGAAGGTCTGTGATAGGATGGAAGGCAGGAGAGATTAAATGACAACAGGGTTGATGGTGTGAGGCAAAAGGAGATGGTAATGGGACAAGTTAAGAAACAAAAGATGGGTCTGTAGGAGGAGTAAATGGGAATGGCAGAATCATCAACACCTGCCATGTGAAAAAATGGGGGCAGAATTTATGACCTGAAATTGTGGAACTCAGTGTTGCGTCCGGAAGGCTGTAAACTGCTGAATCGAAGATGAGGTGCTGTTCCTCGAGCTTACGTTGAGCTTCATTGGAACAGTGTAGGAGGCCGAGGGCGGAGAGGTCAGAGTGGGAGTGGCGCGGAGAATTAAAGTGACAGGCGACCGGAAGCTCAGAATCACGCTTGCGGACTGAACAGAGGTGTTCCACAAAGTGGTCGCCCAATCTGTGTTTGGTCTCCCCAATGTAGAGGAGACTGCATCATGAGCAGCGAATACAGTATACTAGATTGCAACAAGTACAAGTAAACGCACCTGGAAGGACTGTTTAGGGACCTGGACGGTGGGAAGGGAGGAGGTAAAAGGGCAGGTGTTGCATCTCCTGCGCTTGCATGGGAAGGTGTCGTGGGAAGGGGAGCGGGTGTTAGAGGAGTGGACCAAGGTGTTGTGGAGGGAATGGTCCCCTCAGAATGCTGAAAGGGGAGGGGAGGGGAAGTTGTGTTTGGTGGTGGGATCACGCTGGAGGTAGCGGAAATGATGGAGGATGATCTGTTGAATGTGGAGGCTGGTGGAGTGAAAGGTGAGGACAAGGGGAACTCTATCGTGGTTCCAGGAGGGAGGGGAAGGAGTGAGAGCAGAAGTACACGAAATGGACCGGACACGGTTAGGGCCCCTGTCAACCACGGTGGAAGGCAATCCTCCATTGAGGAAAAAGGAAGACATATCGGAAGCACCTCTGAACAGATGAAGACAGAGCAACTGAGAGAATAGGCACTTTATAGCCTGCCGGACTCAACACTGGGTTCAACAATTTCATAACCTCTGCCCCCATTTTTTTGGACAGCAAGCTGTTGCTGATGATGCTGTTATTCCCATTTACACCTCTTCTAGACTCATCTTTTGTTTCTTTACTTGTCCCATCTCCCTCTCCTTTCACCTCGCACCATCATCCCTTTTGTCATTTAATCTCTCCTCCCTCCCCCCCCTTTCCCCCTGCCCCTGCACTTGCTTAAAACCTGCTCCATCTCTCACTTCTTCCAGTTCTGACGAAAGATCGTTGACCTTGAAATGTTAACTCTGTTTCTCTCTCTCCCCACAGATACTGCCTGACCTGCTGAGTATTTCTGTTTGTATTAATAGGCCTGGTATTCACACTTCAGAGGGACCGAGCACACCAACATTCGGAATGGCAAGGGTTTTGCGTGCAACACCTTGCCCGCATATATTAAAAACATTCTCTATGCTTTTTGTTTCCGATAAACACAGACGTCTCCTGGACACAGAAGATGAACTCAGCGACATTCAGTCCGACTCTGTCCCCTCGGAGGTTCGTGATTGGCTGGCCTCCACTTTTACGAGACAAATGGGGATGATCCTGAAGAAAACGGAGGAAAAACCGAGATTCCGCAGCATTGTCCACGCGGTGCAGGCTGGGATATTTGTCGAAAGGTAGGGAAAGTGTCGATAAGTTTTTAACGTTGGGCTTTTCCATTTACGGCACTGGATAAAAATGCCACTGTGCCCCCCAAAAAAAGAAATGCTTGCAAATGGACATTTTCCACCCCGCTACTTCAGTAGCCAGCTGCTACTAGTTGAAATGCATGGGTTAATATAAATGTCAGTGTCAACAAGTTTTTAACCCTGGAGATTTCATAAAAACAGCCCAGGGCAAATGTTCCTGGTTTCCTCGCCCTGTGCTGGACAGGATTGGTGCCTCCAAAGTGCACTGCTCCGGCCCAGACCCAGGAAAGCCAGTATTTCCTGTCCCAGGTGATCAACCTGGCCTGGGAGGTACCCTGGGTCAACTTGCCTTCCAGCATGGCCCAAGTATACTCGAATGGGCAGACAATTTAAGTGCAGCTGCAGGCTTGAGAGGTTGTGGGTCAGGTCTCTGAGATCAGGGCTTTCTGGCTCCTGATGATCAGCAGCCAGTAACACCTGTGGGGGTCGTAAAAAAAAAGATTGCTTGCCTTCCTATTTTGAGTCTGCCCTGGGACCTCCGCAGACCCTCCGGTCAGTGGGAGTCTGAGGACAGGCAGTAGTGCCATGTTTCATTAGCTGCCCTGAATTGAGGTGCTTTGTGAGCAGTACAGCAGGGAAATGAGGTGGGAGGCTGCAAATACCTACTGCAGATACAGGCCCAGCTCTGTCTTAAAAGAGGAGAGAGAGGTGGAGAGGCCAGAGGGGTTTAGGGAGGGAATTCCAGTGCTTAGGGCCCAGGCAGCTGAAGGCACAGCCACCAGTGGTGGAGCAATGAAAATCAGGGATTCGCAAAGGGCCAGAATCGGAGGGGCACAGAGATTTCGGAGGGTTGTAGAGCTGGATGAGGTGACAGACATAGGGAGGGGGGGGCGAGGCCATGAAAGATTTGAAAGCAAGGATGAGAATTAAAAAATTAAGGTGTTGCCGAACCGAGAGCCAATGTCGGTCGCCAATGTCGGTCGCCAATCACAGGGATGATGGGTGAACGAGGCATGGTGCGGGTTAGGATATAGGCAGCAGAGTTGATGGAGGGTAAACGATGGGAGGCCAACCAGGAAAGCATTGGTATTCTTGATTCCGGAGGTAACAAAAGCATGGCTGAGGGTTTCAGCAGCAGATGGGCTGAAGCAGGGCATAGATGGGCAATATAATGAAGGTGGAAGTAGACCGTCTGAGTGATGGAGAGTATATGTGGTCGGATGCTCGGGTCAGGGTCAAATAGGACGCAGAGTAATCACTGGGGAATTGGAAGTGCCACAAATTGATAGCTTTGACTTTGGCCATAAGACAAAGATATAACTGCAGCGCCCCAAGCCCCTGGTTTTCTATTTTACAATCAGCAAGCCATCCTCCCACACCAGATGGTTCCCTACTGGGAGGGCAGGATTGATGAGTTTATCATGAAGCGCTGAGCTACTTTTCGATACAGCAGAGAAGACTGAGGGCAAACGTGATACAAGTGCGTAAAATGTTAGAGGATACTTGTTTGAATCTAAAAAGCTCCAGTGAAACAAGAAATGGAAAGAAACTTTCATTCTCTACGGAATGATGTGCCGAACAAAATCCCGCAAAAGGCACTTATCAGTCAACTCCTTTGAAATGAGCTAAATAAATATAAATGGATGTTATACAGATAACATGGACTTAAAATAGGCATTGCGGTTTTCTAGGCATGAAGACATCGGGGGGGGGGGGCGGTGCGGGGTTGCGGTTGGGGGTGGTATTTAGTATATGGAGGTCTATATTCCAGGGTTACATGGCAGGAGTGGAAGGGCGGATAAATGCCCTGGAGCGCTGTATTTTACTTTTGGAGATCAGGGGGTATTTATGTTATGTTCTTAACACAGAACTTTCCCCCAGGTTATTAAATTGTTGGGATACAGTGAAGACAGAATTAACATGGCCAGTGGAAACTTTGAAGTCAATGGAGTGTAAAATTGGACGCAGTGTAAATTGAGAGTTCTGAACATATCCCATTCTTCCCTGTAAATTGAGAGTTCTGAACATATCCCATTCTTCCCCATAAATTGAGAGTTCTGAACATACTCCATTCTTCCCCATAAATTGAGAGTTCTGAACATACCCTATTCTTCCCCATAAATTGAGAGTTCTGAACATACCCTATTCTTCCCCATAAATTGAGAGTTCTGAACATACCCTATTCTTCCCCATAAATTGAGAGTTCTGAACATACCCCATTCTTTCCCATAAATTGAGAGTTCTGAACATACTCCATTCTTCCCCATAAATTGAGAGTTCTGAACATACCCCATTCTTCTCCATAAATTGAGAGTTCTGAACATACCCCATTCTTCTCCATAAATTGAGAGTTCTGAACATACCCCATTCTTCCCCATAAATTGAGAATTCTGAACATACCCCATTCTTCTCCATAAATTGAGAGTTCTGAACATACCCCATTCTTCCCCATAAATTGAGAGTTCTGAACATACCCCATTCTTCCCCGTAAATTGAGAGTTCTGAACATACCCCATTCTTCCCCATAAATTGAGAATTCTGAACATACCCCATTCTTCCCCATAAATTGAGAGTTCTGAACATACCCCATTCTTCTCCATAAATTGAGAATTCTGAACATACCCCATTCTTCTCCATAAATTGAGAGTTCTGAACATACCCCATTCCTCTCCATAAATTGAGAGTTCTGAACATACCCCATTCTTCCCCATAAATTGAGAGTTCTGAACATACTCCATTCTTCCCCATAAATTGAGAGTTCTGAACATACTCCATTCTTCCCCATAAATTGAGAGTTCTGAACATACCCCATTCTTCCCCATAAATTGAGAGTTCTGAACATACCCCATTCTTCTCCATAAATTGAGAGTTCTGAACATACCCCATTCTTCTCCATAAATTGAGAGTTCTGAACATACCCCATTCTTCCCCATAAATTGAGAGTTCTGAACATACTCCATTCTTCCCCATAAATTGAGAGTTCTGAACATACCCCATTCTTCCCCATAAATTGAGAGTTCTGAACATACTCCATTCTTCCCCATAAATTGAGAGTTCTGAACATACTCCATTCTTCCCCATAAATTGAGAGTTCTGAACATACTCCATTCTTCCCCATAAATTGAGACTTCTGAACATACCCCATTCTTCCCCATAAATTGAGAGTTCGGAACATACTCCATTCTTCCCCATAAATTGAGAGTTCTGAACATACCCCATTCTTCCCCATAAATTGAGAATTCTGAACATACCCCATTCTTCCCCATAAATTGAGAGTTCTGAACATACCCCATTCTTCTCCATAAATTGAGAGTTCTGAACATACCCCATTCTTCCCCATAAATTGAGAGTTCTGAACATACCCCATTCTTCTCCATAAATTGAGAGTTCTGAACATACTCCATTCTTCCCCATAAATTGAGAGTTCTGAACATACCCTATTCTTCCCCATAAATTGAGAGTTCGGAACATACTCCATTCTTCCCCATAAATTGAGAGTTCTGAACATACCCCATTCTTCTCCATAAATTGAGAGTTCTGAACATACTCCATTCTTCCCCATAAATTGAGAGTTCGGAACATACTCCATTCTTCCCCATAAATTGAGAGTTCGGAACATACTCCATTCTTCCCCATAAATTGAGAGTTCTGAACATACCCCATTCTTCCCCATAAATTGAGAGTTCGGAACATACTCCATTCTTCCCCATAAATTGAGAGTTCTGAACATACTCCATTCTTCCCCATAAATTGAGAGTTCTGAACATACCCCATTCTTCCCCATAAATTGAGAGTTCTGAACATACTCCATTCTTCCCCATAAATTGAGAGTTCGGAACATACTCCATTCTTCCCCATAAATTGAGAGTTCTGAACATACCCCATTCTTCTCCATAAATTGAGAGTTCTGAACATACCCCATTCTTCCCCATAAATTGAGAGTTCTGAACATACTCCATTCTTCCCCATAAATTGAGAGTTCTGAACATACTCCATTCTTCCCCATAAATTGAGAGTTCGGAACATACTCCATTCTTCCCCATAAATTGAGAGTTCTGAACATACCCCATTCTTCCCCATAAATTGAGAGTTCGGAACGTACTCCATTCTTCCCCATAAATTGAGAGTTCTGAACATACCCCATTCTTCCCCATAAATTGAGAATTCTGAACATACCCCATTCTTCCCCATAAATTGAGAGTTCTGAACATACCCCATTCTTCTCCATAAATTGAAAATTCTGAACATACCCCATTCTTCCCCATAAATTGAGAGTTCTGAACATACTCCATTCTTCCCCATAAATTGAGAGTTCTGAACATACCCCATTCTTCCCCATAAATTGAGATTTCTGAACATACCCCATTCTTCCCCATAAATTGAGAGTTCTGAACATACCCCATTCTTCCCCATAAATTGAGAGTTCTGAACATACCCCATTCTTCCCCATAAATTGAGAGTTCTGAACATACTCCATTCTTCCCCATAAATTGAGAGTTCGGAACATACTCCATTCTTCCCCATAAATTGAGAGTTCTGAACATACCCCATTCTTCTCCATAAATTGAGAGTTCTGAACATACCCCATTCTTCCCCATAAATTGAGAGTTCTGAACATACTCCATTCTTCCCCATAAATTGAGAGTTCTGAACATACTCCATTCTTCCCCATAAATTGAGAGTTCGGAACATACTCCATTCTTCCCCATAAATTGAGAGTTCTGAACATACCCCATTCTTCCCCATAAATTGAGAGTTCGGAACGTACTCCATTCTTCCCCATAAATTGAGAGTTCTGAACATACCCCATTCTTCCCCATAAATTGAGAATTCTGAACATACCCCATTCTTCCCCATAAATTGAGAGTTCTGAACATACCCCATTCTTCCCCATAAATTGAGAATTCTGAACATACCCCATTCTTCCCCATAAATTGAGAGTTCTGAACATACCCCATTCTTCTCCATAAATTGAGAATTCTGAACATACCCCATTCTTCTCCATAAATTGAGAGTTCTGAACATACCCCATTCTTCCCCATAAATTGAGAGTTCTGAACATACCCCATTCTTCCCCGTAAATTGAGAGTTCTGAACATACCCCATTCTTCCCCATAAATTGAGAATTCTGAACATACCCCATTCTTCCCCATAAATTGAGAGTTCTGAACATACCCCATTCTTCTCCATAAATTGAGAATTCTGAACATACCCCATTCTTCTCCATAAATTGAGAGTTCTGAACATACCCCATTCCTCTCCATAAATTGAGAGTTCTGAACATACCCCATTCTTCCCCATAAATTGAGAGTTCTGAACATACTCCATTCTTCCCCATAAATTGAGAGTTCTGAACATACTCCATTCTTCCCCATAAATTGAGAGTTCTGAACATACCCCATTCTTCCCCATAAATTGAGAGTTCTGAACATACCCCATTCTTCTCCATAAATTGAGAGTTCTGAACATACCCCATTCTTCTCCATAAATTGAGAGTTCTGAACATACCCCATTCTTCCCCATAAATTGAGAGTTCTGAACATACTCCATTCTTCCCCATAAATTGAGAGTTCTGAACATACCCCATTCTTCCCCATAAATTGAGAGTTCTGAACATACTCCATTCTTCCCCATAAATTGAGAGTTCTGAACATACTCCATTCTTCCCCATAAATTGAGAGTTCTGAACATACTCCATTCTTCCCCATAAATTGAGACTTCTGAACATACCCCATTCTTCCCCATAAATTGAGAGTTCGGAACATACTCCATTCTTCCCCATAAATTGAGAGTTCTGAACATACCCCATTCTTCCCCATAAATTGAGAATTCTGAACATACCCCATTCTTCCCCATAAATTGAGAGTTCTGAACATACCCCATTCTTCTCCATAAATTGAGAGTTCTGAACATACCCCATTCTTCCCCATAAATTGAGAGTTCTGAACATACCCCATTCTTCTCCATAAATTGAGAGTTCTGAACATACTCCATTCTTCCCCATAAATTGAGAGTTCTGAACATACCCTATTCTTCCCCATAAATTGAGAGTTCGGAACATACTCCATTCTTCCCCATAAATTGAGAGTTCTGAACATACCCCATTCTTCTCCATAAATTGAGAGTTCTGAACATACTCCATTCTTCCCCATAAATTGAGAGTTCGGAACATACTCCATTCTTCCCCATAAATTGAGAGTTCGGAACATACTCCATTCTTCCCCATAAATTGAGAGTTCTGAACATACCCCATTCTTCCCCATAAATTGAGAGTTCGGAACATACTCCATTCTTCCCCATAAATTGAGAGTTCTGAACATACTCCATTCTTCCCCATAAATTGAGAGTTCTGAACATACCCCATTCTTCCCCATAAATTGAGAGTTCTGAACATACTCCATTCTTCCCCATAAATTGAGAGTTCGGAACATACTCCATTCTTCCCCATAAATTGAGAGTTCTGAACATACCCCATTCTTCTCCATAAATTGAGAGTTCTGAACATACCCCATTCTTCCCCATAAATTGAGAGTTCTGAACATACTCCATTCTTCCCCATAAATTGAGAGTTCTGAACATACTCCATTCTTCCCCATAAATTGAGAGTTCGGAACATACTCCATTCTTCCCCATAAATTGAGAGTTCTGAACATACCCCATTCTTCCCCATAAATTGAGAGTTCGGAACGTACTCCATTCTTCCCCATAAATTGAGAGTTCTGAACATACCCCATTCTTCCCCATAAATTGAGAATTCTGAACATACCCCATTCTTCCCCATAAATTGAGAGTTCTGAACATACCCCATTCTTCTCCATAAATTGAAAATTCTGAACATACCCCATTCTTCCCCATAAATTGAGAGTTCTGAACATACTCCATTCTTCCCCATAAATTGAGAGTTCTGAACATACCCCATTCTTCCCCATAAATTGAGATTTCTGAACATACCCCATTCTTCCCCATAAATTGAGAGTTCTGAACATACCCCATTCTTCCCCATAAATTGAGAGTTCTGAACATACCCCATTCTTCCCCATAAATTGAGAGTTCTGAACATACTCCATTCTTCCCCATAAATTGAGAGTTCGGAACATACTCCATTCTTCCCCATAAATTGAGAGTTCTGAACATACCCCATTCTTCTCCATAAATTGAGAGTTCTGAACATACCCCATTCTTCCCCATAAATTGAGAGTTCTGAACATACTCCATTCTTCCCCATAAATTGAGAGTTCTGAACATACTCCATTCTTCCCCATAAATTGAGAGTTCGGAACATACTCCATTCTTCCCCATAAATTGAGAGTTCTGAACATACCCCATTCTTCCCCATAAATTGAGAGTTCGGAACGTACTCCATTCTTCCCCATAAATTGAGAGTTCTGAACATACCCCATTCTTCCCCATAAATTGAGAATTCTGAACATACCCCATTCTTCCCCATAAATTGAGAGTTCTGAACATACCCCATTCTTCTCCATAAATTGAAAATTCTGAACATACCCCATTCTTCCCCATAAATTGAGAGTTCTGAACATACTCCATTCTTCCCCATAAATTGAGAGTTCTGAACATACCCCATTCTTCCCCATAAATTGAGATTTCTGAACATACCCCATTCTTCCCCATAAATTGAGAGTTCTGAACATACCCCATTCTTCCCCATAAATTGAGAGTTCTGAACATACCCCATTCTTCCCCATAAATTGAGAGTTCTGAACATACCCCATTCTTCCCCATAAATTGAGAGTTCTGAACATACCCCATTCTTCCCCATAAATTGAGAGTTCTGAACA
This sequence comes from Somniosus microcephalus, assembly GCF_052327205.1. Classification (NCBI taxonomy): domain Eukaryota; kingdom Metazoa; phylum Chordata; class Chondrichthyes; order Squaliformes; family Somniosidae; genus Somniosus; species Somniosus microcephalus. The sequence goes on from NC_140993.1 coordinate 270,770,341, forward strand.
TACCCCATTCTTCCCCATAAATTGAGAGTTCTGAACATACCCCATTCTTCTCCATAAATTGAGAGTTCTGAACATACCCCATTCTTCTCCATAAATTGAGAGTTCTGAACATACTCCGTTCTTCCCCATAAATTGAGAGTTCTGAACATACCCCATTCTTCCCCATAAATTGAGAGTTCTGAACATACTCCATTCTTCCCCATAAATTGAGAGTTCTGAACATACTCCATTCTTCCCCATAAATTGAGAGTTCTGAACATACTCCATTCTTCTCCATAAATTGAGAGTTCTGAACATACTCCATTCTTCCCCATAAATTGAGAGTTCTGAACATACCCCATTCTTCTCCATAAATTGAGAGTTCTGAACATACCCCATTCTTCTCCATAAATTGAGAGTTCTGAACATACTCCGTTCTTCCCCATAAATTGAGAGTTCTGAACATACCCCATTCTTCCCCATAAATTGAGAGTTCTGAACATACCGCATTCTTCCCCATAAATTGAGAGTTCTGAACCTATTTGCCGGCGTGTTAGGTTCAAATCGGGGTTTTACTGCATTTTGTAACCATTGCTGTTGTTGGGAGCACCTGCCCATAAAAGAAAATTAATTTCTATTGTCCACAAATGTCAGTAAGTAAAGACTGTTTGGCCCATTGAGGTTGTTGTTCTAATGATCACGTTCATTTTCCCATAAACCTGCCCCACCATAATCCCCCGAGGGCAAACTCTATGACTGGGGCTTCAGGGCTGCATTTTAAGTTGTAATTACAGAACTGGGAAAATGAAGAGCTGTTGTTAGACAAAACACTCAATTTCATTATTAAACATGAAAGTCTTCAAAACCACGGTTATTTGATGATTTTCCCCATAATTTAGCTGCAGAGACTTTCAGCATTGGATACTGAAGTTTTAAAAATAATCTGCAGTTTAAAGGTAGATGACTAGCAAAATGCAAGCGGATTTTCAGTTTTGCTAATCAATATTCTACCAATGCCTACATAAAACTTAGCGTCAACTTGCTGACCTCACATTCTGACATTATCTCTGTATTTTGCCATGCTGTCGGTCAGCTTCATTTTTATTGCAATTGATTTTGCTGAAAGAAAGTCTGTTATCAACAGGAGGAGGCAATGAACAAACAGTTGCTCACTGTAAAAAAAAGCAAGTGTCCTGATTAAGTGCCTGAAGTGTAATTTTGCATCAATTCAAGCATGTTATCTCACTGACCAATGCTACTGGTACAAATCTATCTTTACGGTATTAATTCTGTTTGTTTTCTAAACTGCTCCTGAACAGAATGTACAGGCGTACATCAAATATGGTTGGACTAAGCTACCCTCCTTCAGTCATCGCTGTGTTAAAGGTATTTTTTGGCTTTTGTTTTTTTTTACTCTATGACAATCTCATACCCCTTTAAAGCTATGATGAGGCAAACTTTGTGAGCTTGTGCCTCCAGTGAGGGGCGTTGTTTGACAGGAGGGCAGATTGTAGAATTGGGCACTGAGGTGGACATTGCCAATTCACGACCTTTAACTTTATCCTGGTTAATTTTACTGACTGGAAAATCGCAATGGATGCGAGTTGGGTGGACTGACCTTCAAGCCTGATTGTCCAATCTGCCCTTCAGTCGAGTGAAGCTATGAGCTGGAAGCTGAACTTGTAAAACTGACCCTATGTTCTGTTTTTATAAATGAATTTCCCCCCAATTACACAGGAAAGTTACTGTCAATGATTGTAGTTCTCAAACTTTGGTCCATCTTAACTGATTATTGCAATATTGAAAAGAGTGCTGTACATATTTACTTATATTTCTGAACCATTAATTAATGAATAGATACAAGTTAAGCCTAGATTTTTGACTATTAGTGTTGTTGATGCCTGAATGGCTATTGGTGGATAGTGGACAAACTCGAATAGAGGCGGGTGGTTGCACCCAATTTTCCGAGGTCAGGTCATTAGCAGAACCACATGTGCAGATTCGAAAAGTGTAGGGAGCACACTAGCGGGGTAATTCTGACTTTGCACGATAGTATAAAATGGGTGATGGCGAATCGGCAGACCATTTTCTGATTTTTATTTCCATTGTCTTGAGGCTAATAATCTCTGGATTATTGTCCAATCCACGTGCAAATTGGCATAGAGACCAATAGATCAGGAGCGTTAATACATTGCTAAAGGCTGGAGTGGGAAAGTGGGGTTCCATTTCATGGGGCACTGGCAGCAGTACTGGTACAGGAAGGAGATATACCGATGGGACGGGCTGCATCTGAACTGGAAAGGGACCAGTGTCCCAGCGCAAAAGGCAAGTAGGGAGGTGGCAAAGGCTTTAAATTAGTACGATGGGGGAGGGAGCTACAAGAAATGAAACAACTCTAAACTAAGGGAGGACATATATAGCCAGGGAATAAATGGAGTTATAGAACAGGAGTGTAAAAAGATGGTTAAAAATAAAGCGAGAGCAACAAGAACAAACTAAACACTAATGAAACGCCATGGGTGAATAAAGACATAAGGGAAAAATTGAGGGTAAGTAAAGAGGCGTACACGAAGTACATGGACAGCATGGGGAGAGCATGACAAGGGAGAATGCAAAGAGATTAGGAGGGAAGTCAAAAAAAGAATGAGGAAGACAAAGAGGAACTATGAAATTAAATTATCAAGGAACATAAAACAAAATAGTAAAATATTCTAAAGACACATAAATAAAAAAAGGAAAGTTGGGATGGGAATAGAGCGACTAAAGGATGGACAGGATAAAATCACAAGCAGCGATAGTGAAATGGCAGAAATATTAAATCATTACTTTGCTTCAGTATTTACCAGGGAGATAGATCAGGTGGACATGACATCGGAAGTTGAGATTAGAAATGACATAACCGCATTTAAAATAATAAGAGGAGAAATACTAAATAAACAAATCAAACTCAGAGGATAAAAATCCTGGTCCGGACAAATTGCACCAAACATTTGAAAAGAATCGAGGAAAGAGATAGCAGAGGCACGATTACACATATTTAATTATTCATTCGAAAAAGGTGTAGTGCCAGAGGACTGGCGAATAGCTAATATTATACCGATATCCAAGAACTGAGAAAGAACAAGGATCAGTGCTGGGACCACTGTTGTTCACAATTTATATTAACGCTTTAGACTTTAGAATCAAAAACACAATTTCTAAATTTGCAGACGACACCAAATTGGGGGCAGTGGGGGGGGGGGGGGTTAGTAAATACTGAGGAGGACTGCAACAAATTACAGGAAGATGTGAATAAACTTGTAGAATGGGCATATAATTATCAAATACATTTCAACATAGATAAGTGAGGTATTACATTTTGGTAAGAAAAATAAGAATGTCACTTATTACTTGGAAAATAAGAACCTAAATGGGGTAGAGGAGCAAAGTGACCTGAGAGTACAAATACACAAATCACTGAAAGTAGAGACACAGGTTAGCAAGGCCATAACAAAATGAAACCAAACACTCGGGTTTATTTCTAGAGGGATAGAATTGCAAAGTAGTGAAGTTATGCTAAACCTGTATCGAACCTTGGTTAGACCACACTTGGAGTACTGTGTACAGTTCTGTTCGCCATATTATAAAAAGGATATAGAGGCACTGGAGAGGTTCCAAGAAAGATTTACAAGAATGATACCAGAACTACAAGGTTATACCTATCAGGAAAGGATGAACAGGCTGGGTCTCTTTTCTCTTGAAGCGAGAAGGCTGAGGGGTGACCTAATAGAGGTCTTTAAAGTTATGAAAGGTTTTGATAGAGTGGATACAGAGAGAGTGTTTTCACTTGTGGGGAAGAGCAAAACTAGAGGCCATCAATATAAGATAGTCACCAGGAAATCTAATAGGGAATTCAGGAGAAACTTCTTTACCCAGAGAGTGGTGAGAATGTGGAACTCGCTCCCACAGGGAGTGGTTGAGGTGAATAGTATCGATGCATTTAAGGGGAGGTTGTCCAATCATATGAGGGAGAAGGGAATCGAGGGTTATGCTGATAGAGTTAGATGAGGAAAGACGGGAGGAGACTCGAGTGGAGCATAAACACCGGCATGGACTGGTTGGGCCGAATGGCTTGTTTCTGTGCCGTATATCCAATGTAATTCTATGACTTCAATGGAAAATTAAATTACATGTCACAAAAATTCTGAAAACCTTTGGTGAGCTTCAAAAGAAATCACAACTCATTAGCAATATTTTCTAAGGCAGACGGGGTTGGGGACTAAGAAAGACAAAAATGAAAGGGAACCAAACCCAAGGTGGAGGCGCATGAGTCCGCAGGCGAGTACTGGAGTACTTGACCTCTGTTTGATGGCTGCTGAGATGGAGGTTGTGCTGCACGAAGTGGTTGCAAAGTATTGAATGGCACCATCCACATGGATCAGCATTGCAACATGCCTGCAAGGAATTGCAGATGAATTTTAGGCTACCGCTGAGTGTTACTGTTACAGGATGTGCCAGCTCTATGTCCTTGTAGCAAATGGCATGGATCTGTATCTGACCCTCTACTCACCCAGCCCCTCTAAAAACAGTGCCCCACAGATACTGCCACGTAGGATGCCAGGTGCTGCAGTAGTGACCGGTGGCAAATTGGTGAGTATAGCCAATGGGGAAACTGACATGCTTTCTTACAGTGCACCTGAAAGTATGACATTCTGTTAGCGGGGTACTTCTGAGGAAGCATCCAACAGTCAGCCAGGCATTTACAGATGCTTTTAGGTGTGCTGTTCCTGCTTCTGCCTCTGCATGGACTAATCATCTGCCAAAGTGAGATGGTCACAGCAGGTGGGCACAGAGCATGTTTCATCAAGCCTGACTCGCTAGGTATACCTCCATACAGCCGTTTCTTTTCCTAACTAGATTGGAAAGCCTACGGGTGCCAGTAATACTGCTGGGGATGGGGGAATTTGAACAATTGGCACAAAGACTCATGTAAACCTAGGCATAGCAGAAAGAAAAACAACACAAGGGTGGCCAGAATTAAACGGAGAACTAGCAGAACGGAACGGAACGGTACTCTCGCTCATATTCCATTGTAATGGTGGGCTGGCTGCAAGAAATCCCAGCCTTGTAAACCGATGATGAAAGTCAATCAGTCATTGTGGAACAGCACCTTATGCTTTGTTTTACAGAGTGTAGATAAATGGACCTTCAACGTATTTGCACTGAATGAGGCCAGTGGAGAACACGCACTCAAATTCATTGTTTACGAACTTTTCACCAGATATGACCTCATCAGTCGTTTCAAGGTGAGTGGCTGACTCCTCAGTCTGCTTGAATATGCAATTATTTACACGCATGAGTGCTTTACATGTTGCAGTGTAAAATGTAGAAAAGCCCAACCCTTTTGGTACAGCATTTAAAAAATATATATTGTACTAGTTGAGCCCCCGTTGCACACGGGAAGCCAAGACCAAGTGTAGTCTTCAGATGAAGCGAGGTTAGAAGGTGAGGGATAATTGGACCAGGACATGCAGACATAATTCACTCCCCATTTTAAAGTCATAGGGGTTGAATGTCCATGGGGTTCTCCCAATTGTCCACAGTAACTTCAGCAGAAGATCAGCGGAATCTCTGAAAAACAGCGTAAATGATACACGCGCTGTATGTCTGTGTTTCCCCCGAGCTTCAACTGAATTTATTTTATTTTTATTATTTATTCATTCATGGGATGTGGGCGTCGCTGGCAAGGCCAGCATTTATTGCCCATCCCTAGTTGCCCTTGAGAAGGTGGTGGTGAGCCGCCTTCTTGAACCGCTGCAGTCCGTGTGGTGAAGGTACTCCCGTAGTGCTGTTAGGGAGGGAGTTCCAGGATTTTGACCCAGCAACGATGAAGGATTGGCGATATATTTCCAAGTCAGGATGGTGTGTGACTTGGAGGGGAACTTGGTGGTGGTGGTGTTGCCATGCGCCTGCTGCCCTTGTCTTTCTAGGTGGTAGTGGTCGCGGGTTTGGGAGGTGCTGCCGAAGAAGCCTTGGCGAGTTGCTGCAGTGCATCTTGTAGATGGTACACACTGCAGCCACGGTGCGCCGGTGGCGGAGGGAGTGAATGTTTAAGGTGGTGGTTGAGGTGTCGATGAAGCCTAACTTGGGCCTTGTAGATGGTAGAAAGGCCTTGGGGAGTTGGGAGGTGAGCCACTCACTGCAGAATAGCCAGCCTTTGACCTGCTCCTGTAGCTACAATATTTATGTGGCTGGTCCAGTTAAGTTTCTGGTCGATAGTAATCCCTAGGATGTTGATGGTTGGGCCTAGGACACTGCCCTGAGGAACTCCTGCAGCGATATCCTGGGGCTCAAATGATTGGCGTCCAACAACTACAACCATCTTCCTTTATGCTAGGTATGACTCCAGCAAGTGGAGAGTTTTACCCCTGATTCCCATTGACTTCAATTTTACTGGGGCTCCTTGATGCCACACTCAGTCAAATGCTACCTTTATGTCAAAGGCAGCCTCTCTCACCTCACCTCTGGAATACAGCTCCTTTGTCCATGTTTGGACTAAGGCTGTAATGAGGCCTGGAAACAAGTGGTCTTGGTGAAACTCAAACTGAACATCGGTGAGCAGATTATTGGTGACTAAGTGCCGCTTGATAGCACTGTCGACGACCCCTTTCATCACTTTGCTGATGATTGAGTGTAGGGTACAGTAGCACAGTGGTTATGTTACTGGACTAATAATCCAGAGGCCTGGACTAATGATCCGGAGACTTGAGTTCAAATCCCACCCATGTAAGTAAATCTGGAATATAAAGCTAGAACTCTCATGATCACCATTATTGAAACTATCGGATTGATGTAAAAGCTGATGTGGTTCACTAATGTCCTTCAGGAAAGGAAATCTGCCATCCTTACCCGGTCTGGCCTATATGTGATTCCAGACCCACTGCAATGTGGCTGACCCTCTGAAATGGCCTAGCAAGCCACTCAGTCATACCAAACGCTACAAAAAACAATAAAAATAATAACAAAACTGGATGGACCATTGAACTAGGCACCGGCTTCGGACACGACAAAGGCACAGTCAGCCCAGTCGACCCTGCAAAGTCCTCTGAACTAACATCTGGGGTCTTGTGCCAAAATTAGGAGAGCTGTCCCACAGACTAGTCAACTCACAGAATCATACATTTCAGCCAATGTCCCAAATTCCTCCATCACCGTCCCATCAGTGATGTCGGCACAATGGTATACAGTCGGGAGGCAGTATTCAACATTGACTCCGGAAGTCTCATGGCTTCAGGTCAAGCATGGGCAAGGAAACCTCCTGCTGATTACCAGCTATCGCCCTCCCTCAGCTGATGAATCAGTACTCCTCCATGTTGAACACCACTTGGAAGAAGCACTGAGGGCAGCAAGAGCATAGAATGTACTCTGGGTGGGGGACTTCAATGTCCATCACCAAGAGTGGCTCGGTAGCACCACTACTGACGGAGCTGGCCAAGTCCTGAAGGACATAGCTGAACCTGCGATAGGTGGTGAGAGAACCAACACGAGGGGAAAAACCTACTTGACCTCGTCCTCGCCAATTCACCTGTCGCAGATGCATCTGTCCAGGACAGCATTGGTACCACCACACAGTTCTTGTAGAGACAAGTCCCATCTTCACACTGAGGACACCCTCCATCGTGTTGTGTGGCACTACCACCATACTAAATGGGATAGATTCAGAACAGATCTAGCAGCTCAAAACTGGGCATCCATGAGGCACTGTGGGCCATCAGCAGCAGCAGAATTGTATTACACCACAATCTGTAACCTCATGGCCCAGCATATCCCTCATTCTACCATTACCATCAAGTTAGGGGACCAACCCTGGTTCAATAAAAAGTGTAAAAGAGCATGCCAAGAGCAGCACCAGGCGTGCCTAAAAATGCGCTGCCAACATGGGGAAGTTATAACACAGGACAACATGCATGCTAAAAAGCAGCTAAGCAACATGCTAGAGACAGAGCTAAGTGATCCCACAATCAACGGAACAGATCAAAGCTCTGCAGCCCTGCCACATCTAGTCATTACCTAAGAAAGGATATTTCTTACCTAAGAAAGGATACACTTGCCATAGAGGGAGTGCAGTGAAGGTTCACCAGACTGATTCCTGGGATGGCAGGACTGTCGTATGAGGAGAGATTGGGTCGACTAGGCCTGTATTCACTAGAGTTTAGAAGAATTCTGACAGGGCTAGACAGACTGGATGCAGGGAGGATGTTTCCCCTGGTTGGGGGGTCTAGAACGAGGGGTCACAGTCTCAGGATACGGGGTAGGACATTTAGGACTGAGATGAGGAGAAATGTCTTCACTCTGAGGGTGGTGAACCTTTGGAATTCTCTACCACAGAAGTCACTGAATATATTTAAGAAGGAGATAGATAGATTTCTAGACACAAAAGGTATCAAGGGGTATTGGGGAGAGAGCGGGAATATGGTATTGAGATAGGGGATCAGCCATGGTCATATTGAAGGGCCGAATGGCCTACTCCTGCTCCTATTTTTCTATGTTTCTATGTTTCCATGAATGGTGGTGGGCCATTAAACAACTAATGGGAGGAGGAGGCTCCATGAATCTCCCCATCCTCAATGATGGCGGAGCCCAGCGCGTGAGTGCAAAAGATAAGGCTGAAGCGTTTGCAACCATCTTCAGCCAGATGTTCCGAGTGGATGATCCGTCTCAGCCTCCTCCGGAGGACCCCACCATCACAGAAACCAGTCCTCAGCCAATTCGATTCACTCCATGTGATGTCAAGAAGCAGCTGACCGCACTGGATACAGCAAAGACTATGGGCCCCGACAACATCCCGGCTGACATGCTGAAGACTTGTGCCCCAGAACTAGCTGCGCCTCTAGCCAAGCTGTTCCAGTACAGCTACAACACTGACATCTATCCGACAATGTGGAAAACTGCCCAGGTATGTCCTGTCCACAAAAAGCAGGACAAATCCAATCCAGCTAATTACCGCCCCATCAGTCTACTCTCAACTATTAGCAAAGTGATGGAAGGTGTAATTGAGAGTGCTATCAAGAGTCACTTACGCACCAATAATCTGCTCACTGCTGCTCAGTTTGGGTTCCGCCAGGACCACTCAGCTCCAGACCTCATTACAGCCTTGGCCCAAACATGGAAAAAAAAGCTGAATTCCAGAGGTGAGGTGAGAGTGACTGCCCTTGACATCAAGGCAGCATTTGACCGAATGTGGGATCAAGGAGCCCTAGTAAAATTGAAGTCAGTGGGTCTCAGGGGGACAACTCTCCACTGGCTGGAGTCATACCTAGCACAAAGGAAGATGGTTGTGGTTGTTGGAGGCCAATCATCTCAGCCCCAGGACATCGCTGCAAGAGTTCCTCAGGGCTGTGTCCGAGGCCCAAACATCTTCAATTGCTTCATTAATGACCTTCCCTCCATCATAAGGTCAGAAGTGGGGATGTTCGCTGATGATTGCAGTGTTCAGTTTCATTCGCAACTCCTCAGATAATGAAGTAGTCCATGCCCGCATACAGCAAGACCTGGACAACCATTCAGGCAAGTAGCATTTGGGCCACACAAGTGCTAAGCAATGACCATCTCCTTAAAGAGAGGGGGAGAAATTCGGTACCTTAGCGCCTCCAGTTAGCACCTGGCAGGGGCGCTAACGGGGCGCTGAAGCAGTAGCGCTGTGGTGAGGTGAACCCAGTGACACATGCCAAATCCAGCACACCCATAGCGCCGCCGCTACGAGTTAGCGCCGGGGACTTCAGTGCCAGGCAGATCTTGACAGAAAACAGAGTCGGAATAAACGGGTCATTTTCGGGTTGGCAGGCTGTAACTAGTGGGGTACCACAAGGATTAGTGCTTGGGCCTCAGCTATTCACAATCTATATCAATGATTTGGATGAGGGGACCAAATGTAATATATCCAAGTTTGCTGATGATACAAAGCTGGGTGGGAATGTAAGTTGTGAGGAGGATGCAAGGAGACTTCAAGGGGATATAGACAGTGTTGTGTCCGTGTGTTGATAGAGGCACTGAAGACAGGAGTTGGTTTCACAGGTGTTTACTAAACAAAGTCTGGAGGGGAACTAACTGATACAACACAATATACAGGCTTATATAGCCCGAGTGGCCATTACCGGCATTACAGTACACATGGGGCTCTTAAAGGCACATACACTACAATTCCTCCCCTTTTAGCCAACCAGTACATAATATTTTAAGTAATCATTAATTACATGTTACAAGAAAAATAATCTACACATTGCTGCAGTTAATTAATTATAAGTCAGTCTCTCTGGAGGCTTCCTGACTCGGTCCGGATAACGCCTCGGTGGTGTAGTAGTTTCTGGTGGTGTAGTAGGTTCTTTTGGCAAGGCTGATTCGGCTTGAATGCCAGTGTCGGGTTCATCGGGTTCCAGTATCACCGGACCGGAAGTAGATATGGGTATCTTTACTTCATCATTAGGCGTATAGAGTTGTGGTGTAGGTTGTCCCTTTTCGGATGACTCTATGATTTGGTCAGCATGGCGCCTTATTATGCTTTCTCCGATGTCTACGGTATACATCAGCGGTCCTAGTCGTGTGCAGATAGTTCCTGGCTGCCATTTCTCGGAACGGTAGTCCCGGGCCAAAACTTGTTGACCTATCTGGAAGGTTCTAGTTGGCCTTTCATTCATGCCTTGAAATTGCCGGTTCTCCACGTCCCTTCTGATGTTTGGCTTGATCAAATCCAGTCGGCATCTTAGGTTTCTATTGAAGAACATCATGGCGGGAGTTTGGTTTGTAACCATATGTGTTGCATTCCTGTATGCAAACAAGAAGTTATCCACCTTGTGCTGAAGTTTTATGTCTTCATTACCCATGGCCTTTATGGCCTTCTTGAAGGTCTGGACAAACCTTTCAGCCAATCCATTGGTGGCGGGATGGTATGGGGCGGACGTGTAGTGCTTAACCCCATTGTTTTTTAAGAACTTCCTGAATTCTTCGGACACAAATTGCGGTCCATTATCAGAACAGACCTGTTCCGGCAGCCCATTCCTGGCAAATATGGTCCTTAATACTGTGATAGTTTTTTCCGTGGTGGTGGAGGACATCTTTATTACCTCCGGCCACTTGGAGTGTGCATCAACCGCGATTAAGAACATTGAGTCCATAAATGGACCAGCAAAGTCAATGTGTACCCTTTGCCAGGGAGATGAGGGCCACTCCCATGGATGTAGAGGGGCTTGTGGTGGAGCGTTTTGGACCTTCTGGCATCCTAGGCAGCTCTTGGTCATTTCTTCGATGTCTCCATCGATACCTGGCCACCATACAAACGCCCTGGCTAGGTTCTTCATTTTCACTCCACCCAGATGCCCCTCGTGAAGCTCCTTTAGCACTTTATGCTGGAGTTTGGGTGGAATCACCACTCTAGATCCACACATCAAAGTTCCTCGGCACACTGACAGCTGTTCTCTTCTTTGCGAAAATGCTGGCAACATTGGTTCGCCATGTGCTGGCCATCCCTTCACTGTTAAAGCGTAGACTCGTGAGAGAGTCGGGTCATTTCTAGTTTCCCTTTCAATGGCAGAATTTGTTACTGGTAGACATTCGACTATGGTAGAGTGGAAAATCTCCACTGGGTCTACGGTAGGTGCTTCTTCTACCGTTGGCAACGGTAGGCGCGATAACCCGTCAGCATTCCCATGCTGTTTTGATCCTTTGTATTCTATGTTGTATTGGTGTGCCCCTAGAAAAAGGAACCACCTCTGTAACCTTTGCACTGTCATAATGGGAACACCCTTTTTAGGGTTGAATATGGAGATGAGGGGTTGATGGTCAGTCAACAAGGTAAATTTTTGTCCGTGTAGGTAATGGTTGAATTTCTTCACTTCCCATACCAGGCTGAGTGCTTCCCTGTCGATTTGGGCATAGTTACGCTCAGCTGAGTTCAATGAGCGTGACGCAAAAGCTATCGGCCATTCCGAGCCATCAGGGAATTTATGCGATAATACTGCTCCTACGCCGTAAGGGGATGCATCGCACGCCAGTCTGATTGGCAGTGATGGGTTGTAATGAGCCAAAACTTCTTTGGACGTGATTAAGTCTTTGCATTTATGGAAGGCACGTTTACAGTCTTCGCTCCATTTCCAAATTACTCCTATTTGTAACAGTTCATTAAGAGGGTGTAGAAGAGTTGATAAGTTCGGTAAAAATTTATGATAGTAATTTATTTATCCCAGGAACGACCTTAATTGTGAAACATTTTCAGGTGCTGGGGCTTTTATGACCGCTTCAATTTTTTCAGGTGACTTATGCAACCCTTCCTTATTAATTATGTGGCCACAATATGATATTTGATTTTGGAAAAATTCGCACTTGGGGCGATTTGCTCGTAGGCCCCGTTCTCTCAGCCTCGTGAGCACCTGCTCCAAATTGGCAAGGTGCTCGTTGTCGTTTTCTCCTGTTACAAGGATGTCGTCTAGGTAGCATTGAGTCCCCGGAATCCCTTGGAGGACTTGCTCCATAGCTCTTTGCCAGATAGCTGGAGCGGATGCTACTCCGAAAACCAGTCGATTGTACTGGTACAGACCGTTGTGTGTATTTATCGTGAGGTATTTTTTAGAGGCCTCTTCAACCGCCATCTGTAGATATGCCTGTGCCAAGTCAATTTTGGTGAAACGTTTCCCTCCGGATAGTGAGGCGAAAATATCTTCTATCCTCGGAAGAGGATACTGTACCGTGTGAAGGACCGGGTTTACAGTCACCTTGAAGTCTCCACAGATGCGAATTTTTCTCTGTTCTTCAGGTTTATCATTATTCAATGCTTTCTTCATGACTGGGATGATGGGTGTTGCCCACTCGCTCCAATCTATTTTGGATAATACGCCTGCCTTTTCCAAATTCTCCAGCTCTGCCTCGACTGCTGGACGAATTGCGTATGGCACCGGTCTTGCCTTAAAAAACTTGGGAATTGCCGCATCTTCCACTTTTATTGAGGTGGTGATGCCTTTCAAGGTTCCTAGTTTCTCTTGAAACACTTCCTTGGCGTTGGCCAAGATGTCTTTTAATCGTTCCGGTATGACGTCATCATCATTTTTTTCCTTACTGGTCACCGTCAGTGCCTGAATGGAGTGCCAGTCTAAACGTATTTTCCTGATCCATTCACGTCCCAACAGCGGTGGACCACCATCTTGTAGAACGTATAAATACAACTTCTGTATTTCCTTGCCGTTGTATACAACAGGCACCCTTATTTTTCCTTTGGGGTATACTTTCTGCCCCGTATATGTTTTCAAGATAATGGATGTGTCTTTTAAAGGTATATGCGGAAATAGCCGCTCGTAATCCCGTCGATTTATGACGGTCAGAGCTGATCCTGTATCTAGCTCCATTTTAACTGGGGACCCTGCTATTGTGAGGGCAACCCAAATGGTCTGGTAATCTTCTTTGGCAATTACATTATGTAATTTGAGAGAGCTTAGTCTCTTCTTTCCGGAGTCGCTATCGCTCTTCTGGTCTTCGGAGCTACAGTCCGTCATCATTTGTACCTTTCTGTGCTTTTCCTTATTGATTTTTTTTCTGTTAGTGGATTTTTTGTTTCCAGATCGGCATACCCGTGTAATGTGTCCCATCTTTCCGCATTGCCTGCATGCTTTGTCCTTGAACCAGCAGTCCCTCTGGTCATGGGTGGATCTGCCGCAGCGATAACATCTCTCGAAACCCCGTGTCATTTCATGGGTGCCGAAGTCCTGTGGCTTTTGCTGTATCTCTGCAGCTCCTCTTGCACTGAAAGCCTTGTCCAGTGTCAAATCTTTCTCAGAAAGTAGCCTTTTTTGTGTTCCTTCACTTAGGAGACCGCAGACGAATTTGTCTTGTAGAGAATCTGCCAGTCCTGCCCCGAATTGGCAGTGTAGGGTATCAACAATCTCCTTAAAATTTTTGTCCATCGGTTCGGCTGGAGTGATTAAGTTTCGTAACAGCTTGTATGTCTTTGCGCCCATTAGATTTAGAAGTACTGAAGCTTTTTTTCATCTTCTATTCCATTTGCGGTGCAATATACCCCCACTCTTTCCACATATGTGGTCCAATCCTCTATCTCGTTATCAAAAGCATCAATATTGCCAGACTTAGGCATCCTAGAAAAAAAATGGCGCTTCCCGCGCTTTTCTTTCTTTTCTGCAGAAAAGATATGGCGCTTCCCGCGCTTCCCCGCCGCTGCTGCCGATGACAATGCTGTTTTCCGCGGTTTCCATTCTTTTTATTTATTTATTTACAGTTGGAGACTCGTTCCCGCCGGACTGTCTCTCTAGGTCTGAACGCCGACCTGCTTGCAGCGCCGGCCGTCTCCCGAGTGCTCCCTCCCCGTCTGTCACTGCTTGCCTCCGCCTTCGCTGCTTGGCCTAGCTGCAGAGCCAGCCGCTGGAGCCCCAGCCCGACGCCCAGGAAGGATTATTGCAGTACCTGCCACCAGCTTGGCTAGCTGGTGAAACTGCAGCTTTTTCTTTTTCTTGATTTTTTTCAACTTTGGACGCCAGAGGAATCGATGTCCTTGAGGTGCTGCCGAATTGCAGGTAAGTCCGTTTCCAATTCGTCGCCACTGTTGTGTCCGTGTGTTGATAGAGACACTGAAGACAGGAGTTGGTTTCACAGGTGTTTACTAAAAGTCTGGAGGGGAACTAACTGATACAACACAATATACAGGCTTATATAGCCCGAGTGGCCATTACCGGCATTACAGTACACATGGGGCTCTTAAAGGTACATACACTACAGACAGGCTAAGTGAGTGGGCAAGAACATGGCAAATGGGATATAATGTGGAGAAATGTGAAGTTATCCACTTTGGTAGGAAAAATAGAAAAGCAGATTATTTTTTTAAATGGTGAGAGATTGGGAAATGTTGGTGTTCAGAGGGACCTGGGTGTCCTTGTACACGAATCATTGAAAGTTAACGTGCAGGTACAGCAAGCAATTAGGAACGCAAATGGCCTTTATTACAAGAGGATTTGAGTATAAGAGTAAAGACGTCTTACTGCAATTATATAGGGCCCTGGTGAGACCACACCTGGAGTATTGTGTACAGTTTTGGTCTCCTTACCTAAGGAAGGATATACTTGCCATAGAGGGAGTGCAATGAAGGTTCACCAGACTGGTTCCTGGGATGGGGAGGATTGTCCTATGAGGACAGATTGAGTAGACTAGGCCTACTAGAGTTTAGAAGAATGAGAGGTGATCTCATTGGAATATACAAAATTCTTACAGGGCTTGACAGGGTAGATGCAGGGAGGATGTTTCCCCTGGCTGGGGAGTTGAGAACCAGGGGTCATAGTCTCAGAATAAGGGGTCGGCCATTTAGGACTGAGACGAGGAGAAATTTCTTCACTCAGGGTGGTGAATCTTTGGAATTCTCTATCCCAGAGGGCTGTGGAGGCTCAGTCTTTGAGTATATTCAAGACAGAGATCGATAGATATTTGAATATTAAGGGAATCAAGGGATATGGGGATACTGCAGGAAAGTGGAGATGAGGTAGAAGATCAGCCATGATCGCATTGAATGGCGGAGCAGGCTCGAGGGGCCGAATGGCTGACTCCTGCTCCTATTTCTTATGTTCTTATGTTATGTTCTTATGACGTCAGTGAGCGTGCAACACTCACTGGGCACCCGATTTGCAAAATTTATTATCGCCCCCTGCCTTAGCGCCTCACCCCGACAGCGACAGGGCGAGCAGGCGTGAAGCAGTCGGATGCCAGCTCCAGGGGCGCTACTTAAAGGGATCATGAGTAACGAGTCGCAGCTCTCAGGTTAGTGCAGTCTCACTGCTTCCTCGTCAGTTTGAGATTGTGCAACATTTTAACTCATTCACTTAAATGTTGTTTAGTCTCCGGAGTGTTGTGGCTACTAAAAATAAGTCACATTTATTGTCACAACATATAAAGTGCTGCACATCATCACATTAATGGGGCTGTACTGGCAGTCGACCGCACCCTCCAGGATCGACTGCGGGGGGGAGCGGAGGCAGCGAGAATGATTGCAAGATGTGGCCAGAGGGAGGAGGAGGGCCATCAGAGCTCTCAACAGAAGGCCTTACCCTCCGAGGGTATTCCGAGAGCACTTCTCCTACCTCCAATTAAGCGAGGAGCAGTTTATTGGAAGGCTCCGCTTCAGCAAGGAGGTGGTCACCGAACTCTGCCACCTCCTGCAACCAGACCTCAAGCCTCAGATCAGGGCAAACACGGGTCTCTCAGTGGCAGTCAAGGTCACCATCACCCTCAATTTCTTCGCCAGCGGATCCTTCCAGTCTGCAACAGGAGACATAGCGAACATCTCGCAGTTCGCCATCCATCGCTGCATACTGGAGGTCACAGAGGCTCTCTACAGTAGGAGGAGGGACTACATTTCCTTCCCCTTCACCAGAGAGAAGCAGGACGAACGTGCACGTGGCTTTGCCAGGATAGCCGGCTTCCCCATGGTGCAGGGCGCCATTGACTGCACCCACGTCGCTTTGCGGGCACCGCATAATGACCACAGACTTCGAATCCTCAATGCGAATGCCCGCTTTCCTGCCCGCTTTCCTGGCAGCAGCCATGATGTCTTCATCCTGCTGCCAGCACTCTTCCAGCCGCCACATCAAGCTCGCGGCTGGCTGGTCGGAGACAAGGGCTATCTGCTCTCTACCTGGCTCATGACTCCCCTCCGCAACCTCAACACTCCTGCCCAGCACTGATATAATGACAGCCATGCCACCACCAGGAACATCATCAAGCAGACCATTGGGGTGCTCAAGCAACGGTTCCGCTGCCTTGACCACTTGAGAGGAGCCCTCCTGTACCCAGTGGAGTGGGTGTCCCATTTTGTGGTGGTCTGCTGCATTCTTCACAACTTGGCCATCATTCGGGCCCAGTCCTTGCCACCAGGGATTGTGGGGCCACCTTAGCAGGAGGAAGAGGGAGAGGGGGAGGAGGAAGAGGAAGACAGGGAAGAGGAGGAGGAGAAGGAGGAGGAACAGGGGCGAGGGAGGAGGCAGCAACTCAGTCGGCCTTCTGGAAAGGTGGTCCGTGACCGCCTCATCAGACTGCGGTTCCAATAAATTAAACCCCAGACCCCCATTGCTCACCGCATCCCCATCATTCCATCCCTGTCACAGGCCATATCACAGCGCAAAGCTGAAATGAGGCACACCACAAAAGAATACAAACTGAATTAATAAATTTATCAATAATCAGTGAACACATATTTACAACAACAATATCACTTATTCACCCTTGTGCAATCCCTTAGTGCCTGTCGTTACTGTGCCTTTGTCTACTCCAGTGCTCCTATGAAGTGTTGGTCCTGTGGCTGCAGCACGGCTGGTGGAAGGCTGCTGAATGTCCATGTGGGAGACTTCAGATGGCCTTGCAGGACGCCCTCGACCAGCTCTGGACCTGGAAGTCCCAGCTGTAGACTGCACCACCTCAGCGTGGGTGGCAGCAGCCTGGGCTGGCTGGATGACGGGCAGCATCAAGGAAAATGGCGAAGTGCCATGGTGGGAGCAGGAATGCTGTCTTCCTGATAGAGGACAGCAGCTTCCTGCTCCACTGACCCACTGCCACTCCCCCGAGGCAGCACTTCAGCATCCTGTGATATCTTGAGAAACAGCATAAAAATATACACAACAGTAAGAACTGTACTGTACATGGCTTTATTATTATTTACATCAGTAGTCCACTAGGTGGCTCTACTGCACTTCTCCCTCCTTGTTGAAGAAGTTAATCACAGCAAATAATCATTGTACACGACTTGCATGGTATACACAACTCTTGGTATACATTCCTCAAATGGAACCCATTTTATGTTTCCAAATTCTACTGTAGAATTCTTTAACACAATCAAAAGAAATGAACTTATTTTCCATATTTACAGATTACATTTAACCACTGGTTTTCTGTTTCGAAGAGGATACCTCCTTTCTTGAGCAGAGCTTTCAGACCTTGTTGAAGGACTTTGACTCATTCTAGGCTGAGCCTTTGGAGAATTTTTCTCCAAGGGCTGACCTTGATCGATATTTGGACTCTCTACACTTTCAGACTGTTTGTCTGCCTGACTCAGGCTCGGATCTAAATTCTGACTTTGTCTTGGACTTGTTTCTGGTACGTCTGATGTAGGATTTGCTTCTGGTACTCTGCTTGTAACAAGACTATCTGACTCATCAGAATAAATTGAATCATCCCAGCTTTCAACTCCTTCCACATCTGTAGGTAAGATATGATCAATGTGAACAAATCTAACCTTTCCATGATCAAACATCTTGACCAAATATGTGCGAGGGCCACATATCTTCCTCTTCCTGGTAACCACTTTAACCATTTATGGTGATGGTTCTTCACTCTAACCTTCTGGTTCAACTTCACACTTCTCTCTCTAACTCTACTTTTATCATGACTCTCTTTCTGCCTTGATTGTTTCTCTTCTACGGACTGTGCCAAGTTTGGCTTTAACAACGAGAACCTGGTTCGTGGCTGTCGTTTGAGAAACAACTCTGCTGGTTTTCTACCAGTAGTGGTATGAGGAGTAGTCCAATAGGTAATCAGAAAATTTGCCAGTTTGTGGTCCAACAACAACTGACGTTTCTTTGGATTTGGATCCAACGTTTGCTTGATGAGGGCACGTTTGACAATTTGTACTGTGCTCTGCTGCACCATTTGAAGCAGGGTGGTGCGGTGGAACTTTGGTATGTTTCACACCATTTCTGCTCATGAACTGTGTGAACTCTTCTGAACAAAATTGCGGCCCATTATCAGACACAATTTCTTCTGGGAGGCTGTATGAAGAAAACATTCTTCTCAAATTGTCCAGTGTTTTGCTTGTTGTTGTTATCCTCATTGGAAACACCTCTAACCACTTCGAGGGATTATCTATCACTATGAACAATTGCTGTCCTTCTAGCTCAGTAAAATCTACATGTAACCTTTGCCACACTCTGGGAGGCCATTTCCATGGCTGTAATGGTACTGATGGGGGTTTTTTACTCACCGATTGACATGTTGTACACTGACTGACTATGTACTCTATCTCTTTATCTAAACCTGGCCACCATAGGTAACTGCGTGCAAAGCTCTTGGTCAAGCACATTCCCTGGTGCTGGTCATGAAGACCTCCAAACAATTTAGACCTGAACCCATTTGGGATAACCACTCTTGCTCCCCACATGATACAATCTTTATCCACTGCCAATTCATTCCTACGAACAAAGTATGGATGGATATCTTCCTCTGATACCTGATTTGGCCATCCATTTGCTATGTAATCATACACCTTTGACATAATTGGGTCACGTTTGGTTGCCCTACCAATCTCTTCAGCTGTGACTGGCAGCTAATCAATGTATGAGAAATAGAACACTTCTTCCTTAATGGGTGTAACTTGTGATGGGGATGGCAACCTGGACATAGCATCAGCATTCTGTGATCAGCTGATCGTCTGTACTCAATGTCATACGTATACACTGACAAAATCAAAGCCCATCTCTGCATTCGGGCTGCAGTTAAGATTGGAACTGGGGACTTTGGATGGAGGATTGCTGTCAGGGGCTTATGGTCAGTAACTATGGTAAACTTACGATCAAACAAGTATTTGTGAAACTTCTTAACACTAAAAATCTTCCCTTTCGATCTGCATATAATTCCGCTCACTGACACTGAGAGTGCGTGAAGCAAAAGCAATTGGTCTCTCCTCCACACTATCTAGTACATGAGAAATCACTGCCCCAACTCCGTACGGAGAGGCGTCACACGCTAGCTTAATCTCATTAGATACATCATAGTGAACTAACATGGTACTCTCTACTAACTAGCGTTTACACTCTTTGAATGCTGTGTCACATTCTTTTGACCACTTCCAAGGGACCTGTTTTCTCATCAGCTCATTCAGTGGATGTAACAATGTAGCCAAGTTTGGGAGGAACTTTCCGTAATAATTCAAAAGACCCAAAAATGATCCAAGTTCAGAGACATTCTTGAGTGCATTTCTGATTGCATCCAGCTTTCCCTTGGTTAGATGTAAACCATCTTTGTCTACTCTGTGCCCTAAGCACTCCACTGAGTTTTGAAACAACTCACACTTGTGAGCTGTCACTCATATTCCGTGCTTCTCTAGCCTTCTGAGCACTTCATTCAACACCTCATCATGGATTTGCCTGTTTGGTGCTGAAATGAGTATGTCATCCAAATTACACACTACCCCTTCATTCCCTTGCAAAATTTGGTTCATCACCCCCTGGACTATGTCGGGGGCAGAAGACACTCCAAATGGTAGCCCATTGAACTGATATAGGCCTCGGTGAGTATTTATAGTCAAGCATGACTTGGACACTTCATCTAACTCAAGTTGTAGGTAGGCTTTTGTTAGATCTAACTTCAAAAAGATCTGGCCACCTGTCAGCGTTGTGAACAAATCTTCCACATTTAGCAATGTATTGGGTAGATTACACTCTAGAACCTGGTTTACAGTTACCTTATAATCACCACACAACCTGACCTTACCATCTGACTTAGGTACAACAAAAATGGGTATAGCCCAATTACTCTGATCTACCTTAGAGATAATGTTCTCAGTTTCTAGTCTTTTGAGTTCTTGCTCAACTTTCTCCTTGAGTTCCTATGGTACAGGATGTGGTTTGCAGTAAACTGGTCTTGCGTCCTTCTGCGCTCTGACACTCACCTTGAAGTCTTGGATCGGACTGCCCGTTTCACTGAACACCTTCAGATGCTGCTTGATGACATCATCTTTCGATGAAAATGTCACTTCCACAAGAAAAATCTCATTCTAATCCAGCTTCAGTGATCCCAACCTATCTACCTATCAAGGCAGGCTTGTCTCCTGCCACTACTATGGGTCTGCAACAGGTGGTGAGGGAACCAACAAGAGGGAAAAACCTACTTGATCTCGTCCTCACCAATCTACCTGTTGCAGATGCATCTGTCCATGACAGCATTGGTGGAAGTGACCACCACACAGTCCTTGTGGAGACGAAGTCCCATCTTCATGTTGAGGATACCCTCCATCGTGTTGTGTGGCACTACCACCGTGCTAAATGGGACAGATTTCGAACAGATCTGGCAACTCAAAACTGGGCATCCATGAGGCGCTGTGGGCCATCAGCAGCAGCAGAATTGTATTCAACCACAATCTGTAACCTCATGGCCCGGCATATCCCTCACTCTACCATTGCCATCAAGCCGGGAGATCAACCCTGGTTTAACGAAGATTGCAGGAGAGCATGCCGGGAACAGCACCAGGCATACCGAAAAATGAGGTGTCAACCTGGTGAGGCTACAACACAGGACTACTTGCATGCCAAACAATGGAAGCAACATGCGATAGACAGAGCTAAGCGATCTCACAACCATCGGATCAAATCAAAGCTCTGCAGTCCTGCCACATCCAGTCGAAAGTGGTGGTGGACAATTAAACAGTTAACAGGAGGAGGAGGCTCCAAAAATATCCCCATCCTCAATGATGGTGGAGCCCAGCACGTGAGTGCAAAAGACAAGGCTGAAGCATTTGCAACTATCTTCAGCCAGAAGTGCCGAGTGGATGACCCATCTCGGCCTCCTCCTGAGGTCCCCAGCATCACAGATGCCAGTCTTCAGCCCATTCAATTCACTCCACGTGATGTCAAGAAACGGCTGAAGACACTGGATACTGCAAAGGCTATGGGCCCTGACAACATTCCGGCAATAGTACTGAAGACTTGTGCTCCAGAACTAGCTGCGCCCCTAGCCAAGCTGTTCCAGTACAGCTACAACACTGGCATCTACCCGGCAATGTGGAAAATTGCCCAAGTATGTCCTGTCTACAAAAAGCAGGACAAATCCGACCCGGCCAATTACCGTCCCATCAGTCTACTCTCAATCATCAGCAAAGTGATGGAAGTTGTCGTCGACAGTGCTATCAAGTGGCACTTACTCAGCAAAACCTGCTAACTGACGCCCAGTTTGGGTTCCGCCAGGGCCACTCAGCTCCTGACCTCATTACAGCCTTGGTCCAAACATGGACAAAAGAGCTGAACTCAAGAGGTGAGGTGAGAGTGACTGCCCTTGACATCAAGGCAGCATTTGATCGAGTGTGGCATCAAGGAGCCCTAGCAAAACTGAAGTCAATGGGAATCAAGGGGAAAACTCTCCATTGGTTGGAATCATACCTAGCACAAAGGAAGTTGGCTGTGGTTGTTGGAGGTCATTCATCTCAATCACATGACATCACTGCAGGAGTTCCTCAGGGCAGTGTCCTAGGCCCAACCATCTTCAGCTGTTTCATCAATGACCTTCCCTCCATCATAAGGTCAGAAGTGGGGATGTTCGCTGATGATTGCACACTGGGCAGCACGGTGGCCTAGTGGTTAGCACTGTTGCCTCACAGCGCCAGAGACCCGGGTTCGAATCCGGCCTCGGGCGACTGTCTGTGTGGAGTTTGCACATTCTCCCCGTGTTTGCGTGGGTTTTCTCCGGGTGCTCCGGTTTCCTCTCACAGTCCAAAGATGTGCGGGTTAGGTTGATTGGCTATGATAAATTGACCCTTAATGTTAGGGGGATTAAATACGTGGGGTTACAGGGATAGGGTGGGATATGTGTTGGTGTAGGGGTTACGGGGATCGGGTGGGATATGTGTCGGTGCAGGCTCGATGGGCCGAAATGGCCTCTATCTGCACTGTGGGGTTTCTGTGATTCTGTGTTCAGCACCATTCGAGACTCGTCAGATACTGACGCAGTCCGTGTCCATATGCAGCAAGACCTGGACAACATTCAGACTTGGGCTGACAAGTGGCAAGTAACATTCGCACCACACAAGTGCCAGGCAATGACCATCTCCAACAAGCGAGACTCTAACCATCTCCCCTTGACATTCAATGGCATTACCATCGCTGAATCCCCCACTATCAACATCCTGGGGGTTACCATTGATCAGAAACTGAAGTGGACCAGCCATATAAATACTGTGGCTACAAGAGCAGGCCAGAGGCTGGGAATTCTGTGGCGAGTGTCTCACCTCCTGACTCCCCAAAGCCTTTCCACCATCTACAAGGCACAAGTCAGGAGTGTGATGGAATACTCTCCACTTGCCTGGATGAGTGCAGCTCCAACAACACTCAAGAAGCTCGACACCATTCAGGATAAAGCAGCCCGCTTGATTGGCACTCCATCCACCACCTTCAACATTCACTCCCTCCACCACCGGCGCACTGTGGCTGCAGCATGTACCATCTACAAGATGCACTGCAGCAACTCGCCAAAGCTCCTTCAACAGCACCTTCCAAACCCGCGACCTCTACCACTTAGAAGGACAAGGGCAGCAGACGCATGGGAACATCACCACCTACAAGTTCCCCTCCAAGCCACACACCATCCTGACTTGGATCTGTATCGCCGTTCCTTCACTGTCGCTGGGCCAAAATCCTGGAACTCCCTTCCTAACAGCATTGTGGGTGTACCTACACCATATGGACTGCAGCGGTTCAAGAAGGCGGCTCACCACCATCTTCTCAAGGGCAATTAGGGATGGGCACTAAATGCAGGCCTAACCAGCCAGCGACGCCCACATCCCATCAATGAATTTTAAAAAAAGCTCTGACACTGATCCTTATCTTTCACTGGTACGGTGACACTTCCTACGACAGGGATTTGCTCTCCTGAGTAGCCTCGCAGCTCTACCTTTGACTTCTCTAGTCGATAATCACGCAACTTGTCGCGATATAGTGATTCCGGTACTACGCTCACAGATGCACCAGTGTCGATTTCCATGGGTATCCTGGTTCCTGCCACATCTGTTTGGATGACGATACCTCGCGAATCGCTGTTAGATACCTTCGTGCTCCTGATGACATGGATCTCCAGAAACTCCTCTTCCTGCTGCTTCTCTTCAATGGTATGTAGTGTCTGGCGATTTCTACTTCTAATATTGGCAGTCGGTTTACTCTTCTGTCAGCACGCCTTCGCAAGATGCCCAGTTTTCTTGCAGTAGAAACACTCTGCCTTCACATATGGACTGCTTTGAGCGATGTGTTGTCCCAGGCACCGATAACGCGACTTCAATGCACTGTTACCTTGGCCAGTTGCTGAGGTCTTGGGGCCCAACTGCCTTTTACTTTTAGCCTGCAGCCGATTCACCTCGGTTGTCTGATGACTGGAAATGGCGCGGAACTCTCGGGAGTATCGGTCGGCCATATCCATCGACATAGCTGTCTGACAAGCTAAGTCAAAAGCCAAGTTAGGGGTTGTCAACCATTTACTTCTGATACGTTCATTATTCAACCCACAAGCAAAGCGGTCACGCAAAGCTCGGTCCTGAAAGATTCCGAAATGACAGTGAATGGGTAGCTTTTTTAAAGCTGCAATGTACTCACTGATACTCTCGTCATTTAATTGATCACGTGTTCCAAAACGATAACGTTCAGCAATTTCCAGGGACTCAGGACTGTAGTGCTGTTCTAACTTGGTTAGGATCTCCTCCAGTGGCGTGACCTTCGGCTTGGCGGGAACAAGCACATTTTTCAGGGCTTCATACACCTCGGGGCCTGTTTCAGTCAAAAAAATAGACCATTTCATTTCTAAAACCGTCCAGTTACAGTTCACATCATCGGGGACTTCGACAATACTATTCACGGTGAGAAACATTTCTAGCCGCTCCACATACGCTCCAAAAGTCTCTCGGTCATGATGGAACTCACCCAAGCGCCCTATTATTCCCACAGGCTTGGACATCTGGACTCTGGCAACGTCAACACTTCAGCCACGTGTGCTTGAAATTTACCGCCCGGGATTTTTAAGTTTTTCTGCAAAACGAAGAACCTCTCACTGTCCCTCCATCGGTTGGCAGGATTATCCTCCCAACAAAAATTTCAGCAAGGGAATCCGCAATCGCATCCTCGTCGCCAATTCTGTGATATCTTGGGACACAGCATATATACACAACAGCACAACATGGCTTCCGGTAAGAACTGTACTGCATATGGCTTTATTATTATATACATCAGTAGTCCACCAGGTGGCGCTATTACACATCCCTAGCAATCTGTTGCAGCACAAATTGCTGGCCTACTATGACAACGTGAAAGCCCCGGTCGATGGTGGTAGACCCAGCCACGATGGCAGCAGTCAGAGCTTCCGTGGCATCAAGCTGAGACTGCATGAGAGCAGTCTGAGATTGGATGCCACCAAGCATCGACTGCATTTCAGCACTAAGACGTTGCATCGCTTCCGCCTGTGCTGCAATGGAAGCTGCCAGATCGTCCATCACACGTGACATCAGGTCTGGGTCGCCACAGTCTCTCTGGGAGTCCACCATCCTTTGCAGACTGGAAATGATGAGCTCTGTGCAATGTTGGAGGCGGACTCCTCCATGCTCCTTACCATTGCTGAAAGGCTCGGGGGCATCCTTGCCATTGCACCTTATCATCTCCCTGTGCATACCCATCACCCTTCTTCTAAAGGCCTCCCCATCGAGGTCCTCATCTGAGTTCTGTGCAGCAGAACTCGCGCGCGAACTCGTCCTCTGGGGAGTTGGCTCCAGGGCTACCCTTTCCCCTTGGCCTTGCTGCAGCCCACTTGTCCCAGGTGCATCACCCTGTGCAGATCCCGCTACTATACTAGCCTCTAAAGAACTTGTAGAGCCAGTATCTGATCCGGTACCCAAATCCATGCCCATCTTTCCCGGAACTCCATGTTTGAATCCCTCCAATCAGGTTTCCGCCACTGCCACAGTACCAAAATGGCTCTTATCAAAGTCCCAAATGATATCCTATGTGACTGTAACCATGGTAAACTATCCCTCCTGATCCTTCTCGACCTGTCTGCAGCCTTTGACACAGTTGACCACACCATCCTCCTCCAACGCCTCTCCACCCTTGTCCAGCTGGGTGGGACTGTCCTCGCCTGGTTCCATTCTTATCTATCCAGTGGTAACCAGAGGATCAGCTGCAACGGCTTCTCTTCCCACTCATGCACTATTACCTCTGGTGTCCCCCAAGGATCTATCCTTGGCCCTCTCCTATTTCTCATCTGCATGCTGCCGCTCAGCGATATCATCCGAAAACACAGCGTCAGTTTCCACATGTACGCTGACCGCACCCAACTCTATGACTCTATGACTCTTCCTCACCACCACCTCTCTCGACCCCTCCACTTTCTCTAAATTGTCAGACTGCTTGTCCGACATCCAGTAATGGATGAGCAGAAACTTCCTCCAACTAAATTTTGGGAAGAACAAAGCCATTGTCTTCGGTCCCCGCCACAAACTCCGTTCCCTAGCCACCGACTCCATCCCTCTCCCTGGCTACTGTCTTAGGCTGAACCAGACTGTTCATAACTTTGGTGTCGTATTTGACCCCAAGATGAGCTTCCGACCACATATCTACGCCATCACTAAGACCGCCTGTTTCCACCTCCATAACATCGCCCGACTCTGTCCCTGCCTTGGCTCATCTGCAGCTGAAACCCTCATCCATGTCTTTGTTATCTCTAGAATTGACTATTCCAATGCACTCCTGGCTAGCTTCCCATCTTCCTCCCTTCATAAACTTAAGCTCATCCAAAACTTGGCTGCCCATGTCCTAACTCTTACCAAGTCCCATTCACCCATCAGCCTTGTTTTCGCTGACTTACATTGTCTCCCAGTTAAGCAAGGCCTCCATTTTAAAATTCTCATCCTTGTTTTCAAACCCCTCCATGGCCTCGTCCCTCCCTATCTCTCTAACCTCCTCCAACCCTCCGAGATCTCTGCGCTCCCCCAATTCTGGCCTCTTGCCATCCTCGATTTTAATCGCTCCACCATTGGCGGCCAAGGCCTTAAGCTCTGGAATTCCCTGCCTAAACCTCTCTGCCTCACTACCTCTGTCCTCCTTTAAGACGCTCCTTAAAACCTACCTCTTTGACTAAGCTTTTGGTCACCTGTCCTAATATCTACTTACGTGGTTTGGTGTCAAATTTTGCTTGATAATCGCTCCTGTGAAGTGCCTCAGGACATTTCACTACATTAAAGGTGCTATATGAATGCAAGTTGTTGTTAAATCACTTTTCCCCTGCTCCTATCACTTTCAGCTGTAACTAGCAAGTGCAAGGAACTCATGGATTTCTTTAACACTAAGATAGAGGCCATCTGTTCAGCTGCTTCCTCCTTTGCTTTGTCAACTAAGCAAAACTATTCCCCATGCTCTAGCCCTGAACCTTACTTCACTCCTATCTGCCCCATGCTCTCTCTGAGCTCACCTTGTTCATGAGATCAGCCTCCTGCACCTTTGACTCCATTGCAACTAAACTGTTGACTATCAAGCTTCCCTTTCTAGCCTCCCCCACCCCACCCCACTGGTTGATATTGTAAATGATTTCTTCTTTTCAGTCTCTGTCCCTCTCCCTTTCAAGACTGTTACCATCCCCCTCAAAAAAAACTCTTGACCTCTCTGCCCTTGCAAACTTGTGCCCCTTCTCCAACCTTCCGTTCCTATCCTAAGTTCTTGAACATGTTATCCCCTCCCGGATTTGTGTCCACCTCTTGGTGACATCATCCGGACATGAGATCAACTTCCTCAAGTAGGCTGATGACACCATTTCCACTCTCTCTCTTGACCCCTCCACTGCCTCTGTTTTTTCAGACAACTTGCCTGATATCCAGTCTTGAATGAGCCACAATTTCCTCCAGCTCAAAATTGGGAAGACCAAAGCCATCGTCTTTGGTCCCTACTGCAAATTCTGTCCCCTCAGTACTAACTCACCAGCCCTCCCTGGCTACTGTCTCAGGCTGTACCAGGCTATTGCACCCTTGGCATCCTATTCAACCCCGACCTGAGCTTTTGATCACATATTCTCCCCATCACAGAGACCAACTACTTCCACCTCAATAACAATGTTGCCTTAGTCTATCTGCTGCTGAAAGCCCACTGATGTCTTTGTCACCTCAATATTCCAGTGCTCTCTAGGCTCGCTTCCCATTCTCCATTCGATGCAAATCTCAACTCATTGGTTTCCAGGTCATGACCTCATAGAATTACATAGAATATACAGCACACAAACAGGCCATTCAGTCCAACCAGTCCATGCCGGCGTTTATGCTCCACACGAGCCTCCTCCAGTCTTTCCTCATCTAAATCTATCAGCATAACCCTCTATTCCCTTCTCCCTCATATGCTTGTCCAGCCTCCCCTTAAATGCATCTGTACTATTCGCTTCAACCACTCCCTGTGGTCGCAAGTTCCACATTCTCACCACTCTTTAAGCAAAGAAGTTACTTCTAAATTCCTTATTTGATTTCTTGGTGACTATCTTATGTTGAGGGCCTCCAGTTCTTTTGCTCTTCCCCACAAGTGGAAATATTCTCCCTGTATCGACTCTATCAAAACCTTTCATTATTTTAAAGACTTCTATTAGGTCACCCCTCAGCCAAGAGAAAAGAGACCCAGCCTGTTCATCTTTTCCTGATAGATATAACCTCTCAGTTCTGGTATCATCCTTGTAAATCATTTTTGCACCCTTTACAGCTGAACCCTTTGTGTTGTTTATTGGTATTATCTTCCCTTTATAAATTATGCAGCCTTGCAATAAAAGGAGACATGCTTTTTTTTTATATCTAAAGTTCATTTTCTTGCAATTCAATTAAACTGAAGGAGTCGGTGAGACTGAAATGAAAACATGTTTGTTAAGCTCACTGTTTAAAAAAGATGATTGTTTCTCAGATTCCCATAACTCTCAAACATAAACAACAGCTAGCATTTCTATTGCTCTCCCCGCTTACATGAACATGCCTCGCAGTGCTTAACACAAATAAAGAAAAATAGTAGGCACAGAGCGGTAAGGAAAATAGAGAACGTAAGGGCGGGTTTTGAGGTTTTTGAAAGCAGTGAGGGAGATGTTATGGTGGAGGGAAGCAGGCAGAAGGCAAGAGTGCAGTGGCTGAATGAGTGGCCACCGATGGTGGGATTGGAGGGAGTGGAGGGCGAGGAGTAGCCGAATGTTATCGGAGTGGAGGGTGCCTGTACGGACATCAGGCTGAAAGATATCACAAAGGTAGGATGGGTGAGGACTTTGAGGGATTTGAAATTTGAAGAATTTTGAAGTAAACGCATTGTAGGATGGGGGGCTACTGGAGCTGAGAGAGGGCGGGAATGTAGGAGAGCATGCAGGCCGTGGCATTTTGAATGAGTTGTAACTTGTGACAGGGAGACTGGCTAAGAGAGAATTAGAGAAGGTCAGCCTTGGTGGTGAAAGCTTGGACTTGGGTTTCAGTGGCACTGAGAGAAGTAGAGGCAAAGAGGGACATGTTGTGGAGGTGGAAGAAAGTAATCTTCATGACAGAATGGATGTGGCGAAGAAGCTGAGCTCAGGGTTGAGTCGTGCGCCAAGGTCCTGCACCTTCTGACTCGGCCTGAAGTGGCAGACATGGAGATTGATGGAATTAAGGTCAGAGCCACTTAGGTTCTGGTGGAAGCCAAAGATAGCTTTTATTTTGCTAACATTAATTGGGAGAACGTTTTTGATCATCCAGGCCTTGATGTCAGATATACAGTTGCAGAGTCTCTGGGGGTGATTTTCATTCAGAAGTCGGGAAGTAGGCGGGACTACAACTTTCGGGGTTGTAGTCCCGCCTCCATCGAGATGCGGCCAATCCACGCGATTTTAACAAGACGTGTTGACAGATGAAATATCAGTGTTTCACAGCTGTTTGAAGCTGTCAAACACTGACAGTCTTACAGGAAACTTTGGTTTATCCGGAGGTTGTATGTCCGGAAACCTCGATCTAACGGCAGAAATCAGCAGCCGTTTTGGTTAGTTTTTTTTTCTTCTCCTAGCATTTTTTTAATAGTCAGGCTCTGGAAAGCGTCCCTGTAGCTTAGCAACAGCTTCAGAGACGCTTCCAAGGTACGGGCCGAGTGTTTACAAGCTGTTGCTAAGCAACAGTGTTTGTTGTCAGATACGGAGATGAAAACCTCCGTATCCTTCAACATTAGCGCTGGTCTATCCGGAAGTTTTAATTGATCGGCAGCAGCTCGGTCCCGTCGGTGCCGGATATCGCGAAGTTTCCCGTACTTCTAACCTGAGTCCTTCTACGCAGACTCAGTTAGAAATCTCACTGGCACAGAAAACTGCAGGCTGTCAGTTTTGACAGATCGCGGCCATTCTGCTTTCTGTGCCGGCTGAATGATGGACCCCCGAAACCTAAAGGAAGGAAGGCTGTAAAGGTAAGTACAGGTAATTTAAACTTCTTTACACACTTTAGACACACCAAACACACTTACCTTTGCATTCATGCACCCATCACTCACCTGAACACTGACATCTCGACCCCTCCAAGTCCTTCAACCCGACGTCCCGACTCCTCTAACTTGGCGTGGTTTGGAGCCATTGGGAATCCCACACGACAACCTTCAAAATAGGGATTAGGCTAAAAACTGCCTGTTAACTACCTGTTAACAGGCAGTTAATTGGCACTAATCCCTTCCCACCTCGGGTCGGCGGGTCCCAGTGCGGGGCGGGTACCCGCCTCCTTTGAAACTTACATGGAGGCGGGTTTTGGGCAGGATGGTGTTGGGACCCCCGAATTCGGGAATTTAACCCCCCGCACGCCTCCAATCCCGACTCCACGGCACACTGAAAATCTGGCCCTCTGTGTTGATGAAGCGTAGTGCTGAATAAGCATTATATCACCAAGGGGTCTCATGTACATAGCAGCGAAGAGCAGCGAACCAAGGAGGGGTGTCTGGATTATATCGGAGCTGACCGTGTACTATTACATGATGATATTTATTGGTTCATGGTGTACATCGTTTGCAGCTGCTATACTGGAATCTAAACATCACTACTTCAGCACTCAGGATATGGCTTGGCTGCTGTCCACTAGAACTTGCACAGTGTATGTTTTTTTATTCATTTATGGGTTGTGGGTGTCGCTGACAGGGCCAACATTTATTGCCCATTCCTAGTTGCCCTTGAGAAGGTGGTGGTGAGCCACCTTCTTGAACCGCTGCAGTCCGTGTGGTGAAGGTACTCCCACAGTGCTGTTAAGTAGGGAGTTCCAGGATTTTGACCCAGCGACGATGAAGGAACGATGATAAATTTTCAAGTCAGGATGGTGTGTGACTTGGAGGGGAACTTGCAGGTGATGGTGTTCCCATGCGCCTGCTGCCCTTGTCCTTCTAGGTGGAAGAGGTCGCGGGTTTGGGAGGTGCTGCCGAAGAAGCCTTGGTGAGTTGCTGCAGTGCATCTTGTAGATGGTACACACTGCAGCCATGGTACGCTGGTGGTGGAGGGAGAGAATGTTTAAGGTGGCGGATGGGGTGCCAATCAAGCGGGCTGCTTTGTCCTGGATGGTATCGAGCTTCTTGAGTGTTGTTGGAGCTGCACTCATCCAGGCAAGTGGAGAGTATTCCATCACACTCCTGACTTGTGCCTTGTAGATGGTGGAAAGGCTTTGGGGAGTATTTATATTAGTGCAGGTGTAAATAAAACACAAAAACCCCATTATTTAATGGTGCGGGCATTAAGCGTTATAAAACCATACTCCAATTTCATCTTCAATCTCCATTAAGAACTTGAATGTTCCCAATCTTTTTATGGACATCCTAATGAGCATCATTCCTTGCTGCACAGAAGCAAGCACGTGTATGAAGAGCATTGTTCGTTCAGCAGCAGATGACATTGCCTCCTAACATTAGCAATCATGGAAGTCGGAGAGTGTTGAAGAGAAACAGAACGCATCTCTACAGGGCGGTGTACAGTCAATGGATCAGTGGTCACCTGGTCCTCTCATTACTATCTCTCTGAACATGCTCCGATTAATTTATCAAGGATGCTCAGAATGCAGATCATGGATTGTGCTAGTGAGTAATCAGGGATTGAGCCTGTCTTAATCTGTTTAGCATTGTCAACAAATATTTAAGATCTCAGCAGGCCTGTGGATCAGCTGCAATGTTCTGCTTTGCAAATGAAGTAATCTCTATTCAGCACAATTCCTCTCTTCTGTTGTTTTTACCACAGGGCTCCTTTTAATTGTTTGCATTCATTGCCTCCTTTCATCACTCATCCTTATTGGAAACTTGCATGCCCTATACTCTTATATACTATTAATGTGGAATACACTTATTAGTGTGGAAAATGCATTAAAGGCATTGTGCTGCCTTGCAAGCAAGAATGTAGATGGCAGAAAATGATTTGGTGTCATGATATTGTCACTGAGTGTCTATATCTTGATGTTTACTCCAAGTATCTGAGGGGTATGTTTGCTGTGCAGTTGGTGCATTTTGCCAGTGCCTGTATCAGAACCTGGGCCGTCCTCTTCTTTGATTTTCTCTTATGAATGACTCTGATCTTTCAGGCCCTAAAGTGGATTCTCAGATGTTGGAAACAGAGAATTTCATTTTGAAGCAACATCAGAACTGAACTAAGGTTAAACCTTATGCTGTGGCTTAGCCACGTGTAGTTTTTGAGAATGTCACAATGCCAGAAGAGGGCCTTAGTCCACTTACATTTCAGCATCACTCTGTGAATGTGAATTCTTTGAGGCAGCCCCTCTCCTGTGGTAAAACTTCCTTGGCTCACTATGTATAGTCAACTCGGAAATAAGTCCACAAAGGTTTCCTCTCTTCAGCGTTTCCATTGAAATTGTAATCATATTCAACGTGAAGCGACTACATGAGCTTTCACCCCCAGCAGCTTATCCACTCTCGCAGGCTCTGAACCTTAAACTATAGTCGTAGAATGTCTTCCCTTCCCTGCCCTGTCTCTCAGTGTCTAGTACTTTAATTTAATAATTCTACCCCGTGTTCTGTCACGCCAGTCATGACTTTTTTTTAAAGAACAGAAACACTTTCCATTGGGGGTTGTGTTCTGGGTGAAATTTTGCATGTTACCGATTTGGGGCTTTGCTCACCTGCAGTGCAAATCAAAATTTTTGCCATGCACTGCCGATGGCCGCTTAAATTTCCGATTTAATCCAGCAGCATGCCAAACTCTCTATCTGCGCACTCACTCATAAATTACCTCCTCTATACCCGTTAATAGATTTTGGGGGGGCAGGGTCTATATGCGGGTTCAGTCTATAGGGAGATCAATATTACTCTCAAGTTTTTTTAATTTCCCCCGACATTCGCCCAAAAGTTATCATATTTATCAAATTCAGTTTCATAATTTGTCATGGTGGAATTTGAACTTAGAATTGTTGGTTGTTAGTCCAGTGCCCTAATCACTAAATGACTAAACCAGTCTCTTTCTTTGTCTTATTTGCAGATGCCACATAAAATTAAAGAAGGGTTTTTTGTTCAGAATTGTCTCAGTTTGGTTATATTCTCTCTACTTTTTTTTACTTTGAGAAGTCTCTCTTTTCACTTAGCTGAACCCGCATATGGACCCTACTCCCAAAAAGATCTACTAACAACCAACAATTCTAAGTTCAGATTCCACCATGGCAAATTATTAGGTCATTTATGAGTGAGTGCACGGATAGAGAGTTTGGCATGCTGCCGAAGTAAAGCGGAAATTCGGGCGCCCATCGGCAGTGCATGGCAAAAATTTTGATTTGCACAGCAGGTGAGCAAAGCCCTGAATCGATAACATGCAAAATTTCACCCAGAACACAACCCCCAATGGAAAGTGTTTTTCTTCTTTAAAAAAAAAGTCATGACTGACGTGACAGAACACGGGGTAGAATTATTAAATTAAAGTACGAGACACTGAGAGACAGGGCAGGGAAGGGAAGACATTCTGCGACTATAGTTTAAGGTTCAGAGCCTGCGAGAGTGGATAAGCTGCTGGGGGTGAAAGCTCATGTAGTCGCTTCGCGTTGAATATGATTACAATTTCAATGGAAACGCTGAAGAGAGGAAACTTTTGTGGACTTATTTCCGAGATGACTATACATAGTGAGCCAAGGAAGTTTTACCACAGGAGAGGGGCTGCCTCAAAGAATTCACATTCACAGAGCGATGCTGAAATGTAAGTGGACTAAGGCCCTCTTCTGACATTGAGACACTTTCAAAAACTACACGTGGCTAAGCCACAGCATAAGGTTTAACCAGTTTGTTAGTTCAGTTCTGATGTTGCTTCAAAATGAAATTCTGTTTCCAACATCTGAGAATCCACTTTAGGGCCTGAAAGATTAGAGTCATTCATAAGAGAAAATCAAAGAAGAGGACAACCCAGGTTCTGATACAGGCACTGGCAAAATGCACCAACTGCACAGCAAACATACCCCTCAGATACTTGGAGTAAACATCAAGATATAGACACTCAGTGACAATATCATGACACCAAATCATTTTCTGCCATCTACATTCTTGCTTGCAAGGCAGCACAATGCCTTTAATGCATTGTTTTTGTTCTTCAAATAAAAGTCATGACCGACGTGACAGAACGCGGGGTAGAATGATTTAGCAGGACATGTGGGAGAATGCCCCGCTTTATATTAATCTGACCACTAAAAAGCCATTGAAAGAATTTGGATTGCAGCAGTCTACGCTGATAGATTTCATTCAGTGTTTACCAGACTGAATGGGCTGGATTTTTACTCGGAGGCGAGGAGGGAACGGGGATACTGGATTGTGGTCGGGAAGCCCGGAAGAACGGGATTCCCTCAGGCCCTGCCGAATTTAACGGCAGGACCTGATTTTTTTTAAAAAGCCTCCATTTCCCGGCTGCAGCGAGCCAGATTGAGAGGCTGGCTGGTTGTCAGGCGGGTAAGGCCTTCGGCACCAGGCCGCAGCCGAGGAGCGGAGAGGCGGGACAGAGGGATCGGAGGCCTGGGGGTGAGTAGGAGATTGGTGGCCTCGGGGTGAGAGCGCAGGCCTCGGGAGCTCGTGGGAGAGGTCGGGGGGGGGGAGATCGCAAGGGTCGGGAGGTTGTCCGACCACGGGGGGGGGGGGGTTGGTGAAGCAGCTTACGAAAGGCACTTACCTCCTGGATCCAGCAGTTCTCGACTTCTTTTACACGCCAGGTTTCCCAAGGTGCAGTAAACCCTGCTGGCCAGAGTTAAATTTGAAATGGTGGATCAATATGTGGCAAGTAGCCTCATTATAATATTTAAATTGCCAGCCTGTCTCCTGGGAGCGGATTGGTTGCCTGCCCCCTGTCCAGCCTCCGTTAAAACCAGAAATGGACGGGTTGGGGTCAGGATTTCGATTTTTAACACTTTAACCTCCCACCCGATTTTTAGGGTTAAAATTCCCTCAATGTCTCAGATGTATTTACAGTGTAAATATTCTTACTTTTGACCTTTTTTTCATTTCAGATTCCCATTTCTTCTCTTATGTCATTCATTGAAGCCGTGGAAGTTGGATACTTGAAGTATAAAAACCCCTATCACAATCTATTACATGCAGCAGATGTTACGCAGACTGTCCATTATTTTCTCCTGAGAACAGGCGTTGTGGTAAGTACTGCGGGGCACACCCATGCAAACTTGCCGTTGTGCAGTTAATGCACTGAAACCGAAAGCATCAAAGCATTTTCTATCTTTTTTTGTATAAGGTAAAGCACAAAAGAGAGGGTAATCCCACAGGGGCCATTGGCCTGCTCTTCATTCAATGAGCAGCGCTGCCGTGTCCCCCTGGTCCCTGAACGAGGAATGTCACTGCAAGTGAGTTGCACATACATACGTCAATCTAAAGTTGCTTATCTGTTAAAGTGAGCCTTGCTCGTATATTTATTCCACTGGGTATGTTCGTCAATCCTGAGCTGTCTGCAGGAGCACTGCTGTAGAGGGACGCAGCACAGATGATCAGAGCTACAATCTCTCTGATCGACTCAGTCTTCGAGGTGAGAGATTGGTTAATTCAACCCTTATAATCGTGTTTCTGATTGGAGCCATTACTTTTGCATGTTTACTCATTACTAGCAGAATCTAAATTACATTTGTCCCATCCATTTGTCAGGCACCTCAGCACCGCCAGTGCGCAGCTATGTGCATCCACGCCTCACAGCGTCTGACTTTACGCCTGGCGCAATGGGTCATCTTTTCTCTGTTCGGTAGACGTTGCGAACAAGTAGACAGCGTAGCAGGTTACTCCTGTTGGAAAATGTCAATGGATTATCAGTCTGAGGCTGGCACCACACTGGAGACTGCTCAAAAGTGGAGAATTAGCAAAAGGAAAATTAAATTCAAGTTCTGCTGATTAGATCCTCAGTGAAGGTCAATCATGAGACACTTGTGCAGGATTGCTTGGGAAGAAGGACATATAAAGCAAAATTAAATATAAAACCACACCTGAGTATGACATCTCCTCTACCTTCCCTCAAATAGCTTCCAAAAAATAGGTGTAACGCAGAGGGAAGATGGGCACTAATCCTTTGTCTCCTGTTCTCTACCTGCCCTGAACTTCCTCTGTGGCTTTTCTGGTGTTTGCCTGACTGCAAATGAAAGTCTGCATATAAATTTCCTTGAATATTGTTGGCTACAGGTCAGGGGCAATCTGATGCGACTGTTTCCTGAGCTATTGTTTAGGCATTTTTGATCTTAAAATGACAGGCTGGTATTGCCATGAAAGGCTTTCTGTTGCTTCAGAACTTAGTGATGAAGGTTGTGTTCAGTACTGTCGCCCGTTTCCCCCCTGTTTGCAATTATGGTTTATTTGGATGCCCTCCTTAGAGCCATTACATCGTTTGCCTGTCACATTACGAAAATCGTCCCGCTGTCTGACCAAACAAACTACTCTGTCCTACCTGGAATAAAGAGAAGCTTCACAGTCAAATTAGTACACAGCATCATTCTTCACAAACACACTTACTTTCCCGGTTGCTCAACGCCCAAAATGCACCAATATCACGGTAACACTTCACCAACACCGCACATGTCTGTGTGTGTGTGTGTGTGTGCATGTATGTTCATGGTTATGAGTGTGCGTATGTGTGTCTGTGTGTGTGTGCATGCACGTGTGTGCATGTGTGTATGTGCGTGTGTATATTTTGAGGGTGAATTCCTTCGGGTCTTTTTCTCCGCCACCATAACTTCGGCATAAGTTTGGCAGAAACCCTGGTTCCATGTGTAAATGGCGTTTCCACTGAACGTCTGCCAAAGTTACAGTAACTGAATGGGAAAAACCCCCAAGGAACATTACATGAGTGCCCAGGCTTCTGCTTGGCCTACTCTGTCATCCCAGCCATGGTACATCAGAATGAACCTTTAAATAAATGAACAGATCACCGACATGCAAATTTCAGCTTCCGGCGAACTACCGTGGATTTCAGCACTCATTAATATTCATCAGCACCTGACAGTGAAAAATCCAATCTTCCATCCAGCCTCAAATTGTCATAAATTGCTCTATGGCCTAAAAATTCATCTCATGCATTATCTCATCACGCCACCCGTTATACACAGTGCCTGATATTCAGTTCAATTGACTGCAGCGGAGCTGAATATCAGACGCTGCGTATAACGAGCAGCCAATCCGATACCACCCGCTTAGCGCCACTGCCCGAGATGCATTTCTAGACCTGCGTCTTTTATGGGGCTTCCTTTATACCTGTCCCTTTAACGTTGCTGCCTTTAGGGAACTAAAAACACCCAGACTTCCTCTTCCTTTCTTGCCTGTGCCCAATATCGCCACCACCTACACCCAACGAACACGTGCATTATTTAAATTAAGCACCAAAGGAAGCTTAGGTTCGGAGGTTACATTCCCAGCGGAGTGTACTTCATAGAATCAAGGAATCATAGAATGATACAGTACAGAGGAAGGCCATATGGCCCATCGTGCCAGCTCTTTGAAAGAGATACCAATTAGTCCAAATTCCCTGCCTTTTCCCCACAGCCCCGCAATTTTTTCCCTTTCGAGTATTTATCCAATTCTCTTTTGAAAGTTATTATTGAATCTGCTTCCACCGTCCCTTTCAGGCAACGCATTGCAGACCACAACAACTCGCTGCGTTAAAAAAAAACCTCCTCGTGTCGCCTCTGTTTATTTTGCCAATCACCTTAAATCTGTGTCCTCTGGTTACTTCTGGTACATTCCATTCAAATTGCACATGGGGAATGCCTGGAGGGGAAAATCGGTCTTCAGGTAATGGTCAGTGAGAAGGAATATGCTGCCCACAGTTTGAGTGCAGTCACTATTGTGAGAACAAGGTGGCAGAGGATATCGTCCCATGACTCACAGAGCAAACTACCCCGGCGTCAAATTTACCACAACAGAGTGAGTCAGCTGCCTGGGTATGATAGTGGTGTGATACACGGTGACGCTAGGGCTCAGCAGGGCGTCCAACGCTGAGGTGCCTCTCAATGACTTGCAAACGGCCATTCACACTGCAGTACCAGTAGTGCTGAAGGACACCATTTCTTTCCATTTTTATACCAGTACACCTGGTACACTCCATTCAGGAGGGTAGCTGAAGACCTCTCTCACCATGTGCTCATCTACATACAGTTCAGCAATGAGCTGGTTGTCTTATGAGGAAAGGTTGAGCAGGTTGGGCCTATACTCATTGGAGTTTAGAAGAATGAGAGGGGATCTTATTGAAACATATAAGATTCTGAAGGGGCTTGATAGGGTAGATGCAGAGAGGATGTTTCCCCTCGTGGGGGAATCTAGAACTAGGGGGCATAATTTCAGAATAAGGGGGCACCCATTTAAAACGGAAATGAGGAGGAATTTCTTCTCTCAGAGGGTCGTGAATCTTTGGAATTCTCTTCCCCAGAGAGCTGTGCAGGCTGGGTCATTGAATATATTTAAGGTGGAGATAGACAGATTTTTGAACGATAAGGGAGTCGAGGGTTCTGGGGAGCGGGCAGGGAAGTGGAGTTGAGGCCAAGATCAGATCAGCCATGATCTTATTGAATGGCGGAGCAGGCTCGAGGGGCCAAATGACCGACTCCTGCTCCTACGTCTTATGTTCTTATGACCTACTATAATATTAAAAATACAGCAGTAGGTTGGTAGCTCCCTGAAAGTACGGGGTGTCATGGACTGTGTACATTTAACCCACTGAGTGCCCTCAAACAAAGCTCGCACCACAGATGAGGAGCAGCTCCAAGCCATGGAACACTAGGAATGTGATGGAGCAGCGCGCCAGGGAAACAGATGTGTGAGGCGCTCATTTCTTCATCCTTCCAGTAAGTTTCTCAATTGGCGAATCAAACCGTTCTGTTGGGCGTATCACAGGCACACAACTGCCAGCTGATTCACCTGATACCCTTGTGTTGGGTTTAATTTTGGACAACTGCCATTCTTCATAATTAAAGAATGACAAACACGTGTTAGAAGTGCTGTTTTGTTCAGTGGTTGAGTGGACATGGATGTGTTTCAGTGTGTATTTTCTGATGTTTATCCCTTGTAAGTCACAGCTTCTGCAGAGGCTGAAAATGAGTGTATGAATGCGTAATGCATTTGTCGAACATTGTCCACTATACGAAGAGGCGGTATTATTTTAATAATATGTCATGTGACATGAATCTTGTCATTCATGTGGAAATGACTTATGAAATGATACTGGGCGGCCTGCTGGTGGCGCTGTCCAGGGAGAGTATAAATACTCGGGCATGGGCCCAGCTTGCTCAGGACATTCTTTAACAGGAACTAGTGAAGGACACAACTAGATCTCCATGTTGAAAAACAGTTGATTAAAGCCTTGTTTAATACTTAGACCAAGGGCCTAGTAGTTTTCTTACGTCATCATGTCTGCACGTATGTCTTCTGTAGTTCCTCTAGCCGACGGTTGCTCAGCCAACTGGCAGGCTGCATGGGGCTGATGAAGCCTGCTACCTATATCTATGGATAATCCTGATGTACCTACACCAGTGTCAGGGACTTTCCTTAGTGGAATCGCTGTGAGCTTACTTCTTCCAGAGGTGGCGCCTGCAGTCACTTGTGAAGGGTTATATGATGGCGTTCCTCCTGTTCTGTTATCCATGTGGGAGGGATTCAAAAAAACGATGTGGTTACCAGTACTTTAAGGCTCTACTTACCATGAGGCCCAAAATCAATCAGTGGAATCCAAGCCCTGAGTTGAATTTATTGCCTGGTTAGTGATGTATTGTTTTGAACAAACGTGTGTGTCTTTTAGGCAAAACGAGCCTGAAGTAAGCCCAGATGGCATTGCTAAATTTGTTTCGGATATATTACAAATCTGCAATAAAGTATTACATTTTAGCGGTGATTCCTTGGCCTGGTGCTCCCAGAGAGAGCATCTTGTGAAATTGCAGATATGTTGCACTTGATTTTCCATCTATTAAAGTTAATAGGTGGAAACTCACATCTGAGGCATCATTGGAGACGCTTCCACTGGCTTACTCTTCCTCTTACTCCTCCTCCTCCAGCTCTCCCTCCTCCTTTTTAAGGATGTGCCACAATCCCTGGTGGCAAAAGCTGTACCCTCATGATGGCTAAGTTGTGGAGCATGCAGCAGACGACCACGAAATGGGACACCCGCTCTGGAGAGAACTGGAGGGCTCCTCCCGAGCGGTCAAGGTAGCAGAACCGTTGCCTGTGCACACCAATGATCTGCTCAATGATGTTCCTGGTGTTGAGGGGAGTCATCAGCCTGGTGCAGAGCGGATAGCCCTTGTCTCCGAGCAG
Organism: Somniosus microcephalus; assembly: GCF_052327205.1. Lineage (NCBI taxonomy): Eukaryota > Metazoa > Chordata > Chondrichthyes > Squaliformes > Somniosidae > Somniosus > Somniosus microcephalus. Next base: position 270,810,822 of record NC_140993.1, read on the forward strand.
CCACCCTCGGGTTTGACGTTGTGGCTGGAAGATTGCTGGCACACCGGACTGGCGCAAGAAGAAGGCATCATGACTGCTGCCAGGATACTGGGCATTGACCATCATGATGCGCTGGGCGAGGTCACACAACAATTGCTCGTTAAGTGAGTGGTAGCCTTTGCGGTTATGGAACATCTCAGGATTGGTATACTGTACCCGCAAAGCCACGTGTGTGCAGTCGATGGTGCCCTGCACCATGGGGAAGCCCGCTATCCTGGCAAAGCCACATGCACACTCGTCCTGCTTCTCTCTGTTCAGAGAGAAGACAACATAGTCCCTTCTCCTGGAGTAAAGAGCCTCTGTGACCTCCTGGATGCTGCAATGGATGGCGAACTGGGAGATGTTCGCTCTGTCTCCTGCTGCACACTCATTGATGTCACAATCTGCCTCATTTCTATTTCTCTAGCGAACGCTGGCAATGGCAACACTGCCGACCTGCCGAATGGTGGCCACTGCGGGACCCACCGGGAGCGGGAGGAAGCGAGTCGGTCGCCATTTTTTCAGCAAAACGGGCCTTAACAGCCAGCGCTAAACCCCCGAATCAGGGGGACATAGACTGGTGAAATGGACAGAAACATGGCAGATGAAATTTAACACCGAAAAGTGTGAAGTGATACATTTTGGTAGGAAGAATGAGGAGAGGCAATATAAACTAAAGGGTACAATGTTATGAGGGATGGATGTTCACAAATCGTCGAAGGTGGCGGGACAAGTTATGAAGGCTGTTAAAAAAGGCATACGGGATCCTTGGCTTTATAAATAAAGGCACAGAGTACAAAAGCAAGGAAGTTATGCTAAACCTTTATAAATCACCGGTTAGGCTTCAACTGGAGTATTGTGTTCAATTCTGGGCACCGCACTTTAGGAAAGATGTGACAGCCTTGGAGAGGGTGCAGAAGAGATTTACTGGAATGGTTCCAGGGATGAGGAACTTCAGTTATGAGGAGAGACTGGAGAAGCTGGGGTTGTTCTCCTTAGGGCATAGGGGTTAAAAGGAGATTTGATAGAGGTGTTCAAAATCATGAACTTTTTTTTAGAGTAAATAAAGAGAAAGGGCTCGAATTTCATCTGCACGTTGAGGCGGGATTGGAGGCGTGTAGGAGGTTAAAATCGTGAAATCGGGGGGCACGAACCCAGCCCGCCTCCATGCCCGTTTCCCAATAGGCGGGTAACCGACCTGTGCTGGGAGCCGCCTCCCCGAGGCGGGAAGGGGATTAATGCCAATTAACTGCCTGTTAACAGGTAGTTAACAGGCAGTTTTTAGCCTAATCCCTATTTTTATCCCTGAAGTGTGGGATTCCCGACGGCTCCAAACCACGCCAAGTAGAGGAGGCGGACCGTCGGGCTGAAGGACTTGGAGGGTTCGAGATGTCCGGTGTTCAGGTGAGTGATGGGTGCATGAGTGCAGAGGTAAGTGTGTTTGGTGTGTGTAAAGTGTTTAAATAAGTTTTACTTACCTTTACTTACTAATGCAGGCTTCCTTTCTTCAGGTCTCGGGAGTCCCTCATCTCACTGGCACAGAAAGCAGAATGGCCGCGTGTTAAGTCTGTGTGTTCTAGTTGTAATTACTAACACAGACTACAAGATTAAAGTTCAACAGGTCTTTACTAGTTGGAGGTCAGGCCTATACTAAATACAATGGCCTAGAAATTCAGTGGGCCTTGCGCCCACTTAGCGCCTAAAGAGGTCTTCTGCGCCGGCGGGGTTGGTAGTGCGGAAATTGAGTGCAGCGTAAATGGCAGCGGTAGCCGTTAGCGCTGCGCCGGCACCGATGACGTCATCGGTGTGCGCGGTGCCCCGGTAACGCCCCGAAACCGCGCCGATCCCCATATTTAGTTGCGGCCGCCTCCTCCGAAGTGGCCGCAAACAGCGACCAGAAAACGGGGCCGTCCTGCAGCCTTAGTGGGGCGCTTTAAAGCGGAAGGTGCGGCCGGCCGCTTTTGCGGCGGCCGCCTGCCCGCACCTCCTTCCCCGGCCTCCTCCACCCCCCCCACCCCCGCGGCATTGCCGGCTGCTTTCCGCGAGCCCGGCACTTCTCCGTTGTGCCGGGCTCTTTTGCCGGCACTTGCGATCGGGGCTCGGGCTGTTGCAGGCACCTCCCCCTTAAGAGAGGGAGGAAGGCCTGCAGTACCGCAGCCTGCCGCTCCGCTGCGGGTGGCGCTGCGGCAACTAGCGCGCCGATATTCAGTTGCAGCGCCCCAAGCGGAGGCGGGCACACCCTGGTATAGCGCCCGCTTCCGAATTGGGGCGCAGAAGACGAATATCTGGCGAGCGCTAATGCCTCCCCGCCCAGCGCTAACTTTTGGGCGCGAGCGAGCTGGCCGCCCCAAAGTGAATTTCTAGGCCAATATTACTACACAGTGCTTATATACCGGTGGTCACCACCGGTATTACGTATACAGCAGCCAGAGAAAGTAGTACATCTCTTAAGGTGGAACAGGCTTAAGTTCTCTTAAGGTGGAACAGGTTACATACACCACAATCCTCCCTTTTTAGCTTAACAGTCATATCCCCATTTAACATAACATAATAACATATATAGCTTCAGGTATAAACAGTTCAAAGGTTCAGTCTCTCAGGAGGCCTTCTGATTCGGTTTGGATAACGCCTTTCAGTGGTCTCTGATTCCTGTTGCTGAGGTGACTCCTCTAGTTGGTCTCCCATGCATTGGGTGTTATCGTCATCAGGTACATTCCCTGCCGAGGTAGATGCTTCAGGTTCATTAACGTCTTCCACAGTTGTCTCTGTCGCAACCATGGGTTCGACCCTTGCTCTCGATTCTACCAGTTGATCCGCATGACACCTTATCACATTGTTACCAATATCTACTGTGTACATCAGAGGTCCTTGTCTGGCCCGAATTGTTCCGGACTGCCATTTTTCGTTTCCATAGCCCCTTGCCAACACTGGTTGTCCTACGTCGAAACTTCGAGTGGTCTTGTTATTAATATGCCGGAACTGTTTGTTTTCCACTTCCCTCCGCACATTTGGTTTTAACAAGTCCAACCTGGACCGCAACCTCCTGTTATAAAACATCATGGCAGGACTTTGGTTAGTCACTGCATGAGCGGCGTTTCGATATGCCATTAGGAAATTGTCCACCTTGTGCTGTAGCAGAATCTGATCATCGTTCATGGCCTTTATTGCCTTTTTGAATGTTTGGACAAATCTCTCGGCCAACCCGTTTGTCGCCGGATGATATGGGGCAGAGGTATAATGTTTCACCCCATTCTTCTTTAAGAATTTTTGGAATTCTTCCAACACGAACTGTGGTCCGTTGTCCGAACAGATCTGTTCTGGCAATCCGTTCCTTGCGAATATTGTTCTTAACACCGCAATTGTCTTTTCTGAAGTAACTCCCCCCAGATGACCTTCATGCAGTTCTTTTAGAACTCTTTCCCTTAACTTGGGAGGAATAATCAGTCTTGTCCCGTACATCAAAGTACCATGGCAGACGGACAGCTGGTCTCGCCTTGCCGAGAATGCCGGTAACAGAGGATCACCACGTGTTGGCCATCCTTTCACTGTCACCTCGTAGACTCTGGACAGTGTCGGGTCGTTCCTGGTTTCTCTTTCAATACTTGCATTGGTGACTGGTAAACACTCGATGATGGTCGAATGAAATAACTCAACAGGGTCAACTTTCGTCGTTTCTTCTTCTTCAGGTAGTGGCAGGCGCGACAGCCCATCAGCATTGCCATGCTGCTTCGTACCTTTGAATTCTATTTGATATTGATGTGCCCCTAGGAAAAGGGACCATCTCTGGAGACGCTGTGCTGTCATCACTGAAACACCCTTCTTCGGGTTAAAAATGGATACCAACGACTGATGGTCTGTCAGAAGTGTGAATTTTTGGCCCTGCAGGTAATGATTAAACTTCTTCACTCCCCATACAAGGCTGAGAGCCTCCCTATCGATCTGCGCATAGTTGCGCTCAGCGGAGGTCAATGATCTGGATGCAAACGCGACTGGCCTTTCCGTGCCATTTGGCAACTTGTGTGAGAGTACTGCCCCAATACCATATGGAGAAGCATCACAAGCCAACCGAATAGGCAGTGTCGGGTTGAAGTGAGCCAACACTTCCTCTGAGGTGATCAATTCTTTGCTTTTGCGAAATGCCTTCTTACAGTTTTCACTCCATTCCCATGGTACCCCCTTCTGTAAAAGAGCGTTTAGCGGGTGCAGTACCGTGGATAGATTTGGTAGAAATTTATGGTAATAGTTAATCAATCCTAGAAATGACCTCAACTGAGAGACATTATCCGGAGCGGGAGCCTTTACAACTGCCTCTATCTTGTCAGGAGACTTATGAAGCCCCTCCCGGTCAATGACATGACCACAGTACGAGATCCGCTTCTGGAAGAACTCACATTTCTGCCGATTAACTCTAAGTCCATACTCTTTCAGTCTGTTGAGCACCAGTTCCAAGTTTGCGAGGTGTTCTTCATCACCATCACCTGTAATCAGAATATCGTCCAGGTAACATTGTGTGCCTGGAATTCCCTGTAATACCTGCTCCATGGCCCTCTGCCAAATTGCTGGAGCCGATGCCACTCCAAAAACCAGCCTATTGTACCGGTACAAACCTCGATGCGTGTTGATCGTGAGGTATTGGCGTGACTCTTCTTCAACCTCCATCTGCAAGTACGCCTGCGCCAGGTCTATCTTGGTGAAGTGTTTCCCGCCAGACAACGAAGCAAAAATATCCTCAATCCGCGGAAGCGGATACTGCACCGTGTGAAGCACCGGATTAACGGTGATTTTGAAATCTCCACAGATGCGAACCTTCCCTGGTTCTCCTGGCTTGTTGCTCGAAGGACGTTTCATAACGGGAACAATGGGCGTAGCCCACTCACTCCAATCTACCTTAGACAGTACACCGGAACGTTCTAGCGCTTCCAGTTCCGCTTCTACAGTAGGTCTTATTGCATAGGGTACCGGTCTGGCTTTAAAATTTTTTGGGTGTGCATGTTCATCAATCTTGCTGTTTGCCGTAATTCCTCTCAGTGTTCCCAGTCCCTGCTGGAACACCTCTTTAGCATCATCCAATATTCTGGACAATCGTTTAGGTTTGACATCTGTTTCCCCGGAATCTACCATTAGTGCCTTCAAGGAGTGCCAGTCCATATTCATTTTCCTAATCTACTCCCATCCCAGTAGTAGTGGACCTCCTTCAGGTAGCACATATAAGTCCATTACTTGGCTTTCTTCGCCCTTGTGGACCACTTTTACCTCTATCTTTCCAATGGGGTACACTCTTTGCCCCGTGTATGTTTTCAATATAATCTCCGTATCCCATAGGGGAATATGTTGGAATAACCTTTTGTAATCTTTCTTATTCATGACCGTCAATGCCGATCCAGTGTCCAATTCCATCTTTACTTGGACTCCTGCTATCTGAAGGGTGACCCAAATTGTCTGGAGATCTGCATCCTTACCAACGTTGTGTACTCTTAAGCTACCCAGTTCATTACTGCTAGTGTCTGAATCTGACTTCTGTTCGGTCGAACTGTTCTTTGTCACCTTGTGTACCTTTATGTATTTTCCTTGCGGTGACTTTTTGTTGCTGGTCTTCTTTCCTGACCGGCATACTTTAGCTATGTGGCCAAGCCTGCCACACGTTCTGCATTCTTGGTTTTTAAACCAACACTGGTTCTGATCGTGCGTTGTCTTTCCACAACAATAACATTTTACAGTACTCAAACCCAATTTATTTGTACTGAGTTCCGGTGACCGTAGCTGCATTACTGCCGTGCCTCTCGCTGCGGCTTCGTGTGCTGCTGCCATAGTGACCGCTTTCTCAAGCGTCAGCTCATTCTCCTCGAGCAGTCGCTTTTGTGTATCTTCTTTTAATAAACCACACACAAATTTATCTCGTAGCGCCTCTTGTCAGTCTCGTTCCAAACTGGCAGTACTTTGCTAGCTTACGCAATTCCATTAAATATTCAGCATAGCTTTCATCCTTCAGCTGCCTTCTGCTGTAAAATTTAAATCGTTCCGCTAGCATCAGCGGCGTGGGGTTTAGATGATTTTTCAGGACAGTAACAATCTCCTCGAACGTCTTATCCGCCGGTTCATCTGGTGATAAAAGGTGTTTCAATTGCCCGTATGTCTTCGCACCCATTAAGTTTAATAATGTTAGTGCTTTCTCTTCATCTGGGATTTTATTTGCTTTACAATAATTTTGTATGCATTCTACATACATGCTCCAATCTTCGATGTCGCTATCAAAGGTATTAATGTTCCCATGTTTAGGCATCGTTGCAATTTAATTTATTTTAATTTTTATCCAAGATGGCGGCTTCCCGCTCTTGTCTTCGTCCTCCGCCTACAAAATGGCGGTTTTCCCGCGCTTGGCGGTCTTCACCCGTCCCCCGACGCTGTCTCCGCTTCACCGCGGCTCTCGTGCCTTCAGTTGCCCCAGACGCTGCGCCTTTTTAGCCCGAATGCGGCCCAGCCCTTATCACCAGCCGCGATCGATGTCCCCGCGCTGCGCCTTTCGGCCCGAATGCGGCCCGGCACTTATCTCCGGTCGCGATCGCTCTCACCGCCGTTATTCCTCCGTCTTCCCTCCCCGTCTGTACAGCCAACGCGGCCGACTTTCTGGTCGCGTCGCTGCCTGGCTTACCCACCACCGAGGTAGAAAGAAGATAGCTGACAGCCGCTGATGGAGGCTTCGAGTTCAGGATGTCTTCTGCACTCTGGTTTCTCGATGTCTGCCGCGCGACGTGTCTTCCAACAGGGTGATGAGGGTGGAAGCCTCTCTTCGACGTCCGTTCTGTGGACGAAGCCGCCGTGGATATAAACTGCCGCAGGGTAAGAATCGGACTCGTCGCCACTGTTAAGTCTGTGTGTTCTAGTTGTAATTACTAACACAGACTACAAGATTAAAGTTCAACAGGTCTTTACTGGTTGGAGGTCAGGACTATACTAAATACAATATTACTACACAGTGCTTATATACCGGTGGTCACTACCGGTATTACGTATACAGCAGCCAGAGAAAGTAGTACATCTCTTAAGGTGGAACAGGCTTAAGTTCTCTTAAGGTGGAACAGGTTACATACACCACACTGCGAGCTGTCAAAAGTTGCAGCCTCAGCTTTCTGTTCTGGAGAGATCTCTAAATCAGCCTGAGAGGAAGGAATTAACTTAGTGTACAGATTGTCAGTGTTTGACAGCTTCAAACAGCTGTCAAACGCTGATATTTCATCTGTCAAAAGCTCTTGACAGATGAAATGTCAATCTGTGACGTCACCTGTTGCCGGGTGGCCCTTAATTGGCCTGCTGAGCCCGCTGGGTGGGCTCAACAAGGTCAATCAAGTGAAAATCGAGTGGGTTGGCCACAACTCGATGGAGGCGGGACTACAACCCCGAAAGTGGGAGTCCCGCCTCCATTGATAAAATCCAGCCCAAACTGTTTCCAGTGGTGGAAAGGTCAGTAACCAGAGGACACAGATTGGAGGTGATTGGCAAAAGAACCAGAGGCCACATGTGGAAAAAAAATGTTGCGCAGCGAGTTATTATGATCTGGAATGCACTGCCTGTATGGGCGGTGGAAGCAGATTCAATAATCACTTTCTAAAGGGAATTGGATCAATACTTGAAGGAAAATCATTTACAGGGCTATGGGGAAAGAGCAGGGGAGCAGGACCAATTGGATAGGTCTATCAAAGAGCCGGCACAGGCACGATGGGCCAAATGGCCACCTTCTGTGCTGGGTCATTCTATGATTTTATCATTTTATAATTAGAACACAGTTCACCCAATCCAAATCTTCAGTTGGGATGGGGAAGAATACTGGCTGTATCTTCCCGCTGACAGGCTCGGCCCGACCGATAGAGTTTGCGAGCAGAGGGTGTTCCCATTGGGCAGGTAGACCTTTTACCCGACCTCTGCCCGTCTTCTTGCACAAAATGTGAGGGAGCGTCATTTCAATTTAATGATCAAATGGGCTCCTAGAACGATACCATCAATAAACACGCACCTGTGGCCGTGTAACCGGGGTTCCTGCACCTGTGGCCGTGTAACCGGGGTTCCTGCACCTGTGGCTGTGTAACCGGGACTCCTGCACCTGTGGCCGTGTAACCGGGGTTCCTGGATCTGTGGCCGTGTAACCGGGACTCCTGGATCTGTGGCCGTGTAACCGGGACTCCTGGATCTGTGGCCGTGTAACCGGGGTTCCTGGATCTGTGGCCGTGTAACCGGGGCTCCTGCACAAGTGCCATGTAACCGGGACTCCTGTGGCCGTGTAACCGGGACTCCTGGATCTGTGGCCGTGTAACCGGGACTCCTGCACCTGTGGCCGTGTAACCAGGGCTCCTGCACCTGTGGCTGTGTAACCGGGACTCCTGGATCTGTGGCCGTGTAACTGGGACTCCTGGATCTGTGGCCATGTAACCGGGACTCCTGCACCTGTGGCCGTGTAACCAGGGCTCCTGCACCTGTGGCCGTGTAACCGGGACTCCTGGATCTGTGGCCGTGTAACTGGGACTCCTGCACCTGTGGCCGTGTAACCGGGGCTCCTGGATCTGTGGCCGTGTAACCGGGACTCCTGCACCTGTGGCCGTGTAACCGGGGCTCCTGCACCTGTGGCCGTGTAACCGGGGCTCCTGGATCTGTGGCCGTGTAACCGGGACTCCTGCACCTGTGGCTGTGTAACCGGGGCTCCTGCACCTGTGGCCGTGTAACCAGGGCTCCTGCACCTGTGGCCGTGTAACCAGGACGCCTGGATCTGTGGCTGTGTACGGGGCTCTCGTACCTTAGTAAGTATACCTCTCTGTAATCCGGACTTTTTGATCAACCGGCGCCACGCTGGTCCCATCGGTGCCGGATAAAAAAGAGTTTCCTGTATCAGGACAGGCGACACAGCTGGTACCCACCCGTAGGGATGGGAATATACGGCCCATTGTGTAACCAAACACAGCTTCTGTTTAGTGCCAAGATGCATCCTTCACAGTTTTGATACTGTGTTTGCCAAGGCTCAAACAAGTAATGAGTTTCGAAGCTCAGAGGGGAAGACTTTCCCTGTGTGCTATGTGGCTGATTTTCCAGTCGACACTTATGGTGAGCAGGGAGCACTGACTGAGGAGTCACAGGCTCAAAAAGACTCTGATTTTCTGCCTATTTAAATGAAAGGATGGAAAATCAAGGCTTGCCGTCCTCCAGCTTCCCAACCATTGCTCCTGGCAAGTGACATTCTTCTCTAGATGATTAAGAAATCAGCCCTTATGTGTTACGAAAATGTCATTGTGTTTTTTACAAATGGGTTTATGGCTCTGTTACTCATAGCACCCCAGGCGAGCAATATGGGGAAGGGTGATTGCTTATTCCATATGGGCAATAGCTCAGCAACTGCAACTGCCGGCCATTGTACCTCAGAAAATCACTTCTGTAAAACTCCACAATAAATATCTTGTTCTGCTGAAGTAAATGCTTCAGTTACAGTCAATTTTCCAATGATTTCACACACAATTACTCAGTCATTTTTGCTTCAACATAGGTATTCTTTACTGTCCTGATACAAAAAGACAATTTCAAAACCAATGATGAAAAAAGTAGTTTTTTTTAAAAAAAAGCACCAAAATGGGGCTGGATACTAAATGGTGAGGACAGTGCACAGTGTGATCCCATTCTAAACAGGCAGAAAATCACGCTCCAGCCCTACAACCCGCTGAAATCTCTGCGCTACTCCAATACTGGCTTCTTGAGCATCCCCGATTTTCTTCACTCCATCACTGGCGGCCGTGCCTTCAGTTGTCTGGGCCCCAAGCTCTGGAATTCCCTCCCTAAACCTCTCTCCACCTCTCTCTCCTGCTTTAAGATGCTCCTTAAAACCTAGCTCTTTGACCAACCTACGGGTGGGTACGGGCCATGTACTCGCCCGTAGGGACATCGGAAATGCCGGTTTCAGGAATTCGAAGCGTATGCGCTGAAAACCGGCACTTCCGATCTGTGAAGAATGCTCGTGACAGATCGAATGCCGCATAAGAGTTTAAAAAGTCAAAAAAAATTTTTTTTACTCATTTAGAATTTTAAAATACTTTTAAAATATTGTTAGCCCCGTAAAAATCTTTAACTTTTTTTTCAAAAAATTAAAGTTTTGTTTAAAATTTTTAATTTAATGCAATTTTAACTCATTTTAAAAACGTGATTTAAAAAAAAATAATTTAATGTTTTACTGTGTTTTCGGGGTGATCTCCATTCATATATTTGACGGGTCGATCTGTCAAAAGTATGAAGGGAGATTCCCTTCTCCTATTGGCTGGCCCAGCCCATGTGATCCCAGGGAGGCTTGCGAACCGCCTGCGCCCCTGGGATACGTGGGCCCTGCGCATTTTGTCGTGGAGAGGACCAGGAGCGGAAGTGTCCGGACCTCGGGAGCCCTCAGGTAAGGGCGTAGATATTTTTCCGACAGGAGGCATCCGCACGCAGGAAGACTCCTCTCGGAAATTACGGGCCATTGTATTAAAATGGTCAAGTGTCATTACTCCAACAATGGGAAACTGATCGTTCTGTATCTGATTTGTAAGTGTAAGGTTAATTAGTTTGATGTTATTGTTAGAAATAAATTGAATCAGATGAAATTTAGTATAAAGCACTGTACATTAAGGAAAAATGGATATAACAAATATACGTTGTATGGTGTAGAATATCTCAAAGTGAAGCAGAAAGGGGTGATAGTAGATTCAGTATTTAACATGTCAGCTCACTATGGAGCAGCAATAACTAAAGTGAACAGAAAGCTCTGTTATGTTAGATCAGTTGAGTGTAAGTCAGAAGATGTCACATTAAAACTTTACAGGGTCTTCTTCAGACTGCACCTCGAGTGCCGTGTTTAGTTCTGGGCGTCAGGATCTCAGGGAAACAGTCAAGCTCTGGGAGCGGTACAGAGAAGGTCCACGATGCTGGTCCCTGGTGTCAAAGGAGTGAATTAGGAGAAAAGGCTGGAGAAACATGGGCTCTTTAGCTTGGAAAGGAGGTGACGGAGAGGGAGCCTCATAGACAGAGACAAGATATTAAACGACACAGGTAAGGTTAAAGTGGAGCAGTAACTCAAGGTTTGTCAGGATACTGGAACAAGGGGCATTGAACTGGTGAAAGAGAGATTTAGAACCAATGTCAGGGAGAGCTTTTCACACAATGAGTAATAAACATTTGGAATGGTCATCAGCTCGGGCAGTGGAGGAGAAAAGCTCATTTGAAAGCTAGTTAGATTATATGATTGAGGGAAGGTAGATCTTTTATTCTGGATAGATGAGGTAAGGCATCTATTCTGTCTTATGATCTTATAAAAAATATATAAAAACACAGATGAACTATATGGGGCAGGTTTCCTCTTTCCTACTTGGGTGTTAAATAATCACCTTGAGGAAATTGGGAGGGGAGAACTGCACACCCATAACAGAGGTTGCTCGACTTTCCATCTATTCATTTAAATGGATAGATAATCAGACGAGTTCAGTTGTGGCCATGTGGTCCGTCCCTGTTCGATTTTCTTCCAAGTGGCCAGTTGCACAATAGGAAAATCTACCTCGTCTATGTTCCCTCAGAGATGTTGTACAAGACATTATGCAGACCTGGGATGCATTTCTGGTAGGCTGGGATCTTGCGAATTCGGGACATGTCTCCTACTTGCATTTACACCTGTACTTTTTGATTGAAGACAGATTTTTAAAAAAATAATAATAAATAGAGCTATTGAGACTGATATTTGTTTAACATCCTAATTCCTAAAATGTCCTTCGTCTCTTTGAATGCTTCCCTTTCAGGCCCTCACAGTTTCTGTGTAATGTTTGAATGACATCTCTGATGTTAGCCATCAGTATCTTGCTGTACTTGCTGATACTGAGCACATAGGATGCCGTCACCTATCATTCTGACAATTACTGATTGTATATTGCTGAAATAGTCACATGAAGATGAGCACACACACCGACAGATTACCCAGCTGCGTCACGCTGCCTCAGTGAGGATTTGTTTTTCCCCTGTAAAAAGGTTCATAACAAATGGGCAGGAAGGCTTTCCCTGTTGTAACTGAACTCAATTAACTGAAAGCAATGCTGATTTTACAGGGTTTTTTTTTTACTGTAAAGTATGACCTTTACAAAATTGTATGTGACTTTAAAAGAGCAAGCACTTTGTGAGTGGCTAGTGCACACCATTTTTCATTTCAATGCAATCAGATCGTTACCCGGCTTTGCTAATCGTTCATATATTTCTTGATAGTGCTTGATTCTTGAGTATATTTTCTTCATAAAGAACTTGCATTTATACAGCACCTCATCACATCCTCAGGATGTCCCGAAATGCTTTACAGATAATTGCCCGTATATTCCGATGCCTACGGGTGGGTACGAGCCGTGTAAACACCCGTAGGGACATCGGAAATGCCGGTTTCAGGTTTGTGAAGTGCACGCGCTGAAAACCGGCATTTCCGATCTGTGAAGAATACTCTTGACAGATTCTCCGCCTGCCCTGGAGAAGGGCCTCTGCGGGGGGAGAGTTCCGCTTTCTACACAACCTCCGCCCGCTGAAAACACTTAGAAATCTAACGCCTGGTAATGGCCTGCGTAAGGCCAGCTTTTACCAGCATAAGAGTTTAAAAAAGTAAAACAAATGTCACTCATTTATAATTTTAAAATACTTTTAATAAAGGTAAGTTTATTTTTAGCCCCGTAAAAAACTTTATTTTTTTCAATAAATTAATTTTTGTTTAAAATATTTAATTTATTGTAATTTCAACTCATTTTAAAAACGTGATGGTTTTTTTTTTATTTATTGAGTGTTTTGCAGTGTTGTTGGGGGTGATCGCCATTCATATATTTGACGGGTTTATTTGTCAAAAGTATGAAGGGAGATTCCCTTCTCCTATTGGCTCCCCATGGCCCACGTGATCCCAGGGATGCTGCGAACCACCTGCGCCCCTGGGATACGTGGGCCCTGCGCACTTCGACTGTGGAGAGGCCCAGGATCGGAAGTGTCCGGGCCTCGGGAGCCCTCAGGTACGTTCGTAGGTTTTTTCCCGATAGGAGGCCTCCGCACGCAGGAAGCCTCCGATCGGAAATTATGGGCCATTGTATTACTTTCTGTTCATTGTAAAATTGCAAATTCTGGAAATGTAAAATAAAATGCTGGAAATATACAGCAGGTCAGTCAGCATCTGCAAAGAGGAAGAAGAAAGATCGAATGAAATGTTATAAACCCGAAACATCATAATCCATCTTTTCCCTTTACAAGTACTGACTGGCCCGATGTGCATTTCCTGTATTTTCTGAATAACTTATTGAACTGCTGTTACAGTGATCATAGAATCAGAGAATCCTAGAAATTAATGGCACAGAAGGAGGCCACCCGGCCCATCGTGTCCGTGCCGGCCGAAAAAGAGCTCTCCAGCCTAATCCCATTGTCCAGCTCTTGGTCCGTAGCCCTGTAGGTTATGACACTTCAAGTGCAGATCCAAGTACTTTTTAAATGCGATGAGAATTTCTGCCGCTACCACCCTTTCAGGCAGTGAGTTCCAGACCCCCACCACCCTCTGGGTGAAAAAAGTTCTCCTCAACTCCCCTCTAATCCTTCTACTAATTACTTTAAATCTATGCCCCCTGGTTATTGACCTCTCTGCTAATGGAAATTGGTCCTTCCTATCCACTCTATCGAGGCCCCTCATAATTTTATACACCTCAATAAGGTCTCCCCTCAGCCTCCTCAGTTCCAAAGAAAACAACCCCAGCCTATCCAATCTTTGCTCATAGCTAAAATTCTCCAGCCCTGGCAACATCCTCGTAAATCTCCTCTGCACCCTCTCTAGTGCAATCACATCTTTCCTGTAATGTGGTGACCAGAACTGTACGCTGTACTCTAGCTGTGGCCTAACTAGTGTTTTATACAGTTCAAGCATAACCTCCCTGCTTTTATATTCTATGCCTCGGCTAATAAAAGAAAGTATCCCGTATGCCTTCTTAACCACCTTATCTACCTGTCCTGCTATCTTCAGGGATCTGTGGACATGCACTCCAAGATCCCTCTGTTTCTCTACACTTCTCAGTAACCTACCATTTACTGTGTATTCCCTTGCCTTGTTAGCCCTCCCCAAATGCATTACCTTACACTCCTCCGGGTTGAATTCCATTTTGCCACTTTTCTGCCCACCTGACCAGTCCATTGATATCTTCCTGCAGTCTACAGCTTTCTTCCTCACTCGCAACCACACGGCCAATTTTTGTATCATCTGCAAACTTCTTAATCATGCCCCCTACAGTGAAGTCTAGATCATTGATATATACCACAAAAAGCAAAGGACCCAGTACTGAGCCCTGCGGAACCCCACTGGAAACAACCTTCCAGTCACAAAAACACCCGTCGACCTTTACCCTTTGCTTCCTTTTGAATCCATCTTGCCACTTTCCCTTGGATCTCAGGGGCTTTTACTTTTCTGACCAGTCTGCCATGTGGGACCTTGTCAAAAGCCTTGCTCAAATCCATGTAGACTACATCAAACGCGTTAACTCCTCAATAAAAACAAGTACAAACACGCTGTGTACATAAAGAAAGCAAAGAATTACAGGAAGTCACCCAATGCGATATGTTTGCGTGCGACCCATCACTCCATTCCTTTTGTATAATTAACTGTTTACTGTAAACATCTTTTACCCAGGTTTGCTGGAAATCTGAATGCTTGGAAGCACAATAAAATCTAATAACTTCATCGCTTTTCCTTTCAGAAATGTCACTTTATTGCATCAGTGAAGACAGGTGTTAATGTGCAGATCAGTTAAATTTACAGGTTTGCTGGGTTACAGTGCAGAATATTCTGTATGGAGAACACTTTGTGTGAATTAATAACAGTACCGATATGAAAACTTACGGCGATTTTTGCCTGAACGCCTCAATTAAGAGCCCTGTGTATAGACATGTTGTTCAGCGTTGAAATGACAACATTGGTGTTAGCATTTTGGGGGTCTTCAGCACGGTTCGTCATGCTCTCCCACCCGTCAGAGATTGATCCCCCGGCACGTCTCATCCCCAAACGCGACACAACACTTTTCAATCAAACCTCCTCACATTTTTATGCAAAATCTTCTAGTTCTTTGTTTCCGAGTCCAGAAATTGCCTATATCAACAAAGCAATCAACTGGGTATGAACATCTCCAGCGTTTGTGTTCGGCACTGGATGGAGGGTATTCGAGCTACAAAGAGAAATTTACAGTAAATACGGGGGAACATGACCCTGGTGTTATAACATGCTGATGTGTCTCGATGATGTTGCAGCCTATTTGACCATCTTAATAAGTATGTCTGGCTGGTGAGACTACAGGCTGAGAGCATTCATTTGGAAAAATTATTCTGAATTGTCAGTGAAGAACTTGAGGGCAAAAGAACTTTTGTTTTTGACTAAAACAAGAGAAAATCCCACATGGTAGCAGATTTGTGGAACAAACTCGGAGCAAATGCAATTCACGCTGCCCTTCAAAAATGTAATATTTTTCGCTTCCTGTGCTGCCAAAACAAAGGAAACGTCATCTATGGAGACCAGTTGACCAGGGTTAGATCAAGGAAATGTGGGAAAGGATAGAGGACATTCTAGAGCTTTATTTGATTAATTTTGGGGACAAGGAACAAATGATGCCCAACTTTCCTTTTAATACACAAATCATTCCTCTGTCTAAACCAGTGCCTGTGTAGTGTGCGATGTTGATGTACATGGTGTTCATTCCACAGGCGTGCAAGCCGCAGATAGTGGTATAAAACATAGCTCGATTCTCTGAGCACCACTCACTACCAGCGAGCCTCTGCCCCGGCAGCAGAGCCTTGTGAAACTCCACCTAATGTCCGCTGTGGCTCAGTGGGCAGCACCCTCACCTCTGAGTCAGAAGGTCAGTGGGTTCACAGTCCCACTCCAGAGACTTGAGCACAAAAAATCTAGGCTAACACTCCAGCGCAGTGCTGAGGGAGTGCTGCACTGTCGGAGGTGCCGTCTTTCAGATGAGACGTTAAACCGAGGCCCCATCTGCCCTCTCAGGTGGACATAAAAGATCCCATGGCACTATTTCGAAGAAGAACAGGGGCGTTATCCCCGGTGTCCTGGCCAATATTTATCCCTCAATCAACATCACTACAAACAGATTATTTGGTGATTATCACATTGCTGTTTGTGGGAGCTTGCTGTGGGCAAATTGGCTGCCGCGTTTCCTACATTACAACAGTGACTACACTTCAAAAAAGTGCTTCATTGGCTGTAAAGCTTTTGGGACGTCCGGTGGTCATGAAAGGCGCTATATAAATGCGGGTTTTTCTTTTCTTTATGTCATCCACTACACCTGATGATTCGCAGTTTATATCGTTTATTGGCACATATTTCACTGAGCTCTGCACATCCCTAGTTACAGATATTTACTGCATAAATGCAAATACAGTAAACTCTTTCGTATCCGGCACCGACGGGACGGGGATGGTGCCGGTTGATTGAAAATTCTGGATAACGGAGAGGTATATCTACCGAGGCTATTTTTAACAAACAAAAATAAAATAAGATTTGAATGCTATTTACATAACATGACCAACTTTTATCTGGTATAATCCGTATCTGGACATCAATTTTCTGATTTCACTGGCAAGTGTACATTGCCCTCCAAGTAACTTATCCACACCAGTGCCTTCTATATAGCTTATCCGCACTCACATTTCAATCTCTACCTAACTCACCAACAGCCGGTCACCTTTTCCTTCTGGGTAAGTCCCTATAGAAACATAGAAGATAGGAGCAGGAGTAGGCCATTCGGCCCCTCAAACCTGCTCCGCTATTCAATGCGATCATGGCTGATCATCCAAATTCAGTACCCGGTCCCTGCTTGCTCCCCATATCCCTTGATCCCTTTAGCCTTAAGAAATATATCCAACTCCTTCTTGGATATATTTAATGAATTGGCCTCTACTGCCTTCTGTGGTAGAGAATTCCACAGGTTCACCACTCTCTGGGTGAAGAAATTCCTCCTCATCTCTGTCCTAAATGGCTTACCCCTTATCCTTAGACTGTGACCCCTGGTTCTGGACTCCCCGACCATCGGGAACATCCTTCCTGCATCTAGTCTGTCTAGTCCTGTTAGAATTTTATAAGTTTCAATGAGATCCCCTCTCATTCTTCTAAACTCTAGCGAGCACAAGCCCAATCGACCCAATCTCTCCTCATACGTCATTCCTGCCATCCCAGGTATCAGCCTGGTGAATCTTCGCTGCACTCCCTCCATGGCAAGAACATCCTTCCTCAGATAAGGCGAACAAAACTGCACACAATACTCAAGATGTGGTCTCACCAAGGCCCTGTACAACTGCAACAAGACATCCTTGTTCCTGTACTCAAACCCTCTCGCTACGAAGGCCAACATACCATTTGCCTTCTTAACCGCCTGCTGCACCTGCATGCTTACCTATGAAGTATTTATTATTCCCTGCCAACTATATATTCACACACAGAACACACAGAATCCCCACAGTGCAGATAGAGGCCATTTCGGCCCATCGAGCCTGCACCGACACATATCCCACCCTATCCCCGTAACCCCATGTATTTAATCCCCTAACACTAAGGGTCAATTTATCATACCCAAATCAACCTAACCCGCACATCTTTGGACTGTGGGAGGAAACCGGAGCACCCGGAGGAAACCCACGCAAACACGGGGAGAATGTGCAAACTCCACACAGACAGTCACCCGAGGCCAGATTTGAACTCGGGTCCCTGGCGCTGTGAGGCAACAGTGCTAACCACTATCCCTATACAACTGAAGATTTCCGACCTATCACCTGACAGTCAGGAATCCATCGGGTGGTTAACACGCAATCCGTGCTGTACATAATCTGACTGTCCTTGATATCAATTTCACATCAAATCGGCAATAGGCCCTGGGACTTCCCTAGTCTATATGGCACAGTAACATACTGAACAATGAACTCATCCATTGAGTCTCTGGGAAACACATTCAATTCTAAAGTAGCTGCCACTCTCAATATTCTGAAGCAAACAGAAACTAAGACTCGGACTCGGCAACATTTCCGGTTATTGAGGTGTTGTTTTCTGAGTATCAATTTTGCTGGTTATTAGAGAACTCTGGATGATTAAGTGCCGTTTAAACAAGAGTTTACTGTAGTTTTAGATTTCTGTGAAAATGTATGAATCCATTTCTTCCCAGTGTAAAAATGTTTAAAATACAGCTCCACAGGCTGTAATGTGTGCCACTAACTTTGTTATTAGTGCTGCAGCAGGGAAGTGGTATTAAAGTGCGCTGTGCATTATTGGCTTGTGCTCCGAATCAGCAGGGGGGCCTTCTGACTGAATCCATATGAGAACAGCACATTATCCTTTTTCCATCTGCTTTCCTTTGTAGCACTGGATGACAGAACTGGAAATCTTTGCCATCATATTTGCAGCTGCTATTCATGATTATGAGCACACGGGAACTACAAACAATTTCCACATTCAGACCAGGTAACATCTAGGCTAATGACTTACTCTCTCTGTAGAAACAGTTTGTTGCTTTAGCAAATCCCCCCACTCAGTCAATATCGAGAGGCCCCCACTGAATTCATATTGCTGGTAACTTACTCACTCATTTTAGGCCTCATCATGTTGTGAGGCTGTGCATTGAAAAGCTCACACTACGTAATAATTCTCATTTACCCACAATAACCCTCTTTCATTTTTTCGCAGTTCCCTCCCTTTATTCTATCCTGAAGGTGGAGAATCATGAGGTATAGATGCAAAGGAAAAAGGAGCTCTCTCAGAGATGCACACAAGCATATGCACACATATAGACACACACTTGTAGACACACACATATAGACACACATGCACACATATAGACACACACATGTGTATATAGAGACAGACACAAATACATATAGGCACACAAATACAGATGCACATATGCATATGTATAGACACACATGCACACAGACACACATGCACACATATAGACACATACATGTATACACAGACACACACTTGTAGACACACACATATAGACACACACGTGTACATATAGACACACATGCACACATATAGACACACATGCACACATAGACACACACACGTACACACATGTATACACAGACACATGTATACACAGACACACATGTACACACACATATATACACAGACACACGTGTGCACACACATATAGACACACACATGTATACATATAGACACACATGCACACATATAGATACACACATACAAAAGCAAAATACTGCAGATGCTGGAAACCTGAAATAAAAACAGAAAATACTGGAAATACTCAGCAGGTCAGGCAGCATCTGTGGAGAGAGAAACAGAGTTAACGTTTCAGGTCGATGACCCTTCGTCAGAACTGGAAAAAATTAGAGATGTAACAGGTTTTTAAGCAAGTGTAGGGGCAGGGAGAGGGGGGAGGGGAGGAAAGAACAAAAGGGAAGGTCTGTGATAGGATGGAAGGCAGGAGAGATTAAGAGACAAAAGGGATGATGGTGCAAAGAAAAGGAGATGGTAATGGGACAAGTTAAGAAACAAAAGATGAGCCTAGAAGAGGTGTAAATGGGAATGGCAGAATCATCAACAACTGCCATGTGAAAAAATTGGGGCAGAGGTTATGATCTGAAATTGTTGAACTCGATGTTGAGTCCAGAAGACTGTAAAGTGCCTAATCGAAAGATGAGGTGCTGTTCCTCGAGCTTACGCTGAGCTTCCGTGGAACAATGTAAGAGGCCAAGGACCGAGGTCCAAGTGGGAGTGGAGCAGAGAATTAAAGTGACAGGCGACCGGAAGCTCGGGGTCACCCTTACGGACTGAACGGAGGTGTTCCGCAAAGCGGTCACCCAATCTGCGTTTGGTCTCCCCAATGTAGAGGAGACCGCATCGTGAGCAGCGAATGCAGTATACTAGATTGCAAGAAGTACAAGTAAATTGCTGTTTCACCTGGAAGGGAACCAGGCAAATCCCACCCTCCCCAAAGCTAGCTAGCTTCTGCTGGCATTTCCAGCATCTTCAATGGAGCGAGTGGGAGTCCGCCATTGTCTGTTTCTTTACCTGTCCTATTACCATCTCGTCTAACCTTGAATATCTCTCAATGTCTCTTCTTTCATCCCCTCCCCCATTTCCCAGCCCCCAAACTGCCTTTTAATCTGTTTCATTTCCTGCCTTTTTTTCTCAGTCCTGACGAAGGGTTTCGACCCAAAACGTTGACTCTATTTCTCTCTCCACGGATGGAGTGTTTCCAGCATCTTCTGTTGTTATTTTATGCAATAAACTGCCTGTTTCCCAGTATCGCCCACATCCTGAGAAGAAATAAAATGTCCTCCTATAATCCGTTTATCCTTCAGGAATCATTTGGTCAAGCTTCGGCCTTGCGTGGAGCTTCCGTAGAGGTCGAGCTGTAACACTGTGGGGCTGATTCTGTGAACCGGGTTCCATTTCCCCCTCACCCACCAGCTGAGTGATTAACAGTTAGGTGTAAATAATAATTCTAGATGAGATCTCTAATGGTATGCAGTGTGGTTCCAGTGCTGGGACTGTGAACGTTTTTGTTTTAATCGCAGCCCCTTCTATTCTCCCGTGTGGCATTGTCTCCCTGAAGTACCAAAATATCTCACACGGCGTAAAGTGGTAATGACAGATAATTTACTGTCGTCACTGTTAACGTTTTCTTCCCACAGCCATACACTTAAAATTTAAATATCCTGCCAGCAGGCTCTACACTGCAACTATGGTAATTACTTAACTCTATCACTGCTGGCCTGCGACTGGGGAAGAACAAATCATCAAGCCCATGTGGGAAATGAACCTTTTCTTTTAAAAAGTAGACAAATTAATGTGTTTCTGCAGTCCAGTCTTGTAGAAGCCAGGATTCCAAGCTATCTTCAGAGTGAGACTTGTTTTAAACTAATAAACATGTATGTTTTGGATCCACTAAGTATTTACCATGAAAGCATGGTAGGAGATGGTTGGCTAGAATTACCAGTGACTGGCCAGTATTATGAAGGACCAATCAATCTCACCAATAACTGGTCAGTATTACCAGTGACCAATCAATCTTACCAATAACTGGTCAGTATTACCAGTGACCAATTAATCTTACCAATAACTGGTCAGTATTACCAGTGACCAATCAATCTTACCAATAACTGGTCAGTATTACCAGTGACCAATTAATCTTACCAATAACTGGTCAGTATTACCAGTGACCAATTAATCTTACCAATAACTGGTCAGTATTACCAGTGACCAATTAATCTTACCAATAACTGGTCAGTATTACCAGTGACCAATTAATCTTACCAATAACTGGTCAGTATTACCAGTGACCAATTAATCTTACCAATAACTGGTCAGTATTACCAGTGACCAATTAATCTTACCAATAACTGGTCAGTATTACCAGTGACCAATCAACCTTACCAATAACTGGTCAGTATTACCAGTGACCAATTAATCTTACCAATAACTGGTCAGTATTACCAGTGACCAATCAATCTTACCAATAACTGGTCAGTATTACCAGTGACCAATTAATCTTACCAATAACTGGTCAGTATTACCAGTGACCAATCAATCTTATTAATAACTGGTCAGTATTACCAGTGACCAATTAATCTTACCAATAACTGGTCAGTATTACCAGTGACCAATCAACCTTACCAATAACTGGTCAGTATTACCAGTGACCAATCAATCTTATTAATAACTGGTCAGTATTACCAGTGACCAATCAATCTTATTAATAACTGGTCAGTATTACCAGTGACCAATCAATCTTACCAATAACTGGTCAGTATTACCAGTGACCAATTAATCTTACCAATAACTGGTCAGTATTACCAGTGACCAATTAATCTTACCAATAACTGGTCAGTATTACCAGTGACCAATTAATCTTACCAATAACTGGTCAGTATTACCAGTGACCAATCAACCTTACCAATAACTGGTCAGTATTACCAGTGACCAATTAATCTTACCAATAACTGGTCAGTATTACCAGTGACCAATTAATCTTACCAATAACTGGTCAGTATTACCAGTGACCAATTAATCTTACCAATAACTGGTCAGTATTACCAGTGACCAATTAATCTTACCAATAACTGGTCAGTATTACCAGTGACCAATCAATCTTATTAATAACTGGTCAGTATTACCAGTGACCAATTAATCTTACCAATAACTGGTCAGTATTACCAGTGACCAATCAATCTTATTAATAACTGGTCAGTATTACCAGTGACCAATCAATCTTACCAATAACTGGTCAGTATTACCAGTGACCAATTAATCTTACCAATAACTGGTCAGTATTACCAGTGACCAATCAATCTTACCAATAACTGGTCAGTATTACCAGTGACCAATCAATCTTATTAATAACTGGTCAGTATTACCAGTGACCAATTAATCTTACCAATAACTGGTCAGTATTACCAGTGACCAATCAATCTTATTAATAACTGGTCAGTATTACCAGTGACCAATCAATCTTACCAATAACTGGTCAGTATTACCAGTGACCAATCAATCTTACCAATAACTGGTCAGTATTACCAGTGACCAATCAATCTTATTAATAACTGGTCAGTATTACCAGTGACCAATCAATCTTACCAATAACTGGTCAGTATTACCAGTGACCAATCAATCTTACCAATAACTGGTCAGTATTACCAGTGACCAATCAACCTTACCAATAACTGGTCAGTATTACCAGTGACCAATCAATCTTATTAATAACTGGTCAGTATTACCAGTGACCAATCAATCTTACCAATAACTGGTCAGTATTACCAGTGACCAATCAATCTTACCAATAACTGGTCAGTATTACCAGTGACCAATCAATCTTATTAATAACTGGTCATTATTACCAGTGACCAATCAATCTTATCAATAACTGGTTAGTATTGCCATTGACCAATCAATCTTATCAATGACTGGTCAGTATTACCAGTGACCAATCAATCTTACCAATAACTGATCAGTATTACCAGTGACCAATCAATCTTACAAGTGACCAAATCAGTATTACTAATGACTGGTCAGTATTGTCACAAACCTGCTCTGTTGTAGAAACAGCCCTCTCCCTCCTCTGATCCAAAAGTGGGCCAATGCGATTACTAATCTGCTGTCCTGTAGACCCACGCTACTCTCTTTTCACCCCTAGCTGATCAGTATGGCTGCTGACCATTGGCCTCCACCCTGGTGACCATATAACCTCCACCCTGTTCTATTATCGACTGGTTTACCTTGTCAGACTTGCTTTCCAACTAGTCAGTATGGTCACTGACATGAATCTTGTCATTCATGTGGAAATGACTTATGAAATAATACTGGGTGGCCTGCTGGCGGTGCTGTCCAGGGAGAGTATAAATACTCAGGCATGGGCCCAGCTTGCTCAGGACATTCTTTAACAGGAACTAGTGAAAGACACAACTAGACCTCCATGTTGTGAAACAGTTGATTACTCAGACCAAGTGCCTAGTAATTTTCTTATGTCAATCACTAACTTCCAACTTGTTGACTGGCATTAGTTCTATCAGCCCACATTGGCACAGTATAATCACCAACCCGTTGCTTTGTAGATTAGGCTGCTCCATTTCTTGGGACTAGCTTCCCCTGTGGTCAACAATTGCTGAACAGCCATAGTCCCTTTCATGTTACTACTAATATTATAATACCATCATCTACAAGCAAAGACCTTGGTACATAGAATACTATACAGTAAGCTGCATAAAATAAATGCCAAGTAAATTTGCCTTGACCTCTTTACTGGAATAAAGACCACAGAAAGAACATAAAGCGATCACTTTACATTGTATAAAAATTCGTATGCTTCCGATGTTGAACAATTTGGGTTGAAAATGAATTTAAAAATGTAAATACAAAATGCTACTTTGGTGTTCAAAATATCAGAACACAATTCCTTTTCCTACTGCATTAAACCATTGAGTAACCATGTCTCATTTTAAATGGTGCCAACTAATACACACTTTTCTCTTTAATTGGAAGGTCTGATACAGCAATTCTTTACAATGACCGATCAGTACTGGAGAGTCATCATGTCAGTGCAGCTTACCGTCTGCTACAGGAGGATGAGGAGATGAACATCCTGTTCAATCTTTCCAAGGATGACTGGAGGTAAGAAACACAGAACGGTACAAACTGGGGGCTCTTTGTGCTTCTGGATCAGACCCAAGCTGCCTTGTTGAAACACGTCAAGATATGAAGACTGCCTGGCCTAGGCCTCCCGCCTCTCCGCACCACCCCCCCCCCCCGGCCCCAGCTACACCCACTTACCACTGATTGCTTGGCAGATCTGGGGAAAACGGAGGTGGGAAAGATCTCCCCGCTGGTTTCGGGGTGGCCGGTCCGGTTGGAGGAAGCTACACCTGCCCAGATGTGGGTGGGTGCGTGGGTGGTAAATACATTCACCTCCAATGTGCTCGGTGCCACTTCACACTCTTCAAACTGCTGGAATTACACCTCAGTCAGAGGGACGGTGGAGCCTGGGCCCCTCTCTTCAAACATTCCGCTTTTGGCCACAAGTAATTGTAGTTTGTGGCTACACCGTACCATTTTATTCAACACTGACGAACTGGAAAAAATAAAAGCCCTTTATAGGACCGAATATTTCCCAGCTGAAAGATCGATGTTTCCTTTATCCAAACATTCCCACAAAGCAAACGGTATCACCTAGAAATTTGGGTGCACTCATTTTTTTGGGCACGTGCACAGTGTGGGTGGGTGGGGGGCCGTGCACAGGATAGGTGGGGGGCCGTGCACAGGGTGGGTGGGGGGCCATGCACAGGGTGGGTGTGGGGGGGGTGTGGGTGGGGGGCCATGCACAGGGTGGGTGGGGGGGTGGGTGGGTTGTGCACAGGGTGGGTGGGGAGCCGTGCAGGGTACAATCCCTGCGCCTGACTGGCGAGACTCGAGTCAGCCCCAAAACTGGGCCTCAGTTCACTGAAGTGGGTGAACTGAGAAGAGTAAGGACGAGAAGTTCAGGGGTTTCCCGCCGGCCGTTGATGAAAAAATGGTGGCTGACTCGCTTCCGCCCGCTTGCGGCGGGTCCGGCGGCGGCCGCCATTTTCAGCAGGTCGGCAGTGCTGCCGTTGCCAACACTTGCTAGAGAAATGGAAATGAGGTAGATTGTGTCGTCAATGAGTGTGCAACGCTCATTTGATGCACGATCTGCCATTTTCGACATCGCCGCTCCAATCTTAATCACGACCAGTGGACCAAGCGTTCAGCTGTGGTTTGGAGCCCCCACCGGCGCTATCTAAAGGGATCATCAACAACACTTGCAGCTGACATGGTTTCTCAGTTTTATTGGCTCTGTCTAAGTTTCTGCAACACTTGCAGCTTTCTAAACTTGTTTTGAGGTCACAGATGGCGTTGCTGCAAGTTGGGAACGCCTTGATTCTTATTTAAAGGCTTCTGCTCACAACACTTGCTCCCAGTCATGGGGACTCTACTTGTAGTCCCCCTCATGCTTGAGTATCTTCGGGTGAGGGAGCAGAGACAGCGAAGAAGAGGAGAAGATGCTCGCAGAGGGAGGAGGAGGAGGGCCAGTAGGGCTCTTAACAGGAGGCCTTACCCACCGAGGGTCTTCCGAGAACACATCTCCTACCTCCACTTAAGCCAGCAGCAGTGTATCAGGAGGCTCTGCTTCACCAAGGAGGCGGTCACAGAACTCTACCAGCTCCTGCAACCAGACCTGCAGCCTCAGAGCAGGGTGAACACGGCTCTCCCAGTGGCTCTCAAGGTCATTGTGAGCCTCAGTTTCTTCACCAGTGGATTCTTCCAGTCTGCAGCAGGAGACATCGCTTACATCTCCCAGTTTGCTGTCCATCGCTGCATCCGGGAGGTCACAAAGGCTCTCTACTCCAGGAGAAGGGACTTCATTGTCTTCTCCCTGAACAGAGAGAAGCAGGATGAGTGCGCAGGTGGCTTTGCCAGGATAGCAGAGTTCCCCATGGTGCAGGCCACCATCGACTGCACGCACGTGTCTTTGCGGGCATCATATACCAATCCTGAGACGTTCCGGAACCACAAAGACCATCACCCACTTAATGTGCAGTTGTTGTGCGACCACGTCCAGCACATCATGCTGGTGATTGCTTTCATCATGATGCCTTCATTCTGTGCCAGCAATCTTCCAGCCACCACGTCAAACCCGAGGGTGGCCGCTCGGAGACAAGGGCTATCTGCTCTGCACCTGGCTAATGACTCCCCTCCACAACCCCACCACTCCTGCCCACCACTCCTCCATCCAGGTGCTCAAGCAATGGTGCCGCTGCCTTGACCGCTTGGGAGGAGCCCTCCAGTACTCACTGAAGCGGGTTTCCCATTTCGTGGTGGTCTGCTGCACGCTCCACAACTTGGCCATCATGAGGGCACAGCCTTGCCACCGAGGATTGAGGGAGAGAAGGAGGAGGAGGAGGAAGAGGAGGGAGGGAGGAGGCAGGCAGCAAATCCCCATTCTGGACTAGCTGCACGTGAACGCTTCATTCGACTCCAATTCCAGTGAATGTAACTCCAGATCTCCGTTGCTCACCACTTCCCCATCATACCAGCCCTCTGTCACAGATCTTCACTGCGTCCTCCTGGGCACAAAGCTGAAATGAGAGTCACCACAAAACACACATTCCAAACTAAAATCATAAATTTATCCAAATGCAATCAACAATTCACCCGCGTGCATCCCCTGAGTGTCTGTCTTTCGTGTGCTCCTACGCAGTGCTCCCCCAGCAGGGCTGGTGGAAGGCTGCTGACTTTCAGTGGAGGAGCCTACAGATGGCCTTGCATGACAACCTCGACCAGCTGTGGACATGGAAGGCCCGGCTGTAAACTTTACCACATAGGCATGTGCGGCAGCAGTCTGGGCTGGCTGGATGACAGACAGCAGCAAGGGCACTGACAGAGTAGCAGTGGTAAGAATGGGAGTGCTGTCATCCTGAGAGAGTACAGCAGGTTACTGCTCCACTGATATCCATCCCAATGGGCAAAGCTCCGTACCGGGATCAGGCTTTTGTAAACTTGGTCCTTGTTACTGTATTACTGTAGGATTCCACAACTGCTGGAACACATTTGTATGGTGAAAGTTGGCAATATATCTCTCCTCCTCCCGCTTTTGTATCACTCATGTCATCTACAACCTCCCCAGCCAGTGAACTCCATGAAAGGGTCTTGGAAGGAAGTGGGGCATTTGACCACTTGATTTCTTCCTTCTGTTAGTATTCTGTTCCTTTAATTGTAATAAGAACTTAAGAAAATCCAGAGAAAAATAAAGGGCCATTCAGCCCATCTAGCCAGAGCCCATGTCTAATACTATTATGGATGTTCCTCTCACATCACCTGTTGATCGTCTCCAGTGTTGTTAATCATTCTAGACCCTCAGACGTCGATTTTCCCCAGATACTTTGGGGGCTAAATTCGGTTGATTTGTGCCTCCTGTTAGCACCCTCTAGCGCGAAATTCAGCGGGCGGTTAGCGGCGGCGCTGCACCGCTGGCGATGACATCATCGCCGTGCGCAGCGCCCCGCTCGTGCCTTGGCTGTCATATTGGGTGGCGCCCCCCGACTTACCACCGGACGCTATGTCCACCGGGATCGGGTGGGGACTACCTGCGGCCGGGGCGGCACTACTTAAAGGGGTGATGGCAAGCGGCCATTTTTGTTGCTGGCCCCCTGCCAGCACCTGTACCCATTGCTGTCTCTGGCCCCCGTGAAGCCCCCCCCACAGGGTGCCGGCTGCTCTCCGTGAGCCCGGCGCTCCTCTTGAGTGCCGGGCTCATTTGCCGGCACTCCCGATCCCTGGTGGCCCAGCTGAGCCCCAGGACGCACTGCGCCAGGCCCCTCCCCCTTAATAAGGGGAGGAAGGCCTGCAGTACATAGAAACGTAGAAGACAGGAGCAGGAGTAGGCCATTCGGCCCCTCAAGCCTGCTCCGCCATTCAGTGAGATCATGGCTGATCATCCAAATTCAGTACCCTGTCCCTGCTTTCTCCCCATATCCCTTGATCCCTTTAGCCTTAAGAAATATATCTAACTCCTTCTTGAATATATTTAATGAATTGGCCTCTACTGCCTTCTGTGGTAGAGAATTCCACAGGTTCACCACTCTCTGGGTGAAGAAATTCCTCCTCATCTCTGTCCTAAATGGCTTACCCCTTATCCTTAGACTGTGACCCCTGGTTCTGGACTCCCCCGCCATCGGGAACATCCTTCCTGCATCTAGTCTGTCCAATCCTTTCTGTCTGTCAACCAGTTCTCGATCCAAGTCAATACCTTGCCCCCAATCCCATGTGCCTTAACTTAACACGCTAATCTCTTATGCGGGACCTTATCGAAAGCCTTCTGAAAGTCCAAATACACCACATCCACTGGTTCTCCCTTACCTATTTTACCAGTTACATCCTCAAAAAATTCCAGTAGATTAGTCAAGCATGATTTACCTTTTGTAAATCCATGTTGGCTTTGTCCGATCCTGTCACTGTTTTCCAAGTGCTCTGCTATTACATCTTTTATAATGGACTCTAGCATTTTCCCCACTACTGATGTCAGGCTTACCGGTCTATAATTCCCCGTTTTCTCTCTGCCACCTTTTTTGAACAGTGGGGTAACATTAGCTACCCGCTAATCCATGGGTACTGTTCCAGAGTCTATCGAATTTTGGAAGATGACCAGCAATGCATCTACTATTTCTAGGGCCACTTCCTTAAGTACCCTAGGATGTAGATTATCAGGCCCTGGGGATTTATCGGCCTTCAATCCCGTCAATTTCCCAAACACCATTTCCCTACAAATACTGATTTCTTTCAGTTCCTCCCTTTCATCAGACCCTATGTACCACGGCACGACGTGCCGCAGCACCACGTAGCACTGCGATATTGGCTCGCAGTGCCTCAAGAGGGACGCAGGGCGCTTCCAGTAGCTCCCCTCCTCCCTCTCGGGGCGCTACCTGGGAAAATCGGCCGCGGGAGGGCGCTAACTTTTTCGGGGCGCTCCCAATTTTTCCTCCTTTAGGTGCTAACGAGCCTCCGAGATGGCCAAGATGGGGCCTTTGAGCTGAAACGCATTTAGTTCGCATTTAACGCAAGACGCCATCTTGGTAAAAGAGTTAAGGAGGCTGTATGGCATTTTGGTGGACAGCGCTTGATCTAACGCTCTCTCCTAACAGTGACCAGCTGATTGGGAGTAAACAATTCATTGCAGAGAATTTTGCGCGCTACTTAAAGGTGTATCACCTTTTACTGTTCACTTGTTGCTCTCACTCAGTGCCTGAGCCATCCTGAAACCTATCACTGTGTGCCAGCCAGCCCACTTCACATCTTCAGTGGGAGTGGGTGTGTGGAGCCCACATATACTGCTCCACGAAATTGCGTCTAATCAGCGCATGATGTTGAACCTGCAGGTGTCTGTTTTAGTACCTCCAGGCAAGTTCAAACTATGGTAATCGGCAATTAGGCCTAGAATTTCATGCTAAAACCAGGTTTTTTAAATAGGTGTGTCTTATTAGCACTTCACCCATTTAGACATGGACCATGTACAGCAGGCACCTCAAAGCACTGGAGCGGTACCACCAACGCTGCCTCCGCAAGATCCTGCAAATCCATTGGCAGGATAGGCGCACCAACGTCGGTGTTCTCACTCAGGCCAACATTCCCAGCATCGAAGCTTTGACCACGCTCGATCAGCTCCGATGGACGGGTCACATTATCCGCATGCCCGATACGAGACTCCCAAAACAAGCGCTCTACTCGGAGCTCCGGCACGGCAAGAGAGCCCCAGGTGGGCAGAGGAAATGCTTCAAGGACACCCTCAAAGCCTCCTTGAAAAAGTGCAACATCCCCACTGACACCTGAGAACCTCTGGCCCAAGACCGCACAAAGTGGAGGAGAAGCATCCGGGAAGGCGCCAAATATCTCGAGCCTCTTCGCCGGGAGCAAGCGGAAGCCAAGCGCAAGCAGCGAAAGGAGCACACGTCAACCCAAGCACCCCACCCACCCGCCCCCTTCAACCACCGTCTGCCCCACCTGTGACAGAGACTGTAGGTCCCGCATTGGACTCATCAGTCACCTGAGAACTCATTTTTAGTGTGGAAGCAAGTCATCCTCGGTTCCGAGGGACTGCCTAAGAAGAAGAAGACCCATTTAGTGCCTGTTTTCACCCTTTCACCAAAATAACCCCCTCCGCCATCTCTGCAAGATAAATAGGTGTTGAGTGAGTGAATACTTTTTATGTTGTGCATGTTGGGCAACACCACACTTTTTAGCTCTGAGTATAGCTCACTGATTGTAAGGTAGTCAGCTAAGATCATCTCCAGAGGGTTTGTGAGAATGTTGAGAGTTGACTGAGTGCCATTTTCAGCTGTATGTGTGAATAGTTATAGTCTGTCCTCAGTCTTTCTCCACTGCAACTTTCTAGGTTTTCCTTTTTTGACCGTTCTGGGCTATTTCTCAACTGTGTTCATTACTTTCCTTTGTGTTGCTTTTGGATTCACACAAACTCTTTCAGCACCTGCAATGTAGTTTAATGCAGGATATGATACTTAGGGCAGGATTTTCATCGGGCCGTGGAGGCGGGATTGGAGGCGTGTAGGGGGTTAAAATCCCAAAATCGGGGGTCCCGACCCCATCCCGCCCCCAACCCGCCTCCATGCCAGTTTCAAAGGAGGCGGGTACCCGACCTGTGCTGGGACCCGCCTCCCCGAGGCAGGAAGGGGATTAGTGCCAATTAACTGCTTGTAGTTAACAGGTAGTTAACAGGCAGTTTTTTGCCTAATCCCTATTTTTATTGCTGAAGTGTGGGATTCCCGATGGCTCCAAAACACGCCAAGTTAGCGAGGCGGGCCGTCGGGATGAAGGGCTTGGAGGGGTCGAGATGTCCAGTGTTCAGGTGAGTGATGGGTGCATGAGTGAAGAGGTAAGTGTGTTTGGTGTGTGTAAAGTGTTTAAATAAGTTTTACTTATATTTACTTATCTTTACAGCCTTCCTTCCTTCAGGTCTCAGGAGTCCCTCATCTCACCGGCACAGAAAGCAGAATGGCCGCGAGCTGTCAAAAGTTGCAGCATTCAGCTTTCTGTTCTGGAGAGATCTCTAAATCAGCCTGAGAGGAAGGAATTAACTTAGTGTACAGATTGTCAGTGTTTGACAGCTTCAAAGAGCTGTCAAACGCTGATATTTCATCTGTCAAAAGCTTTTGACAGATGAAGTGTCAATCTGTGATGTCACCTGTTGCCAGGTGGCCCTTCATTGGCCTGCTGAGCCCGCTGGGCAGGCTCAACAAGGTCAATCAAGTGAAAATCGCATGGATTGGCCGCATCTCGATGGAGGCGGGACTACAACCCCGAAAGTTGTAGTCCCGCCTCCTACACGCCTCCTCAATGAAAATCCAGCCCTTAAAATCAACAAGCTCAGAGTAAACAAGCATAACCAAAATAGTTTAGGACAACAATAGATAGAGGAGGTAATTAAACGGTTGTCAGTGCTCCAAGTAGAAAAGTCACCCAGTCCGGATGGTTTGCATCCCAAGTTGCTGAGGGAAGTAAAGGTGGAGATAGTGGAGGCTTTGACTATAATCTTTCAATCCTGCTTTGATATCGAAGTGGTGCTCGAGGACTGGAGAGATACAAATGTTAAACCCTGTTCAAAAAAGGGGAGACAGATAAACCAGGTAACTGCAGGCCAGTCAACCTTATGTTGGTGATGGGAAAACTTCCAGAGACCAAAATCCAGAACAAAATTAATAGTCACTTGGAAGAAATGACAGCCATCACCGATTTGTTAAAGGCAAATCATGTCTGACTAACTTGATTGAGTTCTTTGGTGAGATGGCGAAGAGGGTGTTGTGTATATAGACTTTCAAAAAAGCGTTTGATTAAGTGCTACATGATAGACCTTTGATGTTCGTGGGATTAAAGGGGCAGTGGCAGCATGGATACAAAATTTGCCGTGAGACAGAAAGCAGAGAGTAGTCATGAACGATTGTTTTTCAGTCTGGAGGGAGGTATACAATGAGTCGGTATTAGGACGACTGCTCTTTGTTACATATTAATGACCTGAACCTGGGTATACAGGGCATAATTTCAATGTTTGTAGACAACACAAAGCTTGAAAATGTAGCAAACTGTGAGGTGGATAGTAACAGACTTCAGGAGGACTGGTGAAATGAGCAGACACATGGCAGATGTAATTTAATGCAGAGAAGTGCCAAGTGATGCATTTTGGAAGGATAAATAAAGACAGGCAGTTTAAACTAAATGGCACAATTTTAAAGTGGGTACGGGAACAGAAAAACCTGGGGGTTCACATACACAAATCTTTGAAGGTGGCAGGACATGTTGATAAGGGCGTTAAAAAAGTATCTGAATACTTGTCTTTATAAATAGAGGCATAGGAGGGAAAGGGTGAAAACAGGCGCTAAATGGGTACTGGGCGAATAAGACACGCCTGTTTAAAAGTTTGGTTTTAGCACGCAATTTTGGGGCTAATTGATGATTACCATGATTTAAACATGCCTGGTGGCGCTAAAACAGACACCTGCACGTTTAGTACTCAACCACTGATTAGAAGCAATTTTCCTGGAGCAGTGTATGTGGACTCCACGCACCCACTTCCACTGAAGGCGTGGAGTGCTCGGGCTGACACACAATGGGACGTTTCAGGATGGCGAGGGGAGCGAGGGGAGAGGGCGCACAGGTTCTCGGACGGGGCACTGGAAGTCCTGGTGGAGGAGGTCCAGAGGAGGAGGGATGTCCTGTACCCACAGGCGGGGAAGGAGCCCACCTCGCCCTCCTCTCCCTCTCTGCTGCAGCAGCTGGTGCTGCTCTGTCTGGCCTCATCTCCTCCTCTCAGTCCTCCTCCAGACCAAGGAGGACCCTTAGCAAGATCCCCATGACCGAACACTCCCTTTCCCCTGGTGACTCCTATAAGGGTTCCAAGAAGGTACAGTAGCACAGCTCTCACTCTTTTGGCGAAGTCCTCGGAGAATTTCCGGGAAAAATGGTGATAGAGTGTTGGTGGAGTCTTGACAAAATGTCCCAGAATGTCATAGAGGCATAGGGGGAAAAATTCAGTTACTTGCGCCTCCCGTTAGCGCCTTAAGAGGGCGCCAATTGGGGCGCAAAGCTACTAGCGCCCGGGCGCGGCGATGTTTGCGCCGCTCGTGAAATTAACTAGACATTTTGCGGTGGTGCTAAACACTACCGCCACGATCTCCTGCGCCGGCAGATCATGACGTCAGTCGAGTGCGCAACACCCCGTTAGTGCCCCGGACCGGATATTGAGTGGCGCCCCCTGCCTTACCACCTGCCGCTAGCAACAACAGGTTGAGGGGAGCGTTATGCAGTCAGGAAGGGACTGGGGGAGCGCTATTTAAAGGTGATCGCTTCCTGCCTTTTTTTGTCGGTGACATTTTTGCACCACGCAGTCTGAGAGAGAGAGAGAGAGACTTCTGGAGAGATTCAACGCTGTGTGAAGGAGTTTTGAGTACTGAGCAGCACTTTGCAGGTTTATTTTGATTTGCCCTTCCTTGCTTCACCAGTGCTCTGAGGTAGCGCCTCACTCCTCGGCCTTTGCGCCTTAAGACAGGTGTGAAGCACCTGATTTAGCGCTCCAATCACCTCCAGGGGTGATAAAAGCCAAGTTTGCTGTCGGAGGCAATAAACTTTGCGCACAGCCGATAATGGCACCCCAGTCGGGGCTATACTGAATTTTTCCCCCATAGACTCATAATGGCACAGAAGGAGGCCATTCGGCCCATCGAGTCCGTGCCGGCTCTCTGTAGAGCAATCCAGTCAGTCCCATTCCCCCGCTCTATCCCCGTAGCCCTGCAAGTTTATTTCCCTCAAGTGCCTATCCAGTCTCCCCTTGAAAACATCGAGTGTCTCCGCTTCCACCACTTCCGTCAGCAGCGAGTTCCAGGTCCTCACCACTCGCTGCGTAAAAAAGATTTTCCTCACATCCCCCCTGTATCTCTTGCCCAAAACCTTAAATCTGTGTCCCCTAGTCCTTGTACCATCTACTAGTGGGAACAGCCTTTCCCCGTCTAGCCTATCCAAACCCGTCATAATCTTGTCTTCCGAGGTGTCCCAAAAGTCCTCTTCAAACGCAGTGTGGTCAGTCGATCTCCAGCATCAAGTGAACGGTAAAAGCTGAGCATGGCTTTGTGGTAAACCACTTTTATCGTTCACTATCGTTACACTATGGTTATCACTGTTTATATCGTTACACTATGGTTATCACTGTTTATATCGTTACACTATGGTTATCACTGTTTACACTGTTGTATCACTACACAAGGTCACCTCTTGCCACGCTGTTATACCTGGGCTGACCACAGCTGACTCCGCCCATGGCTCCGCCTGCTTGCCCAGGTATAAAGGTGGTCGACTGGCTGGTATTCCTCCTTGTTGGATCCGATCACCCACGAGGGTGGGCTCTGTTATTTAGCCAATAAAAACCTATAGTTACTAACTTAACTCGTCACTTTTCATGAACTGAATTGATAGGTATATCAGGCTTTAAGTAGCATATTGAAATCCTCAGTAACGACTTCTTTACCCCTGTTCAGCTGGTTGCTGTGAGGAGAGATGTTTAATTGCAGCGCTAGCCAGCAAAATGGCGTGCAGTTTCTTTAATAAGCTCCAGCAGCCAATTCAATTGTTAATCAGAGCCTTAATGATCATCGCAGTGGCCATTCCGAGTGCACACTTCAGCTCCTTTACCAAGATGGCGTCTTGTGCTAAAGGTGGGCTAAACTGGCGTTGCAGCTCAAGACCCCATCTTTGCCACCTCGGAGGCGCTTTGGTACCTAACGTATCCAGGGAAAATCACCCGATAGATTACAAAAACAATGA
This sequence comes from Somniosus microcephalus, assembly GCF_052327205.1. Lineage (NCBI taxonomy): Eukaryota > Metazoa > Chordata > Chondrichthyes > Squaliformes > Somniosidae > Somniosus > Somniosus microcephalus. Next base: position 270,845,740 of record NC_140993.1, read on the forward strand.
AGTTAAGCTCAATCTTTATAAATCACTGGTTAGACCGCAACTAGAGTATCATGTCCAATTCTGGGCACCGCACTTTAGAAAGGACATCAAATCCTTGGAGAGGGTGCAGAGCAGATTTACTAGAATGGTACAGGAAACTTTGGTTTATCCGGAGGTTAACTGTCCGGAATGCTCGAGCCACCGGCAAAAATCAGGAGCCGTTTCGTTAGGTTTTTTTTCTTTTCGTTGCTTTTTTTTCACCAGTCAGGCTCTGCAAGGTCTCGCTGAAACTGTTGCTAAGCTACAGAGACGCTTGCAAGGTACGGCCGACTATTTAGAAGCTGTTGCTAAGCAACAGGGTTTGTTGCCAGATACGGAGCTCAAAATCTCCGTATGTTTCAACATTAGCGCTGGTTTGTCCGGCAGTTTTGATGGGACGGCAACAGCTCGGTCACGGCGGTGCTGGATAGCACAAAGTTTCCTGTACCAGCGACGAGGGAATTCAGTTATCTGGAGAGACTGGAGAAGCTGGGCTTTTTTCTACTTAGGTACACAGATGGTGAGGGGAGATTTAGCCGAGGTGTTCAAAATGATGAGGGGTTTTGATCGATTAGATCGGGAGAAACTGTTCCCACTGGCAGGAGGATCGGTAAGCGAAGGACACAGATTTAAAATAAATGGCAATAAAAAAACCATGGGGAGATGAGGAGAATTTTTTTTTACTCACCGAGTTATTACGGTCTGGAATGAATTGCCTGAAACTGTGGTGGCAGCAGATTCAGTAGAAACTCAAAAGTAAATTGGATCGCAACTTAAAACGGGAGACCTAGAAATTCCAGTGCACTGCAAAGCTGCCGGATGCTTCCGCGGGCCGCCGTTAACACGAAACAATACTGCGGGCATTTTGGTGCTGCCTGTTAATTTAAGTTAGCACAGTGCTAAACTCACCATGCAAAGCTAGTTTTCCAGTGCTACTCTCAGCAGGAGGCCCAATGTAGCGTGGCCGTGGTCTGGAGCAAGAACAGCAATGACGTGATAAAACTCACTACACACTTGGTTTGAGTATAAAGCAAGGCTTTAATCAACTTGTTTCAGAACATGGAGGTCTAGTTGTATTTCACTAGTTCCTTGTCTTGCAAAATGTCCCTGGCAAGCTGGGGCTGATGCCCGAGTATTTATACTCCTTGGACGGCGCCACCAGCTGGCCGTCCAGTGTTATTTCATAAGTAGTTTCTTGATGATGAGATTTATAACAAGCATTATCTTAAATAAAAACAGAAAATGCTGGAAATACTCAGCAGGTCAGGCAGCATGATGTTTTTATTTCAGATTTCCAGCATCTGCAGTATTTTGCTTTTGTATTAGTGTTATCTTAAAGCTAGCCTGTCATTTCAGAAAGCAGCGTCGGTCCCTTAAAGGGGAACTGCCTTCTAAACTGCTGCTGATTTGCATTTCTAACAACAGCGCTACGGCCCTCACCAAAATGGCCGCCGCCGAGTCCCGCGCCAGAGGGATGGGCGGCAATTTTTTTTCAAGCCACGAGCCTTAATGGAGAGCGGTAGTTCCCTAAATTTCTCAGCCAAAACATTTTCAGGGCTATGGGGAAAGAGCAAGGGAGTGGAACTAATTGGCAGCTCCTTCAGAGAGTCTGCACAGGCACGATGCGCTGAATGGCCTCTTTCTCTGCTGTACGATTCTATTCTATTAAAGGTGAGTAAACAATGAGAGCAAAAATTACCTGAACAAGTCCCGCACGGAGAAAGGGGAAGGGCTCACTGAAACGAACAAACAAAATTGCACGAACAAGTAAAAACGGTGATCAAAAGTACATCGAGACATCTAGAAAAAGCATAGTAGGAGAAGTTGCATATAGAGTAAAAATTCCCCCCAGCACCACAACAATTAAGATAGCAGTTAAAGAGCCAAAAACCTGAAAAGGTGCACAGAAAACTGAAACTGATGATGAGCACAAGAAAGTAAACATTCTGAGTGACTACTTCCTCCGGTATTCAAGAAAAGTAACACGCTTTGCCCCAAGCATGGGTTTAAGTACAATGAATGAGGTGGAATTCCAAGACAGGCTAAAAAGGTCCAAAACAAACAGATCACCAAACTGTTAGGGGGCTAAATTCGACTGCTCCCGAAAACGGGTGGGGGAATTGGGACGCGAGATTAACCCACGCCCGTTCCTTCCAACGTAGGCAGCTCGCAAACTTCGGGTTGCTTGTTCATTTACGTGATTACAGCATTGAGGCAGCGCTAAAGGCGCCGTTGAGTGGCTGAATGCCTCAGCGGGGGGGGGGGCCTTAGTTTGTGCGAGGCTGCACTCCTTAAAGCCAGCCTGCACCTCTTAAAAGGGGAGGTGCCTTCTGGCTGGAGCAGGTGCTGGAAGTGGCTGGGGAAGAGCGTCTGACACGCAAGAGTGACGAATGGTGCAACAAGGGGAGAGAGTTTGCTTCAAGGTGCTCAGTCACTGCACTGGAGGTCTTGGTGGAGGAGGGGGTCAGGAGGAGCGAAGTCCTCTATCCAGTGGACCTGGACCCAGTGCCGCAAGAAGTTCAATGACCTCACATGAGTGGGTCAAGGTCAATGAATTCACCTTTAAATGCCAGATCCCACCAATTGCAGCACTAGCCTCACACACTGCTCAATGCACCACACCCCCCCACCACTCACCGACCAACAAACTCTACCAAATGGGACTCATACCTCACAATCATAGCTGCACCTCACCCTCACAAACTTAGCACTGCTTCAAGCCTCACACCCACATCTCACACCTTGCGCACACTGCCAGCTGTTCAACCATAACAGGCACATCCACCCAAACACATTGCACCGCACTCACTGAAACATTTCCCTCTCTCTCGCAGGACAAATTGACACATAACCAGAGGCAGCAGGAGCTAACTGGCAGGGGGAGAGGCGCGCCTGCATGACATTACCCTGATGGAGAAGACGATGGTCGCCATCAGTGGAGTGGACATCACTGAGCCTGTGGCCAGCAGCAGGTTTGAAACCATCGAAGATGACGGGATCCTCATACCTAATGCTCCTTCTCAAATCCCACGTCCCCCTCATCACCACAATCTCTTCTGATTTACAAGCCGCAGATGGTGTAAGCATGCACCTCTTGCTTTCCCCACCTCCCCTTCCCTCACCACAACCCTACCTTAGTGCCTTTCTCCTTTCAGACACCCAAGAACTACAACCTGGCCAGGCAGTGATGGCAGAGCAACAGGTAGAGGAGGAAAAGGGCAGTGATGGTGAAGACACAGCACCATCACTCGATTTCACACTCGCAGCCACCAGCTCAGATACAGACACTTTAGAGGATAGCTCAGATGTGGGATCTGCATGTAGTGAAACGCCACACACGAGTGGCCTGCAGCCAGGGCAGGGGGCAAGGGTAGCACAATATCCAGCTCCTCGGAGGGTGAGGTTGCACACGATTTCTGCTACAGAGGACTCAGATGAGGACTACGATGGGGCGGGCTACAGAAAAAGTCTGATGGGTCGGCACAGTGAAATGCTTGGTGCATTGAGAAGCCTGCCAGAAAACCTGAGTGCGATGTCAAGGAGCATGGAGAAGCCGGGCATCAACTTGGCACAGGGCTTTGTGCAGAGCTTGGAGCCCAGCCTTTCCAACGTGGCGACAAACTCCATTAGCATAATTGCGGACCCAACCATGATGCAGCGTCTGATGGCCAATGTCTCAGCTTCTATTGCAGCACAAGCAGCAGCCACTCAACGTCTGAGTGCTGCAGTGGAAGCTCAGCCTTCTGTCATACAAGCTCAACTTGCTGACACGCCTGCTCAGACTTCTGCTACTGTGGCTGCGACTCCCAGTGTTCAAAGGGGCTTGCAGGGTATCACAACAGGCTACCAATTTGTCCTCCAACAGATTACTAGGATTGCTGAGATGCCGCCCCGGGGGAGTGGCAGTGACTCTGTGGAGCACAAACCCGCTGTCCTCTCTCAGGATGACAACATTCGTCCCCCCACCACTGCCACTCCACCAGTGCCCTTGCTGTTGTCTGGCAGCTAGCCCAGCCCAGACTGCTGCCGCCCATGCTGAGGTGGTGCAGTCCACAGCCGGGCCTTCTAGGCCCAGAGCTATTCGAGGTCGTCCTCCAAGACCATCTGCAGTGACCCCCACTGAAAGACAGCAGCCTTCCACCAGCCATGCTGCAGCCACTGGGGTAGCACTGCGTAGGAGCACTAGGACAGGCGAAGGCACATGGAAGACAGGCACTATGACATGGTTGGATTTATAAATTTGGTTTGGAATGTTTATTTTTTGTTGGCTTTTATTTTTGCATTGCGGTCAAGCGGACACTGTGATGGTTAGCAACAGAGGGAATGCAAGATGTGGGACTGTTGATGAATGCGGAATTGGGGTTGCGTTTACTAATATCACCGGCGCACGAGTCGGCCGTGGACAGCCTGGCCAGAAAGCGGCTGTATGGGTTGCCTCCTCCCTTCCTCTTCCTCCTCCTCCTGCTCCGCCTCCTCCTCCCCTGGCCACCATGTGGCTGGTGGCAAGGGGCTGTGTCCTCATGATGGCGAGGTCATGCAGCATGCAGCATTCCACCAGGAATCTCCACACCTGCTCTGCCAAGTACTGCAGGGCTCCTCCAGAGCGGCCCAGGCAGCGGAAGCGTTGCTTCTGCTCGGTGATGTTTCGTGTGGCAGCATGGCTTTCGTTGTATGAATGCTGCCCATGTGTGCCTGGGTTGCACACCGGAGTCATGAACCTTTGGTTGGTCGTGATGGCATTGCCGCAGAATGAAGGCATCATGACTGCTGCCAGGACACCGGGCATTCAGCTGCACGAGTATGGTCGCACACCAACTGGACATTGAGAGAGTGGAATCCCTTTCTGTTGCGGTACATCTCCGAATTTACATGCGGCACCCGTGCAATGGGGTTGCCTGCAATCCTCACAAATCCATGTGTTCACTCCACCTGATGCTCTCCGGCCAGAAAGAAGGAGAAGGATTCAGCTCTCTTGGAACACAGAGCCTCAGTTACATCCCTTTTGCAACAGTGCATGCCAGACTAGGAGCTATTGCAAACATCGCGTGCTCCAGCCTGGAAGGAGCCCGACGCATAAAAGTTCACGGCCATGGTCACCTTCACAGCCACTGGCCATGTGGTCCTCACCCTGCCCTGAGGCTGCAGTTGTGGCTGCAGCAAGTGGTCTGATTTCAGTGAGGACGTCCTTGGTGAAGCGCAGATGTCTGACACACTGTTTCTCACTGAGCTTCAGGTCGGTGAATTGCTCCCTGAACACCCTGGGCGGATATGGCCCTCCTGCTGAGAGCCCTTCTCCCCCTCCTCCTCCTCCTCACTCTTCCAGCAGCTTGACCTGCTCTGCGTCTCCCTGCCATGCTGTTAGGCCAGGTGGAATGCCTATTACTGCTACCATGCCTTGGAGTAAGTGGTCTGAGCAGAATCCTTGACGTCAGGACATTGTCCTTCAGCACCTGCCACACCACTCCCTGTAGACTTTAGCAACTTTAAATAAATGTACAAATGACTAAAAAATTCGACAAATTCAGCAACAGCCAGTAGAACTCCATCAGCAACTAACCTGTACTTAGTTGATGATCCCTTTAGGTAGCGCTGGTGGGGTTCCTTCCTGCTGCTGAACACGTGTTCAGCTGTGCGAGCTTAAGAGCTTAAGAGAGGGCGTTAACTGGAGCGTGGAGCTCCAAAATGGCAATGGTTCACTACTGCCCTTGAAATCTGCCGCCCTTCTAGCCTGTACGTGACTCCAGACCCAAAGCAATGTGATTGACTGCAGTGGCCCAGCAAGCCACTCACTTGTATCGAACTGCTAGGAAAAAGAAACGGAATAAAACCAGGCGGACCACCCGGCATCGCCCTAGGCACCGGCTTCGAAAGGAAAGGGCACACACAGCCCAGTCATCCCTGCAAAGTTCTCGGGCGAGAAATTCTTATCAGGCGGTGGCACAAAATGAGCGGGATCTGATCGGCCGCCCGTTATACACAAGCCTGATATTTCGTTCCATTGATATAACAGCTGGCTGATCTGAGAACGCTCATTTGCGCCACCACGCGGAACGAATTTCTAGGCACTCCTCACTAACATCTGGGAAATTGTGCCAAAATTGGGAGAGCTGTCCCACAGACTAGTCAAGCAACAGCCTGACATAGTCATACTCACAGAATCATAGCTTTCAACCAACGTCCCAGACGCCTCCATCACCATCCCTGTCCTATTACCATCTCGTCTCGCCTTGAATATCTCTTAATGCCTCTTCACCTCTCTCAAACCTTCCCTTTTGTTCTTTCATCCCCTCCCCCATTTCCCAGCCCCCAAACTTGCCTTTTAATCTGTTTCATTTCCTGCTTTTTTTCTCAGTTCTGAAGAAGGGTTTTGACCTGAAACGTTAACTCTGTTTCTCTCTCCACGGATGTTGCCTGGCCTGCTGAGTTTTGCCAGCGTTTTCTGTTGTTATTCCTCCATCACCAGCCCTGGGAATGTCCTGTCCCACCGTCAGGACAGACCCACCAGAGGTGGTGGCACATTAGTAAACAGTCAGGAGGGGGTGGCCCTGGGATTCCTCAACATTGACTCCGGACCCCATGAAGTCTCACGTCATCAGGTCAAACCTCCTGCTGATTTACCACCCCCCTCCCCCCCAGCTTAGCTGATGAATCAGCACACCTCCATGTTGAACACCTCTTAGAAGAAGCACTGAGGGTAGCAAGGGCACAGAATGTACTCTAGGTGAGGGACTTCAATGTCTATCACCAAGAGTGGCTCGGTAGCAACAATACTGACCAAGCTGACCGAGTAACTGAGGACATAGATGCCTGAATGGGCCTGCGACCGATGAGAGAACCAACACGAAGGAAAAATCTACTTGACCTCGTCCTCACCAATCTATCTGTTGCAGATGCATCTGTCCATGACAGTATTGGTAGCAGCGACCACCGCACAGTCCTTGTAGAGACAAAGTCCCATCTTCACACTGAGGACACCCTTCATTGTGTTGTGTGGCACTACCACCGTGCTAAATGGGGTAGATTCAGAACAGATATAGCAGCTCAAAACTGGGTATCCATGAGGTGCTGTGGGCCATCAGCAGCAGCTGACTTGCATACCACCACAATCTGTAGCCTCATGGCCTGGCCTGGCATATACCTCATTCTACCAGTATCATCAAACCAAGCGACCAACGAGGGGTATAGAAGAGCATGCTAGGAGCAGCACCAGGCATACCTAACTATGAGGTGCCAACCTGGTGAAGGTGCAACACAGGACTACATGCATGCTAAACAGCAAAAGCAGCATGCTATAGATGGAACTAAGCGATCCCACAGCCAACGGATCAGATCAAAGCTCTGCAGTCCTGCCACATCCAGTCGTGAATGGTGGTGGACAATTAAACAACTAACGGCAGGAGGACGTTCCATGAACATCCCCATCCTCAATGATGGTGGAGCCCAGCACATGATTGCAAAGGACAAGACTGAAGCATTCACAAACAACTTCAGCCAGAAGTGCCCAGTGGATAATCCATCTCGGCCTCCTCCTGAAGACCCCATCATCACAGAAGCCAGTCCAGCCAATTTGATTTACTCCATGTGATAGCAAGAAACAACTGAGCACACTGGATATAGCAAAGGCTATGGACCCTGAAAACATCCCGGCTGTAGTCCTCTAGACATGCTGTTCCAGTACAGCTACAACACTGGCATCTATCCGACATTGTGGAAAACTGCCCGGGTGTGTCCTGTCCATAAAAAGCAGGACAAATCCAAACTGGCCAATTACCGCCCCATCAGTCTACTCTCTATCATCAGCAAAGTGATGGAAGGTGCCATCGACAGTGCTATCAAGCAGCACTTACTCACCAATAACCTGCTCACTGATGCTCAGTTTGGGTTCTGCCAGGACCACTCGGCATCAGACCTAGTTACAGCCTTGGTTGGAATATGGACAAAGGAGCTGAATTCCAGAGGTGAGGTGAGCGTGACTGCCCTTGACATCAAGTCAGAATTTGACCGAGTGTGGCATCAAGGAGCCCTAGTAAAATTGAAGTCAATGGGAATCAATAGAAAAGCTCTCCACTGGCTGGAGTCATACCTAGCACAAAGGAAGATGGTTGTGGTTGTTGGAGGTCAATCATATCAGCCCCAGGACATTGCTGCAGGAGTTCCTCAGGGCAGTGCCCTAGGTGCAACCATCTTCAGCTGTTTCATCAATAACCTTCCCTCCATCATAAGGTCAGAAGTGAGGACGTTCGTTGATGATTGCACAGTGTTCAATGCCATTCACAACTCCCCAGATAATAAACATAGAAACATAGAAGATAGGAGCAGGAGTAGGCCATTCGGCCACTCGAGCCTGCTCCGCCATTCAATGAGATCATGGCTGATCGTCCAAATTCAGTACCCTGTTCCTGCCTTCTCCCCATATCCCTTCATCCGTTTAGCCTTAAGAAATATATCCAACTCCTTCTTGAATATATTTAATGAATTGGCCTCTACTGCCTTCTTTGGTAGAGAATTCCACAGGTTCACCACTCTCTGGTGAAGAAATTCCTCCTCATCTCTGTCCTAAATGGCTTACCCCTTATCCTGAGACTGTGACCCCTGGTTCTGGACTCCCAACCATCGGGAACATCCTTCCAGCATCTAGTCCGTCTAGTCCTGTTAGAATTTTATAAGTTTCGATGAGATCCCCTCTCATTCTTCTAAACTCCAGCGAGTACAAGCCCCATCGACTCAATCTCTCCTCATACGTCATTCCTGCCATCCCAGGTATCAGCCTGGTGAATCTTCGCTGCACTCCTTCCATGGCAAGAACATCCTTCCTCAGATAAGGCGACCAAAACTGCACACAATACTCCAGATGTGGTCTCACCAAGGCCCTGTACAGCTGCAGCAAGACATCCTTGTTCCTGTACTCGAACCCTCTTGCTACGAAGGCCAACATACCATTTGCCTTCTTAACCGCCTGTTGCACCTGCATACTTACTTTCAGCGACTGGTGCACAAGAACACCCAGGTCTCGTTGCACTTCCCCTTCTCCCAATCTATTGCCATTCAAATAATAATCTGCCTTCCTGTTTTTGCCACCAAAGTGGATAACCTCGCATTTATCCACATTATAGTGCATTTGCCATGCTTCTGCCCAATCACCCAACCTGTCCAAATCATACTGGAGTTTCTCGGTATCCTCCTCACAACACACACACCCACCCAGCTTTGTGTCGTCTGCAAACTTAAAGCAGTCCATGCCCGAATGCAGCAAGACCTGGACAACATTCAGGCTTGGGCTGATAAGTGGCAAGTAACATTCGCGACACACAAGTGCCAGGCAATGACCATCTCCAACAAGAGAGAGTCTGACCACCGACCCTTGACATTCAATGGGATTACCATCGCCAAATCCCTCACCATCAACATCCTGGGGGGTCACCAGAACCTTAACTGGATCAGTCACATAAATACTGTGACTACAAGAGCAGGTCAGAGGCGAAGTATTCTGTGGCGAGTGTCTCACCTCCTGACTCCCCAAAGCCTTTCCACCATCTACAAGGCACAAATCAGGAGTGTGATGGAATACTCTCCACTTGCCTGGATGAGGGCAGCTCCAACAACACTCAAGAAGCTCGACACCATCCAGGACAAAGCAGCCCGCTTGATTGGCACCCCATCCACCACCTTAAACATTCACTCCCTCCACCACCGGCGCACCGTGGCTGCAGTGTGTACCATCTACAAGATGCACTGCAGCAACTCGCCAAGGCTTCTTCGACAGCACCTCTCAAACCCGCGACCCCTTCCACCTAGAAGTACAAGGGCAGCAGGCGCATGGGAACACCACCACCTCCAAATTCCCCTCCAAGTCACACACCATCCTGACTTAGAAGTATATCACCGATCCTTCATCGTCGCTGGGTCAAAATCCTGGAACTCCCTCCCTAACAGCACTGTGGGAGTACCTTCACCACACAGACTGCAGCGGTTCAACAAGGCGGCTCACCGCCACCTTCTCAAGGGCAATTAGGGATGGAAAATAAATGTTGTCCTTGCCTGCAGCACCTGCATCCCATGAATGAATAAAATTAAATAACCTCCTCTGTGCTGTAAAAGTCTATGATTCCCACACCCTTTCCCAACCTGCACAATACTGTTCGTGGATAATCTGACAGCAGCAAACTGAAGCATCTCTGCGTGGCATCTCTCTCATCTGAATTTTCAGGTTGCGAATTGAAACGGAGCTTCTGTTTGACCACATTCTCAAGTTTCTGTGTTTGGCGGTGGGGGGTGCGGGTGCGAGGAAATCACAACACACAGATAGACATCTGGAGACAGCCGTTAATGTCAAGGGGAGGTGGCCCACCTTTAATGGGAGTGTCTGACCAGAATCTGATCTGATCAAGTGTGTTTGGGCTTACACCTCAGTACTGTAACGTGTTAACTTCATGCAAGAATTGCAGGTGCCCTTTAGACACTAAACAGCCAATCTGTTCAGTTTGCAAGTCAGACGCCAAAAGCAATCAAAAGCCACCACCATGGTCAGAGGCCAGCTGCCCACACTCTTTATTTGTGGCCCTATAAGTTTACTTACCTGCGGTGCTCATTGCCTAGCAACCCCCCCCCGAACCCCCAGTTACAATGAGAACTATTGGGCCGGATATTCCGATCCCTACGGGTATGTACGAGCTGTGTACCCACCCATAGGGACATCGGAAATGCCGGTTTCAGGAATGCGAAGGGCATGCGCTGAAAACCGGCATTTCCGATCTGTGAAGAATCCTCCTGACAGATCCTCCGCCTGCCCTGGAGAAGGGCCTCTGCGGGGGGAGAGTTCCGCTTTCTGCACAACCTCCGCCCGCTGAAAACCCTTAGAAATCTTACGCCCGGTAAAAGCGCGCGTAAGGCCTGCTTTTACCAGAATAAGAGTTGAAAAAAGTTAAAAAAAAAAAATTTCACTCATTTATAATTTTAAAATACTTTTAAAAAAAAGGTAAGTTTATTTTTAGCTCGTAAAAAACTTTAATTATTATTTTTTTTAATTCAATTTTTGTTTAAAATATTTAATTTATTGTAATTTGGACTCATTTTAAAAATGTGATTAAAAAAAAATTATTGAATGTTTTGCAGTGTTTTCGGGGTGATCTCCATTCATATATTTGACGGGTTTATCTGTCAAGTGTATGAAGGGAGATTCCCTTCTATTGGCTCCCCATGGCCCACGTGATCCCAGGGAGGTTTGCGAACCCCCTGCACCTCTGGGGTACCTGGGCCCTGCGCACTTGGAGTTTGGAGAGGCCCAGGAGCAGAAGTGTCCGGATCTCAGAAGCCCTCAGGCAAGGCCATAGATTCTTCCAGATCGGAGACCTCCACACGCAGGAAGCCTCCGATCGGAAAATACGGGCCATTATTTATCTATTGCCTTAGAAATGGCTCAGAGCACAGAAAAAAAATGCAGGGGTCTCGGAATGAAGCTCCTATATCAATTAAATATTGCCAGGAATGTGCATCATGCATTACTGGGGCGGAGACCAGACATTACAGGTCCTCACTCAAACTGAGGCTAACATGGTGCTCCAGTGAGGAAAATCAGCCCCATCAAGTCTGGATGTGGATAAATGTTTCAGCAACAGTCAGAATGAGGCAAGTATGAAGGTGATCGATGTTATGGAGTGGCCTATGTGTTGGCAGGGATGTGCAATTTGAATCTCAGTTCAGAGTCAAACAGGACACCAAGATTGCACGGGAGCTGGGAGTTTAACAGGAGTTAGTTTCCTTCAGGAGTGGAGGGTGTTTGTAAAGAGATTTGAAGTCGGTGATTTTGGCTGCTTTGTTACCAGGTAGATGAGATGGACTTTGAAAGATACATGAGAGAGGTGGTAAAGGGTGAGATGCTCAAAAGAGAAGATACCAGAATAGTAAAGGACAGCTCAAGATGGGGCCTGGCACTGAGGGCCATGTTCCCATCGTGATAAATAGGAAACTATAAAAGTGACTACTGATGGTTACTAACCTCAAGTGCTTTGTGACATTTTCAGCGTGTTGTTAAGGCATTGTATCAGTGCAATTCCTTCCTTCCTTCCCTCTCACAGTGAAGCAGTAACAAAATAAAATTCTTCCACCTTGTTTTATTGGGTGGTTACTTATTTTATTAGGGCAACTATTTCAGCCAAAGAGAGGAGGCTCTTTATCCCATCACTCTGAATTGATTTCAAAGACATTTCCAAGAAGTCAGATTCTATCACAGGACACCATCCAGTATCATTATCTAAAGTAGAACATCACTGTCATTGCAGAAATGTGCCTTGGAGTAGTGTTAACATTCTTGACAAGCTGCAGCTGTGCACTGACCACTAGAAAAATGAACGTGCCCATAAACACTAACTGTTGCACTGTGGGCCATTTCGGCTGTGCAATATATAATTTTTGTCAAGAGAGTGAGAGAGTAGAAGGTATAAAACAATTTTGGATTAAGAACCACAGGTTACTATAATAAATAAAAACAGAAACTGCTGGAAATACTCAGCAGGTCAGGCAGCATCTGTGGAGAGAGAAACAGAGTTAAACGTTTCAGGTCGATGACCCTTCGTCAGAACAGGTTACTATAGATGGTGGGAAAAGTGATCTCTATGGAGTGGAGAAAGATACCAATGCCCACAGGGTGAATCAGACATGAGATGCCAGTACGTATGAGGCCAACACCCAGGAAGGATACTGTAATGTCCGTGTGTAATTGAGACACGGACTGCAGAAGTTGGTTATAACAGTTGTTTACTGAATGGAGACAAAACTGCAACTACTATACAAAGTTACTACACAGGCTTATATACAGGGGTGGTCACTACTGGTACTGCAGTATACAAGGGCTGCAGAATATAGTTCCTTTTTCAAGGTACATACACTACAATTCCTCCCCTTTTAGCTAAACAGTACATAACATTTGATTAATAATTAAATAATATATTTACAATTACAGTTGCTATTTACATTAGCTGAAGTTAATCAATTATAAATTCAGTCTTTGAGGAGGCTTCCTGATTCTGTCCGGATAACGCCTCTTTGGGGTATCAGGTTCTTCTGGCAAAGTTGATTCGGGATCAGCATCGTTGTTTGGTTCGTCTGCTTCCAATATCACCGATTCTGAGGTAGATGCAATTGGTACTTCGGTTTCATCCCCAGGTGTATAGGATCGTGGTGTAGATTTGACGTTTTCCAGTGACTCTAGAATCTGGTCAGCATGGCGTCTTACAATGCTCTCTCCAACGTCCATGGTATACATTAGAGGTCCTTGCCGTGCGCAGATCATTCCTGGCTGCCATTTCTCTATGCGGTAGTCCCGGGCCAAAACTGGTTGACCTATCTTGAAACTCCTGGTTGGCCTTTCATTCATATTCTGAAACTGCCTGTTCTCCACATCTCTTCTGATGTTTGGCTTAACCAAATCCAAGCGGCATCTTAGTCTTCGATTGAAGAACATCATGGCTGGAGTTTGGTTGGTAACCGCATGTGTCGCATTCCGGTAGGCAAACAATAAGTTATCCACCTTGTGTTGTAGGGGTATGTCTTCATTACACATTGCCTTGATAGCCTTCTTGAATGTTTGAACGAACCTCTCAGCCAATCCATTGGTGGCTGGATGATATGGGGCGGATGTGTAATGCTTAACATCATTGTTCTTTAAGAACCTCCGGAACTCTTCAGACATAAACTGTGGTCCATTGTCGGAGCAAATCTGTTCAGGCAGCCCATTTCTGGCGAATATGGTTCGTAAGACTGTGATAGTTTTTTCTGTGGTGGTTGAGGACATTTTTATTACCTATGGCCACTTTGAATGTGCATCCACCGCAATTAAAAACATCGAGTCCATAAATGGACCAGCAAAATCAATGCGTACCCTTTGCCATGGAGATGAGGGCCACTCCCATGGATGTAGAAGGGCTTGTGGTGGGGCGTTTTGGACCTTCTGGCATCCTGTACAGCCCTTGGTCATCTCTTCGATTCCTCTATCGATTCCCGGCCACCACACAAACGCTCTGGCTAAGTTCTTCATTTTTACCCCACCCAGATGACCCTCATGAAGCTCATTGAGCACTCTATCCTTCAATTTGGGTGGAATTACTACTCTGGATCCACACATCAAGGTTCCTCGGCACACTGACAGCTGTTCTCTTCTCAGCGAGAATGCTGGCAACAGTGGTTCGCCATGTGCTGGCCATCCCTTCACCGTTAAATCATAGACCCTGGAGAGTGTCGGGTCCTTTCGTGTTTCCTTTTCTATGTTTGCATTCGTCACAGGTAGACATTCGACTATGGTCGAGTGGGATATCTCCACAGGATCCACTGCAGGTGCTTCTTCCACCGTCGGCAACGGTAGGCACGACAATCCATCAGCATTCCCATGCTGTTTAGTTCCTTTGTACTCTATGTCATATTGGTGTGCCCCTAGGAAAAGGGACCACCTCTGTAGCCGTTGTGCTGTCATTATCGGGACGCCCTTCTTAGGGTTGAAAATGGAGACAAGAGGTTGATGATCAGTTAGTAGAGTAAATTTCTGTCCGTGCAGGTAGTGATTGAACTTCTTCACCCCCCACACCAGGCTGAGGGCCTCTCTATCAATCTGGACATAGTTACGCTCGGCTGAAGTTAACGAGCGTGACGCAAAAGCTATCGGCCTCTCTGAACCATCAAGGGATTTATGTGACAGTACCGCTCCAACGCCGTAGGGAGACGCATCACACGCCAGTCTTATCGGTAGTGATGGCTTGTAGTGAGCCAATACTTCTCTTGAAGTGATCAGGCCTTTACACTTCTGAAAGGGCCGCTTACACTCATCGCTCCATTTCCATGCTACTCCAGTTTGTAGCAGGGCGTTCAGTGGGTGCAGAATTGTGGACAAATTCGGCAAAAACTTATGGTAGTAATTCACCAATCCGAGGAATGACCTCAGTTGCGACACATTTTCAGGTGCTGGAGCCTTAACTAACGCTTCAATTTTGTCAGGGGACTTATGTAACCCCTCTTCATCAATCACGTGGCCACAATACGATATTTGTTTCTTTAAAAACTCGCACTTGGGGCGATTGGCTTGTAGCCCATGTTTTCTTAGTCTAGTGAGCACCTGCTCTAGGTTGGCAAGGTGTTCACTGTCATTTTCACCTGTCACTAGGATGTCGTCCAAGTAACACTGAGTCCCCGGAATCCCTTGCAGGACTTGTTCCATCGCTCTTTGCCATATAGCCGGAGCTGATGCTACTCCGAATACCAGTCGATGATACTGGTAAAGACCTTTGTGAGTGTTTATCGTGAGATATTTCCTAGAGGATTCTTCAACCTCCATCTGCAAATATGCTTGCACTTGGTCAATTTTTGTAAAACGTTTCCCTCCAGATAGTGAGGCGAAAATATCTTCTATCCTCGGAAGAGGATACTGTACTGTGTGAAAGACTGGGTTCACAGTCACCTTGAAGTCCCCACAGATGCGAACCTTCCTTGGCTCCTCAGACTTATTGTTTAACGTTTTCTTCATGACAGGAACGATGGGTGTCGCCCACTCGCTCCAGTCTACCTTAGATAACACGCCTGCATTCTCCAGATTCTCCAGCTCTGCCTCGACGGCTGGGCGAATTGCATACGGTACCGGTCTTGCTTTGAAAAACTTGGGAATTGCATTCTCTTCTATTTTTATCGAGGCGGCTACACCTTTAAGAGTTGCAATATTAATTAAGGAGTCAATTACTGCTGTAAGGAGGGATGATATATTAGCGGGTTCCTCTAATGAGGCCATATGGGTAGAACTTAAAAACAAAAAGGGGGCAAGCACTTTGCTGGGAGTGTACTATAGGCCCCCAAACAGTCAGGGGGAGATAGAGGAACAGATATGTAGGCAAATCTCAGAGAAGTGCAAAAATAATAGGGTAATAATAGTGGGGGATTTCAACTTCCCCAATATAAATTGGGACAGTCAGAGTGTGAAAGGCTTAGAGGGTGCAGAATTCCTAAAGTGCATCCAGGAGAGCTTTTTGAGCCAACATGTAGAAAGTCCTACAAGAGAGGGGGCGATACTGGACCTAATTCTGGGGAATGTAGCCGGGCAAGTGGTGGAAGTGTCAGTAGGAGAGCATTTTGGCGACAGTGACCATAATTCGGTGAGATTTAAGGTGGTCATGGAAAAAGACAAAGACGGCCCGGAAATAAGGGTTCTAAATTGGGGGAAGGCCGATTTTAATATGATAAGGCAGGATCTGGCCAAAGTGGACTGGGAGCAGCTGCTTATAGGAAAATCCACATCAAAACAGTGGGAGACTTTCAGAAGGGAAATAGAGAGAGTACAACGCCAACATGTTCCTGTAAAGGTCAAGGGTGGGACCAACAAGCAAAGGGAACCTTGGATGACAAGGGATATACAAAAATGCATTAGAAATAAAAGGGGGGCTTTTGGCAGTTACAAAAGACTAAAGACAGAAGAAGCCCTAGAGGAGTATAAAAAGTGCAGGGGCATACTTAAAAAAGAAATTAGGAGGGCGAGGAGGGGCCATGAAATAACACTGGCGAGCAAAATAAAGGAAAATCCTAAGATGTTTTATAAGTATATTAAGGGCAAGAGGATAACCAGGGAAAGGGTAGGGCCCATTAGGGACCAAAGTGGCAATCTGTGTGTAGAGCCAGAGGATGTAGGCGGGGTTTTAAATGAATTTTTTGCATCTGTGTTCACTATGGAGAAAGACGATGCAGACATAGAAATCGGGCAAGGGGACTGTGACATACTCGAACATATTAGCATCGAGAGGGAGGAGGTGCTAGCGGTTTTAGCGGGCCAAAAAGTGGATAAATCCCCAGGCCCGGACGAGATGTATCCCAGGCTGCTGTGGGAGGCAAGGGAGGAGATTGCAGGGGCTCTGACACTAATTTTCAGAACCACTCTGGCCACAGGGGATGTACCAGAGGACTGGAGAACAGCTAACGTAGTACCATTATTCAAGAAGGGTAGCAGGGATAAACCAGGGAATTACAGGCCAGTGAGTCTAACATCTGTGGTGGGGAAATTATTGGAAAAGATTCTGAGGGACAAAATTAATCTCCACTTGGAGAGACAAGGATTAATCGGGGATAGTCAGCATGGCTTTGTCAAGGGTAAATCATGTCTAACAAATCTGATCGAATTTTTCGAGGGGGTGACTAGTGGGGTGGATGAGGGAAATGCTGTGGATGTGGTTTACATGGACTTCAGTAAAGCTTTTGACAAAGTCCCGCATAGGAGACTGGTCAAGAAGGTAAGAGCCCATGGGATCCAGGGTGCCTTGGCGCGTTGGATCCTAAACTGGCTGAGTGGCAGGAGGCAGAGGGTGATGGTCGAAGGTTGCTTTTGTGACTGGAAGCCTGTGTCCAGTGGGGTACCTCAGGGATCGGTGCTGGGTCCCTTATTGTTTGTGATCTACATAAATAATTTGGATGAGAATGTAAAAGGTATGATCAGTAAGTTCGCAGATGACACGAAAATTGGTGGGGTGGTAAATTGCGAGGAGGAAAGCCTCCAGCTACAGGACGATATAAACGGGTTGGTCAGATGGGCGGAAAAGTGGCAAATGGAATTTAACCCTGAAAAGTGCGAGGTGATGCATTTTGGACGGACAAATAAGGCAAGGGCATACACAATGAGTGGTAGGACCCTAGGAAGTACAGAGGGTCAGAGGGACCTTGGTGTACATGTACATAGATCCCTGAAGGCAGCGGAGCAGGTAGATAAGGTGGTTAAAAAGGCATATGGGATACTTGCCTTCATTAGCCGAGGCATAGAATATAAGAGCAGGGAGGTTATGATGGAGCTGTACAAAACGCTGGTGAGGCCACAGCTGGAGTACTGTGTGCAGTTCTGGTCGCCTCACTATAGGAAGGATGTGATTGCTTTGGAGAGGGTGCAGAGAAGATTCACCAGGATGTTACCTGGGATGGAGCGCCTCAGCTATGAAGAGAGGCTGGACAGGCTGGAGTTGTTTTCCTTGGAGCAGAGAAGGCTGAGGGGGGACCTGATTGAGGTGTACAAAATAATGAGGGGCATAGATAGGGTAGATAAAGAGGAACTTTTCCCCTTAGTGGGGGGGTCAATAACAAGGGGGCATAGATTCAGGGTAAGGGGCAGGAGATTTAGAGGGGATTTGAGGAGGAACTTTTTCACCCAGAGGGTGGTTGGAATGTGGAACTCAATGCCTGAAAGGGTGGTGGAGGCAGGAACCCTCACAACATTCAAGAAGCATTTGGATGAGCACTTGAAATGCCATTGCATACAAGGCTATGGACCAAATGCTGGAAAATGGGATTAGACTGGACAGGGATGGATGGGCGGCGCAGACACGATGGGCCGAAGGGCCTCTTTCTGTGCTGTAAAGCTCTATGACTCTATGAGTTCCCAGTCCTTGTTGAAATACCTCTTTAGCGTTAGCTAAGATTTTTGACAGTCGTCCAGGTGTGACGTCATCATCCTTTTTACCAGCCACAGTCAGTGCCTGAATGGAGTGCCAGTCTAAACTTATCTTTCTGATCCATTCACGTCCCAATAACGGTGGTCCACCATCTTGCAGTATGTACAGATACAATTTCTGTATTTCCTTGCCGTTGTATTCGACAGGCACCCTTATTTTCCCTCTGGGGTATACTTTCTGCCCCGTATACGTCTTCAAGACAATGGATGTGTCTTTCAAGGGTATGTGTGAGAATAGCCGCTCGTAGTCTCGTCGATTCATGACGGTCAGGGCTGATCCTGTATCCAATTCCATTTTGACTTGGGACCCTGCTATCGTGAGGGTGACCCAAATGGTTCGGTGATCCTCTTTTGCGATTACGTTGTGTAGTTTGAGACAGCTTAGTCTCTTGTTCCCGGATTCACTATCGCTCTTCTGGTCTTCGGAACTACTGTCCGTCATCTTTTGTACTTTCCTGTACTTTTCCTTAGTAGTCTTTTTGTTGTCGTTAGTCTTCTTCCCGGACCTGCAAACTCGTGCAATGTGTCCCATCTTTCCGCATTGCCTGCATATTTTGTCCTTGGACCAGCAGTCCTTCTGGTCATGGGTTGTTCTGCCGCAGCGATAACATTTTTCAAATCCCCGTGTCATTTCATGGGTGCCGTATTCCTGTGGCTTTTGCTGTATTTCCGCAGCTCCCCTTGCTGCTGCTTCGTACGATACTGCCACGCTGAAAGCCTTATCTGGCGTCAGCTCTTTCTCTGAGAGTAACCTCTTCTGGGTTCCTTCACTCAGGAGACCACAGACAAATTTGTCCCGTAGGGTATCTGCCAGTCCTGCTCCGAACTGGCAGTGCTTTGATAGCTTGCGTAGTTCCGTAAGGTACTCAGCATTGGTCTCATGTTTATGCTGATTTCTCTTGTGGAATTTAAATCTTTCTGCTATCAGCAGCGGAGTAGGATTTAGGTGTTCCTGTAGGATATCAACAATTTCGTTAAAACTCTTCTCCATCGGTTTGACTGGAGTGACCAGGTTCCGCAATAGGCCATACGTTCTTGTGCCCATTAAGTTTAGTAGTACCGATGCCTTTTTCTCATCGGCTACTTCATTTGCCTTGCAATATACTTCGACTCTTTCCACATACGTGGTCCAGTCTTCTATTTCATTATCGAAGGCAGTGATATTGCCAGTCTTCGGCATCTTGGAGATCTAAGATGGCGCCTCCCGTGCTTTGCATTCTTCCCCGATTGAACAAAATGGCGCCTCCCGCGCTTTGCCTTCTTCCCCGCTGGATTAAGATGGCGCCTCCCGCGCTGTCTTTTCCGCTGCTGCCAGCGCTGTTGCTGGTGTTTTTATGTCTTGATGGCGATGCCCTATGGTCTTCGCGTGCTTCCCCCCGCGCTGCTGCCAATGCCGCTCTCCACGGTCCCCGTGGCAAACTGCAGCTCCTCGCGGCTTTCTGCGCTTCTAATTTCTTTTTCTTTTATTTTAATTACTGTTCCCGTCGTCAGAGCAGACCCTATGGGACACTTTCCTCCCTCTTCTCGGGTCTGTACGCTGCCCGGCTTCGTAGCACCGGCCGCGCCCTGTGTGCTCCACCCTCTCTCTCTCTCTCTCCTCTTCCCGACAACGCTGCTCGGCCCCGTTGAAAAGCCACTCGATCGAGCTCTAGCCCGCCGCAGCCCAGGAAGGATCAGTGTACTACCTGCCACCAGCCCGATTAGCTGGAACACCATAGACTGGAGAACCAAGCCCAGCTCTCGACAGCCTCTCCTGCAAATCTTCGAATTCGATGAATCAGAGGGCGGTTGCCCACGGTCGACGCCCGTTTAGAAACATAGAAACATAGAAGATAGGAGCAGGAGTAGGCCATTCGGCCCTTCGAGCCTGCTCCGCCATTCAACGAGATCATGGCTGATCATCCAAACCCTAGCACCCGGTCCCTACACCGACAGCCATCCCACCCAAGCCCTATCCCCGTAACCCCACGTATTTAATCCCCCCTAACACTAAGGGCCAATTTTTTTTCATGACCAATCAACCTAACCCACACATCTTCTGCTTGTTTGGTTTTTTTCTTTTTGGATTTCTTCCTTCTGGCTTCGACCTCTAATAACTTCGCTTCAGCGATGGATCCCCGTGAGGTGGTGCAGAACTGTAGGTAAGTTCGGATCTGTTCGTCGCCAATGTAATGTCCGTGTGTAATTGAGACACGGACTGCAGAAGTTGGTTATAACAGGTGTTTACTGAATGGAGACAAAACTGGAACTACTATACAAAGTTACTACACAGGCTTATATACAGGGGTGGTCACTACTGGTACTGCAGTATACAGGGGCTGCAGAATATAGTTCCTTCTTCAAGGTACATACATTACAGATACGTGGATGAAGATATGAGACTTGCGGGGGGAAAAGTGCAGAGGAAGAAATGAGAATGAGTGTGACTGTAGCCAGCCATTTATGAAGGTCATGAAAGTTATTTATATAGGAAGCTACTGATGACAGTCACAAGGTAATTATAGATGAGAAAGGCCACGTGGCCCTGCCAAATTCATCAATCCAGTAAGGTCCTATAGTCCTCCAATTGTATCTTAAATGCTTCCAGGGTTTTCACCTCTACTATTCTATCTGGAATGTTATTTCATACATTGAAGAAAGGAAAGACCGTTCATTTACATTAAACTCTGCTTGGAGGCCAGTTACCAGTGGCGTTCCACAGGGATTGGTATTAGCATCCTCACTGTCTTTATTAATGACTTGGGTGTAGGGTTGAGGGAATGATCCGCGAGGTTGTGGATGATGCAGAATTATGTGCGAGTGTTAGAACTGTAGAGGATGCTCAACTACTGCAAGCAGATCTCAACGTGTCGGGGATTGGGCCTGCGTTTGGCAAATGATGTTTAACTTAGGTAAATGCAGTGTTATGCCCAAAGGCAGTTCTAATGCGAAATAAACATACACCCTACAGGGAACTGAACTAAAGCCAGTGTTGAAAGAAAAAGATCTAGAAGCATAGAAAAATAGGAGCAGGAGTCGGCCATTCGGCCCTTCGAGTCTGCTCCACCGTTCAATATGATCATGGTTGATCCTCTATCTCAATACCATATTCCCGAGCTCTCCCCATACCCCTTGACGCCTTTTGCGTCTAGATATCTATCTATTTCCTTCTTAAATATATTCAGTGACTTGGTCTCCACAGCCTTCTGTGGTAGAGAATTCCATAGGTTCACCACCCTCTGAGTGAAGAAATTTCTCCTCATTTCAGTCCTAAATGTCCTACCCCATATCCTGAGACTGTGATCCTCGTTCTAGACCCCCCAGCCAGGGGAAACATCCTTCCTGCATCCAGTCTGTCTAGCCCTGTCAGAATTTTATACGTTTCAATGAGATCCCCTCTCATTCTTCTAAGCTCGAGTGAAGACAGGCCCAGTCGACCCAATCTCTCCCCATACGACAGTCCTGCCATCACAGGAATCAGTCTGGTGAACCTTCGCTGCACTCCCTCTATGGCAAGTATATCCTTTCTTAGGTAAGGAGACCAAAACTGCACACAGTACTCCAGGTGTGGTCTCACCAAGGCCCTGTATAACTGTAGTAAGACATCCTTACTCCTGTACTCAAATCCACTTGCAATGAAGGCCAACATACCATTTGCCTTCCTAACTGCCTGCTGCACCTGCATGTTTGCTTTCAGTGACTGGTGTACAAGGACACCCTAGGTCCCTTTGTACATCAACATTTCCCAATCTATCACCATTTAAATAATACTCTGCCTTTCTGTTTTTCCTACTGAAGTGGATGACTTCACATTTATCCACGTTATACTGCATCTGCCATGTATTTGCCCACTCACTCTAGATGTTACAGTATCGCTCTCTAAAAGTTCATGACCAATGCTGAAATGTTATGGCTAAATCGAACAGGGTGCTAGACTGCAGTCACGGGACAACTCACTACAAAACATAGCATATCATTTTTGACATTGTACGAGACCTTGGTTAGACCTCATCTGGAATACTGTCTTCAGTTTCAGTCCCCTTACCTGGTGGGGGATATTGAGGCTTTGAAACAGGTACAGAAGTGGGCCACAAGATCGATTCCTAGTTTAAAACACCTTAGCTACCCAGATAGGCTTAAAGAGGTCTGTATACTTTGTAGAAGCTTAGGCCAGAATTTTAACTGCAAAGAGTGAGTGGCTTTGGGAGTGGGTGGAAAGTTCAAAGCGCTGAAATTGACAGCGCTTCAACCCGCCGGCTTCCGTATTTAACTGGAGCACGTTCAGCTGTGAGCGAGAAATCCCCCTCAGGAGAGGCGAGTTAGCAATTTAAAACAATTTAGAGCTAGTCACGAGCCTTTTTTACCTGGGGTTTCAAGTTTTACTCTGTGTGCACGGGTTTCCCGGGCTTCCTAAACCTCGCCAGTGCAAGCAAGGTGAGGGCACAGTGGCAACTGAGGAGGCTGAACAAATGACAGTCAAAAAATCCCACAACTACTGAGACCTCACACCTGCTTCCTTGCTTAAGGGAAAGGCTTTTGCTCACACCACTTGTTCCGAGAGTTTGCTTTCAGGATTTTGCAGGTGATTTCTACAACTTTGGAGCTCACCCTCAGTACACTGGTGGTCACTTTCCGTACACTGGAGGTCACTCTCCGTACACTGGAGGTCACTCTCCGTACACTGGAGGTCACTCGCCGTACACTGGAGGTCACTCTCCGTACACTGGAGGTCACTCTCCGTACACTGGAGGTCACTCTCCGTACACTGGAGGTCACTCGCCGTACACTGGAGGTCACTCGCCGTACACTGGAGGTCAGCCTCCGTACACTGGAGGTCACTCTCCGTACACTGGAGGTCAGCCTCCGTACACTGGAGGTCAGCCTCCGTACACTGGAGGTCAGCCTCTGTACACTGGAGGTCACTCTCCGTACACTGGAGGTCACTCGCTGTACACTGGAGGTCAGCCTCCGTACACTGGAGGTCACTCTCCGTACACTGGAGGTCACTCTCCGTACACTGGAGGTCACTCGCCGTACACTGGAGGTCACTCTCCGTACACTGGAGGTCACTCTCCGTACACTGGAGGTCACTCGCCGTACACTGGAGGTCACTCTCCGTACACTGGAGGTCACTCGCCGTACACTGGAGGTCACTCGCCGTACACTGGAGGTCACTCTCAGTACACTGGAGGTCACTCTCCGTACACAGGAGGTCACTCACCGTACACTGGAGGTCACTCTCCGTACACTGGAGGTCACTCGCCGTACACTGGAGGTCACTCTCCGTACACTGGAGGTCACTCTCCGCACACTGGAGGTCACTCTCCGCACACTGGAGGTCACTCGCCGTACACTGGAGGTCACTCTCCGTACACTGGAGGTCACTCGCCGTACACTGGAGGTCAGCCTCCGTACACTGGAGGTCACTCTCAGTACACTGGAGGTCACTCTCCGTACACTGGAGGTCACCCTCAGTACACTGGAGGTCAGCCTCAGTGCACTGGAGGTCACTCGCCGTACACTGGAGGTCAGCCTCAGTTCACTGGAGGATTGTGCATCTGATCTCCACTTTACATCTGTCATATATCAGATCAGTATGGGTGCTGCTTATGCTGTTTCACCTCAGATGAGGACCACGATGAGCACCAGCAGCAACAACACCAGCAGGAGCAACAGCAGCCTTCTCCTCACTGACCTGCCGCTCCACAGGAGAGGGGATGAGGATAGAGGTGCAGCTCGCAGGGGGCAATACCCCCAACACAGGGTATATAGGCAGAGGATCAGCTTCCTGGACATGACTGAACACCAGAGCCTCAGGAGGCTCAGGGTACCGTGTCAGGTCGTGGCAGACATTTGTAGCCTGCTGGAAGAAGACCTGTTATCAAGTGGACCTGGTGGACATGTGTCATCAGTAGCTGTCAAAGTCACCACCGTTCTCAACTTCTTTGCTTCAGGCTCCTTCCAGGGATCTGCAGGAGACATTTGCAGGATTTCGCAGTCGGCTGCCCATAAATGCATCACCCAGGTGACCGATGCCATTTTTGCCATTTATGTCAGAATGAGCAGGCGCTCAGATTTGTGGCTCTGGTTGGCTTCCCACAGGTGCACGGCATCATCGACTGTGCACATGTGGTGAACAAGGCACCCCCAGATCACCCAGGAGTCTTTGTGAACCGTAAGGGCTTCCACTCCATCAATGTGCAGCTCGTCTGTTACCACAAAAACCACATGCATGTGTGCGCCAGATTCCCAGGGAGCTGTCATGATTAATTTGTCCTGCGCCAGTCCACCCTCCCTCAGCTCTTCGCACCTCCGACCAGACTTACCGGCTAGCTGCTTGGAGACAAGGGCTATCCACTGAACTCATGGCTGATGACACCCTTGAGGAGGCCAAGCAATGAGGCCGAAGAATGCTACAATGAGAGCCAAATGACAATGAGATGTGTCATAGAGCAAGCAATCAGAATGCTGAAGAAGTGCTTCAGATGCCTGGACAGATCTGGAGGAGCTCTTCAATACGTAGCAGTCTGGGTTTCCAGAATGATCGTGGTGTGCTACGCTCCGCACAACACGGCGCAGCAGCGAGGATTGGAGCTGCTGAAAGAGTAAGGCACAGAGCTGAGAGCCTCTTCGGAGGAGGAATAGGAGGAGGAAGAGGAGGAAATAGATGTGGACATGGCATCAGCAGCAGCGCACATTGTTGCCCGGGATGGCCTCATAATGGCATGATTTAGTTATCAGTGCACCCAGATGTTGAACCCACTTTCCGCCCCACCAACCATAAAGCCATGACCAAACAATGACCAAACCATTCCTTTCACAGATACCCATTGCTCGCAGTTAAATCATGTCTTACCATTCATCACAAGTGACAAGGCCATTTGCCAGGCAGCAGGCAAAAATGAACAAGACGCGGTGCAAAGAAATAATTTTATGTGCCTTCAAATTTCACATAACCTTCACAGTGCAACATTGCCTAACACACCCCTGTGCATACCCTTGTGCAACTAGAATTCTTTCATCTTCCTCTTCCCACCGCTTTTCCGTGGTGCAACCCCTGTGGCTTCAGCAGAGGTCGAGGTGGGCTGCTCAGGTCCCTGCTCTGACTGCTCAGATGCTCTTGGCCGACGTCCTCTGGGTTTTGGAGCCCGTGAGGACAGCTGCTGCTAATTTGCAGCATAGAGCTGGCGTGGCCAGTGACCGAAGCGGTCTCCTGCGGCCTCCAGCCTGCACAAGGCTTCCTTGGCTACCAGTTTTGCCAGTACTTTTTTTTAAATTCCCTGCTCCTTCAACCTTGACAAAGGCTGTTAATGGATCCAGGTGTTTCTTGACCCCTTGTAAACACTTTCAGAATTCCCCCCACCCCACCCCACAATTGTTACACTCCCTTTTATTTGTTCACATTCCAGTTAGATAGCAATGTCTTCTCCTACCATGAATGTGCTTCCTACAGTCTGCACTCGGATCTGTGAATGAGGATATGAATGAGCTGACCAAGGAAACGTGAGCACTATTTACACATTAGCACTGAAGTGACATTATTAGCAGTTCTTAACATTTTAGACTCAGTATGCAGCAGATGAGGAAAATTGGCCGTAATTACTCCAATGTCCTCCTTGCCAGGCTCCCATGTTTTGCAATTCATTCAAAACCCTGCTTCCTGCATCCTATTCCACACTAAGTTCCACTCCTAGGCTAGCAAACCTTTGTTGGCTCCCTATGCATCTGCTTCAGAAGCCTTGTAATATTTACAAAACCCTCCATGACTTTGCCACTCCCTCCCTCTACAATCTCATACAGAAAGACTTGCATTTATAGCTCTACGTTCCTGCACGTACTCCCTGCTCTTCCGATTCTGGTCCCCTTTGTAATCCCCGCTCTCCCTGCTTCACCATTGGCTACAGAACTATAGTAATCTGGGATGTAATGTTTCAGTTATCCACCAGATGGAGCCAAAGAGTAAGGTTTCACATTCACCAGTATTTAAGGTCATGTACTCAATGTCCTGGTACACCAGTTATTAAGGTAATGTGGCATTGCATTATGGGTATGACTCAGAGGTGAATCCTCCATCTTGGTGCTCGTGCAGTAAGAAATGGTGCTTTGCCTCCAGCTGTAAGAGATATGTTTCTCTGCTACACCGTGTAATAAACAGTTGGGTTTTGTTCCTAAGATCTCGCTTATCTCAGTTTCTGACCTTACCACTCGGATATCACAAGAACCTGCAGCCATTTGGCCCCTTCTACCTCCCTTCCTTCCAAAGCTTCCACAAAATCTAAGTCCTCAATCTTACTTAAATGTTACCACCCTAATTCTAAAACCAGTTAATTCTCTAGCTTTAGCCAATTCTGACAAAAGGTCAATGACCTGAAACATTAACTCTGTTTCTCGCTCCTCAGATGCTGCCTGACCTGCTAAGTATTTCTATCTTTATTATGTGAAATGAATGAATGAATTAATTAGTAAATTATGAATTAACTGACTATTCAGTCGCAGCTTCAGTCAGTTCAGAGGCAGAGTATTATATGCATGTTACTGTTGTTTTGAAATCACTTTCCGATGTCCCCTGCACTTCCTGTCCCTCTCGCTCATATTACTGGCAGTGAATTTCTCAATGCATTCCTTCGAGTCTGATGGCCAGCATCAAAGGGCTGGTTCCATGTTCGGGCATTGCCAGTGCAGGATGGCATTCGGAGGAAGTGCTGACTGGGAAATCTTTTTTCTGATGTATAACAAGCAGAACCAGTCAAAGTATTCCCAGTGTGTTCTCCCTGATACTTTAGAGAGGGTCAATATTGGCAGCTTAGGTTTATACATCCTAAGTATGCTAATGTAGGGGGTGGCCTGTGGGGTGGCACGTGCGCCCAGTCAGTTATGCCTCTGACTTTATGAGCGGTTTGAATCGCTCCCACGCCCCTGGGTTCTAGATACTGGACTTAGGTACAAGGCGGCGGTACAGAGAAGACTCGAGTAGACCGGTGTTTGGATGTAAACAGAAACCAAGATTTTATTGAAGAGGAAAAATTATGGAAAATTACTAGTGTACACTTCTACAGGCAAAAACTACAAACGAATAATAACTATTATTATACTTATACAGGGAATGGGGAACACACGACACATCGAGGAAAAACAACTATCTTAACAATCCCCTTATCCTTATCCCACCCCCTATACCTAACTAGGTTCAGCTATGAGGGGTCAGAACTTCATGCTCACCAATCAAAAAGGTTTTTTGGACTCAAAACAGCAGCGGGGTTCAGGGTTCGCTCTTGGTGCTCTCTGGAGCCTGCCGTCGTCACGTGGTCTCCGGGCGCTGCAAGGGTGCTGTCCAGGTTCGAGTGCCCCAAAGTTAAAGTCTCTGTTTGGGTACTTTACCTTGCAGGGATGATTCTTCGTCGCCAGCCAACAGTTTGAGTTGGTGTGCAGATATTCGCAGGTTGGCTGAGGCTGAAGGCCCGATGATTCAAAGCCTCCCCTCAGCCCGTCTCCTCAGTTCGTCTCCTCAGTTGGTCTTCCCTCCTCCCCTCGTCGCGTCCCACCTCGCCTGGCCTGAATTGTCCGTGTCCGCCCGATACGGTGCCGGGGCAATTCCAGATGGAGTGGGGAAAGACACGGGTAAAGGCCAGGGGGTAAGCGCGGGACGGGGAAAGAGCGGCAGCCACGAGGGCGAGGGGCCGAAGAGCGGAGAGAGAAGAGAAGAGTGCGATTGCTACCCGAGGGCCTTCAATTATACTCTTTTCGAAAACCCTTATCTGTGTGCCAAATCAGGTTAGTTCTTTGTCTTAATCTTGGCGGGCTATTTTAAATAATGGTAGAAATCCATACTAACTGGTTTTAGATGGCCGGTAATCGCATCTACCGGCCCGATAATTGACTTGCATTGTCATGAAAGTTCCTTGATGGGCCTGTCCAGCCTCGATGGCTCTCTTAATCTGTTTCCAATTATATATGTAGACTACTTGATGGCCTTAACTATAGGCCTAAACTGATTTTAGATTCGTCTCCAATTCGGTCTAATACATAATTCAGAGTCCTGTCTGGTTTCAAAATACAAAGTCTCTCTTCACAGACACTGCAGCTTTGGTTTCGATCCACAAGCTGTCTGCGTTGCAGAGTCCATTTTAAAATCTCACAGGCTTTCTGCCACGAGGCACGGACGCCATCTTGGGTACCCTTTTTGATTTAAAATGTCCACGCAGGGTCCCGTTTATTAATAACAACCTTCGGGGAAATGTAGAAATTTTGCAAATCTTACACTAATGAAGCCTAATATTCTATTTGCCTTGGCAACAGAGGCTATATAAGGTGGCAACATAAGATAGAATTTCTATGATGTGCGCAGAAATGTTGTCATGCAGACTTTGCATCTGCCAGTCACCTGCTAACCTTTGGCTTCTGCTAATTGTGATATTCAGTATAAGCTATGCATCTGAAGTACGAGTAGTGCTGGGAGCTTGCACAGTGGGGAGGTGGGTTTTTGTGCACTACGGCAGCAATGTATAGGACTAAGGAGAAGTGGTTATTTAAAGGTAAAGGGTCAAATATGAGGGGCAAAAATAATTAATGTAATTATTGTGTAACTCCGCTCGCTGACTGCCCGTTGAGCACTTCAACTAAAAGTTGACCGCAGTGACTTGCATCTTTGCACTGAGTATTATGAGTATTAATTAATTAATGCTGCAGATGTCCCCTGCAGTGTCTTGGGAGTTACCAGAGGCATAAAAGTTCAGGACAGTGTTGACCTTGACTGCCACTCGCAATCCTGTCCTTGGTGATGGTGGTTAACTGCAACTTTGTCACCGCCTCCCTTGTAAAGCACAGCCTGTGAAGGCAGTTCTCCTCAGACATTTACCTGGCTATACGGGTAACGGAGAGGGTTGCCAGTGGGCCTCTCTTGTCAGTGAATGTCCCTCACATTTCTTCCTTCAGTCTCTTCTTCCTCCTTGTTCCAGGGTCCTACTTTTGCGTAATAACAACAGAAAATGCTGGAAAAACTCAGCAGGCCAGGCAACATCCGTGGAGAGAGAAACAGAGTTAACGTTTCAGGTCGAAACCCTTCGTCAAGACTGAAGAAGCACAGGAAATGAAACAGATTAAAAGACCTGTTGGGGGGCTGGGAGAGAACAAAAGAGAAGTGAAGAGACATTAAGAGGTATTCAAAACGAGAGGAGATGGTGATAGGACTAGTGGAGATAGAAGACGGCTCTAGATTAGGTGTGAAATGCGCTGGCAGAATGGGAGACAGCTGCCATGTGGGAGAGAACCACATGGCCCTTCCCCCTTTTTCTCTCTCCCACATGGCAGCTGTCTCCCATTCTGCCAGCGCATTTCACACCTAATCTAGAGCCGTCTTCTGTCTCCACTAGTCCGATCACCATCTCGTCTGGTTTTGAATACCTCTTAATGTCTCTTCACTTCTCTTTTGTTCTCTCTCAGCCCCCAAACTGGCCTTTTAATTTGTTTAATTTCCTGTGTTTCTTCAGTCTTGACGAAGGGTTTCAACCTGAAACGTTGACTCTATTTCTCTCTCCACGGATGTTGCCTGGCCTGCTGAGTTTTTCCAGCATTTTCTGTTGTTATTTCGGATTTCCAGCATCTGCAGTATTTTGCTATCGTACTTTTGTGTTCCAGTCGGTAATGTAAAAGCACGAGATTCAACGGCGGCTGTTCTTTTAAAATATATTTGTATCCTTTCTTACCCTCGTCTCCTAACAGTCGAACAACATTTTGTGCAAAATTTCTTTAAATCTAATTTGCATAAGATTGATTATTAAAATGAAGCTCTCAGATGGGCAAAATTTTTAAGGCAAATTGGGTTAAATTTATGTGATCGCCGCCCAATTTCTCTCTCACTCGATTCTTATCTGGTTTGTACCATCCTACACGAGAGGGTGGGGAGGTTGGCTTGTTTAAATGGGCCAAACTTACAAAGAGAGTGGGGAAAGGGCGTATAGGTTTTACCAAATATAAAAATAATCAGTATGCTGTTTTATCTTGATAATAACTAGTCCAACGGTGTTGCACATGGAGAGTCAAGACCATGTGTCATGTTCAGGTTGAGCAGGGGTTAGGGGGATGGGAGATAGCTGGAGGGGAGAGGAAGGATGCAAATGAGGGAAGAGAGGAAAGCACAGGGATTGGGGAGGGTAAGTTTGGGAGAGGAGGCCCACAGAAGTACAGCTTGGTTGGGGAGAATAGGAACATTGGAACATTAGTAGGCCAGTTCCTCCATTTAATTAGATCATTGCCGATCTGTACCTCAACTGGGTCATTGAGTCTGGGTCATTGAATATATTTAAGGCGGAGATAGACAGATTTTTGAACGATAGGGGAGTCGAGGGTTATGGGGAGCGGGCAGGGAAGTAGAGTTGAGGCCAAAATCAGATCAGCCATGATCTTATTGAATGGCGGAGCAGGCTCGAGGGGCCGAATGACCGACTCCTGCTCCTCCGTCTTATGTTCTTATGTCTTATGTTCTTATATTCAACTCCATTTACCCTCCTTCAATCCATAGCCCTTGATGCCCTTACCTACTAAAAATCTATTGATTTCAGTCTTGAAAGCTTAAATTGTCCCAGCATCCACAGCCTTCTGAGGGAGAGAATTCCACATTTGCACGACCCATTGTGTGGAGAAAAAGGTTCCTGATTTCACTCCACAATGGCCTGGCTCTAATTTAAGATTGTGTGCCCCTGTTCCGGCTTCTCCCACTAGAGAAAATAGCTTCTGTGTACCTATTCTTTCAAATCCTTTTATCATTTTACACACCTTAATTAGATCACCCGTCAACCTTCTAAGCTCAAGGTAATACAACTAAAGTTTATGTAACTTGCCCTCATGAATTAACCCTTTAAACCCCGGTATCATTCTGGTGAATCTGCGCTGCACCCCCTCCAAGGCCAATATATCCTTCTTCAGGTGTGGTGGCCAGAACTGTACGCAGTGACTCCAGATAGGGCCTGACCAAGGCTCTGTACAACTGAAGCATAACTTCTTCCCTTTAGTCTTTCAACTCTCTTGAAATAAAGGACAACATTCCATTACCCCTTTTAATTACATTTTTCACCTGTGCACTAGTTTTTATTAATTTATGCACCTAGACACCCAAATCCCTTTGCTCATCCACAGTTTCTAGTCTCTCGCCATTGAGAAAATATTCTGATTTATCTTTCTTGTATCCAAAGTAGATTATCTCACACTTCCCCACATTGAACTCCATCTGCCCACTCATTCATTCATGGGGTGTGGGCATCACTGGTAAGGCCAGCATTTATTGCCCATCTCTAATTGCCCCTTGAGAAGGTGGTGGTGAGCCTCCTTCTTGAACTGCTGCAGTCCGTGTGGTGAAGGTACTCCCACAGTGCTGTTAGGGAGGGAGTTCCAGGATTTGACACTTTGATGATGAAGGGAGTGCCTTATGAGGACAGATTGAGTAGACGAGGCCTATATTCCCATGAGTTTAGAATAATGAGAGGTGACCTCATTGCAACATATAAAATCCTTAAGGGGCTTGAGAAAGTGTTTCCCCTGGCTGGGGAATCTAGAACCAGGGGTCACAGTTTCAGAATAAGGGGTTGGCCATTTAGGACTGAGATGAGGAGAAATTTCTTCATTCAAAGGGTTGTGAATCTTTGGAATTCTCTACTCTAGAGAGCTGTGGATGCTCAGTCGTTGAGTATATTCAAGACTGAGATCAATAGATTTTTGGGAAGGTGGAGTTGAGTTGAAGATCAGCCATGTTCTTATTGAATGGCGGAGCAGGCTCGAAGGGCCGAGTGACCTACTCTGGCTCCTATTTCTTATGTTCTTATGTTGCTATGTTCTTATGAATGTTTAAGGTGGTGGATGGGATGCCAATCAAGTGGGCTGCTTCTTCCCGAATGGTGTAGAGCTTCTTGAGTGCTGTTGGAGCTGCACTCATCCAAACAGGTATACCAATTTGGATACTGTTGAGGGGGATGACTCACCAGGGGAAGGCAGCAGCAGCCAACTTCCTGGCACCAGGGGTGCTTCTGCTGCTCAGGAAGGGAGGAAAAAGAGTGGGAGAGCAATAGTGGTAGGGGATTCTATCGTAAGGGGAACAGATAGGCGTTTCTGTGGCCGTAGACGTGACTCCAGGATGGTTTGTTGCCTCCCTGGTGCCAGGGTCAAGGATGTCACTGAACGGCTGCAGGGCATTCTGAAGGGGGAGGGTGAACAGGCAGAGGTCGTGGTTCACATTGGGACCAACGACATAGGTAGGAAGAGGGATGAGGTCCTGCAGCAAGAATTTAGGGAGCTAGGTAGCAGATTAACGAGTAGGACCTCAAAGGTTGTAATCTCTGGATTACTCCCGGTGCCACGTGCTAGTGAGTATAGGAATAGGAGGATAGAGCAGATGAATGCGTGGCTAAAGAGTTGGTGCAGGAGGGAGGGCTTTAGTTTCCTGGATCACTGGGCCTGTTTCTGGGGAAGGTGCGACTTGTACAAGTCGGACGGGTTGCGCCTGAACCAGAGCGGGACAAATATCCTTGCGGGGAGGTTTGCTAGCACTGTTCGGGGGGCTTTAAGCTAAAATGGCAGGGGGTTGGGAACCTGAGCTGGGAGACAGAGGAAAGGAAAACAGGGATAAAAGCAAAAGATAGGGAGGAGAAAAACAAAAGTGGCAGTCAGAGAAATCAACGGTTTAAATCAAACGTGGCCACAGTAAATAATAATTCTAATAGGTCTAAGAGCGTTAAAAAAACAAGCCTGAAGGCTTTGTGTCTTAATGCGAGGAGCATTTGTAATAAGGTGGATGAATTGGCTGCACAAATAGAGGTAAACAAATATGATTTGGTTGGGATTACAGAAACTTGGCTCAAGGATGGCCAAGACTGGGAACTCAACATCCAGGGGTATTCGATATTCAGGAAAGATAGGCAAAAAGGAAAGGGAGGTGGGGTAGCATTACTGGTTAAAGAAGGGATTAATACAATTGTAATGAATTGAGAAATACTAAGGGTAAAAAAACATTAGTGGGAGTGGTATATAGACCTCCAAACAGTAAGGCGGAGGTTGGGGATGGCATTAAAAGGGAAATTAAAGAAGCGTGCAATAAGGGCACAGTAGTCAT
Organism: Somniosus microcephalus; assembly: GCF_052327205.1. Taxonomy (NCBI): domain Eukaryota; kingdom Metazoa; phylum Chordata; class Chondrichthyes; order Squaliformes; family Somniosidae; genus Somniosus; species Somniosus microcephalus. The sequence goes on from NC_140993.1 coordinate 270,879,291, forward strand.
CATGGGTGACTTTAATCTACATATAGATTGGGCCAACCAAATTAGTAACAATACCGTGGAGGAGGAATTCCTGGAGTGTTTACGGGATGGTTTCCTGGATCAATATGTCGAGGAACCAACCAATCCATCTTAGACTGGGTATTATGTAACGAGAAAGGATTAATTAGCAATCTTGTTGTATGAGGCCCCTTGGGTCGGAGCGATCATAATATGATCGAATTCTTCATTAAGATGGAGAATGAAGTAGTTGACTCAGAGACAAGGGTCCTCAATTTAAATAAAGGAAACTAGGATGGTCTGAGGAGCGAGTTGGGTAGGATTGATTGGGGAATGGCACTCAAAGGGTTGACGGTGGATAGGCAATGGCAAACATTCAAAGACCGAATGGATGAGCTACAGAAATTGTTCATCCCAGTTTGGCATAAAAATAAAACAAAAAGGTGACTCAACCGTGGCTAACAAGGGAAATTAGGGATAGCATAAGATCCAAGGCGAGGACATATAAATTGGCTAGAAAAAGCAATAATCCTGAGGATTGGGAGCAGTTTAGGAGTCAACAAAGGAGGACAAAGGGATTAATTAAGAAAGGGAAAATAGAATATGAGAGTAAGCTTGCAGGGAACAGAAAAACTGACTGTAAAAGCTTTTATAGATATGTGAAGAGAAAAAGATTGGTGAAGTCAAGCGTAGGTCCCTTACAGTCAGAATCAGGGAATTTATAATGGGAATCAAGGAAATGGCAGACCAACTAAATACATACTTTGGTTCTGTCTCACAAAGGAGGACACAAATAACCTCCCAGAGATGCCGGGGAACATATGGTCTGATGAAAGGGAGGAACTGAAAGAAATCAGTATTTGTAGGGAAATGGTGTTAGGAAAATTGATGGGACTGAAGGCCGATAAACCCCCAGGGCCTGATGGTCTACATCCCAGGGTACTTAAGGAAGTGGCCCTAGAGATAGTAGATGCATTGCTGGTCATCTTCCAGAACTCGATAGACTCTGGAACAGTACCCATGGATTGGAGGGTAGCTAATGTTACCCCACTATTCAAAAAAGGTGGTAGAGAAAAAGCGGGGAATTATAGACCGGTGAGCCTGACATTGGTAGTGGGGAAAATGCTAGAGTCTATTATAAAAGATGTAATAGCAGAGCACTTGGAAAGCAGTGACAGGATCGGACAAAGTCAACATGGATTTACAAAAGGTAAATCATGCTTGACTAATCTACTGGAATTTTTTGAGGATGTAACTGGCAAAATAGATAAGGGAGAACCAGTGGATGTGGTGTATTTGGACTTTCAGAAGGCTTTCGATAAGGTCCCACATAAGAGATTAGCATGCAAAATTAAGGCACATGGGATTGGGGGCAAGGTATTGACTTGGATAGAGAACTGGTTGGCGGACAGAAAGCAAAGAGTTGGAATAAACAGGTCGTTTTCCGAGTGGCAGGCAGTGACTAGTGGGGTACTGCAAGGATCGGTCCTAGGACCCCAGCTGTTCACAATATAAATGATCTAGATGAGGGAATTGGATGTCATATCTCCAAATTTGCAGACGACACAAAGCTGGGTGGGAGGGTAAGCTGTGAGGAGGATGTCGTGAAACTCCAGTACAATTTGGACAGGTTGGGTGATTGGGCAGAAACATGGCAAATGCACTATAATGTGGATAAATATGAGGTTATCCACTTTGGTGGCAAAAACAGGAAGGCAGATTATTATTTGAATAGCAATAGATTGGGAGAAGGGGAAGTGCAAAGAGACCTGGGTGTTCTTGTGCACCAGTCGCTGAAGGTAAGCATGCAGGTGCAGCAGGCGGTTAAGAAGGCAAATGGTATGTTGGCCTTCATAGCAAGAGGGTTCGAGTACAGGAACAAGGATGTCTTGCTACAGTTGTACAGGGCCTTGGTGAGACCGCACCTTGAATATTGTGTGCAGTTTTGGTCACCTTACCTGAGGAAGGACGTTCTTGCCATGGAGGGAGTGCAGCGAAGATTCACCAGGCTGACACCTGGGATGGCAGGAATGACGTAGGAGGAGAGATTGTGTCGATTGGGCTTATACTCACTGGAGTTTAGAAGATTGAGAGGGGATCTCATCGAAACCTATAAAATTCTGTCAGGCCTGGACAGACTAGATGCAGGAAGGATGTTTCCGATGGCCGGGGAGTCCAGAACCAGGGGTCATAGTCTAAGGATAAGGGGTAAGCCATTTAGGACTGAAATGAGGAGAAATTTCTTCACCCACAGAGTGGTGAACCTGTGGAATTCTCTGCCACAGAAGGCGGTGGAGGCCAGTTCATTAAATATATTCAAGAAAGAGTTGGATATATTTCTTGAGGCTAAAGGGATCAAGGGATATGGGGAGAAGGCAGGGACAGGGTACTGAATTTGGATCATCAGCCATGATCTCATTGAATGGTGGAGCAGGCTTGAAGGGCCGAATGGCCTACTCCTGCTCCTATCTTCTATGTTTCTATGACAAGCAGCGAGTATTCCATCACACTCCTGACTTGTGCCTTGTCGATGGTGGAAAGGCTTTAGGGAGTCAGGAAGTGACTCACTCATCGCAGAATAACCAGCCTCTGACCTGCTCTTATAGCCACAGTGTTTATGTACCTGGTCCAGTAAAATTTCTGGTTAATGGTAACCCCCAGGATGTTGTCAGTGGGGGCTTGAGTAATGGTAATCCTGTTGAATGTCAAGGGGAGGTGACTAGACTCTCTCTTGTTGGAGATAGTTATTGCCTGGCAGTAGTGTGTCACAAATGTTACTTGCCACTTATTAGCCCAAGCCTGAATGTTGCCCAGGTCTTGCTGCATGTGGGCATGGACTGCTTCATTATCTGAGGAGTTGCGAATGGAACTGAACACTGTCCAATCATCAGCAAGCATCCCCATTTCCGAACTTATGATGAAGGGAAGATCATTGATGAAGCAACTGAAGATGCTTGGGCTTAGGGCATTGTCCTGAGGAACTCCTGCAGCAATGTCCTGGAGCTGTGATGATTGACCTTCAACAACCACAACCATCTTCCTTTGTGCTAGGTGTGACTCCAACCAGTGGAGAGTTTTCCCCCCAATTCCCATTGACTTCAATTTTGCTAGGGCTCCTTGATGGCACACTCAGATAAATGCTGCCTTGATGTCAAGGGCAGTCACTCTCACCTCACCGCTGGAATTCGGCTCTTTTGTCCATGTTTGGACCAAGACTGTAATGAGATCTGGAGCCGAGTGGTCTTGGCGGAACCCAGACTGGGCATCAGTGAGCTGGTTATTGGTGAGTAAATGCTGCTTGATAGCACTGTCGATGACACCTGCCATCACTTTGCTGATGATAGAGAGTAGGCTGATGGGGCGATAAATGGCCAGATGGATTTGTCCTGCTTTTTGTGGACAGGACATACCTGGGTAATTTTCCATTTTGTCGGGTAGATACCAGTGTTGTAGCTGTACTGGAACAGCTTGGCTAGAGGTGCGGCTAGTTCTGGAGCACAAGTCTTCAGCACAATAGCCGGGATGTTGTCAAGTCCCATAGCCTTTGCTGCATCCAGTGCGCTCAGCCGTTTCTTGATATCACGTGGAGTGAATTGAATTGGCTGAAGACTGGCTTTTCTGATGGTGGGGACCTCGGGAGTAGGCCGAGATGGATAATCCACTCGGCACTTCTGGCAGAAGATGGTTGCAAACATTTCAGCCTCGTCTTTTGCACTCGTGTTGGCTCCGCCATCATTGAGGATGGAGATGTTCATGGAGCCTCCTCCTCCCATTAGTTGTTTAATTGTCCACCACCATTCAGAACTGGATGTATCAGGATTGCAGAGCTTTGATCTGATTCATTGGTTGTGGGATCGCTTAGCTCTTTCTATAGCATGCGACTTCCATTGTTTAGCATGCATGTAGTCCTGTGTTGTAGCTTCACCAGGTTGGCACCTCATTTTTAGGTACACCTGGTGCTGCTCCTGGCATGCTCTTCGATATTCCTCATTGAACCAGGATTGGTCCCCTGGCTTGATGGAAATGTTTGAGTGAGGTTACTGATTGTAACCTCTACTGCTGCTGATGGCCCACAGCACCTCATCGATGCCTAGTTTTGAGCTGCTACATCTGTTCTGAATCTATCCCATTTAGCACGGCAGTAGTGCCACACAACACGAATGCGGGTGTCCTGAGTGTGAAGACGGGACTTCGTCTCCACAGGGACAGTGCGGTGGTCACTCCTACTAATATTGTCATGCACAGACACATCTGCGACAGGTAGATTGGTGAAGTCAAGGTCAAGCAGGTTTTTCCCTCATGTTGGTTCTCTCACCATCTGCCACTGGCCCTCTCTGGCAGCTATGTCCTTCAGGACTTGGCCAGCTCAGTCAGTAGTGGTGATACAGAGCCACTACTTGGTGATGGACATTGAAGTCCCCCACCCAGAGTACATCCTGTGCCCTTGCTACTCTCGGTGCTTCTTCCAAGTGGTGTTCAACATGGAGGAGTACTGATTCATCAGCTGAGGGCAGGCGGTAGGAGTAATCAGCAGGAGGTTTCCTTGCCCATGTTTCACCTGATAACATGAGACTTCATGGGCTCAATGTTGAGGACTCCTAGGGCCACTCCTTCCTGAATGTATACCACTGTGCCGCCATCTTTGGTGGGTCTGTCCTGCCGGTGGGACAGGACATACCCAGGGATGGTGATGGAGAAATCTGGGACATTGGCTGAAAGGTTTGAATCTGTGAGTATGACTGTGTCAGGCTGTTGCTTGACTAGTCTGTGGGACAGCTCTCCCAATTTTGGCACAATTTCCCAGATGTTAGTGAGGAGGACTTTGCACTGTTGACTGGGCTGACTGTGCCTTTGCCGTGTGCGAATCTGGTGCCTAGGTTGATGCTGGACGGTCCACTTTTATTCTTACTGCTTTTCCTAGCAGTTTGATACAACTGAGCGGCTTGCTAGGCCATTTCAGAGGGCAGTTAAGAGTCAACCCCATTGCTGATGGCCTGGAGTCACATATAGCCCAGACTGGATAAGGACGGCAGGTTTCCTTCCCTACAGGTGATTAGTGAATCAGATGGGTTTTTATGACAATCCAGTAGTTTCATTGTCACCATTACTGATGCTAGCTTTTTATTCCAGATTTATTTAATTAACTGAATTTATATTCCCCAGCTGCCGTGGTGGGATTTGGACTCATATCTTCATTAGTTCAGGCCTCTGGATTACCAGTCCATTACCTTAACCACTCTGCTCCTGTTCCTGCAGTCCCTTTTTACTTTCTGCTTCCATCTGCACAACTTACTGTTGCTCCTAATTTAGTGTCAGCTGCAATCTTGAACATACCACTCACTATTCCATCAAAGTCATTGACATACGTGGTGAAAAGCTGAGGCCCTAGTTCAGATCCCAGAGGAACACCACTTGTCACATTCCGCCAATCTGAGGACTTTCCCTTTATCCCTACTCTCTGTTTCCTACCACCCAACCAATTATCAACCCATGACCTAAGGTTACCACCAACTCCATGCACTCTAGTAATCGCTTGTTCGGAAACATATCAAATGCCTTCTGGAATTCCACATAGACAACATCCATAGACAATCCCCTGTCCACCTTTTAAGTGACCTTGTAAAAAAATTCAACTAGATGTCCCACCCTCCACAAATCTATTCTGATTCTCTACGATCAGCTCATACTTGTTCAAATGCTCAGTCACTCTGTCCTTGAAGATAGATTCCAATAATTTCCCTACAACTTATGTTAAACTGACAGGTCTGTATTTCCTGGTTTCGCTCTCCCTCCTGTCTTAAATAATGGAGTGACATTTGCAATTATCCAATTCAAGGGCACAATTGCCGAATCTAGAGAGCTTTGGGAAATTATGACTAACACATCTACAATTTCCCACCTCTTTCTTTTAATAGGGTGAAAACCATCAGGTCCTGGAGACTTGGCTACCTTAAGTCCCATTATTTTCTCCATTAACATTTTTTAACTATTAAATCTACTATGTTGCTCCTGTTCACTTATTTTTAGGTTCTCTTGTACTGCTGGCATTTTGTCCTCTTTCTCTACTGTGAAAATAGATACAAAGGGCTGGATTTTCATTGAGGAGGTGTGTAGAAGGCGGGACTACAACTTTCGGGGTTGTAGTCCTGCCTCCATCGAGTTGTGGCCAACCCACGTGATTTTCACTTAATTGACCTTGTTGAGCCCACTGGGCGGGCTCAGCAGGCCAATTAAGGGCCACCCGACGACAGGTGATGTCACAGATTGACATTTCATCTGTCAAGAGATTTTGACAGATGAAATATCAGCATTTGACAGCTGTTTGATGCTGTCAAACATTGACAATCTGTACACTAAGTTAATTCCTTCCTCTCAAGATGATTTAGAGATCTCGCTGGAAGAGAAAGCTGAATGCTGCAGATTTTGACAGATCGCAGCCATTCTGCTTTCTGTGCCGGTGAGATGAGGGACTCCGAGACCTGAAGGAAGGAAGGCTGTAAAGGTAAGTACATGTAAGTAAAACTTTTTTAAACACTTTACACACACCAAACACACTTACCTCTTCACTCATGCACCCATCACTCACCTGAACACCGGACATCTCGACCCCCCCAAGCCCTTCATCCTGACGGCCCGCCTCGCTAACTGGCCGTGGTTTGGAGCCGTCGGGAATCCCACACTTCACCAATAAAAATAGGGATTAGGCTAAAAACTACCTGTTAACAGGCAGTTAATTGGCACTAATCCCCTTCCCGCCTCGGGGAGGCGGCTCCCAGCACAGGTCGGGTACCCGCCTCCTTTGAAACTGGCATGGAGGCGGGTTGGGGGCGGGATGGGTTCGTGCCCCCCCGATTTCAAGATTTTAACCCCCCGCACGCCTCCAATCCCGCCTCCACGGCCCAATGAAAATCCTGCCCAAAGTATTTATTTATCAAGTTTGCCATTTCTTTATTATCCATTATAGACTAAACTGCATCTGGCTTTAATGGACCTAAATATAAAAAACCTTTGCTGTTAGCTTTGATAGCTCTTGCATACTCCCTTTTTCCACCTCTTATTACTTTCTTTATGTCCCTTTGTTGTTTTTGTAGCTCTCCCAGTTTGCTGGAGTTCCACTCATCCTTACATTTATGTAAGCCTTTTCTTTTAGCTTTAAGCTTCTCTTACTCTGTTGACCATGGTCCCATAAATAAGCAAGTGTAGGTTTTGCCTTTTAGGTGTAAATATTGTTTTTGTCGTTTGTATACCGTTTTAAATACCGTTTGTCTGTAGGTTTACAGACTAACAGCTCAGCCCAGTTTACTGTGGTTAATTTATTTCTCATCCCTTCGCAGTTTGCTTTACTTAAATTTAAATTGGCTTGTGAAACCAAGGAAATCATTGTGGACTTCAGGAAGTCTAAAGGCGGAAGACACACCCCCATCCACATCCATGGGGCTGTGGTGGAAAGGGTGGACAGCTTTAAGTTCCTCGGAGTCCACATCACGGAAGACCTCTCCTGGTCCCTCAATACCTCCTCTCTGGTGAAGAAGGCCCAGCAGCGCCTATATTTCCTAAGGAGGCTGAAGGGATGTAACCTGTCACCCCAGATCCTCTCTAACTTTTACCGCTGCACAATAGAGAGCATCCTGACAAACTGTATCACAGTATGGTATGGCAGCTGTAGCTCCTATAACCGGAAATCCCTGCAGCGGGTAGTCAAAACTGCCCAACGCATTACCGGCACCCGGCTACCGACCATTGAGAACATCTACCAGAAACGTTGTTTACGGAGGTCACTGACCATCATCAAAGACCCTACCCACCCCAGCCACAGTCTGTTCGCCCCCCTGCCATCTGGGAGATGCTACAGATGCATTCGCACCCGAACGACCAGATTTAGGAACAGCTTCTTTCCCAGGGCTGTCATCCTACTGAACTCTGCAAATAAACTCTAAAGCCTGCACATCTGCCAATGCACTTTATTATGTTTATGTTTATGTTACAAGTCAAATGTATGTTAAATGTCTAATCTAAATGTACACTCTCGGGAGCCGCAAGCCTACATTTCGTTGTACTGCACTTGTGCACTAACAATGACAATAAAGTTGTTTATTATTATGATTATGACTCTCAATTCTTCCTCTCGAACCTGATATCAAATTCAATCATAGTCATAGAATCATCAAATACTACATCACAGAAGGAGGCCATTCGGCCCATCGAGTCTGCGCCGGCTCTTTCGAAGAGCAATCCAGTCAGTCCCACTCCCCCGCTCTTTCCCCGTATCCCTGCAATTTTTTCTCCTTCAAGTATTTATCCAATTCCCTTTTGAAGGCTGCTATTGAATCTGTATCCACCGCCCTATCAGGCAGCGCATTCCAAATCCAAACAACTCATTACGTAAAAAAGTTTTCCCTCATGTCGCCTTGAGTTCATTTGCCAAACCATCTGTGCCCTCTGGTGATCGATCCTTCATCCATTGGAAACAGTTTCTCTTTATCCCATGGGATTCAATTTTGCTCACAAGCCTAGTATGTGGTACTTTATCAAACGCCTTTTGAGAGTCCATGTACACAACCCCAACCGCACTGCCCTCAACCACCCTCTCTGCTACCTCATCAAAAGACTCAATCAAGTTTGTCAAACATGATTTGCCCTAAACAGATCCCTGCTGGCTCTCCTTTATTAGTCCATGCTTGTCCAAGTGGCTGTTCATTTTCTCCCGGATTATTGTTTCTAAAACTTCCCACCACCGACGTTAAACTGACTGGCCTGTAATTGCCGGGTTTATCCTTCTCCCCTTTTTTTGAACAAGGGAGTAACATTTGCAATCCTCCAGTCCTTTGGCACCACCCCTGTATCTAAGAAGGATTGGAAGATAGTGGCCGGCACCTCCGCAATTTCCACCCTTACTCCCCTCAGCAACCTAGGATGCATCCCATCCGGACTGGGTGATTTATCCATTTAATTACTGCCAGCCTTCCTAGTACCTCTTTATTTTTATCTCATACAGTATCAACTTCCTCATTTATCATAGCTTTGGCAAAATCCTCTTTCTTGGTAAACACCGATGCAAAGTACTCATTTAGCATCTCAGTCACATTCTGCCTCCACCAGTACATCTTCCTTTTGGTTCCTAATTGTCCCCAGCGCTCCTCTGACAATCCTTTTACTGTTAATATGCCTGCAGAAGAACTTTGGATTCCCCTTTATGTTAACCGCCAATCTATTCTCGTACTGTCGCTTTGCCCCTTTTATTTCCTTTTTCACTTCTTTAGTTTTTATATTCAGCCTAATTCTCCCTTGTATTATCAAGCTGACATCTGGCATGTGCCCCTTTTTGTGCTTCATCCTACTCTCTAACTATGTCATCCAGGGAACTCTGGTTTTGGGACCCCTCCCTTTCACTCTTGTGGGAATGTATCTAGATTGTACCCGAACCATCTCCTCTTTAAAGGCCACCCATTGCTCCATTACCTTTCTGCCTGACAGTCTGGCTCCAATTTACCCAGGCCAGACCCCTCCTCAAGTCGCTGAAATTAGCCCTCCACCAGTTAAGTATTTTTATTCCGGATTGCTCCTTGTCCTTCTCCATAACTAATCTGAAATTTACGATACTATGATCACTATTCCCAAGATGCTCCCTGACTATGACAATCTCCACTCGACCCATTTCATTCCCCAGGGCTAGATCAGGGCAGGAAACATACTGATCAAGAAAATTCTCCTGAACACACTTCAGAAATTCCTCCCCTTCTCTCTCTCATAACACAATCACTGCCCCATTCAATATTGGAGTAGTTAAAGTCTCCCATTATCACTCATCTATAGTTCTTGCTCCTCTCAGTAATTTCTTTTTGCAAATCTGTTCCTCGATCTTATTCCCACTATTTGGTGGCCTATAAAATACACCAAGTAGTGTAATAGCGCCTTTATTGTTTCTTAACTCCAACCGAATAGATTCTGTCTTTGATCCCTCAAGGACATTCTCTCTTTCTAGCCCTGTAATATTTTCCTTAATCAAAACTGCTACCCCTCCTCCTTTTCTTCCTTCCCTATCTTTCCTGAATACTTGGTACCCAGGAACATTAACAATCCAATCCTCTCCTTGTTTGAGCCAGGTCTCAGTTAGCGCCACTACCTCATATTCCCACGTGGCTATTTGTGCCTGCAACTCACCAACCTTATTAACCGCACTTTGTGCATTTACACATGCATTCCAAAACTAACTTAGAGCTCTTTTTATTTTCTAGGATCCATTCTAATTCTGTATTATTTCTAACTCTAACTGTCTCTCTCAGTCCTCTGTGCACCTTGATTCTACTTTTTAAGCCTACATCTTGGTGCCCAATCCCCTGATAAACTAGTTGACACCCTCCCCCACAGCTCTAGTTAACTTGCCAGCTAGTATATTTGTCCCAGCGCTGTTCATGTGTAACCCGCCCATCTTGAACTGGTCCCTCCTGCCACGGAACTGGTCCCAATGTCCCCGGAATCTGAAGCCCTCCCTCCTGCACCATGTCTCCAGTGACGCATTAACCCGCCATATCCTTCTATTTCTACTCTCACTGGGAGTAAGATTACTACTTTTGAGGTCCTGCTTTTTAAATTCCTCCCTCGCTCCTTAAAATCTGACTGCAGGACCTTAACCCTCTTCTTCCCTATGTTGTTAGTTCCGACATGGACCCCGACTTCTGGCTCTGCCCCTTCCCCCCGCAGAATGTTCTACACCCTCTCCGTGACGTCGCTTACCCTGGCGCCAGGGAGACAACATATCATATGGGTCTCATGTCGACAGCACCATAACGGCCTCTCTGTGCCCCTGACTATCGAATCGCTAATTACGACTGTATTCATACTCTTTGCTGTACCCCCCTGTGCAGTTCTTTGCCTCAGGGTGCCAGTCTCGGGACTGCACTCCTTTGAGTTGTTGTCACCCTCTATATCAGTTTGAGAGTGCCACACACGCAAAACTGCCTGCCTTCTCCTACCCTTCTGGGTGGCCTCCCACTTGCGATTCTGAACTCTATCTGGCTATAGGGGTGACCACACCCTGGAACTTGTGACCCAGGAAACATTCAACCACCCGTATGCCCAGTAATGAATCCAGCTGTCCCTCAAGCTCCGAAACCCTCAGCGTGAGTTCGAGCAGTTGGAGGCACTTCCTGCAAACATGGTCCTCGGGGACAGATGAAGCATCCCGAAGTTCCCACATGGCACAGGAATTGCAGGCTACGGGTCGCAGCTGTCCCTCCATTCTAATTAGAAACTTCAAATAAACTCGATAGATACAAGGTGATTATTAATATAATTGTTGTTAACTAGGTCTAAACTACACTGCTGTTTTTCTATCCGCTCCTGAAAGCGAACTAACCAAAGACTAACTCATCACTAAATCTAGTAGGGCCTTATCCCCTGTTGGTTCTAAATCATACAGTTCCGGAAAAGTGTCCTGAATACATTCCAGAAGCCGTTGCCTTTACCACTTGAGCTATTCTGGTTCTTACACTCTGTGTGATGTTGTTCAGTGGGAGAGGGGAAGGTGCTGCGAGAAGGGAGGGGGCGATAGGGGAATCCCAATAAGGTGCTCAGTGAGGGGTTGCTTGATATGTTGCTTAATTATGTGTGCAGATTTGGAAGAGCTGCTCACTGACTGTGTATGGGGTGGGGTGATTCTCAATATGGTTTTTGGTGGGTGGGGGCGAGGCAGTGCACTATTGATTCAGGGGAGGGGGGCGTTGGAGGTACTACTCAGTCGGTGGGGGTATTGATATTTTTCTGGTTTTAAATTGAGTTGATAAGATTCCCTTCAAAGAGAGTGAAGCAGTACTGTTTTGTAAACTGGCTTGGAGTCATGTCGAATTGATTGAGATCGAAACCTTGATACCTGCTGATGGAATTCTTTTAAACTCTGTGTCAGATGTGCTTAAGCTCTTATGTGATTGTTTATCAAAGGCTTTCAAGACAAAATCAATTGAGAGCCTCTCTGCGTAATTGAAAAAGGAATCCCTAATGGGTTCATCAAGCAGAAATGGCTATTTTTTATGTACTGAGATTAATCTTTTTAATTAGTTCAAATTAGGGGTGGTTTTTGAGATGAAGACAGTGAGTGATCCTTTGTAAAAAGGAATGGGGGTGAGCGTTGCATGCAGAGGAGTTGGAAATGTCAGAATAATTAACTGGTTGTGTTGGAACTGTGAGAAGCTGCTCATGATTATCTTCCATTTTCTCCAAAGGGAACTTCGGACCCTGGTAATTGAGATGGTCTTGGCAACTGATATGTCTTGTCACTTTCAACAACTCAAAGCTATGAAGCATTCCTTGCAGCAACCAGAGGGGTGAGTCATCATTCGACAGTGATCACCTCATTCACCCATTTTGTTGAGTTGCGTTAACTGCGATGTATTATTTGTTCATTCTGAGCTCAAACTAAACTACGTATGCTTTGTCGTATACTGTTAATCACCAATTCTCCCGACTCGGGGACGGGGATGTGCGAGTTTGACTCCCAGCCTCAAATGTTATTTGGACTTTTCCCGGCTGAGAAAAACGGAGTGGATTTCAGCTACTCTTTGAGATGCTTCTTGATGAATGGTGCCTTTGTGGCAAGATGCTGCTGAAGGAAGCCTGGCAGGACCAGTTGCACCTCACCTCACAGAAGGTCTGACGTAATAAAACTCACTACACACTTGGTTTGAGTATAAAGCAAGGCTTTAATCAACTTGTTTCAGAACATGGAGGTCTAGTTGTACTTCACTAGTTCCTTGTCTTACAAAATGTCCCTGGAAAGCTGGGGCCGACGCCCGAGTATTTATACTCCTTGGACGGCGCCACCAGCTGGCCGTCCAGTGTTATTTCATAGGTAGTTTCTCGATGATGAGATTTATGACAAGGTCCATCTTTTCATTGATAAGATGTTAAAGGCAGTCATGGAGAAGTATCCAACCCTGATTTTACAGTGTAAACATGACCATGGCAAGCAGTCAGTCTATTCCGCTATTTAAATCAATACAACCTCGCTTACCATTTAACTCCCCGCCATCTGACGCTGGCCCATCCTTTCACCGTAGTGGTTAGAGAAAGAATATATTATGAAAATTTCAATGAAATTAAATCAGATAGATTTCTGCTCTGTCAGATATGGGTTTGTATGGTAAGCAAGGAAGGTCTTAGGACTTGGCATGAGCAAGCAGTTAGTGTGCAGCAGGTTCACAGACAACCCTTTGTGGCCTGCACACTTGCACTGCCTACCTGGTATATGGTATTGTTTGGTAGCTGTGACTTGACATATTACATAGAATTTTGCAGCACAGAAACAGGCCATTTGGCCCAACAGGTCTATGCCAGTGCTTATGCTCCACACCAGCATCGTCCCACCTTGCGTCATCTCACCCTATCAATATATCCTTCTATTCCCTTCTCCCTCATGTGCTTGTTTAGCTTTGCCTTAAATCCATCAATGCTATTCGCCTCAACCACTCCCTGTGGTAGCGAGTTCCACATTCTCACCACTCTCCTCGTAAAGCAGTTTCTGCTGATTTCCTTATTGGATTTATTAGTATAACTATCTTATATTTATGGCCCCTAGTTTTGGACTCTCCACAAGTAGAAACATCCTCACGACTACATAAAGAGAGGTATTGAGTACAAAAGTAGAGAGGTTATGCTGAACATTTATAAAGCGCTGGTTAGGCCACAACTGGAATATTGCGTCCAGTTCTGGTCACCACACTTTAGGAAGGATGTGAAGGCCCTTGAGAGGGTGCAGAGGAGATTTACCAGAATGGTTCCAGGGATGGGGGATCTTAGCTACAAGGACAGGTTGGAGAAGCTGGATTTGTTTTCATTGGAGCAAAGGAGGTTGCGGGGTGATTTGATAGAGGTGTACAAGATTATGACGGGTTTGGATAGGCTAGATGGAGAAAGGCTGTTCCCACTAGTTGATGGTACAAGGACTAGGGGACACAGATTTAAGGTTTTGGGCAAGAGATACAGAGGGAATGTGAGGAAAAACTTTTTTATGCAGCGTGTGGTGAGGACCTGGAACTCGCTGCCAACGGAAGTGGTGGAAGCGGAGACAATGTTTTCAAGGGGAGACTGGATAGGCACTTGAGGGAAATAAACTTGCAGGGCTACGGGGATAGAGCGGGGGAATGGGACTGACTGGATTGCTCTGCAGAGAGCCGGCACAGACTCGATGGGCCGAATGGCCTCCTTCTGTGCCGTTATGACTCTATGACCCTATCACACACCTTCATAACTTTAAAGACCTCCATCACCTCCCGGCCTTCTCTTTTCTAGAGAAAAGAACCCCACCCTCTCAGTCTTTCCTGACAGTTGTCCTCTCTTTGTTCTGGGATCGTCCTTGTAAATCTTTCTTGCACTTTCTCCAGCGCTTCTATATCCTTTTTACCATTTCTGTAATTCTGCTGTCTTTTTCTGTATCTGTTGCCATCGGGTCCAGCAGCCACCGCCTCCCGCCAGACATTTTGCACTGCTGTCCCCTGAAGAATCAAAGCAGTAACCGATCTCACACACACACCTCAGGCAGCAACACTTCCCCTTCATCGAGATTGGGAAATTAGATTAAAAGATATGATGATAGATAAGTAATGGCCAACATTTAAATCAACAATTCATAATTCTCAACGAATATACATTCCCTTGAGGAATAAACTCTCCACTGGAAAAGTGGTACCGCCGTGGCTAACTAGAGAAGTTAAGGATAGTATTAGATTAAAAGAAAATGTCAAAAAGAGTAGTAAGCCTGAGGATTGGGAGGGCTTTAAAAATCAGCAAAGGATGACCAAGAAATTGATAGAGGGAGAAAATGGAATATAAGCATAAACTAGCAAGAACTATCAAAACAGATTGTAAGAGCTTTTACAAGTATGTAAAAAGGAAGAGATTAGCAAAAGTAAAAGTGGGTCCCTTAGAGGTGGAGACAGGAGAAATTATAATTGGGAATAAGGCAATGGCAAAGGCGTTAAACAAATGTTTTGTGTCTGTCTTCACAGTAGAAGACACAAAGGACATTGTGGGAACCAAGGGTCAAATGAACATGAGGAACTTAAAGGAATTAATATTAGTAAAGAAAAAGCACTGGAGAAATTAATGGAACTAAAAGCTGACAAATTCCCTGGACCTAATGGTCTAGAACCTAAGGTTTTAAAAAAAAGGTGATTGCAGAGATATTGGATGCATTGGTTTTGATTTTCCAGAATTGCCTAAATTCTAGAATGAACCCCATGGATTGGAAGGTAGCAAATGTAACCCTGTTGTTCAAGAAATGAGGGAGAGAGAAAAAACAGAACTGTAGGCCAGTTAGCGTTACGTCAGTAGTAGGGAAAGTGCTAGAATCTGTTACTAAGGATGTGGTAACAGGGCACTTAGAAAATCACACTATGATTAGACAGAATAAACACGGTTTTATGAGAGGGAAATTGTGTTTGACAAATCTATTCGTTTTTTGAGGGTGTAACTAGCAAGGTAGTATATTTGGAATTTCAGAAGGCATTTGATTAGGTGCCACGTAAGAGGTTGTTTCACATGATTAGGGCTCGTAGTATTGGGGGTAATATATTAGTATGGATTGAGGATTGGTTAACAGGGAGTAGGAATAAATGGGTCATTTTTGGGGTGGCAGGGTGTAACTAGTGGGGTGCTGCAAGGATCAGTGCTTGGTCCTCAGCTATTTACAACCTACATCAATGACTTAGATGAGGGGACCGAGTATAATGTTTGCTGATGCTACAAAGCTAGGTGGGAAACAAAGCTGTAAAGAGGATGCAAAGAGGCTGGTAAGGGCCATAGTGATTGGGCAAGAAGTTGCCAGATGGAATATAAAGTGTGAAATTACCTACATTGGTAGGAAGAATGGTAAAGCAGAATTTTTTTTTAAAAAAGGAAGACTTGCATTTATGTCGTGCCATTTAAGACCTCAGGACATCCCAAAGCCCTTTACAGCCAATGAAGTACTTTTGAAGTGTAATCACTGTTGTAATAATGAAGGAAACCCGGCAGCCAATTCACGCACAGCAAGCTCCCACAAACAGTAATGTGATGATGACCAGATAATCTATTTTTGTGATGTTGAATGAGGGATAAATATTGGCCAAGTCACCGGGGATAACTCCCCTGCTCTTCTTCGAAATAATGCCATGGGATCTCTTACATCCACCTGAAAGGGCAGACGGGGCCTCGGTTTAACATCTCATCCGAAAGATGGCACCTCCGACAGTGCAGCACTCCCTCAGTACTGCACTGGGTTGTCAGCCTAGATTTTTGTGCTCAAGTCTCTGGAGTGGGACTTGAACCCACAACCTTCTGACTCAGAGGCGAGAGGGCTACCCACTTTTTTTTAATATAATACTTTATTGAACATTAAGAACATTTACAACATCATGATCATTTCATTGTATGATACAAATCAATTCCACCGCCCTGCACAGCCATTCCGCCACCACATTTTAACATCAAAACCTGAAGTTTAATTTGTCACCTGTAACATATATTAATCGATTGTACTTTAAGAATTGGTTGTAAAATACTGTCCTTAAATTCCTTTCTGAATAAAACATCCATAGAGCCTTATAATGGTCTTTTAGCTTATATTTAAAATACTCTTTTAGATTGATTCTCCTCCCCTTAAAAAACAGAGCATTCCTTCTTTGCACAATCACGAATCTAGCCAAACTGAACATTAAATTAATTGCTGCTCCGCTAGACTCGGGCAGACTCTTCTGCAATCCCCATCTCAAAATTGAGTCCCACGGGATTCCCATTCTCGCTGTTCGGTCCCCACCCAGCAAAAAGCTTCACACAACTGTCGAACATAGTACTTAAAGTCATTTAACTGTGGACATAACACCAGTAAATGGGATAGAGTCTCATCCTGTGTCCCACACATTGGGCAAGTTGCCGCCTCCACTGGTCCAATCTTACACAAGACTGTCATGGTAAAAATCCGGTTATGAGCCAATTTGAAATCCAGTTCAATCCATTCTGGACATTTAAAATTTGCCCACACTCCCTTCCAAATCCTGTTGAAGTCCAGCTGTGGGTATATACTCTGCCAAAACTCCTGACCAGCAGGTGTCTTGAATCTCTATTCTCTGAATACCTCATAGAAATCTCGAGTATTACAGTTGTCAAATTGGACTAACTCTCCCCCTTTCTCCAGTACAAAGCTTGGAAAAGCAGGACGCATTTTACTTCCTTTGGAGATTTCCGCATTTATTTCTTCCATCCAATCCTGTGGCATTGCCCTCACAATCTTCTCATACATGATTCCTATTGCTTTTCCGTCTACCTCCTGATCCTCCTCCCACACCATGTCCCTCACTATCGCTTCTGGCAACCAACCTGGAATCACCTCGTATAATACATCTTTCACCGATATAATCCCAGCTTTTATAAAAGCTTGATTAAATAAAACCTCTCCTTCGATGTTGACCCACCTGTTCAAAAATAAAGGCTGTTCTAAAAATTCCTCAGCCCCCTTGGGCATAAACTGCACACTTTTTAAAAATTGAGCCCAAGTCTCTACAACTCCCTTATAAAACCTAGGGAGAAGTTTAATCGATTTCAAAAACATATTATTGTATTCCATATACAATATCCCCTGCCCTCCTATCCCACTTTGTTTTAAAAAATGCTCAAAACAACTCTTCCAAAAACTGGAATTTGACTTCTGAAGAAATCTCTTCACCCATTTGATTCTAAAGGATTTTTTCTTCAAATCAATATCTGGGAAGTTGAGTCCTCCCTGATTTCTCCGTCCAATGATGGTATTGTAAGCCACCAAGGCTGGTTTCCCTTCCCATAAAAACCTCACACAAGCCTCTCGGATGGACTTTTCTGCCCACTCAGGAATATCCTCCACCGTCAATAAGTACCATAGCTTAGATAGCAGGAGAGCAGACACCACTGTCGCTCTTCCTTGCACTTTCAACCACCTTCTTTCCCACCTTCCCAAAATCTTTTTAATTTTCATAACTTTCGGTTCCCAATTTAATCGATCCACTTCTTCCCTGTCTTTCTTGCACCCCATATGCACCCCCAGAACTTCCAAAACCTCCACCACCTTAAAGGGACATTCCCCCCTACCCCTCCCTGCAACCAGGCATTGGGACTTAATATAATTCACTCTGGCACCTGAAGCTCTACAATATTCCTCCACTACCTCCATAGCTTTCCTCACTGACTCCCCATTTCTCAATGTTAAGGTTGTGTCATCTGCATATTGGTGTATCACCGACACCAGCCCGGAACTGGGTACCACAATCCCAACTACACCTTGTTTCTTTCGCATCATGTAACCTAATGGTTCTGCTACCAATGTGTACAGCAGTGGGGACAGGGGACAACCTTGTCTCACTGATCTCTGTATCGGAAAATACTTAGATAAAAAACCATTACATTTAACACAGCTAAATATGTTTGAATTAAAAATCCTTATCCACTGAATGAAATTTTCCTTGAAACCAAATGCTTCCAAAACCTTCAATAAAAACTCATGAGAGACCCTATCAAAGGCTTTCTCTTGATCTATCTTTAATACATAAGCCTCCCTCCCACTCTCTTCCATGAGCTCTATCACATCTCGGATTGAGACCACAGTGTCTGCGATGTCCCAGCCTATGACTCCATAGGACTGAGAGGGCCAAACTATCTCCGGTAACACCTCCTTCAAACGATTTGCCATAACCCTCGCCAAGATCTTATAATCCACATTTAATAGTGTGATGGGCCTCCAATTCTTCAGATCCCGTCTATCCCCTTTATTTTTATAAGCTAAGCTTATGATACCTCTCCTCATAGATGGAGCCAGGCTTCCCTCAATTTTAATTTCCTTAAAAACTTCTAAGAGCAATGGACTTAAAATCTCGAAAAATTCCTTATAAAATTCTGCACTTAGTCCATCGGACCCTGGGCTTTTCCCCCCCTTCATTCCACTTATTGCTATTTTTATTTCCGCTAATCCTATTTCTTTATCACACATGCTTCTCTCATCCTCCTTTAAACCCTTTTCAATAAAAGCAGTAACCTTCTCCATCTCCAAATTGGAAATGTCTTCTTTAGTATATAACTCTTGATAAAAGCTGCTAGCCACCTCCAAAATCTCCTCACTTTCATGAATGATCTTCTCCCCAACCTTCAACTCCTCAATTAACGATAATCTCTGTCGCAGCTTCTCTTGCTCTAGAAAATATCTAGTGCATCTTTCGCCCTCCAATGCATCTCTAGCCTTTGCACGGAGAATGGCCCCCTTGCATTTTTCAGCTTGCAATAATTCCCACTCTTCCTTTAGCACCCGGAACTTAGTCTCAGCTCCCTTATCCCCTCCGTCAACTGCTTTACAGACATCCGTAAACCTTTTGTTTATATTCTCTTCTCGATGTCGGTTAGCTGCCGCCCTTTTTTTCCCATAACGTACCGAAAAAACTTTTACCTCATATTTGAAATTGCCCCACCAAACTCTTCTTTCTTTCAAGAACAAAAGTTCCTTCCGAGCATTCTTTATTATATTTATAATCCCTTCTTTATAAGTACTTTCCTTCAAGTATTGATTGTTTAAAATCCACACCCCTGAACCGATCTTAACTCTGCTGTTCCTAATTCTAAGAACCAAAGCCGAGTGATCACTAAAAAATACTTTTTTATAATAAATCTCCATCACCTCCGAACTTAACCCTTCCCGCATTAACACAAAATTTATTCGGCTCTGTTTTAAAACATCACCCACCCAACCTGCTCTGGAGAACTCCCTTTTTATGGGGTTCCGGTCCCTCCATAAGTCTCTCAAATTTAAATTTGCCATCATTTTTATAATCATCCCTCTGGAGTTATCCTCTTTAAAGGCCATCTGGGCTGAAATGTCCATCCAAGATAAAAATACATTAAAATCCCCCACTATACAAGGATTTTCCACCTCTGCCACTTCAGTGAATAACCCCCGAAAAAACTCGCGACGCTTGCAATGGTCATTCGGTGCATAGATATTAAAAAGATCGCAATTAAATCCCTCCAATTTTACCCTTAGCCGTAAAAATCTCCCCTCAGTGTCCTTGTCCACCAAGGCAACGTTCTCTTCTATGGACGGACTCACCAAAACAGCCACCCCTCTACGGTTATTGTTTGCACAACTTGCAAACACCGCTCCCTTCCAAACCTTCTGAACTCTTTCTAGAATATCCTCATCCCAAAAGGTTTCTTGCAGACACAACAAGTCCGTGCCTTTAAAACCCTGCAACAACTGCTGCAATTTCTTCTCACCCCTCAGTCCGTTCACATTGATCGAGACCAATGTAATCATGGCTCCAAAGAAGGGAAGTATGCCCAATAATCTCCCCATCATTTCATCTCTGGCTCTTCCCTCCTCTCATGCTCCTTCTCAACTTTTCGGGCAGCTGTTGCTTTTTCCTGCAGCCTCCGGCTCTTTTTCCCCTCCTGTTTGACCCCTCCCTGCTGTTTCAGCCTCTTCCTTGCCTTAAGTTTGGACCCATGAGCTGCCCTTTCTCCTTCCTTCTGCCCCTCACTAACCTTTCCCTTTCCACATGATGCCACCCCATCCCCGACTTCCATGTCTCTGTCCCCCTCTAATTCCTCACACTCAAGCTCTTCTGCAACCCCCTGTGCCTGCTCCCCGTCAGATACATAATCCTGCTCCCCGTCAGATACTCCATCTCCCATAGAGAGTCTTCCTGCTATCGCAGTTTCTCCCACTGTGCCGCCCCCTTCGACCACATCTCTACCTCTGACCCTTGCACCTTGTTCCCTCACTCCATGGGACAATGGCGCACCTAAATTGTTCCCTTCTGACGCCTCTATCTCGCCGATCCCATTCTGCTGTCCCTTTAAGGCTCCTGCCTCTTGCACCCTCTCCCCGCCCTGCCCCCTCCCGCTCACCAAAATATCCGACTCCCCGCCTCTCCCCGGAGCACTCACTTCCACCACACACCTCGCTCCTGCCTCCACTCCCCCCGCAGACACCAGACTCCCCGGGGGAGCCGAACTGCACTAAGGCTCAAGTCTGCACTCGACCCTTGCTGCCCGCTGCTGTCTTTATTCCCCTCCATAGCACGCGCCGTGTTTTCCACCATCTCCATCTCCGCTCCGCCATCCTCTGTCTCTTCCTGTGCTCCTTTTTCCTTCATTTTACCGGCTGTGTCCTCCGACTGCACCGCACCTCCGGCCGTTCCACACTCCTCTCCTGCTCCTTCTCCCATCTCCTCATCACTCATTTCGCTCCCTTCTGCCACACACTCACAGCGGGCAGGGCCTTTACGACACACCCCACAGCTCTCCGCCTTGCAACTCCGTGCGATATGTCCCGACTCACCGCAATTGTAACAATACAAATCAGGACAGTTTCTCACGAGATGGTTGTATTGATTTCTTTTTGGGTTCAATAAAGACTCATTTCTGAAAGAGAATGTTGTTTAATCTAAAGTCTTGTTCAAGGCTTTCTACAGCTTTTTACAGAACACACTATGCTGTGATGCATCTAGAATGAAACTGAAAGTAAAACTCCTCTGGACTGCTTGTCTCTCACATGACCTCTGCTGGTCAGGCACAAGTAATCAAAAACACAGACAAATATGCTGTAAGGCATAAGTAATCAAACACAGACAAATATCATCACTATTTGCTGATATCATTACATCTCCCTTTCTTAAAACAAAAGTATTTTACTTTTAACTAACAACATTTAATGAACTTACATTATCATTATCATGATCAAGGTTTTTTACCCTTGCTTTGTGTGTTCACATGAAATATGTCAATACACTAGAACTTGAAGAAAGAATAAGATAACATTACTTCCTTCTTTAACAATAGTCCTTAAATTTGCTCAATGAGTCTCTCAGGAGGCTTCACGTGTCTTGAGGATTTTCTGATTGATTGTCCTTGAATCTGAGTTGTTGCCTCAGATGATTGGTTCTCAGCTGTGTGATCAGGTTGTTCACCAGTATCAGTCTCTTGACCTGCTGTGGCTGGTCCCATGAGAAGATCTCGACGATTTCTTCTCAGAACAGCACCCTCATCTGTCTGAATGGTGTATGATCTTGGTTGAACTTCACTCAGGACAGTTCCCTTCTGAGTCCATGTGTTTGTTTTGTCTTTCAACCTTACTTGGTCACCAGTGTGGAGTTCAGGTAGGTTTTGTGTTCCTCTGTCATAGTAGTACTTTTGCTTTTCTTTCTGTTGCTCTTTGAACTTCCTCACTTTCTCCCCCTCTTTTGTTTTCAGGAGGTTCTCCGGGATGGGTAGGTTTGACCTTAGCCGACGTCCCATCAGGAGTTGGGCTGGTGACATACCACACTCGAGCGGCGTTGTGCGGTATACAAGCATGCTTTGGTAGAAGTCAGTTCCACTGTCTTTTGCCTTGTACATCAGTCTTTTCACTGTCTGGACCGATTTTTCCACTAGTCCATTGGACTGTGGATAGTGAGGACTTGACGTTGTGTGGACAAAGTCCCACTCTTTGGCAAAGTGTCGGAAATTTGCATTGTTAAACTGGGGTCCGTTGTCTGTGAAGACCTCGCTTGCCACGCCATGTCTGGAGAATATGGCTTTCATACTTCTTATCACAGCTTCTGCAGTGGTGGTGTACAGTCTACAAACCTCTGGATACAGGGAGTAATAGTCTGTGACGACAAGATAGTCCTTCCCTTGACATACGAATAGGTCAGCGCCTACCTTCTGGTAAGGTCTGTCTGGAGCTGGGTGTGGCTTTAGTGGTTCTACCGGATTGCTTGCTCGATATTTCAGGCATATTGTGCAGTTTGACACCTCATTTGTCACATCTTGGTTGATTTGTGGCCAGTACATCACCTCTCGTGCTCTTTTCTTACACTTTTCGATTCCCAGATGTCCTCCATGGATCTTTTTTAGCATCTCCCTTCTCAGACTCTTTGGGATAACTATTTTACTTCCTTTGTAGATGATGTCTTCGACCACTGATAGTTCCGCCCTGCAGTTCCAGTACTCTGCTATATCAGGTGAGCAGTCTTGCTTCATGTTGGGCCATCCATCCAAGATGCTTTTTCTCAGTCGTCTCATTGTTTCATCTTTGTTTGTCTCAGTCTTTATGAGCTCCATTTTTGCATCTGCTATGGGCAGTGCACTTGTGATCATGTCCACGTAGGCGTTCACTTTTTCATCCATTGTGGTGTTTGCGGGCTCACTTGGGTCAACAGCTCTGGACAACGTGTCTGCTGTATACATCAGCTTACCCGGTGTGTACGCAACATTCAGTTCATCATAGACTGTCTCTCTTTCACTTTCCACAACGAGGACTCTCTTTACCAGGTTCAGTCTCTCACAGGCTTTTAAACCTAGTATGGCTTGCACATCCTTTGGCACCACGATTAATGCTAGCGTGTGCTCTCTGTCCTTGTGTGTTACTTTGACAATGCATTTTCCTTTCACTGGTATATCAGTACCTGAGTATCCGGTCACTTTCACTTGTATTCCATGTAACTTTGGTCTGGGTCTAATTCTCTTAAAATCCGTCTCTGATATCACATTAACTTGTGCTCCAGTATCCAATTTAAATGGAACGTGTATGTCATTCACTTTTAGTGTCAACATCCAGTCTCTTTCTTCTTTTTTGTTTTCAGACACAACATCTACATAGAATTCCTCTATGTCGCTTTCATCTACTGCATGGACCTTGCTTTGTTGCACTTGGTTCTTGCAGCAACGGGCATAATGGTTGTTCTTGTTGCAACTATGGCATGTTTTACCATATGCTGGACACTTTCTTGGTGGATGCTGTGTACCGCATCGACTACATGACTTCCGATTGTCCCTTTCATTTTCTTTTGCTGGCCACGCCTCTTTTTTCACATTGGCGCTCTCTTTGTTAAATGGTTTGTATCCATTCTTTCTCACTGCATCCACGTTGCAGCTACTGTCACTGAACAGCTCCTTTGCCTGCAACTTCACAGTCTCTGTAACCCTACACAGTGCTATGGCTTTTCCCAGGTCTAGATCTTGCTCTCTTAGCAGTCTTTCCCTTAGACCATTATCTCGAATACCACACACCAGTCTGTCTTTTATCAGCGAGTCTGTGAGTCCCCCAAATTCACACGATTTGCTCCGGTTTCTCAGTTCAGTCACATACTGATCAATAGTCTCGCCGATTTTCTGTACACATGTGAAAAATTTGTGCCTCTCAAAGGTCACGTTGTGTTTAGGTATGCAGTAGGCCTCAAACTGTTCCATTATTTTATCTAGCTTCATTTTGTCTCCATCAACAGCGAATGTGAAGTTATTATACACCTCCAGCGCTTCATCACCCACGACATGCAAGAACAGTGACGATTTCTGTTTATTACTTTTCTTGTCAGCTCCGATTGCCGCTAAATACAACTCTAAACGTTGTTTGAACCTTCTCCAATTTTCAGCCACATTACCTGTTAATTGAAGCGTCGCCGGTGGGAGTAAACCTTCCATTTTTTCACTTCGTTAGCTATTCGCTAATGGTAAGCAACGATGTTCTCTTCTGGCTTGCTAATATGTGGAGAGCTGATTTCGCTTACTTGCCACAACTGCTTTCACTGTCCCATCAAGTTGCTAACTTCAGATTTTTTCTCTTTCAGCCACTTCTGACATCATGTATTGATTTCTTTTTGGGTTCAATAAAGACTCATTTCTGAAAGAGAACGTTGTTTAATCTAAAGTCTTGTTCAAGACTTTCTACAGCTTTTTACAGAACACACTATGCTGTGATGCATCTAGAATGAAACTGAAAGTAAAACTCCTCTGGAATGCTTGTCTCTCACATGACCTCTGCTGGTCAGGCACAAGTAATCAAAAACACAGACAAATATGCTGTAAGGCATAAGTAATCAAACACAGACAAATATCATCACTATTTGCTGATATCATTACAATGGTCATGTCCCAGACAATAGTAACACACCTTTACTTGGTTATCGTGCAGTACACGAAAGTACGGTATTCCTTCCAATGTCTCGAACTTCATACTGTAAGGCAAAGACCTCACCCCCTCTGGGAACCGCACCTTTACATACCGGGTTCCGTCTGCTACCCGTGTTCCCGGATAGTACCTCCTCTTTATTTCGGAACAGATTTTAATGTCCCACAACTCCAACTTTTTGCTCAGCACTTCGTCCTCGATGTACACAGGCAAGTTCAAAAATGAAACCACCACCTCCTCTGAATATAGCAGAGTCACCTCCAAAAATTTCTCCCCAACTTTCAGACTGAGCAGCAGTTTTTCCACCTCCTCACGGCCACTGACCGTCACCTCAAATCCCACATTTGGTTTTGGTCGGCAGGCAAAACAGCTTCCCTCACCACAGTCCTCATGAACCGCCTGGATTATATCCCAGGCTCGAATCTTCTTATCTTCACATTGCACCACCACCGTATTTTCTTTACCAAACCTCCTGAGGTCCCGGCCCAAATCTTTGGGCCTTTTTTTCCCCTTCCCACCACAGTTTCTTCCCTAATAAAATTCCTCTCGGGAATATTGTCTTCTGAGGGGCCCGGCACTCCGGACCCCTCAGCAGCCATCTGGCTGTTTTTTGTGGGCCAAAAAGGCCCTAAAACCTGAAAACAACACCCCAAAACCCACCACCAACTTTTTACAAAACTTCCTCCAACACCCAGCTGCAATTAGGCAACCAGTCACACCTGGCTCACTCCTAGCCCCTCCCACCTAGAGAGTGCCACCCACTGGGCCACGGCTGACACAAAAGGTGAGAGATTGGGAAATGTTGGTATTCAGAGGGATTTGGGGATCCTTGTACACGAGTCACAGAAAGTTAACATGCAGGCACAGCAAGCAATTAGAAAGGCAAATAGTATATTAGACTTTATTGCAAGGACGCTGCAGTATAAGAGTAAGGAAGTCTTGCTGCAATTATACAGGGCCTTGGTGAGACCACACCTGGAGTACTGTGCAGTTTTGGTCTCCTTATCTAAGGAAGGTTCACTAGACTGATTCCTGGGATGAGGAGATATTGAGTAGAATATTCTCTGGCGTTTAGAAGAATGAGAGATGATCTCATTCAAATGTATTAAATTCTTAGAGGGATTGACAGAATAGATGCTGAGAGGCTGTTTCCCCTGGCTGGAGTGTCTAGAGTTAGGGGTCATAGTCTCAGGATAAGGGGTCGGCCATTCAGGACTGAGATGAGGAGAAATTTCTTCACTCAGAGGGTAGTGAATCTTTGGAATTCTCTACCACAGAGGGCTGTGGAGGCTCAGTCGTTGGATATATTCAAGACAGAGATCAATAGATTTTTGGATATTAAGGGATATGGGGATAGGGCAGAAATGTGGAGTTGATGTAGACCATACTACTTTTGTATGATGGGAACAGTGTATAATGGGAAGTCTAGTTTGGCTCTCCATTCGATGGCCTCCTGAGAGGCCGAGTGGAGAAATGAGGTGCCTCCCATGACAGATCTCAGTGGGCAGGCTGATGGGATGTGTTCCATGGCCTGGGACCCCTGGCCACAGTCACACTCCCTGTTTGTGTAAACATTTGCACACATTTTTCTGTAGCAGGACATCTAACAGCACCTGCTGTTGGTTAGACTTGCCCCTGCACCCTTTAGCTCAAAACATTATTGCCCACATAGTTGCGAAAGTGCAAACTGATAATGCTGCAGCGAGGGAAACAAGTTATCTGGAACATAAATGAACAGGGCAACCAGCGGTGTGTCGCCTTAAGCAATCGGCTTGGAGGGTTGAGGAAGCATTGAGAAGGAAGTGTCAATTAGAGTGAGTGAATTCAATGTCAAATCAAGTACAGAAAGAGAAATGAAGAGAGGGAAACATAGAAACATAGAAATGTAGAAACATAGAAGATAGGAGCAGGAGTGGGCCATTCGGCCCCTCGAGCCTGCTCCGCCATTCAATGCGATCATGGCTGATCATCCAAATTCAGTACCCGGTCCCTGCTTTCTCCCCATACCCCTTGATCCCTTTAGCCTTAAGAAATATATCCAACTCCTTCTTGAATATATTTAATGAACTGGCCTCCACCGCCTTCTGTGGTAGAGAATTCCACAGGTTCACCACTCTCTGGGGAAAGAAAGATTGGATTAAGAGAGAGAGAAAATTAAACAAAAGAAAAGTAAAATAAAATTTTAAATGTTAAATTTGATATTTTTAAAATCGCCAACAACAATTATTAGCTGAAGGAATGTTTGTAATAGTTAATTTTCAGCGCCAGAGAGGTTGATTGGCAGTAACTTAAAAAAAAAATTAGTTCATGGGATGTGGGCGTCGCTGGCAAGGCCAACATTTATTGCCCATCCCTAATTGCCCCCGAGAAGGTGGTGGTGAGCCGCCTTCTTGAACCGCTGCAGTCTGTGTGGTGAAGGTACTCCCACAGTGCTGTTAGGGAAGGAGTTCCAGGATTTTGACCCAGCGACGATGAAGGTTTGGCGATATACTTCTAAGTCAGGATGTTGTGTGTCTTGGAGGGGAACTTGGAGGTGGTAGTGTTCCCATGCGCCTGCTGCCCTTTTCCTTCTAGGTGGAAGAGGTCGCGGGTTTGGGAGGTGCTGCCAAAGAAGCCTTGGTGAGTTGCTGCAGTGCATCTTGTAGATGGTACACACTGCAGCCACGGTACGCCGGTGGTGGAGGGAGTGAATGTTTAACATGGTGGATGGGGTGCCAATCAAGCGGGCTGCTTTGTCCTGGATGGTGTTGAGCTTCTTGAGTGTTGTTGGAGCTGCACTCATCCAGGCAAGTGGAGAGTGTTCCATCACACTCCTTACTTGTGCCTTGTAGATGGTGGAAAGGCTTTGGGGAGTCAGGAGGTGAGTCACTCGCCACAGAATACCCAGCCTCTGACCCGCTCTTATTATCACATTGTTAAAAGGATACTTATACTTGAAATGACAAGACTTAACTTTCTGTGGCGAGTTTAGTTTGTATCTACCGCGCAAGCACGGCAACTTCACGCCATTCAATGCATTTCATCGGTGAGCCAGTCAGCAAGGTGCTGTTTTCACGAAGGCAATGGCAGAGTGCCACAACTCGGACAACAACTTTTGGATATTGGTATTTAACCGCGCATCTGCTCCTTGCCTGAAGCTGCTGTGTCTTTTATGCATAACAGCAGCAAGTGCCGTTAGACTCACTTATTATTTTTGACAGAAAAATCTGACCCAACATATATCTGCAGATGAAGTCTATCTGGATTTTGTAACCAGTTCCTAATGCAAAATGAGGCAATTTTATGTACAAAGAGATTTTTTAAAAATTAACATATAACCGTAAAAGATGTGAACTGTGGGGTTAATGTTGTGATTCAGCGCTCCCGATGCGACGAGAGCCCCATAGCACGATTTCAGACACAAAGGTCTGGGTCACGGATTGCACGTATATTTCCCACTGACTGAATTCCTGATATGTGTTCTCATCATCAATCAAAAAATGATTGCAAACATATGTCACATAATCTGTGCTGTCCATACTGATTTGGCAAATGCCTGAGGCTGTTAACTTCTATCATCGCTGTGTTGATTCGCAGGATTGACAAACCAAAGGCCTTCTCACTGTTGCTGCACGCTGCTGATATCAGCCATCCAGCCAAAGCCTGGGACATTCATCATCGCTGGACCATGGCCCTGTTGGAGGAATTCTTCAGACAGGTCATAACTTTATTCAGCTGAGATTACAAAGCATTAAACTGACCAACAGTTGCTCTTAAGTTACGGAGAGTGACTTTGATGTTTGCAGAAGAACCCTAAGGGACGCTAATTTAACTGTTTCTAAATATTGGGTAGATTTAATGAGTTAACACGCCTGACACAGAGATTCAGACACCAGCAGCGCTTGTTGGAATATTGGGACGTATTTTCTGATCCCTACGGGTGAGTATGCGCTGTGTACACGTAGGGACCTCGCAAGTGCCGGTTTCGGGAATGCGAAGCGCATGCGCTGAAAACCGGCATTTCCGATCTGTGAAGAATGCTCTTGACAGATCCTCCGCCTGCCCTGGAGAAGGGCCTCTGCGGGGGGAGAGTTCCGCTTTCTGCACAACCTCCACCCTCTGAAAACCTTTAACAATCTTACGCCTGGTAAAAGCCTATGTAAGGCCTGCTTTTACCAGAATAAGAGGTTAAAAAAGTTGAAAAAATAATTTTTTTCACTCATTTATAATTTTAAAATACTTTTAAAAAAGGCAAGTTTATTTTTAGCCCTGTAAAAAACTTCAATTATTTTTTTCAAAAAATTAAATACTTGTTTAAAATTTTTAATTTAATGTAATTTTAACTCATTTTAAAAATGTGATTTTATTTTTTATTTATTGAATGTTTTGATGTGTTTTTGGGGGTGATCTTCATTCATATATTTGACGGGTCTATCTGTCAAAAGTATGAAGGGGGATCCCCTTCTCCTATTGGCTCCCCATGGCCCACGTGATCCCAGGGAGGCTTGCGAACCGCCTGCGCCCCTGGGATACCTGGGCCCTGCGCATTTCGACTGTGGAGAGGCCCAGGAGCGGAAGTGTCCAGACCTCGGGAGCCCTCAGGTAAGGGCGTAGATTTTTTCCGACAGGAGGCCTCCACCGCAGGAAGACTCCGATCGGAAAATACGGGCCATTGTATTTGCAGGCTGGCGGCACGAATGTTCGCAAACATCATGGTTAGTTTTGGTAGACTTCTAAAGCTTATTTATGCAATCGCATGAGAGACTATTGTTGCTCGATTACAGTCCTTCGTCTTGTCTTATTCCAGGGTGACAAAGAGGCTGAACTGGGGCTTCCTTTCTCTCCACTTTGTGATCGCAATTCAACCATGATTCCACAGTCCCAAATGGGTAAGACACTCCAAGTACATCTTTATTACAGAGGATTCATTTAACAAATTATGGTCAAATTAACATGGAGCATTTTAAAGCATAATTCGCCCCCCTGTCTATGTTTGAAAATATGCAGTGTTAATCAGGAACCGTGGCCCTTCTCTACCAGTACCGATCCTGCTCGGTTGTCTACAAAATCAGGAGCAGGAGCCTGGGCTGGAGTTGGTTGGGGGGTGAGTTCCATTTAAATACCACTGTACTGGAGGAGTGGAACAGCTGACAAGAATCCCCTCTGCTCCTCCAGCACGGTGATATTTGATGTTTGAAAAATATCTACAGTAAGACTAAGATTTATTACAGTAATGATCAAAAAAATCAAAATGATGAGCGGACAGAACTCTAGAGAACCTTGGAGAAAAATATATATTCATGGTTGCCGGCCAGCATGAAGATGAACATTTTGGTGGATAGAAGCGTTATAATGTTGACTTTGTCTTGTTTAAGGGTCATGGGGCTAGATTTTCAGTTGCTTGCGCCAGCAGTTAGCGCCTTAAGAGAAGTGATTTTCGGGCGCTATTCGTGTAGCGCCCGGGCGCAGCGCAGTTTGCGCCCCGCCCCAAATTAAGTTGCCCGTTAGCGCCGGCGCAAAGTTTAGCGGCCGCCCGGATGCGCGCGCAGAAAATGACGTCACATCCTCGTGCAACGCCCTTTGGCCGCCCCGAATCCAAACTTCAGTCGGACCGCCCCATTCTGCGGCTGGCGTCCAGAGCGTTTGTAAAATGGAACGCAACACACCCTGGGGAGCGCAAATTAAAGGGCACTCCTCCTGCACTATAAAAGGCAGTCTGCATGTGTTGTGTGGAAGGATCCAGTGCGTTGTTGTGAACGGTGTATTTATGTTTCCGGCCACCACCACCACCACCACCTCCTCCTCCTCCTCCTCCTCCACCTCCTCCTCCTCCTCCTCCGAAAAAAACACATGCACCCTTCCCCTTTAAGAGCTCACTGGCACCAGAGTGTCTGCCGTGCGCTGCGCCCGAGCTCGGGTGCTGCGCTCTGCACCGCCGGCTTAGCGCCTAAAGATAGTAGTGGAACGCCTCTTTTAGCGCTCCACCAACCTCTTAGGGCGAAGCCACTGAATTTCCGGCAACGGGGCGCTACTTTGGGGCGGGCGCTAACTTCAGGCGGGCACTAAGGTTAGCGCCCCAAAACTGTCTATACTGAAAATCTAGCCCATGGTTTTTTTTTCCCCCCGTAGATTTTGGTTGGTACTTCGGGCGTGTGTGGTTATACACAGACTGTCTTTGCATGAGTATGTACAGTGGGATGATCACCTGATTTATTGCTGTTGGCTGCAGCTGTTAATGTGGCTGTGCAAAGGCGAGGAACAAGAACTGCTGCTCCTGGTCAAGTGAACAAAATGTTAGGTGGATGACAAGGGAGCACCTTTGCTAGAGGCACACTGCCCGGGGCTTTTACCTTCACACAAATGTTTAGCGTGCTCGCTCTATTAGTTTGTCTCCCTCTTATTTCAGCAGAGGTGTGTTATAAATCTCATCATCAAGAAACTACTCATGAAATAACGCTGGACGGCCAGCTGGTGGCGCCGTCCAAGGAGTATAAATACTCGGGCGTGGGCCCAGCTTGACAGGGACATTTTGTAAGACAAGGAACTAGTGAAGTACAACTAGACCTCCATGTTCTGAAACATGTTGATTAAAGCCTTGCTTTATGCTCCAACCAAGTGCGTAGTGAGTTTTATTACATCAAGGTGTTAACCCAATTATTTAAAATGGGTTAAAGTCTCCATTAAAATAGAAAAAGAAATGAAGTTCATGAGCCCACTCTAAAAGGGGAAATTTAGTGCTCCCAGTGAGGAACAGGGAGCACATCGTGGGCGTGCAGCCCATCATTATCTGCCCGTTAATTTATTGGACGACAAATTATGCCTGCACACCCACGATGTCCCGACGTGCTCCCCTTGTCAGTGCTGGATCAGGGAATCACCCCTCGGCGCTTGTACAACAGCATTGCTGCCATTATTCAATGTGGCGCTCGGCGTAGTGGTAACCGCCAGGGCACGATGCCTATGTCCAATCGCCGCGTGCAGCTTCACGCTCGTAATTCTCGACCGTGCATTTTCTGAAATTTGACAAGGCCTTCAAAGGCGAGGTGCCAAGTTGAAGGCTTCAAATGTCCTTGCAGCAAGATGTGGAAAATCAGTTGACAAGTCATCACGGAATCCCGGCAAAAGCAGGTTCTACACTAAATTTCAGGCTGCCCTGGGCAGAAATAATCTTATCCACTCCCCCCAACCCATAAATGACCATAATTAAATCCTGCTGTCTCAACCATTTGGGTGATTGGGTTTTGTCGCTCTCTATTAGATTCACGTGGGTGGTTGGAAATTAAATGAGTGGCAGAACACTAACTGCACCGGAGCTTCAACAGGAGGCCTGCAATTCTCCTGAGTGTGTTGCATCTCAGTTATTTCATTACAGGGAACAGTTGACTGGAGGCTGGACTCCCTCAGTGAGGGAATTAAAAGCAAAGGGGACAGTTATCCCAGGGCACTCTCATATACTTCTTAGCAGCTGGTTAGAGTAACATTGGCAGTGCCTGTCTCAGGGCAAAAAACAAAAAATATATACATTGAAATGTGATGAATCAGTTGACTTCAATATATGGGTTTCGATGGCACTATTTTCATCGGGTTACCTGGAATACAATTCCACCCAGACAGATTTGCCAAAGGTCTCTTTTATTTGGCCATAAAAATCTTAGCAAAATAATTCTTAAAGGTTTCTTGGCAAGGATTCTTGTTCAAAAAGAGACATCGAAACGACTTATAAAGGCATTGCCAGGGTTCTGTAGGAAATTAGGCACCTGATCAATGCAATGGCTCCAAGTAACATAGAAACATAGAGAAATAGGCGCAGGAGTAGGCCATTTGGCCCTTCGAGCCTGCTCCGCCATTCAATATGATCATGGCTGATCCTCTATCTCAATACCATATTCCCACTCTTTCCCCATACCCCTTGATGCCCTTTTGTGTCTAGAAATATATCTATCTCCTTCTTAAATATATTCAGTGACTTGGCCTCCACTGCCTTCTGTGGTAGAGAATTCCACAGGTTCACCACCCTCTGAGTGAAGAAATTTCTCCTCATCTCAGTCCTAAATGTCCGACCCCATATCCTGAGACTGTGACCCCTCGTTCTAGACCCCCCAGCCAGGGGAAACATCCTCCCTGGATCCAGCCTGTCTAGCCCTGTCAGAACGTTATACGTTTCAATGAGATCCCCTCTCATTCTTCTAAACTCTAGTGAATACAGGCCTAGTCGACCCAATCTCCCCTCATACGACAGTCCTGCCATCCCAGGAATCAGTCTGGTGAACCTTCGCTGCACTCCCTCTATGGCAAGTATATCCTTTCTTAGGTAAGGAGACCAAAACTGCACACAGTACTCCAGGTAACAACATCTATTCCATTGCTATGAGTGCAGAACACTCTGTCAGTGAGTCTGGCTGCTCTCTGCATGTGTGGCTTGCTGAACATAGACAAGGTTAAAAAAAATAAGGCTGTTGTCAGCTTTTTGCAACCCATGGAATTGTGGAGCTGAATTTTGATGCAGACAAATTGATTGTCTCCATTTAATAGGAACTGCTGCAGAAACTATAAGAAGCCCTGGAAATCTGTCTGTAAAGTGGCTAGTTGAAAGATGAGGTGCTGTTCGTCAAGCTTGCGTTGAGCTTCAATGGAACAGTAGAAGAGGCCGAGGACAAGGATGTCAAAGTGGGTGTGGGATGGAGAATTAAAATGGCAAGCGGCCAGACGCTCAGAGTCACACTTGTGGACTGAATTTCATGCATTTTCTATTTTTATTTCAGATTTTCAGCATCCGCAGTAATTTGCCTTTGTCCTCATTAGTGGCGCCTGGCTGCCTCGACTTGGTGTTATTTAAGCAGTGGCTCAAGGAGGTTTCTGTAGCTTGTAATCCACCTCTTACTGTTTTAGCACTCCTGCATTTTCTGCTATTTGACAGCCATATCTCTCTTTTTTTTGGTCATTCCTGAAGACACCAGCCCAGAAGTTCCAATGGGGAGGGGATGGGAGAGTCTTTTGGGGCCAATTCTAGAACAGAGCAGGACTTCTGCCTGCCCTGCGGATGTGCCCTCACTCCATCCAATATACTGGGTGAGGAGCAGGAACACACCAGTCTACACGGGGCTAGACCTCCAAATAGCCCAAAATTTTGACAGGCATAAAAAGGAGCTGAGACTTGACATAACCGGGTCCTGCTTAAAATACTGCCCGCACCCATCCAGATAAGAATCGCTTGGTGCTTCGGGCCCAGAATTTCTGGGCAACTCTCTGCAAGAGTGGTCTTAGCCTGGTCCTTTTCTGTTGGTGCGTAATAAATCGTTTAGGTCTGAAAGGGTGGGATTTGTAGTTTCTTGTCCTGGTGAATCAGAGCGGGAAAAAAAAAATCCCCATTACGACCATCTTGTTGATGCGACATGAGGACGATCCTTTTGTACAATTGCAAACCAGTTGAGTGATTTTGCGAAAGTTTGAACTGGACGATGGAGATTCTGGACACTAACATCACCTTGCATTTTTCTAATGTACTTCATATTAAATCCGTGAAACTTAAGGTATGGTGTTCTTCAATAAATAGACGGAGACTGCAGATCAACAATCAACAGGTGTTTACTGGATGAGGGTAGTCTAATAACTAACAGTACAGATGCCTGCTCAGGGCTTATATACAGGTGTGGTCACTGCCGGTACTACAGTATACAGGAGCTGTAAAAGTAGTTCTCTCTTAAAGGTACATACACTACAATTCCTCCCCTTTTAGATTAACAGTACCATAACATTCAAATAACAGTTAACACTTTTAACATGCACATTAACTGAAATAGTCCATTTATAGATTCAGTCTTTGGGGCGGCTTCCTGATCCTTTCTGGATAGCGCCTTTCCTGAGTGTCTTGTTCTTGGTGCGGAGGCGATTCTGGCCCCTTGTCTTCGGTTAGTTCATCAGTTTCCGATGCTACTGTTTCTGGGGTAGGTGCTACCGGTATGTCGGGTTCATCACCAGGTACGCTAGACATGGGGTTGACTCGTTCCTGTGACGCTAGGATCTGGTCGACATGGCGTCTCATAATGTTCTCCCCGACATCCACTGTGTACATTAGTGGCCCCTGCCGTGTGCATATCGTTCCGGGTTGCAATTTCTCTGTTCGGTAGTCGCGGGCCAAGACTGGTTGTCCTACATTGAAGCTCTTTGTCGGCTTCTCATTGATGTGCTGGAATTGTTTATCCTCAACATTTCTTCGCACATTTGGTCTGAGCAAATTCAGACGAGATCTCAACCTTCGGTTAAAGAACATCATGGTCGGGGTCTGGTTGGTAACTGCATGTGTCGCATTTCTGTAGGCTAACAGGAAATTGTCCACCTTATGCTGCAGTGGAATGTCGTCATCGCACATGGCCCTTACTGCCTTTTTAAAGGTTTGTATGAACCTCTCAGCCAATCCATTTGTGGCTGGATGATACGGGGCGGATGTGTAATGCCTTACCCCATTCCTTCTCATAAATTTTCGAAACTCTTCGGACACAAACTGTGGTCCGTTATCAGAGCAAATCTGCTCTGGCAAGCCGTTCCTGGCAAATATGGTCCGTAGGACTGCAATAGTTTTCTCCGTAGTGGTGGAGGACATTTTGATCACCTCAGGCCATTTCGAGTGCGCATCCACTGCTATTAAGAACATTGAGTCCATGAATGGACCAGCAAAATCAATATGCACCCGTTGCCATGGAGAGGAGGGCCACTCCCATGGGTGCAGAGGGGCATGTGGCGGTGCATTTTGGACCTTCTGGCATCCTGAGCAGCTCTTTGTTAGGTCCTCGATTTGTTGATCGATTCCCAGCCACCACACATAAGCCCTAGCAAGGCTTTTCATTTTCACCCATCCCAGATGGCCTTCGTGAAGCTCATTGAGCACTCTCCCTTAACTTGGGTGGAATTACCACTCGGGATCCACACATCACTGTCCCCTGGCATACTGACAGCTGTTCTCTTCTGGATGAGAATGCTGGCAACAGTGAGTCGCCATGTGTTGGCCATCCCTTCACCGTCAAATCATATACCCGAGACAGTGTCGGATCATTTCGGGTCTCCTTCTCTATATCCGCGTTAGTTACTGGCAAGCGTTCAATTATCGACGAATAAAATATTTCGACAGGGTCCACTGCTGGTGCTTCCTCCGCAGTAGGCAGTGGCAGGCGTGATAGCCCATCAGCGTTTCCATGCTGTTTCGTGCCCTTATACTCTATTTCATATTGGTTCGCCCCTAGAAAAAGGGAACATCTTTGTAGCCGTTGCGCAGTCATCACCGGAACGCCCTTCTTTGGATTAAAGATGGAGACAAGTGGTTGGTGGTCAGTCAGCAAGGTGAACTTCTGCCTGTGCAGATAGTGGTTGAACTGTTTTACTCCCCATACTAGGCTGAGGGCCTCCCTGTCAATCTGGGCGTAGTTGCGCTCGGCTGAGGTTAGTGACCGAGACGCAAAGGCTACTGGCCTCTCCAACCCGTCTGGGAATTTGTGCGACAGCACCACTCCAATAACATAGGGTGATGCATCACACGCCAACCGAATTGGTAGTGCTGGGTTGAAATGGGCCAACACCTCTTTTGATGTGAACAATTCTTTGCACTTCTGGAAAGCTCGTTTACATTCGTCATTCCACTTGCATGGTACCCCCGTCTGCAGTAGGGTGTTCAGTGGGTGTAATACTGTAGACAAATTTGGTTAAGAACTTATGGTAGTAGTTCACCAGCCCGAGGAACGACCTCAGTTGTGACACACTTTCCGGTGCTGGAGCCTTGACTACTGCCTCAATCTTTTCAGGGGACTTATGTAACCCCTCTTCATCAATAACGTGGCCACAATACGAGATCTGCTTCTGGAAAAACTCGCATTTGTGGCGATTAGCTCGTAGCCCATATCCCTTCAATCTAGTGAGCACCTGCTCCAGGTTGGCGAGGTGATCACTGTAATTTTCGCCCGTGACCAGGATGTCATCCAAATAACACTGGGTCCCTGGAATCCCTTGCAGGACTTGATCTATTGCCCTTTGCCAAATAGCCGGAGCTGATGCTACCCCGAACACCAGCCGGTTTTATTGGTAGAGATCTTTGTGAGTGTTGATCGTGAGGTATTGTTTCGAGGCTTCTTCTACCTCCATTTGCAGGTACGCCTGGGCCAGATCAATCTTAGTGAAGCGTTTTCCTCCAGATAGCGAGGCGAAAATATCTTCAATCCGCGGAAGCGGATATTGTACCGTGTGAAGGACTGGGTTCACTGTCACCTTAAAGCCCCCACAGATGCGAACCTTCTTTAGTTCCCCAGGCGTATTACTCAACGACCTCTTCATTACAGGAACGATGGGTGTAGCCCGCTCACTCCAATCCACTTTGGACAGTACTCCTGAACGTTCCAAACCTTCCAGCACTGCTTCGACGGCTGGGCGGATCGCATAAGGCCTTAAAAAACTTTGGGCTTGCATTTTCCTCTATTTTAATCGTCGCTGTTATGCCTTTTAGTGTTCCGAGTCCCTCCTGGAACACTTCTTGTGCATCAGTTAGCATTTTTGACAGTCGTCCAGGTGTGACGTCGTCATCCTTTTTGGCCTCTACCGTCAGTGCCTGTATGGAATGCCAATCTAATTGTATCTTCCGGATCCATTCACGTCCTAGCAGTGGTGGTCCTCCATCTGGCAATACATATAGGTCCATTTTTGGTATTTCCTGGCCGTTGTATATCACGTTCACCCTTATTTTTCCTTTGGGGTAGACTTTTTGCCCCGTGTACGTCTTCAAGACAATGTCTGTATCTCCCAAGGGTATATGTGAGAATAGCCGCTTGTAGTCCCTTCGGTTTATGACTGTTAGGGCTGATCCTGTGTCCAATTCCATTTTCACTTGGACTCCGTCTATCTTGAGCATGACCCAGATAGTCTGGTGATCCTCCATTTTGATTACATTATGTAGTTTCAGACAACCCAGCTCCTTGCTTCCGGAGTCTGTATCACTTTTCTGTTCGTCTGAACTACTCTCCGTCACCTTATGTACCTTTTTGTACTTCTCCTGTGGAGATTTCTTGCTGCTGGTTTTCTTCCCCGACCTGCAGACTCTTGCTATGTGTCCTGCTTTTCCACACTGTCTGCACACTTGGTCCTTGAACCAACAATCCTTCTGGTCATGTGTTGTTCTGCCGCAGCGATAACACTTCCCTGCTCCATATGACATTTAATTGGTGCCATATTCTTGCGGTCTCCGTTGTATCTCTGCAGCGCCCCGTGCGGCTGCTTCGTGTGATACTGCCATGCTGAAAGCCTTGTCCAGCGTAAGATCCTTTTCTGATAGAAGCCGTTTCTGGGTTCCTTCACTTTGAAGCCCACACACAAACTTGTCCCTTAACGTATCTGCTAGTCCCATTCCAAACTGGCAGTGTTTCGATAGCTTGCGCAGTTCCGTTAAATACTCAGCATTACTTTCGTCTTTATGCTGGTTCCTTTTGTGAAACTTAAATCTTTCTGCTATCAGCAGCGGTGTGGGGTTTAAGTGGTCCTGTAGGATTTTCACTATGTTTTCGAAATCCTTATCCACTGGCTTCTCTGGGGTTATTAGGTTTTGCAGTAAGCCATACATTTTTGCACCCATGGAATTCAACAAAACCAGTGCTTTCCTGGCATCTGGCACTTCATTCGCCTTGCAGTACACCTCAATGCGTTCCACATATGTCGCCCAATCTTCGACTTCATTGTCGAACGCTGTGACACTGCCACTCTTCGGCATCCCTGGGTGTGGTTAGACTGGCTAAAATGGCGTCTCCCCCGCTTCCCTTTCTTCCCGCGCTCGCCCTTCTTCTCCGCTGCGGCTTCAAAAATGGCGTCTCCCGCGTTCTCCCTTCTTCTCCGCGGCTTCAAAAATGGCGTCTCCCGCGCTCTCCCTTCTCCGCAGCTCAAATGGCATCTCCCGCGCTTCCTTTCTTCCCCCACAGACGCTGCTCAGCCCTAGAGCCCTGGCTGCGCTCTGCGCGTTTTCCTGTGCGCCTCTCTCGTTGCCGCCGCTCGGTCCTGAACCCCGGCTGTGCTTTACCCTCTCTCTCTTTTTGTTTTCCGTCGATGCCGCTCGGTCTTCAACCCCCGGCTGCGCCCTGTGTGCCTTACCCTCTCTCTTACCCCGTCGACGCTGCTCGGCCTTTTCTGTGCCGTCGGTCGGCTCCAGCCGCCGCTGTCCGGGAAGTGTCTGCACTGTACCTGTTGCCAGCCTGTTGCTGGATCGTCGTGGCTGGAGAACCAAGCCCAGCTCTCAACAGCCTCCCCTGCGATGCTCACTCTCTGCCGGATGACAGGGCGGTTGCTCGTGGTCGACGCCCGTGCTTCTGGCCTCGACTTTCTTCCACTGTCCTCCAGGAGCGAATCCTTGGGAGGAAATGCAGAGTTGCAGGTAGGTTCAAATCGACCTCATCGCCACTATTAAATCCGTGAATATTAAGGTATGGTGTTCTTCAATAAATAGACGGAGACTGCAGATTAACAATCAACAGGTGTTTACTGGATGAGGGTAGTCTAATAACTAACAGTACAGATGCCTGCTCAGGGCTTATATACAGGTGTGGTCACTGCCGGTACTACAGTATACAGGAGCTGTAAAAGTAGTTCTCT
The DNA here is from genome assembly GCF_052327205.1 of Somniosus microcephalus. NCBI lineage: Eukaryota > Metazoa > Chordata > Chondrichthyes > Squaliformes > Somniosidae > Somniosus > Somniosus microcephalus. The sequence goes on from NC_140993.1 coordinate 270,918,814, forward strand.
CTTAAAGGTACATACACTACACTTCACGAGCAGGAAAACATCTCAAAGAGCTTTACATTAAAAGAGTGCAGCAGCAAACACTGTAGAGGAGGATGAAAGGATGAAATAGAGAGGGTTGGCAAGCGATCCCTCACCTATTAATATTGGGGTGACGGGGTTTTGTTGTCGATAGCAGAATGCCTAAATTCTGTCGCTAATGCACAGAGATAAGAACAGTGGGCAGGCCCAAGGAAGCAAGGCAAGGTGAACAATGAAAGGCAGAATATACTGAAGAGCAGGAGTCTGTAAATGGGAGTGGGAGAGCATTACTTAAATGTTAGTCAACTGTTGAAGCTAATATAGCCTTTGTACATGAGTAAACAATCCCTTTTAACATTACATGTGTGAGCTAGAGGTGGCTTGAGTTGAGTGAAGCGATGAATATGATCTGGCTCTAATAGTTCAGCTACAGCTGTGGTGGGAATGTTATTATCGGACAATAATCTTGTACTCAACTGAATCAAGGCATTTATTGATCACCAATTGGCCAATGAAAGAGTTCTGGAGAGATGTAGGGGGCGAAGCTGGGTGCCATTGCGCCTCCCGTTAGCGCCCCCTACCGGGCGCGGCACTGACATCGACTCCCGCCATATTCGGCGCGAGTTTTGCAGTGGCGCTACGGCGTTGCGCCCTGATTTCCTTCGCCTGGAGATCGTGACATCATCACCCTACGCAACGTCCCAGTAGCTCCCCAGACTCGAAATTGACTTCCGCCCCCCGCAGCAGCGCCAGGTGAAAACACCGACAGCTACAGGAGGCGTGTGTCGGGTGGCCGGCCGCTTCGGGGGCGATGATTAAAGGCGAGGTGGCCAAGGTAAGTAAAAAAAAACTTCCCTCTCTTGTTCCAGTTTTTTTCGCGGGTTCCTTGCCGTGCTCGATCAGCCTGACGCTCTGCTTGAGTGCCCTGCTGATCGCGCGGGATCGCGGCTGCCTGGGTGGTCCAGGTAGCTACTTTTGGAATTCCAGAGCCTGCAGCGACGGCCCTTCCCTTTAAGGGAGGGAAGGAGCCTTTGAACGCGGCGACGCTGCACGGCCCAGTGAGCAGCGCTGCTGAAGCCTCCACCCCGCCTGTTGTCGATTGCGCTCCAAGAAGGAAGTGAACGCTTGAGTTAGCGCTCCACCTCCTTCTTGGAGCTAAAAACTGCAAATTTTTCAAAAGTTTGAAATCGTTGCGCCTGGCGCTAACTTTTCAAACTTTTAAAAATTTGCGCCCCAGATGGGACGACAGTGAATTTCTCCCCCTGAGATACCTTGTCACCAACAGGATGTAAATGTTGGGTGGGGATTATAACTATGGCAGAGAAGGGAGATTTGGTGCATCTGTCACACATCAAAGACTATGGAGTAAATTTTACAATCCAGAGCTTTGGGCGTGCATGTCTGTGATTCATGCATGGAGATCATGTGCCATATTCCAGCCACAATGCACCTCCCCTTTAAGAGGTGCAGGCTGCCTTTAAAGTAACGCTAGGCACCCCTTGCTGATTCGTGCAGCCAATGAACAGCTCAGAGAGGTGCTGGCTGCACGCAGCAATTATTTAAAACAGCAGGCAGCACAAACTTGATGTACTGCCTGCATCGCAGCGAATGGGCGTGGGTTAATCACGCATCGCGATCCCTGCGCCCATTTTCGGGCGTTATCCAACTTAACCGCTATGATCCTCTGCTATCTCAAACCAGGAGAACACAAGAGGGTTTGTGTTAATTCCAGTGACTAAATTACAGCTCACCCTCCGGGCAATGTTACATTTCCAGATATTGTGTGTCTAAGATCACACTTTCTACCGGCTCACTTACAGGAGTATTTCTTTGTGTCAAGCACAAGAGAATCATCTGGGAAATTGTAAAATTTAAATTGTAATGATCATATTTTAATTGGTTAATTTAATTGATTCCAGAGATGAAGGGGTTGTCTTATGAAGAAAGGTTGAGCAGGTTGGGCCTATACCCATTGGAGTTTAGAAGAATGAGAGGGGATCTTATTGAAACATATAAGATTCTGAGGGGGCTTGACAGGGTAGATGCAGAGAGGGTGTTTCCCCTCGTGGGGGAATCTAGAACTAGGGGGCAGAGTTTCAGAATAAGGGGGCACCCTTTTAAATTGGAAATGAGGAGGAATTTCTTCTCTCAGAGGGTCGTGAATCTGTGGAATTCTCTTCCCCAGAGAGCTGTGGAGGCGGAGTCATTGAATATATTTAAGGTGGAGATAGACAGCTTTTTGAACGATAAGGGAGTCGAGCGGTATGGGGAGCGGGCAGGGAAGTGGAGCTGAGGCCAAGATCAGATCAGCCATGATCTTATTGAATGGCGGAGCAGGCTCGAGGGGCCAAATGACCCATTCCTGCTCCTACGTCTTATGGTCTTATAATAGAACTGTAGAAGATGGAGCCTCATGACACCAATGCATGGACAGTGCACTTTGTGTAATGAAATTATAAACCTGTTCTTTATAAATGGGTTTCCAATTTTGCTATTCGCAACACAGAGGAAATCTTCACCCATGGTTTGGCTTCACAATAACATGGTGTCTCTGTTTGGGGCAGGTAACTAGTTGCTTTCTTTTCAGTTATTAAAAATGGAAAATGCTGGAAAAACACAGCAATTCATCAGCATCTGTAAAGAGAAAAAACAGGTCAATATTTAGGGTGTGGACCCTTCATCAGAGCAGAACATCTCCATCCATAATACTAACCTGTTTTCTCTTCATAGATGGTGACTGATATACCAAGTATTTCTCGCGTTTTTTGATTTATTTCAGATTTCCAGATGGCTAGTTTGTTGTCTGATGGGAGTAATTGTATAGATTTTCTTTGCCACATGATAATAGAGTACTTTCAGGGAATTGGTTTTGTTAATATTGTGGGGGAGAGTTTCTGCAAAATGTTATGAATTATGTTGTTTTGCATATTCTACGTGTGTGTGTTGATTTAATGCCTAATAAATAATAAGTTGAGTTTTATCTTTTTGTTGCTTTCACCCCTCATCTTATTTGCTCTTTTTTCTTTTATTCTCTTTTCAAATAATTCTGCGACTGACGGTCTCTGGCCCATTTTTGATTCTTTTTCAACTAACTGGAATAAGTTCGGACAGTCTCCAACAAGTTGCTCGTGAACAAAAAACTTCTATAATCCGGTACTAACTTGGACTAAATTGGCAATGTCAGGTGGAGTGGCCTCAGGATGGCTGCGCTGGGGGGGGCGGGGGGGAACGATAATGTTACACGGGTGTAGCAACATAGAAGATAGGAGCAGGAGTAGGCCATTCGGCCCCTCGAGCCTGTTCCGCTATTTAATGCGATCGTGGCTGATCATCCAAATTCAGTACCCTGTCCCTGCTTTCTCCCCATACCCCTTGATCCCTTTAGCCTTAAGAAATATATCTAACTCCTTCTTGAATATATTTAATGAATTGGCCTCAACTGCCTTCTATGGTAGAGAATTCCACAGGTTCACCACTCTCTGGGTGAAGAAATTCCTCCTCATCTCTGTCCTAAATGGCTTACCCCTTATCCTTAGACTATGACCCCTGGTTCTGGACTCCCCCGCCATCGGGAACATCCTTCCTGCATCTAGTCTGTCTAGTCCTGTTAGAATTTTATAAGTTTCAATGAGATCCCCTCTCATTCTTCTAAACTCTAGCGAATATAAGCCTAATCAACCCAGTCTCTCCTCATACGTCATTCCTGCCATCCCAGGTATCAGTCTGGTGAATCTTCGCTGCACTCCCTCCCTCCATGGTAAGAACATCCTTCCTCAGATAAGGCGACCCAAACTGCACACAGGGTGACTTTCTGAGTTTGGGCTGATGAGCAGATTGAGGGAAGCGTTAAGGGCCTGTTTAATTAACCGCACTCCTAGCTCACAGCCTTGCCGCCCAGGAGTGGGAAAATAAGGCCCAAGGTGCTGTGGAAATCGAGCTCTAAGGGTGAGCTCTCAGGACTGTCCATCTCCAGGAAAATTGTCGGGAGTCTTGCATGGAATTTCCCAATGTGCAGGCCTGCACCCTAAATCTGACCTGTGCCATACCAGACCTGGTCAGTGTTTGAGGCCGTGTACAAGCACGAAAAAGTATTTAATTCTCCAGCACTGACATCGCTTGCCTTGCTGTGCGCAAATTCTGCTTTGCTTATTTTAATTTATAACATGGAAAATATTAATTAAAAAACCCAAATCTAGAAATTACAGCTCCTGATAGGAGGGGACAAAATCTGAGCACATCCATATGACATTCGTCTCTTCACACTATTGATGGAGGCATAACCCATTTGAAATAATCAGGATAACATCTCTCTTGAAATAGTCGATGGAAGAATGTTCTTTGAACTCACTGGCCTCCAAAATCCTTGGGATGTGATCTTTGCGCAACCTACAGTGCCCGGGAGAAAGATAAAGCTTGTATTTATATCGCACCTGTCACAAACTCGTGATGTCCCAAAGCACTTTACAGCCAATGAAGTGCTTTTGAAGTGTAGGAAACACAGCATCCCAATTGCGCACAGCAAGATCCCACAAATAGCAACGTGACACGGCAAGAGAGCCCCAGGTGGGCAGAGGAAACGCTTCAAGGACACCCTCAAAGCCTCCTTGAAAAAGTGCAACAACCCCACCGACACCTGGGAATCCCTGGCCCAAGACCGCACAAAGTGGAGGAGAAGCATCCGGGAAGGTGCCAAACACCTCGAGTTTCTTTGCCGGGAGCAAGCGGAAGCCAAGCGCAAGTCAACCCAAGCACCCCACCCACCCCTTCAACCACCGTCTGCCCCACCTGTGACAGAGACAGTAGGTCCTGCATTGGACTCATCAGTCACCTGAGAACTCATTTTTAGTGTGGAAGCAAGTCATCCTCAGTTCCGAGGGACTGCCTAAGAAGAAGATAATTTGTTTTAGTGATGTTGGTTGAGGGATAAATATTATGACACCAGGAAGAACTACCAACAGCACAGCACTGGATTATCAGCCTCGATCTTGTATTCACACCCGTGGAGTGGGAATAGAACCCACAACCTTCTGACACAGAGGCAAGAATGCTACCAGTGAGCCAAAGCTGATACATGCTGTGACAGCCTCTGGTAATTCTTCACATCCTGTCGACAGGAGGCTAATTCACAGCACCAGGGAGGTTTACTGCACAGAAAGGAGGCCATTGTTTCTCTGCTGGCTCTTTGCTAGATATTTAGCTACCAAGTTTGACACTCCAAGCTGATGCTGCCAGACTTTATGGAGTCAGTGCGAGAGTACCTCATTTGCATGGGGTATGTAGGTGTACGCGCCACTGTAGGTACATCGCCCTCAGCCCCCTGTGTATGGAGGCTGCCCACTTTATTTCTTCCCTGGTCTGAATCCTCCCCGGGGGTCACACTTTAGCCCATCTGGAGGTAGTTACACATCATCTCGCCAGATATACTGGCTTAATGGCCGGAATTTACCCCCTAAAAAAAAACGGGTGGGTTTGGAGGGTGGGGTCAGTTAAATTGTTAAAAATGGGATTCCTGACCTGATCCCGCCTCCAACCCGGCCACTTGAAGCTGTGACTGTTAGCTATGAGTCCTGATTGATAGAGATTGTTAGTAGGTGAGTGATGGGGGTGTGGTGCATTGAGCAGTGGCTGAGGCTAGTGGTGCAGTTGGTAGGATATGGCATTTGAAGATGCATTCACTGACCTGGACCACTCGAATGAGTTCATTGAACTTCTTGCAGCATTGCATCCAGGTCCTCGGGGCTTGGCTCCTGGCAACAACCGTCACGGTTATCTGCTTCCAATGCCTTCTGAGTGTGTGTCTGCAGAGCCTCCTGGCCCCCTGTGGATACAGCGCATCGCTCCTCCTTTCCATCTCCTCCACCAAAGATACCGGTACAGCGTCGGAAAACCTTGGAGCTCTCTCTCTCCCATGTTGAGCCATTATTGAGTGTTTCCCAGGTCAGAATCAGTTGTAGAATGATTTCCAGCACCTGCTCCAGCCACAATGCACCTCCCCTTTAAAAGGTGCAGGCTAGCTTTAAGTAGTGCAGGCTAGCTTTAGCTGGTGCTAGCCTCTCACGATTTTGGGCCTCCTGCTAATGAATGCAGCCAATCAACAGCACTGTTTGTGCTGGCTGCACGTTGCAATCATATTAATCAGCAGGCAGCACAAAGTTGGCGTGGTGCTTGTATCACATTGAATGGGTGTGGGTTAATCGCACATTGCGATCCCCGCACCTGTTTTCAGGGACTGGCGAATTTAGCCCTCCTTCTGTTCCTTTTTCTGCACCTTATTTATTCACTCACTGGCACCAAAACATACACAGAAGCACAAATTGCACAAGAGTTCCAAAAACCTACTCAAAGATACATCTGCAACTCCCAGGCTGTCCCTTGAAATAAATGTAGATCCAAAGGTTCAGTCTAGCAAACAAGTCACCAAGTTCACTGGTCACAAATTTATATAGAAACATAGAAGATAGGAGCAGGAGTAGGCCATTCGGCCCCTCGAGCCTGCTCCGCCATTCAATGAGATCATGGCTGATCATCCAAATTCAGTACCCTGTTCCTGCCTTCTCCCCATATCCCTCGATCCCTTTAGCCTTAAGAAATATATCTAACTCCTTCTTGAATATATTTAATGAATTGGCCTCAACTGCCTTCTGTGGTAGAGAATTCCACAGGTTCACCACTCTCTGGGTGAAGAAATTCCTCCTCATCTCAGTCCTAAATGGCTTACCCCTTATCCTTAGACTGTGACCCCTGGTTCTGGACTCCCCCGCCATCGGGAACATCCTTCCTGCATCTAGTCTGTCTAGTCCTATTAGAATGTTATAAGTTTCAATGAGATCCCCTCTCATTCTTCTAAACTCCAGCGAATACAAGCCTAATCGACCCAATCTCTCCTCATACGTCATTCCTGCCATCCCAGGTATCAGAAACATGTTACTGGACGGGATAAAATGCTATTCCCATCTCTGTAATGGCCTGTTGCATTGGAGACTTTTGAATGTTGTTCATATGTCACCATTCAGTGCTCTGCATTCACCTATAGAATTTAAAATTGCTGTAACACTGTGAGCTCACACACTAGCTGCTAAGGAAAAGCACAGGAAACACAGAGTTGTCAAAATAGAAGAAATGCCAGATGTGAGATTCTCAGTAGCTCTGTACCTAAGGTGATGATGCTTGTATAAAACAACGGCCTAGAAACTTGGGTCGGGGGCTTCCCGCGGGTGCAAGCCCCCGACCTGCTCTTACCTAGCGCGCTGGCCGTTGAGCTGTGGGCCCGCGTGGGATTCCGATCCTGGGCCTCCTCCAACTGCTGGCGCGCAGTGCTTGCGTATCCCAGGGGCGCAGTTAGTTCGATGCGTCCCCTGGGATCACGTGGGCCATGGAGAGCCAATGGTAGCAGGGAATGCTTCATTCATAAAATTGACAGGAAGACCTGTCAAAACTATAAATACTATAAGCCCCAAAACATCACTAAAACTTCAAATAATTTTTTTTTTAAATCACATTTTTAAAATAACTATAAATTACATAAAATAACTATTTTAAACAATAATTTAAATTTTTGAAAAAATTTATTACATTTTCTAACGGGGCTATAAATAAACTTACCTTTCTTTAAAGTATTTAAAAATAATAAACCTGTGGAAAAAATATTTTTATTTTAATTAATTCACCACTTACCTTGTTAAAAGCAGGCCTTGCGACTGCTTTTTACATGTGTAGCTCCTGGAGACTTACCCTCCTGGGAAAACCTGGAAAAAAAACGTAAATTCCAGGCGGCCTCTCCGGCGCACGCGTTCGACCTCTGAACCCCTTCCTTTAAGGGAACGGAAGTTCCGGTTTCCCGCGCATGCGCAGTGCCTGCACGAAACCGGCACTTCCATTGGGCCTACGGGTGAGTACCCAGCGCGTACTCACCCGTGGAGACCCGAATTTCTGGGCCGAACACAATCATCATTAATAGCAGCAAATCTGTCTCATCAGCAGCAGGGGACAGCCAAGCGGGTTTTCAGAGCATTACTGAACATGACAGGGAATTCTCCTCCGCCATCCTGCCTGAACTCACGGGATTGCGGCAAAGAATGTTGCAAAATGCCGCCTTCATCACCTGATCAGAACTTCCCGCCCCTGCTGGGGCTGCCTCTGCCTGCTCCCTCCCTGCTGCCCGCTGCCCAGATTTAAATGGCCACAGGGAGACGGGGTCCTGAGGTCCCGGCGAATTTCTCTGCTGCCCGCCGACTCACTTTCACCTCCTGACACCACCACGTGGAAAATGGCAGTCGGCCCCTTCAAAGTCCCTCGTTGGATCCTTGGCTGCTGCCGTTGGCCTCCCCACTGCAGCACTGTGGGAGTTTTCTGGCTGGCACTGGTGGACTTCCGCTTGATGGAGAGAATCTCAGCTAGAGTCCGTTTTTTACGTCTGATGAGCCCTGACCTAGGATAATGGGTTGGAGCTGCGGTGGACATAGAGGAACAGCCGGAAGTACTGCTGTGCTGCAACTTAACCCCAAAGAGGAAAATTCAGGCCCAACTATTTCTTTATTTTTCCGCTATGTAAACCGGACGGCCATAGAATCAATGGCCAGCATTGGATGAAATCTCCTCAGTACTCCTTTGCTTCTTTATGGAGTTCTGAGCAAGACAGAAATATATGCATCGCCTGTTGGCCCAGAAATTCGGGTCCCCACGGGTGAGTACGCGCTGGGTACTCACCTGTAGGCCCAACGAAGGTGCCGGTTTCGTGCAGGCACTGCGCATGCGCGGGAAACTGGCACTTCCGCTCCCTTGAAAGAAGGGGTTCAGAGGTCGAACGCGTGCGCCGGAGAGGCAGCGCGTGCGCATTGAACTTACGTTTTTTTTGCAGCTTTCTCAGGGAGGGTAAGTCTCCAGGAGTTACACTTTTAAAAAGCAGTCGCAAGGCCTGCTTTTAACAAGGTAAGTGGTGAATTAATTAAAATTAAAACATTTTTTCCACAGGTTTATTATTTTTAAATACTTTAAAGAAAGGTAAGTTTATTTTTAGCCCCGTTAGAAAATGTAATTAATTTTTTCAAAAATTTTAATTATTGTTTAAAATAGTTATTTCATGTAATTTATAGTTATTTTAAAAATGTGATTTTTTAAAATTTATTTGAAGTTTTAGTGATGTTTTGGGGCTTATAGTATTTATAGGTTTGACAGCTCTTCCTGTCAAACTTATGAATGAAGCATTCCCTGCTACCATTGGCTCTCCATGGCCCATGTGATCCCAGGGGACGCTTCGAACTAACTGCGCCCCTGGGATATGCAAGCACTGCGCGCCGGCAGTTGGAGGAGGCCCAGGATCGGAATCCCACGCGGGCCCACAGCTCAACAGCCGGCGCGCTAGGTAAGTGCAGGTTGGGGGCTTGCACCCGCGGGAAGCCCCCGACCCGAATTTCTGGGCCAATCAGTGTAATGTGCTTGGAATACTTTGTCTAGTTGGCTATTGCTTTTCAAGGAAAACAACATATTGGGGCTTAAATGGCTTGACCATTCTGGCTGTAATGGCCTAAAACTCTTCTAAATGCCTGATATTCTGAGTCCCGGCCTTATTCAGTGTATCTGGGATGGCTTTGTGGGAGCACAATCTCCCCACACTCCTGGAAGGCCATCCACATAAGTGGGACTTGCGATGGGGGCAGGAAGCCCCTAATTCAGAAGTTCAGGAATTCAGCCTGGCCCTCTATCGGGACCCAGTGTTGTGCTCTCACTGGGTGCACCTCATCAACATCTCGGAAGAAGTGGGTCGAGGCTGGTATCAGGACAAGAATTATTTTAAAAATATATCTTTAAAAAGTTCCCTGCAGGGGGGCAACATCCTTACCTTTACATGGGGAGGGGAGGAACCGTCACCACCCCCCCCACCCCCACCCCCTGACCCAGCAATGTTTCCAGCCTCTTTGGTGGGGTGGGGGAATAGCAGATACATCCCCAAACTGCTAACGACCCACCCTCTCGGCCTTTCCCACTGATCCTGCTAACCTTGGCGGGGTCAGTGCCAGAGTTCACCAGCAGACGTGATCCTGGTGTAACTGCATGCATTGTGTGCAGTTTTGGTCGCCTTATCTGAGGAAGGATGTTCTTGCCATGGAGGGAGTGTAGCGAAGGTTCACCAGACTGCTACATGGGATGGCAGGAATGATGTATGAAGAGAGATTGGGTCGATTGGGCTTGTATTTGCTGGAGTTTAGAAGAATGAGAGGGGATCTCATTGAAACTTATAAAATTCTAACAGGACTAGACAGACTAGATGCAGGAAGGATGTTCCCGATGGCCGGGGAGTCCAGAACCAGGGGTCACAGTCTAAGGATAAGGGGTAAGCCATTTAGGACAGAAATGAGGAGGAATTTCTTCACCCAGAGAGTGGTGAACCTGTGGAATTCTCTACCACAGAAGGCCGTTGAGGCCAATTCATTAAATATATTCAAGAAGGAGTTGGATATATTTGTTAAGGCTAAAGGGATCAAGGGATATGGGGAGAAGGCAGGGACAGGGTACTGAATTTGGATGATCAGCCATGATCGCATTGAATGGCGGAGCAGGCTCAAGGGGCCGAATGGCCTACTCCTGCTCCTATCTTCTATGTTTCTATGATCAAGTCTTCAATTAATTTCCGGGCCCCAATTATTTCAGGCACCCATTGACAACAGTAATAGACCATTGATAGACCAGTTATAAGTCAGCTCCTAGAGTTTAATTTAACGCCTTCAAAACCCAGAAACTATCGAGTAAAGCTATTATTCTGCCAATTATGCAGGAAGGTTTCCTCTGTGTTTTACATTTAACAAAACTGGATTTACAAGTTCATTACACAGAGTGTACTGAAGGAAATCTTCACTCTGTTCCCTAATCTCAACCTCACGAGAACACCCAACACAGTTTTCTGAGTCAGTGGGTTTCTCGTTCCTAAAACATAATACAGTCTTGTCAGATAAATCAACGGAAGGGTCATTGACATCGCAGTCATTTAAGAAGCATTTATTATTTATGAAATAATTGCCATGATCTTTTCCAGGTTTTATTGATTTTATTGTGGAGCCAACATTTTCCATTCTGACTGACATGTCCGAGAAGATTGTAACTCCCCTTATTGATGAAGCGTCGCGCTCTGGTGGAAGTGGATTTCGACGATCCAGGTTAGTCCGAGTCTGTGAGCCGAGTCATCCAGTCACTCCGAGTGATGAACATTTCCAGAACTGCTGATTTTTCATTAATGGCCGTGTGGTTCAGCAGCCAGAGGATTCTTTTAGTCTTCCATTCATTGCACGGCACCCTAAAAGAAATGACTGCTGAAATCGGTAGAAAAGACCATTAATGGGCATTATATACCAGGAGTGCTGCTGCGTCTGGATCCAGTGTCCCTGCCTCACCCACCCCCACTGTGATCGGACCCCCTCCCCCACTCTCCCCCTCCCCCTCTCCCCACTCTCCCACCCCCACTTTCCCACTCCCCCTCTCCCCCACTCTCCCCCCCCACTCTCCCCCTCCCCCTCTCTCCCCCTCCCCCTCTCTCCCCCTCCCCCTCTCCTCACTCTCCCCCTCCTCACTCTCCCCCTCCCCACTCTCCCCCTCCCCACTCTCCCCCCTCCCCACCCCCCCCACCTCCCCCTCCCCACTCTCCCCCTCCCCACTCTGCCCCTCCCCACTCCCCCCCTGTCCCCACTCTCCACCCCTCCCCACTCTCGACCCCCACTCTCGCCCTCCCCCGCTCTCCCCACTCCCCTCCCCACCTCTTCCCACTCTCTTCCCCTCCCCCCCACGAGACCTCTGATCAGGGAAGCTAGAAAGCAGGGTACTAGTTAATCGCTCGGTCAGGCCCCCTGCACACACCGGCCCTGACTTAAAATCCAGTGCCTCTCGGAAAGTCACGGGTGCGCTGACCGGGAAGCTGCTGCACTCCCAGGGAGGAGCTGCACACTCGCAAACAGTGCGCGGTGTGGAGGCGGGGGGGCGGTGGGGGGCAGTTAAAATGGAGCGGGGGACTTACCCACTCCTTTCCCGACCCGATCTGACTGACTGCAATTTTAAATTGCAGGGTGGCAAGGACCCCCCGCGATTGCCTGCCTCCCTTTCGCGGCTATGTGCGCACCCGGGTGGCCCTGGAGATGGAGCACACGGTGTCCGCCGGCACGCTCGAGGCCTTACGCGACCGGTGGGCGCCGCGGGGACTGGAGTGCTCCATCACCCCCGGCCGATGTGATTTTGATTTCGGTCGCCGGGCCTTGTTTGACGGCTTATTGAGTTGTAGTTAGGTGGCGCGCCAAAAGAGAGGCAAGAACCCCCCGCCTCACACTGGCGCCGTCCTCCTCAAAACATACAGATTGGGCTCCGATGATGTCATCAGGGTCCCAATTTGCGAGTTTCAAGCTGAGGCCTGAGCGGGATGGTGGGAGGCGGGACGGGGGGCGGCAGCAGTGGCAACTGCCCTGGCAGGTAAAACCTGTCGGGAGCTGGATCTAGGGCCAGAGGAGGCTCAGCAAGGTCAATTTAAAATGTTTTTTTACATTTCATTGTGGGCTAGGAGGTGCTCCCGGTCAGGCGGCGGTTGCTGCCAGGTTAGGGCAGGAGTCCGAACATGAATATTTAAGTGAGTCCCGGGAGTCAAAATCTCTCGGGGCTTCAGCTTTTTTCTGGGGGTTAAAATCCGTCCCCCCCACCCCCCATTGGTTTCCGTTGAAATGGGTGGAAGATGGTGGGCAGCACTGCTGGGGACAGAGCTCGGTGCTGGGAATAACCCTTGACACGTCCTCACCACAAAGCCAAACAAAGCACAAGTCCGGAATAAATGGGGCCAAATTTCAGTTTAGGCACACAACCGGCGGTCGGCGGTCCCCCCTCCTGATCGTGGGCCTCTCCCCCCAGCCTCATTCACAGGCCTCTCCCCCCCAGCCTCATTCACAGGCCTCTCCCCCCAGCCTCATTCACCGGCCTGTCCACCACAGCCTCATTAACAGTCCTCACCCCCCAGCCTCATTCACAGGCCTCTCCCCCCAGCCTCATTCACAGACCTCTCCCCCCAGCCTCATTCACAGGCCGCTCCCCCCAGCCTCATTCACAGGCCTCTCCCCAACCTCATTCACAGGCCTCTACCCCCAGCCTCATTCACAGGCCTCTCCCCCCAGCCTCATTCACAGGCCTCTCCCCCCAGCCTCATTCACAGGCCTCTCCCCCCAGCCTCATTCACAGGCCTCTCCCCCCAGCCTCATTCACAGGCCTCTCCCCCCAGCCTCATTCACAGGCCTCTCCCCCCCAGCCTCATTCACAGACCTCTCCCCCCAGCCTCATTCACAGGCCTCTCCCCCCCAGCCTCATTCACAGGCCTCTCCCCCCAGCCTCATTCACAGGCCTCTCCCCCCAGCCTCATTCACAGGCCTCTCCCCCCCAGCCTCATTCACAGGCCTCTCCCCCCAGCCTCATTCACAGGCCTCTCCCCCCCAGCCTCATTCACAGGCCTCTCCCCCCAGCCTCATTCACAGGCCTCTCCCTCCAGCCTCATTCACAGGCCTGTCCCCCCAGCCTCATTCACAGGCCTCTCCCCCCAGCCTCATTCACAGGCCTCTCCCCCCAGCCTCATTCACAGGCCTCACCTCCCAGCCTCATTCATAGGCCTCTCCCCCCAGCCTCATTCACAGGCCTGACCCCCCAGCCTCATTCACAGGCCTGTCCACCACAGCCTCATTAACAGGCCTCTCCCCCCAGCCTCATTCACAGGCCTCATCCTACAGCCTCATTTACAGGCCTGTCCCCCCAGCCTCATTCACAGGCCTCTCCCCCCAGCCTCATTCACAGGCCTCATCCTACAGCCTCATTTACAGGCCTGTCCCCCCAGCCTCATTCACAGGCCTCTCCCCCCAGCCTCATTCACAGGCCTCTCCCCCCAGCCTCATTCACAGTCCTCTCCCTCCAGCCTCATTCACAGGCCTCTCCCCCCAGCCTCATTCACAGGCCTCTCCCCCCAGCCTCATTCAAAGGCCTCTCCCCCCAGCCTCATTCAAAGGCCTCTCCCCCCAGCCTCATTCACAGGCCTCTCCCCCCAGCCTCATTCACAGGCCTCTCCCCCCAGCCTCATTCACAGGCCTCTCCCCCCAGCCTCATTCACAGGCCTCTCCCCCCAGCCTCATTCACAGGCCTCTCCCTCCAGCCTCATTCACAGGCCTCTCCCCCCAGCCTCATTCACAGGCCTCTCCCCCCAGCCTCATTCACAGGCCTCTCCCCACAACCTCATTCACAGGCCTCTCCCTCCAGCCTCATTCACAGGCCTCTCCCCCCAGCCTCATTCACAGGCCTCTCCCCCAGCCTCATTCACAGGCCTCTCCCCCAGCCTCATTCACAGGCCTCTCCCTCCAGCCTCATTCACAGGCCTCTCCCCACAGCCTCATTCACAGGCCTCTCCCATAGCCTCATTCACAGGCCTCAGCCCCCAGCCTCATTCACAGGTCTCTCCCCCCAGCCTCATTCACAGGCCTCTCCCCCCAGCCTCATTCACAGGCCTCACCCCCCAGCCTCATTCACAGGCCTCACCCCCCAGCCTCATTCACAGGCCTCTCCCCCCAGCCTCATTCACAGGCCTCTCCCCCACAGTCTCATTCACAGGCCTCTCCTCCAGAGCCTCATTCACAGGCCTCTCCCATAGCCTCATTCACAGGCCTCTCCCCCCAGCCTCATTCACAGGCCTCTCCCCCCAGCCTCATTCATAGGCCTCCCCCCCAGCCTCATTCACAGGCCTCTCCCCCAGCCTCATTCACAGGCCTCTCCCTCCAGCCTCATTCACAGGCCTCTCCCCCCAGCCTCATTCACAGGCCTCTCCCCACAGCCTCATTCACAGGCCTCTCCCCAACCTCATTCACAGGCCTCTCCCCCACAGCCTCATTCACAGGCCTCACCCCCCCAGCCTCATTCACAATCCTCTCCCCCCTGCCTCATTCACAGGCCTGTCCCCCAGCCTCATTCACAGGCCTCTCCCATAGCCTCATTCACAGGCCTCTCCCCCCAGCCTCATTCACAGGCCTCATCCTACAGCCTCATTCACAGGCATCTCCCCCCAGCCTCGATCGTGGCCTCTCCGACCTCCCGATTGCCAGGGATTTTCCCCAAGAGCCTCCCGCCACTGTCGTTCCATTCCGCCTGCCGGCCAGGCTGTCCATTAAGTTCTGGTGTGGAGATGCCGGTGTTGGACTGGGGTGGACAAATGTAAGAAGTCACACAACACCGGGTTATAGTCCAACAGTTTTATTTGAAATCACGAGCTTTCAGAGCGCTGCTCCTCCTTCACCTGACGAAGGAGCAGCGCTCCGAAAGCTTGTGATTTCAAATAAAACTGTTGGACTATAACCTGGTGTTGTGTGACTTCTTACATTTGTCCATTAAGTTTGGCAGCACCTTCGCATCCCTGGTGTTTCTGGGTCCTTCGGCCATTTACTGCCTTACCTACACTCACCTCGCCTCGCCATCAATATTCGGGCCGCTGTGTTTGCCAGTATTTCCAATTAATCTGGTCATTTTCCTTGTGTCTAGTCTGAGCAGTATTCAATCCACTGAAGTGAAACGGTCAAGCGTGAAGAACACTCCACTGACTGAAGGAAGTTCCTTATTAAATAGTTCCCTACTCACCGTGGATGTGAAGAACTTTAAAAGTAACTGGAATGAAATATTACAGCAAAATCGTGAGAAATGGAAGGCACTGCACGCAAAAGGTCAGCAGAGCAAATGGTGTCTGTGTGCGTTCGAGGTGATACATGTCTATCTTAATTCACTGTGTGGAGTCTCTAAAATGTACAGCAGAGGAACTGTGGCATCTTGGTGCAAACTTATTTATGACAATTAACAAATGCTTTCCCTCACAGAAATAACAGCTGACGGTTCTATCCATGTGGATCCACAGCCCAGTGACCTCCCCAGGCTATTGGCCCTTCAGTCAGCTGCAGGCCCGTTTGTCCCATTGGCGCATAGAGCTGGACATTCGCAAAGTTTTGCCGAGATTCAACAACAGTTGTTCTGCCTAACTTGTATTCGCTGGAGTTTAGAAGAATGAGAGGGGATCTCATTGAAACTTATAAAATTCTAACAGGACTAGACAGACTAGATGCAGGAAGGATGTTCCCGATGGCGGGGAGTCCAGAACCAGGGGTCACAGTCTAAGGATAAGGGGTAAGCCATTTAGGACAGAGATGAGGAGGAATTTCTTCACCCAGAGCGTGGTGAACCTGTGGAATTCTCTACCACGCAAGGCAGTTGAGGCCAAATCGTTAAATATATTCAAGAAGGAGTTGGATATATTTCTTAAGGCTAAAGGGATCAAGGGATATGGGGAGAAGGCAGGGACAGGGTACTGAATTTGGATGATCAGCCATGATCTCATTAAATGGCGGAGCAGGCTCGAGGGGCCGAATGGCCTACTCCTGCTCCTAGTTTCTATGTTTCTAACAGGCAGGGTGGATTTTGGCCATCCTGCTAAAACAGTCAATAGGGAAACCTGTTTTCAGTGGGATATCCCTATAAAGCTTGCATCCCTTTTGATCTACTGTCCACTTCAGTGGCTTCTACAGGATGAAATCCCAATGTTTCTTCACCAAACAAAAAAAATAGCTTTTCTGTTTTTGTTATTTGTACTTTTTCACTCTTCTATGGGCTGGATTTTCATTGAGGAGGCGGGACTACAACTTTCGGGGTTGTAGTCCCGCCTCCATCGAGTTCTGGTCAATCCACGCGATTTTCACTTCATTGACCTTGTTGAGCCCGCCCAGCGGGTTCAGCAGGCCAATTAAGGGCCACCCGGCAACAGGTGACGTCACAGATTGACATTTCATCTATCAAGAGCTTTTGACAGATGAAATATCAGCGTTTCACAGCTGTTTGAAGCTGTCAAACACTGACAATCTGTACTCCAGGTTAATTCCTTCCTCTCAGGATGATTTAGAGATCTCCCCGGAACAGAAAGCAGAGGCTACAGATTTTGACAGATCGCTGCCATTCTGCTTTCTGTGCCGGTGAGATGAGGGACTCCCGAGACCTGAAGGAAGGAAGGCTGTAAAGGTAAGTAAAGGTTAGTAGAACTTTTTTAAACACTTTACACACACCAAACACACTTACCTCTGCACTCATGCACCCATCACGCGCCTGAACACCGAACATCTCGACCCCTCCAAGCCCTTCATCCCGATGGCCCGCCTCGCTAACTTGGCGTGGTTTGGAGCCGTCGGGAATTCCACTGTTAATTGCCTGTTAACAGGCAGTTAATTGGCACTAATCCCCTTCCCAGTAGCCAATTACTAAGAGCAGGTGAGAGTGGTCTGATGGGACTCGCCCTTCGAACTGTCCCCCCCTCCCTGTGGGGAGGAGCCTGGTCTCTGCGTCACCCCTCCCTTAGCAGAATGGTCAAGGGCTCACCATGTTCAACCCAACACATCAGTGCTCACAACACACTGCCCCATCAGTGTGATAAAACAACCTATAATCTGGCTGCACAGCACCCCTTTTTCATTGCTAGCCAGCCTACTAATAAGCCCCCAATAGGGCAGGCAAGAAGCTTGCGCACATTTCTAGCCAGAAATGCACTGCCTGCCATGTTGGTGAAGGAAATAGAATAGGCGTCCGGGGCCCATGGCTGAAACAGACATTACGCCCTTTGCATGTGCAAATAAGGGGCCGAACGCCTATTTGAAATCGCCACTGCAAGATTGATTTGCCCTGAGGAAGCCGGCGCCAACACCGGCTACACTCAGGAGAATCAGACCCTGGTTGCTGCCAACAAGGTAAGTTTTTGAAACTTACTAACCTGAATGTGGAGTCGGGCAGAGCAGAGTGCTCCTCCAGACCCCCACATTTAAAACACACAGGAACCCCCCGCCCAATGGCCACTTCTCAACCCCCCCCAATCGCGACCCCCTTCCTTGGCCTCCTATCTCTTCCCCGGCCTCTGATCCCCACCCCCTCCGGCCTCCTGTCTGCCCCCCCCCACCCTGACCTCTGATCACCACGCCCTCCAGCCTCCTATCTTCCCCGCCCCCCTCCCACCCTGACCTCTGATCCCCACCCCCTCCAGCCTCCCGGCCTCCTGTCTTCACCCCCCCACCCCGGCCTCTGATCCCCACCCCCTCCAGCCTCACGGCCTCCTGTCTTCCCCCCCCACCCCGGCATCTGATCCCCCAGTCGTCACTTGCGTGAGGGCCGCTGCGATGACGAGGGATCCGCCAGGCGGGTGGGGTTAAAATTGTCCTCAGGGAGTCAATTGACACTCGGTGACCAAACGTTAACTGAAGGGATTAAACCCTATTGATCTACAGACAAGTTAGGGCAGCCTTTCCTCTGGAGTTATGCGCCACTTTGGGGAGTTTTGCACCAGACATATTGTCAGCCCCAAAGCATATTCGAAATTATGTGTTCAGGACAGGAAAGCATTCTTCATCATAAACACCACAGCAACACTGGATGCTCGGAGCCAGTGAAAATTAGGTAAATATGCCTGAACCTGGTAAATCATCCAGAGTCAGCGGCACTGCAACAATGTGGGTCGAATTCCCACCCATCCCATCTGTGATGTGGCCATGTGAAATATAGAACATAGAAAAATAGGAGCAGGAGCAGGCCATTCGGCCCTTCGAGCCTGCTCCGCCATTCAATATGATCATGGCTGATCCTCTATCTCAATACCATATTCCCGCTCTCTCCCCATACTGCTTGATGCCTTTTGTGTCTAGAAATCTATCTATCTCCTTCTTAAATAGATTCAGTGACTTGGCCTCCACTGCCTTCTGTGGTAGAGAATTCCACAGGTTCACCACCCTCCGAGTGAAGAAATTTCTCCTCATCTCAGTCCTAAATGTCCTACCCGGTATCCTGAGACTGTGACCCCTCGTTCTAGACCCCCCAGCCAGGGGAAACATCCTCCCTGCACCCAGTCTGTCTAGCCCTGTCAGAATTTTATACGTTTCAATCAGATCCCCTCTCATTCTTCTAAACTCTAGTGAATACAGGCCTAGTCGACCCAATCTCTCCTCATACGACAGTCCTGCCATCCCAGGAATCAGTCTGGTGAACCTTCGCTGCACTCCCTCTATGGCAAGTATATCCTTTCTTAGGTAAGGTGACCAAAACTGCACACAGTACTCCAGATGTGGTCTCACCAAGGCCCTGTACAACTGTGGTAAGACATCCTTGCTCCTGTACTCAAATCCTCTTGCAATGAAGGCCAACATATAATTTTCCTTCCTAACTGCTTCCTGCACCTGCATGTTTGCTTTCAGTGACTGGTGTACAAGGACACCCAGGTCCCTTTGTACATCAGCATTTCCCAATCTATCACCATTTAAATAATACTCTGCCTTTCTGTTTTTCCTACCGAAGTGGATAACTTCACATTTATCCACGTTATACTGCATCTGCCATGTATTTGCCCACTCACTCAACTTGTCTAAATCGCCTTGAAGCCTCTTTGCATCCTTCTCACTACTCACAATCCCACCTAGTTTCACATTAGTGTTCTTTCTGAATCTTGATTATTTCATTAAAAAAAGCTTTGGAGCTTATCGTCAATCCACTGAGACCAATTTATTTAACATAGTCCCCACCCGCAAAGCAGGACCTAAGAGACTGAGAAAAGTAGGAAGGAGAAAGGTATAGAATAAGGTGTATGAACAGAGATTTACTGGTAAGAAAGGCACTGTTAATGGTGCAAGTAAATTGCTGTAATATTCCGATTTATTTTAGCATCATGCTGGGTGAGTGAAAATCTTTTCAAGATGGCTGGCCCAGGGAGACTGGAGTTTTCCAGGAACTGCTTGCTGACAGTCTAAAGGTTCACAAATGCTCTAGCGATGTTGCTATAATTTGTTTGTTTCATTAGATGCAGAAGAGAAAGCCAGAAGAGAAACTGTAGAGAGGGCCGGACAAGAGTCCACGGAAATACCAGAGCAACAAGTTAACAAAGAACAAGCAGCTGAACAGGGAAAGGACGATGAGTCTAAGGAGGAAGCAAGCTATTGTGAAATAGGGAAAGCTACTGATGACAGTATATCAGAAGGCGGAGCACAGCTTATACAGAATGGTGAGTCAAAGCCTCTTTAAATTTACATGCTAAACGTCTTTCTCAGCTGTGGTTCTGGCACTTGCTGTGTGTGCCCACTTACTATAAAGTTTACAACACAGGGGGAAATCATTTGGTCGATCACATTTGTGCCTGCTCTGGAAACTAATCCCACAGCCCTGCTCTTGACCATTACCCCTATATCTCAGGTATCAGGGCCACTGCTCTTTTTGATATATATTAATGACCTGGACTTGGGGAGAGGGGGCATATTTTCAAAGTCTGTAAATTACACTAAACCTGGAAATGTAGTTAAAAGTGAGAAGGATAGAGGAGGACATAGACAGACTGGGAAAATGGGCAGAGACATGGCAGAGGACATTTAATGCAGATAGTTAACATTCAATTGTCAGTCAACTGCCTTCCTTCTCAGGTTCACAACAATCGGTTTCGAGTAAACACAAGACATTTGATGGTGGATTATATGGAACAGACTTTGTTGATATCTAGTATAGGTGATCGGCCCAACTA
Organism: Somniosus microcephalus; assembly: GCF_052327205.1. Lineage (NCBI taxonomy): Eukaryota > Metazoa > Chordata > Chondrichthyes > Squaliformes > Somniosidae > Somniosus > Somniosus microcephalus. The sequence continues at coordinate 270,939,398 of NC_140993.1, forward strand.
AACAACTTTCAGTTTCTAGTTCTATCTTTCGAGCCCTCTGAAGAACTGTTGGAAATTATGTTCCTTTATAGACCATATATTTTGCCTAAATTAAAGGTCACAGATAAGACCTCCTAATGTATCTGTTCCTGAATCCCTTGAAAACAGTCTATTCATTAAACAGTTGTATCGGTTTATTCCAAAGCTACTCCCCTCAAACAAGACTTCCTGACTTAACTGTTCTCGAACCCATTGAAGAGAAGGCTTTATTAACTATTATCTTTCGATACTATAGTTAATGGATCCTTCTATCTATGTTTATTACCCTAGCCTTAATGACTCATGGCTGACGTAATTTATTTTCTTGCACAAGCACTTCTTGCATACAACGACTATACATTCCCTTGAGGAACTCCACTGGAAAAGTGGTACAACCGTGGCTAACTAGAGAAGTTAAGGATAGTATGGGCTGGATTTTCATTGAGGAGTCGGGTAGGAGGCGGGACTACAACTTTCGGGGTTGTAGTCCCGCCTCCATCGAGTTCTAGCCAACCCACACGATTTTGACTTGATTAACCGTGTTGAGCCCACCCAGCGGGCTCAGCAGGCCAATTAAGGGCCTCCCGGCAACAGGTGATGTCACAGATTGATATTTCATCTGTCAAGACCTTTTGACAGATGAAATATCAGCGTTTCACAGCTGTTTGAAGCTGTCAAACACTGACAATCTGTACTCCAGGTTAATTCCTTCCTCTCAGGATGATTTAGAGATCTCCCCGGAACAGAAAGCTGAATGCTGCAATTTTTGACAGCTCGCAGCCATTCTGCTTTCTGTGCCGGTGAGATGAGGGATTCCCGAGACCTGAAGGAAGGAAGGCTGTAAAGGTAAGTAAAGGTTAGTAGAACTTCTTTAAAAACTTCACACACACCAAACACACTTACCTTTGCACTCATGCACCCATCACTCACCTGAACACCGGACATCTCGACCCCTCCAAGTCCTTAATCCCGACGGTCCGCCTCCTTAACTTGGCGGGGTTTGGAGCCGTCGGGAATTCAACATTAAAAATAGGGATTAGGCTAAAAACTGCCTGTTAACTCTCTGTTAACAGGCAGTTAATTGGCACTAATCCCCTTCCCGCCTCGGGGAGGCGGGTCCCAGTGCGGGTCGGGTACCCGCTTCCTTTGAAACAGGCATGGAGGCGGGTTGGGTGTGGGATGGGTTCGGGACCCCCGATTTCGGGATTTTAACCCCCCGTATGCCTCCAATCCCGCCTCCACGGCCCAATGAAAATCCTGCCCTATTTGTTTAAAAGAAAAGGCTTACAATGTTGCCAAAGAGAGTAGTAAGCCTGAGGATTCGGGGGGGGGGGGGGGGGGGGCGGGGTATAAAAATCAGCAAAGGATGACCAAGAAACTGATAGAGGAAGAAATAAAAAGGAAGAGATTAGCGAAAGTAAACAAGGGTCCCTTAGAGGCAGAGACAGGAGAAATTATAATGGGGAATAAGAACATGGCAGAGACGTAAAACAAATGTTTTGTGTCTGTCTTCACAGTAGAAGACACAAAGAACATACTGGAAATTATGGGGAACCAAGGGACTAATGAGAGTGAGGAACTTAAAGTAATTAATATTAGTAAAGAAAAAGTACTGGAGAAATTAAGGGGCTAAAAGCTGACAAATCCCCTGGACCTGACGGCCTACATCCTAGGGTTTTAAAGAGGTGGCTGCAGAGATAGTCAATGCATTGGTTTGATCTTCCAGAATTCCCTACATTCTAGAATGGTCCCCATGGATTGGAAGGTAGCAAATGTAAGACTGCTGTTGACGAAAGGAGGGAGAGAGAAAAGGGAACTATATGCCAGTTAACCTGATATCAATAGTAGGGAAAATGCTAGAATCTAATATTAAAGATGTGGTAACAGGGCAGTTGGAAAAATCATTAGGCAGTGTCAACATGGTTTTACGAAAGGGAAATTGTGTTCGAAATATCTATTAGAGTTTTATGAGGGTGTCGCTTGCAGGGTAGATAAGATGGACCCAGTGGATGTAGTATATTTGGATCTTCAGAGGGCATTTGATATGGTGTCCCACAAGATGTTGTTACACATTAGGGCTCATGGGATTGGGAGTAATATATCAGCATGGATTGAGGATTGGTTAACGGAGAAAACAGACAGTAGGAATAAACGGGTCATTTCTGGGATGGCAGGGTGTAACTAGTGGGGTACCGCAAGGATCAGTGCTTGGGCCTCAGCTATTTACAATCTATGTCAATGACTTAGATGAGGGGACCGAGTGTAATATGGCCTAGTTTGCTGATGATGCAAAGCTAGGTGGGAAAGTAAGCTGTGAGGAGGACGCAGAGAGCCTGCAAAGGGATATAGAGAGGATAAGTGAGTGGACAAGAAAGTGGCAGATGGAGTGTAATGTGTGAAATGATCCACTTTGTTAGGAAGAATGGAAAAGCTGAATATTTTTTAAATGGTGAGAGACTAGTAAATGGTGGTGTTCAGAGGGATTTGGGTGTCCTTGTACATGAGTCACAGAAAGTTAACATGCAGTTACAGCAAGCAATTAGGAAGGCAAATGGTATGTTGGTCTTTATTGCAAGTGGGTTGGAGTATAAGAGTAAGGAAGTCTTGCTCCAATTATATAGGGCTTTGATGAGACCACACCTGGAGTATTGTGGACAGTTTCAGTCTCCTCACCTAAGGAAGGATATACATGCAACGAAGGTTCACTAGATTGATTCCTGGGATGAGAGGACTGTCCTATGAGGAGTGGTTGAGTAGAATGGGCCAATATTCTCCGGAGATTAGAAGAGAGGTGATCTCGTTGAAAGATGTAAAATTCTTAGAGGGCTTGACAGGATAAATTCCGTGAGGTTGTTTCCCCTGGAGAGTCTAGAACTAGGGGTCACAGTCTCAGGATAAGGGGTCGGCCATTTAGGACTGAGATGAGGAGACATTTCTTCACTCAGAGGGTGGTGAATCTTTGGAATTCTCTACCCCAGAGGCTGTGGAGGCTCAGTCGTTGAGTATATTCAAGACGGAGATCAATCGATTCTTGGGCACTAAGGGAATCAAGGGATATGGGGATAGGGCGGGAAAATGGAGTTGATGTAGAAGTTCAGCCATGATTTTATTGAATGGTGGAGCAGGCTCGATGGGCAGTATGGCCGACTCCTGCTCCTATTGCTATGTTTTTCACAGTGAAGTGTGGTGATGCATTTTTGAAGAAAGAATGAGAGGCGCTATAAATTAAATTATACAATTTTAAAGGGGGTGCAGGAACAAAGAGACCTGGGGGTTTACATACACAAATCTTTGACGGTAGTAGGACAAGTTGAGAAGGCCGTTACAAAAGCACACGGGATCCTTGACTTTATAAATAGACGCACAGAGTACAGAAACAAGGAACCTGAACCTGATTGGCCCTGATATTTTTTGGGACAGGATTTTCAAGTGGGGGAGTGGAGTCCTGGTCGGGAACGCAATGGAGTTTTAACCATATACAGTGCGCGTGCTTTTTGTTAACAGGTTCCCCACTGGAAGCCAGCCTGATTGACAGGCTCGGTTCACTGTCGGGTGGGGAAACGCTGCGGAAGAGGCCGCAGCCCAGGAGCGGGTAGGCTGCTACTCGAGGTAGATATCGGGAGATGGATGGCTGGGTACAGCGTGGCCTGGAGGGTCGGGAGGGTGATCGCTGGGGTCGGAGAAAGCTGGAGGGTCCGGAGGGTGATCGCTGGGGTCGGAGAAAGCTGGAGGGTCCGGAGGGTAATCGCTGGGTACAGCGTGGCCTGGAGGGTCCGGAGGGTAATCGCTGGGTACAGCATGACCTGGAGGGTCAGGAGGGTGATCGCTGGGTACGGCGTGGCTTGGAGGGTCCGGAGGGTGATCGCTGGGGTCGGAGAAAGCTGGTGGGTCCGGAGGGTGATCGCTGGGTACAGCGTGGCCTGGAGGGTCCGGAGGGTGATCGCTGGGTACGGTGTGACCTGGAGGGTCCGGAGGGTGATCGCTGGGTACAGCGTGGCTTGGAGGGTCCGGAGGGTGATCGCTGGGTACAGCGTGGCCTGGAGGGTCCGGAGGGTAATCGCTGGGTACGGTGTGGCCTGGAGGGTCCGGAGGGTGATCGCTGGGTACAGCGTGGCCTGGAGGGTCCGGAGGGTGATCGCTGGGTACAGCGTGGCCTGGAGGGTCCGGAGGGTGATCGCTGGGTACGGTGTGGCCTGGAGGGTCCGGAGGGTAATCGCTGGGTACGGTGTGGCCTGGAGGGTCCGGAGGGTGATCGCTGGGTACGGTGTGGCCTGGGGGGTCCGGAGGGTGATCGCTGGGTACGGTGTGACCTGGAGGGTCCGGAGGATAATCGCTGGGTACGGTGTGGCCTGGAGGGTCCGGAGGGTGATCGCTGGGTACGGTGTGGCCTGGAGGGTCCGGAGGGTGATCGCTGGGTACAGCGTGGCCTGGAGGGTCCGGAGGGTGATCGCTGGGTATGGCGTGGCCTGGAGGGTCCGGAGGGTAATCGCTGGGTACGGTGTGGCCTGGAGGGTTCGGAGGGTGATCACTGGGTACGGCGTGGCCTGGAGGGTCCGGAGGGTGATCGCTGGGTACGGCGTGGCCTGGAGGGTCCGGAGGGTGATCGCTGGGTACAGCGTGGCCTGGAGGGTCCGGAGGGTGATCGCTGGGTATGGCGTGGCCTGGAGGGTCAGGAGGGTGATCGCTGGGTATGGCGTGGCTTGGAGGGTCGGGAGGGTGATCGCTGGGTACGGCGTGGCCTGGAGGGTCCGGAGGGTGATCGCTGGGTACGGCGTGGCCTGGAGGGTCAGGAGCGTGATCGCTGGGTACGGCGTGGCCTGGAGGGTCCGGAGGGTGATCGCTGGGTACGGCGTGGCCTGGAGGGTCCGGAGGGTGATCGCTGGGTACGGCGTGGCCTGGAGGGTCAGGAGCGTGATCGCTGGGTACGGTGTGGCCTGGAGGGTCCGGAGCGTGATCGCTGGGTACGGCGTGGCCTGGAGGGTCCGGAGGGTGATCGCTGGGTACGGCGTGGCCTGGAGGGTCCGGAGGGTGATCGCTGGGTACGGCGTGGCCTGGAGGGTCAGGAGCGTGATCGCTGGGGTTGGAGAGAGATGGTGGGTCGGGGGTGGGGGGCCGGTGGTCGCGGGGGCGGGGTCCGTTCGCGGGCGGGATTCCGATCACAGGGGTTGGTCTGATTGTAGCGGGGGACGGTCCGTGAGTGGGGAAACAGGTTTGCTCGGGGGGCCAGGGGAAGCACTCCTGCTCCTTCTGTTCTGCAAGCATTTGTGGAAAAGCACTTACCCGTTCCACGCAGTAGTCCTTGCCTCCCTTTAGTTGCCAGGTTTCCCGAGGCCTGGGAAATCCAGCAAGTCAGCGTTAAAGTTGGAAGAGAGATAAATTATGATACATGCAGCCTCATTAAAATATTTAAATGAGCGACCCGCCTACTGGGAGTGGGATCTTTGCCCCCCCATCCTGCATGCACTACCTGAAAGGGTGGTGGAAACACATTCAATAGTAACTTTCAAAAGGGAATTGGAAAAATAGCTGAAAAGCAAGAATTTTCAGGAGTGTGGGACTAGAAAGAAAGAAAGACTTGTATTTATGTAGAATCATAGAAACATAGAAGATAGGAGTAGGAGTAGGCCATTCGGCCCCTCAAGCCTGTTCCACCATTTAAAGAGATCATGGCTGATCATCCAAATTCAGTACCCGGTCCCTGCTTTCTCCCCATATCCCTTGATCCCTTTAGCCTTAAGAAATATATCTAACTCCTTCTTGAATATATTTAATGAATTGGCCTCAACTGCCTTCTGTGGTAGAGAATTCCACAGGTTCACCACTCTCTGGGTGAAGAAATTCTTCCTCATCTCAGTCCTAAATGGTTTACCCCTTATCCTTAGACTGTGACCCCTGGTTCTGGACTCGCCCGCCATCGGGAACATCCTTCCTGCATCTAGTCTGTCTAGTCCTGTTAGAATTTTATAAGTTTCAATGAGATCCCCTCTCATTCTTCTCAACTCCAGCGAGTATAAGCCTAATCGACCCAATCTCTCCTCATACGTCATTCCTGCCATCCCAGGTATCAGTCTGGTGAATCTTCGCTGCACTCTCTCCATGGCAAGAACATCCTTCCTCAGATAAGACGACCAAAACTGCACACAATACTCAAGGTGTGGTCTCACCAAGGCCCTGTACAACTGCAGCAAGACATCCTTGCTCCTGTACTCGAATCCTCTCGCTATGACGGCCAACATACCATTTTCCTTCTTAACCGCCTGCTGCACCTGCATGCTTACCTTCAGCGACTGGTGCACAAGGACACCCAGGTCTCGTTGCACTTCCCCTTTTCCCAATCTATTGCCGAACTGTCTTCCTGTTTTTGCCACCGAAGTGGATAACCTCACATTTATCCACATTACACTGCATTTGCCATGCATCTGCCCAATCACCCAACCTGTCCAAATCATACTGGAGTTTCTCTGCATCCTCCTCACAGCACACACGCCCACCCAGCTTTGAGTCATCTGCAAACTTGGAGATATTACATCTAGTTCCCTCGTCTAGATCATTTATATATATTGTGAATAGCTGGGGTCCTAGCACCGATCCCTGTGGTATCCCAACAGTCACTGCCTGCCACTTGGAAAAAGACCCGTTTATTCCAACTCTTTGCTTCCTGTCTGCCAACCAGTTCTCTATCCAAGTACCTTGCCCCAATCCCATGTGCTTTAACTTTACACGCTAATCTCTTATGCAGGACCTTATTGAAAGCTTTCTGAAAGTCCAAATACACCACATCCACTGGTTCTCCCTTATCTATTCTACTAGTTACATCCTCAAAAAATTCCAGTAGATTAGTCAAGCATGATTTATCTTTTGTAAATCCATGTTGACTTTGTCCGATCCTGTCACTGTTTTCAAATTGGCCTCCTTTGCGCCTCCCATTAGTGCCTCCGGGGGGCGATAACGGGGCGCAAATGGGTTTGCGACCAGGCCCGGCGAAATTCCCTGCTGATTTTGCGCTGGCGCTGAGACCTAGCTCCTCGGTCCTTAGCGCCCCGATGATGGTGACGTCACCCGGTGCGCAGCGCCCCGTTATCGCCCCGGATCTGAAATTCGCTCCCGCCCCCCTACAGCATTGCCGGGCGTCAACAACGGCAGCTGCAGGAGACGTTGTCCCCTCGGCCGGCCGCTTGGAGAGCGCTAATTAAAGGCAGTGGTGGTCAGGTAGGCCAAAGTTTTATGATCACCCCAGTGTGCTGTTTCTTGATTTTCTTTCCAGCCCGCGATTGATCGGCCCTGCCCTCTCTCAGAGCGCTTGGGGCTGCTCTTCCCGGGTCTTGGTGCCGTCGCCGACCATTCCCAGCCTTACCTTGAAATGACCTCAGCATTGGCCCCTCCCTTTAACGGAGGGAAGGAGCCTGCGGATCCGGCAGCGCCGCACGGGACATTGTGCAGCGCTCTGCCGCTACCGCCCCCCTCACTCCGGCTAGCGTGCTAAGGGAAGTGGTAGCGCTTGATTTAGCGCTCCACTTCCCTCCTGGAGTGCAAAACCGGAATTTTGCATCCGATTCAATGGTGTAGCGCTTAGCAATAGAGTAATTGGGCTCGATTTTCCAAGCCCCGAGGAGGCGGGTTTGGAGGCAGGAGTGGTGGGAAAATTGCAGAATCGGGGGGCACGAACCCTTCCCGCCACAACCCGCTTAATTAAGTGTTAGCGCTCAAAGAACGGACTGGAACGCTAAATCAAATGCTAATGACCTAGCTCAGTGACGTTAGAAACATAGAAACATAGAAGATAGGAGCAGGAGTCGGCCATTCGGCCCCTCGAGCCTGCTCCGCCATTCAATGAGATCATGGCTGATCTTCGACCTCAACTCATTTTCCTGCCCGATCCCCATATCCATTGATTCCTCTGGAGTCCAAAAATCTATTTCTCTCAGCCTGGAATATACTCAATGACTCAGCACTTTGGGGCAGAGAATTCCAAAGATTCTCAACCCTCCGAGTGAAGAAATTCCTCCTCATCTCAGTCTTAAAAGGCCAGCTCCTTATCCTGAGACTACGCCCCCACTCATTTACATGAATAATGGGCTTAAGACACAGCATAAACTATCCATCTCACTACATCTAAGGGAAAGGGTAAGAACATTCCTCTTATGCATGTGAGAACAGATAGATTCATCAGCCAGAAGTTCAGAACTACACACAGGACAACCATCATTTTCCAAATACTGCTTATTTCAGGAGTTTCTGCAGAAACTGGAGGTGAAATTTGGCTCGTTATCGCCGGCTGATTAAGCCGGTTTGGGTGCAGAAATGGCGGTCGCCTCGTTTCTGCTCGCTTCCGGCGTGGAACACGGTGGCCGCCATTTTGGGAAGGTGGGCATTGCTGCCGTTGCCTGCACTTGCTCCAGAGACGCAACGCTGAATTGACGCACGAGCTGCTATTTTGGACATCGCCACTCCTTTTAACGCCTTCTGCGGCGCACGCCCAGCAGAACGTGCATTCGGCCGTACAACGGATCCCCTGCCAGCGCTTCTTAAAGGGACACACACAACTTTCAGGTAAGTTTAGATTTTTGCTTTTGCACTGGTTTCTTTACATTTTATTAGAGTAGTGGCTTGGTGGAAGACATTTAAAAAGTTGTTGAAGTGTGAGGGGGGAGAGCAGGGAGTGCTGCTGGATGTTTGCAAGGCTTTGGCTCTTAAAGGAAAGCCTCTGAGAACGCCACTTGCTCCCAGAGAGAAAAGCACAAGAAAGAATGCAAAGCTGAACATTGTACGCAGGCATGTTTATAGAGCTGTTGAAGTTTTTTTGATTGAAGGTGCAATTTAAACATAAATTCTATCTTTATTAAAATGCCTGACTGCTGGCATATCAATTCATTCTTAGCAACGTGGAACGCTGGGAGAGGGAATGAATTGTTAACTCAACTCAGCCATTAATATAATGTCGCAAATCATGGGACACAGTGCAAGACTAGGCCGTGGCTTTTTTAATTTTGGGTTCAGTGGCATAGAAATTGGACATTGACAGAAACCTACTGATGTCATCGCGGCCTTGGGCTTACGGCCACTGAAAATGGCCGCAGGGCTACTGGGCAAATATTCGCGCTGGGGGCTGGAGATTCATAGCGCGGCGCTAACTTACCGCGTAGTGCCCTCCTGGTGGCGTTGGTGGAAGCATCCGACCTGACGTTCCCGTCCAGGGGCAGCCTGGCAGCTTCTTCGAGCCTGTGGGACCCAGGCTGTGGAGTTCACAAGGAATTGTGGGCAATTAAAAGGGCTATGAATCAAAAGGGGCAATGAATTCAGAACTGATAAAAATTAAAATGCAGTAAAAAAAATGCAGTTTTCAGCCCTCACTGCCTTTCGGTAAAAAACTGACCATTAAAAAAAAGTCCCAAATGGGATTCTTCCGCACTAAAGCTGAATTCCCTTCCAAACCTCAGAAAATGGGAAAAATGCTTCCGCACTAACACAAATGGCTCAGCAAGCCGGGGACGGGGCACCCAGCATCTCGCACGCAGCATTTGTGCAGGGGCTCAACACTGCAAAAGAGGTCCTTTACCCACAGGGGCCAGGAGGCCCTCCAGAAAGAGGGATGTGGGACCAGATCACCGAGGCCGTCACCGCCAGCAGTGCCGCCCCCACCACCTGGCTCCAGTGCCCAAAGAAGCATCATGACCTCAGATTGCCTACTTCCACCTCCGTAACATCACCTGACTCCAACCCTGCCTTAGTTCATCTGCTGCTGAAACCCACATCCGCCCCTTTGTTATTTCTCGACTGGACTATTCCAACGCTATCCTGGCCGGCCTCCCATCTTCCACCCTACATAAACTTGTGCTCATCCAAAACTCGGCTGCCCGTGTCTTAAATTGCATCAATTCCCCTTCACCCATCACCCCAGTGCTCGCTGGCCTACATTGGCTGCCAGTCCGGCAACGTCTCAATTTTAAAATTCTATCCTTCTCTTCAAATCCCTCCATGGCCTCGCCCCTCCCTATCTCTGTAACCTCCTCCAGCCCTACAAGCCTCCGAGAGCTCTGCGCTCCTCCAATTCTGGCATCTTGCGCGTCCCCCAATTTTAATCGCTCCACCATTGGCGGCCGTGCCTTCAGATGCCCGGGCCCTAAGCTCTGGAATTCCCTCCCTAAACCTCTCCGCCTCTCTACCTCTCTCTCAACTTTTAAGACGCTCCTTAAAACCTACCTCTTTGACCAAGCTTTTGGTCATCTGGCCGATTGGGCCAGAAATTCGGGTTGGAGGCTTCCCGCGGGAGCAAGCCCCCGAGCTGCACTTACCTAGCGCGGCGGCCGTTGAGCTGTGGGCCCGCGTGGGATTCCGATCCTGGGCCTGCTCCAACTGCCGGCACGCAGTGCTTGTGTATCCCAGGGGCGCAGTTAGTTCGAAGCGTCCCCTGGGATCACGTGGGCCATTGAGAGACAATGGTAGCAGGGAATGCTTCATTCCTAAGTTTGACAGGAAGAGCTGTCAAATCTATGAATAGAATTCGGCCCCAAAACAAAACTAAAACTTCAAATACATTTTTTTTTAAATCACATTTTTAAAATAACTATAAATTACGTAAAATAACTATTTTAAACAATAATTTAAATTTTTGAAAAAATTAATTACAGTTTTTAACGGGGCTAAAAATAAACTTGCCTTTCTTTAAAGCATTTAAAAATAATAAACCTGTGGAAAAAATGTTTTAATTTTACTTAATTCACCACTTACCTTGTTGAAAGCAGGCCTTGCGACTGCTTTTTATAAGCGTAGCTCCTGGAGACTTACTCTCCCTGAGAAACCTGCAAAATAAACAGAAGTTACAGGCCTACGCGCTGCCTCTCCGGCGCACGCGTTCGACCTGTGAACCCCTTCCTTTAAGGGAACGGAAGTTCCGGTTTCCCGCGCATGCGCAGTGCATGCACGAAACCGGCACTTTCGTTGGGCCCTACGCATGAGTACCCAGCGCGTACTCACCCGTGGGGACCCGAATTTCTGGCCCAATATCTCTTTATGTGGCTCGGTGTCAAATTTTGATTGATAACCGCTCTTGTGAAGCGCCTTGGGAGGTTTTGCTATTTTAAAGGCGCTATATAAATGCAAGTTGTTGCTGTTGTCGTTGAGGGGGTATTGATGAAGGATTCTGAGGATTCAACTATATATAGAGCAGAGCTGAAGACAACTATTGAGGCTGAGCTAAAGACTATTGGTCAGCAACTGTCGATAGCAGGTGTCACAACAGAATGGCACACAGCTGAAGACTCATTGCACCATTCATTTAAATGGGTACAAAAGCCAGGCCTCCGGGTTCCTGATTTCCCATCCAGTGCTTCCTGCAAGCTCTATTACTTACCAGGAAGCCCGATGGAGAGTCAGCCGTATTTTTCAGGACATCAGCCTTACAGAGCAGCTAATTTAATAAATATCTGTAAAGAAAGGATACAGGTGGAGGAGTGCCATCAGAGAAAAGATTGATATCCACTGGAAAATAATAATAATAATCAACTTTATTGTCATTGTTAGTGCACAAGTGCAGTACAACGAAATGTAGGCTTGCGGCTCCCGAGAGTGTACATTTAGATTAAGACATTTAAACATTCAACATTCATTTGGCTTGTAATACATTAACATAAACATAACCATAATAAAGTGCATTGGCAGATGTGCAGGCTTTAGAGTTTATTTGTGGAGTTCAGTAGGATGACAGCCCTGGGAAAGAAGCTGTTCCTAAATCTGGTCGTTCGGGTGCGAATGCATCTGTAGCATCTCCCAGATGGCAGGAGGGCGAACAGACTGTGGCTGGGGTGGGTAGGGTCTTTGATGATGGACCGTGACCTCCGTAAACAGCGTTTCTGGTATATGTGCTCTATGGTCGGTAGCCGGGTGCCGGTAATGCGTTGGGCAGTTTTGATTACCCGCTGCAGGGCTTTCCGGTCATAGTAGCTACAGCTGCCATACCATACTGTGATACAGTTCGTCAGGATGCTCTCTATTGTGCAGCGGTAAAAGTTAGAGAGGATCAGGGGTGACAGGTTACATCCCTTCAGCCTCCTTAGGAAATATAGGCGCTGCTGGGCTTTCTTCACCAGAGAGGAGGTATTGAGGGACCAGGAGAGAAAGAATGCAATTCTACGGTCGGCTTGGATTCTGGTAAGTTGTCATCATTCAAAATTCACATCTCGGGCTGCACACTTTTCAGAAACAACATTGGTTATGTGGCATCTGTAAAGTCAGGACCCAGTAAAATTCATCAGTGCATTCTATATTGACTCTAGGGATGTGGTTGAATTTCATGGGCTCATAGAAACATAGAAGATAGGAGCAGGAGTAGGCCATTCGGCCCCTCGAGCCTGCTCCGCCATTCAATGAGATCATGGCTGATCATCCAAATTCAGTACCCTGTCCCTGCCTTCTCCCCATATCCCTTGATCCCTTTAGCCTTAAGAAATATATCCAACTCTTTTTTGAATATATTTAATGAACTGGCCTCCACCGCCCTCTGTGGTAGAGAATTCCACAGGTTCACCACTCTCTGGGTGAAGAAATTCCTCCTCATTTCAGTCCTAAATGGCTTACCCCTTATCCTTAGACTATGACCCCTGGTTCTGGACTCCTTCGGCCATCATAAACATCCTTCCTGCATCTAGTCTGTCCAGGCCTGACAGAATTTTATAGGTTTCGATGGGATCCCCTCTCAATCTTCTAAACTCCAGCGAGTATAAGCCCAATCGACACAATCTCTCCTCATACGTCATTCCTGCCATCCCAGGTATCAGCCTGGTGAATCTTTGCTGCACTCCTTCCATGGCAAGAACGTCCTTCCTCAGATAAGGCGACCAAAACTGCACACAGTACTCAAGGTGCGGTCTCACCAAGGCCCTGTACAACTGTAGCAAGACATCCTTGTTCCTGTACTCGAACCCTCTTGCTACGAAGGCCAACATACCATTTGCCTTCTTAACTGCCTGCTACACCTGCATGCTTACCTTCAGCGACTGGTGCACAAGAACACCCAGGTCTCTTTGCACTTCCCCTTCTCCCAATCTATTGCCATTCAAATAATAATCTGCCTTCCTGTTTTTGCCACCAAAGTGGATAACCTCACATTTATCCACATTATAGTGCATTTGCCATGTTTCTGCCCAATCACCCAATCTGTCCAGATCGTACTGGAGTTTCACGACATCCTCCTCACAGCTTACCCTCCCACCCAGCTTTGTGTCGTCTGCAAATTTGGAGATATTACATCCAATTCCCTCGTCCAGATCATTAATATATATTGTGAACAGCTGGGGTCCTAGGACCGATCCTTGCGGTACCCCACTAGTCACTGCCTGCCACTCGGAAAATGACCCGTTTATTCCAACTCTTTGCTTTCTGTCCGCCAACCAGTTCTCGATCCAAGTCAATACCTTGCCCCCAATCCCATGTGCCTTAATTTTGCACGCTAATCTCTTATGTGGGACCTTATCGAAAGCCTTCTGAAAGTCCAAATACACCACATCCACTGGTTCTCCCTTATCTATTTTACCAGTTACATCCTCAAAAAATTCCAGTAGATTAGTCAAGCATGATTTACCTTTTGTAAATCCATGTTGACTTTGTCCGATCCTGTCACTGCTTACCAAGTGCTCCGCTATTACATCTTTTATAATAGATTCTAGCATTTTCCCCACTACCGATGTCAGGCTTACCAGTCTATAATTCCCCGCTTTTTCTCGACCACCTTTTTTGAATAGTGGGGTAACATTAGCTACCCTCCAATCCATGGGTACTGTTCCAGAGTCTATCGAGTTCCGGAAGATGATCAGCAATGCATCTACTATTTCCAGGGCCACTTCCTTAAGTACCCTGGGATGTAGATTATCAGGCCCTGGGGATTTATCGGCCTTTAGTCCCATCAATTTTCCTAACACCATTTCCCTACAAATACTGATTTCTTTCAGTTCCACCCTTTCATCAGGCCCTATGTTCCCCGGCATCTCTGGGAGGTTATTTGTGTCCTCCTTTGTGAAGACAGAACCAAAGTATGTATTTAGTTGGTCTGCCATTTCTTTGTTTCCCATTATAAATTCCCCTGATTCTGACTGTAAGGGACCTATGCTTGACTTCACCAATCTTTTTCTCTTCACATATCTATAAAAGCTTTTACAGTCAGTTTTTATGTTTCGCGCTAGCTTACTCTCATATTCTATTTTCCCTTTCTTAATTAATCCCTTTGTCCTCCTTTGTTGACTCCTAAACTGCTCCCAATCCTCAGGATTATTGCTTTTTCTGGCCAATTTATATGTCGTCTCCTTGGATCTTATGCTATCCCTAATTTCCCTTGTTAGCCACGGTTGAGTCACCTTTTTTGTTTTATTTTTATGCCAAACTGGGATGAACAAATTCTGTAGCTCATCCATTCGGTCTTTGAATGTTTGCCATTGCCTATCCACCGTCAACCCTTTGAGTGCCATTCCCCAATCAATCCTACCCAACTCGCTCCTCAGACCATCGTAGTTTCCTTTATTTAAATTGAGGACCCTAGTCTCTGAGTCAACTAATTCATTCTCCATCTTAATGAAGAATTCGATCATATTATGATCGCTCAGACCCAAGGGGCCTCGTACAACAAGATTGCTAATTAATCCTTTCTCGTTACATAATACCCAGTCTAAGATGGCCTGATCTCTGGTTGGTTCCTCGACATATTGGTCCAGGAAACCATCCCGTAAACACTCCAGGAATTCCTCCTCCACAGTATTGTTACTAATTTGGTTGGCCCAATCTATATGTAGATTAAAGTCACCCATGATGACTGCTGTGCCCTTATTGCACGCTTCTTTAATTTCCTTTTTAATGCCATCCCCAACCTCCGCTTTACTGTTGGGAGGTCTATATACCACTCCCACAAATGTTTTTTTCCCCTTAGTATTTCTCAATTCTACCCATACAGATTCCACATCATCAGAGCTAATATCCTTCATTACAATTGTATTAATCCCTTCTTTAACCAGTAATGCTACCCCACCTCCCTTTCCTTTTTGCCTATCTTTCCTGAATATCGAATACCCCTGGATGTTGAGCTCCCAGTCTTGGCCATCCTTGAGCCAAGTTTCTGTAATCCCAACCAAATCATATTCGTTTACCTCTATTTGCGCAGCCAATTCGTCCACCTTATTACAAATGCTCCTCGCATTAAGACACAAAGCCTTCAGGCTTGTTTTTTTAACGCACTTAGACCTATTAGAATTATTATTTACTGTGACCACGTTTGATTTAAACCGTTGATTTCTCTGACTGCCACTTTTGTTTTTCTCCTTCCTATCTTTTGCTTTTATCCCTGTTTCCCTTTCCTCTGTCTCCCTGCTCAGGTACCCAACCCCCTGCCATTTTAGTTTAAACCCCCCCAAACAGTGCTAGCAAACCTCCCCGCAAGGATATTTGTCCCGCTCTGGTTCAGGTGCAACCCGTCCAACTTGTACAAGTCCCACCTTTCCCAGAAGCAGGCCCAGTGATCCAGGAAACTAAAGCCCTCCCTCCTGCACCAACTCTTTAGCCACGCATTCATCTGCTCTATCCTCCTATTCCTATACTCGCTAGCACGTGGCACCGGGAGTAATCCAGAGATTACAGCCTTTGAGGTCCTGCTCTTTAATCTGCTACCTAGCTCCCTAAATTCTTGCTGCAGGACCTCATCCCTCTTCCTACCTATGTCATTGGTCCCAATGTGAACCACGACCTCTGACTGTTCACCCTCCCCCTTCAGAATGCCCTGAAGCCGTTCAGTGACATCCTTGACCCTGGCACCAGGGAGGCAACAAACCATCCTGGAGTCACGTCTACGGCCACAGAAACGCCTATCTGTACCCCTAACGATAGAATCCCCTACCACTATTGCTCTCCCACTCTTTTTCCTCCCTTCCTGAGCAGCAGAAGCACCCCTCGTGCCAGGAAGTTGGCTGCTGCTGCCTTCCTCTGGTAAGTCATCCCCCTCAACAGTATCCAAATCGGTATACCTGTTTGAGAGGGGAATGGCCACAGGGGTCTCCTGCACTACCTGCCTGCCTCTACTGCTCTGCCTGATGGTCACCCATTTCCTTTCTGCCTGTGCAGCCCTTACCTGCGGTGTGACCAACTCACTAAACGTGTTATCCACGACCCTCTCAGCATCGTGAATGCTCCAAAGCCCATCCATCCACAGCTCCAGCGCTGCAATGCGGTCTGCTAGTAGCCGCAGCTGGATGCATTTCTGGCACACGTGGTCATCAGGGACACCGGCAGTGTCCCTGAATTCCCACATAGAGCAAGAGGAGCATAACACGGGGCTGGGCTCTCCTGGCATGACTTACCCTTTAATTAATTTAAATTATTTCACTATCACCAATTAAAGATAGCTCTAAGGCGCTTGTATGGTCTACCAACAGTCCCTGCTACACCAGAAAAGACCCTAGTAACTATAAACTACAGAGTTAAAGTTTAAAAAAGAGAAATACACACCAACCAATCACTTACCTGCTCCCTGGTGACGTCACACTCTGATTCCTTTTTACCTCTCTCCCCGCTGCTGAGTTAGTATGCCTCGGTGCTCTCCTGGTCCGATCTGGTTGGGCCTCGCCTCTCTGCTCCTTTTATCTGCCGCCTCGGTGCTCTCCTGGTCCGATCTGGTTGGGCCTCGCCTCTCTGCTCCTTTTATCTGCCGCCTCGGTGCTCTCCTGGTCGGGCCTCGCCTCTCTGCTCCTTTTATCTGCTGCCTCGGTGCTCTCCTGGTCCTCTCACCCAACCTCACAGACCTGCAATCTGTGAAAATCGTTCACTTCCAATTCATGTTATTCATTCGATAAAAAAAAAGGGTAAATTTTGCAAAGGTTTGCTTCCAGTGCGGAGCCTGTCTGATGGGAGTGCAATGCAAAGAATGGGGCAGCAAGGCCAGATTGTCTTGATTCACTCATTAAAAGCCTTGCCTCACAACCTGTGCCCATGTGTATAATGTACACAGGCTTAATATCGGCGTCAATATCACTTAATGAGGTGCACTGCAACAGGCAGGGAATGCTTGCTTTCCACTTGTATCTGCGTAGCTGAAAGTTCTCAAATCAACGTAGAATAATAATTCATGGTCTGCATCTTCCTGTGTTCTCAGATGATGCATAAGTCTATTGAACTGAGAATCAAGAGAAGCAAGACAAATTCCAAGGCTGAGAGGAAGGGAAGGGGATGTCAGCATCAGAGATACAGCATCATGGCCTATAATACCACAGGGAAGAGGTGCAGGGCAGCTGTTACCCACATTGAAGAATCCTCACAGCGTCACTCGACAAAAGGCTGAGATAGGAACACAGGAGCAGGAGAAGGCCATTCAGCCCCTCGAGCTTGTTTTCCAAAAATCATCTAAAGAGTCACCTAAAATACTCTACGGATGCATTGGCCAGAGGTATTCTCCTCCCTCAATCCACACAAACCAAGAAACCAGACTGATACCTGGGATGGCAGGAATGACATATGAGGAGAGATTGGGTCAATTAGGCTTATATTCGCTGGAGTTTAGAAGAATGAGAGGGGATCTCATTGAAACTTATAAAATTCTAACAGGACTAGACAGACTAGATGCAGGAAGGATGTTACCGATGGCGGGGGAGTCCAGAACCAGGGGTCACAGTCTAATGATAAGGGGTAAGCCATTTAGGACTGAGATGAGGAGGAATTTCTTCACCCAGAGAGTGGTGAACCTGTGGAATTCTCTACCACAGAAGGCAGTTGAGGCCAATTCATTAAATATATTCAAGAAGGAGTTAGATATATTTCTTAAGGCTAAATGGATCAAGGGATATGGGGAGAAAGCAGGGACAGGGTACTGAATTTGGATGATCAGCCATGATGCCATTAAATGGCAGAGCAGGCCTGAGGGGCCGAATGGCCTACTCCTGCTCCTATCTTCTATGTTTCTATGTAACTGCCGAAGTCGGGCTGAGGGCTCGGGCGAAAGTGCTGCTCACGATTCTTGCAGCGTGTGTGGCTAACTGGTCAGCTATGCTGCATGCAGTTCAGAGGTATTAAAGTCAGGGGAGAATAATTCGGTATCGACCATTTTGGGGCGTTAACATCGCCCGGGCACTAACCTTAGCGCCCGGTGCTAATTAGCACCGGAGATCTGTAACTTCAGTTTCAGCGCCCCAAGAGGGAGGTGGAGTGCTAATTCAAGCACTCCACTTTCTTCTTAGAGCGCTAACCCCGAATATCGGGGCGGTGGGTTCTGCAGCGCTCTGCACTGGGCCACGTAGCGCTGCCACATGGATGGGTTCCTCCTCTCATTAAAGGGGAGGGTCCAAGCCCACAAATCTGCGGGGCCCGACCTGGACTATCAGGGATTGGGGTGCCGTGTCAGCAGCCCGGCACTCAAGAGGAGCGCCGGGCTGCCAGGTTGCGGCACGGACCCCGCGTTCAAAGATGCAACGGGCCGCGACAAGTAAGTCAGCCTATTTTTTTTTCCCCGCCCGCCACCTCCCTTTTAGTTAGCGCCCAGCGAGCCTCCTGCCGCTCCGTTCCCACCCCCTGAATCGATCGCTGTCATTGCCCGGGTAGATTCAGGGGGCACGGGACAAATTTGCAGGCGGGACGAAAACAGGGCACTGCACACGGTGACATCAGCGGCGCGGGGTGCTACCAGTTACCACCACCGCTAAACTCCTGCTGAATTTAGCGGGAGTCGTTAGCGGCGCCGCGTCAGGGTGAAAAGTCGTTTGCGCCCAGGGGACGCTAACGAGAGGTGCAAATGCACCGAATTTCTAGCCCTCGTTTTTGGAGTCTTGTCATGTTCAATCTGGTGAAATATTATTGAGTGTCACTGAAACTGATGTCTCACTTCAATCTGTGGCTGTGGAGAATCCTTACGCAGTTTGTTTAGAATAGTGATTCATTCAGTAAAGGTGGAAAGAACATCCTCAGGTCACCTCCTTGCTTCACATCCAATGTATTGCTTTTGAGGTGTAGTCACTGTCGTATAGCCTAGTCTAGCCAAACTAGGCAGCAAACAGCAAGATCCCACAAACAATAAATGAGATAAATGACCAGATAATCTGTTTTCGGTGGTGTTGGTTCGGTTGATTTGGTTCTGGTCGCCACTGTGTGTCGTTCTGGTCTCTATACTACAAGAAGCATTGGAGAAAGCCCAGTAAAGATCTACAAAGATGTACCAGAATTACAAGGATTTAACGATCAGCAAAGATTGAATAGGCTCGGGCTCTTTTCTCTGGAAAAATAGCTAAAAGGAGATCTTCTAGAGATCTCTAAAGTTAAGATGGAGAACCTGTTTCTACTTGTGGGTGAGAACAGAGCAAAGGAGTGTAAATATAAGATGACCACTGACAGATCAAATAAAGAATCTAGAAGAAATTTCTTTGCAAAGAGTAGTGAGAATATGCAACTTACTGCCACACAGAGTGGTTGAGGCAGATAGCATTGACACGTTTAAAGGGAGGCTTGATGCATACCTGAGGGAGGAGCGAATAGAGGGATATGGAGGCAGAGTGGGAAGAGGTAATTAGACTTGGAGGAGGCATGTGTCGAGTATTGGCTTGGGCTAGTTGGGCTGAATGGCCTGTTTCTGTACTGGAAATTCTACTTACGTATATAATTCTATGTATGGATACTGGATAAAGTCTCTGCTCTACTCCAAAAAATGCCAGGGATTCTTTTGTATCAACCTGAACAGGCTGGTGGGGTCTTGGTCTTATCTGAAGAACAGCACCTCTGACAATGCAGTAGTCCTCAGTACTGACGTGAAGTAGCAGCGCAGATCCTGTGCCCAAAGTCCTGCGGTGGGACTTGAACCCACAATCTTCTGACTCAGAGGCAAGATTGCAACCAAGCTTTATTATTTTGACACGTACAATAATTTAGCCGTGATGTCGGCCATCACTTTATTTTTAACTATGGAACAATTGCAAGGTTGCTTACCTTTTTCATTAAATATTTGTTTTACTACATTTTTCCGTCCAAGACATTTTCCTTCATCCAGTAAAACCAGCACAGAGTGGCACAGCTCAGTGTTTACCGAGTGTTCTAACCCGATCTTTGTGATGGATGTCCTGATTTCTTGGTTTGTACAGTATGGTATCCTAGAGGTTATGTTATGATACTGAACTCGGGAACCCAGAGGCCATGAATTCCAATCCCACCATGGTAAGTTGTGAAATCAGATTCAATAAATCTGATCGGTTGTGGGCTGGCACCAGACACTAATAATGGCCCAGAAATTCGGGTCGGGGGCTTCCCGCGGGTGCAAGCCCCCGACCTGCACTTACCTAGCGCGCCGGCTGTTGAGCTGTGGGCCCGCGTGGGATTCCGATCCTGGGCCTGCTCCAACTGCTGGCGTGCAGTGCTTGCGTATCCCAGGGGCGCAGTTAGTTCGATGCGTCCCCTGGGATCACGTGGGCCATGGAGAGCCAATGGTAGCAGGGAATGCTTCATTCATAAGTTTGACAGGAAGAGCTGTCAAACCTATAAATACTATGGCCCCAAAACATCACTAAATCTTCAAATAAATAAAAAAAAATCACATTTTTAAAATAAACTATAAATTACATTAAATAATTTTTAAACATAATTTAAATTTTTGAAAAAAATAATTTTATTTTCTAATGGGGCTAAAAATAAACTTACCTTGCTTTAAAGTATTTAAAAATAATAAACCTGTGGAAAAAATGTTTTAATTTTAATTAATTCACCACTTACCTTGTAAAAAGCAGGCCTTATGCCTGCTTTTTAAATGTGTAAATTCTGGAGACTTACCCTCCCGGGAAAACCTGCAAAAAAACCGCAAGTTCGATGCGCACGCGCAGCCTCTCCCGCGCACGCGTTCGACCTCTGAACCCCTCCTTTCAGGGGAACGGAAGTGCCGGTTTCCCGCGCATGTGCAGTGCATGCAGGAAACCGGCACTTCCATTGGGCTTACGGGTGAGTACCCTGTGGAGACCCGAATTTCTGGCCCATTGAAAGTTACCAGATGGTTTTAAAAAATTAACTTGTTCACTAATGTCCTTCAGGGAGCCTGAATATAGATCTTAATTCCCTTGGGGCAGCTGGGGATGAGCAATGAAAAACTGCCTTGTCAGTATCACCCAAGAACAAATAAAAGAATACTCGCCGGTGCCAATTTTGTTGAATGGTGTGTGCAACATTAAAATTATATTAAAATTGTATTTACCCTTTTAAATTGGATATATCAGATAAGTCTGAAGACTTGTTCCAGAGATATCTAGGTAACTGGAATGCATGTTCCTCAGCTAAAGATAATGGGCTAGAAATTGGGCACCTTAGCGCCTCCCGTTAGTGCCTCTGGGGGGCGATAACAGGGCGCTAACCACTTACCGCCCGGGCGCGGTGAGAAGATCGCCTCCCGCTATATTCGGCAGGAGGTTTGCGGCGGTATGGTGTTGCGCCCCGATCTCCTTCGCCCGGAGATTGTGATGTCATCGCCGTGCGCATCGCCCCGGTAGCGCCCCGGACTCGAATTTCGGTTCCGCCCCCCTGTGGCATCGCCGGGCGAAAACACCGGCAGCTGCAGGAGACGTTGATCGGGAGGCCGGGCGCTTCGGGGGCGATACTTAAAGGCGAGGTGGCCGAGGTAAGTGGAAAAAATTCTCAAATGCTCTTTCTGGTTTTTTTTCTTTCTTCGCCAGCGCTCGATCGGCCCGGCACACTGTTGCAGTGCATCGGGCTGATCGGGCCGGATCGCGGCTGCCATTGGGGACCAGGTAAGCTCTCCCCTTGCAGAGCCTGCAGCGACGGCCCTTCCCTTTAAGGGAGGGAAGGAGCCTTCCAACACGGCAGCGCTGCTCGGCCTATTGTGGAGCTGCTCACCTACCGACCCGCCTGCTGCCTGTCACGCTCCAGGAAGGAAGTGGAGCTTGATTTAGCAATCCACTTCTTTCCAAAATTTATTCTGGCGCTAATTTTTTTCAACTTTTAAAAGTTAGTGCCTCAAATAGGGTGATGCCGAATTTCTCCCCAAATGAAGCCTCATTGCTGCACACCAAATTTACATTTGGACATCTGTGACCAAGCCAAGTGTCGCTCTAATATGATTGAAGGTATGAGGTAGATTTTACAAAGCAGGAGCGTATACCCGGGATCATTTTTGACTGCACATGGTGACTCTCGTCCGGCAGGAGTACCCATCAGAAATTCAGGCAGGTGTCGTCATATAGTCATAATGGCACAGAAGGAGGCCATTCGGCCCATCCAGTCCGTGCCGGCTCTCTGTCGAGCAATCCAGTCAGTGCAGAGTGTTCTGACCAAAGGGCCTGGCTTTGTGTCAAGCAGGTGCCCACGATTCCAATCTGTGCTCCCTGTGGGTGGGACTCGCCATTGAAAGCATGTTTAGGAACATTACAATTCTGGCCCACATGACCTACTTTCAAATTCAGCTAACACATTTGTCGTATCTGATGAAGTAGAACAATACCAGTTTGCTGGTTCCAATGAAATCTGCTGCTTAATGATTGTCTTGATTTGTCTTTAGTCAACTTGACCTATTCTATTAAATCTGTGTCTAATGAGGACAATGCAGAGGAACGTTAATGGCTGTGTTACTTTTTCCGTACATTGTAATGTTTCGCAGTCGGTGATTAATATGTAGGCCAGCAGAACTGTGTTGAGTTCAGCCCCCTAAGGTTGTTTCTGTCATAGCTGAAGGTGCTGTTCTGGATTACTTCGGAAAATCTAATAACTCTATCTAACCTCATTGACATTTCCCTTCTTGCCCGATGTAAACAGCTGAAATGAGGTCCGCAGGAAATTTCGGCATAAGTTCCCGTTGGCAAGATTGGTGTAGAAACCAGCGTAAATTTTGGAGTCATTTCTGTATGTAAGTGCGATGCACATAATTTCAGTCCAAGGTTATTTAAAACCGGTGTTTATGATAAAAGGGAGGGGATAACTCAGCTGAGAGATGACCTTTTAAACTTCTTCTAATTCAATTTGTAAAATATTTCATTCACTGTGAAGTATTGCACTATCACCCCCCTCCTGAGATTTATTTTTATAACAAAACAGACTTGCATTTGAAGTAGAATATTTTTATAAAAATGCTGCCATTTTGGTATGGAAATTGATTGTTTCTTTACTCTATTATGTTCCATACGTTTGCCAATATTTGATGAAGTGCAGCATGTTTCCAATTAAATATAAACATAAACTCTGTTTATGCCGAACTTCTGGCAACATAGAGGCAGCAGCCACAAGGCTTGCTCGTGACAACGACTAGTGAGTTTGACATTGGCTCATTCTTATTCCATGGAACTTGGAGAGTGTCGTGGCTTCCTGTGAAGTCTGCTGTTAAAAGTCTAAGTTGCCTGATGCTCTTCTCACCTCCAAGTGTCCAGAGAAATTCTACTTGGCTTTTATTTTGTGACGGTCACTAACATTCATTTTTCACCATTTAACTGCATTTTGACCAGTTGGGTTGAGTAATGTGCCGCAAATCACTTCATATTATTAACTTGACAGAGAAATTCTCACCAGCCTTAGATACCCGTCCTTGTAATCTTTTGCATTACCCTGGATGTTCACAAGCGCTATGCCATGCTTTTAGTACTCTCAGTCATCCTGAAACACAGGCCTCGATTTTTACTGGGGGGGACACGTCCGTGACAAAGGGGAATGTGGGAGAGAGGGAAACTTTCTTGGGGATCTCAGCATGAGGCCCGGACCATTTTAACTCCCGGGCCTCATGTAAGTGATGCAGGACAGTGTTCTTCTCAAAACCGGCAGGACTAACGTCAGGGTTGGTGGGCAAGAGCGGAAATCAGGGCGTTCGCCCTAGGACGCCGGCAACCCAGTGGAATGGTCCTTGGCATGAAGTGAGCACCGGGCAAGGGCTTTGGCAACTGATGCCAATGTGGAGAGGGAAAGGCGAGGCTGAGGCTGAGGAGGCCCAAGGACTGCTTGCGGGGTCTGGGGGAACACGCCTTCTCCTCTTGGCTCACAAGGAATTCACAGCAAAATTATTTTTTAAAACTTTGGGGGTGAAATTGGGTGCCTTTGTGCCTCCTGTTAGCGCCCCCTGGGGGCACTAACGGGGCCCAAATGGCATTGCGACCGGGCGCGGCGCTCCCGCCATATTCGGCGGGGGTTTTGTGGCGGTGCTACGGTGTTGTACCCCGGTCTCCTTCGCCCAGAGATCGTGATGTCATCGCGGTGCGCAACATCCCCGTAGCGCCCCGGAACTGAAATTGACTTCCGCCCCCTGCAGCAGCGCCGGTCAATAACACCGACGGCTGCAGGAGGCGTGCATCGGGTGGCCGGCCGCTTCTGGGGGGCGATGGTTAAAGGCGAGGCAGCCCAGGTAAGTAAAAAAAAAAATTACCTTTCCTGTTCCAGTTTTTTTCGCGGTTTCTTGGCCGCGATGGATCAGCCTGACGCTCTGCTTGAGAGCCGGGCTGATTGCGCGGGATCGAGGCTGCCTTGGTGGTCCAGGTCGGTACTTTTTAAATTGCAGAGCCTGCAGCGATGGCCCTTCCCTTTAAGGGAGGGAAGGAGCCTTTGAACGCGGCAGTGCTGCATGGCCCAGTGCGCAGCGCTGCTGAAGTCTCCGCCCTGCTCTCTGACGTTAGCGCCCTAAGGAGGAAGTGTAGTGCTTGATTTAGTGTTCCACGCCCCTCTTGGGGTGCTAAAACTTAATTTTGCAGTCACCGCCAGGCAATGATAGCGCCCCAAAATGGTCGAAATCGAAATTTTCCCCCTTTTCTGCCCAGTCAACATCTTCCGCCAGGTTTCTCCGGCGCGTTTGACACTGGGCGGGCCTCCCCCAACTCATGCTGAAAATCAGGTCACGGCACTGATGACAACGTCGGTGCTGTGATTTTTTTAAAATTTTAATGAGGCCTCGCTTGCCTGCACTGGGAGCCTCGGCCAACCTCAAAGCCAGTGAAACTATCGCCAGGTGGGAACGGTGCAGCCTTAGGGACTCACTCAGCCTGATCTGAACTCCTCCCTCGTACCATTCTCGCTGGGTGAGAGGGGTTAAAATCGAGGCCACAGTTTCCGTCAATAAAACTAAGAGGTAGTGAAGGGCTAATTACAACGAAGGCCGCTCCTGCCTTTCCTTTCAGCCCACTTAGCAATTTACTGCGTAACACTTTACCGCGTTTGTAATTCACAGCCTGATCTTTATTGTGTAGCATCCTTTCCAAAGCCCCAGTGTGGAAAATTGCTGTTTAAATTCTCAGAGGTTCAACGTGTACACATGTGACAAATAATTAGCGGGGACAATTCAAGGTGGTATATATGGACACAAG
Source organism: Somniosus microcephalus (assembly GCF_052327205.1). Lineage (NCBI taxonomy): Eukaryota > Metazoa > Chordata > Chondrichthyes > Squaliformes > Somniosidae > Somniosus > Somniosus microcephalus. Next base: position 270,964,693 of record NC_140993.1, read on the forward strand.
GGTCTAGCAGAGTTGGGAACCCAGACCCTGCTCCGTTTCCGATGGGGCTGCAGTCCAGCATTCTCCTGCATCTGTGTGCCAGGGTACTTGCGCACATTTGTGCTTTAGCCTGAGTAAGGTCTCAGATTTGATGCCAAAATTAAATGAACGTCTTGCTCAATTCTGCGAGGGATCTCTTGGTTTGCTGTTTTTGCCCTTTGGCGCTCATTTGAATGGGAATAAGAGATGCTCTTAAAGTGGAGCAGGCTTCTTGACTTTTCCTTTACCGCAAGTGTTTACAGAGCTGTTTTGCAGATCAGTCCTAGTTGTTGTTGCAGATGAAAACTATAACCTTCAGAGTAAAGGCGACAGTGAGCATCAGAAACAGGTTGTGGATAGGATCTGGGATCAATCAATTTGAAAATTCAATGATCTGTTTTTGCACCATATTGGCCCAGAAATTGGGGTCTCCACGGGTGAGTACGCACGGGGTACTCACCCATAGGCCCAATGGAAGTGCCGGTTTCCTGCAATGCACTGCACATGCGCGGGAAACCAGCACTTCCGTTCCCCTGAAAGAAGGGGTTCAGAGTTCGAACGCGTGCGCGGGAGAGGCAGCGTGTGCGCATCGAACTTCTGGTTTTTTTTGCAGGTTTTCCCGGGAGGGTAAGTCTCCAGAAGTTAGACATGTAAAAAGCAGTCGTAAGGCCTGCTTTTAACAAGGTAAGTGGTGAATTAATTAAAATTAAAACATTTTTTCCACAGGTCTATTATTTTTAAATACTTTAACGAAAGGTAAGTTTATTTTTAGCCCCGTTAGAAAATAAAATTATTTTTTTCAAAAATTTAAATTATTGTTTAAAATAGTTATTTTGTGTAATTTATAGTTTATTTTTAAAATGTGATTTAAAAAAAAAAATTATTTGAAGATTTAGTGATGTTTTGGGGCTTATAGTATTTATAAGTTTGACAGGTCTTCCTGTCAAACTTATGAATGAAGCATTCCCTGCTACCATTGGCTCTCCATGGCCCACGTGATCCCAGGGGACGCATCGAACTAACTGCGCCCCTGGGATACGCAAGCACTGCGCGCCGGCAGCTGGAGGAGGCCCAGGATCGGAATCCCACGGGGGCCCACAGCTCAACGGTCAGCGCGCTAGGTAAGTGCAGGTCGGGGGCTTGCACCCGCGGGAAGCCCCCGACCCGAATTTCTGGGCCATTATTTTAGTACTAGCACACTCTTGAGTTTTTACACATTTTATATTCATTCCAATAATTCTCTCCATTTTTTGCTGAATTTCCATGTTTAATTCTAGGGGAGGTAAGCAAAGTCAGTGCTGAGTGTGAACAACACAAGGACTCCAGTGAGGGAAGGGACCAAATGGAAACAGGAGGTAGGTGTGTGGGTTTGCTATTAATCTAGAGTTATCGCCGACTGTAACACAGCATAGCCCATGGCCCTGTAACTCTGGAAATACATTTTGAATGTTAACATCAGGCATTGCCCTGCCTGCACTGCTGACACTGGTGGCTCACCCCTTCTGCCCTCTGAACCTTCCTCCCTAAACCTCTTGACCTCTTTCTCAAGACCCTCCTTAAAACTCACCTCTTTGACCAAACTTTTGGTCACCCTTCCACTTTGGAACGGTGTCCTGTGTTTTCCTCCTTATTCCTCTGCGAAGCACCGTGGCGAGTTTTTCTACGTTAAAGGGGTTATATAAATGCAATTAGATATTATTACCTACTTCCATCATGTTCTTTTTTACTGTGGAACAGGCATCAGAGTAAAAGTGCAGCAATTGCATAGAACAGTCTTTGAGTAATTGCAAAGCATTAAATGGTAACGTTTCAATTGGTTGTTAATTGTTTTTGGCGTTATTAACGTTTTTGTAACATAAATGATACAAACTTGAAAGACTACAATTATGTGCCATTAACTGAAATTGTAACGTCCTTCCCTATAATTATACAGCGTTGAAGATGTGCAGTGTAATGAATACAGATTATTTAAATAACTGGGTCATTTTGGTACCGCTATCAGCTATACAGGAAGTTAATGTCCCACACAGATGTCGAATCGGCATATTATGCCTGGATTTTAACTTCCAACAGGAGTCGTGCGGCAGACGGAAAGCCGTCTAGCCCTCACCAACACAAGACCCAAGGGATTTTAACTCGTCTGCAAATTAGGGGTTGTATTCCCTAGAAATTAGAAGGTTAAGGGGTGATCTGATCAAAGTTTTCATGATAGTAAGGGGAACAGATGGAGAGAAACTATTTCTGCTGCTTGGGGAGTCTAGGACTAGGGGGCATAGTCTAAAAATTAGAGCCAGACCTTTCAGGAGTGAAATTAGGAAACACTTCTACACACAAAGGGTGGTAGAAGTTTGGAACTCTCTTCCGCAAAGGGCAATTGATGCTAGATCAATTGTTAATTTGAAATCTGAGATTGCTAGATTTTTGTTAACCAAAGGTATTAAGGGAGATCGGCCAATAGAATGGCGGAACAGGCTCGAGGGGCTGAATGGCCCACTCCTGTTCCTATGTTCCTACGTTCCTGCATAGCCTACATCAGTCTCTGTTCCAAGCCCAGCGGGAAGTGACGACTTCCTCGAGGGAACAGGACTTTGGGAAGCAGGAACCAGGTAAGTGGTTAGGAAGGGGTTCGGGAGGGCATCGCGGCCAGGTGAGGTGGAAGGAAAGCGTAGGGCAGGAGAGGCCCTGGGCTCCTCTGGTCCCACAAGGAAAAAAAAATGTACAAACTTTCCTCCGCTTCTTTGGGCCCAGGCACCACCTCCCCCCATGCCAGCCTTCGGTTAAAATTAGAGTCAGGCCCCCAATGATTTCATCGGAGCCTCTCATCTACATGTTTAAAGCAGGTGTCCCCACTCACCTGTTCAAAAGGGCAAGTTAAAATTGCAATCCGCAGGAAGACAACGGGATTGTAACAGGTAAGTCACTGCAGCCATTTTAACTGCAGATTTAAAATCAGCCCTTTGGGCTCTGAATACAAGACTCGTCAGTTAAGTTTGTACAAGTAAAAGTACAGAATTTGGATCAATCACTGAACTTGGCAATGAAAATAAATAGTGATACATCATGTAAAACCTATTGGGATTAAACAAGTGCCTTATATCAACGGCTCTTAAGGTTCACATTTAGTTCATTTGCATATTAAACATTCGTGCTTTTGCTGTCAGACCACATGACAATATCAGCACTGTTTATTGAAGAATCGTTGACAGCTAATTTTTCCGAGGCTGAGAGGATAATTATCGAGCAACTGCATAATTCATGAGTACTTTGATATGCTCTCCAGCAGAAAGGAGCTGGCAGCCAGGCTTACGTAGGACCAATGACTTTCAAAATATCCCAGCAGGAACGCTGTTTGAAGATGAGTGTTTCTTCCATTGAGAGGATTTGAATGCATTGTTTCCCCCTTGATCCCCCAAGAGAATGTCAACTGCAGCATGGAAAGTAGATTTGACTGATATTTGCCTACGGGAGAATTGATTGGTGAGGGTAAGTTTGGATTGGTAGTACTAGAAGTGGCATTTTTTTCCTCTGGTGCCTCACAGAAAATCCTCAATGCTGACAGTAAAATTGTATCGCAAGCAATGAATTCACGAGAGTGCATGTGGCTGAGCCCATGCTCTCACCTGACCCCTGGGTGGGGTGGCTTATAAGATTTTATTTCTGGACAGAGTGCTCATTTTAGGACTCAAAGCAGATTCAAACCCCAAAAAAGAATCCAAATGTAATAATTGCCCTGGCTGAAACCAGCTAACAGAATGGTCTGGAGATCAAAACTGGGATCCTCCTGTAAAGTGAAATCATGCTGTGCGATTGGGTAACGAGTAGCCATACCATTGGACAAAATCAAAAAATAATAGGAGCTTGCAACAAAGCAAATGCAATAATCTTGGGGGACTTTAATCTTCATATAGACTGGACAAATCAAATTGGCAAAGGTAGTCTAGGGGACGAATTCATGGAATGCATTGGGGACAGTTTCCTAGAACAATACATTGTGGAACTGACCAGGGAACAGGTTGTTTTAGATCTTGTATTGTGTAATAAGTTAGTGTTAACTAGTAATTTCATAGTCAAGGATCCTCTGGGGAAGAGTGATCATAATAAAATGGAATTTCACTTTGAGTTTGAGAGTGACATTCTTAAGTCTGAAACTAGAGTCTGAAACTTAAATAAATCCAATTACAGAGGTATGAGGGGTGAGTTGGCTAAGGTAGATTGGAAAATTAGATTAAAAGGTATGACAGTAGATAATCAGTGGAAAACATTTAAAGAAATATTTTAAAATTCTCAACGAATATACATTCCATTGAGAAATAAAAATTCCAAGGGAAAAGTAAATCACCCGTGGCTAACTAAAGAGTTTAAGGGTAATATCAGATTAAAAGAGGCTTTATAATGTTGCAAAGAATAGTAGTAAACCTGAGGATTGGGTGAGCTTTAGAAACCAGCAAAGGATGACTTAAAAAGTTGATTAAAAAGGAGAAAATAGAATATGAGAGTAAACTAGCAAGAAATATAAAAGCAGATTGTAAGAGCTTCTACATGTATGTAAAAAGGAAGAGAGTAGCAAAATTAAGCGTTGGTCCCTTAGAGGCTGGAACAGGAGAAATGATAATGGGGAACAAGGAAATGGCAGCGATTTTAAACAAATATTTTGTAGCTGTCTTCACAGTAGGAGACAGAAAAAGCATACAAAAAGTAGTGGGGAACCAAGGGGCTTATGATAGTGAGGAAATTAAAGTAATTCATATCAGTAGAGAAAGAGTACTTAAGAAACTAATGGGACTAAAAGCTGACAAATCCCCTGGACCTGCAGCCTAGGGTTCTAAAAGAGCTGGCTGCAGAGATAGTGGATGCATTGGTTGTCATCTTCCAGAATTCCCTAGATTCTAGAACGGTCCCAGCGGATTGAAAGGTAGCAAATGTAACCCCGCTGTTCAAGAAAGGAGGGAGAGAGAAAACAGGGAACGACAGGCCAGTTAGCCTGAGATATTCATCGGGAAAATGCTGGAATCCATTATTGAGGAGGTGGTAACAGGGCACTTAGAAAATAATAATATGATTAAGCAGACACAGTTTTATGAAAGGGAAATCATGTTTAACAAATTTATTAGAGTTTTTTGAGGATGTAATTAGCAGGATAGATAAAGGGGAATCAGTGGATGTAGTATATTTGGACTTCCAAAAGGCATTCGATAAGGTGCCACATAAAAGGTTATTACACAAGATAAGGGCTCATGGGTTTGGTGATAATATAGTAGCATGGATAGAGGAATGGTTAACGGACAGAAAACAGTGAGTAGGGATAAACAGGTCATTTTCATGTTGCAGGCTGTAACTAGTGGGGTGCCGCAAGGATCAGTATTTGGGCCTCAGCTATTTACAATCTATATTAATGACTTTGATGAAGGGACCGAGTGTAATATATCCAGGTTTGGTGAGGATTTCAAGCTAGGTGGGACAGTAAGCTGTGAGGAGGACACAAAGGGCTCGAATTTCCAAGCCCCGTGGAGGCGGGTTTGGAGGCAGGAGTGGGGGGAAAATTGCAGAATCGTGGGGCACGAACCCTTCCCACCCCCATGCCCGTTTCCTAGGAGGCGGGTACCCGAACTGTGCTGGGAGCCGCCTCCCTGAGGCGGGAAGGGGATTAATGCCAATGGCAGTTTTTGGCCCAATCCCTATTTTTAGCCCTGAAGTGTGGGCTGCCCGACGGCTCCAAACCATGCCAAGTTAGCGAGGCGGACCGTCGGGCTAAAGGGCTTGGAGGGTTTCAGATGTCCGGTGTTCAGGTGAGTGATGGGTGCATGAGTGCAGAGGTAAGTGTGTTTGGTGTGTGTAAAGTGTTTAAAGAAGTTTTACTTACCTTTACTTACTAATGCAGGCTTCCTTCCTTCAGGTCTCTGGAGTCCCTCATCTCACCGGCACAGAAAGCAGAATGGCCGCGAGCTGTCAAAAGTTGCAGCATTCAGCTTTCTGTTCTGGAGAGATCTCTAACTGAGTCTGTGGAGAAAGACTCAGGTTAAAAGTCAGATTGTCAGTGTTTTGACAGCTTCACAGAGCTGTCAAATGCTGATATTTCATCTGTCAAAAGCTCTTGACAGATGAAATGTCAATCCCTGACGTCACCTGTAACCGGGTGTCCCTTAATTCACCTGCTGAGCCCACTGGGCGGGCTCAACAAGGTCAATCAAGGGACAATCACGTGGGTTGGCCACAACTCGATGGAGGCGGGACTACAACCCAAAAAGTGGGAGTACCGCCTCCATCATGTCCCCATTGACAAAATCCAGCCCAAAGAGCTTGAAAATAGATAGAGCAGTTCGGCTAGATAATATCCACCTGAGGGTTCTCAGGGAACAGGCACAATGCTGTGCCAGCCCTTAGCCCATATTTTTGATAGCTCACTACACTCTGGGATGGTTTCCGTAGACTGGAAGGAGGCTAATGTAGTCCCCATCTTTAAAAAAACATAAAATTATGGACCGGGTAACTATAGGCCTGTTAGTTTGACATCAGTAATAGGAAAGATGCTTGAAGGTATCATTAGAGAAGCAATATATGATTGCTTGGATAGAGAGGGACATATTAGGGACCCCCCAATATGACTTCATAAAAATGTCATACAGGAAACTTTTTTTTATCCGGCACGGACGGGACCAACGTGGTGCCGGTTCATCAAAAATTCCGGATAACCAAACGCTATAGTAAAAGATACGGAGCTGAGAGCTCCGTATAAAGCAACAAACCCTGTTGCTTACTACAGAACAATGGGCACAAGTTGCAAGCGTCTCTGTAGCTTAGCAACAGCTGCAGCCACACCCTTGCACAGCAACAAATGGAGTAAATAAAGTAATAAAAGTTACCTGAACCTACTCCTGAATTTTGCCGGTTAACCGAGATTTCCGGTTATTTAGGTGCCGGTAAATCGAAAGTTTCCTGTATCTTACAAATCTAATTATATTTTTTGAAGAAGTTACAAAGCTGGTGGATGAGGGAAGCCCAGTAGACATTATTTACTTAGACTTCCAAAAAGCTTTTGACAAGGTGCCGCACAAGAGGCTATTCTACAAGATTGAAGCCTCTGGTATTAGTGGTAATGGATTGAGAACTGGCTGGCAGGACGTAGGCAAAAAGTAATTATACAGGAAACTTTGTGCTATCCAGAGGTGAGCTATCCGGCAATCTGGAGCCACCGGCAAAAATCAGCGGCAGTTTTTTATTCTTTTTGTTTGTTTTTTTTGCTTTGTTTGAACAGTCAAGCTGTACAAGGTCTGTAGCTATAGCAACAGCTTCAGCTACAGAGCTTTAGGGCCACACCCAAGTGTTTAGAAGCTGTTGCTAAGCAACGGTGTTTGTTGTCAAATACGGAGATAAGAATCTCCGTATCTCTCAACATTAACTCTGGAGAGTACGGAAGTTTTGAGGCAACGGCAGCAGCTCGGTCCCATGGGTGCCGGATAGCACAAAGTTTCCTGTAGATGGATTTGGATCTGTTTTGAGACTGGTCAGCCGTGGTGTCCCACAGGGATTGGTATTGGGACTGTTGCACTTCACTATTTTTATTAGTGGTCTGTGTGTAGGTGTTGGGGGCATGATCTGCAAATTTGCAGATGATACTAAGATCTGTGCGTGTGATCTAATGATGATGAAGGGAATAGTTTGTGTTCCAGTTGAAAGTTTGTTCCAATTAAATAGGTTAGGACAGTAGACGATACTTGATTGCTTCAGACGGATCTTAGTATGTTGGGAGATTGGGCTCATGACTCGGAAATGTTGCTTAATTTGGAAAAGTGCAGTGTTATACATGTGGGCAGGTCGAATGCTCAACATTCATGCACCCTTCAGGGAAAAGCATTAAAGAAGGTGGAGATAGAATGAGATCTGTGTGTTCTAGTGCATAGATCTCTAAAGGTACATGAGCAATGTCATGAAGCAATAACTAGAGCAAATAGGGTGTTGGGGTGCATTCATTGGACAATTGATTATAAGTCGAGGCTTACTATTTTGTACAAGACCTTAGTTGGGCTGCACTTGGAATACTGTGTCCAGTTTTGGTCTCCTCACATGGTGAGTGTTGAGGCTTTGGAAAGGAGGGCCGCTAGACTAATTCCCAGTATGGGCCTATACTCATCGGAGTTTAGAAGAATGAGAGGTGATCTTATTGAAACATATAAGATACTGAGGGGGCTCGACAAGGTAGATGCAGAGAGGATGTTTCCCCTCGTGGGGAAATCTAGAACTCGGGGGCACAGTTTTAGAATAAAGGGTCGCCCTTTTAGAACTGTGATGAGGAGGAATTTCTTCTCTCAGAGGGTCGTAAATCTGTGGAATTCTCTGCCCCAGAGAGCCATGGAGGCTGGGTCATTAAATACATTTAAGGTGGAGATAGACAGATTTTTGCAAGATAAGGGAGTGAAGGGTTATGGGGAGCGGGCAGGGAAGTGGCTTTGAGCCCAAGATCAGCCATGATCTTATTGAATGGCGGAGCAGGCTCGAGGGGCCAAGTGGCCTATTCCTGCTCCTATTTCTTATGTTCTTATGTTATCTTATCAAGATAGGCGAAAAGAGTTGGGACTCTACACTCTGGAGAAGCGTAGATTTAGGGGTGATCTGCTTGAGGTATATAAAATGATGGAGGGAATAGATTGTGTTCCAGTCGACAGTTTGTTCCAATTAAATGGGTTAGGGAGGATCAGGGGTCACAATTTTAAGTTGTGTAAGGCCAGATCGAGGTTAGATGTCAGCAGGTGGTTCTTTTCCCAGAGATAGTGGACCTCTGGAACAGGCTGCTGTCAAAAATTTAGGATTTGTTGAAATGAGGATTTGCCTATGCAATTGCAAATCAAATATCCAATTCACTAAACATGAATGAATCAAAAGCCGTCTATTCTGTCAGTAAATACATTGAGCAACAAGTAAGCAGCACAGAACTGAGCAATCAAATCACTTGATCACAGGGGGGCATGGTGGCATAGTGGTTAGCACTGTTGCCTCAAAGCGCCAGGGACCCGGGTTCAAATCTGGCCTCGGGCGACTGTCTGTGTGGGTTTCCTCCGGGTGCTCCGGTTTCCTCCCACAGTCCAAAGATGTGCGGGTTAGGTTGATTTGGGTATGATAAATTGACCCTTAGTGTTAGGGGATTAAATACATGGGGTTACGGGGATAGGGTGGGATATGTGTCGGTGCAGGCTCGATGGGCCGAAAAGGCCTCTATCTGCACTGTGGGGATTCTGTGTGATTTTCTCTAAAGAAAGACTTGCATTTCTCTAGCGCCTTTCACGACCACCAGACGTCTCAAAGCGCTTTACAGCCAATGAAGTACTTTTGGAGTGTAGTCACTGTTGGAATGTGGGAAACGTGGCAGCCAATCTACGCACAGCAAGCTCCCACAAACAGCTGTGTGAAAATGACCAGATCATCTGCTTTAGTGATGTTGGTTGAGGGATAAATATTGGCCCCAGGACACCGGGGAGAACTCCCCTGGTCTTCTTCAGAAATAGTGCCATGGGATCTTTTACGTCCGCCTGACAGAGCAGACGGGGCCTCGGTGTAACGTCTCATCTGAAAGACGGCACCTCCGACAGTGCAGCACTCCCTCAGCACTGCACTGGGAGTGTCAGCCTAGCTTTATGTACTCAAGTTCCTGGAGTGGGACTTAAACCCACAACTTTCTGACTCAGAGGCGAGGGCGCTACCCACTGAGCCACAGCTGACACAACTAAAGTTAACAATTCTAAACTGCCAAGTACCAGTCAAGAGTGCTGGAATAATTTTGGTTTGAGCCATTATCTTACTTTTACAGCTAGCTGAAAATGTACCCGTCTAAGTAGCAAACGTATGAAAATGTCAGACTGGAAAAGACCAGCTGCTCCATCTAGCCTGTCCCACACAGTTGTAATGTCTTGTACAATAGGTCAAGAGACACCAACCCTCTACGTGCGACCTGGAAGAGGCTAAAAACCACCTCAGAAACCCAAGACCAACTAGGGGGGGGGGAAATCTGGAAAATTCCTCTCCAATCTCTCTAGATGATCAAAACTAGTGCAGGACTTATAATAATTGGTACCTACCTCCTGTATGATGCCATCTCCGGCCCAGCCTCCTCTGTAAGGTATGCAGTAAATCAACACTCACCACACAAGCCTGTTCCATCGGTCTACTATTTTCTGACAAAGGAAGAACTGCCGAACATGTAACCTATTCCCATCCTTGCATAATTTATATATCCCAGGCCCTCCCCAACTTATCAAATTGAAATAATTTGTCAGTATGCGCACAATCCCGTCCCTTCATTATTTTATCGACCTCAGTCAGATTAACCCTATGACTATGCTTCTATAAAGTACACGGACCCAACATTTTAAACCTATCTGGGTAACTAAGTTTGTTTTAAACTGGGAATCAATATTGTGGCCCTCCTCTGAATCTTTTCCAAAGTGTCAATATCACCCAGTATGAAGAAACCCAGAACATTGGCCCAGAAATTCGGGTCAGGGGCTTCCCACGGGTGCAAGCCTCCGACCTGCACTTACCTAGCGCGCCGGCCGTTGTGCTGTGGGCCCGCGTGGAATTGCGATCCTGGGCCTGCTCCAACTGCCGGCGCGCAGTGCTTGCGTATCCCAGGGGCGCAGTTAGTTCGATGCGTCTCCTGGGATCACGTGGGCCATGGGGAGCCAATCGGAGCAGGGAATGCTTCATTCATAAGTTTGACAGGAAGGGCTGTCAAACTTATAAATACTATGAGCCCCAAAACATCACTAAATCTTCAAATACATTTTTTAAAAAATCACATTTTTTAAATAAACTATAAATTACATGAAATAACTATTTTAAACAATAATTTAAATTTTTGGAAAAAATAATTTTATTTTCTAACGGGGCTAAAAATAAACTTACCTTTCTTTGAAGTATTTAAAAATAATAAACCTGTGGAAAAAATGTTTTAATTTTAATTAATTCTCCACTTACCTTGTAAAAAGCAGGCCTTGCGACTGCTTTTTACATGTTTAACTTCTGGAGACTTACTCTCCCGGGAAAACCTGCAAAGAAAACGTAAGTTCGATGCGCACGCGCTGCCTCTCCCGCGCACGTTCGACCTCTGAACCCCTTCTTTCAGAGGAACGGAAGTGCCGGTTTCCCGCGCATGCGCAGTGCATGCACGAAACCGGCACTTCGATTGGGCTTACGGGTGAGTACCCCGTGCGTACTCGCCCGTGGAGACCAGAATATCTGGGCCAGTATTCTTACCCAAATGGTTATATTTGCTGAGACCCTGTGCCAGCAGCAGGGCTGTGCTTGCAGTGTGTGCCTTATTGGAAGAACGCGGGTCGCAGACCCACTGGGGGAAAAATTTAGTTGTTTGCGCCTCCCGTTAGCGCCTTAAGAGGGCGCTAATGGGGCACAAAGCAACTAGCGCCCGGGCGCGGCGATATTTGCACCGCTTGCGAAATTAACTAGACATTTTGCAGCGGCGCTAAACACTACCGCCACGATCTCCTGCGCCGGCAGATCGTGACATCAGTCGAGTGCGCAATGCCCCAGTAGCGCCCCGGACCGGATATTGAGTGGCGCCCCCCTGCCTTACCGCCTGCCGCTAGCAACGACAGGTTGAGGGGAGCGTTTTGCTGTCAGAAAGGGACTGGGGGAGCGCTATTTAAAGGCGACCGCTTCCTGCCTTTTTTTGTTGGTAACATTTTTGCACCACACATTCTGAGAGAGAGAGAGAGAGACTTCTGGAGAGATTCAACGCTGTGTGAAGGAGTTTTGGGTACTGAGCAGCACTTTGCAGGTTTATTTTGATTTGCCCTCCCTTGCTTCGCCAGCGCTCTGAGGTAGCGCCTCGCTCCTCGGCCTTTGCGCCTTAAGACAGTTGTGAAGCGCCTGATTTAGCAATCCAATCACCTCCAGGGGCGAGAAAGGCCAAGTTTGCTGTCGGAGGCGATAATTAGCGCCAGGCGCTAACCTTTGCGTACGGCCGATAATGGCGCCCCAAACGGGGCGATACTGAATTTTCCCCCCACTATTCTGTCATAAGACACCTGCTGCATTTGAGGCCCTGCTAATGGTGCTGTGCCTCGAAAAGATATGCCCTAGAGTTACTTGTAAACCCCTGCGAATCATTTTCTTGCAGAGTCCTACTTGCTTGTCAGCAGCCTGCTGCTCAATTTGAAGTGTTTGGAGTTTCACTTACACCGTTTGCTTTGTTCTTTGTTATTTTGCGCTAATGTGCTGGGTTTCTCCTGATTGGCTGCAGTCCTTTAGAGAAGGAAATCTGCTGTCTTTACCTGGTCTGGCCTATATGTGACTCCAGACCCACAGCAATGTGGTTGACTCCTAACTGCCCTGAAATTACCGAGTGAGCCACTCAGTGGTACCAAACCGCTGTGACAAAGTCAGCACTGTAGGAGTACCTTCACCACATGGACTGCAGCGGTTCAAGAAGGCGGCTCAACACCACCTTCTCGAGGGCAGTTAGGGATGGGCAATAAAGGCTGGCTTTGCCAGCGACGCCCACACCCTGTGAACGAATAAATTAAAAATAAAGTGTGAAGTGATGCACTTTATGTGGAAAGAGACATTATGCTATAAAGGGCATGATTATGGGAAGTGTAGCTGAGCAGCGAGACCTCAGTGTCTATATACACACATCCTTAATGGTGGAAGGGCAAGTTCATAAGGTTAAAAATTAAGGCATAGGGGTTTATAAATGGAGGAATAGAATAGAAAAGCAAAGAGATTATGCTAGAACTTTATAAATCACTGGTTCGAGTGGACAACTCTGGGCCCCACACTTCAGGAAAGACGTAGAGACACTCGGAAGGGTAGAGAGGAGGTTTACCAGGATGTTACCAAGGATGAGGGACTTCAGTTATGAGGCGAGGTTGGAAATATTAGGCCTGTTCTCCTTGAACCAGAGAAGGTTAAGAGGTGACCTAATGGAGGTTTCCAACGTGAGGAGAGGTTTTGATGGTGTAATTAGGAAAAAACTATTCCCTCTGGTGAGTGGGTCAATAACCAGAGGTCATAGAGTCAAAATCATTGGAAAAAGATCTAGAGGGGAGATGAGGAGAAATGTTTTCACTCCGAGAGTTGTCGGGATCTGGAACGCTCGACCTGAAAAGGTGGTGGAAGCTGATTCCGTTAATAATTTAAAAGGGGAGTTGGACGGGTTCTTGAGGATGAGGAACTGACAGGGTTACGGACACAAAGCGGGGGTGACTGAGCACCACTGCTCGTTCAAAGAGTCAGCACGGGCACGATGGGCCGAATGGCCTCCTTCTGTGCTGTAAATATCTATGATTCTATGACGGGGGGCACGGTGGCATAGTGGTTAGCACTGTTGCCTCACAGCGCCAGGGACCCGGGTTCAAATCTGGCCTCGGGCGACTGTCTGTGTGGAGTTTGCACATTCTCCCCGTGTCTGTGTGGGTTTCCTCCGGGTGCTCCGGTTTCCTCCCACAGTCCAAAGATGTGCAGGTTAGGTTGATTTGGCTATGATAAATTGACCCTTAGTGTTAGGGGATTAAATACATGTGGTTACAGGGATAGGGTGGGATATGTGTCGGTGCAGGCTCGATGGGCCGAAATGGCCTCCATCTGCACTGTAGATTCTGTGATTCTGTGTGATATATCCTGGGAGAGGACAGCAGTTTCGTGCTTCATGGAGCCACTACTACTCCCCTGGCGCGGAGCCTCAGCAATCCCAGTAATCTGTTGGTAATCTGAAAGCCCTTTTCCACACTGGTATCCAGAGCCATGATGGCAGCAGTCTGAACTTCCATGGCAGCAAGCTGACCTTACATGACATCAGCCTGAGCTTCCAATGCAGCCCTCAGACTTCTGGTGGAAGCTGCTTGTGCTGCACTGGAAGCTGAGACATTGTCCATCAGACGCTGCATCAAGGTTGGGTCTACAAGTGTGTTGATGGAGTTGGCCACCACTTCCATGCTGGAAAGGCTGGGCTCCAAGCTCTGTGCAAAGCCCTGTGCCAAGTTGGTGCCCGACTCCTCCATGCTCCTTGACATTGACTGCAGGCTTTCTGGCAGACTTCCATAGAAACATAGAAGATAGGAGCAGGAGTAGGCCATTCGGCCCCTCGAGCCTGCTCCGCCATTCAATGAGATCATGGCTGATCATCCAAACTCAGTACCCTGTCCCTGCTTTCTCCCCATATCCCTTGATCCCTTTAGCCTTAATGGCACCAAGCATTTTGTTATACCAATTAGCCGCCTTCTGCGGCCTGGCCCATCGAAGTCCTTATCTGAGTCCTCTAGCGGAACCCGTGTGCCTCTTCGCCCTCTGGCGAGCCGGCACCTGCGCTATCCTTGCCCCCTGCCCTGGCTGCAGCCCACTCGTGCCCGGTGTCTCACCATGTGCAGATCCTGCCTCTAATCTATCCTCTAAGATACGCACAGTGTCAGTATCTGAGCTGATGGCCGCGAGTGTGAAATCAAGTGATGGTGCGGTGTCTTCATCATCACTCTCTTCTTGGTCTTCCTCCACTGCCTGGCCAGGTTGCTCTCCTTGGGTATCTGAAAGGAAAAAGGCACAAGGGTAAGGGTGTGGTGAGGAGAAAGTAAGAGTTATATGCTTACATCATCTGCAGCTTGTAAGTCAGAAGAGATTGTGGGATGAGGGGGGAAGTGGGATTTGAGAAGAAGGCTTGTGTATGAGGATACCGTCATCTTCAATGGATTCAGCCCTGCCGCTGGCCCTCCCGCTCATGGCCAGCACCGCCTCCTCCATTGGGGATTAGAGCATGCAGGCGCACCTCTTGCCCCTCTGGTTAGTTCCCGCTGCCTCCCGTTGTGCGCCACCTTCTCCTGTGTCATTGAGTGTCGTGCTATGTGTTTTGGTAATGTGGTTGTCACAGTTGAATAGCTGGCAGTGCGTGCAAGCTGGGAGATGTGGGTGTGAGGCTTGTCAGAGTGCTAAGTGTGTGAGGGTCAGGTGAAGCAAATAAATGTTAAGCATGAGTGTCCTGATTGATAGAGATTGTTAGTAGGTGAGTGATGGGGGTGCGGTGAATTGGGCAGTAGCTGAGGCTAGTGGTGCAGTTGGTAGGCTAGAAGATGCATTCACTGACCTTGCCCACTCGTGTGAGGTCATTAAATGTCTTGCGACACTGTATCCAGGTCCTTGGGGCTGCACTCCTGGCATTGACATCCGCAGTTATCTGCTCCCACTGCACTGTCACCATGGCTGGAATTTTAATATGGAGGCAGGTTGGGAGCGGGAGGGCCAGAAAGCGGTTGGGAAACCTGGGAGAACCCGGTTTCCCGCAGGCCCCGCTGAATTTAAAGGCAGGGTCTGATTTGTATTTCAAAGTTGTGTTTCCCACCCACAGCCAGCCGGTTAGAGAGGCTGGCTGGCTGCGGGCGGGTAGGCCTGTGCCACCGGGCCGCAGAGAGGAGGGAGGGAGGGATCGGGCGGGGGCTGGGGGGTGGTCGGTGGCCAGAGGAGGAGCATCGGGCGGTGGAGGGGGGAGTCCGGAAAGGTGTTCGGATGCCTCATGGGGGGGATCGGAGGGCTCGGTTGGAGGGGAAATTGGAGGGCTCAGGGGGGGTGTTGGAGGGATTGGAGGCTTCATGGTGAGGATCAGAGGCTTTGGGGGAGGGATCTGAAGACTCGTGGGGGGGCTCGGAGGCCTTGTGGGGGAGTGGGTGTCCGATCCCAGGGGATGGGTGAGGCAGGGACGCTGCATCCAGCAGGTAAGTGTAAAGCCACCTATCTCCTGGATCCAGCAGGTAAGTGTAAAGCCACCTATCTCCTGGATCCAGCAGGTAAGTATAAAGCCACCTATCTCCTGGATCCAGCAGGTAAGTGTAAAGCCACCTATCTCCTGGATCCAGCAGGTAAGTATAAAGCCACCTATCTCCTAAAGCCACCTATCATACTTCAGTCCCAACACACTGTCTGTACTGTTGTTTCTAAACTTTATTGTTAGTAGAAAATTATTTCTCGAGCAGCTAATAGAATCACTTGAGACCTAGATTAAAATCAGTTGATGGATTTTGTTTGATTTCAAATAAATTAGTAATTATTTACTCTGATTATTTATTATGTATTTATTAATTGTTTATGTATACCAGATATTTATTTAATGCAAATTGGATTTCAGTAATGTTGGTTTCTTCTATTTAGTTTAATTGATCCCCTTACATCTATTTAGCCTCTCGGGTCTATTTGTGTACCTAAAGGTTATTACTCTGTGATAGTAGATTGGCGGTTAGGATCAGATCAGCCATGATCTTATTGAATGGCGGAGCAGGCTCGAGGGGCCGATTGGCCTACTCCTGCTCCTATTTCTTATGTTCTTATGTTCTTAATACTAAAGTTAAATGATAATTTAAATACTTGACTCTAATTCCTCGGGCTCCACTGCTCCCCACTCTGTGCTGACTTTGACATCACTTGTTAAATGTTACCCTCTGTTTGTCCAGTATCGGCTCCTTTTAAATCACTGGCTCTGGGGATTTGTGTAAAAACTTGCTTCCCGATTTCACTCCCAAATGGCCGAGCTCTAATTTTTGAATGACGCCCCCTTGTTCTGGATTTCCTCACCAGAGGAAATAGTTTCTCTGTATCTACCCTACCGAATCCCTTTATCATTTTAAAGAAAACTTAGAAAAATAGGAGCAGGAGTCGGCCATTCGGCCCTTCGAGCCTGCTCCGCCATTCAATATGATCATGGCTGATCCTCTATCTCAATACCATATTCCCGCTCTCTCCCCATACCCCTTGATGCCTTTTGTGTCCAGAAATCTCCTTCTTAAATATATTCAGTGACTTGGCCTCCACAGCCTTCTGTGGTAGAGAATTCCAAAGGTTCACCACCCTCTGAGTGAAGAAATTTCTTGATTAGGTCACCCTCAACCTTCTAAACTCAAGCGAATACAGACCAAATTTATGCAACCTTTTTCAGGAGCATTAGTTTCATGCCGGCCACAAGCTTTATCATCGTGATCATCACAGTGTGTAAGAAGCCCTGGCTGGAATGCCTGAATTATCTCCTACACAGCTCCCATCAATAAGCCTATAGCCTCAAGCAACCATCAGGTTGGTTTTCAGAATTGATTGCTTTAGATTTAGTTATACTGAAGCCGTTGAGATAACTTTGTGAGCGGTCTGTGGCCAATTTTTTGAGCATGTCCTTGTCACTCTTTTGCATACACTGCAGCATTCTTGTCTCTCGTGGCAGAAGAGATGGTCATGGAAAGTCAGGCAGGACAGCATGGAGAAAGACACAAGTTGCAGGTCACAAAGAGATTGCAGTAGTAAGGGATTCTAGCTCAGAAAAGTGTGTCATAAAGACAAAGGCCCAGAAATTAGATAAGGCCCAAAAACGGAGACGGGGAACACGATGAACTATCAGCCCGATCCCATTTGGAGGACTGTAGGCAGCACGCAAGCCTTGTGCTGCCTGCTAATTTACCTACTACAGGAAACTCTCATTTAAACGGCACCTAAATATCTGGAATTCTCTATTAACCGGCAAAATTCTCTGGAGGGATTGGATTATGAGGAGTAATTATGTAAATTGGGCATGTTCACACTGGAAAAGAGAAGGTTGAGAGGTGATACGATTACTGTTTTTAGGATTCTAAAGGGGCTAGACAATGCAGACCATGACTAGCTAGTTAACCTTGTCCAGAACAGTAGAATAGAGGATAAAGCCCGAAAACAACACCTCAATAACCAGCAATGTTGCCGCGTCCGAGTCCGAGTCTCCCGCGTTGGCCGAGTTAGTCAGTGGGGGTAGTTCTCCAAACTGCCACTACTCGGCTTCTTGGCGCTGTCGGGAGTCGGAACACCTCAATAACAGGAGTCTGACTCTCCTGCGCTGCCGGTAGTCTCTTCCGATCCGCCATTTTACAGGGGGCACTGTGTGTCTCCCACGCTGCTGGTAGTCATTGCATTGCATTACCCTCAACTGGCAGTACTGTACTTAATCAAGCATCTTCCACCATCCATTTAACACAACATTCTGTAGGTGAGTACCCAGTTACTGTATACTGCACATTTCTTGATTTTTTAATTTTTCTTTGTTAAAAACAGCCTCAGTAGATAACCCTCTCCGTCATCCGGAATCTTTGATCAACCGGCAACACGCCGATTCTGTCGGTGCCGGATACCAAAGAGTTTCCTGTAGTAGCGTTCAGACCAACACTGAACACGCTGCTGCACGGCTGATTGCTCAGCAGGGGACCCAAGTTCGTGCAAGGCTAGTTCCAATTAAAGCTAGCCTGCACTACTTAAAAGCAGTCTGCACCTCTTAAAGGGGAGGTGCATTCTGCCTGCAGCAACTGGTGGAACTGGCTTAGAGGACATTGGAGAAGACAGTTGTAATGATGGCACAACAGGGGAGAGAGCATGCACCTAGGTTCTTGGACGCAGCACTGGAGGCCTTGGTCCAGGAAGTCAATGCCAGCAGAGAGGTCCTCTTTCCACAGCAGATCAGGAGGCACTCCAGGCAACAGACCAGATTGCAGTGGGAGCAGATAGCCACTGTGGTAAATGCCAACAGTTTAGCCCCGAGAACCTGGACTCAATGCAGGAAGAGGTTTGATGACCTCAAGGTCAGTGAATTCATCTTCAAGTGCCATATCCCACCATCTGAACTGTTAGCTTCACACACTGCTGGATGCACCACATCCCCATCACTCATCTACCAACAATCTCTACAAACATGTCCCACCCCTCACACTCATAGCTTCACCTCACCCGTATACACTTACCACTGCTGCAAGCCTCACGCCCACATCTCACAGCTTGAACACACTGTCAGTTATTCAACCATGACAGCCACATCACCCAAACACATTGCACCACACTCACTGTCACACTTCCCTTTCTCTTGCAGGAAAAGGTGGTGCATAACTGGTGCCAGCAGACCTTAACCAGCGGGGGACAGGCTCGTTTGCATGACCTCACCCCCTCAGAGGAGATGGTGCTGGCCATTCTTGGGAGGGGCTTGACAGAGCCCATGGCTAGCAGCAGGGCTGAAAGGATAGAAGATATCTTCATATGTTATCCTCCTTCTCACATCCCACTACCCACTCATCCCATAATCTCTTCTGATCTACAATCTGCACAAGAAATCCAACCAGTGGGTCAACATGAAGAGGGAGAGGAGAGTGAAGAAGAAGGAACATCAGCACTCGATTTCACACTCCCAGCCACCAGCTCAGATACGGACACTCTGCGTACTTTAGAGGATAGGTTAGATGCAGGATCTGCATGTGGTGAAGCACCGGGCACGAGTGGCCTACGTCCAGGGCAGGGGGAAAGGTAGCTCAGGTGCCAGCTCCCCGGATGGTGAGGTCGCACACATGTTCTGCTGTACAGGACTCAAGACTTCGATGGGGCGGCCTACAGTAGAACGCTGATGGGTATGCACAATGACATGCTTGGTGCATTGGCAGGCCTGCCAGAAAACCTGAATGCAACGTCAAGGAGCATGGAGGAGTCCAGCTCCAGCCTTGCACAGGGCTTTGGGGAGAGCTTGGAGCCCATCCTTTCCAGCATGGAAGGTCTGGGCAGATCCATTAATGCGCTTGTGGACCCAAACATCTGATGGCCGAAGTCTCAGCTTGCATTGCAGCACCAGCAGAAGCCACGCAAAGTCAGAGGGCTGCAATAGAAGCTCAGACCGAAATCATGCAATCTCAGCTTGTTGCCATGCTAGCACAGCTTGCTGCCACACAAGCTCAGACTGCTGCCATCATGGCTGGGTTTACCAGTGTTGAAAGGGGCTTGCAGGGTGTCACAGCAGTCCAACAGTCTGTACTCCATTCGATGTCGCCTGCTCCAGTCTGGAAGGATCCCAACACAAAGAAATTCAGGGTCACGGTCACCTTCACAGCCACCGGCAGCGCAGTCCTTGTCCTGGAGTGAGGCTGCAAGTCTGGTTGCAAGAGGTGGCAGAGTTCTGTGAGCACCTCCTTCATAAAGCACAGATGCCTCACACACTGCTCCTGGCTCAGGTTGAGGGAAGAGAATTGCTCTCGGAAGACCCGAGGTGGGTAAGGCCTCCAGCTGAGAGCCCTTCTCCCCCTCCTCCTCCTCCCTCTGCGAGCGGCTTGTCCTCTTCTTCACTGCCTCTGCTCCATCTCCCTGTCGTGCTGCAGGGCCAAGGGGTGGAACGACTACAGCACTCATGACCGGGAGCAAGCGGTTTGCCCAGAACCCTTGAAGTCAGAAGCAAGACCTTCTCCACTTGCAGCACCACTCCCTGTCACCTCACCAACTTTGAACAACTCTAGAAAGCTCCAAACACTTCCACAAACTTACATAGAGCTAGTAGAAATTAAAAAGCAAGTTACCTGAAAGTTGTTGACGAACCCTTTAAATAGCGCTGGTGGGAACACATGTCCATCTGTGCGAGGTTAACACAGGGCGTTAGTTCCAGCGATAACAACGAAAATAGCAGGGCTTGTGTCAAATCAGCGTTGAACGCCTGGTTCCCGACCCCGAGCCATTTTAACCCAGGTGTGTCTGATGGTCCCGATTCAGCCCCACCTGCAACAGGCGGGACTGGTCTTTAAGGCCCTTAAACAGCACTTATTGGCCTTTATAATCCCATTTTAACAGGCACTTGCCTGTTTAACCCTTTTACCATGTAAAACACGCCTGGTGGGGATCACGCCCGTGAAACCTGGCGTGAGCACTATTGGCTTGCTGACTATCAGCTGCAGGTCAGCCATTAAAGAGGAGATTTGATCAGTCATCATTTGCAGGTGGCAGGACTTTGTTGTTTCAGGCCTGGGGCAACTTTTACCAGGCTTACCCACACCTGTGGAAGGTTGGAGCCTCACACACATCTCCAGTGTGACCTCCTGGGAAACCCCGCTCGCCACCTTCACTCAGCGCTTCCTCAACGGAGGCATATACCAGAAGCATGGGAGCCATTTATTTCCTTCCCTTCTGGGCATTAGATGAGCTCGAACACCAGCCGCGGCACCAGCAGAACCAGGAACAACAGCAGCAGCAACAGGAGCGCCAGGCTGCTGCTCACCCACCTGAAGCTGCACAGGCCAGAAGAGGCCAGTGCTTGGAAGTGGCTTGAGAGCACCTTGCTGCACATCAGGAGGCCATGGGGACCCGTATCTGCACTGGCAGTCCTACTCAGCAGGACTTCCATGAAGGTCTGGTTTCTCTGTTCAATAGATGCCCATCGCTCCTCAAGAGATGTCATTCTATTATGAACACTCATCATGTTTTCCATACCCTGGCGACTTATCTCCTCCATGGAGGTCGCCATCCTTTCCATGGTGATGCGTTCATGCGCCAATGACTCCACAAAGGTTCTGCTCATGTTTGCAATGGACTCCTGCATTCACTCCACACTCACATCGACCCTGGAGACAAAACCTGCCAGAGACTCCTGCATCTGTTCCTGGAGTTCCAGCCCCGCTGATCTTATGGATGGACCCAGAGGCAGAGGGTCGACATTCAGCTGAGCCGAGCTGGCAGAGTCCTCCGACGAGGACTCTCCACTGCTGTCCCTGTCTCCACAATCTGCTGATGCTCACTTGTGAGCTGTGATACACCAGGTGACAACACTACTCTAGGTCCCGAAGGTCCCCCCGAGGTGTGAGTGTCTGCGCTGGTGCTGGGTGCGCTTATTTCTGCTGACGCTGCGCCCTCAGAGGTTGCAGATTCCTCTGAGGAGTCTGGAATCTCAGGCTCTTCCCCCTGCACAGTGGGGATGGGGGCTCTCGATGGTCCTGTGGGGGAGTCAAGGAAAAAGCTAGAGATGTGATGCCAAGGTTACATGCACATTGCATTTTGCAGATGATCATAAGTCCATATGATGTAGCTTCAGAATCATTATCAGCGACTCATGCAATGTCAATGAGAGAGATGGAAAACTATTCTGTCACCAGCTTGCAGGGATGCTCCTGTCTGTCCTTCCCCAACTTCCGCATCTGTATCAGCCCCGACAATCTCCAGGACGGCTTCCTCCCAGGGGGTGAGCTGGGCTAATGAGGGTGGCCCTCCTCCGGTCCTGGCTCGCTCTCTCCTGTTGTGAGCTCTCTTCTCCTGCAATGAGGGAGACAAGTGGAGGTTGAGTGAGAATGAAGGAGTGAGTGCAGAGATTGCATAGCATAGATACTTAGAAGGAGACAAAGATGGAGTGAGGTTGCAAGACCAAGGGCCCTCCCTGTGTGTTGTCAGTTGTGTTCAAAGCATCAGAGTGAGAGGGAGTGTGAGGGCTGCATGGTCGAATAGTTAGGTGAATGTGAGCATAGAAAGAGAGGGAATGGCTAAGGGTGCATGGATGTGAGTGTCTAGTGGGATGTGGAGGAAAAGATTGCTAAAGCTGAGTGCTAGTGAGGAAAGGCAATGGGGATCAGATTGAGGGTGATGGAAACTTCATACTTACTTTTCCAGTGCGATGAAGGTCATGGAATCTTTTCCTGCACTGCATCCAGGTGCACCGTGTGAGCCCCAAGGAGTTGACTTCCCCAGCCACCTGTAGCCACGCAGCCTTGGTCTGACTGGGAGGCCTCTTCCTCCCTGAAGAAGGGAACAGGACCTCCCTGTGGGCCCTAGCCCCATCCAACAATGCCTGCAGTGATGCCTCATCAAATTTAGGCGCAGCTCCTGCCCTCCCGCTGGCCATTGTTCCTGCAGGCTCCTGTGCCATCATAAGGGGAAAGCTTGGAAGCCTGCAGAGGAAGCAAGGCTTGCTGTGGACCTTAAATGCAGCAGCAATGATGATGTCATCGGAGGGGACTTGCAGTCATGAAAAACCCATTTGCAAAGGCTTCCCACATGTTGGAAACCAATTGGCCAATTGAGTTAAAATTGCATCAATCTCACACATCCATTTAGATTCGTGTGGGAATCACGAAATTCGGGGAACCCAACAATTGCCCGCACCTGAGTTAAAATCGACCCCTGAGTGTCTCCGCTTCCACCACTTCCGTTGGCAGCGAGTTCCAGGTCCTCACCACTCGCTGCATAAAAAAGTTTTTGCTCACATCCCCCCTGTATCTCTTGCCCAAAACCTTAAATCTGTGTCCCATAGTCCTTGTACCATCAACTAGTGGGAACAGCCTTCCCCCGTCTAGCCTATCCAAACCCGTCATAATCTTGTACACCTCTATCAAATCACCCCTCAACCTCCTTTGCTCTAATGAAAACAAATCCAGCTTCTCCAACCTGTCCTTGTAACTAAGATCCCCCATCCCTGGAACCATTCTGGTAAATCTCCTCTGCACCCTCTCAAGGGCCTTCACATCCTTCCTAAAATGTGGTGACCAGAACTGGACACAATACTCCAGTTATGGTCGAACCAGCGCTTTATAAAGGTTCAGCATAACTTCTCTACTTTTGTACTCAATACCTCTATTTATGAAGCCCAAGATCCCATATGCTTTGTTAACCACTCTCTCAATATGTCCTGCCACCTTCAGGGACCTATGCACATTAACTCCCAGGTCCCTCTGTCCCTGCACACTCTTTAAAACTGTGCCATTGAGTGTATATTGCCTCTCCCTGTTCCTTCTGCCAAAATGTATCACCTCGCACAGGAATATCAGAAACAAGGATAAATAATGAGAATATTTATTGTAGAGAGTATTCGTAAAGGACAGGGGGATAGATGAGGTGGCATTGCCATGTATATCAGGAACAAGTGGGAGGTAAATGAAGTTGAATCTGTGGGAGGGCAAAGCTACATAATTAATTACTTTGGTTGGACATCGCTAATGTGACAAAATGCAAGGTAACACTGGGGTTATGGTAGAGACCATCAAGTCAGCATAAGCATAAATAGAGGCATTGAGTACAAAAGCAGGACAATTTGCTCCATGAAGAGATAAAATGGGTATCTGAGAACAGGAAAGCTGTTTTAATGGGAGATATAAATCAACAAAACACAAAGTGAGAAAACCCAAATGGTTTAGAGTCTTGAGTTGGTAAATGTAACATATGATTGCTCCATGACCCAATGTGTGAAGGAAAGCGTGAGAGGCAGCGCTCATCTTGACCTGGTATTTGTTTCAGGAAATGGAAGTCATAGCATCTCTGGGAGATAGATACTGCAGACTGATAAAGGGATGATGTGGGATTCAGATACATAAAAGCTCAGGAGCCAAGTACAACAACTTGTGTTTCTATAACGTAGTAAAACGCTTCACAGGATTATTAAAGACAAAAAAATTTGACACCCAGCCACATAAGGAGAAATTAGGGCAGGTGACCAAAAGCTTGGTCAAAGAGGTAGGTTTTAAGGAGTGTCTTAAAGGAGGAGAGGCGGAGAGGTTTTAGGGAGGGAATTCCAGAGCTTAGGGGTCGGGCAACAGAAGGCACGGCCGCCAATGGTTGAGCAACTATAATCAGGGATACTCAAGAGTACATAACTTTAAAAGGGCTAAATTCAGAGAAATGAGGGAACAACTAAAGGAAATAGATTGAAAGGGGATGTTCAATAACACTTCATTAGAGGACTTGTGCTGAGCGTACTGACGATCATATATCTAAAATCAGCAAACTCAGACTGAGAAAATGTATGAGCAAACAAATTAAAAATGACATACAGAGAAACATGACCTCTACATAGGGAAAGAGGAAAGAGTTCTCTGGGATGGATACGGGGACAATGCAAAAACGAGTTAAAAGCATGCTCAGGGGACCAAGAGGGAGCTACATGAATACACAGCTGCTGAAGTAAAACGTGTTAGTGAAACATTCTTCAGTACCACAACGTTAAGAGAAGAGTTGAAACCCATAAAAGAAACAAACGAGCTTGAAACTGAGTAGAATGGGCATATATTCTAGAAGAATGAGATGTTATCTCATTTAAAATGTATACAATTCTTAGAGGGCTTGACAGGGTAGATGCTGAGAGGATGTTTCCCCTGGCTGGGGAGTCTAGAACCAGGGGTCACAGTCTCAGAATAAGGGGTCGGCCATTTAGGCCTGAGATGAGGCAAAATATCTTCAATCATAGGGTTGTGAATCTTTGGAATTCTCTGCCCCAGAGGCCTGTGAATGTTCAGTCGATGAATATATTCAAGACTGAGATCAATAGATTTGAATAAGTGATGTAGGGCTAGGGCGAGAGAGTGGAGTTCAGGTAGAAGTTCAGCCATACTACTACTTTCGTATGACGGGAAAAGCTTATTATGGGATGTCTAGTTTGGCTCTCCATTCGATGGCCTCCTGAGATGCTGAGTGTAGAAATGAGGTGCCTCCCACAACAGATCTCAGTGGGCAGGTCGATGTGATGTGTTCCATGGTCTGGGACTCATGGCCACAGTCGCACTTTGGGTCGTCCCTTATCTTCCACTTGTGGAGCACGTGGCCACGTCGTCCATGCCCTGTGTAGATTCGGTTGAGAGCTGAATTTATTGAATGGCGGAGCAGGCTCGAGGGGCAGTATGGCCTACTCCTGCTTCTATTTCTAATGTTCTTATAGCCTCGGGATTAGGGGTTGGCCATTTAGGACTGAGATGAGAAAATTCTTCACTACCCCAGTGGGCTGTGGATGCCCAGTCATTGAGTACATTCACAACTGAGATCGAGAGATTTCTGGGCACTAGGGGAATCAAGGGATATGGGGATCGGGCGGGAAAGCGGAGTTGATGTAGAAGTTCAGCCAGGATCTTATCGAATGGCGGAGCAGGTTCGAGGGGCCGTGTGGTCTACTCCCACTCCTATTTCTCAAGCATAATATAGTAATTGTCCTGAGTGATTACATCTCACTTGGGAAGATATGAGCAAACAGAGTTAATCAAAGTAGAATTAATAACTTTGATATAATTAGATCCAAGTCCTGGACAAGCTTACAGGGCTCAGTAAAAAATAACTTCCCAGCGATAGATATTTATCCCAGAATGCTGCGACACTGGGGTGGTGACTTGTGAGGCAGTGACAATCATGAGGTACCAGTAGATTGGAAATAGGTGTTAATATGGTGGAAATATTCAAAGAAATGGGACAAAATGAACATGGGCAATTACAGACCCATTGCTTTAATTCTGTGTACATAATAGAATCGGTTATCAGAAATAAACTTGATTATAAGAATAGGATCGATAGATGGCTGAAGGAAAAGGGGATAACGATATGGGAACTGGGTGGACACATGAGATTAGGACTACTGTTTGTGTGGATTACAAACACCAACACAATCTGATTGAGCAAACAGCCTGTTTATGTATTGCCATTTCAATGTATTTCTTTGTAATATGTACAACAGTAACTTGGTAAACAGCAGTCAGCATGACTTCAGATAGGGAAGATCGTGCCTAGTCAACCTCCTAGACTTTCTTGAAGTGACCATCCAAGTGGACAGTGAGAAACTCTATGGCCATGATTTTGCTCACCTCGGCGGGTCCGTGATGGGTCCCGACCCTACTGCTGTCTTCATCCCAGCCTCTGAAATTATTTTCCCCTGATTGGGCTTGTTAAGCCCGCCCAGCGAGTTTCCCGGTCAATTAGACGAAGCGGGTCTGGTGACGTCATTTGATGAAACGTCATCAGCCAGTTTCCTTAAAGGGACCATGGCCAACTTTATTTTGACATTTGTGTTGTCAGTGTTCTACAGCATTGAGGTGCTGCAAACACTGACAATCACTGCACAGAGGTGTAGGGCTGCACCCAGGCTCTCCCTCCATATGCTTATGGAGGGAGTCACAGCACGCAGGGAGGTCCTCTTCCCTTCCCATGGGCAGAAGAGACCTCCCCAGGAGATCAACGCAGCCTGGTTGCTCATTGCACAGGAGGGCACAAGTAGGGACGTGGTCAGGAGGACCTGGGTGCAGTGCAGCAAACATTTCAATGATCTCAGTCAGTCATGAAACGTTAGTACAAAGCCACACTCAACCTCATCCTGCTGTGCTTCTCATCACATCCCCATCACTCTGCTTTCCCTATCCTACTCCTGCACATCCTTACTCACACCAACTTACCTTGCACCTCTACCCATCCCTCTCTATCTACATTATCACACCCCCATCTCACTAGCTACTAGGTGTTTTATCCAATGTTCATGTAAAGTTTCTGTTAATGTGGTGTCAAACATTGAAACCTTTATTTTCAACACTTTGCGTTCTTGGACAGATTTGTGTGCACCTTTGGAAGTGGCTTAGTGAGTTGCAGTGAATGGTGAGACATAACAGTACCCCCCGCAATGGTCAGGTGTGCGAAAGGAATGGCTTGGGCATTGTAGAGATGCTTTATGTTGTTGGTGTGAGGTGGTGCCAACCTAGTGCATCATGTGGCAGCCAGGGTGTACAGCGTCAAGTGAAGCAAATGTGGCCATGGTGAGGCCATCCCTGGCCTCCCGGGCAGCAATGTGCTCGGGTGCTGATGCCCTGTGTCCTGTGCAGCATCAGTTGATTGTGGAGAAGGTTGGTGTTGTTGGTGCTGCTGGTGTGCCTGGTGCTGCTGGTGTTGGGGCTGATCGTGATGGGATTCTGAGGACCAAGGTGAGAGAGTATAAAGGGCACCCATGCTGATGGAATAGATGGCAGGTGAACTAGAGATGACAGAAGCGATCTGTCAATGGTGAGAGAGGTAATGAGGTCAGACTGGATGGAGACCTGTGTAAAGACTTGAAGCATGGTGAATCTGTTGTGAGAATGCAGTGAGGAAGAGCTTGTGGCTGAGGGAAGATATCTCTGTAGGCTGGGAGCTTTTACTTTACATTTGAAGCTGTCAACTCAACAGCTGATTCAATGGCCACTGAACGCCCACCACAGCTTGACAGACATGATCCCTGAGCAGCGAGGACCCTGTGGGCGAGCACGTAAAATCAAAAGGTGAGCTCAATCATCTCTAAACAAGGTCATAATGACCTGAATTGGGTCCCCCGCCGCTGCGTGTCGGGTCTGCTCAGCGCTGACAGACCCAACATCAGGGAAAGGCGCCTGGCGGCGAGTTCACAGCGGGAAAAAAAAAACAATTTCCCACCCAACCCACCACCGATCGAGTCCGCTGACCCCCCGGATACTCCAGCCCTTTGTTGTGGTGTACCTAGATTTTGAAAAGGCATTTGACAAAGTTCTACATGAAAGGTTACAAAGATATGAGGATTCAGGATAAACCTTGGCAATAGAGAAGAAACGGACTTAAGGATGGTGCTTGTTAGAGCTGTTATGTCAGGGTGTGGGGAATTTCTGATTTATGTACCCCAGTGCTCAATGTTACGACTGCTACTGGCCTCAAAATGCCAAAGTGGATTTCTAATGGATCTCTGAATCAGGGCTGGAAAATGAGCAGGACTTGTTTCATACCATGATTGTTCTGTCCTACCATTTTCCAGCAGAGCGATGGTTGGTAAATTTTCTTCAAAGGACAGTTTCTGGGCTACCCCGGAATTCCAGCCAGCATGTCTCATACGGCCTGAGCAGAGCTCTCACCAGCTGAGAGCTGACATGTCCCATTGAGACTTCTTGAAATAATCCAGGCCTTAGTCAGACTAAGGTAATCAAAAGTAAGACAAGAGCACACCAGTTCACTCTAGTAAAACACAAATTTCAGGCTGATATCATACAAAGAGCTATCAACACTTGCAATGGACTTCCAAACAGAATAGTGGAAGCAAAGACCCTGAAATCATTTAAGAAACAATTGGATGCTGCAATTGGGGGATTGAATAGATGAATTAAAATGATGGAATGGCTTTCTTCATCTGTAATTATCTTATGATTTGTCACAAGTTGCGGGTTGTTGATAGTCCAGTTCATCGAGACCCACTGATTTTTGGTGATGAACTCTTCGATCTTCATTAAAACTCATGGTCAGCAGAATTATCGAGGAAGGTTTGACATGTGAGGAGGACACAAAGAGCCTGCGAAGGGATATAGACAGGTTAAGTGAGTGGGCAGTAAGGTGGCAGATGGAGTATAATGTGGGGA
The DNA here is from genome assembly GCF_052327205.1 of Somniosus microcephalus. Taxonomy (NCBI): domain Eukaryota; kingdom Metazoa; phylum Chordata; class Chondrichthyes; order Squaliformes; family Somniosidae; genus Somniosus; species Somniosus microcephalus. The sequence continues at coordinate 270,993,582 of NC_140993.1, forward strand.
AATGTGAGGTTATTCACTTTGGTAGGAAGGATAGAAAAACAGAATATTTTTTAAATGGTAAGAAACTATTAAATATTGGAGTTCAGAGAAATGTAGGTGTCCTTATACAGGAAACTCAGAGAGTTAGCATGCAGGTACAGCAAACAATAAGGAAGGCAACTGGTATGTTGGCCTTTATTGCAAGGGGGTTGAAGTACAAGAGTAAGGAAGTCTTGCTACAATTGTACAGGGCCTTGGTGAGACCACACCGGGAGTACTGTGCACAGTTCTGGTCTCCTTATCTGAGGAAGGACATACTTGCCTTGGAGGCGGTGCAACGAAGGTTCACTGGATTGATTCCTGGGACGGGAGGGTTGTCCTATGAGCAGAGATTGAGTAGATTGGGCCGATACTCTCTGGAGTTTAAAAGAATGAGAGGTGATCTCTGAGGAGGATTGACAGGGTAGATGTTACTTCCTCTGGCTGGAGTGTCTAGAACTAGGGGTCATAGTCTCAGGGTAAGGGGTCAGGCATTTAACACTGAGATGAGGAGGGATTTTTTTCTCTCAGAGGGTTGTGAATCTTTGGAATCTCTACCCCCAAAGGGTTTTGGATGCTGAGTCGTTGAGTATATTCAAGATAGAGATCGATAGATTTTTGGATATTAAGCGAATCAAGGGATATGGGGGATTGGGCGGGAAAGTGGAGTTGAGGTCGATGATCAGCCATGATCCTATTGAATGGCGGAGCAGGCTCGAGGGGCCGAATGGCCGACTCCTGCTCCTAATTCTTATGTTCTTATGATATTGTGATAAAATTTGTGTACTTCTGCAGTCTCAGATCTTAGGGCTCGAATTTCTCACTTTATGATAATAGAAATTATTATTTTACTTCCCATTGTGAGTTTTGTTTTCTCAGAACCCAATCCCTAATTGACTTGTATTCTAAATGTACCTACCCAGAATTTGTCACTTTCCTGTTGTGCACATTATTCCTCCAGTCTCAGTCCTGACCTGTAACTCTCAGAACTCAAATTATGAACCGTTTGTTGTATTCCCGAGGCGACCCGCTGAAATGTCATTGTAATCTATTACAGAATGTCACTCTACTTCCATTTATGAGTTGTGTCTACGCAAAAAACTGAATAGTTTGTTATCCTGTCAAATGTTTTAGAATAGGATAAGCAGAAAGGAAAAAAAAACTGCAGATGCTGGAAATCTGAAACAAGAGAAAATGCGAGAAAGCCTCAGCAGGTCCGGTCCGGGAGTGCCTGCGGAGAGAGCAAAGCACTTGAGGTTTTTGGGTGTGGACTTTTATCAACACTCAACGTTTTTTTTGAAGCTTCCAGTCCTTGATACGTGGGAGAAAACAATAATAGCACGCTTCTGTTCTCTCCGCAGATGCTGCCGGACCTGCTGAATGTTTCCAGCAGTTTCTGCTCTTGTGTTTTGGATGTAGAAACTGGGCCTCAGCACGCCTGCTTTACAGGGGTAGAAATGGGTGTAACAAGAGCCAATTTCGGGAGCTAATGTGCTAACATAGAAACAGAAGACAGGAGCAGAAGTAGGCCATTCGGCCCCTCGAGCCCGCTCCGCCATTCAATGAGATCATGGCTGATCATCCAAATTCAGTACCCTGTCCCTGCATACTCCCCATATCCCTTGATCCCTTTAGCCTCAAGAAATATATCCAACTCCTTCTTGAATATATTTAATGAATTGGCCTCAACTGCCTTGTGTGGTAGAGAATTCCACAGGTTCACCACTCTCTGTGTGAAGAAATTCCTCCTTATCTCTGTCCTAAATGGCTTACCCCTTATCCTTAGACTGTGACCCCTGGTTCTGGACTTCCCCGCCATCGGGAACAGCCTTCCTGCATCTAGTCTGTCTAGTCCTGTTAGAATTTTATAAGTTTCAATGAGATCCCCTCTCATTCTTCTAAACTCCAGCGAATATAAGCCCAATCGACCCAATCTGCACATAAATTACGCCTCAAAGACGACCAACCCGATGTTGGGTCAGGCCAGTTTTTTTAGGAGCTCCTGGCAGTCGCCTAAAACAAGCATTTTGCCCTTTGCAAATGTACGTGAGAGGCCCAACACCTCCAGAGATCCCCTTGCTGAAACTGGATAGTGATGAGCGAAGCAGTAGCCGGGCCTGCTCTGCTCAGGATTCTTCGGAGGTTAGGGTTTAAAAATAAGGTTAAAAAAATTGGTGGAGTGGGGCCGGCAGTAGTCGGCGTGCTCCCCTGTTGCCACTTTATTTGTGATGCCCCAGCCCACCCCCTGTTGCTGCTGCGCCCATCCTCCCAGGACATTCCCTTTTATGTTAGCCACCAATCTATTTGCATACTGCCTCTTTGCCCCTCTTATTTCCTTTTTCACTTCTACTCTATACGTTTTATACTCAGCCTGATTCTCCCTAGTATTATCAAGTTTACATCTGTCATATGCCCCCTTTTTTTGCTTTATCCTACTCTCTAACTCCTTTGTCATCAAGGAGCTCTGGCTTTGGTTGCCCTCCCTTTCCCCCTTGTAGGAATGTACCTAGACTGTACCCAAACCACCTCCTCTTTAAAAGACACCCATTGCTCCATTACATCATTGCCGCCAGTCTTTGACTCCGATTTACCTGGGCCAGGTCCCTCCTCAATTTGCTGAAATTAGACCTCCTCCAGTTAAGTATTTTTACTCTAGATTGCTCCTTGTCCTTTCCATAACTAACCTAAACCTTATGATAGTATGATCACTATTCCCGAGATGCTCTCCAACTGTGACATTCTCTACAAAAGCAAAATACTGCAGGTGCTGGAAATCTGAAATAAAAACCGAAAATGCTGGAAGCACTCAGCAGGTCAGGCACCATCAGTGGAGAGAGAAACAGGGTTAGCGTTTCAGGTCGATGAGCCTTCGTCAGAACTGGACAAAGGTAGAGATGTAGCAGGTTTTATGCAGGCACAGAGGCTCGGAAGGGGGGGGAAAGAACAAAAGGGAAGGGCTGCGATAGGGTGGAAGGCAGGAGAGATTAAATGACAAAAGGGATGATAATGCAAGACAAAAGGAGTTGGTAATGGGACAAGAAAAGAAACAAAAGATGGGTCCAGTAGGAGGTGTAAATGACCACAGCAGAATCATCACCAACAGCTGCTGTCCGAAACAATGAAACAATGGTTATGATCGCTGTTTCACCTGCAAGGAATGTATGAGGCCCTGGAGAGTGAGAAGGGAGGAGGTAAAAGGGCAGGTGTTGCATCTCCTGCACTTACACTGTGCTTTGGGAAGGGGAAGGGAAGGGGTGAAACAGTGATTTACTTGTACTTCTTTCAATTTAGTTTACTGTATTCGCTGCTCAATATGCAGTCTCCTCTACATTGGGGAGACCAAACACAGCTTTGCGGAAAACCTCCATTCAGTCCGCAAGCATGACCATGAGCTTCCAGTCGTTTGTCATTTTAACTCTCCGTCTCACTCCCACCCTGACCTCGGCCTCCTACACTGTTCTAATGAAGCTCAATGAAAGTTCATGAAATAGAATTTCACCTTTCAATTAGGCACTTACAGCCTTCCAGACTCAACACTGAATTCAACAATTTCAGACCATAACCACTGCCCCCATTTTTGCAGTCAGCAGCTGTCGGTAATGATTCTGCTGTGGTCATTTACAGCTCCACCAGACCCTTCTTGTGTTTCTTTTCTTAACACCCCCTTTTGCCTTGCACCATCATCCCTTTTGTCATTTAATCTCTCCTGCCTTCCACCCTATCACAGACCTTCCCTTTTGTTCTTTCCTCCCCTCTTTCCCTGCCCCTGTACTTGCTCAAAACTTGCTTAAAATCCCTAACATTTTCCAGTTCTGATGAAAGGTCATCGACCTGAAATGTTAACTCTGTTTCTCTCTCCACAGATGCTGCCCGATCTGCTGAGTATTTCCAGTATTTTCCGTTTTTATTTTATATATGAAAAAAAATATTTCTGACCCGACACAAAAACCTCTACTAGGTATTTGAAGGCATGTCAAGGTGTCTCAGCACTATGGCTGAGAGTGTGGACTCTGCACCCAGTCTCTGTGGTGTCATCTTGCATGGCATCACCACTCTGCAGTCTACCTTGGATTGTGTGGTTACCTCCAAGGACGCTGCGAGATTGATGGATCAAATGGACAGGGGCTTTGAAGGGGGTTTGCCATCTACTGCAGCCTGCTCTCCCACAGATCAATGGAAGCAATGAGCTCCAGCCCCAAGGGAGGGGCAGTGGCATGATGGGAGAAGTACTTGCAGCGTTCAGCCACTAAGAACGGGAATATGCCAGTGACCTCTCCATCTTTCACAGCAAGAATACAGTGCCTCCCCATGAGGGATCGTGAGGTGCTTCAGGTTAACAATGCCCCTTTGATAGTCTGCTTCTCGTGGGGCATTGTGTGCCTTTTTTTATTTGCAACAAGAATGAGAAAAGTAGGAAAAGGCTCGCAGTTGAGTGTGTGCCAAGTGGCATGGCAGAGTTGAAGTAGGAGTGGTGGTTAAAGTAGAGGAAGGTGATTTAGGATTGTGAAAGCAAGAAATCACTGTTAAGGAGATGGATAGCCATGCTGTAAAATCCCATGTTTGTGTCCCCCTTATCCAGCGTGCAGAGTGTATTGTGAAGAGTGAGTTGAATAGCTGTCACTTTTAGAGAGTGAAGTGTATGCTGGTGCCCAGGGTGCCCGAGCAAGAAAAGAGAGAGTGTCGGTGTGTTAGCTTGCCTGCCCGAATCAGGTCGTTGTACTTTTTTCGGCGCTGGTCCGCAGTCCTGAGGCTAAGAGAGGGGGCTCGCGTGCCACTGCCACCTCTCACTGCATGGCATGATTGACATTTCTGGGAGGTTTCCTGCATCCAGCAGCCTATGTCACCTGAATCTAATTAAATTCAAGAGGGTTTGCAGGTCCTTTTGCAGGAAGTTGTGGCGGCATCATGTCTCACTCTGTGCCGAGCCCCTGGTCCCTTGTTTAGCTGTGTACCAGCTGCTCTTGTGTTAGGCACCCTTAATGAGTGGCACAAAACATAAGAACATAAGAAATAGGAGCAGGAGTAGGCCAATCGGCCCCTCGAGCCTGCTCCGCCATTCAATAAGATCATGGCTGATCTGATCCTAACCGCCAATCTACTATCACAGAACCATCTCCTGAATCTAACAGAATTAGACACATGAAATAGGAGCAGGATCAGGCTACACGGCCCCTGGGCCTGCTCCGCTACCCCACAGGGCCATGACCGATCCGAACCTAGACTCATGTCCAAATTCCTGCCCGCTCCCCGTAACCCTTAATTCCCTTTACTTCTAGGAAACTGTCTATTTCTGTTTTAAATTTATGTAATGATGTAGCTTCTACAGCTTTTTGGGGCAGCATATTCCATGGACCTACCACCCTCTGAGTGAAGTAGTTCCTCCTCATCTCAGTTTTGAAAGAGCAGCCCCTTATTCTAAGACTATGCCCCCTAGTTCTAGTTCCACCCATCATCGGGAACATCCTCCCTGCATCCACCCGATCCAACCCCTTCACAATCTTATATGTTTCAATAAGATCGCCTCTCATTCTTCTGAACTCCAATGAGTAGAGTCCCAATCTACTCAACCTCTCCTCATATGCCCATCCCCTCATCCCCGGGATTAACCGAGTGAACCTTCTTTGTACTGACTCGAGAGCAAGTATGTCCTTTCTTAAGTATGGACACCAAAACTGTACGCAGTATTCCAGGTGCGGTCTAAGAACATAAGAAATAGGAGCAGGAGTAGGTCAATCGGCCCCAGCAATGAGACATCCAGTCATGCCAGCTGACAGACAAGTGAGCAAACCAAACACTGTTCCTTACTCACTTACTGCTCCCCCTGACTGTTGCTGCAATCTTTAATCAGAACTGGCGTTTTAAAGGCTGCACTCTAATTTCCATGCAGCCAAGTGCCTTACTCCTCTTTTCACAGGATCATAGAACACAGAAGGAGGCCGTTCATTCATTCATCCCCTCGTGCGTGTGCCGGCTCTCTGAAAGAGCCACAAATTAGGCCCACTACCCTGCTCTTTCCCCATATCCGTGCAATGATTTTCCTCGTTAAGTATTGAATCTGCTTCCATCACCCTTTCAGGCAATGCATTCCACATCACAAGGTAGGTGCCGAGAGGATGTTTCCCCTCGTGGGGAAATCTAGAACTCCGGGGGCACAGTCTCAGAATAAAGGGTCGCCCTTTTAGAACTGAGATGAGGAGGAATTTCTTCTCTCTGAGGGTCGTAAATCTGTGGAATTCTCTGCCCCAGAGAGCTGTGGAGGCTGGGTCATTAAATACGTTTAAGGTGGAGATAGACAGATTTTTGCAAGATAAGGGAGTGAAGGGTTATGGGGAGCGGGCTGGGAAGTGGCTTTGAGCCCAAGATCAGCCATGATCTAATTGAATGGCGGAGCAGACGCGAGGGGCTGAGTGACCGATTCCTGCTCCTATTTCTTATGTTCTTATAACAACTCACTGAGTTAAAAAAAAATTCTCATCTCTCCCTTAATTTTTTTGTCAGTTTGATACCTGTTCTTTTGGTTACCAACCTTCTTGCCAGTGAAAACAGTTTGTCCCTATCTACGCTATCAAAACCCCATATAATTTTAAACATCTTTTGACAGGAATCTTGACATTCATGTGGAAATGACTTATGAAATAATACTGGGCGGCCTGCTGATGGCGCTGTCCAGGGAGAGTATAAATACTCAGGCACAGGCCCAGCTTGCTCAGGACATTCTTTAACAGGAACTAGTGAAGGACACAGCTAGACCTCCATGTTGTAAAACAGTTGATTAAAGCTTTGTTTAACGCTTAGACCAAGTGCCTAGTAGTTTTCTTACATCACCTTTATTAAATCTCCCCTTAACCTTCTCTGGTCTAAGGAGAACAATCCCAGCTTCTCCAGTCTCTCCAGACAACTGAAACCCCTCATCCCTGGTGTCATTTTGGTCAGTCTGCTCTGTACACTGTCCGAGGCCTCCTCACATCCTTTCTAAATGGGTTTCATGCCAATCATTACTCCAGTGGATATTAACGAGTTGATCCAGGAAATTCTGGCGTATATACCTCTCCAGACCATCAGCAGTCATAGCTCTTTTTTCCATTAGTGTAAAAGTATTTCAAATCACCAGGTGAAAAATTGGGTCATTATAAAATGGTATTTGCTCCAACTCTCAGTGAATAATGCCACGGGAGACCTGCTATGAATTCTGTAATATATATTTAAATTGCAATATCTCTCATAATGACTGAATCTGAATGGTATTATTTGAATTAGTTGGACTATTTCTAAAAGGACAATGGCATAATGATCTTTGATATGTTTATTTATATGTAAATTCATTCAGTACTTTGAAAATGATGGGATATAAGAGGTGATTCTAGACTCTAGGGCCGTGATTCTCCCTAACTTTGCGGGTCCGTGGCGGGCAACATCGGTGGCGGGACTTGGCCCTGGTGCTGGCTCCATCCCAGCCTCCGACATGACTTTCTGATGATTGGGCTTGTTGAGCCCGCCCAGCGAGGTTCCCGGCCAATTGAAGGAAGCGGGTCGGATGGCGTGCGTCATTAGCCGGTTTCCTTAAAGGGACCATGTCCAAATTTACTTTCACATTTGTGCTGTCAGTGTTCTACAGCATTGAGGTGCTGCAAACACTGACAGTCACTGCACAGAGGTGCGTGGCTGCACCCAGGCTCTTCCATATGCTTATGGAGGGAGTCACAGCACGCAGGGAGGTCCTCTTTCCTTCCAATGGGCGGAAGAGACCTCCCCAGGAGACCAATGTAGCCTGGCTGCATATTGCACAGGAGGACACAAGCAGGGATATCATCAGGAGGACCAGGCTGCAGTGGCGCAAACCTTTCAATGATCTCAGTAGATCACAAAATGTTACTACAAAGCCACACTCAACCTCATCCTGCTGTGCCTCTCATCACATCCCCTTCACTCTGCCTTCCCTACCCTACTCCTGCACATCCTTACTCACACCAACTTACCTTGCACCTCCACCCATCTCTATCTATCGACATTATCACTTCCCCATCATACGCACCCTCATCCTACTGCAATCATACCAACTAACAGCACACAAGGGTAGGCACTTGTGTGTTTTAGCCAATGTTCATGTGAAGTTTCTGTTAATGTGCTGTCAAACATTGAAATCTTTATTTTCAACACTTTGCTTTCTTGGACAGATTTGTGTGCACCTTTGGAAGTGACTTAGTAAGTTGCAGTGAATGGTGCGACATAACGTTACCCCCCTGCAATGGTGATGAGTGTGAAAGGAATTGCTTGGACATTGTCGGGATGCTTTATGGTGTTGGTGTGGGGTGGTGCTAACCTGGCGCATCATGTGGCAGCCAAGGTGTACAGCGTCAAGTGAAGTAAATCTGGAGATGGTGAGGCCATTGCTGGTGTCCTGGGCAGCAATGTGGTCTGGTCCTGATGCCCTGTGTTCTGTGCAGCATCAGTTGACTGCGGAGAAGGTTGGTGTTGATGTTGGTGCTGCTGGTGTGGTGGGAGAGGTCAATGGTGGGAGAGGTAATGAGGTCAGAATGCATGCAGACTCTTGAATCTCTAGTGGAAATGCAGTTTAGAGATGCTAGTGCTTAAGGGAAGATATCTGAATCAGCTGGGAGCTTTGAGTTGACATTTGAAGCTGTCAACGCATCAGCTGATTCAATGGCAATTGACCTCCCGCCTCAGCTTCACAGACAGGGTCTAGGCATAGCGGGAAACCCGGGGGAGACCTGTGAAAGTTAAAAAACTGGGGGGAAAAAAGCATTGTTAAGTGGCTGTAAACAAGCCACTAATGATTTGAATTGGGTCCCCCGCCGCTGCCTGGTGGCTCTGCTCAGCGCTGGCAGACCCAACATCGGGAAACGCAGGTATGCGCGTTTCGACAGCGGGTTCCTGGCTCGCTGTCAATCATTTTAAATTTCACAGCTGACCCGCCACCCATCCCGTCCGCTGAGCACTGGCAAAATTGCGGCCTAGCTCTTCCAATGGAAAGTGACGATCACAGGGAGTCCCTCTCAATATCGCAAAAACAGCAGAAAATCACTGCCTGTGCCATTTCCCAAAATGCACTCTGACGTAATAAAACTCACTACGCACTTGGTTCGAGTATAAAGCAAGGCTTTAATCAACTTGTTTCAGAACATGGAGGTCTAGTTGTACTTCACTAGTTCCTGTCTTACAAAATGTCCCTGAGCAAGCTGGGCCCACGCCCGAGTATTTATACTCCTTGGATGGCGCCACCAGCTGGCCGTCCAGTGTTATTTCATGAGTCGTTTCTTCATGATGATGAGATTTATAACACACTCCCCACTAGAAATACCTCCCATAATCAATTATTGTTCAGCTTAACATTCTCAGCTGCCAGCGCTGCCTCTAATGTTCTCCACAGAACTTTCTCACATCCAGATTTCCTCAAGCTGAGAAGCATAGTACTAACCTGTTGCTGCCTTCCTTCCCTCTCAGCTCCTCTCACTCTGGACTGGAATAAGACACTGACAGGCATTTGTTTTCTTTCTCTTGCAGGGGCAGAAGTGCAGCCTGGCCCTGGAAACTAGGCCCGTCATGCTAGCTCAGCTTCTTCACTTGTTCTGCAAGGACCAACCCACAGGGAAAGGCTTGAACAGTGTTTCAAGTGCTGACTCTTCCCATTGGCCAGTTTACAAAGGACTAAAATCTCTCGGCACTGGATCTTTTATTGGCTTATGTTCTTCATTTTCTGTTTTAAAATGACCTTTTTTTTTTACACAGGTTGAATGCAAAAATAGTTCTGGAAGTTTTTATTTTGACAGATATGGGCCCCAGGCCTCCGATAATAAGAGCTGGTGCTGGTGTTGTACAGCATAATCCTAACAGGGGGATCTGAGGCCTTACAAATGGATGTTCTAACGCTGTATAACAAATATTTGTTGAAGGACATCTTGCTACTACAGCACAAGGATGGAAGTACGGATGCCATCAAGTGACATGTTTATTATTTTGAATTGTGCTTTTTTTTTGCATCCCACCCCTCAAACTTCATTAAACTGCAACTGTGTGACATGCAGTTATCAGCTTCTAATGGAACCTCTGTTCATCCAATAGCACCAACAACCTGCCGCCTCTTTATGCAGTCAGTGCAATTTGATTCACTCTATTGACTTGTGTGGTTCTACTGAATCTTTCTGCAATCTGGTTGGTGTGCTCTCTTTAACAGTAAACCTGCCAACTACATATCCGTTCCATCACCAACACCGCCTACTTCCACCTCCGATTCTGCTCCTGCCTCAGCTCATCTGCTGCTGAAACCCTCATCCAAGCCGTTGTTACCTCTAGACTTGACTATTCCAATTCTTTCTGGGCCGGCCTCCCACCTTCCACCCTCTGTAAATTTGAGCTTATCCGAACCTCTGCTGCCGTTACCCAAACTCGCGCCAAAGTCCCGTCCACCCATCACCCCTGCGCTCGCTAATCTACATTGACTCCTGGTCAGGCAACAGCTCAATTTTAAAATTCTCATCATGTCTTCAGATCCCTCCATGGCTTCACCCCTCCCTATCTCTGTAACTTCCTCCAGCCCTACAACCCTTTGAGATCTCTGCGCTCCTCCAATTCTGGCCTCTTGCGCTTCCCTGATTTTAATCACTCCACCGTTCAGCTGCCTAGGCCTAACGCTCTGGAATTCCCTCCCTGAACCTCTCTACCTCTCTCTCCCTCTTTAAGATGCTCCTTAAAACCTACCTTTTTGACCAAGCTTTTGGTCATCTGCCCCAATATCTCCTTATGGGGCTCGGCGTCAAATTTTGTTTGATAACACTCCTGCAAAGCACCTTGGGACGTTTTACTACATGAAATGCGCTATGCAAGTTATTGTTCATACACAATGTTTTGTAGAGACACCACACTTTCATTAATTCTGTCTGATAGCGGTATGCAGTGTCAAATTTATTATTCATTTCAACTATCTATATTACAGCAGTAGAGGATTAGATTAATTTCCACATTTCCAATTTTACAAAACTTTTAACTAAATATGGTGATTATAAGGTGTTGAACTTTGTCCAATAGTAATTACAGGCACTTCTCAACTAAGCAGACTTGCAAAAATATTTTATTTATATCTGAACCAGCAGCCAGGAATAACTCAATGTTAAATTATCAGTTTGGCACATTGCACACCCTAATCTGTCACTAGCATGGTCGCCTCAGATCATGCTATGTGAAACATATTTCAGCTGAATCAATGTAAATCATTGATTCATTTGAAACATTGCGATATTAGCAAGTGCCTGAGTTGTACATGTTGATTTATGTGACTTTAAGGGCCTCCTGTAATAAAAGCAGTTGTAGGAACGGAGGTTCCTATCGAAAAGACTGAGTTCGACTCAGGCAATTAAAACAATGAACTTTAATGGAACAAAACAGGTTTTAACTAGAAACTGCTGGAATACATCGAATACAGGTCTGCTCCCCTTGAAGGCTCCACGAGGACTGATCCTCTGGTCAGAAAGCTGACGTCGTGACGTCATCACGTTCTTCCCGCCATTGGGGAATCACGTGACCAACGGCATGATGTCATCACGTTGAAACTGCGCTGTAAAGGTAACTAGACATTGTACAGTCAAACAGTGTAATTAAAGGTACAGGCACAGACAGTAACTACATTGTTGTTAAAGGAATTATGTACAACCGCTCCGAGTCCTTTGGTGGCTCCGCCACACAGTCACAGAAACTCTAAACGCAGTCGACGCTGTCCTAATGCAGAGGTGTGCAAGCCTTTGTCTTTGTGTATTGCATCAATCGACCATGGAGCCTTGGGGGCAAGCTGTACAGTTTAAATCCTTGTTCCTATTAATGTGGAAAAAAACCTCAAATTGCTGATGCTAACAGATGTTGTCATTGAGGATTTATCCACTAATGAGGCAACAGAACCCAGAGTAGCTCTTTCCAAGCTTCTAGAATTCAAACTAGACAAACCACGAAATAAGGAATATAAAATAAAACCAGGAAATGCTGAAAACACTCATTAATTCTATCTGATAGCGGTATGCAGTGTCAAATTTATTATTCATTTCAACTATCTATATTACAGCAGTAGAGGATTACATTAATTTCCACATTTCCAATTTTACAAAACTTTTAACTAAATATGGTGATTATAAGGTGTTGAACTTTGTCCAATAGTAATTACAGGCACTTCTCAACTGAGCAGGTCAGGTAGCATCTGTGGAGAGAGGCAGAAGAAATATAAACTCAGTTGGACTGAGTTTCTGGGCTTTGAGGCTGCATTGCCAGGGATCAGGAGAACCTAGGGCTGCAAGTTGCACACTCCTACTATTATTGCCCTCATTATCAGGAGCACCACAATCCCGGTCACACAGCTACACTTACTCCAACGAATGTCAGGGCTAAGGGGTCACAGTGTAATATTAAAATAATTCTGTCTGAGTCAGTTTTACACACGAATCTTTAGCCAGAACTGGCTTTTTTAAATTTTGGAATGACCCAACTATACTTTCCTTTACCTGTTGGCATTTGAGTATTGTGCTGGCTCTGGGAATTATTCTCGGTTTCTTCTGTCCCTTGATTCTAACAAGCACAGAATCTGCCTGAGGCTACAGACTATTCCCGAGAAGGGCTTATAAACATGAGTCATCAATACAAACAAAATTGTCGAGTTAATACGTGAGATTTACCTAAGCCTTTAATCCACTGCATTTCAGTTAAGGTTTGATCAAGGTTTAGATTAATCATAATGAAATATTGATGAGTCAATGTCATCTAATTGGATGGCTTTATAGCACCACAGGGTAGAAATTCTGCTCAGTGATGTTTACGTTTGAAGCCTCGATGTACGCGCATGACAGTGCTGTGTGTGCAGATATTTTAAGTTGGTTAATCTCTCCCTGTGCAACAGTGGCACACACAGGAATATGGTACAACAACAACTGCAACTTGCATTTATCTAGCACCTTTAACGTAGTAAAACATCTCGAGATGCTTCACAGGAGCAATTATCAAACAAATTTGACACCGAGCCACATTAAGGAGAGATTAGGACAGATGACCATAAACTCAGTAAAAGAGAGAGGTTTTACAGGAGAAAGGGGCCTCGGAGGGGTAAAGAGAAAAGACGGAAAAAAAGGGGGGAAAAGGTGATAGGCTTGGGTTAAGTGTTTTAGGCACTCATAATTAGTCTTGCTGATCAGAATTCCTATCCTCAGATCTCTGTACTAAGATTATAGCTTTGCTTAACGTTCAATGTATACAGGTTGATTTCCTGATCTTGTTCTCACGGCGGACAGCCTCGCTTGCGAGAAACATGTATTGGAAATATCAATTAACGATCGCAAAATCATGCACGTTGTGCACCTGAATTGCCAGGCGTGAGAAATTCCTTACCATGCGAACAAAGTTGAAAAATGACTCCTCTAAATTTTTCACTGGAACTGATCCAAAAATGTCTTGTTTTTAAGAATAGTTTGGTGCATTCTTGTTAATCAATCGGTATGGAGTGTAGATGTAGACTGATTAGCACAGCCCAGTACGGTCCTGCTTTTGGGATAGTGAATGAGTCTCATGGTGTCACTGGGCTTTCTCAGCTGTAAGACCGACTGCATCTTTGCTACCGGAGACAAAATTAGGTTATGAGGTAAGGGGGGGACAGGATTGATCTTTACAGAGGTTGAGTTTGCAAAAAGTGAGAAGTTACCAGAACGAAAAGATGGATTCACTGCGAGAGCAAGAAATGTGTTTGACACTGATGTAGCTGTTCATTTGGAGTCTTTACAATCTCGGTAAGGTTTGATGAATAGTATTTTGTGGTCCTGCTGAAGCACAGCCTAAGGTAGTTGTGTAAAATATGGGGCGGGTTTCCTTTCATTGCACCTGAGCCTATTGCGTCAACTGGCATTGTACGTAGAAAGAAAACTGGGTGGGGGAAAGCACACTTTGAGGTCTTCTGCTTCGGACCCAAGAAAGATAAATGTTGGGAAACTAGGAACAGTGGAGGAGCAAAGGGATTTTGAAATCCAAGCACACAAATCATTAAAAGCTGGTACAAAAAGCAATTGAAAAGATTCACGGAGTGTTGGCCTTTATCTCAAGGAGGTTGTAATGCATAGGGGAGGAAGTGATGCTTCAGTTGTACAGAGCCTTGGTCAGGCCCCATCTGGAGTCACCGCGTTCAGTTCTGGATACCGCACCTCAGGAAGGATACATTGGTCTTGGAGGGGGGGGGGCAGCGCAGATTCACCAGAATGATACCGGGGGGTGAGGGTAAGGGTCAGGAAGTGTCTAGTCATTGATGCTCTGGCCATCATGGTGTGGGGCAGGCTTGATGGACCAGCTATAGCAACAAAAGACGCTGGAAAAACTCAGCAGGCCAGGCAACATCCGTGGAGAGAAATAGAGTCAACGTTTCAGGTCGAAACCCTTTTCTCAGTTCTGACGAAGGGTTTCGACCTGAAATGTTGACTCTATTTCTCTCTCCACGGATGTTGCCTGGCCTGCTGAGTTTTTCCAGCGTCTTCTGTTATTTCGGATTTCCAGCATCCGCAGTATTTTGCTATCGTATTGATGGACCAGCTGGTCTCTTCCTGCCCGTCAATTCCGCATGTTCGTATTAAAGGGTTAAATTACGAGACCAGGTTGCACAGGTCGGCTTGTATTTCCTTGAGTACAGAAGACTGAAGAGTGATCTGACCGCGATGTTAATTTTTGATAGGGTAGACACAGAGAAATTATTCCTGCTGGAGGGGGAAACAAGAACAAGGAAACAAAATGTTGAAATTAGAGCCAGCCAGGAGTGAAATCAGGAAGCACTTTTCCCACACAAAGGGTGGTTGAAATCTGGGATTCTCTCCCCAAAAGCTACGGATGTGGGGACAATTGGAGCTTTCAAGACTGAGACTGATACATTTTTATTAGTTAAGGGTATCAAGGGACATGGAGCAAAGGTGATTACATGGAGATGAGATGCAGATCAGCCATGATCTAATTGAATGGCGAAGCAGGCTCGAGGAGTTGAAACGACTACTGCTATTCTTAATGTTCCTATATGCCAGATTTTCAGCCCATTAATTTAAATGAACAGGAGGTCGAACATCCCTTCCCACCCAACGTTCCCCTGTATATGTTTTCATGCTAAAAATTCACCACTCAAATAATGACAATTTATCTTGCAATCAACATTATAATCACATCAAACAAACTAAGTAAATGCGACAAAGGCATGTGAAAGAGACCACTCAACCAGGTTCTTGATATGTGTATCTGGAAAGATTTTCTGATAGATTCACTGAAGGAATAGAATGATCCAACCTGTTATATTTAGTTATGCAATTTCTCCCTGTATTATATAGGTTTTCTCACTATAACAAAACATCCTTTTTTAACCATTATAAAACATTTTCTCTTCAGGATTTTTTGACTCATTTCTTTGAATCTTCCTCAACTTGTCAGAGGGCAAATATTAAAATAAAGCAGTAAATCGGCCTACCTTTGTAATCATTTGGAACAAGGATTTATTTTTGTCATTGGACAAAGCAACCCTTTTATTTAACACATTCCTTTTGAACAAATACAGTTGCCCAACTGCACAGAAAAAGCCAGTTCCTCCTCCAGTCTGTGCCTGAAAGGAGCCAGGGCATTTAGTCACTCATCCAACTAGTACCTTAGAGGGGGAAGCATCACACTACAGTTAGCTGTCTCAGTCTGTCATTTGCCACGGGTGCTTGATCACTTATAATATATGTGGTGTACTGTTTGTAAAGATTGTCAATGTTAACTACTGTATGTTATGGTACCTACCTACACTGCTCGATATAATAAATGCAAATGATTAGCTTGCACTACACTGTACACTATGTGTCGGTCAGAGCTTACCGTTAACCACTGATTAATGTGCACCACCTCTGTGATGTCCAAATGATTTGTTTACGTTGTGTGTCTGTCACTTCCACTAACTGTCGACCTTTAAGCTAATGAAATGATTAACTTCTGGTACCAGAGCCGGGCCTTTGTAGGACCCCCTCGATGTTTTCTGTCATCATTTTGCTGTTCAACTCTTAAAACACAATACTGGAAAGTTAAAGAAGCTGAACACAGGTGAGCAATTACACAAGATTTCACTTTGTTACACGTTTAGTGTCTTTTCTTTATGTGTTTTAGTGTTCATTGTGTGGGGCAGGATGGCTAAACCACATTAATGCAATTTATGGGCCCAATGGAATCAAATTTAAAAGTAATTTTAAAAGTCATATCATTCGAGGACTGCACCGGGGAAGAAGTGCTTCTTGTTAAACCCCACAGTCGCTGCCTGTGGTGGAAGCAAATTGGAACAAGACATAATTTCCCTCAGATTTACCTTTGGTTTCATACAGACACAGACAGTGACCAGCCTCATCAGTAACGGGTTGTTTAAGCCAGTAGTCTGAAGTATGTTTGAAAATTTGATAATGGAACCAAAATTTGGAGACCTTTAATGAAACTGTTTGGATAATACTTTGTTCCCTAACTCTTAATAGCACGCTGCTCCTCCTCAATGGAAAGGGGGCTGAAGGAAAGATTCTTACATAAATGGTGGACACGTTGGTATCTAGTGAGACGTCTCTGATGTTGGTAACTGTTGGTAGCCTCTGCTCCCTCTGATATGTGTGATAATTTTGTCTGGATGGACAGATTAATGGTACGTCCACTTTGTCTGGGATGCAGCAATAGGTGGTCATTTACATCTCTGAGCAGATGGCCACGGTAGAGGCACATTAGTCTCAGCACAGAAGTGTTAAGAATGGTTATAACAGTTTTGCTACTTAAAATGTTAATATATTTTAGTTCTGTGAGGTGTGAGTAGGATAGATGTGTGCATATTGCATAATGTCTTTATGTTATCACTCCAGAAAGTGCAGGAAGTGGGATGTTTCCAAAATGTGAGGTCTTAATGTGCGAATAGTGTACTGGAATAGTTTTTATATGAATCTGGTTTAAGTTATTACCTTTATGAATCGGTTCCAATGAAGCCATCGCTGCACTGAGAGGATCTGCTGCTTGATACATGGCTCGCTGTCTATCCACCATGTGGGCAGTGGGTCTGCAAAAAACCCGCAAGTGCCAAAAGGGCTGTCTGATGAAGGCATTCAAAAAAAAACACACGAGGGAATGTTGGATGTGAACATGAGATTTAGTGATGGGTCTGTAAATGAATACAATCCAATTATAGGAATCCATGCTTCAGGGAAAGCAATTCAGGCTGCACCTTATTGAGAATAGGACAGCAATTTGAATTTTAATTGAAAATTATAGAGCAGCACAAGGTGGCAATTCATTCAGTAGCAAAGTGTAAGAACAATATTCCACTGTACAGGAAAGCCTGATGTGAACTTTGTGAGGTAGCACCTTCAGTTGTTACTTATACAGTAATCTGTTCTTACCACAGCGAGTACATTAAGGGCGCAGCAGTTGGCAATTTAGTTGCTAGGTTTTTACGTAATAAACTATTTTTATATAATTAAATTAATATTCTATGTTGGGTATACTCTGCATTTTGATAACATCACAATGTTCCCATCATGTAATTAGATCTTATCCTCTGTTCAACACTCAGCGTCTATTGAATTAATTTTATCAGCGGAACCTGTTATTAGGCACAGAATTGCTTCATGTTCAGGGAAGTGCAAAGGGAGTGGTTTTAGAATCTTGCTGAATTATACAAAATGTTCACCCATAAGCGAAATGGCAGTGCTTGTGTCCTCAGCACCGTCTAGAGAAGGAATGACAATAGGGACAACTGCAGAAGCAGCTGCTTGAAGTAACCAACGGTCATATTAATATGTCATAGCCTGTATGGTGTGTGTGCTTGAAACACAGAGGGTCTTCTGTAACGCACTTCTGGATACAGTGACTTTGCGTTTGCATTTTCTTTTCTCTCTTGGACATATCCAATCCGGCAGCCTGATATGCAATGTTAGCTTCTTGTAATTCTCCCAGAACACTTGTGCGTAGTCTCCACAAAGTGAATCGTAAGGCTGGTGAGAACTATATTCCTTGGCCGTGTATACCTGTGTGTTGTGCTCAATGGTTAACATACGTAGACAAGTTCTCAGTTACCCAACATCATACGGAATGGAAATGCAGTGTACACATTAAACCCAGATGTTCATTTCGGTTCACTATGTTTTCCTTTTGTGCGTCACAATTCTGTAATTTCAATTTTGTTTCGCATTTCACTTTGTAATAAAATTGGACAGGTGTATGCATTTCCTTTGTCATATTGCTGCATTGCGTAATGTGAAAATAAACATTGAGGAAAATGCCTGTCTGCAGTGATGTTATTTGTTTGACGTAATTGTCTCACAAGCTGTGACAAGTAGGTCTGGAGTAAAAATAGTTCAGAAGGTGATCTGTGTATAACTTTTGCATCTCTCATGACACTTCTGTTGTGACATCTCTCACAGTAAATTAGAGATCACACTGTTGCTGCACTGAGGGATTTGCTGCATCTAGTCACTGAAAGAATTTGGAAATAAGTTTTTTGTAATTCGTTCCGGGATGTGGGTGTCGCTGGCAAGGCTGGCATTTGTTGCCCACCCATAGTTGCCCTTGAGAAGGTGGTGGTGAGCCGCCTTCTTGAACCGCTGCAGTCCGTGTGGTGAAGGTACTCCCACAGTGCTGTTAGGGAGGGAGTTCCAGGATTTTGACCCAGCGACGATGAAGGAACGGCGATATATTTCCAAGTCAGGATGGTGTGTGACTTGGAGGAGAACTTGGAGGTGGTGGTGTTCCCATGCACCTGCTGCCCTTGTCCTTCTAGGTGGAAGAGGTCGCGGGTTTGGGAGGTGCTGCCGAAGAAGCCTTGGCGAGTTGCTGCAGTGCATCTTGTAGATGGTACACACTCCCGAGCCCCGGGATCCCCAAAAACTTCGGGGAATCCCCAGCACTGGCTGTGTTGATATCTCTTTAAGATTAGTAGCCCTGTGTTTTATTTTAATAAATATTAACGTTTTATTTAGGTATATAAAATAACCATTAAACTCCCAGTAATTTCAGGAGCTGTACACAGGCTGCTGCTTCCTGGATCACCCACAGAGAGGAGTGAGAGAGGAATAGAATCACCTGACTCATCATCTGATGAGTCACCTGACTCAGACACCATGCACTTGCGTCTAACGTACATTCCCGCGCGTCACACCGGATTCCCCACAAAGGCCGGAGAATCACCGGTCCCGACACCCCCCACAATTTTGGGGAATCCCCAGACCTGGCATCTCCGCGATCTTGGTTGAAAGGAAACCTGGCCTGCCCCTCCCACCGCGTTGCGAGGGAATTCTCCCCCCACTTCACGCACTGACTGCCGGGAACCATTTCCACAGCTGCCACCAGATACCCGCTCCTGCCCATGGGCCAGGTAGTCAGGAGTTGGGTGGGACTCTGAAAATTCTTACTTAAACGAGGCCCTGTTGTTAAGATCGCCACCTGCTACCAGTGTTCCCCTCCCCTTCAGGTCATGGTGGCAGTGTGGGCAATGATTAGGATAATGAAACAGGCAACCAGGCAAAGGTGGTGCATAGAAACATAGAAGATAGGAGCAGGAGTAGGCCATTCGGCCCTTCGAGCCTGCTCCGCCATTCAATGTAATCATGGCTGATCATCCAAATTCAGTACCCTGTCCCTGCCTTTTCCCCATATCCCTTTAGCCTCAAGAAATATATCCAACTCTTTCTTGAATATATTTAATGAACTGGCCTCCACCGCCCTCTGTGGCAGAGAATTCCACAGGTTCACCACTCTCTGGGTGAAGAAATTCCTCCTCATTTCAGTCCTAAATGGCTTACCCCTTATCCTTAGACTATGACCCCTGGTTCTGGACTCCCCGGCCATCAGAAACATCCTTCCTGCATCTAGTCTGTCCAGACCTGACAGAATTTTATAGGTTTCGATGAGATCCCCTCTCAATCTTCTAAACTCCAGTGAGTATAAGCCCAATCGACACAATCTCTCCTCATACGTCATTCCTGCCATCCCAGGTATCAGCCTGGTGAATCTTCGCTGCACTCCCTCCATGGCAAGAACGTCCTTCCTCAGGTAAGGTGACCAAAACTGCACACAATACTCAAGGTGCGGTCTCACCAAGGCCCTGTACAACTGTAGCAAGACATCCTTGTTCCTGTACTCGAACCCTCTTGCTACGAAGGCCAACATACTATTTGCCTTCTTAAACGCCTGCTGCACCTGCATGCTTACCTTCAGCGACTGGTGCACAAGGACACCCAGGTCTCTTTGCACTTCCCCTTCTCCCAATCTATTGCCATTCAAATAATAATCTGCCTTCCTGTTTTTGCCACCAAAGTGGATAACCTCACATTTATCCACATTATAGTGCATTTGCCATGTTTCCGCCCAATCACCCAGCCTGTCCAAATCGTACTGGAGTTTCCCGACATCCTCCTCGCAGCTTACCCTCCCGCCCAGCTTTGTGTCGTCTGCAAATTTGGAGATATTACATCCAATTCCCTCGTCCAGATCATTAATATATATTGTGAACAGCTGGGGTCTTAGGACCGATCCTTGTGGTACCCCACTAGGCACTGCCTGCCACTCGGAAAATGACCAGTTTATTCCAACTCTTTGCTTTCTGTCCGCCAACCAGTTCTCTATCCAAGTCAATACCTTGCCCCCAATCCCATGTGCCTTAATTTTGCACGCTAATCTCTTGTGTGGGACCTTATCGAAAGCCTTCTAAAAGTCCAAATACACCACATCCACTGGTTCTCCCTTATCTATTTTACCAGTTACATCCTCAAAAAATTCCAGTAGATTAGTCAAGCATGATTTACCTTTTGTAAATCCATGTTGACTTTGTCCGATCCTGTCACTGCTTTCCAAGTGCTCTGCTATTACATCTTTTATAATAGACTCTAGCATTTTCCCCACTACCGATGTCAGGCTTACCGGTCTATAATTCCCCGCTTTTTCTCTACCACCTTTTTTGAATAGTGGGGTAACATTAGCTACCCTCCAATCCATGGGTACCGTTCCAGAGTCTATCGAGTTCTGGAAGATGATCAGTAATGCATCTACTATCTCTAGGGCCATTTCCTTAAGTACCCTGGGATGTAGACCATCAGGCCCTGGGGATTTATCGGTCTTCAGTCCCATCAATTTTCCTACAAATACTGATTTCTTTCAGTTCCTCGCTTTCATCAGACCCTATGTTCTCCGGCATCTCTGGGAGGTTATTTGTGTCCTCCTTTGTGAAGACAGAACCAAAGTATGCATTTAGTTGGTCTGCCATTTCTTTGTTTCCCATTATAAATTCCCCTGATTCTGACTGTAAGGGACCTACGCTTGACTTCACTAATCTTTTTCTCTTCACATATCTATAAAAGCTTTTACAGTCAGTTTTTATGTTCCCTGCTAGCTTACTCTCATATTCTATTTTCCCTTTCTTAATTAATCCCTTTGTCCTCCTTTGTTGACTCCTAAACTGCTCCCAATCCTCAGGATTATTGCTTTTTCTAGCCAATTTATAGCATTTTGGCAGCAAGAATAACGAGTCACATTCTCCTTGGAACGTAAGAATTTAAATGGGGTAGAGGCACAAAGGGATCTCGGGGTACAGATTCACAAATCATCAAAAGTAGGTCAAACAATCCGTAAAATGAGCAAACAAAGCACTGAGGTTCATTTCAAGAGGAATAGAATCGAAAAGCAGGACGGTTATGTTAAACTTATATAGAACCTTAGTTAGACCGCACTTAGAGTGCTGTGCATAGCTCTGGTCTCTATTACAAAATGGATTTTGAGGCACTGGAAAATGTGCAACAAAGATTGATAAGGATGATAACAACAGACAGACTGAGCAGGCGAGGGCTTTTTTATCTAGAAAAGAGAAAGCTGAGGGGTGCCTTCAAAATTATCAAAGGGTTTGATAGGGTAGACACAGAAAATGCTTCACTTGTGGGGAGTCCAAAACTAAGGGCCATAGAAATAAGATCGTCACTAATAAATCCAATAGGGAATCCAGCAGAAACTTCTTTACCCAGAGCGTGGGTAGAATGTGGAAGTCGCTACCACAGGGAGTGGTTGAGGCCAATAGCATGGATGCATTTAAGGGGAAGCTAGATAAGCACATGAGGGAGAAAGGAAATAGAAGGATATGTTGATAGGGTGAGATGACGTAGTGTGGGAGGAGGCTCGAGTGGACCATTAACACCAGCAAAGACCAGTTGGGCCGAATGGCCTGTTTCTGTGCTGTAAATACTATGTAAACAATCAAATCAGCAGTTGAAACTCCAAATAAGTTCTTTAACTTAAGCTTCAGACATTGTAAAGGAGTAGGTCCCTGCAAGAAAATATGGGGGGAAAATTCAGTATCGCCCCCGGTTGGGGCGCCATTATCGGCCGGGCGCAAAGTTTAGCGCCTGGCGCTAATTATCGCCTCCGACAGCAAACTTGGCTTTTATCGCCCCTGGAGGTGATTGGAGCGCTAAATCAGGCGCTTCACACCTCTCTTAAGGCGCAAAGGCTGAGGAGCGAGGCGCTACCTCAGAGCGCTGGCGAAGCAAGGAAGGGCAAATCAAAATGAAGCTGAAAAGTGCTGCTCAGTACTCAAAACTCCTTCACACAGCGTTGAATCTCTCCAGAAGTCTCTCTCTCTCTCTCTCAGAATGCGTGGTGCAAAATGTCACCAACAAAAAATAGGCAGGAAGCAGTCGCCTTTAAATAGCGCTCCCCCAGTCCCTTTCTGACTGCAAAACGCTCCCCTCAACCTGTCGTTGCTAGCGGCAGGCGGTAAGGCAGGGGGCGCCACTCAATATCCAGTCCGGGGCGTTGCGCACTCGACTGACGTCACGATCTGCCGGTGCAGGAGATCGTGGCGGTAGTGTTTAGCGCCACCGCAAAATGTCTAGTTAATTTCGTGAGTGGCGTAAACATCGCCGCGCCCGGGCGCTAGTTGCTTTGTGCCCCATTAGCGCCCTCTTAAGGCGCTAATGGGAGGCGCAAACAACTGAATTTTCTCCCCTATTTTTTTAAGGGCTTACAATAGTGAACAAGCAACTCCTGGAGTAAAATTAAGCATTTTTGCTCTGGATTGTTTATTTTTTGGGGGCTTCCTTATGTTATAAATGTCTATAGAAAGTAAAGTCGAGCAAGGTGTAAAACAGGCAGCCAATCCGAACCCATCAGCTTCCTAATGGTGGGTTAGGTTAAAACTCGCAGAATTTTTAAGAGTTAATTCATAAAGGCCTGGGATCCTTCCTGTTATTCTGACAGTGGAAGGCTGGCGACAGTCATTTGAAGGCCTGGAAATTCGGGTGCACCATTTTTGGATACGCGGGGTATGTGCACTGCACCTGAATGGTGAGGCCCCCGATGTTCAGCCACGACCTCATCTCCATCAAGCCAGGGTGGTGCGAACAGGCAGCTGGCCAAGAGCAAACCGAGACCGGGACGCTGCTGGCATCGCAGTGGTCCTCGGGCAGGATCACAGAGGAATCTGGAGGTTGTGAGAGGAGACCAGGTATCGATATCAAAGCCCGGGATCAGGAGCAGCAGCAATCGGTGGGGGGGGGGGGGGTGCGGGGGAGGGCTGGGCAGTGAACTTTATTTAAATGTGGGGTTGGGAGGAGTGCACCTACTCACCCGGGCTCCACATTTGGGTAAGTAAATTAGACAAAAATTCTTCTTCTCCTCTTAGGCAGTCCCTCGGAGCCGAGGATGACTTGCTTCCACACTAAAAATGAGTTCTCAGGTGACTGATGAGTCCAATGCGGGACCTACAGTCTCTGTCGCAGGTGGGGCAGACGGTGGTTGAAGGGGCGGGTGGGTGGGGTGTTTGGGTTGACCTGCGCTCCTTCCGCTTGGCTTCCGCTTGCAACTGGGGAAGAGATTCGAGGTGTTCGGCGCCTTCCCAGATGCTTCTCCTCCACTTTGTGCGGTCTTGGGCCAGGGATTCCCAGGTGTCGGTGGGGATGTTGCACTTTTTCAAGGAGGCTTTGAGGGCGCATCACCTTGCTCAGGCCAACATCCCCAGCATCGAAATTTTGACCACACTTGATCAGCTCCGATGGACGGGCCACATCATCCGCATGCCCGATACAAGACTCCCAAAACAAGCGCTCTACTCGGAGCTCCGACACGGCAAGAGAGCCCCAGGTGGGCAGAGGAAACGTTTCATGAACAACCTCAAAGCCTCCTTGAAAAAGTGCAGACAAAATTACTTTGTAGGATGCAGGCAGTCCCAAGGTACGGTTTTACGAAGTGTAGCTGATGCTGACATGGACTGCCTTGGGGCTAACCAATCATGAAGTGAGGGCCTTAAATAGGTGTTCAGCCCCTTGTTTTCAGTCGTGGGCAGTGGAAGCCTAATTGTTTCCTTCACCAATATGGCGGGCGGTGCACTTCCTGCCCGCCAATATTGGGGGTATTAGTAGCCAATTAGAGCCTGAAAAACAGGCACTGTGTGGTCAAATTTATAGGGCCAATAGTCTTAATGGAGCTCTTGAATATGATTGGCCAGCCACTGAATGTGTTATCTTTATCAGATCGAGACAACTAGATAAGTTGTTAGCACACAAATACCTTCAGCAGGTATTTTACACGTGATAGTTAGAGGAACTGTATGTGTGCACAGCCATTGGGTCACACGACCTGGAAGGGCAATCGCCAGTTGGATTGGCAGCCCTACTGGCCATCAGTCATGGGCAGTGGATGCCTAATTTTTTCCTTCACCAATATGGCGGTGCGCCTGCTACCCTTGTCCTTCTAGGTGGTAGAGCAGGCTCAAAGGGCTGAATGGCCTACTCCTGCTCCGATTTTTCTATCCCCAGACAGGAAGGGACTCAGAGATCAGCTGCTAACTTCCTTTCTAGCTACCAGATGAAAATACACAGTAACGCAGGCGCAAGTAACCTCAGTGTATTGGATATATGTTCCGGTTAAAGATAGAGCTGGTTAGACTTGGAGAAACAAGGTTTTTTTCATTCGTTCCTGGGGTGTGGGCATCGCTGGCAAGGCCCAGCATTTATTGCCCATCCCTAGTTGTCCTTGAGAAGGTGGTGGTGAGCCGCCTTCTTGAACCGCTTCAGTCCGTGTGGTGAAGGTACTCCCACAGTGCTGTTAGGGAGGGAGTGCCAGGATTTTGACCCAGCGCGGATGAAGGATCGGTGATATACTTCCAAGTCAGGATGATGTGTGACTTGGAGGGGAACTTAGAGGTGGTGGTGTTCCCATGCGCCTGCTGCCCTTGTCTTTCTAGGTGGAAGAGGTCGTGGGTTTGGGAGGTGCTGCCGAAGAAGCCTTGGCAAGTTGCTGCAGTGCATCTTGTAGATGGTACACACTGCAGCCACGGTGCGCCGGTGGTGGAGGGAGTGAATGTTTAAGGTGGTGGATGGGGAGCTAATCAAGCGGGCTGGATGGTGTCGAGCTTCTTGTTGTTGGAGCTGCACTCATCCATTCAAGTGGAGAGTATTTCATCACACTCCTGACTTGCGCCTTGTATGGTGGAAAGGCTTTGGGGAGTCAGGAGGTGAGACACTCGCCGCAGAATACCCAGCCTCTGACCTGCTCTTGTTGCCACAGTATTTATGTGGCTGGTCCAGTTGAGTTTCTGGTCAATGGTGACCCCCAGGATGTTGATGGTGGGGGATTTGTCATGGGGAGGTGGTTAGATTGTTTCTTGTTGGAGGTGGTCATTGCCTGGCATTTTTGTAGCACAAATGTTACTTGCCACTTACCAGCCCAAGCCTGAATGTTGTCCAGGTCTTGTAAGTGCTTCATTGTCTGAGGTGTTGTGAATGGAACTGAACACTGTGCAGTCATCAGCAAACATTCCCATTTTCTGACCTTATGTTGGAGGGAAGGTCATTGATGAAGCAGCTGAAGATGGTTGGGCCTAGGACGCTGCCCTAAAGAACTCCGGCAGCGATGTCCTGGACCTGGGATGATTGGCCTCAAACAAACACAACCATCTTCCTTTGTGTTAGGTATGACTCCAGCCAGTGGAGAGTTTTCCCCCTGATTCCCATTGGCTTCAGTTTTACTAGGGCTCCTTGATGCCACACTCGGTCAAATGTTGCCTTGATGTTAAGTCTGACTAGAATAGGTTAGATGAGCACATTAACTCGTACAATGTGGCATTTTCATTTTTTATTTTATTTGTCACAAGGAGGGATACAGGATCAAACCATAGTGGAGTGAGCTTTACTACACATGTTCTTTGTTCACATGACAATTCCAAATTAGTTTGTGGATTTACATTTGGCTTTATCTTAAAGGATGTATTAATCCTCCTGTCGGAAGAGATGAGACACAAACGTGTGGGCATGTGTAAGTTTAAAGAAAGAAAGAACTTCTATTCATGTAGCGCCTTTCATTAGCTCAGGACATCCCAAAGTGCTTTACAACCAAAAAACAATTTTGAAGTGTAGTCACAGTCACAACAGCCAAATTCCACATACCAAGATCTGACAAACAGCAGTGATCGGGTAATTTGTTTTGGTGATGTGGGTTGAAGGATAAATATTGGACAGAACATCGGGGAGACCTGCACTGCTCTTCTTGTTCAAATAGTGTCATGGAATCTTTTACATTCACCCGAGAGGGCTGTTTAATGTCTCACCCGAAAGACGTCTCCTCCGATAGTCTAGCTCTCCCTCAGTACTGCACAGAGGTGCTTAAGTATCTGGAGTGGGACATTGAACCCACAGACTTGTAACTCACGAGGCGAGGGTACTACTGATTGTGCCACAGCTGACACCTTATGGTAGATAGTTTATATAACAAGTGGGTCTGACTGTTAAGGGTCTCTCAGTTCACGTTTTCATATGACTAGATATTGGATAGTTAAGCTTGATCATAATGGGTGCGGGATCCAGTCATGGGAAAAATCTGTGATGCCGATCATTAAAAAGATAAAGGGATTTGATAGGATAGATCCAGAGAAACTATTTCCCCTGGTGGGGGAGTCCAGAACAAGAGGGGGTGGGCACTACTGACTGCAAACGTGTCTGGTGATTTGAAAAGTGATATAAATCAGAAAAAACATTTTAAAGAGAATGGAGTTGCATATGGTGCAATGTTCTGGAACATTGATAAGCTTTGATTCTCCCTCTATGCTGATTTGCTGATCACAGTTACATTGAGAATGTAGATTAGCTGTTTCGCTACAGGAAGAGAGGAAACGTTCCTGAAATTAGATCGGGTGCTTGCCGCGTGTGCAAACCCCCGATGTGCACTCACCCTGCGCGCCGACATCTGAAGCCTGGGCCTGCTTGCATTTCCTGTCACAGGCCCGGTTCAGATGTCGGCGCGATGTGCTTACCTGATCCAGCGGCGTAGTTAGTGCGATGTGCCGGCTGGGATCAGGTGAGCACTGTGCAGCCAATCGGGGAGGGGAAACTCATTCATGAGTTTGACAGTAAGAGCTGTCAAACTCATGAAAAGCATGGGCTGCCAAAACACTACTTTAACTTTAAATAAAATTTTAAAAATCATCCCACTGATTATATTAACTATAAATAAGTTTTTAAAAATGTTTTAAGCAATTAATCAATTTTTTGAAAAAAATAAATTTTTAAAAAATAGGGTCTAAAACTAAACTTACCTTACTGTAAATTCTTTAAAAATAACAAACCTGTGGAAAAAAAATGTCTACATTGTACTAAAAGCCCACTTACCTGAAAAACGAAATACTTACGTCTGGTTTTTCCACGCGTAAAGACCGGAGGCCTTTACACACGCGCAACTCTGAAAAAAAAAGGAATTTCACTGCGCACGCGCTGCCTGTGCAGTCGCGCGCGCTCTGCCTCTTAATAATAATAATTCAACTTTATTGTCATTGTACAAGTACATGAACAACGAAATGTGATCTTGCAAGCTCCCATGAGTCCAGTACAAATAACATTAACATTAAACGTAAATAGCACCGTCCTGGGAGAAGCAAAGCCGCTGCGTCTGTGCGCGCCGCCATTCCATTTCCACCATTCCTCCTGTCCGACAATCTTCAGCCCAACGCCCGGGCCTGCTCACCAGCCACCCCTCCCGGGGCTCCTTCCGTGACCTTCCTCACCAACCGCCCCTCCTCGGGGCTTCTTCTGTGACCTTCTGCACCTGGTCTTCCACTGATGGTCACCCCTCCAGGTATTAACCAGGCCTGGCTCTCGCTTAGTTTCCAAGCACTTGCCAGTGACCCTGTCCCTAGTCCCAGGAACAGGGCTTGGGTCAGAGGACAGGAAATTCCGGTTTTCAGCGCATGCGCTGTGCATGCTGAAAACCGGCAATTCCTCCGGGCACACGCGTGAGTACCCCGTCCGTACTCACGCGTTGTGCCCGGAATTACTGGGCCATTATCTCTGGTCTCACAGCTTTCCTGGAGGTCGGTTCAGATGGCCTGTCTGAGATACTTGAGGTAGTATCTCCTCAAAAAATAAATCAAAATGAAAAAGGGTAGTATGTAAACATTTTATCAGAAATTTAGGATAAACAGATAAACCTGAAGGAGGAGCCTGTAGACAATTATAGCATGACACGTTTACATAGGCAATTTTCTTCATAAATGAGGACACAGGAGTTTATAATGGAAATACAAAATTAGAAACAGAAACTGTGACTTTAAAATGGAGACTGAATCAAGTCTTCACACCCTCGTCCTATTATTCCTTGCCCTTTAACCCCGCTTCACCCAACGACTGCACTTGATGTTGACACCTTGTGTGAAATGCCATGGGAAATCGACGAGTATAATATACCAATCGGTCAGTAAAATGGCTGATATACTGGGTTGTAGCCGTCTATTAAAAGACAAAACTGTGTAATTTAATCCCATAACTTTTTTTCAAATTAATTTAACATTAACTCAGTGACTCACTTAATTTTCATTTTTCAATTTCGGTTCAATATTTGGGAACCGAATTAGCATTGAGAGGGAGGAGGTACTAGCGGTTTTAGCGGGCTTAAAAGTGGATAAATCCCCAGGCCCAGACGAAATGTATCCCAGGCTACTGTGCGAGGCAAGGGAGGAGATTGCAGGGGCTCTGACACAAATTTTCAGAAACTCTCTGGCCACAGGGGAGGTACCAGAGGACTGGAGGACAGCTAACGTAGTACCATTATACAAGAAGGGTAGTAGGGATAAACCAGGGAATTACAAGCCAGTGAGCCTAACATCAGTGGTAGGGAAATTATTGGAAAAAATTCTGAGGGACAGAATTAGTCTCCACTTGGAGAGGCAGGGATTAATCAAGGATAGTCAGCATGGCTTTGTCAGGAGGAGATCATGTCTAACCAATTTGATTGAATTTTTCAAGGGGGCGACTAGGTGTGTGGATGAGGGTAGTGCAGTTGATGTAGTCTACATGGACTTCAGTAAGGCTTTTGACAAAGTCTCGCATGGGAGACTGGTCAAGAAGGTAAGAGCCCATGGGATCTGTTAGATCCGTGATTCTTTAAATAGGATGTTTCCCCAAGAACTACACGGAGGCTGTAACTTAACAATCAACAAGTATTTACTGGAGCAGAGTAGTCTCAAGACTGAAGTACAGAAGCCTGCTCCGGCTTTATATACAGGTGTGGTCACTGCCGGTACTACAGTATACAGGAGCTGTAAAACAGTTCTCTCTTAAAGGTACATACACAACAATTCCTCCCCTTTTAGATTAACAGTACCATAACATTCATTTAACAATTAACATTTTTAACATGCAACATTAATTGAAAATAGTCCATTTATAGATTCAGTCTTTGGGGCGGCTTCCTGATCCTTTCGGGATAGCACCTTTCCTGAGGTTCTTGTTCTTGGTGCGGAGGCGATTCTGGCCCCTTTTCGTCGGTTAGTTCATCGGTTTCCACTGCTACTGGTTCGGAGGTAGATGCTACCGGTATGTCGGGTTCATCCCCAGGTACTCGAGACCTGGGGTTGACTCGTTCCTGTGACGCTAAGATCTGATCGACGTGGCATCTCACAATGTTCTCCCCGGCATCCACTGTGTACATTAATGGCCCCTGCCTTGTGCATATCGTTCCGGGTTGCCATTTCTCTGTTCGGTAGTCACGGGCCAAGACTGGTTGCCCTACATTGAAGCTCCTTGTCGGCTTCTCATTGATGTGCTGTAATTGTTTATCCTCAACACTTCTTCGCACATTGGGTCTGAGCAAATCCAGACGAGATCTCAACCTTCGGTTAAAGAACATCATGGCCAGGGTCTGGTTGGTAACTGCATGTGTCGCATTTCTGTAGGCTAATAGGAAATTGTCCACCTTATGCTGTAGTGGAATTTCATCATCGCACATGGCCTTTATCGCCTTTTTAAAGGTTTGTACGAACCTTTCAGCCAATCCATTTGTGGCTGGATGATACGGGGCGGATGTGTAATGCCTTACCCCATTCCTTCT
Source organism: Somniosus microcephalus (assembly GCF_052327205.1). NCBI lineage: Eukaryota > Metazoa > Chordata > Chondrichthyes > Squaliformes > Somniosidae > Somniosus > Somniosus microcephalus. The sequence continues at coordinate 271,023,963 of NC_140993.1, forward strand.
CATAAATTTTCGAAACTCTTTGGACACAAACTGTGGTCCATTATCAGAGCAAATCTGCTCTGGCAAGCCGTTCCTGGCAAATATGGTCCGTAGGACTGCAATCGCTTTCTCTGTAGTGGTTGAGGACATTTTTATCACCTCAGGCCATTTCGAGTGAGCATCCACTGCTATTAAGAACACTGAGTCCATGAATGGACCAGCAAAATCAATATGCACCCGTTGCCATGGAGAGGAGTGCCACTCCCATGGGTGTAGAGGGGCATGTGGTGGTGCATTTTGGACCTTCTGGCATCCTGAGCAGCTCTTTGTTAGGTCCTCAATTTGTTGATCGATCCCCGGTCACCACACATAAGCCCTAGCAAGGCTTTTCACTTTCACCCCTCCCACATGACCTTCATGAAGCTCATTTAGCACTCTCTCCCTTAAATTGGGTGGAATCACCACTCGGGATCCACACATCACTGTCCCCTGGCATACTGACAGCTGTTCTCTTCAGGATGAGAATGCTGGCAACAGTGAGTCGCCATGTGTTGGCCATCCCCTCACCGTCAAATCAAATACCCGAGACAGTGTCGGATCATTGCGGGTCTCCTTCTCTATATCCACGTTCGTTACTGGCAATCGTTCAATTATTGACGAATAAAATATCTCGATAGGGTCCACTGCTGGTGCTTCCTCCACAGTAGGCAGTGGCAGGCGTGATAGCCCATCAGCGTTTCCATGCTGTTTCGTGCCTTTATATTCTATTTCATATTGATTCGCCCCTAGAAATAGGGACCATCTTTGTAACCGTTGTGCAGTCATCACTGGAACGCCCTTCTTAGGATTAAAGATGGAGACAAGTGGTTGGTGGTCAGTCAGCAAGGTGAACTTCTGCCCATGCAGATAGTGGTTGAATTTTTTTACTCCCCATACTAGGCTGAGGGCCTCCCTGTCAATCTGGGCGTAGTTGCGCTCGGCTGAGGTTAGTGACCAAGACGCAAAGGCTACTGGCCTCTCCAACCCATCTGGGAATTTGTGCGACAACACCGCTCCAATACCATAGGGTGATGCATCACATGCCAAACGAATTGGTAGTGCTGGGTTGAAATGGGCCAACACCTCTTTTGATGTGATCAATTCTTTACACTTCTGGAAAGCTCATCTACGTTCGTCATTCCACTTCCATGGCACCCCTGTTTGCAGTAGGGTGTTCAGTGGGTGTAATACCGTGGACAAATTTAGTAAGAACTTATGGTAGTAGTTTACCAGCCCGAGGAACGACCTCAGTTGTGACACATTTTCCGGTGCTGGAGCCTTGACTACTGCCTCAATCTTTTCAGGGGACGTATGTAACCCCTCTTCATCGATGACGTGGCCACAATACGAGATCTGCTTCTGGAAAAACTCACACTTGTGGCGATTAGCTCATAGCCCATCTTCCTTTAATCTGGTGAGCACCTTCTCCAAGTTGGCGAGGTGATCACTGTCATTTTCGCCCGTGACCAGGATGTCGTCCAAATAACACTGGGTCCCTGGAATCCCTTGCAGGACTTGATCCATCGCCCTTTGCCAAATAGCCGGAGCCGATGCTACCCCGAACACCAGCCGATTGTATTGATAGAGACCTTTATGAGTGTTGATCGTGAGGTATTGTTTCGATGCTTCTTCTACCTCCATTTGCAAGTACACCTGGGCTAGATCAATTTTGGTGAAGCGTTTACCTCCAGATAGCGAGGCGAAAATATCCTCAATTCGTGGAAGTGGATATTGTACCATGTGAAGGACTGGGTTCACTGTCACCTTAAAATCCCCACAGATGTGAACCTTCTTTGGTTCCCCAGGCGTATTACTCAACGACCTCTTCATTACAGGAACGATGGGTGTAGCCCACTTGCTCCAGTCTACTTTGGACAGTACTCCTGAACGTTCCAACCCTTCCAGCGCTGCTTCGACGGCTGGTCTGATCACATAAGGCACTGGTCTGGCCTTAAGAAACTTTGGGCTTGCATTTTCCTCTATTTTAATCGTTGCTGTTATGCCTTTTAGTGTTCCGAGTCCCTCCTGGAACACTTCTTTTGCGTCAGTTAGCATTTTTGACAGTCGTCCAGGTGTGACGTCGTCATCCTTTTTGGCCTCAACCTTCAGTGCCTGTATGGAATGCCAATCTAATTGTATCTTCCGGATCCATTCACGTCCTAGCAGTGGTGGTCCTCCATCTGGCAATACATATAAGTCCATTTTAGGTATTTCCTGGCCTTTGTATATCACTTTCACCCTTATTTTTCCTTTGGGGTAGACTTTTTGCCCCGTGTACGTCTTCAAGACAATCTCTGTAGCTTTCAAGGGTATATGTGAAAATAGCCGCTTGTAGTCCCTTTGGTTTATGACTGTTAGGGCTGATCCTGTGTCCAATTCCATTTTCACTTGGACTCCGTCTATCTTGAGTGTAACCCAGATAGTCTGGTGATCCTCCATTTTGGTTACCTTATGTAGTTTCAGACAACCCAGCTCCTTGCTTCCGGAGTCTGTGTCACTTTTCTGTTCGTCTGAACTACTGTCCATCACCTTGTGTACCTTTTTGTACTTCTCCTGCGGAGATTTCTTGCTGTTGGTTTTCTTCCCAGACCTGCAGACTCTTGGTATGTGTCCTGCTTTTCCACACTGTCTGCACACTTGGTCCTTGAACCAACAATCCTTCTGGTTGTGTGTTGTTCTGCTGCAGTGATAACACTTCCCTGTTCCATAGGACATTTCATTGGTGCCATATTCTTGCGGTCTCCGTTGTATCTCTGCAGCGCCCCTTGCGGCTGCTTCTTGTGATACTGCCATACTAAAAGCCTTGTCCAGTGTAAGATCCTTTTCTGATAGAAGCCGTTTCTGGGTTCCTTCACTTTGAAGCCCACACACAAACTTGTCCCTTAACGTATCTGCTAGTCCCACTCCAAACTGGCAGTGTTTTGATAGCTTGCGCAGTTCCGTTAAATACTCAGCATTGCTTTCGTCTTTGTGTTGGTTCCTTTTATGGAACTTAAATCGTTCTGCTATCAGCAGCGGTCTGGGGTTTAAGTGGTCCTGTAGAATTTCTACTATGCTTTCGAAATTCTTATTCACAGGCTTCTCTGGGGTTATTAGGTTTCGCAGTAACCCATAAGTTTTTGCACCCATGGAATTTAACAAAACCAGTGCTTTCCTAGCATCTGGCACTTCATTCGCCCTGCAGTACACCTCAATACGTTCCACATATGTCGCCCAATCTTCGACTTCATTGTCGAACGTAGAGATACTGCCACTCTTCGGCATCCCTGGGTGTGATTTAACTGTCAAAAATGGCATCTCCCGCGCTTTCCCTTCTTCTCCGCTGGCACAAAATGGCGTCTTTTGCGCTTTCCTTTCTTCCCGTGCTCACCCTTCTTCTCTGCTGCGGCTTCTAAAAATGGCGTCTCCCGCGCTCTTCCTTCTTCTCCGTGGCTCAATGGCGTCTCCCGCGCTCTCCCTTCTTCTCCCCGTGGACACTGTTCAGTCCTTGAGCCCTGGCTGTGCTCTGCGTGTTTTTTTTTTCTGTGCCCCTTTCCCGTTTCCGCCGCTCGGTCCTGAACCCGGCTGCTGCTTTACCCTCTCTCTCTCCGTTTTGTTTTTCCTCGACGCCGCTCGGTTTTCAACCCCCGGCTGCGCCCTGTGCGCTTCACCCTCTATCTTACCCTGTCGACGCTGCTCGGCTTTTTGTCTGCCGTCGGTTGGCTCCTTCTCTGCCGTCGGTCGGCTCCAGCCGCCGCTGTCCAGGAAGGGTCTGCGCTGTACCTGTCATCAGTCTGTTGCTGATCGTCGTGGCTGGGGAACCAAGCCCGGCTCTCCACAGCCTCCCCTGCGATGTTCACTCTCTGCCGGATGACTGGGCGGTTGCTCGTGGTCGACGCCCGTGTTTCTGGCCTCGACTTTCATCCACCGCCCTCCCGGAGCGAATCCTCGAAGGGAAATGCAGAGTTGCAGGTAGATTCGAATCGACACTCGTCGCCACTGTTAGATCCGTGATTCTTTAAACAGGATGTTTCCCCAAGAACTACACGGATGCTGTAACTTAACAATCAACAGGTATTTACTGGAGTAGGGTAGTCTCAAGACTGAAGTACAGAAGCCTGCTCCGGCTTTATATACAGGTGTGGTCACTGCCGGTACTACAGTATACAGGAGCTGTAAAACAGTTCTCTCTTAAACGTACATACACAACAGGATCCAGGGCAATTTGGCACATTGGATCCAAAATTGGCTCAGTGGCAGGAGGCAGAGGGTGATGGTCGAAGATTGTTTTTGTGACTGGAAGCCTGTGTCCACTGGCGTACCGCAGGGATCGGTGCTGGGTCCTTTGATGTTTGTAATGTACATTAATGATTTAGATATGAATGTATGAGTTATGATCAGCAAGTTCGCAGATGATACGAAAATTGGTGGAGTGGTAAATAGCGAGGAGGGAAGCCTTAGGCTACAGGACGATATAGACGGGTTGGTCAGATGGGCAGAACAGTGGCAAATGGAATTTAACCCTGAAAAGTGTGAGGTGATGCATTTTGGGAGGACTAACAAGGCAAGGGAATACACAATGAATGGTAGGACCCTAGGAAGGACAGAGGATCAGAGGGACCTTGGTGTGCATGTACATACATCCCTGAAGGCAGTAGGACAGGTAGTTAAGTTGGTTAAGAAGGCATATGGGATACTTGCCCTCATTAGCTGAGGCATAGAATGTAAGAGCAGGGAGGTTATGATGGAACTGTACAAAACGCTAATTAGGCCACAGCTGGAATACTGTGTGCAGTTTTGGTCGCCACACTATAGGAAGGATGTGATTGCATTAGAGAGGGTGCAGAGGAGATTCACCAGGATGTTACCTGGGCTGGAGCGTTTCAGCTATGAAGAGAGACTGGACAGGCTGGGGTTGTTTTCCTTAGAGCAGAGAAGGCTGAGGGAGGACCTGATTGAGGTGTACAAAATTATGAGGGGCATAGATAGGGTAGATAGAAAGGAACTTTTCCCCTTTATAGAGGGGTCAATAAGCAGGGGGCATAGTTTCAAGGTAAGGGGCAGGAGGTTTAGAGGGGATTTGAGGAAAAACATTTTCACTCAGAGGGTGGTTGGAATCTGGAACTCACTGCCTGAAAGGGTGGTAGAGGCAGGAACCCTCACAGCATTCAAGAAGCATTAGATGAGCACTTGAAACGCCATAGCATACAAGGCTACGGACCAAGTGCTGGAAAATGGGATTAGAATAGACAGGGCTTGATGGCCGGCGTGGACACGATGGGCCGAAGAGCCTCTTTCTGTGCTGTATGACTCTATAATAAGTTACCAACTCTGAGAGTCGCAAGTCCCACATTCCAACAATATGCTAATTCACTTTCATTTATTGGCCCTCTGGAGCAATGCCCAAAGCTTGAGTGTCACACAATCCAGCACCACCTCATTCAAATCACATGGCAGAGGAATGTATTTAGCCGCTGAAGAGGGTATGAAGGAAATCTATATCAGAGGCAATCAATGCTTTGTTTAAAATCGTTCCCTTGGTTTTACTGATAGCACGCTGAAAAATCCTGTAATAATTTATTTACATAAACACAAAGCAAGATGATTGATTTTTTTAAACTATTTTCGCAAAAAGTAAAGATTCTTCTGTATTGTTCTACAGTTCTACATATTGTCAAAATGGAATTTCCCACTTGGAGTCTCACAAACAGAACACACACTGAATATAAACAACCCAGTAAATGAAGCTGCCTTGAGCTTACATTTTGCCAATTTTTGTGAGGGAGGGGATGTGGACTGTGGAATTCCTCAAATTGAGGGTGGGCAATAATGGTCAGAAAATCATGGGAGGCAAGCCTGCAATTAGCGGATATGCAGTCCAGATGAGGATGGCTGCATGCAGTGCGCTCTCATAAGGTATACCCTCTAGTCACTGAACCTTTCCGATACCTGGATTAATACAGAAGTATGCGCTGGTGTGAGATCACTAAGAAATGTTTTCAAGGTTTTTCACCTCATGCCACGTGCAGGGCTGTAAAGCTTTGCTGTCTGCTTGATCCTGGGCTCAGGTCCTCCCCCACATCCACCTTGAAAAATACTACCAACCTCTCCTCCATTAGGGAAGTCCCAATTCACACGCTGATCACCTCAAGCATCAACATCTGACTGACCTCCCTCCCCAATCCCTTCACAAACTAAAAAACTCCACTGGCTCACCAGCAAATTGACTTTATGACACTGGTCGGGTGCAGTCTACTGGCCAGTAATGTTTGTCCGAGGCTCTCTGCACTGCTTAAAGGGGGGGTGCTTTGTTGCTGCAGCACCTCATTGTCAGTCTGGATGAAGACATGGTTCAGCAACCGAGGGAGAAAGCACGAAGGTTCTTGGATGCTACACTGGAGGCCTTGGACGTGGCCGTACAACAAAGGCGGGCTGTCCTGTTCCCCCAGGGTGGTAGGAATCCATCCAAGGCCACTTGCTGATGTCTCTGGCAGAAGATAGCTAACTCCGTCACGGCCGCCCGTCTGGTCCCAAGAACATGGCTCCAGTGCCGGAAAAAGTTTAATGACCTCACACGGCAGGTCAAGGTGAGTGAAGGCTTCAGCAAATGCCATATCCCACCATCTGCACCACTAGCTTCACACACTGCTCAATGCACCTCACCCCCATCACCTACCGACAATCTCTAGCTATCACCACTCAGACCACACAATCATAGCTTCACTTCACCCTCACAACCTTACCACAGCTGCAACACTCACACCTTGCACACACTGAAAGCTATTCAACTATGGCAGGCACATCGTCCAAACACATTGCACCACACTCACTGACACACTTCCCTTTCTCTTGCAGTTAAAGGTGGCACAGAACAGGAGGGAGCAGCGGCAGACAGGAGGCGGCCAAGCCGCTATACAGGACCTCACCAACCTGGAGGAATCGGTCCTTGACATAATTGGAGTGGCCGTGACGGAGTCCGTGGCCACGGGAGAAGTTGAAGCCGTTGCTGATAATGAAGTTATGGTCCTTCTTCACACATCTCACTTCCCCCTCATCCCATTATCCCTTCCCACTTACAAGCTGCTGATGGTGTGTGCATGGATATCTTGCTTTCTCCCCCTCCCCTCACCACAACCCGACCCCTGTGCCTTTCTGCTTTCAGATACCCAAGAAGTGCCACCAGCACAGCCTGTCCCTGATGTTGTGGAGGAGAGTGATGGAGAAGAGGAAGACACACCATCACTGCATCTGACACTCACAGACACCAACTCAGAAAATGGCGTTGCACGGAATGTAGAAGTAAGTATAGAGGCGGGATCTGCAGAGGGTGAGGCACGGGGCACGAGTGGGTTGCAGCTAGGTCGGGGGAGAGGGTAGCTCAGGTCCCAGCTCTCAAGAGAGTAAGTGTGCGCATGAGTTCTGCTGCACAGGACTCAGATGATGACCTCGATGGGGCGGCCTTCAGATGAAGGGTGATGGGCATGCACAGGGAAATGCTAGGCACAATGGCAAGCCTGCCAGAGAGCCTCTCGTCAGTGTCAAGGAGCATGGAGGAGTCCGGCTCCAACATTGGACGGGGCTTTGCGCAGAGTTTGGAGCCCAGGATTTCCAGGAAGGAAATGATGGACAATTCCAGGGGAGACCTTGTGGACCCATTCATGATGCTGCGTGTGATGTCACAGCTTCCATTGCAGCGCAGGCGGAAGCGACCCAACGTCTCAGTGCTGCAGTGAAAGTTCAGACCGCTGCTGCCATCGTGGCTGGGTTTACGAGTCTCGAAAGGGACTTGCAGGGTGTCGCACCAGCCCAGCAATCCGTGCTCCAACAGATCGCTAGGGAAGCTGAGACACCGCCCCGGGGGAGTGGCAGTGGGTCAGCGGAGCAAGAACCTGCTGTCCTCTCTCAGGATGACATAATTCCTACTCCCACCACTGCCACCCCGCCATTGCCCTTGCCGCTGCCTATCAGCAGGCCAGCCCAGACTGCTGCCCCCATGCCGAGGTGGTGCAGTCTGCAGCCGGGCCTTCTAGGCCCAGAGCTGCTCGAAGTCATCCTGCAAGGCCATCTGTAGTCTCCCCCACTGAAAGTCAGCAGCCTTCCTCCAGCCATGCTGCAGCCACTGGGGGAGCACTGCGTAGGAGCACACAAAAGACAGACACTAAGGGAATGCACAAGGGTGATTGGCTGATATTGTAACGTTGATTATATTCTGATAAATTTATGATTTTTGTTTGGAATGTGTGTTTTGTGGCGTCTCTCATTTCAGCTTTGTGCTCAGGAGGACGCTGTGATGTTCCATGACAGAGGGATGGTCTGATGGGGAAGTGGTGAGCAACGGGGTTCTGGAGTTTCATTCACTGGAATCGGAGTCTGATGAGTCGGTCACGGACAGCCCGTCCAGAATGGGCATTTGGTGTCTGCCTCCTTCCTTCCTCCTCTTCCTCATCCTCGTCCTCTTCCTCTTCCTCTCCCTCTTTCTCTTCCTCCTCCTCCTCCTGAGGTGGTCCCGCAATTCCAGATGACAAGGGCTGCACCCTCATGATGATCAAGTTGTGAAGCATGCAGCAGACCACCACGAAATGGGATACCCACTCCGGTGTGTACTGGAGGGCTCCTCCCGATGGTCTGCTCGATGATGTTCCTGGTGGCAGCATGGCTCTCATTATACAGATTGCTGGCCACGAGTGGTGAGGTTGTGGAGGGGAGTCGTCAGCCTGGTGCAGAGCAGATAGCCCTTATCTCCGAGCGGCCACCCTCAGGTTTGACGTGGTGGCTGGAAGGTTGCTGGTACACTGGATTGGCGCAGGATGAAGGCATCATGACTGCTGCCAAGGTACTGGGCATTCACCATCATGAGGCGCTGGGCGGGGTCGCACAAAAACTGCACATTAAGTGAGTGATACATAGAAACATAGAAGATAGGAGCAGGAGTAGGCCATTCGGCCCCTCGAGCCTGCTCCGCCATTCAATGCGATCATGGCTGATCATCCAATTTCAGTACCCAGTCCCTCCTTTCGCCCCATACCCCTTGATCCCTTTAGCCTTAAGAAATATATCCAACTCCTTCTTGAATATATTTAATGAATTGGCCTCTACTGCCTTCTGTGGTAGAGAATTCCACAGGTTCACCACTCTCTGGGTGAAGAAATTCCTCCTCATTTCTGTCGTAAATGGCCTACCCCTTATCCTTAGACTGTGACCCCTGGTTCTGGACTCCCCGACCATCGGGAACATCCTTCCTGCATCTAGTCTGTCCAGTCCTGTCAGAATTTTATAAGTTTCAATGAGATCCCCTCTCATTCTTCTAAACTCCAGCGAGTACAAGCCCAATCGACCCAATCTCTCCTCATACGTCATTCCTGCCATCCCAGTTATCAGCCTGGTGAATCTTTGCTGAACTCCCTCCATGGCAAGAACATCCTTCCTCAGATAAGGCGACCAAAACTGCACACAATACTCAAGATGTGGTCTCACCAAGGTCCTGTACAACTGCAGCAAGACATCCTTGTTCCTGTACTCAAACCCTCTCACTACGAAGGCCAACATACCATTTGCCTTCTTAACTGCCTGCTGCACCTGCATGCTTACCTTCAGCGACTGGTGCACAAGGTCACCCAGGTCTCGTTGCACTTCCCCTTCTCCCAATCTATTGCCATTCAGATAATAATCTGCCTTCCTGTTTTTGCCACCAAAGTGGATAACCTCACATTTATCCACATTATATTGCATCTGCCATGCTTTTGCCCAATCACCCAACCTGTCCAAATCATCCTGGAGTTTCTCGGCATCCTCCTCACAGCACACACGCCCACTCAGCTTTGTGTCGTCTGCAAATTTGGAGATATTACAGCTAGTTCCCTTGTCTAGATCATTAATATATATTGTGAATAGCTGGGGTCCAAGGACCGATCCCTGCGGTACCCCACTAGTCACTGCCTGCCACTCGGAAAAAGACCCGTTTATTCCAACTCTTTGCTTTCTGTCTGCCAACCAGTTCTCTATCCAAGTCAATACCTTGCCCCCAATCCCATATGCCTTAACTTTACATGCTAATCTCTTATGTTGGACCTTATCAAAAGCCTTCTGAAAGTCCAAATACACCACATCCACTGGTTCGCCCTTATCTATTTTACCAGTTACATCCTCAAAAAATGTGATAGCCTTTGCGGTTACAGAACATCAGGATTGGTATATGGTGCCCGCAAAGCCACGTGTGTGCAGTCGATGGCGCCCTGCACCATGGGGAAGCCTGCTATCCTGGCAAAGCCACCTGCGCGCTCGTCCTGCTTCTCTCTGTTCAGAGAGAAGACAATGAAGTCCCTTCTCCTGGAGTAGATAGCCTCTGTGACCTCACAGATGCAGCGACGGATGGTGAACTGGGAGATATTAGCTATGTCTCCTGCTGCAGACTGGAAGGATCCGCTGGCAAAGAAATTGAGGGTCACGGTGACCTTGAGGGCCACTGGGAGAGCCGTGGGTGCCCTGCACTCAGGCTGCAGGGCTGGCTGCAGGTGGTGGCAGATTTCTGTGACCACCTCCTTGGTGAAGCTGAGCCCCCTAATCAATGTCCCCTCTTATTTTTTTTTGAGGGGGGGGTTGCGGCCCCTTTAAGGGGCTGCGCAGCCCATTTACAGTTTTGTGAAATTAACATTGAAAAAGCGGTCCTAGGCTGTACCGGACCGGCAGAGAGCCGTTTGGCCGCGCAGCTTATAGGGAACGTTGCTCCTAATACACCGCTCCTCGCATAAGTGGAGGTAGGAGAAATGCTCTTGGAAGACCCTAGGTGGATAAGGCCTCCTGCTGATGCCCTCCTTGCCCTCCTCCTCCCTCTGCGAGCATCTTCTCCTCTTCTTCGCTGCTTCCACTCCCTCTCCCGAAGATACTCGAGTGCGAGGGGGACTGCCAGTAGAGCCCCCATGACTGGGAGCAAGTGTTGTGAGCAGAGGCCTTTAAATGAGAATGAAGGCGTTCACCACTTGCACCAACACTCTCTGTCACCTGAGGAACTTGAAACAAGTTTAGAAAGCTGCAGAAGTTGCAGTAAGTTACACAGAGCCGGTCAAACTGAGAAACCGTGTCAGCTGCAAGTATTGATCAGGATCCCTTTAAATATCGCTGCTGGAGTCTCCTTTCTGCTGCTGAACACTTGGTCAGATGGTCGTGATTAAGAGAGGGTGGTAATTGGAGCGGCGACGGTGAAAATGGCAGTTCATGTATGAAGTGAGCGTTGCACACTCATTGATGTCACGATCTACCTCATTTTCATTTCTGCAGCGCTGCCGACCTGCCGGATATGGCAGCCGTCGCGGGACCCGCCGGAAGCGGGTGGAAGCGAGCCGGCCACCAATTCTTCTACAAAATGGGCCGTAACGGGTGTGCTAGACCCCTGGATTTCTAGGCCATTCTTTTTTACTTTGTTTTCACCCCTTCTCCCCAATTTGTGCCTCCCCTTCTTCTCTCCTTCCCAGCATTTGACAGCCTGAAAAGTACTTTCAGCTTTTTTTCTGTTTGCTGATGAGTTACAGAAATGCAAGTTGTTATTTGAAGGTGGCGTCCCTCTGTGTCTCCCTCTCTCACTCTTCGTGCACCACGTGCGCTTGGAGTTCACCACTAAACCACCTATTTCCATTGAAGTGAATAATGGAACTAAATTCAGACAACTGGTTAGAGACTTATTGTGGTCACTTAGCAAGACCCACTTTCGCAGGGTGTCACAGGCGCAAGTTGGACATCGGGCTATAACACCATGTAGGTAGTCAGGGGGCTCCACTGCTAGTGCAGAGCCTTACCAGATGCAAACATGGGTTGGAGACAAGGCTGTAAAGCCATAGCCATGATTCCCCAGCCTACACCTCATTAAAATAAGCCACCGTATCTCCTTTATGTTTCTCTTCCACAGGTTTATAGCATGATTCGCCTCAGAGCATATTCCCCAATTACCTGCTTTGTCCCCGAGGATATTTGTATGCAACTTAAATTTCAATTATTTTGTGAGGGATTTGGGAGCTCAAATAATAATGATTTTTATTTTTTGAAAAAAATGCCAGCACCTATTTAAACACATCAGGGTCAAAAAAAAAACCCTGGAACCTTTCCAATGGCAAACTCACCCGGCACTTGGATACGTCAGGTCCGGGCTTTGCACCGGAGTCCCTGATTCACCGTCTGGGTGTCGAGCATTGACCCATCCTTACAAACCCATCAATGTAATGGAGGGCAGGATTAAACCAGGCTTACCTCTCCAACAACTAGTGGGAGTGCAGGGGGGGCACCTGGGAGTCAAGGCCTGGGTCAGGGTATGGACCCCTGAAGACCAAGGGGTGCACCATCATTTTTCAATGGAGCAAGCTGCCAATGGGTCAATGGGAGTAATCGTTTCCCTTTTCTTGGGGCAGAGGGTAGGGGAGGAAGACCCCTGCACCCACCCTAACCCAGCAAGCCCCAGCCAACATTTCCAGCCTCTTTGGCAGCGGTTTCCCCAGCTACGTCCCCACTTGCCAAAGGCATGCTCCTCGTAGTTCCTCCCTCTGCCCTTGTGAACTTGGGCAGGGTCAGTGATGAAGACCGTGGAGGGGTGCGCCTCTGCACGTACACCGTAGATCTTTAGGGCCACCATTTTGGCTGGTGAAACTGTATGTGCAGACAGGGCTTACGGGTCTATATGGATTGTGACTGTGATATAGATCTGTTCCTTGGCAGATGTTATTTATGTTTGACAACTAAATAAATCAACAGTTAACCTGGCTTTTGATAGAGCTGCAAATTTGCACTGAAAATGTTATTTAATAAAGAAATAAAAGAGCACTCTGTGGAGCACACATCAGGAACGTGGGTGGAGAGATTAGCGTGCCCCTTGCATTGGCAGAGACTCAGGTGCATTGACCTCCATGTCAAAATTCCCAATATGTGCTCCTGTCCTGTGAAGACCTGTGCTAGGAGCACAAAATTGTAAAAATGACCCATGTGTACCGTGTAAAAGTCTGTTCCAGCACAGACTCTACCTCATTCATTCCACCTACTGAGGTGATGTTGTACGTCGATACTCTCTGACCCCAGTCCCATCATATGGAACATGCAATGACATTTTGTTTTATTTTTGAAATGTTCTCCCCTCCCCAAGGTGTCCCGCCTCACACAGAGTATATTTTTATGGGTGTCGCCAACCCTCCAGCGTCTCGCCCATTCCGCACGTGTGAACTTCGGCAGCGAGTTTCAGCAACTGTGAGGGGCATCGCAGAACAAGCACTGTAAAAAAAGAACAATTTCTGTCATAAATGCAATATCGTTAATGGAAACATAGAAACATAGAAGATAGGAGCAGGAGTAGGCCATTCGGCCCCTCGAGCCTGCTCCGCCATTCAATGAGATCATGGCTGATCATCCAAACTCAGTACCCTGTCCCTGCTTTCCCCCCATATCCCTTGATCCCTTTAGCCTTAAGAAATATATCTAACTCCTTCTTGAATATATTTAATGAATTGGCCTCCACTGCCTTGTGTGGTAGAGAAACATAGATAATGGCCCTGAAATTAGGATCGGGAGCTGGCCGCGCGTGCAAGCCCCCGATGTGCTCTTACCGGCGCGCTGACATTTTAATCCTGGCCCGCATTGCATTTCCTCTCACTGCCCGCTTGAGGTCCTGCCACGCTGTGTGTGCGTGACCCAGCGGCGTACTTAGTGCGATGAGCCGGCTGGGATCACGTGAGCACAGGGCAACCAATGGGAGGTTGCAAAAGTTCATTCATGAGTTTGACAGTAAGAGCTGTCAAACTCATGAAAAGTCCTGGCCCCAAAACACTACTTAAACCTGAAAGAAAATTTAAAAAAAACATTGCACTACTTAAATGAACCATAAAGAACTCTGAAAAACTATTTTAAACAATAATTTTAAAATTTGAACAAAAAAATTATATAAAAAATCGGGGCTAAAACTAAACTTACCTTACTGTAAATTCTTTAAAAATAACAAACCTGTGGAAAAAAAAATTCTCAATTGTATTAATAGACCACTTACCTGTAAAACTAAGTACTTACGTGTGGTTTTTCAATGCGTAAATACCGGAGGCCTTTACACACGCGCAACTCTCTGAAAATAGAGGAAATCCAAGTCGCACGCGCTGCCCGATACCGCGCACGTGTTCAGCCTCTTAACCCCTTGGGTCAGAGGACAGGAAATGCCGGTTTTCAGCGCATGCGCTGTGCATGCTGAAAACCGGCAATTCCTCCGGGCACACGCGTGAGTACCCCGTCCGTACTCACGCGTTGGGCCCGGAATTACTGGGCCAATGTAATGCTGGCACTGACAAAGAGAAAGTAGAATTGATTCAAAAGAATGCAGAGCAGTATGGGCTGTTGAAAGGGATAGCTGTACATGGCAATAATGAATGGTTCCATCAGAACTGCTTAAAAACCAGTACTGAGTCATGTGTCATTTATGAATACAAATGACAACTGGGCAATTGGGAAATTTTCCTTTTTAACTCACAAGTTGCCACTCGTGTCTGCTGCAAGTTGATAAATGAACTGAGCTACCAAAAAGCCCCTGTGTACATAAGAACATGAGAAATAAGAGCAGGAGTCGGTCTTACGACCCCTCGAGCCTGCTCCGCCATTCAATAAGATCATGGCTGATCATCGACCTCAACTCCACTTTCCCGCCCGATCTCCATATCCCTTGATTCCCCTAGAGTCCAAAAATCTATCGACCTCAGCCTTGAATATACTCAAAGGGCAGGATTTTCATTCAGGAGTCGGGTGGGAGGCGGGACTACAACTTTCGGGGTTGTAGTCACGCCTCCATCGAGATGCGGCTAATCCACGCGATTTTCCCTTGATTGACCTTGTTGAGCCCGCCCATCAGGCTCAGCAGGCCAATTAAGGGCCACCCGGCAACAGGTGACGTCACAGACTGAAATTTCATCTGTCAAGAGCTTTTGACAGATGAAATATCAGTGTTTCACAACTGTTTGAAGTTGTCAAACACTGACAGTCTTACTTCTAACATGAGTCCTTCTCCACAGACTCAGTTAGAAATCTCTCCTGCACAGAAAGCTGCAGGCTGTCACTTTTGACAGTTCGCAGCCATTCTGCTTTCTGTGCCGATGAGATGAGGGACTCCCGGGACCTAAAGGAAGGAAGGCTGAAAAGGTAAGAAAAGGTATATAAATCTTATTTAATCACTTTAGACACACCAAACACACTTACCTTTGCACTCATACACACATCATTCACCTGGACACCGACATCTCGACCCCTCCAAGTCCTTCAACCCAACGGCCCGCCTCCTCTAACTTGGCGTGGTTTGGAGCCATCGGGAATCCCACAGTTCAACCTTAAAAATAGGGATTAGGTTAAAAACTGCCTGTTAACTACCTGTTAACAAGCAGTTAATTGGCACTAATCCCTTCCTGCCTCAGGTAGATGGGTCCCAGTGTGGGGCGGGTGCCTGCCTTCTTTGAAATTGGCATGGAGGCGGGTTTGGGTGTGGGTTGGTGTCGGGACCCCTGATTTCGGGATTTTAACCACCCCCCACCACGCCTCCAATCCCGACTCCACGGCCCAATGAAAATCCTGCCCAAAGACTCAGCATTCACAGCCCTCTGGGGCAGAGAATTCCAAAGATTCACAACCCTCTGAGTGAAGAAATTCCTCCTCATCTCAGTCCTCAATGGCTGACCCTTATCCTGAGACTGTGGCCCCTGGTTCTAGACTCTCCAGCCAGGGGAAACAATCTCTCAGCATCTACCCTGTCAATCCCCTTCAGAATCTTGTATGTTTCAATGAGATCATCTCTCATTCTTCTTAACTCCAGAGAATATAGGCCCATTCCACACAATCTCCTACCATCTGGGAGACGCTACAGATGCATTCGCACCTGTACGACCAGATTTAGGAACAGCTTCTTTCCCAGGGCTGTCATCCTACTGAACTCCACAAATAAACTCTAAAGCCTGCACATCTGCCAATGCACTTTATTATGGTCATATTTATGTTAATATACTACAAGCCAAATGTATGTTGAATGTTTAAATGTCTTAATCCAAATGTACACTCTCGGGAGCCGCAAGCCTACATTTCATTGTACTGCACTTGTGCACTAACAATGACAATAAAAATTGATTTGATTTGATTGATTTGATGATAGGACAGCCCTCTCATCCCAGGAATCAATCTAGTGAACCTTTGTTGTACAGCCTCCAAGGCAAGTATATCCTTCCTTAGATAAGGAGACCAAAACTGTGCACAGTACCCCTAATCATTTATTCTCCAGTTATGGATTAAGTATGACATGCTATACAGCTTCACACAAGTCCACCAGGATTTATTCAGTTGTCTGCCTTCCCAGATTAGTAGATGAAAAAACTAAAAAAGTCACAAATGACAAGAGAGTTTTATAGTCTCAACCTAGATTGAAGTAAAACCATTGCACAACAACAAACTTTGAATTTATTTCACTGAGGAACCGAAATCAAGGGTGATAGTGCAGGGCACCATCAATGCAATAAGGGAAATGGTTGCACAGTTGCAGGCAGATAGAGCATGCCTGGAGTGCAGCCAGAAGCCTTCAGACCTGAAAATCTCTGTGAAAGCTGTACGAACTTTTTTAGACCTCCTTTGCCTTACTGCCTCCCGCCTCTGCCAACTCCCACCACGCCCCCCCCGCCCCATCCCCAACCCCCCGCCTCCGCCCCCCCTCTGAGAGGTCCTGGGCGTACTCACATCTGCGGTTGGACACCTTTCTGGCATATGTGGAAGAAAATTATGCCTCGTTAGACCCCTCCCACCTCATTTCCAAGGATATCCCCTGGCTAGCGCCTGGTGAAGGCACAAGGGGTAGATCTTGACTTTGTGTGATAGTGTCAAATGGATGATAGTGAATCGGCAATAAAAACAGAAAATGCTGGAGATACTCAGCAGGTCAGGCAGCATCTGTGGAGAGAGAAACAGAGTTAACGTTTCAGGTCGATGACCCTTCGTCAGAACTGGAAAAAGTTGGAGATGGAACAGGTTTTTAAGCAAGTGTGGGGGCAGGGAGAGGGGGGAGGGGAGGAAAGAGCAAAAGGGAAGGTCTGTGATAGGCTGGAAGGCAGGAGAGATTAAGAGACAAAAGGGATGATGGTGCGAGGCAAAAGGAGATGGTAATGGGACAAGTTCAGAAACAAAAGATGACTCTAGATGAAGTGTAAATGGCAATGGCAGATTGATCGACAGCTGGCATGTGAGAAAGAGAAAAAAAAATGGGAAAAAAAGATAGGGGCCGAGGTAGGCAGCCCGTTCCATTGATGTCAATGAAAATCGGGAGAGATGTCAAACAGACTGACGATTCGCTATCACCCGTTTCACACTATTGCACAAAGTCAAGATCTACCCCAAGGACACTGACCCCCTCACACCAACCACCCCCACCCCCCGCCCACCTGGTGGAAGCCCTGAAAATCCCTGAGGGTTCCCCAGGTGCATCGGATGGGAAAATCAACCCCAAGGATGAAGTAAGTCAGTCATGATCAAGTGACACCAAGCTTAGGTTTTATAAGTCAGAAGATTATGAATCGAAGGAAATACTGAGAAAGGTAAGGAGGTCCATGGTTTTCTGTGAGAAGTCACACAACACCAGGTTATAGTCCAACAGTTTTATTTGAAATCACAAGCTTTCGGAGCGCTGCTCCTTCGTCAGGTGAAGTGGAGAGATACATAAAGACACAGCATATATAGTCAGAGAATAATGCCAGATGATTACAGGTAATCTTTCTAACTGCCACTTATCACACCTCGGCAGAGATAATCACAGCAATCAAAGGTGTGAATGGTGTCCAAACAGGTTAGTCAGGAAAACATTACATCAAAGAACAATGAGGTGGGGTCACAAGGGGTCAAATGTTGCAGATGCTGGGGTCTGTATGAAAAACAAAAAGCAGACAAAAAAACATTTTTTTTGCTGGAAATCACAGCAGGTCCGGCCGCATTTTCTGGTTCTGGGAGAGGATAAATTTGTAAAAGGAGAATGTGTTTTGATTTCAACAGTATGAGGATGCAGGGAGTATATAGAATGTATAAGTCGGTGTAGTTGGAGCTTGGATCTACACGAGAAGCTTTTCCAGGGGAGCACTGACCGTAGTCATTCTGATAAAGTAGAGAAAGAGGAGCTTGAACAGCCTCCGACACATGGGGATAGTTTGCACGTCTTTGATCGGGTGAACTTCATCAGAAGTTCGGAAGTTCAGAATTGTTAAGAGGAAAAAATAGGCTTAGCACAAAAGAGGAAACTAATTTCCACGAAAGTAGTTTTAGCAATTGAAGACATGTGAGATTTCCAGCTGTAATCTTCCAAAATACTGAGACCAGGAAAATTGATCGATAAAGAAGTCATCAAAGGTAGTAGGCAGTAGCTGTCAGTTGGACTTGTGACAGACACACCTTTATTTCCCCGAGTCCTTGTTCACCACTGGCACATATTGGAAAACTGGGACATAACGCATGCAATTCCCTGTCCACTGAAAGACTCAGAAAATCTACCCGACTGTGTCTTTGAAAAATGAAAAAATAACAAGATTTTTACTGTCCCATTAAAGGGCCTGAAGGAAATCAAGGTGGAGTGATTTAGCCATTGCACTGAGAGGACCGGAGATTGGGAGCACTGAGGGGCATGCAATCGAAAGGAAGTTCATGAACGTAGAGTGGAATCATTGGCAATAGAATGGATAGGGTTGAATGATTAGTGAATTAGGTCACCGATAAAAAAGAAACAAGAGTAGGAGAGAGGACCGAGCCTTAGGGGACACTGCATTAATGGAACAAGAGTCAGAAATGATCCATCAATTACATCACAGATTGATGAGTTTGAGAGGGAAGTGGAGAGCGAAGAATGCAGCTTTTGTAGGAAACCATGATGGTAACTTGTTTTAAACTGCATAGTGCTAAACCTTGTCAAAGGTTTTGAAGATGTTGAAGACAGTGACAGAAGATTCACTAAAGTGCCCAAGATCAGAGATAAGAGATACGGAACATAATCACCAGTAGAATAGAAACATAGAAAAATAGGAACAGGAGTCGGCCATTCGGCCCTTCGAGCCTGCTCCGCCATTCAACATGATCATGGCTGATCCTCTATCTCAATACCATATTCCCGCTCTCTCCCCATACCCCTTGATGCCTTTTGTGTCTAGAAATCTATCTATCTCTTTCTTAAATATATTCAGTGACTTGGCCTCCACAGCCTTCTGTGGTAGAGAATTCCACAGGTTCACCACCCTCTTGAGTGAAGAAATTTCTCCTCATCTCAGTCCTAAATGTCCTACCCCGTATCCTGAGACTGTGACCCCTCGTTCTAGACCCCCCCAGCCAGGGGAAACATCCTCCCTGCATCCAGTCTGTCTAGCCCTGTCAGAATTTTATACGTTTCAATGAGATCCCCTCTCATTCTTCTAAACTCTAGTGAATACAGGCCTAATCAACCCAATCTCTCCCTATACGACATTCCTGCCATCCCAGGAATCAGTCTGGTGAACCTTCGTTGCACTCCCTCTATGGCAAGTATATCCTTTCTTAGGTGAGGAGACCAAAACTGCACACAGTACTCCAGATGTGGTCTCACCAAGGCCATGTATAACTGTAGTAAGACATCCTTGCTCCTGTACTCAAATCCTCTTGCAATGAAGGCCAGCTCAAAAAGCATAGCAATGATCATAGATTAAGCCATAACTTTCAAGGTAATAGGTAATTTGAGCGAGAACAGCAGCTTCATAACTTTAGAATGTACCAATGTAAGAGCAATGGGGCAGGAGTTAGAAGCATAATTAGGGACAAACTTTCTTAAGTATGAACATGATCCAAATAAATGGGACAGTGGATATAAGAGGAAAAGGGATTGAAGAGATGAAATAGAACAAGGGTAAATTTGGAGGGCCACATCGTGAGGACAATGGGAGGGATGATACAAAGTGAGGATGGAGGACCTGACAGACCCGGTGAGGATAAAGGTGAATCATAATAGTCAACTAAAATGGAGCAATGAACAAGCTTTTTTTTAAATACCAGAGTCAGTGAGATTAAAGCTGGAGGAGAAAGGTGAACCAGAAAGGTCAGCTTTATCTGGGAGAGCTAGCAATTGTAGCATCGGGATAGCAGAGAGGTGGGACACATCTACAAGGGACCGGAAGGAGCAGCTGTGACGGGGCAGTTGACACCTTCTTCCAACAAAGTCGCGTTTAGGAGCTCTAACAGTGGATTCATAGAAATTACAAGCAGAGTCATTACAATTACAAGTTAACTCAGGATGCTTCACATTAATCAAAACTTTTTACAGGAGGCAGCAGAATAACAGAAACAGTTACCCAAACTGTAAAGGGTAGATTGTAATGGATGGATGATCCTGCGGGGCTCACTGACCTCCATGCACCAATCCCTAATATATACTCTCAGCACATGATGTACAACGCCAGGATAGTGAATTCCTAAAATCTACCCCGTAGTACCTGGTCTGACAAAAAGAGAAGCGTGCGATATCACGTCTTACACACCAGCCAGATAGACACACAAGAGCGAAAGCATCATTTGGGCCATAACATGCAGCGACACATTCCCGAAGACCAGTTAGCCGACTTTGTAACACTCAATGAATTGGAAAAAAGGAAAATACTGCAGATGCTCTGAAATTAAAAGCAGAAAATGCTGGAAACATTGAGCAGGTCAGGCAGCATCCGTGGAGGGAGAAACAGATGGGCCTGGATTTTTCGGTCAGTGGTGAGGGAGCAGTGCTCGCCATTCACCTTGCTGACAGCACCCCACACATTTTTTGCAGGTTTTAGAGTGGAAACTTGCTCTAATCTGCCATCTGGTTCAGCATGGCGCCCTCCACAGGGGATGTGTGGCATCTGTGAGCAGGACAAGTAACAGCGAGGCTCTTTAACCAATCAGATTGAAGAATCCTCACCGAGCACGCAAGAGTCTAAACCAGGAAGTATAAAGCAGGAATTATAAATTAGATTTAAATCACCAAGCAAAATAAAGATTGAGAAAGAACAGATGGGATTAAGAGGGAGAAAGATAAAAGAAACAGATAGAAAAAGTTAAAAAAAAAGGAATTAAAAAAAAAATCTCCAACACTAATTAACTTCTGAAGGAATGAGACTCCACACTTGTAAAATTTAATTTTCAGGGCCAGAGAGGTTGTTTGGCAGTAATTATCAATTATCACACTGTTGAAAATGTTCTTACTCCTGAATGCAGCAGCCCTAACTTTTTCCAGCATCTTTAGTGGAGAACTAGTGGGCAAGTACCCCAAGTTCATGCGATTGCGTGTCTTTCAATGCCGAGTCCATCGATGAGGACTGCTACAGCACACCCTGTAGAGGAGTGGGGTATCTCTGACAGCAACATCTGGATATCCGCATTTAAATGCACATGTGCGGATGCCAGGAGTTGCTGTCTGGTTTATTCCACATTATACTGCATTAGACTGTGACCCCTGGTTCTGGACTCCCCCGCCATCAGGAACATCCTTCCTGCATCTAGTCTGTCTAGTCCTGTTAGAATTTTATAAGTTTCAATGAGATCCCCTCTCATTCTCCTAAACCCTAGCAATTATAAGCCTAATCGACCCAATCTCTCCTCATACGTCATTCTTGCCATCCCAGGTATCAGTCTGGTGAATCTTCGCTGCACTCCCTCCATGGCAAGAACATCCTTCCGCAGATAAGGTGACCAAAACTGCACACAATACTCAAGGCGTGGTCTTACCAAGGCCCTGTACAACTGCAGCAAGACATCCTTGCTCCTGTACTCGAATCCTCTCGCTATGAAGGCCAACATACCATTTGCCTTCTTAACTGCCTGCTGCACCTGCATGCTTACCTTCAGTGACTGGCGCACAAGGACACCCAGGTCTCGTTGCACTTTCCCTTTTCCCAATCTATTGCCGTTCAGATAATAATCTGTCTTCCTGTTTTTGCCACCGAAGTGGATAACCTCGCATTTATCCACGTTATACTGCATTTGCATATCTAATGGTAAGAAAGAAAGAAGCCTTTCAGGTCCTCACACGTTCCGAAGTGCTTCACAGACAACTAAATACTTTTGAAGAGTGGTCACTGTTGTTTCTAGGCAAACAAGTCAGCCAATTTATACCCAGCAATGTCCCACAAACAGCGATGAGAAGAATGACCAGTTGATTGTTTTTGATGGTATTGATTGAGGGATAAATGTTGGTGGGACACTGGAAGAACTCTTTTACATGCACCTTAGCATGTAGGTGGGGCCTCAATTTAGTACCTCAGCACTGCACTGAAATGCCAGCCTAGTCCCAGAGTTCTGACTTACACACCCTCTATTTCCATTAAGCGAGTGCTTTTTTCGAGTATTTACATGGCTCGTCCACATTGTCAGTCCAGCTTTTGCCACAGCACGGATGGGGGTTGTTGGCAGAGGCTGCAGTGTCTCGGGGCCTCGTCTGCCTTCAAGGGTGTCAGAATACCAGGTTTTGTCCTTTAGCGTTGGGTCCTTCCCTGAATTTGAGCTGGGTAGCCGCCCTTTAGGTTAGCCGTTATTGCCCATTTCATCATCTGATGTGTTTTGGTGACTCGGTTAGTGCGGGTATTATTATCTAACCGTTGGTGCAGACACTGTATCGGGTTACATATCGCTGAAGAGTTGCAATATTTCCAGGGTGAGTGCGATTGTAAGCCTGGATATTTTCTTCGAGAAGGCCGTGTACCTCTCGATTTTCAGGAAACGCATGAGTGTGTTATTTCTTTCTGGCCATTTCCCTCTGGCTCCCGTTACGAAGCCAAAGTACAAGGTCTATGATTTGCGGAGTTCAGTGTCTGTACTTCTCACACTTTTCCTCCCATGCCTCCTCAAGCGCCATGTGATTGTCTTCCCACCTCACCGTAACATCAACAACTACCTCCTCCGGGCCCTTCTTGAATATTATATCAGTGTTCCATCCAGTGTTTTGATCTTGGCTTCCATGTACGTGGTCCACCCATATTTGGATACTAGGGGCTCAATTTTCCAAGCACCGAGGAGGCGGGTTTGGAGGCGGGAGTGGTGGGAAAATTGCAGAATCGGTGGGACAGGAACCCATCCCGCCCCCAACCCACCTCCGTGCCAATGTCCCAGGAGGTGGGTACCCGACCTGTGCTGGGAGTCGCCTCCCCGAGGCGGGAAGGGGATTAGTGCCAATTAACTGCCTGTTAACAGGTAGTTAACAGGCAGTTTTTTGCCTAATCCCTATTTTTAGCCCTGAAGTGTGGGCTGTCCGACGGTTCTGAACCACGCCAAGTTAGCAAGGCGATCTGTCGGTCTGCAGGGGTTGGAGTGGTTGAGATGTCCGTTGTGTGGGTGAGTGATGGGTGCATGTGTGCAGAGGTAAGTGTGTGAGGTAAGTGTAAAGTGTTTTAATAAGTTTTACTTACCTTTACTTTCTCCTGCAGGCTTCCTTCCTTCAGTTCTCAGGAGTCCCTCAGTTCACCGGCACAGAAAGCAGAATGGCCGCTGAACTGTCAAAAGCTGCAGCCTCTGCTTTCTGGTCTGGAGAGATCTCTAACTGAGCCTGAGTAGAAGGACTCAAGTTAGAAGACAGATTGTCCGTGTTTCACAGCTTCACAGAGCTGGCAAATGCTGATTTTTCATCTGTCAACAGCTCTTGACAGATGAAATGTCAATCGCTGACGTCACCAGTAACCAGGTGTCCCTTAATTGGCCTGCTAGACCCGCTGGGCGGGCTTAACAAGGTCAATCAAGGGAAAATAGCGTGGGTTGGCCACAAGTTGATGGAGGCGGGACTACAACCCAAAAAGTGGGAGTCCCGCCTCCAAAAGCTCCCCATTGACAAAATCCAGCTCTAGGTCTTTCAGGTTGTCCAGGATCTTCTTATGGCGCTTGATTCTAGCATTCTTGACTGACAGGCACCTCCCAGAGATGTGCACCAGTGTCTCGTAAGCCCCGTTGCATCTTCTGCAAGTTTTAATCATTTTGGCTCGTCTGTATAATAGGGTGCACCTAGTTGGGTATAGGTTGCACCTCAGTAGCAGTCCTTTAATGAACCGGGATTGTTTCATTCCGTGGAATGAGTTTGTCCAAGAGTTGGATGTCCTGTCATTTCGGTAATAGTTTATGCCGGGGCCCTGGCATTGGAGATTCGCCCACCTTGCGAATTCCCATTCTCTCCAACTCGCACACCTGTTCCCAGATTTTGCTCTCTGACTGGGAGGACCAATGCGTGCACCTCGCATCTCCGTTATTTCTTCAGGTATGGGTGGCAGGTTACTGCCTTCTGTGCTGTTACATTGTTTGGATCTTAGGAATTCCTCAACCTCCCTGAGGGCTTTCAGGTTCCTAAGTTTTGCCACGTTGTCGACAATGCTTTCTGCACAGAATTGGAAAGAGGCCTTTATTACCAAATCGTTGGAGCTCTCGAGTGACTCGAGCTTCCTGATGACAGCCGAAGGGATTTGGATTTCCAACTTAGGTAGGTCCAGGCCTCTGTCTCTATTACCGGCATACAGGATGCCGTCCGTGATGTCGTTAGGGAGGTGCAGTATCTCCTTTACCGACTTCCTAATTGTTTGATCTAGCTCGGCGAGTGTGTTCTGAGACGCCTCAGTCAGGATCAGGTGGTAGTAGATCCTTGGAATAATGTGTGTTTTCAGGATCTCGAACTTTTGGGTGGGTTTCTGTTTGGATTCTTTCAGGCTCGCAATCCAAGTACTGAGTTTGGCAGCCCATTTATCCTCTGCCGCTCCTGCCCATGGGTCTATTCGGTCAGCCAGGTATTTTTCGATCTCCCCTAGGGGGGGGGGGGTGTAGCTCACGGGACTCCCATTAATCCACCAGTTCTCGCGGTGGTTGTACATGAAGGTCTTCGCCTTACTTATAAGGTGGAAGCCTGCTATCATTTTGCTGTTGATATCGAGCCCCGTGTTTTCTCAGGATGACTGTACGATTTTAAGATTTCTGGTCATTCCGGCATAGGAGTCGCTGAGGATGGCTCTGTCGTCTGCAAAAGCAAGCGATGAGCAATAGATGGACTTGTTCAGTTGCATCGTCACACCCATATTAGCTCGTTCTAGCGAGCATAGGAGGAGGTCCATTGTTATGTTAAAGAGTAGAGGGTGGCCTTGCTTGCCGCCTCTCTTTGTGAGGATCGGATCGGTTTTGGTCCTGTCACCCTCTATCATGGTTGAAGTATTGTTGTATAGGTCCTCAACTAGGTGAGTGAACTCTTTGGGCATGCCTAGTCTCCCGAGTGCCTTGGAAACTATTCTATGCCCTACTGAATCGAATGCTTTGGCCAAGTCCACAAAGATGACGGCCAGCTCCTTTCAGTTCCTCTTTGCCCCCTTTATGATGTTTCTGCAGGATGGCGATGTTCTCATTGCAGCTGGGGGTGGTGGCTATGAAGCCCTTTTTGCCGAGGGTTGAGTTCCACGGCCTTGCTTAGCCTTTTGGCCATGATCTTGGTAAAGAGTCGCAGCAACACGGGTCCGATTGTTATCGGCCGCCAGTTGTCTTATGTTTTTGAGGAGCTCAGCGTCTTTGGTTTTTGGGGATCAACACTGTGCGGCTTTTTTTCAGTGTCTCCGGGATTGCTGCCGTTTTGAGCCGTAGAGTGAAGACTCGTTGAAGCAGGGTCTCATCGTCTCCCATTATGTCATTGACATTCATGCCGTCCGGCCCGGCTGCTCTTGTCTTGTTGATGCCTATGAGTGCTTGCTCGACCTCCTCTTTCTCTATGGCCCTCCTTAGTTCACTATAGTTTTTCCGGCCTGTTTATGCTGCAAACTTGTTGATATTAGCCTTATTATTCGGCTTGGATAGTTTCTCGATAAAGCAATTTTCAAGTTCCTCTCTGCTAAGAGGACAACTTGCTGCGGCTGCCAACCTTTCACGGTCTTTCTGATACAATGTCTGTATCCTTTTGTACGCAGCCTTCTTGGTGGCTCACCTCTTTTTAGCACCAGGGACAAAAGCTCTTCCGCCTCTGCGCCTTTTCTCATCACTGGCCTTTGGCCTCGCGGTCTTTCGGGGCGCGGCCATTTTGCTCACCGACTCCGTGACACTTTCGATTAAGCCAAGGCCCAAGGCCTTGCTACCTGGGCCTTTCCCGTCATGGAGGAGGCCCTCAGCTTTGGTGCTTCGGTGAGCTGGGCATCAAGTTCTCTGTGTTTGGGCGTGGCCCCCCGGCGGGCGCAGTACCCGTTTATGCCGGGCAGGTTGTACTTCTGTTTGGCCGGTGTCAACTTTTCCCTCCATGGCTGGGGACCCGGGCTCGTCACCCAACATTGTGGGGTTGTTCGGGGCCATTGTTGTCGCTCTTTATGGCCGCTTTTTGGAGGGCGCGACGTTTGTCTGAAAACTGCTTACTGTTCTTCGATTTCAGTGTTGACGTAAGAAAACTACTAGGCACTTGGTCTAAGCGTTAAACAAAGCTTTAATCAACTGTTTTACAACATGGAGGTCTAGTTATGTCCTTCACTAGTCCCTGTTAAGAATGTCCTGCGCAAGCTGGGCCCGTGCCCGAGTATTTATACTCTCACTGGACAGCACCACCCGCAGGCTGCTCAGTATTATTTCATAAGTCTTTCTTTCATGAATGACTGATTCATGTCAGTATGTTGCCGATTCTCTTATTTATATCTCAGCAACCTTGAAACTGCTGTTCTAGTTCCGTAAGGAGGGTTGTCTCCCCCTCCTCCAACCAAATATAGTCTTTCCTGCCGGGAAATAAGTGCTGCAATTCTTTCCTCATTCCTCAGCGCAGTGTGCTCATGCCTCTCGTGCTGACTGAGACCGCTTTGTGTTTGAAGCTTGGCCTCACATGCGAAGACGCCTTCTGGTTTGGGCAGCCCCCGCCTTTGCGTTTGGCGTAGTGGCAGGCGATAGATCGGCATTCACCGGATTTGCTGCATTTAGAGCATGCGGTTTTAAACGACGTGACCTGGTGTTCTCTCTGGAGGTGAATTCTGAACAGACCAACGGTTTGATGCACCTCGTTTCATCTGTTACAGAACAAGCTGTGGGTCGGGTAATGGATCGTTAGGTCCGCCTGGCTGTTATGGTCACCAGGGGGCTCAATTGTCACACCTTCATAAAAGGTGTTTTCCTCTGATGTTGAATTATTTGTCAGCAAACATGCCCTTCCTATCACACGGAGTTACCAGTTTCAAGTGGATATGCCACTTCAGGCTTTAAAAGAAAACTACAATTTGACAAAAACACCATTAAGGCAATCATTAGGGAATGGATATGATGAGAGGTGGTGAGAAAGATAGTGTCCTTTTGAAATTCTTTCCAAATGCATATGTAATATTAAGTGCTGAACTTTCTACTGCGATCACACCCGAGATTGGGCAAGATTGCAGTAGAAAACAGGGCAAAAAAAGAGTGCAGAGACCTACTGCCACCTCCCCACATTGAACTCCATTCCCCGCCCCCGCCCCCATCCCCGCCAGAATCACTGACGGCCCATTCTTTGCCACCTGCAAGCTGGGGTCAGGACCTGGATTCCCATGGCATTTCTCTCCTATCTACTACTCTTACCATTGCTCCCCAGGCCATCTGGTGAGAAGTGTTAAAAGGATGGAAATGGCACCGCTTTCTGTAAATGTTGGCGGGGGGGCGGAAAGGGCCTAGTAGATGCCTCCTATACCTCCATTTCATACCCTATACACTTACCCATTGCTGGCCTCAGTCATGGCTGCGTCCTACAAAACCAGTAGCTCCCTTCTTCTTTGAAGCTCTTGTGTCCCATTAACGTTTCTCACCACCTCTCCAGTTGCTTCAGCTATTATCTTCTTAGGCAGTCCCTCGGAACCGAGGATGACTTGCTTCCACATTAAAAATGAGTTTGCAGGTGACTGATGAGTCCAATGCGGGACCTACAGTCTGTCACAGGTGGGGCAGACGGTGGTTGAAGGGGCGGGTGGGTGGGGTGCTTGGGTTGACGTGCGCTCCTTCCACTTGATCCCGGCAAAGAGACTCGAGGCATTCGGCACCATCCCGGATGCTTCTCCTCCACTTTGTGCGGTCCTGGGCCAGGGATTCCCAGGTGTCGGTTGCCTCCTGTAACACTGCCTGATTCTCCTTGTTTGCAGTGGTGGGCTCCCCCTTGGTGGCAGCGATCCTGCCGGGAGCACGCCCTACATGCTAAGTGACTCCCCGACCAAGGGAAATGGAGCAAGGTCATGGCAAAGTTGGAGTGGCCCATCACTACTCTGCCCCAAAGAGGGAAATCCAGTCCTAATTAACAGCTTGGCTCTGTTGCTCGCACTTTTACCTCTAAATTAAAAGGTTGCGGGGTCAAAACTGTCTCATCAAAAATGTCCAGCAACAAAAATGATCAACAATAGTGTTTGGCAATAAAGCCTATCAAACAATTTATTAAAGGTCTAGCATAAAAAAACTATATTAAAAACTCTAGCAAAAAAATGTCTTAACTAGGAAATCAATCAACACATCTATAAAAAAATGTTATACAATGGGAAAGTCTGTCAAAATCAAGCAAGAAAAAAAAATTACAAAAAATATATAAAGCATTTGCAAAAGTTTTTCCTCATCTGCAATGAAACCTGCCAAGTTGGAGGACGGGCCTGAGCCTGGGTGAAGGCCTCACTCCCTGTTGCTGGTGGCTCCGTGGCCTCTCTGCCACTTGCTTCTGACCAGAAACTGCTTTACGTGCAATCAAACATTCTTCACTCGCTCAATCGGCAGTGGGCACTTCATGCACTAGCATCCCCACAGACTCATTTCAAGGCTGTTACTGTTTTCCTCAATAAAAAATGGGTGTACTTTCTGAGCAATAAGTGCTCTCCTTTGACATTCCTTCCCCCTTTCAGGAAAGGCTCTGTTGTTTGAACCAGTCCTTTCTCTATCAGCAAAGATTCTCTTGATTGAACCGTGCCAAGAGCACCCTCCAGTGTGCACCTCTGGTACAGAATTGCTACAGTATAGTCAGCAATATTACCATTCGGAGGAGCCTACATGTCAAATGGTCTGAACTGATGGCCTGGTAGTGCCCAGCAAAACCAAGGCTAATCTCATTGAGGAATATTTCAACTGAAAGCCTTATTTACATGAGACAACTCTATGCAGGGATACATTTTTTGCAAAAGCACAAAGAAGCATACGTATGAATAAATCTGTCTGTGTAAACTGTGTTAATCTAATTTCCTGGAGAACTGAGCAGTGTGCTGAAAACCATATACATTTTGGTGAAGCTTGTGTTCCAGTTACCAATATGTCTGAATTGTTCTGATACCTGTTTATCATATTTAATCTCTCAGTTATCACCAAGGCTTCTTCAGCAGCACCTTCCAAACCCTGACCTCCACCACCTAGAAGGACAAGGGCAGCAGGTGCACGGGAACATCACCACCTCCAAGTTCCCCTCCAAGTCACACACACCATCCTGACTTGGAAATATGTCGCCGTTACTTCATCGTCGCTGGGTCAAAATCCTGGAACTCCCTCCCTAACAGCACTGTGGGAGTACCTTCACCACACGGACTGCAGCGGTTCAAGAAGGCGGCTCACCACCACCTTCTCAAGGAGCAACTAGGGATGGGCAATAAATGCCGGCCTTGTCAGTGATGCCCACATCCCAAGAATTTAAAAACAAGCTAGTTCCATTCCCTCGGACAGACCCAGGATTGGGGTGATTTATAGTTGTCCCCAAAATTTGGACATTTCCAGTATCCTAGCTCCAAAATTACATTCATATTATGACAACACTAAGGAAAAGCTTTGTAGTGGAATTAAGGCTAATCGATTTGATGTTATCAAGTGAACATTGGAATGGTAGCATATTACAAGATGTAATTGAAGGCCGATGAATCCTCAGGGCCTGATAATCTACATCCTAGGGTACTTAAGGAAGTGGCCCTAGAAATAGTAGATGCATTGCTGGTCATCTTCCAAAATTCGATAGACTCTGGAACAGTTCCCATGGATTGGAGGATAACTAATGTAACCCCACTATTTAAAAAAGGTGGCAGACATCGGTAGTGGGGAAAATGCTAGAGTCCATTATAAAATATGTAATAGCAGAGCACTTGGAAAACAGTGGCAGGATCGGACAAAGTCAACATGGATTTACGAAAGGTAAATCATGCTTGACTAATCTACTGGAATTTTTTTGAGGATGTAACTGGTAGAATAGATAAGGGAGAACCAGTGAATGTGGTGTATTTGGACTTTCAGAAGGCTTTCGATAAGGTCCTGCATAAGAGATTAGCGTGCAAAGTTAAAGCACACGGGATTGGGGGTAAGGTACTGTCTTGGATAGAGAACTGGTTGGCAGACAGGAAGCAAAGAGTTGGAATAAACGGGTCTTTTTCCAAGTGGCAGGCAGTGACTAGTGGGGTACCGCAGGGATTGGTGCTAGGATCCCAGCTATTCACAATATATATTAATGATCTAGACGAGGGAACTAGATGTAACATCTCCAAGTTTGCAGATGACACAAAGCTGGATGGGCGTGTGTGCTGTGAGGAGGATGCAGAGAAACTCCAGTATGATTTGGACAGGTTGGGCGATTGGGCAGATGCATGGCAAATGCAGTATAATGTGGATAAATGCGAGGTGGCAAAAACAGGAACACAGATTATTATCTGAATGGCAATAGATTGGGAAAAGGGTAAGTGAAACGAGCCCTGGGTGTCCTTGTGCACCAGTCGCTGAAGATAAGCATGCAGGTGCAGCAGACAGTTAAGAAGGCAAATGGTATGTTGGCCTTCATAGCGAGAGGATTTGAATACAGGAGCAAGGATGTCTTGCTGCAGTTGTACAGGGCCTTGGTGAGACCACACCTTGAGTATTGTGTGCAGTTTTGTTCACCTTATCTGAGGAAGGATGTTCTTGCCATGGAGGGAGTGCAGTGAAGATTCACCAGACTGATGCCTGGGATGGCAGGAATGACGTATGAAGAGAGATTGGGTCGATTAGGCTTATATTCGCGAGAGTTTAGAAGAATGAGAGGGGATCTCATTGAAACATAAAATTCTAACAGGATTAGACAGACTAGATGCAGGAAGGATGTTCCCGATGGCGGGGGAGTCCAGAACCAGGGGTCACAGTCTAAGGATAAGGGGTAAGCCATTTAGGACTGAGATGAGGAGAAATTTCTTCACCCAGAGAGTGGCGAACCTGTGGAATTCTCCAGCACACAAGGCAGTTGAGGCCAATTCATTAAATATATTCAAGAAGGAGTTAGATATATTTCTTGAGGCTAAAGGGATCAAGCGATATGGGGAGAAAGCAGGGACAGGGTACTGAATTTGGATGATCAGCCATGATCTCATTGAATGGCGGAGCAGGCTCGAGGGGCCGAATGGCCTACTCCTGCTCCTATCTTCTATGTTTCTATGTTTCCTCTTGCAGTTACTTACTGTCCTCTTCACAGATGGCCACACTCCCTAGTTTTGTGTCCTCTGCAAATTTTGATATTGTGCCCCCATATCCAAGTCTAGTTCATATATTAACAGCAATGATCCCAATAATTACTCCTGGAGGATACCATTACTTAAATCCTTCCAGTACAAAAAAAAATCCAAATAAAACACTAGTAAATAAAGGATGGGAGAGATGGATCTGGACCATTATTGAAGCATGAGATATCACACACCAACACTTCAATCCCCCATCACATTCCAGATGGACAAAACATAGGAGGCACCTATAGGTGGGCGAGTTAATGATCCTTATAGCACCAGTTAATAAGTAATTTAGATTAATGATAAAACCGTTATCCAGAAGCAAACATTTATATACAGAAGCAACAAAATCTCAACTTTGAAAAGGTCTTTATTCCCTTTTGATTGTGTGAATTTCCCTGGTAGAGGTGGAACTAGCTTTGTGTATATTATTAATATAAATGAATGCGTCATGCTCTGTATAAAAGAGAAGATAGGCTAACGTCGGTCTAGGATGGTCACCTGATTCTGGGATGCCTGGCTTTCAGCAGGTAGCGTTTATCTTCAGTTCCCAAGCAGCATTAATGTATTCATTATGCTGTGATGTCTTGTTTTGGAAGTGTGAATATGGAGCTATCAGAGTAGCTGTATGCGTTCTAGCCTGTAACATCAATATGCATTATTTAAGGTCTAGCTTGAATTCACCATGCATTTCAGGCAGTTGATAGGATATTGGAACACTTAGGCCTTCAGGTAGAGAAAGGCTGAAACACAAATCACCCTGGGTGAAATAGAACAGTAAGTGAGTGCTGGAACATGTTACAGAGTGTTGGTGAAGAGACTCTCACAACTTTCACTATTGTCAGGAGCAGAATTTGGTTTTAAAAGATCAGGCTGCTGTCATTGTACAAAATTGTGTGCTATACTCTATGTGTCATGCTTGTTTAATTTTTAATAATAAAGCTTATTAGTTTATTCAAAATATGAGAGATGTGTTGATAATGTCATCATTCAGGGTGGCTTGAGAGAAATAAAGCACATCAGGTACTAGTGATCTAGGATTGTGTGTGTCCTCAATGGTACAAGGTTTCTGCAGGGGCAGAAAACTGCAGGGCTGCAACTTTCAGTTCATAGGGGACATGAGGACCCCTTTGATCTCTGGGCAAGACAGTTGCAATTTTATCTTCTTCTTAGGCAGTCCCTCGGAACCGAGGATGACTTGCTTCCACATTAAAAAGGAGTTCTCAGGTGGCTGATGAGTCCAATGCGGGACCTACAGTCTCTGTCACAGGTGGGCCAGACGGTGGTTGAAGGGGCGGGTGGGTGGGGTGCTTGGGTTGACGTGCGCTCCTTGCGCTGTTTGCGCTTGGCTTCCGCTTGCTCCTGGCGAAGAGACTCGAGGTGTTCGGCGCCTTCCCGGATGCTTCTCCTCCACTTTGTGCGGTCTTGGGCCAGGGATTCCCAGGTGTCGGTGGGGATGTTGCACTTTTTCAAGGAGGCTTTGAGGGTGTCCTTGAAGCATTTCCTCTGCCCACCTGGGGCTCTCTTGCCGTGCCGGAGCTCCGAGTAGAGCGCTTGTTTTGGGAGTCTCGTATCGGGCATGCGGACGATGTGACCCGTCCATCGGAGCTGATCGAGCGTGGTCAAAGCTTCGATGCTGGGGATGTTGGCCTGAGCGAGAACACTGACATTGGTGTGCATATCCTGCCAATGGATTTGCAGGATCTTGTGGAGGACGCGTTGGTGGTACCTCTCTAGTGCTTTGAGGTGCCTGCTGTACATTTTATAAACTGCAGTAGTTGTCTGTAGAATAAGTTACATGTGGCAGTCTGGTAGTTTAGGCAGCAATGCACCTGTAGCTGCTTATAGCTTCCAATCCTGGATGCAGGGCTCTCTTACTAACAACTGCAACAACTTTTATCAGCCCCATTGGGATAAATAGATGGAATGCCTTACTGTGGCAAGGTAGGATGCATTGTATGAATGCATACTCTCGCCGTGGAGCACCACTCCTGCCTGGGATATCGGATAATATTGGGCCAGAAATTCGGGTCCCCACGGGTGAGTACGCACTGGGTACTCACGCGTAGGCCCAATGAAAGTGCCGGTTTCCTTAAAGGAAGGGTGTAAGAAGTCACACAACACCAGGTTATAGTCCAACAGTTTTATTTGAAATCACAAGCTTTCGGAGCGTTGCTCCTTCGTCAGCATAACGGCCGGCGCACTAGGTAAGTGCAGGTCGGGGGCTTGCATCCGTGGGAAGCCCCCAACCCGAATTTCTGGGCCAATCATTAGGAACTCCTGAAATGTCCTGACATATGCTCCTGGCAGGCTATATACTGCACCAGGGGTATGCATAAGATTCACTTGATATTCCCATCTCCTGCCCCTGCACCTGGCACCAGATAGGCTGATCGCACACTAGAATGTGCAAATTTGAAGAAGTGGATTTACAGAAAATACAGAGTGAGATTCAAAGGAGAAAATGGTCAGAAAGGGGAAATAACAAATCTTAAAGATAAACAAAAAACACAGAATGAGAGACGAATGAAGAGCGTGTGTGACAAACATTAAGAGCGAACAATGTTGGGAAATGACACTGAGGCATTTCCACAGTCCGCAAAACCATTAATCTTCTTGATCCATAGTTGGAGGACCATGACTGGTTCATTATTAATTTGTTTCATTCTCAGTAATTTGGCACTTACCTGAGAAAACAGTTGGATACCAGTTCTTGAGTGTGGCTGATGTAACTGTGTAGAAGGTAGGCTGGGTACTGGGGGAACATGCCTCCCTGACCTCCTA
The DNA here is from genome assembly GCF_052327205.1 of Somniosus microcephalus. Taxonomy (NCBI): domain Eukaryota; kingdom Metazoa; phylum Chordata; class Chondrichthyes; order Squaliformes; family Somniosidae; genus Somniosus; species Somniosus microcephalus. Next base: position 271,058,171 of record NC_140993.1, read on the forward strand.
GAACTTGTTTGATCGCCTTCAGGGCTGGGAGAGGAATTCTCCAGAATTTTGAGGACTTTTCCTCGGCTTCTTCATCTCTCCAAGGAGATTGCTTGGCTGCTAGGTAGGTTGGGGAGTAGTGGGGAGGGGTGCATAAGTTACTCCGTGACAGATTGGAACAGAGTCAAAGGACCAACTGATCTTCTCCTGTCCTTCACTTTTTTATGTTCTTAAATTAACCTAAGTCTTATGTTCATTAATAAATAGACATTCTTATTATGAACACAGCTAGCTTTTGCTAGACACTTTATTGAGCACATGTGGACTAGGTACAGTATCTGTAGAGGCATCCATCTTGACTGCTGCCTTGTGGGTAGCCTAGTGCCTCATGGGTAATGTAGTCTTAATATACATACAGCTGGGTAGTGTAGTCTTATATACATACAGCTATACACAGCTCTACACAGCTCTACGGCTCCACCTAGTGTCCACTATAGAATGACATGTTATTGATCATTACACTAAGGTTTTAAAAATGTTTTGCCTCGTCCAGGCGATCATGTGGTGGGGAGGGGAGTTGTTGGTGCATATCGGCTGCACCATGTTTGAATGGGGCAGGCTAGATGAATCAGTTGGTATTTTCCTGCCCTTTTTCATAGGTTTCCATGCCGCCTGTATGATTCTATCACACCCAGCGCTCACTATGGAAAAGACAGCAGGTCAAGAAAACTTGTGCAGCTTCTGTGAAAGTAAATGAATTTGCCAGCCTGCTGAAGCGGAGTCCCGGTTATCTCACGAGCACACGTGCACCTGGTGCTTCTATTAGTACCAGAAAACGGATCCTTGTTGCCTCAAACAAAGCGTAGCAAGTATGACAAGGGAAAGCTGGGAGCTGAAATGTTGCTGCTGTTTGCCGTTTATTTTGTAATGTGCTCTGAGTGGCCTGGCAGCTGCATCTTTGCTTCTTTGTAATTATGGTATTCGAGAGAGATGTAAAAAAGAGTTAACTACCAGGGGGCAAAATCCAGAGAGGATTGTATCAATATTGAATTCTCGAATCTAAACATGTTATGTAACCTAAGCTTTGTATGAATGCTAAGTGCTGTTCAGAGATATTTGTTAAAGAACGAAAGATACACATTAGTTCATGCGGGCCGCGGGGAGCGCAAATTAAAGGGCCCTCCTGTACTAGAAATGGTACGGGAGGGGGAGGAGGAGGAGGAGGAGGAGGAGGGCCACAAGTGTCGGCCTTTCAAAAAAACAAATCCACCCTCCCCCTTTAAGAGCTCACCGGAGCCAGAGTGTCTGCCGTCAATCAGCAGCTCGCCGCACCTGCCCTGCGCCCAACTTCCGGTTTAGCGCCCCGGCCCGCCGGCTTAGCGCCTAAAGAGAGGCGTGCAGCGCCAGTTTGAGCGCTCGAGCAAACTCTTAGGGTAATGAATATCGGAGAAGTGGCCTCGATTTGGCGGCGGGTGCAAACTTTAGCGGCCGCCCGACTTTACCGCCCCAAAAGTGGCTACAATGAATTTCTAGGCCTCATTCCCTAACCTGATAGAACAGTCTGCTTATTCAACGTTGAAGGCAGGCTTGTTGAACATACAAACATACGAATTAGGAGCAGGAGTCAGCCACTCGGCCCCTCGAGCCTGCTCCGCCATTCAATAAGATCATGGTCGATCTGATTACTCCACATTCCCGCCTACCCCCGATAACCTTTCACCCCCTTGCTTACCAAGAATCTATCTACCTCTGCCTTAAAGATATTCAAAGACTCTGCTTCCACCGCCCTCCGAGGAAGAGAGTTCCAAAGACTCACGACCCTCTGTGAGAAAAATTTCTCCACATCTCTGTCTTAAATGGGCGACCCCTTATTTTTAAACAGTGACCCCTAGTTCTAGATTCTCCCACAAGAGGAAACATCCTCTCCACATCCACCCTGTCCAGACCCCTCAGGATCTTATAGGTTTCAATCAAGTCACCTCTTACTCTCCTAAACTCCAGCGGATACAAGCCTAGCCTGTCCAACCTTTCCTCATAAGACAACCTGCCTATTCCAGGTATTAGTCTAGTAAACCTTCTCTGAACTGCTTCCAACGTATTTACATTGAATTCAGTCTCTCTCAAACTTTGAATGGAATTATAAATAATTTTGCTCAAAAGCATTGCATTTTATGCCTCCAACATGAAAGAACTGTTAAGCAGAATATTAATATTTGAATATCTCAGATTTCCAGTATTTTGCTTCTGTATTAATATTTGAAGTTGGGTCTAGAATCAAAAGAAAAGCTGATTTAAAATAAATGGCCGTAACTTGGTCCATGAGCTTTAGTTTGGGTACTCAGGCTAGGTAAATGTAGTTTTATCGGTGACTTTGGTTTCCTAGGAAAATGCCTAGCTTTTGGCCTGGCTGTAAAGAAACCACTTTTATGGCTAAATGACAGTACTTTTAAACACAGCTGGTTGACTCTCGTGTGTATGAGGCAGAGGCATAACCGTGTAATGCAAAATACAGGAAACTCTTGTTTAAACGGCACCTAAATATCCGGAATTCTCTATTAACCGGCAAAATTCATACTCCGAAAAAAACACCTCAATAACCGGCAATGTTGCCGAGTCCGAGTCCGAGTCTCCCGCAGTGGTCGAGTTAGTCAGTGGGGGTAGTTCTCCAAACTGCCACTACTGGGCTTCTTGGCGCTGTCGGGAGTCGGAACACCTCGATAACAGGAGTCTGACTCTCCCGCGCTGCCGGTAGTCTCTTCTGATCCGCCATTTTACAGGGGTACTGTGTGTCTCCCACGCTGCTGGTAGTCATTGCATTGCATTACCCTCAACTGGCAGTACTGTACTTAATCAAGCATCTTCCACCATCCATTTAACACAACATTCTGTAGGTGAGTACCCAATTACTGTATACTGCACATTTCTTGATTTTTTTAATTTTTCTTTGTTAAAAATAGCCTCGGTAGATAACCCTCTCCGTCAGCCGGAATTTTTGATCACCCGGCAACACGCCGGTCCCGTCGATGCCGGATACCAAAGAGTTTCCTGTACAAGGCTGCAAGACAGCTGTACAAGTATAATTACAGCAACCCCACCCACCCCACCACCACCAAGAAAGAAGCGTCAAGCCCTCTAGTGCCCCCTTAAGGAGGCCATACTAAAATAAATTTTAAAAAGGGACCTGTTTTTCTTCAGGGTCCAGGCCATGATTTTTGTCCCGACTCCCAGGTGGGACCCAGTGCTGCTGTTCAGTGGCACGGTATGCCCAGTGACATACTGCTGCCAATGATATGCTGGGACCCCAGGAGGGTTTGGGATGTGGGGACTCTTGGCACTGGGCCTGGCCCATTTCCTCTTGTTTTTTTTTTAGAAGAGGACAGGGGCACAACCCACTTACAAGGCTTGTGGAATTCCAAATGTACGGCCAATGTCCGGGTTCCAGTCTAAGTTGCTGCCCCTCGGGCGTACTGCTAGTGTTGTGCACCACAAGTGCCACACATTCTTGGGCTGCTGTCAATGTAACAATCACAGTTTAAATGGTTAGAAGCGGGATGGGCAATTATTTGGCCTGGAGGGCCATTAACGGGGAGGAATTTTAACCTAAAAAAATGGGTGGGTTGGGGTGCGTGTGGGAAGTGAAAGTGTTAAAAGTCTGAATCCTGACCTGGACCCGCCTCCAACGTTCGGTTTCAATGGAGGCGGGACGGAGGGCGGACAGCCAACCCGCTGCCTGGAAGCAGGTCATCTATTTAAATACTAGAACGAGGCTGGAATCCTCTGCTTTAACCTCCATTTTGAATTTAACTTTAGCTGGTCAGGTTCTGCAGGCTTCATGAAACCCGCCAGCTGATGCTGGATACAGGAGGTTAGTGCTTTTACACGTACCTCTTGAATCCAGTGTCTCTACCAAACCCAACCCCTGCGATCGGAGAGCCCCCCACCCAAGACTTCGATCTCTCCCCCGCTCCCCCCCGGCCTCCAATCCCCCCACCCACACCTCCTCCGGTCCCCCTCCCTAAATTCTAAGTGCAATGAGAAGGGGTTAATTAATAATCTTGTTGTGTGGGGCCCTTTAGGGAAGAGTGACCATAACATGATAGAATCTGAAACTAGGGTCCTAAATCTAAACAAAGGAAACTACGAAGGTATGAGGAGTGAGTTGGCTATGATAGATTGGGGAACTTCATTAAAAGGCATGACGGTGGATAGGCAATGGCTAACATTTAAGGAATGAATGCATGAATTGCAACAGTTATACATTCCTTTCTGGCGCAAAAACACAAAAGGAAAAGTGGTCCAACCATGGCTAACAAAAGAAATTAAGGAGAGTATTAGATCCAAAGAGGAGTCATATAAAGTTGCCAGAAAAAGTAGTAAGTAGTAAGATTGGGTGCAGTTTAGAATTCAGCAAAAAAGGACCAAGAGATTGATTAAGAAGGGAAAAATAGAGTATGAGAGTAAACTTTCAAGGAACATAAAAGCGGATTGTAAAAGCTTTTACAAGTATGTAAAAATAAAAAGATTATTGAACACAAATGTAGGTCCCTTAGAGTCAGAAACGGGAGAATTTATAATGGGGAACAAGGGAATGGCAAGCAATTAAACAAATACTTTGGTTCTGTCTTCATGGAAGAGGACACAAATAACTTCCCAGAAATACTAGGGAACCAAGGGTCTAGTGAGAAGGAGGAATTAAAGGAAATTAGTATTAGTAAAAAAATAGTGCTGGTGAAATTAATGGGACTGAAAGCCGATAAATCCCCAGGGCCTGATAATCTGCATCCCAGAGTATTAAAGGAGGTAGCCATGGAAATAGTCGATGCATTGGTTGGCATCTTCCAAAATTCTATAGATTATGGAACAGTTCCTGCAGATTGGAGGGTGGCAAATGTAACCCCACTATTTAAAAAAAGAGAGAGAGAGAAAACAGGGGACTACAGACCAGTTAGCCTAACATCAGTAGTAGGGAAAATGCTAAAGTCTATTAGAAAGGATGTGATAACAGGAAGCTTGGAGGGAGAAATTCAGTATCGCCCCATTTGGCGCGCAGTTATCAGCCGGGCGCAAAGATTAGTGCCTGGCGCTAATTATCGCCTCCGACTGCAAACTTGGCTTTTATCACCCCTGGAGGTGATTGGAGCGCTAAATCAGGCGCTACACACCTGTCTTAAGGCGCAAAGGCCGAGGAGCAAGGCGCTACATCAGAGCGCTGGCGAAGCTCAGGTGATGTCAGTCAGCAATGGAATACAGACACAATGGCGCCAGCCAGTTCTTAAAGGGGTCGATCATGCTCTCCATCCACACCCTGCTCATTGCAGCCTTGAATCTTGGCCTGGAGAGACCTGTACATCAAATCTGTTGGAAAGAACAATGGAGAGGCCCAGGGAAAGAGCTCAGAGTGCAGCCCCCACAGTCTCTTCTAAATCGATGCAAGGAAGATCAAATCAGAAAGAACCTGCAAAGTGCTGCTCAGTACCCAAAACTCCTCAACACAGCTTTGAATATCTCCTGCAGTGTCTCTCTCTCACTCAGAATGCGTGGTGCAAAAATTTCGCCGACAAAAAAAGGCAGGAAGTGGTCGACTTTAAATAGCGCTCCCCCAGCCCCTTCCCAACTGCAAAACGCTCCCCTCAACCTCTCATTGCTAGCGGCAGGCGGTAAGGCAGGGGGCGCCACTCAATATCTAGTCCGGGGCGCTACCGGGGCGTTGCACGCTCGACTGACGTCACAATCTGCTGACGTAGGAGATCGTGGCGGTAGTGTTTAGCGCCACCACAAAATGTCTAGTTAATTTTGTGAGCGGCGCAAACATCGCCGCGCATGGGCGCTAGTTGCTTTGCGCCCCGTTAGCGCCTAAGGCGCTAACAAGAGGCGCAAACCAACTGAATTTTTCCCCCTTGGAAAATATCAACGGGTTAGACAAAGTCAACATGGATTTATGAAAGGAAAATCGTGTTTGACAAACCTACTGGAGTTTTTTGAGGATGTAACTGGTAGACTAGATAAGGGAGAACCAGTGGATGTGGTGTATTTGGATTTTCAGAAGGCCTTTGATAAAGTCCCACATAAGAGGTTAGTGTGCAAAATTAAAGCAGATGGGATTGGGGTAATATACTGGCATGGATTGAAAATTGATTAACAGACAGGAAACAGTAAGAATAAATGGGTCTTTTTCGGGGTGGCAGGCGGTGACTAGTGGGGTACCGCAGGGATCAGTGCTTGGGCCCCAGCTATTCACAATATATATCAATGATTTGGATGAGGGAACCAAATGTAAAAATTTCCAAGTTTGCTGATGACACGAAACTAGGTGGGATTGTGAGTTGTGAACAGGATGCAAAGAGGCTTCAAGGCAATTTAGACAAGTTGAGTGAGTGGGCAAATGCGTGGCAGATGCAGTATAACGTGGATAAATGTGAAGTTATCCACTTCGGTAGGAAAAACAGAAAGGTAGAGTATTATTTAAATGGTGATAGATTGGGAAATGTTGATGTACAAAGGGACCTGGGTGTCCTTGTACACCAGTCACTGAAAGCAAACATGCAGGTGCAGCAAGCAGTTAGGAAGGCAAGTGGTATATTGGCCTTCATTGCAAGAGGATTTGAGTACAGGAGCAAGAATGTCTTACTACAGTTATACAGGGCCTTGGTGAGACCACACCTGGAGTACTGTGTGCAGTTTTGGTCTCCTTACCTAAGAAAGGATATATTTGCCACAGAGGGAGTGCAGCGAAGGTTCACCAGACTGATTCCTGGGATGGCAGGACTGTCGTATGAGGAGAGATTGGGTCGACTAGGCCTGTATTCACTAGAGTTTAGAAGAATGAAAGGGGATCTCATTGAAACATATAAAATTCTGACCGGGCTAGACAGACTGGATGCAGGGAGGATGTTTCCCCTGGCTGGGGGGTCTAGAACGAGGGGTCACAGTCCCAAAATATGGGGTAGGACATTTAGGACTGAGATGAGGAGAGATTTCTTCACTCAGAGGGTGGTGAACCTGTGGAATTCTCTACCACAGAAGGCTGTGGAGGCCAAGTCACTGAATATATTTAAGAAGGAGATAGATAGATTTCTAGACACAAAAGGCATCAAGGGGTATGGGGAGAGAGCAGGAATATGGTATTGAGATAGAGGATCAGTCATGATCATACTGAATGGCGGAGCAGGCTCGAAGGGCCAAATGGCCGACTCCTGCTCCGATTTTCTATTTTTCTATGTTTCTATGTTCTAAACAATCGGCACCAACAATTGGTAAACAATCTTCCAATCGATTCGATTGTGTCAATCCCGAGTCATGTTGCCAATGGCATTATTTGATACATTTAAAGTATTTATGTTATCGTGCATTGATCTGGAAAGTTTGCACAGATTTATGGAAACTGAACCCACAAACCGTGACTCACCTTTCACGTTGCAGTGACGGAGCAGAAACCGCGGTTTCGGGTGTGGTAACGACACATTGATACAGCGAGCGGCAGACTCGATTTGCCCCACCTCTGTTTTTGGTAATGACTCCCCCGCTGCCTCGGAGACAATGACCTGGCCCCTGCCGTTCCGTGGGGCGAGGTCAGGCTATGGGTCAGGTGCGGCGTATGTTTGGCCTCGAAACCAGGCCGGATTGAATCCAATGGCAGGCCGGAGTGAATCCATTGGCAGGCCGGAGTGAATCCATTGGCGGGCCGGAGTGAATCCAATGGCAGGCCGGAGTGAATCCATTGGCGGGCCGGAGTGAATCCATTGGCGGGCCGGAGTGAATCCATTGGCGGGCCGGAGTGAATCCATTGGCGGGCCGGAGTGAATCCATTGGCGGGCCGGAGTGAATCCATTGGCGGGCCGGAGTGAATCCAATGGCAGGCCGGAGTGAATCCATTGGCAGGCCGGAGTGAATCCATTGGCGGGCCGGAGTGAATCCATTGGCAGGCCGGAGTGAATCCATTGGCGGGCCGGGATACGGCCTCACGGGTCGTCTTTCGCTCACCACTGGGTTAGAATCACTAGAGATCCCTCAAAATCAGGTGATATCAATTGGCAAAGCTCAGTCATGATCTCCTGAATCTCTCTGAATCAGTGCCTCTTTGTAACAGCAAGCTAATTTAACAGAGAGTTTGTAAACTCTTTCCTACAGTTAATTCTTGGTCCTGGCTCTTCTCCTCCTCCTGTGTTACCCTTCCTCCACAAACAATACTACCCATTGTGTCAACGCAATGGCATGGTATTCTGTGTGTCGGTAATCAGACTTATTGAGAAGATGTTTTGCCCTTTCATAAGAGGCAAAGGTAGTTTCTTACTGAACTTGACTTGATCTATCCTATAAAATTAGCTCAATTTTGTGTTTTTTAGTTTATCAGCAATTAATACGAAGCTAACTCTATATCAGAAAATTCAATTTAACTTTAACAGTATTTAAGCCAAATCAAATCAATAATGTTGGAAACTATGACCCAAAACCACACTATGCTACACTTCATATCATATTTACCATCTTCCTCCTAATATCCACATTTGCCCGTGGTACGAACTTTAGGATGCGATTTATGAGGGCTCTATTGAAAAGAATGATTAATGCCAGATAAAATGACCTGCCTACTTGTAGTAATGCTGGCGCTGAAGACTTGTCACCAAAAATATCAAATAAAATAATCAGGAGGGCCTGAATTTCCAACCGTCTCCGAATTTTCCATTTTAAAAAATGTACGAGCAAAGGTAAGAGCAAATATTACAACCTTCTTCTCCCTCCCCACCCCCAGATAACCACTTGGGAAACTTTCAAATTATTTCCCTTACCAGCACTAAGTGGAAGGTCGACAGATTTATTGATACCGGGGACTGAGTGACCATCTGCCTTGAGGAAACTCTCGGCCCTTATGCTGTTGCAGCGTATTCCCGTCTACTGAACTAAACTCCAATGACTTGACCAACTATCATATAGCAAGCAGTGACCATGTGATCATCGCCAACAGGCAAACTGTACCACTTATTGCAGGATATAAATAAGCTCAGAAATCCACAGTGATTCTGGCCTTAATTTTAGTGGGAATCCACTGGGATGGGCAACGTCTAGGCCAGGGTCCAAGCACTTGGGCTGAAAAAATCTGCATGGCTTTGTGAGGGCAGAAACTCTGCTCACCCCAAACAAGATATTCAGCAGAAGGGAGGAGAGAGAGGCAGGGCCAGGGACTTATAACATTCTAACAGGACTAGACAGACTAGATGCAGGAAGGATGTTCCCGATGGCGGGGGAGTCCAGAACCAGGGGTCACAGACTAAAGATAAGGGGCAAGTCATTTAGGACAGAGATGAGGAGGAATTTCTTCACCCAGAGAGTGGTGAACCTTTGGAATTCTCTACCACAGAAGGCAGTTCAGGCCAACTTATTAAATATATTCAAGAAGGAGTTAGATATATTTCTTAAGGCTAAAGGGATCAAGGGATATGGGGAGAAAGCAGGGACAGGGTACTGAATTTGGATGATCAGCCATGATCGCATTGAATGGCGGAGTGGGCTTGAGGGGCCGAATGGCCTACTCCTGCTCCTATCTTCTATGGGACGGGGACCTTCTTCATTGGGAGTTCCCATGCCCCAGGGCATCAAAAGGATCCACGGTATGGTCGGTGGAGGAAAGCCTGGTCAGACATCCAACAGTTGTGGGGACTCACCTGAAGAAAGAGGGATTAAAAAAAAAATTGTATGTGTACAAGCAGCCCCATGTTTTTTTTCTTTTGGGAGGCTTGGGAGTTAGGCCCTCTCCTTCCAGGCCCAGCTACCATGCCATACTGTGCAGTTAGGAAGGCAAATGGTATGTTGGCCTTCATTGCAAGAGGATTTGAGTACAGGAGCAAGGATGTCTTACTACAGTTGTACAGGGCCTTGGTGAGACCACACCTGGAGTACTGTGTGCAGTTTTGGCCTCCTTACCTAAGAAAGGATATACTTGCCATAGAGGGAGTGCAGCGAAGGTTCACCAGACTGATTCCTGGGATGGCAGGACTGTCGTATGAGGAGAGATTGGGTCGACTAGGCCTGTATTCACTAGAGTTTAGAAGAATGAGAGGGGATCTCATTGGAACGTATAAAATTCTGACAGGGCTAGACAGACTGGATGCAGGGAGGATGTTTCCCCTGGCTGGGGGGTCCAGAACGAGGGGTCACAGCCTCAGGATACGGGGTAGGACATTTAGGACTGAGATGAGGAGCAATTTCTTCACTCAGAGGGTGGTGAACCTGTGGAATTCTCTACCACAGAAGGCTGTGGAGGCCAAGTAACTGAATATATTTAAGAAGGAGATAGATAGATTTCTAGACACAAAAGGCATCAAGGGGTATGGGGAGAGAGCGGGAATATGGTATTGAGATAGAGGATCAGACATGATCATATTGAATGGCGGAGCAGGCTCGAAGGGCCGAATGGCCGACTCTTGCTCCTATTTTTCTATGTTTCTATTCTACTGGTGATTATGTTCCGTATCTCTTATCTCTGATCTTCGACACTTTAGTGAACCTTCTGTCACTGTCTTCAACATCTTCAAAGCCTTTGACAAGGTTTAGCACTATGCAATTTAAAACAAGTTACCATCATGGTTTCCTACAAAAGCTGCATTCTTCGCTCTCCACTTCCGAATGGCCTACTCCTGCTCCTATTTTTCTATCTTTCTATCTTTACAATGCCCTAGATGTGCCGCTAGTGGCACAGGTACCTGCCTTTATCAGCCAAATGAAGGAGCCTCCCCTGAACTCAAAAACGTTGGCAGTGCTGGTAGTGAGTATCGCAGAGCACTGGGAAATGGGCAGGGGTGAGTGGAAGTGCTGCCCTGCCAAATATCTGTAGCTCTTGCTACTTATCTTAAGCTGTGCCCCCTGGTGTACATTATTGGCATACAGCACTGCGAAGCGATCCAGGGCATTTAAAAGACCACTTTCAACAATGCATTTGATTTGCATCACAGCCAACCATCATCTTTAAGAACTTTATCCTCTTGTTCCCCCCTACTCGCCCCCCCCCACAACTTTGGCCCACTTATTTGCTATTTCCCCGCCACCACAACCCCCTCCCCCCCACCCCCCCGTCCTGTCCCGTCAGCGCTTAAATGGCACAGGCTTCCATCCGAAATATTTAAAAGTCCCTGACCCTGGGAAATGGGCAGGGGTGGGTGGAAGTGCTGTCCTGCCGAAAATCTGTAACCCTTGCAGACAGGAAATTCAGCCCTGTATTGTTGCGTTTTCTGTTATTGAATCAGATCTACTGAAAAACTGATCCCATTAGTCGTGAATACATGTTTCAAATTGCGTGCACTGGAAATAATTAATTTGAAATATCCAACTTAGGCCGGGAGTACATTGGAACTTGTATAGGTGAAATAGTAACTGGTTATGGGGGGCACGCTGCGGAATTAGTTTGAGCAGCGCTAACCTTCAAAGTGCCTTACACACTGGCAATTGTGAACATAGAAATATAGAAATATAGAAGATAGGAGCAGGAGTAGGCCATTCGGCCCCTCGAGCCTGCTCCGCCATTTAATGAGGTCATGGCTGATCATCCAAACTCAGTACCCTGTCCCTGCCTTCTCCCCATACCCCTTGATCCCTTTAGCCTTAAGAAATATATCTAACTCCTTCTCGAATATATTTAATGAATTGGCCTCTACTGCCTTTTGTGGTAGAGAATTCCACAGGTTCACCACTCTCTGGGTGAAGAAATTCCTCCTCATCTCTGTCCTAAATGGTTTACCCCTTATCCTTAGACTGTGACCCCTGGTTCTGGACTCCCCCGCCATCGGGAACATCCTTCCTGCATCTCGTCTGCCTAGTCCTGTTAGAATTTTATAAGTTTCAATGAAATCCCCTCTCATTCTTCTAAACTCCAGTGAATATAAGCCCAATTGACCCAACCTCTCCTCATACGTCATTCCTGCCATCCCAGGTATCAGTCTGGTGAATCTTCGCTGCACTCCCTCCATAGCAAGAACATCCTTCCTCAGATAAGGCGACCAAAACTGCACACAATACTCAAGGTGTGGTCTCACCAAGGCCCTGTACAACTGCAGCAAGGCATCCTTGCTCCTGTACTCGAATCCTCTTGCTATGAAGGCCAACATACCATTTGCTTTCTTAACCGCCTGCTGCACCTGCATGGTTACCTTCAGCGACTGGTGCACAAGGACACCCAGGTCTCGTTGCACTTCCCCTTCTCCCAATCTATTGCTATTCAGATAATAATCTGCCTTGCTGTTTTTGCCACCAAAGTGGATAACCTCGCATTAATCTACATATTCAGTGACTTGACCTCCACAGCCTTCTGTGTTAGAGAATTCTACAGGTTCACCACCCTCTGAGTGAAGAAATTTCTCCTCATCTCAGTCCTAAATGTCCTACCCCATATCCTGAGGCTGTGACCCGTGGTTCTAGACCCCCCAGCCAGGGGAAACATCCTCCCTGCATCCAGTCTGTCCAGCCCTGTCAGAATTTTACAGTATATGAGTGAATAACAGAAGAATATCAGGGTATTACTCTTCAGCATGCTATCTATGTACAAAAGCTGTGCAGCATTAAATGAACCAATCTGCAAATCTTTTCAGAATGTGTCTTTTTTTAATCTAATGATTAGCACATTAAAATAACAATGATGTAACAGCAATCCTGGACTATCTGTACCAGTGTCAAGTCATTTTTCTAATTGAATTCGGCAAAGCTTTTCCGCTTTTTTGGATCACGGTACAGTTTACATGAATACAAATATAGTAACACTGAAAAAATCACACACAGAAGGAAATGGGTACAAAAGAATCAATGACTCTTCTCTATTGTAAAATGATTAAGTAGTTAATTTTTCTCCATCCTTTTCATCGTCTTCTGCAAACACTGCCCGCTTCTCCTCTTTCATTAACTTGACACCTGGAATGAAAACACAATACAATGTACTGAAAATCGTATTAAACCATCCTGAGGTAAAGAAAAGGGAGATTAAGAAAATGTCATGCGTTAGACAATCTCAAAGCTTGAGGAACTCTCTCATTGTTCTTTCGTGGAAGATGGCTGAGGTTGCAAAAACTGATAACCGGTGCCCGAATTGGCAACACCATCTCGTCTTATGATTTTACTGTATGAGTTAGAGCATTTAAGTGTAAATTCAGCAATCCCGAGCTCCCTCCGGAGGAGCACGCTTGAAAGAAACGTGGGTTGGGGAATGGTACTCACAGTGGCGTAGCCTTATCATTGACCCGTGCTCCATCTGAATGGGCTCCTCGCTGGGAGTGCTGAATTGAGCTTTCTCGCGATAACAACAACTTGGGCATAAAATTCCGATCTGTAGCTCCCGTTTTTTTGGGGGCGCTATGGGTGCCTTTAGAGGTCCAAAATGGTGTCCACAGCGGGGCGCACACACTTCTGGTGTGAGTCGCGCTGGACGCCATATTGGTGAGGGTGTTAGTGCGCGCGCAGTGAGCGTCCGCTGGAAGGAAGCAGAGTAGGCAGACCATGACGTCAATCAGGGTGCAACACTGATTTGATGACAGCGTTGGCATTTTGGAGCTCAACACTCCAGCTAACGCCCTTTCTTAAGCTCACACAGCTGAACACGCCTTCAGCAGAAGGAAGGACCCCACACCAGCGCAATTTAAATGGATCATCAACTAATTACAGGTTAGTTGCTGCTTGATTTCTTTTGGCTGTTGTTATGATTGTACAAGTGTTTGGTGCTTTCCAGAGTTCTTTAAAGTTGCTAAAGTCTACAGGGATTGGTGTGCCAGGGGCTGAAGGACTTTGTCTTGACTTCAAGGGTTCTGCAAAAACCACTTGCTCCCAGAAATGGGTGCAGTAGTAGGCATTCCACTTGGGCGACAGCATGATAGGGAGACTGAGCAGAGGCGACGCAGAGCAGGACAAGCTGCTGGAAGAGGGAGGAGGAGGGGGAGAAGGGCTCTCAGCAGGAGGCCATATTTGCCCAAGGTGTTCAGGGAGCAAATCTACCTGAATCTCAGCGAGGAACACTATCAGGCATCTGCGCTTCAGTAAGGATGTCCTGACTGAAACCTGCCACCTGCTGCAGCCACAACTGCATCCTCAGAGCAGGGCGAGGACCGCATGGCCAGTGGCTGTGACCATGGCCGTGAACTTTTACGCGCCGGCTTCTTCCAGGCTGGAGCTGGAGATATTTGCAACATCTCCTAGTTTGCCGTCCACTCTTGCATAAAGGAGGTCACTGAGGCTCTGTATTCAAAGAAAGCTGAGGGCATTTCATTCTATCTCGCCAGAGAGCGGCAGGCAGAGCGAGCACGCGGCTTTGTGAGGATTGCAGACTTCCCCATGGTGCAGGGCGCCATTGACCGCACGTACGTCGCTTTGCGGGTGCCGCATGTCAACTCTGGGATGTACTGCAACTGAAAGGGATTCCACTCCCTCAAGGTGCTGCTGGTGAGTGCCCATAGGCAGCGCATCATGCAGGTCAATGCCCGGTATCCTGGCAGCAGTCATGATGCCTTCATTCTTCAGCAGTCCACTGTGCCAGCTGTATTTGAGCCACCACGACAAACCAGAGGGTGGCTACTGGCCGACAAGGGCTATCTGCTGACGACATGGCTCATGACTCTGGTGACAACCCATGCACATGTGGGCAACATGCCCACAATAAAAGCCATGCTGCCACACGAAATGTGATAGCGCAGACCATGGGCGTGCTGAAAACAACGCCTCCGCTCTCTGGAGGATCCCTGCAGTACTCGGCAGAGTTGGTGTCAAGATTTGTGGTCATTTGCTGCATGCTGCACAACCTCGTCATCATGAGGGCACAGCCCTTGCCACCAGCTACACGGTGAGTAGCTGAGGAGCAGGAAGAGGAGGAGGAGAAGGAAGATGAGGAGGAGGAAGAGGAAGGGAGGAGGCAACCTAGACTGTCCCTTTCTGGCCGGACTGTCCGTGAACAACTCATCCAGCTGTGATGCCAGTAAACACAAGCCCAATTCCCCATTCACCAACAGTCCCACACCTTCCCTTCCCCCTGTTACTGACCATCACAGCATCTGCTTGGCCACAATGCAAAAATAAAAGCCAACACAAAATAAATATTCCAAACAAAATTTATAAATCAGAGCATATTGGGCAAGCAAAGCCCCAATCTGGTCTAGGCAGGTGTGGAGGCGTTGAGCATCTGCCTGCAGGCGCCATCTGAGATGCTGAATCTAAGGAAAATATCTTGGTAATTAGTAATGACCAACCTCACCACAGACCAGTATCTCTGTTGCCAATTGGTAATGAAGAAGAGTTTCTAGTACTACAGCATCCTGGCCCCTTCAAAATATTGGTCTTGTGGTATGGTACTGAGCCATACAGCCCAAAAAGGGTTGATTTCTGTGCTAGCTATCACTACTGTATGATCGTGCTGCAGAATCCCAACTGTCCCCCATGTCCTTTGGGCTAAGGAGAAGGGCATTGAACAGAGTTCCTGCATAGGGAGCACAGTTTCTGTCCATAAAGCTTACTTCCTGTTGTCACAACTCTTGGTCACATTTTTCTGTCATCGCCGACCATTGTAAATTGCTATGTCAACACTTGCCATTCAGTTTTGCTCTGACGTGACATTGTTGCAGGCTCTGACTATCAGGTGGCTCTGCAGGGTGAAGCAGTCTCTCTTCCAAATCTGCCGCCACGTCATGTATGAAAAAAAAATTATATTCATCAACTGATCATAGGCAATGACATGAGCAATTTAACTACAGGTTGGACCCCGGTAATCCGGCACCCTCGGGACAAGGCCGGTGCCGGGCCATTGAAAATTCCGAACCACTGAAGGTTAGGTAAATAACACCTAAAATAACAATATTAGGTACAATATTATGTTTGTTTATATCACGGGAAACGGTGGCGCCACCGAGCAGCTGCTCCACAAACTAAAGACCGCCGGTTTCAATTCGTGCTGGACCACTGAAGGTGCCGGACTGCCGGGTGCCGGATTACCGGGGTTCAACCTGTAGTGTATTTTGAAAGTAGCGTATTTCAAGCAAAATTAATTCAAGGAAACCTCTTTGTTAGAAAGTAAGATGAAATGGGAACTGTGCTAACGTCAAACCTCCAGGTAAGATAATAGTACTTAGGACACACACAGCTTGTCTGTCTTCGGCACAAAGGAAAAGCTATTACACTATCACTATAAGTGACCTTTCTCCTTATCTACATTAATTATAGGGCAAGCATTGGTTAAAGATAGATAATTACATTGTCATTTTTATTGTGCAGACACTTGATTCTTAACTAAAAGGTTAACATCAAGCTGTCACTGTATATAGCATTTTATAGTTAGAATCTAAAACCTAAATGCTACTGTCACCTTTTATCATGAGTAACTGTCTTAGATAGGAAGCATTCAGGAGCTGCCAGCAGCAGCCAAAGGAATGCATTCTGGTGTTTCATCAGTAGCTCATGACAAGCATCATTGGTTCTGTTAATTTAGTCATTCTAAGTTCAAAGTTGCTTTATCGAACATTTACCTAAGCCTATGGCACAAGGCGATTGTGTTTGGCTGCTCAACTTTGGGTAGGTCTACCTGGATACGCACTGAACACGGCTACGTGCTGGACGATGGACTGTGCACAGTGCCCATTATGGTCCCAACGCGTATGCAGATTAGGGGGCCTCCCCATAATGTGGCTGGAGTGCCTGAACATTGCACTTGTTGCAAATGTGGAGCAGCGGGGGAGGGGTGAGGTGGGGGGCGAGGGGGCTTCAAGGAGGGACCTGTCAGAAATATGTCATATTGACTCCGGGATGGCTCTCACTCTCAAGCAGGACAGCTCTATACTGAAGCACCTCACCTCACATTGGCCTCCAAAGGCCATTTCTTAAAGAGACCTCGTGCCCCAGGTGCTTTTTAAAAGTGAAAGTATATAAGGGCGGCTGGCACCAAACCTTCTGGCCCCGGCCTACCTGCGAATCCCAGCACTTCATGCGACATGTGCCAGAAATTCTAAAAGAATATGTGAATGATCTGACCTCCCATCATTATGAGAGGTCAGATTGTGTGGGCTATGTGAGCAGTGGTCCTGCAACTGGGCAACGTTATCCACCCCTGCGAATGGAACTCTTCTCTCCATCCAGTGCCAGCATCAAGTATTCCCATCAAGTATCAGCATGGCTGGATGCAAAGTAAAGCTTCCTAGATCCTACCAACATAATGTGGGACCTCAACACCAACTCAGAAGGGCATCTTTTATAGAAGCAGTGTGAATATTCCCATTTCTCACACCGAAGCTAACCTTACTGACAAACTGTGAACAGATTTGTGTTCTGAGCTTACATCACCGATGAAATAGACTGAAACTCACCTGACAGAGAATTCTGACAGTCCATGGAGAAAGGACACTTTGATCCCAGCAATGTGGGATATATTTGAACCCGGATATTGAAAGTGAAAGGACAATAGGCTCGAACCTCCAATCAGTAAAGTGCACATGTGAACACCTTATGTGCTTATGCTCCCATGTGTGTCATTTACATGTACAAATAGAGCATGTAGGAATGTAGTACAGGAGCGCTAAGGCCCCGAAATTTCCCTAGTGTGGGAAAGATTGCAAATTGGGCGTTTCTCCTGCGAGGGGAGGTCAGAAGAAGGGCATCCACATTTTCATCCCATTTACTCGCCTTTGGAATCCTGAAGCTGGGGAGCCGGGCTGGACACGTCTTCCGATCCCTGCTCCATGTCCTGGCAGCAGTTTTGGGGGAGAGGGGGTAGCCTGGGGCTGTGCCTGGGAATTCCATCCAGCTCCCCACCCCCATTATTCCCACTGGAACCAGGGCCTGATGACAGCAGAGATCTATTACCTTTGGACTGTAGGCCATTTCCTCCTATGAGGGGAAAATACGTTTGCCCTGATTTTACATTTTGCGCCAATCCTGGGCTTTGAGCACCCTCCATCAGAGCAGCAGGATGTGGCACCTCATTGGGCCAGGCACCTCTGTTACCCCCCTCTCCCCCCACCCCACAGGTACGGGTCAGGTGCCTCAGTCAGTGGACAGTCAGCAGACCGAAGCCCTACACTGCTGCTCTTCTGGGGGCAGAGCGGGAACTCTGGACATTTTCTGGCCTAAGTATTGAAATATAAACTCCACTTATCTGAACATGCATCTTGATATGTTGACCCACTGTTCAACTGAATCATCCAGCTGTTACTTTTTAAATGAAAAGCTTGCCGGGCATTTATTACATGCACAAGAGGAAGGATGTGAGGAACGACAAGGGTTGGCTCCCTGGTGCCAGGGTAACAGGCATCACTGACCGGGCACAGAACATTTTTTGGGGGGAAGGGGAACAGCCAGAAGTCATGGTCCATGTGTGAACCAATAACATAGGTAGGAAAAGGGTTGAGGTCCTGCATTCAGAGTTTCAGGAGCTCGGGAGGAAATTAAAAAGCAGGACCTCAAAGGTAGTAATCTCCGCATTCTTCCCAGTGCCACGCACTTGTGAGTATAGGAATAGTAGGATGATACAGGGTAACGCCTAACGGGAGAAATGGTGCAGGAGGGAGGGCATCAGATTCCTGGGGCATCGGGACCAGTTCTGGGGCAGAACGGACATGTTCAAGGTGGACGGGTTGCCCCTCAACAGAGCTGGGACCAATGTTCTCACTGAAGGTTTAACTAGTACTGCGGGGAAGGTTTATACTGATTTGGCAGGGAGATGGGCACCAGGATGAAACAGTAGAGAGGAGAAACAAAGTGCACAGAGGACTGGGAGAGGCAAATTAGCACTACAGTAAAGAATAGGACATAGGAACACAGGGACAGGAGTAGGCCAATCAGCCCCTCGAGGCTGTTCCGCCATCAGTTCAGAATAGTTCAGAAATAGAAGGGATCAGACAGGGGGCAAATATGAAGCCGTCTAAGATGGGTTTGGCGTACATGTACATAAATGCAAAGAGTGTGGTAAATAAGGTAGGTGAGCTGCAGGTACAAATCGCCATATGGGACTATGATCTAGTAACACTAACAGAGAGCTGGCTCAAAGAAGTGGAGGATTGGGGACTTATTGAGGGCGAAATTCATTATTGCCCAGAAATGGGCGCTAACTTCTGAAAAGTTTGAGATTTAGCGCCAGGCGCTATTGAATCTCGCTGCATGCTAAATTAAGTGTTAGCGCTCAAAGAAAGGACTGGAGCGCTAAATCAAGCGCTAATGACCTAGCTCAGTGGCGTTAGACTCAAAGCGCTAAGCAATTTCAGGTGCAGTCTAATCGCTGGTCATCATTGCCACAGGCTCTTTCCAGTTCTTAAAGGGGAGGTTCATTGATGCTGCAGAACCTCATTCTCAGCATTGCTGGTTCTGCAGCTGTCTCAGCAAGCAGCAGAAGGCCAAGGAGAAGGAACCAAACCACTGAAGGAGGTGTTATTATGGCAGATCAACGGCCCAGGGAGAGAGCTCGCAGATTCTGCGACCAGGCATTGGGAGCCTTGGTCCTCGTTGTGGAGAGACAGGGGTGGGCTGCAATATCGGGTGCGGTCTACTGGCCAATAAAAATTTGACCTAGGCTCTCTTTACTACTTAAAGGGGAGGTTCTTTGTTGCAGAAGCACTACATTGTCAGTGTGGATAAAGTGATAGCCTAACAGGCAAGAGAGAGGGTGAGGAGATTTTCGGTTGTGGCACTTGGAGGCCTTGGTCCTGGGGGGGGGGGGCAGGAGGCTTTCCAGGCAGAACAGCAGAATGATGTGGGAGGATGTGGGTGGAGATAGCTGAAGCTGTCAGTGCGATGAGTGTTGTCCCCAGGACCTGGATCCAGTGCTGCAAGAAGTTTAAGGACCTCACACAAGTGATCAAGGTGAGTCAATGCATCTTCCAAATGACATATCTGCACCACTAGCCTCACACATTGCTCAATGCACCACACCCCCATCACTCACCTACCAACAATCTCCAGCAATCACCACTCATAACTCACAGTCATAGCTTCACCTCACCCTCATACACTTACTACTGTTGCAAGACTCACACCCACATCTCACGCCTTGCACACACTGCCAGCTATTTAACCATGGCAGGCACATCTCCCAAACCACATTGCACCACATTCACTGACTCACTTCCCTTTCTCTTGCAGGCAAAGGTGGCTCATAACTACCGGGAGCAGCAGCAACTGGGCGGAGGGGAAGCCCGACTGCAGAACCTCACAGAGCTGGAGGAAGCGGTGCTGGAGATAACTGGGGGGCCGTCACTGAGTCCGTGGCGAGTGGCGAAGTTGAAAGCATTGCTGATGATGACGGTGTGGTCATACCTAATCCTCCTCCTCACATCCCACTTCCCCCTCATCCCATAATCTCAACTCACTAACAAGCTGCTAATGGTGTACGCATGGATATCTTGCTTCCCCCCACCCCCTTCCCTCATCACAACCTGATCCTTGTGCCTTTCTCCTTTCAGATACCCAAGAAGTCCCACCAGTTGATGGATTATTTCTTCTGGCTGCTGGTGCCTGTTTTTGGAGCTTTCCTATAGAATCGTAGAATAATACAGCAGAAAAGGAGGCCATTCAGCCCATCCAGTCTGCGCCGGCTCTTTCGAAGAGCAACCCAGTCAGTCCCACTCCCCCGCTCTTTCCCCATATCCCTGAAATTTTTTCTCCTTTGAGTATTAAACCAATTCTCTTTTGAAGGCTACTATTGAATCTGATCCAACCACCCTATCAGGTAATGAATTCTAAATCCTAACCATTCGTTGCATAAAAAAGCCTTTTCCTCACGTCCCTCTGGTTCGTTTGCCAATCACCTTAAATCTGTGCCCTCTCGTTATTGACCCTTCAGCCATTGGGAACAGTTTCTCTTTATTCACTCTATCAAAACCCTTCATGATATTAAACACCTCTATCAAATCTCCTCTTAGCCTTCTCTGCTCTAAGGAGAACAACGCCAGATTCTCCAGTCTATCCACGTAACTGTAATCCCTCATCCCTTGAACTATTCTAGTAAATCTCCTCCGCACCCTCTCCAAAGCTTTCTAAAGTGCGGTGCCCAGAATTGGACACAATACTCCAGCTGAGGCCAAACCAGTGTTTATAAAGGTTTAGCATCACTTCTGGCTTTTGTATGCTATATGGCCTAGAAATTCCTTACCTTAGCGCTGGCCGTTAACGATAGTTTTCTTGAAAGAAATTACAGCTGCCCCGCTTCCGCCCACTTCTGGCGCGGAACACGGCAACCGCCATTTTGGTAAGGGCCATAGTGTCGCCATTCACAGCGCTGGCCTCTGAAATGTAAATTAGCAAATCGTGACGTCAATCGGCGTGCAACACCTGACTCGATGCCACGACCGCTAATTTGGATGTTTTCGCTCACCATTACGCCGGGTCCTAACCATGCACAGAAAAGCGTGCATGAAGCCACTCTGCAGAGACATTGGCCTCAATTTTCTGGCAGCCATCGGGTGGCTTTTCATGCGGACGGGGGCCAAAAATCGCTGAAAAAGCGGGTCGCGACCCCCCCCGCCTGATTCCCTGCCCCATCCGACTTTCGGACCGCCGTTCCTCTCCGACCCACTTCAGTCCCGCCCACCGCTGGCGGGACTGGCCGTCGGAACAGTAATGATCAATTATCACCTTGTTTAAGCCGATTTTAGGGTGCCCTTGTGACTTTCAGGGGTTCCCCACGCTAAACACGCCTGCGGGGAACCCCGCTGATGAAACCTGGCGTGAAGCTTGCCGGCTTGCTAGCTGTCAGCTGCAGGTCAGGGAAAGCTGCGATTTAAAGGGACAGCACTTGTATTTTGAAGGACCTTGTTGTTGCAGGTTTGGGGCTACTTCTTCAAGGCTTGGGCACAGCTGTGGAAGGTTGGAGCCTCACACACTTCTCCAATGCGATCTCCTGGGAAGCCCCTCTCGCCACCCTCACTCAGCGCTTCCTCAGCGGAGGCATCTACGAGAAGCATGGGATGCCTTATTTTCCTTCCCTTCTTGCTATTAGAGGATCTCCAGCAGCAGAGGCGACAGCAGCAGAACCAGGAACAGCAGGATGAGCACCAGGAGCACCAGGCTGCTGCTCACTCACCTGAAGCTGCACAGGCCAGAAGGGGCCAGCGCTTGGAAGTGGCTTGAGAGCACCTTGCTGTGCTTTAGGGGGCCATGGGGACCCGTTTCTGCACTGGCAGTCCTACTCAGAAGGACTTCCATGAAGATCTGGTTTCTCTGTTCAACAGATGGCCAACGCTGCTCAAGAGATGTCATTCTCTTATGAGCACTCACCATGTTTTCCGTACCCTGGCGAGTTATCTCCTCCATGGAGGTTGCCAACCTTTCCATGGTGATGCGTTCATGCGCCAATGACTCCACAAAGGCTCTGCTCATGGTCGCTATGGACTCCTCCATTCGCTCCACACTCGCAGCGACCCTGGAGACAAAACCTGCCAGAGACTCCTGCATCACCTCTTCTCTTGCGGATGGACCCAGAGGTAGAGGGTCGACATGCAGCGCAGCTGAGCTGAGCTGGCAGAGTCCTGCGCCCTCCGACGAGGACTCTCCACTGCTGTCCCTGTCTCCAGAATCTGCTGAGGCTCACTTGTGAGCTGTGAAACACCAGGTGACAACACTACTCTATGTCCCAAAGGTCCCTCCGAGGTGTGAGTGTCTGCGCTGGTGCTGGGTGCACTTACTTCTGCTGACGCTGCGCCCTCAGAGGTTGGAGCTTCCTCTGAGGAGTCTGGCTGCACAGCCTCTTCCTCCTCCACAGTGAGGACTGGGGCTCTGGATGGTACTGTGGGGGAGTAAAGGAAGGAGTTAGAGATGTAATGCCAAGGTTCTTCTGGTGACTCCCAGCGAGTTGGCATCCGCTGACACCTGCATCCATGCAGCACTGGTCTCAGTGGGAGGCCTCTTCCTCCCTGACCTAGGGATGAGGACCTCCCTGTGGGCCCTAACCCCATCCAATAATGCCTGCAGTGAAGCCTCGTCGAATTTGAAGGCAGCTCGGGGTCTGGCACTGGCCACAGCTGCTGCAGGCTCCTCTGCCATCCTGTATGGTTCGTTTGGAAGCCCTCAGAGGATGCAGTGCTTGCTATGGACCTTGAAAGCACCATGAATGATGACATCATACTGTGGGGCTTTCTGACTAGAAATGGACAATTAGCAAGGCTGCCCACATGCTGGGAATTAATTGGCCACTTGAGGGAAAATTGCGTGGAGCTGGCTGACACATTTTGTTTGTGTGTCAGAAACCCCACATTCGGGGAAACCTGACGATTTCCCACACAAGCCGAAAATCGGGGCCAAGATCTCTACAGAGGGGATTCAGCCAGACAAGTCAAAGGTAAAGGCTGTACATGACATGGAGAAACCAAAGGACAAGAAAGGGGTTCAGCGGGCCCTTGGCATGGTTAACTACCTAGGAAAATTCATTCCAAATCTAGCAGTGAAAACTGTTCATCTGAGAAAACTGCTGCACCAAGAGACAGAGTTCCAATGGGGACATGAACATGAGAGAGAATGGAAGGGGCTGCTACACATTCTAGCAAGTGAACCCCTACTGAAGTTCTTCTGCCCTAAAAAGAGGACAAAAGTGTCCACAGATGCCTCTAAGAATGGATTAGGGGCTGTCCTTCTACAGGAAGATGAAGGAGAATGGCGACCAGTGGCGTATGCGTCATGCTCCATGACGGCTACAAAGTGCCGGTACACGCAGATCGAGAAGGAGTGCCTTGGCTTGGCATTTGGGTGTGAAAAATTTCATACCTACATCTATGGTCTTCCCAGGGTTATCCTAGAAACGGACCATAAGCCACTGCTAGGGATCGCAAAGAAGAATCTGTGTGACATGTCACCACGGATACAACGCCTAATGATGAGACTTCAACGTTACGATTTTGAGCTAACATATGTGCCAGGGACACAAATGTTCATTGCAGACACACTATCCAGCGCTGCGCCTTACGCCACCCAAAACAGTGAATCAGAAGAGGATGTGGCTCTTCATGCAGATATGGTCTATGCAGCATTGCCCGCCACACAGGAACAACTATCAGTGATAGTCAGAGAGACATCAAAGGACCCAGTCCTGAGTAAAGTAATGAGAAATCTTCAAGAGGGCTGGAAGAAAGGGTCATGTAAACAATATTATCACATTCAGTCTGAGCTCTCTGTGGTCAATGGACTACTGCTTAAGTGGGACAGGATAGTAGTGCCCACCTCTATGCGATGAGAAATGCTCAACAGGATACATGAAGGGCACCTGGGTGCAGAAAAGTCAAAAAGGAGAGCACGTGAGGCACTCTACTGGCCAAACATGAACTCTGATATTGACCAGTTGATCAGCGAGTGTGCTACATGTCAGGAGTATCACTACAAGCAAACAAAAGAGCCCCTCATTACCACAGAGCTCCCATCACAACCTTGGGAAAAGGTCAGAACTGATATATTTCACTATGAAGGAAAAGACTATTTGTTAGTTATTGATTATTATTCCAATTATCTGGAGATGACTCTCTTGTCCAGTACCACATCAAGAGCTGTGATAACTCACCAGAAGTTAATCTTTGCCAGGCAGAGCATCCCTCTAACCCTGGTCTCTGATAATGGCCCTCCCTATGCCAGTCATGAGTTTCAGTCATTTGCTTCAGAGTATGAGTTTAATCATGTAACCTCCAGTCCGCTCTATCCTCAGGCTAATGGAAAAGCGGAGAAGTGGGTACAGATTGTGAAAAGACTATTAAAGAAAGCAGCACACAGCAACACTGACCCATATCTGGCCCTGATGTCATACAGGGTGGGCCCACTAGCAAGTGGCAAGTCTCCAGCTGAGCTCTTACTGGGTCGGAAAATCCGTACACGACTTCCCAGTTATGTCACACCTGACCACAGAGATGAGGTGTGGGCAGACAAGGCTCGGAAACTACAACAGAAACAAAAAACATTTCATGACCGCACAGCCACTACACTAGTGCCTCTACAGGAGAAGGATATAGTTCGCATTGAAGGGCCTGAGTTATGGCCTAAAAGAGCCACCGTTCTACAACAGGTCGCCCCCAGGTCATACAGTGTCATGACAGAGAACGGCAATGTGTTTCACAGAAACAGGAGGCACCTACTGAAATCCACAGAGACCTTTCAGCCTCAGGAGGACAGAGAGGATGACAAGATGAGGGAAATGTCACAAAGAGACAAGATGAGGGAAATGCCACAAAGTGACGAAGGACACAGTAGTGATAATGTGACAAGGGACCTGTGTGGTACAGACATGAACTTAAGGGATACAACTGGGGTGGTTCAGCAAACACCCGTTCAGCCACGCAGGTCACAGCGCACCAGAAAGCCTGTAGTTAAACTTGACCTGTAGACAGGGATTGATAAGACTGTAAACAGTTAATGGACTCCTGGGTGTGGGTAAGGTTTATACCTACCTGCAATTAGTTCAACGGTGTAGTTACACTGACTGTTTCTATATGATGTTAACAAGTGTTCTATGTGTTATGTTATGTTATGTTGTTACTGTGTTATGTCTTCATTGAAGGGGGAAGATGTACGGATAACTGTAGCTGTCGTAAAGACAGCAGGGTTTGATTGACAGCTGGTTGACGGCTGACGTCATATCCGGGGGTGGGATCCGACACCATCTTGGCCATGCTTGAGGTACTGTACTAGGAGACACAGAGTCAGGACTGAATAAATGGCACTCCACTACCACTGCTTGGGAGACTCGTAATTACGTTATTAAGATAACATTACAGTTAACAGGCAGGTAAGTGGCTTTAATCGCTTCCCGCCTCCAAGGAGACAGGACCCAGCGCGGGATGGTTACCCACCTCCTGGCAAGATGGCATGGAGGCGGGTTGGGGGCGGGTTGGGCACTCACCCCCAAATTCTGTCATTTTCCCGGCATTCCCGCCTCCCCGGGGCTGGCAAAATCGCCCCCTTTGTATCCCAGTAGAGGAGAGCTAGGATGATGCACTGCACAAACCAGGGCCTTCATTGAGCAAACATTAGGGTATGGGTGCTGACTTAGGGGCAGTCAAGGCTGACTAAGGCTCCCTTGATATGACAATCTGTGATGATTGATCTTTGCGTCAAGGTGTCAGCCCTGGCTCAGCGGGGAGGAATCTCCCCTCTGAGTCTGTGGGTTCAAGTCCCACTCTTGAGGACAAAATCTAGGCTGGCACTTCCGTGCAGTACTGAGGGAGGCTGGGCTGTACTGTCGGAGGGGCCGTCTTTAAGCTGAAACGTTCAACTGAGGTCCTGCCTGCCCTCTCAGGTC
Source organism: Somniosus microcephalus (assembly GCF_052327205.1). Taxonomy (NCBI): domain Eukaryota; kingdom Metazoa; phylum Chordata; class Chondrichthyes; order Squaliformes; family Somniosidae; genus Somniosus; species Somniosus microcephalus. Next base: position 271,084,359 of record NC_140993.1, read on the forward strand.
AACGCAAAAGATCTCAGGTCACTATTTTGAAGATAAGCCGGGGGGGGGGGGGGGGTGGGGGAGTTCTCCCTGGTGTCCCGGCTAAAACAACCCTCAACCAACATCACTAAAACAGATTAGCTGGTCATTATCTCATTGCTGCCTGTGTAGTCGTGCTGTGTGCAAATTGACTACCACTTTTCCCTACATTGCAGCAGTGACTACACTTCAAACGCACTTAATTGACTGTGAAGGGCTTTGGGATGTCTTGAGGTGGTGAACGGCGCGGTATAAACGCAAGTTCTTTCTTTTGTCTTGCTTGAGGATGAGACCAACTTGTTACAGAAGTTTGCATTCCAATTAAATCAGTAGACTCCTACACACCAGGGAACCAGGCAGTTCCCCAGTGCAGAGAAAGCTTGAATCTGTTGTAAGTGTTGAGAAGCAGGCTGGAGTCCAGGAAGTTCCACATACTGAATATTTTCACTTTACACATTATTGTCACCCTCACAAAGATGAAACATTTCTGGTCTGCAATTCCACCCAGAGCTGCTCTGGTGACGTGGATCACCCTCACAGGCAGCGCCATTGACCTAACGGGATCCAGCACTTTGAAACTTATAAAATTCTGACAAGACTGGACAGACTAGATGCAGGAAGGATGTTCCCGATGGCCGGGGAGTCCAGAACCAGGGGTCACAGTCTAAGGATAAGGGGTAGGCCATTTAGGACAGAGATGAGGAGGAATTTCTTCACCCAGAGAGTGGTGAACCTGTGGAATTCTCTACCACAGAAGGCAGTAGAGACCAATTCATTAAATATATTCAAGAAGGAGTTAGATATATTTCTTAAGGCTAAAGGGATCAAGGGATATGGGGAGAAGGCAGGGACAGGGTACTGAATTTGGATGATCAGCCATGATCGCATTGAATGGCGGAGCAGGCTCGAGGGGCCGAATGGCCTACTCCTGCTCCTATCTTCCATGTTTCTATGTTTCTATGGAGAGAACTGGGAGCCGACCAAGAATGTTCGACCTGCAAAGCCCTCTGCTGGCTAAGTATGCAGCAGTAGCTCGTTGGTGATGCACTTCTCTAGACAGCTCGATGCCGGCCTTCGAGCCAATCTGAAATGCCACATCCTGCCAAAGTCAACAGAGCTGCTCGAGCAAAACAAACCATGTGACATCACTGTGGTGACACTGGGGGGAAGCTGAGAGATACAGCCACATTCATTTTTTGGATTGGGAGAATATTGTCAGAAATATTCTCTCAAAATGTCCTTCAACGATGGAAATAACTGTAATAACAGATACTGTAAATAAAAAGAGGAATTTTTTGAGTCTGTGTTGCTGGCAGGGAGCTTTAGAAACAGAAAAATAGCAGCAGGATTTGGCCATTCGGCCCTTCGAGCCTGCTCCGCCATTCAATATGATCATGGCTGATCCTCTATCTCAATTCAATACCATATTCCCGCTCTCTCCCCATACCTTTTGATGCCTTTTGTGTCTAGAAATCTATCTATCTCCTTCTTAAATATATTCAGTGACTTGGCCTCCAGAGCCTTCTGTGGTAGAGAATTCCACAGGTTCATCACCCTCTGAGTGAAGACATTTCTCCTCATCTCAGTCCTAAATGTCCTACCCTGTATCCTGAGACTGTGACCCCTCGTTCTAGACACCCCCCAGCCAGGGGAAACATCCTCCCTGCATCCAGTCTGTCTAGCCCTGTCAGAATGTTATACATTTCAATGAGATCCCCTCTCATTCTTCTAAACTCTAGTGAATACAGGCCTAGTCGACCCAATCTCTCCTCATACGGCAGTCCTGCCATCCCAGGAATCAGTCTGGTGAACCTTCGCTGCACTCCCTCTAAGGCAAGTATATCCTTTCTTAGGTAAGGAGACCAAAACTGCACACAGTACTCCAGGTGTGGTCTCACCAAGGCCCTATACAACTGTGGTAAGTCATCCTTGCTCCTGTACTCAAATCCTCTTGAAATGAAGGCCAACATACCATTTGCCTTCCTAACTGCTTGCTGTTCCACGGAAGCTCAACGTAAACTCGAGGAACAGCACCTCATTTTCCGATTAGGCACTCTGCAGCCTTCCGGACTCAATATCGAGTTCAACAATTTCAGATCATAACCTCGGCCCCTATTTCATTTTTTCTTGTAATTTTTCCACTCCTTTTCCCCCCCCCCTTTCCTTTTGTTTCTCTCTCACACCTGGCAGCTATCTCTTGCCCTGCCAGTACACTTTACACCTAATCTCAGCCTATTACCATCTCGTCTAGCTTCTAATACCTTTTATTGTCTCTTTTACTTCTTTTGTTTCTTTTATTCTTTGGTCCGATCGCAGCCCTGCCTCCGATCTATCTTCTTTTCTTTCCAGTTTTGAAGAAGGGTTCGACCCGAAACGTCAACTCAAATTTCTCTCCACGGATGTTGCCTGACCTGCTGAGTTTTTCCAGCATTTTCTGTTGTTATGCTGCACCTGCATGTTTGCTTTTAGTGACTGGTGTCCCTGGTGACTTTGCCCCTAGACAGGACATATTTGGGCACTTGTTATTATCCATTACTGATTGGGAATTGTAGGCAGCAGTCACTTCCGACAAGTGCGGCCTGAAACTTGTGGATCCATGTAGCTTCAATGGAAGCAGTTCCATTATAAAACTAGGCTATGAGTCAATAACACTGGCACAGTGTGTAGGAACACGATCCTGCTATCAGACTGAAAGTTCAGCGATTCACAAAGCTGACAATCTGATGCTAATGACCAGCATGTGGATTTCTGTGCATCTCCTGGGCACGTACCTATTACACCAGTAGGGAAATTATTGCACACTCACCCCTCTACTGCCAGGGATCAGATGCAGCCCTTCCTGCAATCAGCCAGTTCACAGGGGGGGGGTGTCTGTGAGCCCCGCCCACATTGTGACATGGTGGTCTGGGAGCCCCGCCCACATTGTGACATTGAGGGTCTGGGAGCCCCGCCCACATTGTGACATGGAGGGTCTGGGAGCCCCGCCCACATTGTGACATAGGGGTCTGGGAGCCCCACCCACATTGTGACATGGGGGGTCTGGGAGCCCCGCCCACATTGTGACATGGGGGGGTCTGTGAGCCCTGCCCACATTGTGACTTGGGGGGTCTGAGAGCCCCGCCCACATTGTGACATGGTGGGGTCTGTGAGCCCCGCCCACATTGTGACATGGGGGGTCTGGGAGCCCCGCCCACATTGTGACATGGGGGGGTCTGGGAGCCCCGCCTACATTGTGACATGGGGGGTCTGGGAGCCCCACCCACATTGTGACATGGGGGTGTCTGGGAGCCCCGCCCACATTGTGACTTGGGGGGTCTGGGAGCCCCGCCCACATTGTGACATTGGGGGGGGTCTGTGAGCCCCGCCCACATTGTGACATGGGGGGTCTGGGAGCCCCGCCCACATTGTGACACGGGGGGGTCTGTGAGCCCCGCCCACATTGTGACATGGGGTGTTTGGGAGCCCCGCCCACATTGTGACATGGGGTGTTTGGGAGCCCCGCCCACATTGTGACATGGGGGTCTGGGAGACTGGATCAGACCCATATATAAAATACATATACCAGGCTGTCAAGGGGAGCAGACACATACTGGTACATAGAAAATGGCAGTACACGTGTGCACTGGAGCATCTAATTTCTTTGTGCCAGTATTTGTAGAAAAGGACAGAATATTTTGAACTGGACAGAATGTCAATACTCTCAAATTAATCTGAATTAGCCACATTGAACTCCAGGTGCGGTTCTCAAATCTCATTCTAATGAAGGACTCCAGGATAAATGACAGTCACTTCAAGGCCACAGTACCTGGGATGAGAGGAGGTACATATTGCACAGGGGTATCCTTTCTCCTCGGCTTTTTCTGCTCAAGCTCAGTGTCCTTCGACTCATCTGTAGCTTCTTTTTTCTCACCCTCTTCATTTATTTCACAGGTTTTTATGAGCTGCTCCGAGAGGTTTGAAAGATCATCTGTCAGAAAGAAATGTGCAGAGTTACATGTGAATGACCCGCCCGAGTCACCATCGCCGAAAGCCAATGATTACACTGGCAAGAACTAGGCTGCGGATAGTGATCTTGTTCAAGCAGTGCCTACTTCAATCAGAAAAATCAGAGGGAGAGCATTCAATTTTCTAACAGCGAACAGGTGCGCAAAATGATTAATGTGCAATTCTGTAGCTTTGTGTTTCAGAGACACTGCACTGAGAGAGATAAGAGAAGGGGGTGAGGGGGAAAGATACCAAAAGCCCTTCTTATGAAACAACATGAATGGGGATTTGTCTACATGCAAGCCCCACGTTGACTGTGTGCTAAGAGTTTACCAGGTAGCAGCTCGCCCTGACAAAGGGTGAACAAGCTTTTGAAGATGCAGGGGTTGAAATGACTGTAAGTGCGTTTTCATGTACAGAATAGGTGCCGTGCTCAGAGCACGTGCTCCATCATGTGGCCGCAAAGAAGGCCCCAATTGTGTGCCCACCATCGGCAGGCAGCCTAATCAGGGGCATCAGTTTTTGCATATTGCGAACGCCATTTAAAGGCAACCTGCACCTCTTAAAGGGGAGGTGCACTTTGACTGCAGGGAACTGTCAGTGAAGATACAGCAGAAGCTGCAAGGCCCTCACGACCCCCCCCGCCACCACCCCCCCAACCCCACACCACCGCTACCCCATTTATCTGACACTGCGTTGGAAGATTTGGTGGAGGAGGTTGGCAGGATGAGGGACATCTTCTATCCACCACACGGCCGCAAGACTTCGGGAAGTTGCCAAGTACGAGTGGGCAGAGGTGGCAGAGCGGGTCACGGCTAGAAGCATTGCCCCAGGATGTAGATGAAATGCCAAAAAATGTTTAATGACCTCACAAGGATAGCTAAGGTAAGTCTTCTAACTCTATTATTACTCTTTGGTTCGCTTTGCACTACCTGTTGCCTCAGTACTCACTACCCTCCCCTTCCCCAATTACCAGCAGTCTCCTACAATCACTGCAGCACACTTCGCTCTACCTCCTTCAGCTCCTACTGTAGCACTATGCACCTGTTATTCTCCTCGCTATTATTTCCTTCACCTCCTCATACCTCTGTCACCTTTTGCACACTAGCAACATTATTCTACACTGACCTGCATGTCCTCAAAACTTCTCACACTGATACACTTCCTAGTTGTTTGCAGGGCAAGGCATCCCCCAATAACAGGAAGCAGACAGCCACAGGAGGGAGGGCCGCACTTCATCCCTGTGCAGGGCCCACTTGAAGAGCAGGTCATGGACATCGCGGGCAGGGGGCATGTCAGGAGCGTGGCATCTGGCAAGGCTGGAGGTGAAGCCCTGCAAGGTTTTAAACCAGCTTAGGCTCATTTTATTCTCACTTAAATCTTACCCTTACACATTGTGCTTGAGAAATTGTTGCTGCTTTCAGAAGCCCCTCATCTGTCTCTACTTGCCCATGCCACTCAATGCTAACTCTTGTTCCTTCTTTTCCATTTCAGTGCACAAGCTCCAGTCAGCCCTCAGGAAGCAGAAGAAGGAGACAAAGAGGGCAGCACTGTAGAACGTCACTCGAACTTACACTTACAGACAGCAGCTCAGAGACTGGCACCGTGCGTAGTTCAGAGGGCAGACTAGCGGGATCTACATGTGGAGATGCACCAGCACAAAGGAGCAGGAGCAAGGGCAGCAAAATAGGACAACCCAGGAAGTATCTTGCTGGAAGGAGATCTCATATCCTAGTCCTGCTGCACAGGGTACAGATGGAGACATCAACGGCCCACCATACATAGTAAGACTGCTGGCAATCCCCATGGACCTTTTAATGCACTGGGCTGCCAACGAGCTTGTGCACAATGTTGGAGAGCATGGAGGTGTCCAGCTCCAACTTGTGTGCTGTCTTTGAGCACGGCGTCGAGACCATGCAGTCAAACATGGAGTGAGTGATCTTCTTTCTGTGCACTGCAGGGGGCCCCACAGCAGTGAAAGTCTGTTGATGGGAGTTCAGACTGCTGCCATCTTGGCTCTGGGGTCCAACATCACCTTTGGCTTTCAAAGCCTGGATACAGAGTGTGGATAGCGGCTTCGAGAGCCTCCTCGCACGCTTTCACTCTGTTCTCTTGCAGAACAGCGGGAGCACTAAAGCTCAGGTCCCTGGTTCAATGGGAGAGGCACCTACTAACTGCTCTCAGAATGACAACACATCTGCTCCCTCTCAGGCGGTGCCCTTGGTGCCAGACAGTCAGCCGGGTGAGACTGCCCCGGCCAAAGCCCAGTCCCAGAAGTCGGTTGCGGTGTCGTCAATGTCCAGCGCTCCTCGAGATTGCCCACCACGGCCATCTCAAATGCCCTGAATGGAACTTCAGCCACTTTGCACCTCCCAGGTTCTAGCCACAAAGTAAAATGTTTTGTTTTGGTATTGCTGTTAGTCTTCATAATCTTAGTGATGTAACAGGAACACCCATGAGCTTGTACTGTTTGATATGCTGGGTATCTGGACTGGGTTAAATGGAAGGAGGGAGCGTTGGTGCTGGGGGGGCAAGGGAGGGAATGATCAGGAGAATCTCCCCTTAATAATTTACTGCCTTACAGCTCTGGCAGCTCGCAGGACTGCTGGGCCTTGCGTTCCTTCACCTTCCTCCAGCTCCTCATCCTGGTCTTCATCTTTCTAATCAACCTTTCTTCTCAGGCAGCTCCAAGGCAATTCCCTTTTGAATGTCAATATTGTGAAGCAGGCAGCAACCAATTATGAGTCTTGACACTCAACCTAGGCTGTACTATATGATTCCTCCTGAGCTGCCCAGACAATGGGACCGTCGTTTCTGGATGCCAGTGGTTTGCTCAATCAGTGCCCTTGTTGTTGCATGGCTCTCATAGGCCCAGAAATTCGGGTCGGGGGCTTCCCGCGGGTGTAAGCCCCCGACCTGCACTTACCTTGCGCGCCGGCAGTTGAGCTGTAGGGCCCCGTGGAATTCCGCTCCGGGGCCTGGCCCAGCTGCCGGCGCGCTGTGCTTGCGTGTCCCAGGGGCGTAGTTAGTGTGATGCGTCCCCTGGGATCACGTGGGCCATGGGGAGCCAATCGGAGGAGGGAAAAGCCCATTCATAAGATTGACAGGAAGACCTGTCAAGACTTATAAATACTACGGCCCCAAAATAGCAGTAAACCTTCAAATAATTTTTTTTTTTAAATCACACTTTTTAAATAAACTAAATTACATTAAATAACTATTTTAAACAATAATTTAAATTTTTGGAAATAATAATTTTATATTCTAACGGGGCTAAAAATAAACTTACCTTGCTTTAAAGTATTTAAAAATAATAAACCTGTGGAAAAAATGTTTTAATTTTAATTAATTGACCACTTACCTTGTAAAAAGCAGGCCTTACGTCTGCTTTTTACATTTCTAAATCCTGCAGGCTTACAATCCCGGGAAAACCTGCAAAAAAAACGTAAGTTCGATGCGCACGCGCTGCCTCTCCTGCGCGCGCGTTTGACCTCTGAACCCCTTCGTTCAGAGGATCGGAAGTGCCAGTTTCCCGCGCATGTGCAGTGCATGCAGAAAACCGGCACTTCCGTTCGGCCTATGGGTGAGTACCCCGTGCGTACTCACCCGTGGAGACCCGAATTTCTGGGCCATTATATCAACGCTCTGTGTCTGCGTCTGGATTTCAGACAGGATTCATGAGGCAGTGGATGGATGAATACACCTTGTCCCTCAGCAGCCAGCCTGCCAGATAGTCTGGGTGGAACAGAAGGCATATGGAGGACTGCCGCAATACGAACGCAACATGACGACTGTAAGGAAACCGGGCACAGACCTGCTTGAGTCACTGCCTGTGGTCACAACCAAGTTGAACATTGAACGAATGGAATGCTGTTCCTGTTCAGAAACAGAGAGCTGGTCCCTGAAGGGGAGCTCGCGGGCCTCTGTGCAAGCAGTCCATGATAGAAACATAGAAGATAGGAGCAGGAGTAGGCCATTCGGCCCCTCGAGCCTGCTCTGCCATTCAGTGAGATCATGGCTGATCATCCAAACTCAGTACCCTGTCCCTGCCTTCTCCCCATATTCCTTGATCCCTTTAGCCTTAAGAAATATATCTAACTCCTTCTTGAATATATTTAATGAACTGGCCTCAACTACCTTCTGTGGTAGAGAATTCCACAGGTTCACCACTCTCTGGATGAAGAAATTCCTCCTCATCTCTGTCCTAAATGGCTTACCCCTTATCCTTAGACTGTGACCCCTGGTTCTGGACTCCCCCGCCATCGGGAACATCCTTCCTGCATCTAGTCTGTCCAGTCCTGTTAGAATTTTATAAGTTTCAATGCCCTGCACCTGCGGTATTCCAGCAATGCGGGCAAATCCCAGTGCTCCTTTGTCCTGCTTGTGAGCCTCCCTAGAGAAGCTAATGAACTGTCACCACCTCACCAACAGTGACCTTCCCGATGGCACTGTGCAAATTGACTGATGTTGCTGATGTAACCAGAAGCAGTTTGGAGGCATAAAAGTTTAAAGCCACGGTGACATTCACAGTGCACTCAATAAGTGTGGAAAGAAAACATCAGGGCCTGAGTTTTAAACGTGAGGTGGGTTGGGAGCGGGGGGCTCTCGGAAGCGGTCGGGAAACCCGGGAGAATGGGTTTCCGAAGACCCGGCCAAATTTAACAGCAGGGCCGGATTGCCATTGGAAACTTCTGTTTTCCACCCACAGCCACCCAGATTGAGAGGCTGAGAGGCTGGCTGCGGGCGGGTAGGCCTGCGGCACTAGGCCGCAGAGAAGAGGGAGGGATTACGAGGCGGCCGGGGGGGGTTGGTCGGTGCGGGGGTGGGCGCGGAGGAGCACAGGGAGGGCCGGAGGAGCAGGGGTGACGATGGGACCGTTTAGTGAGCTGGAGGAGCAGGGGAAGGGGGCGGTTGGTGTTGGGAGGGTGGGAGTGGTCGCGACTGATCAGAAGGCCAGAGGTGAGGGGGTCGGGACCGATTGGGGACTGGATCGGCTGATTGGGGGCCAGAGGAACAGGTGTATTTGTGGGGGTGATCATTGGAGGGCCGGAGGATTGCGTGGGGGCCAGGAGTGATCATCGGAGGGCCGGGAGTGGCTGATGATCAGGGGGATGCCCAGGGGCAGCAGATGATCGGGGCCCAGGAGCAGCACGGGGAGCAAGGAGTAGCATTGAGGGGGGAGGGGTGTTTGGGACAACTCATGGGGGTGACCGCCGGCCTCGTGGGAGGGGATCAGAGGCCTCATCGGGGGGATCAGAGGCCCTGTGGGGGGGATCTCTGATCACGGGAGGTGGGTCAGGCAGTGACACTGGACTCAGGAGGTAAGTGTATCTCCTGGATCCAGCAGTCCTCGCCTTCCTTTAGCTGGCGGGTTTCACAAGGCCTGCAAAACCCGACCAGCTAAAGTTTAACCTAAAACGGCAGCCTCATTAAAATATTTTTAGACCAGGCTCCTGGGGGCGGCTTGTCTGCTTGGCCCCCGTCCCGCCTCTGTTAAAACCGGAAGTGGGTGGGTTGAAGGTGGGATCAGGTCGGGATTCAGACTTTTAACACTTTAACTTCCCACCCGACCTCAACCTAACTGTTTTTTGGGGTTAAAATTCCCCCCCAACACTTAAAGTACTTGGTGCAGTAGTGAGAGATTGCTGCATTATCATTAATCAAAGCCTTGACAAATAAAGTACCCTCAGCTGAATAAAAAGCACTCAAGCACCATAATTTACTGCACTTGACCATGACAGGATGTCTCCTCTTGGAGCATTCCTGAATCATTCAAATAAAAATCAATGTTACCCTGTTGTGTGGTGAGGTACCACTATTAAAACAGTAGTGCTCACGATAGCTGCTGCCGGTTTTGTTCATTTTAATTTATCAACCATCAACATTAAAATAAAGCATGTTATGGCAACAGATTAAAATAACTCTTCTGGAGTATTGACATATCCAATTCAAAGCAGGTTAAACACCACACGCGGAGCAGCATTGAAATCAGGTAAAATTTAATTTACATTTAAAACAAGAGAAGGTGTAGTTTCTTTGGCCACAATATTAACTCGGAGGTGCGTTGGGAGCAGAGGGTCTGATATTGCATGGGAAACCTGAAAGTAAGCTCAGCGCGTCTGTCACTGGTATTGTAGCGCAGCCAGCTTATTATCATTTTACTTCTGGGCTTGGTGTCGATTGCTCGGCAGCGGGTGTGGTGAGGGCCCGCATGACATGATCTCAACTCTAGTCTTTAAAGGCTCAATCCAAAGATGGAATTTGGAGGTGTTTGGAGTTGGAAGCAAGCGAAGACATGGTGTGACAATGGATTCAGGACGCTCGAAGGCTGTGCCCGCTTCAATGACACCTCCCTTGATGTACTGCTTGGGTAGTATTCTCTGCTGCCCCTCAATGATTCTCCTTTTCATCGACGGCCCCCCGGGATACAGTGTCTGTGTCCAGCTGAGCAGGGCAATGCTGCCCCCTGCCACCACCAACTGCTCTTGCTCACTTGTGAAGTGTGAGCCGCCAGGTGAGAACGCAGCTATCTGTCTAACTGGCCCCAGCGAGTGTGAGTATCTGAGCTGGTACATGGTGAGCATGAGTCCTGTGACAGTGCGCCCTCAGAAGGAATCAGCTCCTCTGAGAATCGTCGTCCGCGAGGTCCATGGGCTCCTTCTGCACAGTGAAGGCTCTGGCGGAGAGATAAGGGGGTGGAATTTCCGCTCGGTTGCATTGGTTTTCCACATGAAATCGGCATGACCAGTGCAAAAGATTGCAGAATTTGAAGTTTAAATTACATTGAGTGCAAATTGAGCTTTCGCCATCTGTTGCGCCTGTTTAATAAACATGGCGCTAGAAGCTGGCCGCCATGCCTCCGGGACATTTTCAAAACCTTTTGAATGTAACAGACACTGACTACTGTGCCCCAATATAATTAACAAATGGTGCCGTCTATTTATTTTAAGCTATTTTCCATAATCTAAAATCGGGGTTGCTGAGTTGGTGGAGCGACACACTGATTAAAAATGCTGATTTTTTTGGTGATAAACCCATTTTCAGCTGTATTATTCATGCTGCACCAAATTACCACTTTTAAATATATCAAGGAATATTTTTTATAGCAAATTTTTTTTTTGTAAAAAAAAATTACATTTTAAAATGCTGCCTGATTGCGCTGGTTCAAGCACACTGACCACAGTTGAAACATAGAAATATAGAAAAATAGGTACAGGAGTCGGCCATTCGGCCCTTCGAGCCTGCTCCGCCATTCAATATGATCATGGCTGATCCTCTATCTCAATACCATATTCCCGCTCTCTCCCCATACCCCTCGATGCCTAGATTCCAGAGAGAATGGAGGAGTCCGCCTCAGGCATGAGTGGGATGATGTTGCAGGGCACTGCGATGGTGTCTTCTTCCATGGATAGACTGACCAACTCCGTGGAACATCAATAGCGGCAATCAAATGAGTCGATGCACGCTTTGACCATGGCCGTATGCACTCTGGATGCCAACATGTCTGCCGCCTTCAATAGGATGACAGAGACCTTAGACTTGGTCTTAAAGCGCCGCACTGATCTGCACCGAAGTGCTCTCCAGCAGAGTGGTAGCAGTGAAGTGCGGCTGGTCCATGAGAGGGACCATGGTGAAAGGGGATATGGAAGTGGGGACTCCACTCAAAGCATTTCTGGTTCTCACCTGTTCAAACCCCCCCCACCTCCCCGCCTCGCAAACCAATACCCGACATGCTGCCTCCTCCCGCAATGGCCGAATCTGCCCCTTGCACAGGTGAAGGTGGTGCAATCTTTGGCAGGGCCCTCACGGGCTCCAAAACCCAGAGGTCGTCGGCCAAGAGCATCTCAACGGTCAGAGCAGGGATCTGAGCAGCCAGCCTTTACCTCTGCTGAAGCCACAGGGGGTGCACCACGTAGGAGCAGTAGAAAAAGGAAGAGTAAAGCTTTGTAGCTGCACAAGGGCATGCACATGGATGTTTGAGAAAACGTTTTGTTGTTAAGTCTCTGTTCTTTAGTAGAATCACGTAAATTTTATTAGTTTGCACCGCTTTCCCGTCTTGCCCACTGGGTGGCAAGTCACCTTTTAACTTGCTTGATGATGAATGGGAAGACATGAATTGACGGTAACCAAAGAGGGTGTGTGCAAGGGGTGGTTGGTTGTTTGAAGGACTGCTTTGTGTCGGTGGCATTGGGCGGGGTGGGTGGGGGGGGGTGGCAGGAAGAGTGTACAGTGCATGTGCTTCTGACATCAGTCCACTGGTGCAACCTAAGCCAACCTCGCATTAATAAGGGCATCCCTGGCAGCAGTGTGAGCAGCTGGTCCTGCATTGCCCTCCTCACCTTCCTTCTCCTCGGAATCATCTGCAGATGATCTGCGTTCTGCACCTTGTTCCTCCTGCAGGTCCAAACCTCGCTGCTCTGCAATAGCGTGCAGAGCACAGCAAACCACAACCATTTTGGACATCCTGGTTGGTGCGTATTGAAGGGCGCCTCCAGATCTGTCTAGGCACCTGAAGCGCATCTTCAGTATGCTGATGGCTTGTTCGATCACACATCTGGTGGACAAATGGCATTCATTGTAAAGCTGTTGGTCTTCATTGGTTGGGTTTCTGATATCATCAGCCAAGTTTGAAGTGGGTATCCCTTGATTTCTAGCAGCCACCCCTTAAGTATGCTTGCAAGTCCAAAGACATCAGGGAGCTTGGCATGCCACAGGACAAAAGCATCGTGCCAGCTCCTGGGAATCTCACACACACCTGCAGAAATATCTTTTTGTGGTTGCACACCAGCTGCATGTTGAACGGAGTGAAACATAGAAACATAGAAACATAGAAGATAGGAGCAGGAGTAGGCCATTCGGCCCCTCGAGCCTGCACCGCCATTCAATGCGATCATGGTTGATCATCCAAACTCAGTACCCTGTCCCTGCTTTCTCCCCATATCCCTTGATCCCTTTAGCCTTAAGAAATATATCCAACTCCTTCTTGAATATATTTAATGAATTGGCCTCAACTGCCTTGTGTGGTAGAGAATTCCATAGGTTCACCACTCTCTGGGTGAAGAAATTCCTCCTCATTTCTGTACTAAATGGCTTACCCTTTATCCTTAGACTGTGACCCCTGGTTCTGGACTCCCCGACCATCGGGAACATCCTTCCTGCATCTAGTCTGTCCAGTCCTGTTGGAATTTTATAAGTTTCAATGAGATCCCCTCACTAGAGTGGAAGCCCTTGCAGTTGAGAAATACTCCTGGTTGACCTGGGGAGTGCGCGGATTGCCACTAATGTGCAGTCGATGAACCCCTGCACCTGTGGGAAGCCAGCCAGAGACACAAAGCCGAGCGCCCGCTCATTCTGACAGGCGTCATCGCAGGCAGAGTTCACATGACGGCCGGCCCTGGCAACAACCCATCAGTGACCTGCGTTAAGCGTTTTTGAGCCGCCAACTGGGATACGTCTCCGGAGGCAAAAAAGTTGAGGCGGTGGGCACTTTGACAGCCACTGGTAACACGTGGCCACCAAGCCAGCAGGAATCAGGTCTTCTTCTAAGGAGACTGCAGATGTCTGCCACCACCTGATAAGGCAACCTGACCCTCTTGAAGCAATGCTGTTTCGACATGTCAAGGAAACTCAGCCTCTCTCCGGACACCCTGTGTCGCAGGTTGTGCCTCCTGCGAGCTGCCCCCCTCTGCTGCTCCCTTCTCTGCTGCTCTCCATCTCTGATGTCCAGCTGCAGGTCTCTCAACAGCAGGCTGCTGCTGCTGCTGGTGCTGGTGCTGGTCACATTGCTCCCTGTCCAAGGTCCAATCTAAGGTAGCCAAGGTGCCAGCCATCCTGATGTGATTCAGTAAGCCTCCAATGTGTAGAAAGTAAGCTCTCAGCAAAAGTATTGTAAACAAACCCTTTCCCACTAGTAGGTAAGGAAGTAGTTGAGAGCACTGAGTATTTATTGCAGTATTTCCATGAGTTTTAATCTGTCCCCTCAATTGCCGCTGTGTTCTCAACTTGCTTTCAGTGGCAAGTTTCAGGAAGCCTGGGAACCGTGTGGACGCAGCGTTAAATTTAAAACTGTGTTGCAATATCGCTCCAACTGAGCGATTACCATATGTTAAAAGGCAGCTCGCCTCTCCAGAGGGGATTGCGCGCAGGCAGGCTAAAGCGCTCGAGTTAAATGCTGAAGTCAGTGGGTTGGAGCCGACTTCCTAACAAGCTCGCATTTTTGCCAGATTTAACCCCCACCCGCGCCCAAACCCACGCGCTCCTCCAGGGTAAAATTCCTCCTTGGTGTGTGTAAGCTATCGCCATTTGAGATTGCAATATTCTAAAAAAAAAAGTTTGAATTATGATACATTGAGCATCTTGGGGAAATAAGTCCGTTTTAAAGTTTTGCTGTATCTGGTAGGCAGATTTTTTTTCATCTTTTGGTGTTCTTTTCCCATTTGTCACAATCATCTCTGACTTTGCAAAGCTTCTCTGTTTCTGGGTTTGTCTCCTCCCTGCTTTTTATCCCCAAGTTACAAAAGGCCTTCAATGGCCATCCAGTGAGGTAATTAAATTATTCATTTAAATAGGACAGTGCCTGTAGAGTATGGATTTAAAAGGAATATTTTGGAATAAACTACATGTAGAGTCATTGGGCTGGATTTTGTCAATGGGGAGCTTTTGGAGGCGGGACTCCCACTTTTTGGGTTGTAGTCCCGCCTCCATCGACTTGTGGCCAACCCACGCGATTTTTCCTTCATTGACCGCCCAGCGGGCTCAGCAGGCCAATTAAGGGACACCTGGTTACTGGTGACGTCAGCGATTGACATTTCATCTGTCAAGAGCTTTTGACAGATGAAAAATCAGTGTTTGACAGCTCTGTGAAGCTATCAAACACTGACAACCTGTCTTCTAACTTGAGTCCTTCTACTCAGACTCAGTTAGAGATCAGGCCAGAAAGCAGAGGCTGCAGCTTTTGACAGTTCAGTGGCCATTCTGCTTTCTGTGCCGGTGAGCTGAGGGACTCCCGAGAACTGAAGGAATGAAGCCTGCAGGAAAAAGTAAAGGTAAGTAAAACTTATTACAGTAAAACACTTTACACTTACCTCACACACTTACCTCTTCACATATGCACCCATCACTCACCTGCACAATGGACATCTCGACCCCTCCAACCCCTGCAGACCGACGGTCCACCTCGCTAACATGGCGTGGTTCGGAGCCGTCAGACAGCCCACACTTCAGGGCTAAAAAATAGGGATTAGGCAAAAAACTGCCTGTTAACTACCTGTTAACAGGCAGTTAATTGGCACTAATCCCCTTCCCGCCTCGGGGAGGCGGCTCCCAGCACAGGTCGGATACCCGCCTCCTGGGACATTGGCACAGAGGTGGGTTGGGGGCGGGATGGGTTCCTGCCCCCCCGATTCTGCAATTTTCCCACCACTCCCGCCTCCAAACCCGCCTCCTCGGGGCTTGGAAAATCGAGCCCATTGACTGAAAAAAGGGAAAAAAGTCAGGGTCACAGGTTCTAGGATTAGGACTCAATACAACTCAAATTGATAAAGTGTCCTGAATCAAACTAATTCAGGTTGATTAATCTAATCAAAGCACCCCCTTCCCTGATTGTGGCTGGATCAACAAATCGAAAAGGAAGAAACTGTATAGAGGGAAGGGAAGGGTAGCAGAGAAATGTATTCATCACTGATAATTCCTCTACATTAAACAGAAAGCTGAGTCTGGATTCAAACAGCAGGGGGTGCTGGGAACATGTCCGGTAACCTCAGGCTGCATAATCAGGATAAGACTGCAAAAAAATCTTGGCCTCTGTTCCTTGTGATTCTTGGGTCGAGCAGTTCAGTCCTGACACATGTCACCAGTGAAGATATACGGGGCTAAAAATAAACTTACCTTGCTTTGAAGTATTTAAAAATAATAAACCTGTGGAAAAAATGTTTTAATTTTAATTAATTGACCACTTATCTTGTAAAAAGCAGGCCTTACGCCTGCTTTTTAAATGTGTAAATCCTATAGGCTTAACCTCGCGTGAAAACCTGCAAAAAAAACCTAAGTTCAAAGCCCACGCGCAGCCTCCCCTGGGCGCGCGTTTGACCTCTCAACCCCTTCATTCAGAGGAGCGGAAGTGCCGGTTTCCCGCGCATGCGCAGTGCATGCAGGAAACCGGCATTTCCATTCGGCCTGCGGGTGAGTACCCCGTGCGTACTCACCCGCGGAGAGCCGAATTTCTGGGCCGTTTTTTATAAAATAATTTTTTTTTTTAATTTAAATTATTGTTTAAAATAGTTATTTAATGTAATTTGTAGTTTATTGAAAAAGTGTGATAAAAAAAAAAATTATTTGGAGGTTTAATGCTATTTTGAAGCCCGTAGTATTCATAAGTTTAGACCAGTCTTCCTGTCAATCTTATGAATGGGCTTTTCCCTCCTCCGATTGGCTGCCCATGGCTCACGTGATCCCAGGGGATGCATCGCACTAACTACGCCCCTGGGACATGCAAGCACAGCGCGCCAGCAGCTGGGCCAGGCCCCAGAGCGGAATTCCACGGGGCCCTACAGCTCAACTGCTGGCGCACAAGGTAAGTGCAGGTCGGGGGCTTGCACCCGCGGGAAGCCCCCGACCCGAATTTCTGGGCCATCGAGTTTAGCCAGGTGCGTTGCTCGTTTTTTTTTGGCCACCCGCACTACAATTTGAAATCTGTACACACACCAGCTGACCACTGTTGCCCCAATCCTCAAACTTTCCCGATCCAAGGAAACTTATGATGGTGAAGATGATACAGAATCATTGGGCTATTTGGGGCTACGGAGGCCCCATAAAACCTCTATGTGCAACCTGAGCTGTGTCTGGGACTCTGATACTGAGAAATATTGAGGCCTGGATGCCTCTATCTACTCTATCCAGACCCCTCATGATTTTGAACACCTCTATCAAATCTCTCAATCTTCACTGCTCCAAGGAGAACAACCCCAGCTTCTCCAGTCTATCAACGTAACTGAAGTCCCTCATTCCTGGAATCATTCTCGTGAATCTTTTCTGCAGCCTCTCTAAGGCCTTCACATCATTCCTAATGTGCGGTGCCCAGAATTGGACACAGTATTCCAGTTGAGGCCGAACTAGTGTTTTATAAAGTTTCATTGTGGCGGAGCCACTAAGGAACTCCAATCAAATGTATATAATTCCCTTTAACAATATGTTAACTGCAGCCTGAGTCTGTATCTTTGTATATACTGTTTGCATGTACAGAGCGCAGTCCCTTTAAGAGCACGGGCAAACGCGATGACATCACACCGTTCATCACGTGATCCCCATTGGCGGGAAAAATGTGATGACGTCATGACGCCAGCCACGGGACTGTCCAAGCAGTCCTCGTGGAGCTTCCAAACTGACTAGACCTGTATTTGTAGTTTTCTCGCATCTGTTTGTTAAACTCAATTAGTTTCACATTAAACATCATTTGTTTGATCGCCTGAGTTGACTTCAGTCTCTTGATAGGAACTAGACATTCCTACATTGGTGACCCCGACTTTTGCGAACGGTTTTCGCAGAAGGAACGAAGCATGGAAACGAACGCCGTTGCATTGAAGCTACCGCAATTCTGGGAGCAACAAGCGACCGCCTGGTTCATCCAGGTCGAAGCCCAGTTTGCATTACAGAACATCGTTGCGGATCAGACCCGATATTTTTACGTGGTCTCCGCACTCGACAGCTCCACCGCGTCGCGGATCGTCAGCCTGCTTGAGAACCCCCCGGACGACCGCAAGTATGAAACAATCAAGGCGTGGTTGTTACAGGTCTTTGGGCTCACGAAGTCGGAGCGCGCCCGCCGACTGCTCGCTATACCCGGCCTCGGGGACTCCAAGCCGTCTGAGCTCATGAGCCAAATGCTCACGCTCCTTGGCTCCGAACCGGAATGCTTCCTCTTTAGGGAGCTCTTCCTCAGTCAGTTACCGGAGCAAGTGCAAGCTGCCCTGGCCCGGTCCGAAATCACAGACTGTGCAGCGCTTGCTGCAGAAGCGGACAAGATTTTCGCAGTGACGCAGCAGTACTGCGCTGCCACGAGGCGCCCATCCCCCACAGACGCCACCCCAGCTCCTCAACCTTCGGGGCTGTGCTCCTACCATGCGCGGTTTGGCGCGAAAGCCAGATGTTGCCGCCCTCCCTGCAGCTTCTCTCTCAAAAAAAAACCCAACTGCAACCCCGGCAAAAGAAGAATGTGTCTGACGGGTGCCCCGCGGCTGTGATGGCAATCGGAAATTCTGGCAAGCTGTTGTTCATCATCGATTCCATCTCTGGTCAGCGATTCCTATGCGACACCGGCGCACAGTGCAGCGTTATACCCGCGTCTGCTATTGATGTTCAAGCTGGGAGGCACGGCCTCTCACTTGAAGCGGCTAATGGCGGAGCTATCCGGACCTTCGGCAAACGGCGGGTCCAGGTGTGCTTCGGCGGCCAGCGATTTGTTTGGGAATTTGTTACGGCCAGGGTTTCACACGCCATCCTCGGCGCGGATTTCCTGTGCGCCAACGGCCTCCTGGTTGATGTGAGGAACCGGCGGCTGATCAATGTGGCCACGTTTCACTCCATTCCTTGCCACCGTGGTACCACCATGTCGCGCACCGTCTCCTGGGCTTTCCCAACTCCGGACGAGCTCGCTCGCCTACTCGGTGAATTTCAGGACCTGACCAGACCTACGTTCTCCTCTACGGCCACGAAGCATGGTGTGGAACACCACATCACTACCACCGGCCCCCCGGTCCACGCGTGGGCCCGGCGCCTCGAACCCGGCAAGCTGGCGGTCGCGAAGGCGGAGTTCACTACGATGGAACGCCTGCGGATTATTCGCCGGTCCAATAGTCCCTGGTCTTCGCCTCTCCACATAGTACCGAAACCTGGCGGCGGATGGCGGCCATGCGGCGACTATCGGCGACTTAACGACGCTACCACTCCTGATCGATACCCGATCCCCCACATTCAGGATTTCTCTGCCCATTTGGCTGGGAACACCGTGTTTTCCAAGGTGGATCTGGTCCGAGGCTACCACCAGGTCCCGGTACACCTGCAGGATGTGCAGAAGACCACAGTCATCACCCCATTCGGCCTTTTTGAATTCCTGAGGATACCTTTTGGGTTGAAGAATGCTGCCCAGGCCTTCCAGCGCCTCATGGACTCCGTGCTGCGGGACCTCAAGTTCCTTTTCGTCTATTTAGACGACATCCTCGTGGCCAGTCGAAATAAGGAGGAACACATCGCGCACCTACGCACCCTCTTTCATCGCCTCAGCCAACACGGCCTGATTCTCAACCCGGCCAAGTGTCAGTTTGGTCTGCCCCACATTGATTTCCTGGGACATCGCATTACAGCGGAGGGAGCGGTGCCTTTGCAAGCAAAGGTAGAGGCGGTGACATCCTTTCCGCGCCCGCAGACCATCAAGGCCCTGCAGGAGTTCCTCGGGATGGTAAATTTTTACCACCGCTTCGTACCTAAGGCAGCTCTGCTCATGCAGCCCCTGTACGAGGCCCTCAAGGGCAAGTCTGGCAAGGACCCAGTAAGCTGGACGGTCGACATGGACCGGGCGTTTGTTGACACAAAATGCGCCCTCGCCAACGTGACCATGCTGGCGCACCCGCTGCCAAGTGCCACCATCGCCCTCACCACTGACGCGTCAGACTACGCCATCGGTGCAGTGCAGGAACAGTGGGTAAATGGAACGTGGCAACCGCTTGCGTTCTTCAGCCGTCAACTACGGCGAAATGAGCGGAAGTACAGTACCTTCGACCGGGAGTTGCTGGCTCTTTTTCTGGCCATCCGCCATTTCCGGTTCTTGCTGGAAGGACGTCCTTTCACTGCTTTTGTAGACCATAAGCCACTAACGTTCGCTATTGCCAAGACTGCCGAACCGTGGTCAGCCCGACAACAGCGCCAGTTAATTAATGTTTATCTCTGAATTCTGATATTCAGCACGTGGCCGGTAAAGACAACCTGGTGGCGGATTGCCTCTCCCGCGCGACCGTTCAGGCAGTCCAGCTCGGGATCGACTATGCCCTCATGGCTGCAGATCAAGCCTCGGATCCAGAGGTGCAAGCTTACCGAACCAGCCCCTCTAGCCTCCAAGCGGCCGACGTCAAATTCCACACCGCAGGCACCACGCTAGTTTGTGATGTCTCCGTAGGAGATCCTCGCCCTATCGTGCCGGTCGCCTGGCGCCGAAAAGTGTTTGACGCCATACACGGGTTGTCACACCCTGGCATGAAGGCCTCGCAAAGGCTGATGTCATCCAAGTTCGTTTGGCGGGGCATGCATATGGATGTCCGTGACTGGGCTAACACCTGCGTGGTCTGCCAAAAGGCCAAGGTGCAGCTTCACATCAAAGCTCCATTGGCCACCTTCGCTGTTCCGGAGTGACGGTTCGATCACGTGAATGTGGACCTGGTGGGGCCACTTCCACCTTCTCATGGGTTTACACATATCCTTACGGAGGTAAACCGGACCACATTTCGGTTGACCGGTTGAAGCCGGCACACTTGGACCTTGACCACCCGGTCGAGACCGCACAGCTGCCAAAACATGGCCGACCGCCCACAGTCGCCAGATCAAGCGCAACCGCCCGCCCGCCAGCCCGCCCGCCGTCCAGCAGCTTCCACTCCAACTGTACAGAAGTCGCTCTGACAGGCTTGTCAGGCCTCCTCGCCGTTTCACTTTTTCTGTTAAAGACAATTCTGGGGGGGCGCATGTGGCGGAGCCACTAAGGGACTCCGATCAAATGTATATAATTCCCTTTAACAATATGTTAACTACAGCCTGAGTCTGTATCTTTGTATATACTGTTTGCATGTACAGAGCGCAGTCCCTTTAAGAGCGCGGGCAAACACGATGACGTCACGCCGTTCATCACATGATCCCCCATCGGCAGGAAAAACGTGATGACGTCATGATGCCAGCACGGGACCGTCCAAGCAGTCCTCGTGGAGCTTCCGAACTGACTAGACCTGTATTCGTAGTTTTCTTGCATCTGTTTGTTAAACTCAATTAGTTTCACATTAAACATCGTTTGTTTGATCGCCTGAGTCGACCTCAGTCTCTTGATAGGAACTAAACATTCCTACATCATCATAATTTCCTTGCTTTTGTACTCTATGCCTCTATGAAGCCCAGGATCCCGTAAGACTTTTTAACTGCTTTCTCAATCTGCCCTGCCACCTTCAATTATTTGTGCACACATACCCCCAGGTCTATCTATTCGTGCACCCACTTCAGGATTGTACCATTTAGTTTATATGTCTTCTCCTTGTTCTTCCTACCAAAATGTATCACTTCACACTTTTCTGCATTAAATTTCATCTGTCACGTGTCCGCCCATTTCACCAGCCTGTCTATGTCTTCCTGAAGTCTATCACTATCCTCCTCACTGTTCACTATACTTCCAAGTTTTGTGTCATCTGCAAACTTTGAAATTGTGCCCTGTACACCCACGTCCAAGTCATTAATATACATCAAGAAAAGCAGTGGTCCTAGAACCGGCCCCTGGGGAACACCAATACTCTAGCTGAAGTCTAACCAGTGATTTATAAAGCTTGAGCAATAACTCCCTTGTTTTTGTACTCTATGCCCCTGTTTATAAATGGTGTGGAGATGCCGGAGTTGGACTGGGGTGGACAAATGTAAGAAGTCACACAACACCAGGTTATAGTCCAACAGCTTTATTTGAAATCACAAGCTTTCGGAGCGCTGCTCCTTCGTCACCTGACGAAGGAGCAGCGCTCCGAAAGCTTGTGATTTCAAATAAAGCTGTTGGACTATAACCTGGTGTTGTGTGACTTCTTACACCTGTTTATAAAGCCACGGATCCTGTCTGCTGTTTTAACAGCCCTCGCAACTGGTCCTGCAACCTTCAGCGATTTGTGTATGTGATCCCCCAGGTCTTTCTGTTCCTGCACCACCTTGAAAATTGTATCATTTTGTTTTATTGCCGCTCCTCATTATTCCTTCCAAAATGCATCACTTCACACTTCCCTGCATTAAATTTCATCTGCCATGTGTCTGCTCATTTCACCAGTCTGTCTGTGTCCTCCTGAAGTCTGTTACTATCCCCCTCACTGTTTACTACATTTCCAAGCTTTGTGTCATCCACTAACTTTGAAATGATGCCCCGTACACCCAAGTCCAGGTCATCAATATGTATCAAGAAGAGCAGTGATCTTAGTGTTGACTCCTGAGGAGCACCACTCTAGACTTCCCACCAGCGTGATAAACAACCGTTCACCACTGCTGTCTGATTTCTGTCTCTTAGCCAATTCTGTATCCATGCTTCGACTGGCCCTTTAAATCCATGGGGCTAAAAATTGCATTGCACCTGAAAACGGGCATGGAGATGGCGATACGTGATCAGCCCATACCCATTGAAAGGAATGGAGGAAACATACAGCCTTCGTGCTGCCTGCTCATTATAATGATTGTGGCATTCAGCTCAGCACTGAACATGCTGCTGAGTGGCTGAACACTCAGGAGGGGGCCCACGTTTGTGCGAGGTTAGCACCAATGAAAGCTAGCCTGCACTACTTAAAGGCAGTCTGCACCTCTTAAAGGGGAGGTGCATTTTGCCCGCAGCAGCTCATTCAACTGGCTGGGGGAGAGAGTGCAAAACATCTACTGATGTCACAACAGAGGAGATAACGTGCACCAAGGTTCACTGATGCAGCACTGGAGGCCTTGGTGCAGGAGGTGGAAAGGAGGAGAGAGGTCCTGTATCCACACAACACCAATGGGAGCAGATAGCCACAGCTGTCAATGCCAGCAGTGGCACCCCGAGGACCTGGCTGTAGTGCAGGAAGAAATGTAATGACATTGCATGAGTGGTCAAGTTCAGTGAATTAATCTTCAAATGCCAAATCCCACCATCTGCCCCACTAGCCTCACACACTGCTCAATGCACCACACCCGCATCACTCACCTACCAACAATCTCCAACAAACACGACTCATACCTCACAATCATAGCTTCACTTCATCCTCACACAATTACCAGTGCTGCCAGCCTCACACCCACATCTCACAGCTTGTAAACACTGTCAACTATTCAACCATGACAGGAACACCATCCAAACACATTGCACCACACTCACTGACACACTTCACCCAAACACATTGCACCACACTCACTGACGCACTTCACCTAAACACATTGCACCACACTCACTGACACACTTCACCTAAACACATTGCACCACACTCACTGACACACTTCACCCAAACACATTGCACCACAATCACTGACACACTTCACCCAAACACACTGCACCACACTCACTGACACACTTCACCCAAACACATTGCACCACACTCACTGACACACTTCACCCAAACACATTGCACCACACTCACTGACACACTTCACCCAAACACATTGCACCACACTCACTGACTTGCTTCCACACTAAAAATGAGTTCTCAGGTGACTGATGAGCCCAATGTGGGACCTGCAGTCTCTGTCACAGATGGGGCAGACGGTGGTTGAAGGGGCGGGTGGGTGGGGTGCTTGGGTTGACGTGCGCCCCTTCCGCTGTTTGCGCTTGGCTTCCGCTTGCTCGCGGCGAAGAGACTCGAGGTGTTCGCCGCCTTCCCGGATGCTTCTCCTCCACTTTGTGCAGCAATCTGTTCTCCAACAGGTCACTAAGATTGCTGAGGCGCCGCCCTGGGGGAGTGGCAGTGGCTCCATGGAGAACAAACCTGATGTCCCCTCTAAGGATGACAACATTTGTCCTCCCACCACTGCCAGTGCCCTTGCTGTCGCCTGTCAGCCAGCCAGCCCAGACTGGTGCTGCCCATGCCGAGGTGGAGCAGTCTACAGCCGGGCCTTCTAGGCCCAGAGCTGCTTGAGGTCGTCCTGCAAGGCCATCTGCAGTCTCCCCACTGAAAGTCAACAGTCATGGTGCAGCACTAGGACAGGCAAATGCACACGGAAGACAGGCAGTAAGGGAATGCACAAGGGTGATGAGTTGACTTTTTAATTTAATATTTGATGGATTGATGTATAAATTTAATTTGAATGTTTCTTTTGTGGTGGCTTTCATATCACCATTCTGGCAAAGAGGACGCTGTGATGGTCCGTATCAGAGGGGTGGTAAGGTGTGGGACTATTGATAAATGTGGAATTAGGGTTGAATTCACTGGAACCTTAGTCGGATGAGTCGATCACGGACAGCCCAGGCAGAAAGGGGCTGTGTTGCCTCCTCCTTTCCTCCTCTTCCGCTTCCTCCTTCTCGTCTTCCGCTTCCTCCTCCTCCTCCTCAGCTGGTCGCTGTGTGTCTGGTGGCAAGGTCTGTGCCCTCATGACGGCGAGGTTAGGAAGCCTGCAGCAGACCACGACGAAGGTTGAGACATGCTCTGGTGAGTACTGACGGGCTCCTGCAGAGTGGTCCAGGCAGCAGAACCAGCAGATGCTGCTGTGGACACTTTCAACTCCACTCTAAAATTCCTGACAGGCACTGCCTTTTTGGAAATTTGGATGGCTTCTGCCGAATTCTTAGCACCTGGGATTGAATCTACTACACCTGTGAAGTGCTCCAAGTTGCAGCCTTGTCAGCAAGCTAATGTTAATCTCAAGGTGACAAGTCTGATTGCGGTAATTACAGAGGAGTTTCCCTGCTGTCTGTCACAGGCAAAGTCATCGCAAGAATCCTCCTCAATCGCCTCCTCCCAGTGGCCGAAGAGCTCCTCCCAGAGTCGCAATGCGGATTCCACCCACTAAGGGGCACAATGGACATGATCTTCACCACACGTCAATTACAAGAGAAATGCAGGGAACAGCACCAACCGCTGTACATGGCCTTCTTTGATCTCACAAAGGCCTTCGACACTGTCAACCGTGAGGGATTATGGAGTGTCCTCCTCAAATTCGGCTGCCCTCAAAAGTTTGTCACCATCCTCCGCCTGCTTCACGATGACATGCAAGCCGTGATCCTGACCAACGGTTCCACCACAGACCCAATTCACGTATGAACCGGGGTCAAGCAAGGCTGTGTCATTGCACCAACGCTCTTCTCGATCTTCCTTGCTGCAATGCGCCATCTCACCCTCAGTAAGCTCCCCACTGGAGTGGAGCTAATTTACAGAACAAACGGGAAACTGTTCAACCTCCATTGCCTCCAGCCCAGACCCAAGGTCGTCCCAT
This sequence comes from Somniosus microcephalus, assembly GCF_052327205.1. NCBI lineage: Eukaryota > Metazoa > Chordata > Chondrichthyes > Squaliformes > Somniosidae > Somniosus > Somniosus microcephalus. The sequence goes on from NC_140993.1 coordinate 271,109,523, forward strand.
CCTCTATCATCGAATTACTGTATGCAGATGACACTTGTGACTGCGCTCACTCGGAGGTCGCACTCCAAACCATCATCAACACCTTCACCGAAGCGTACGAGAGCGTGGGCCTTACACTAAACATCCGTAAGACAAAGGTCCTCTACCAACCTGCTGCCGCCACACAGTACTGCCCCCCGATTATCAAAATTATTTTAATCTCAAGCTCCCTGCCTGAGTGTCTCATACACTGTTGCTCAAGCTACCAGATTGCTGGGGTGTTTTATCTGAAACTTAATCCCCTTTCATGTTTAAAATTATTTTTTCTCTTTTCAACATCTCCCCAGCCTTGCACCAGTCATTGCCTACTCCCAGGCCTCTACTAGTGTTGCTCTTGTTTCTGACAGCAGGTAATCCTGGACTGACCTGGCCACTAATTCTTCCCTCTTTTCTCTTCTATAGAAAAGTCCCTGATATCTGTAAGAACTCGGCAGGAATCAGTGACCTAAACCCATGTCCTACCGCTCTCTGGTGCAGTGCCCATTGTGTGGGTGCATTTAAATACACTGAACAGGGTAACGTTGATTTGACCTGTAGGCTTGTACAGGAAACTATCTTGTAGTTAAGTACTGTAGTAGTTCCATCAAAAAATCTTTGACTCGCACAGCAGATAAGACTGCCCGCTATTCTTAATTTGCCAGTATGGATACTTGGGAAATATCATGTAAAACCTTGGGAACCCATCATGTACAAACTGGAATAAAAAACAGAAAATATCAGAAACACACAGCAAGTCACTTAGGGGGGAATAATTTCGTGTCGCCAAAGGGCGCTATTATCGGCCGGGTGCAAAGTTTAGCGCCCAGCGCTAATTATCGCCTCTGACTGCAAAATTCGCCTCTATCGCCCCTGGAGGTGATTGGAGCGCTAAATCAGGTGCTACACACCTCTCTTAAGGCGCTAACGTCGGGGAGCGAGGCGCTACCTCAGAACGCTACCGAAGCTCAGGCGATGTCAGTTACCATGGAAGCCAGACAAACTGGCGCCGTCCAGTTCTTAAAGGGGAGGGGCCATCTTGCTGGCCAGCCACACCCTGCTCATTGCAGCCTTGAATCTCAGCCTGGAAAGACCGCGAAAGCAATTGTGCTGGAAGCACTAATGGATAGGCCCAGGGAAAGAGCTCAGCGCTTAGGAACCTCAGAAGTGGTGCTGAGGGCCAAAACTCCTGAGGACAGTGTTAAAACCAAAAATTTTGCCAACAAGAAAAGGCAGGAAGCGCCCGCCTTTAAATAGCACTCCTCCAGCCCCTTCCCGACTTGAAAACGCTCCCCTCAACCTGTCGTTGCTAGCGGCAGGCGCTAAGGCAGGGGGCGCCACTCAATATCCGGTCTGGGGCATTATAATGGGGAACAAAGAAATGGCAGACCAATTAAATACATACTTTGGTTCTGTCTTCACAAAGGAGGACACAAATAAGCTCCCAAAGATGTCTGGGAACATAGGGCTGAAAATTCAGTAGGGTTAGCGCCCATTTTGCGGCGCTAGAGGGCCTAGCGCCGCAATGATAGCCGTTTCTGAAATTCACTTCGGCGCTGCCATCGGCGTTAGCCGGTTGCGCTGCGCCGGCACCGATGACGTCATCGGTGTGGGCAGCGTCCCGGTTGCCGTGGCAACGCGCCCGAACGCCGAAATTCAGTTGCGGCCGCCTCGCCCGTGGCAGCCGCAACTAAGACTCTGGCAACCGAGTCTTACACAAGTTAGTGCCGGCGCATTAAGGTCGCGCGGCGGCCGGCCGCTTTCCCGCCGGCCGCCTGCCCGCACCTCCCTCCCCGGACTCCTCCACCCCGCCCCCGCGGAACAGATGCGTCTGGCCTGCAAGCCCAGCACTTGTCCGAGGTGCCGGGCTCATTTTTGAAAAAATCAAACGGCCAGCGATCGGGTGAAGGCAGCGCCTCCTTAGCGGGAGGAGGAGGCCTGCACTTCCCCAGCCTGCCGCACCACATCGGGTGCCGCAGCGCCGGATTAGCGCCGCAATGCGGCACTCAGCGCCCATTGGGAGGCACTCACGCCCGCCAGTAGCGCCGGCAGCCGTCTGGGCACGGCGCTACTGAATTTTTGGCGCGCGCAAGGGAATTAGCGCCGGCGCTAAATTTCCGGCGCTAAAGCCCTGGCGCGGCGTCAACTCAATTTCTAGGCCTAAAGGGAGGAACTGATAGAAATCAGTATTTGTAGGGAAATGGTGTTAGGGAAATTGATGGGATTGAAGGCCGATAAATCCCTAGGTCCTGATAATCTACATCCTAGGGTACTTAAGGAAGTGGCCCTAGAAATAATAGATGCATTGCTGGTCATCTTCCAAAATTTGATAGACTCTGGAACAGCGGATTGGCGGGTAGCTAATGTTACCCCACTGTTCAAAAAGGGTGGTAGAGAGAAAACGGGGAATTACAGACCGGTAAGCCTGACATTGGTAGTGGGGAAAATGCTAGAGTCCATTATAAAGGATGTAATAGCAGAGCACTTGGAAAAAAGTGACCGGATCAGACAAATTCAACATGGATTTACAAAAGGTAAATCGTGCTTGACTAATCTACTGGAATTTTTTGAGGATGTAACTGGTAAAATAGATAAGGGAGGACCAGTGGAAGTGGTATATTTGGATTTTCAAAAGGCTTTCCATAAGGTCCCGCATAAGAGATTAGCGTGTAAAATTAAGGCACATGGGATCGGGGGCAAGGTATTGACTTGGATAGAGAACTGGTTGGCAGACAGAAAGCAAAGAGTTGGAATAAACAGCTCTTTTTCCAAGTGGCAGGCAGTGACTAGTGGGGTACCGCAGGGATCGGTCCTTGGACCCCAGCTATTCACAATATATATTAATGATCTGGATGAGGGAACTAGATGTAATATCTCCAAGTTTGCAGACGACACAAAGCTGGGTGGGCGTGTGTGCTGTGAGGAGGATGCCGAGAAACTCCAGTATGATTTGGACAGGTTGGGTGATTGGGCAGAAGCATGGCAGATGCAATATAACGTGGATAAATGCGAGGTTATCCACTTTGGTGTCAAAAACAGGAAGGCAGATTATTATCTGAATGGCAATAGATTGGGAGAAGGGGAAGTGCAACGAGACCTGGGCGTCCTTGTGCACCAGTTGCTGAAAGTAAGCATGCAGGTGCAGCAGGCGGTTAAGAAGGCAAATGGTATGTTGGCCTTCGTAGCGAGAGGGTTTGAGTACAGGAACAAGGCTGTCTTGCTGCAGTTGTACACGGCCTTGGTGAGACCACATCTTGAGTATTGTGTGCAGTTTTGGTCGCCTTATCTGAGGCAGGATGTTCTTGCCATGGAAGGAGTTCAGCGAAGATTCACCAGGCTGATACCTGGGATGGCAGGAATGACATATGAGGAGAGATTGGGTCGATTGGGCTTGTACTTGCTGGAGTTTGGAAGAATGAGAGGGGATCTCATCGAATCTTATAAAATTCTAACAGGACTAGACAGACTAGATGCTGGAAGGATGTTCCCGATGGTCGGGGAGTCCAGAACCAGGGGTCACAGTCTAAGGGTAAGGGGTAAGCCATTTAGGACAGAGATGAGGAGGAATTTCTTCACCCAGAGAGTGGTGAACCTGTGGAACTCTCTGCCAAAGAAGGCAGTTGAGGCCAATTCATTAAATATATTCAAGAAGGAGTTGGATATATTTCTTAAGGCTAAAGGGATCAAGGGATATGGAGAGAAGGCAGGGACAGGGTACTGAATTTGGATGAGCAGCCATGATCTTATTGAATGGCGGAGCAGGCTCGAGGGGCCGAATGGCCTACTCCTGCTCCTATCTTCAATGTTTCTATGCTACCGGGACTTTGTACACTTGACTGGCGTCACGATCTGCCGGCGCAGGAGATCGTGGCGGTGGTGTTTAGCGCCGCCACAAAATGATTGGTCAATTTCGCAAGTGGTGCTAAAATGGCAGTTTTAATGTTGGAGACCTGGGGCCTCATTTTACTGCTCTTCCATTTACTTCCATTCCCACTTCCAAATTAAGTGCCTTGGGAGACCAGACCTGCGACTGATGACTAAAAATAAGGGAATGTGGCTTTGTGGGATTTAGTTTAAGTCAGCGGAAACTCATAACGAGAGCAGATAGGGTAGATAGAGAGAAACTATTTCTGCTGGTTGGGGATTCTAGGACTAGGGGGACATAGTCTAAAAATTAGAGCCAGACCTTTCAGGAGTGAAATCAGGAAACATTTCTACACACAAAGGGTGGTAGAATTTTGGAACTCTCTTTTGCAAAGGGCAATTGATGCTAGATCAATTGTTAATTTTAAATCTGAGATTGATAGATTTTTGTTAACCAAAAGTATTGAAGGTTATGGGGCAAAGACGGGTATATGCAGTTAGATCAAGGGTCAGCCATGATCTCATTGAATGATGGAAGTGGCTCGAGGGGCTCAATGGCCTACTCCTGTTCCTATGTTCCTATCTTCCTAAAGGTAAATTGGGGTTGTGGTCTCTGGGACTGCAGACAGATGATTCCATCCCGGATATCCCGGCCACACAGGGGTTGTCTCGGATGCATCCTTCCGTCTGCTTCCTCCTCTTTGGCTTCCTCCTCTTCTGTGTCTTCCTCTTCCCTCTGTGAGCGGATGCTGTAAATCTGAAATGCTAGCATAAAATGCTGGAAATACTCAGCAGCTCAGGCAGCATCTCGGCCTGAGACATGAACTCTATTTCTCTCTCCACAGATGTTGCCTGACCTGCTGAGTATTTGCAGCATTTTCTGTTTTTCTCAGAGTCCTTCATTTACCATCCGAGCCCTTGCAAGTGTCCAGCAGCACTCCCTACACACTTAAAAAAACTTTTAACATCTATTGCAGCAAGCCACTACTTCAATAAAATCAACAACAAAAAAAAAGTCCAAAAGTTTAAATGCAAATACCTGAAAGATGTGTGTGTCCTTTTAAGAGGTGCTGACAGCGCCTCTGTCAGTCGCTTTACACGTTGGGTTTCTCTGGCATGGTTGTAACCCAAAACTGAACTTAGTGCTAGGGTTGAAGTTGGCTGTGGTGACTTTAAGTCGGCGCCGCATGCCGCCTGACATCACCAATCCGCCATTGTTTCTTTTTGCAGGGTCACTAATGCTTACTGGCAGCACGACAGAGAGAGGACCAAAATGGAGGGCACCGTGGGACCCGCCACCAGCTGCCGAAAGAGCAGCGGCTGCCGTTCGTTCGCCATTTTGTTGCCGGTAACAGGTGGCGTTAAGCCCCTGAATTTTTAGCCCACTATACTTAATATTGGAGAGAGCCATCAATGGTGAGGATACTGTTCACCTGTCATCAATTGCACTCATTTAATGTAAAAGTGCCCATTGGACCGTGCACACATTATGAAGCAGCGACAGATACAAATGCCTTGGCAACTTTTCGCTGGTTACCCCTTCGGTACTGCCCATTTAACACAATACCTGTTCTCTAATGCAAACTAAATAATCTACATTTTTTTGTGCCAAATCAAATCACTCTTGCAGCACACGGCACTTTTAAGGACAGTGATTCCCATTTGTATTTCGAGCAGTTTGAGGAGATGCACCTTCCATCTGTGCCTCCATCTGGCTGGGCTGGGCAATCTCGTGCCCTGAAGCAAACTCCGCTCATGTTTCAAAGGAACATCTTGCACTCTTTCAGCCTGGCTGACGAAATCTTTTTCCATCGGTGTAATGAACTGTCTCTGTGGACATCACACCAGATTAATTACCTAAATGCTTGCATAGCTGATCGCTGCTGTCCAGTCTGTCATCTTGTGCTTCAGGTGACCACACACACTCTGTTGTCATGGCGATTTAGATTTTTTTTTAAATCTGCGACAAAACAGAATAATAAGCAGGCAGTAAAAATGGAAATTTTATAGTCAACTCAGTTTTTAAAGGAGAATGTAAATGTATTTACATTTTAAAATAATATTCCAGTCCAGGAAATGGGGTAAGATTAATCCAAATTACACAAACCATGACATATCCACAGCTGCATTGATTATGAAAGTAAATTAGCAAAAAATATAAAAACAGACTGTAAAAGTTTCTATAGTTATATAAAAAGAAAAAGGGTGGCTAAAGTAAATGTTGGTCCCTTAGAGGATGAGACCGGGAAATTAATGGTGGGAAACATGGAGATGGCAAAAACACTGAACAATTATTTTGTATCAGTCTTTACAGTAGAGGACACTAAGAATATCCCAACACTGGACAAACAGGGGGCTCTAGGGGGGGAGGAACAAAATACAATTAAAATCACTAAGGAAGTGGTACTTGGTAAAATAATGGGACTCAAGGCGGATAAATCCCCTGGACCTGATGGCTTACATCCTAGGGTCTTGAGGGAAGTGGCGGTAGGGATTGTGGATGCATTGGTAATAATTTTCCAAAACTCCCTGGACTCGGCAAAGGTCCCGGCAGATTGGAAAACTGCTAATGTAACACCATTATTTAAAAAGGGTAGTAGGCAGAAGGCTGGAAACTATAGACCTGTTAGCCTAACATCTGTGGTTGGTAAAATGTTAGAGTCCATTATTAAGGAGACAGTAACAGGACATTTGGATAAACATAATTTAATAGGGCAAACTCAGCATGGTTTCATGAAGGGGAAGTCATGTTTAACAAATTTGCTTGAGTTTTTTGAGGAAGTAACATACAGGGTGGATAAAGGGGAACCAGTGGACGTAGTGTATTTAGACTTCCAAAAGGCATTTGACAAGGTGCCACACAAAAGATTATTGCTCAAGATAAAAAATCACGGGATTGGGGGTAATATTCTGGCATGGGTGGAGGATTGGCTCTCTAACAGAAAGCAGAGAGTTGGGATAAATGGTTCGTTCTCAGATTGGCAACCAGTAACTAGTGGTGTTCCGCAGGGGTCAGTGCTGGGTCCCCAACTCTTTACAATCTATATTAACGATTTGGAGGAGGGGACCGAGTGTAACATATCAAAGTTTGCAGATGATACAAAGATGGGACGGAAAGTAGTGAGTGAGGAGGACATAAAAAACCTGCAAAGGGACATAGACAGGCTAAGTAAGTGGGCAGAGATTTGGCAGATGGAATACAATACTGGAAAGTGTGAAGTTATGCACTTTGGCAGGAAAAATCATAGAGCAAGTTATTATCTTAATGGCAAGAAACTGGAAAGTACTGTAGTACAAAGGGATCTGGGGGTCCTGGTGCACGAAACTCAAAAAGTTAGTATGCAGGTGCAGCAAGTGATCAAGAAGGCCAATGGAATGTTGGCTTTTATTGCTAGGGGGTTGGAATATAAAAACAGGGAGGTATTGCTGCAGTTGTACAAGGTATTGGTGAGGCCGCACCTGGAATACTGCATACAGTTTTGGTGTCCATACTTAAGAAAAGACATACTTGCTCTCGAGTCAGTACAAAGAAGGTTCACTCGGTTAATCCCGGGGATGAGGGGGTGGTCATATGAGGAGAGGTTGAGTAGATTGGGACTCTACTCATTGGAGTTCAGAAGAATGAGAGGCGATCTTATTGAAACATATAAGATTGTGAAGGGGCTTGATCGGGTGGATGCGGTGAGGATGTTCCCAATGATGGGTGAAACTAGAACTAGGGGGCATAATCTTAAAATAAGGGGCTGCTCATTCAAAACTGAGATGAGGAGAAACTTCTTCACTCAGAGGGTGGTAGGTTTGTGGAATTTGCTGCCCCAGAAAGCTGTGGAAGCTACATCATTAAATAAATTTAAAACAGAAATAGATAGTTTCCTAGAAGTAAAGGGAATAAAGGGTTACGGGGAGCGGGCAGGAAATTGGACATGAGTCTGGGTTCGGAATGGTCATGGCCCTGTGGGTAGTGGAGCGGGCCCAGGGGCCGTGTAGCCTTGTTCTGCTCCTACTGTGTTCTAATTCTGTTAGATTTCAGGAGATGGTTTTATTCCTGTTCCTGGCTGGGGTGGAGATCGCCTTTACAGAAGGTAAGTACTGTAGAAAATATAGGGACAGAGTGATCTCCTGGAAGAATTTCGATCGCCTAGATGGGTCGGAGAGGAATTTCCCAGATTTTTTTCTCCCAAATTGGCCATTGGGTCTTTATCTGGTTTTTCGCCTCTCCCGGGAGATCACATGGGTTCGGGTGGATGCAGAGTGATAGAAGATTTGAGGTTAGGATCAGATCAGCCATGATCTTATTGAATGGTGGAGCAGGCTCGAGGGGCCGATTGGCCTACTCCTGCTCCTATTTCTTATGTTCTTATGTTCTTATGGATTATTACTAGTCCTAGCCCCTTCAAGCGAATCCGTCTTCCCATTTGAAAGTCCAATTTTTATACCCTTTCTCAGTGGTATATCCTTTGAAGTTTTCTGCTGATGTAAGCTAATTATCTCTAGCCATTTTTCTGTTGACCCCTTCTATTCTTACAGTTAGTTCAGCTTGTAGCATTAAGAATCGTGTCTCTACCTTTATGTGTTCGAAACTTATCATAAAAACAATGTGATGCTTGTGCATCTATTTGATGTCATTCTTATCAAGATCTTCTGTTTGTATCTTTTGCATTTAGAACAGCTCAGCTGGTTACACCATTGTCTTCTGTGTTTCATTTGATGTCATTTTTACGAAGGCATATGTTTCTTTAATTTATATGATTCTTTCCGAAGTGTTGGTTTAAGACACTTTAACAGGGTATACCATTGTGTTCTTTCCAAGGCTTCAGACTTTCTGGAACCTCTAACCTTCTACTTCAATAAGGCTATTGTTTCAGTGTCAACAACTTATCTTATCTCAAAAGCCTGTATGCTGTTCACAGCTTTAGATTGTTGAGGCTTCAAGATTTTCAAGCCCAGTTTGTCATGTTTTAATAAAGTCAATATTTCATAGAATGGTGTATTTTTCTGAATATGGCATATTCCTTCACAGCACTGTGAATATTACATATTTAACTACAATGTAGTCTCCTTGTATGTGACGAGTACTGATTAGTTTCACTACTTGTCCTTACTTCCCTTGGATACAAAAGTGAACAGTGTACTAAATCAGCAAGAAATTAGCCCCAATTAAAGATATTCCAAATCTCATAAGTGGATTTGACTCTTTGATTGCTTGAGAATAAAAAAGTGACCATCACCGTAACAAATGCCAGTCTTCAGCCAATTTGATTCACTCAACGTGACACTAAGAAATGGCTGAGTGCACTGGACACAGCAAAGGCTATGGGCTCCAACACAATCCCAACTGTACTGTTAAAGACCTGTGCTGCTAGCCGCACCTCCAGCCAAGCTATTCCATTAGAGCTACAACATTGGCATCTACACAACAATGTGGGAAATTTCCCAAGTATGTTCTGCCCACAAAAAGCAGGAGAAATCCAATCTGACCAATTAACACCTGCTCCCAATCATGAACAAAGTGATGGAAGGTGTCATCGACAGTGCTATCAAGCAGCACTTACTCACAATAACCTGCCCACCGATGCTCAGTTTGGGCTTTTCAAAGGCCACTCAGCTCCAGACCTCATTATAGCCTTGATCAAAATATGGACAAAAGAGCGGAATTCCAGAGGTGATGTTAGAGTAACATCCCTTGACATTAAAGCAGCATGTCTCCAAGACCGGCACCAAGGAGCCCTATTAAAACTGAAGTCAATGGGGATCAAAGGGAAGTCACTCCAGTGGCTTCTCCAGCTGCAGGAGTTCATCAGGGCAGTGTCCCAGGCCCAACTATTTTCCGCTGCTTCATCAACGAGCTTCTCACCACCATAGGGTCAGAAGTGTGACTGTTCGCTGATGATTGCACAGTGTTCCGCTACATTTGCAATTGCTCAGATAATGAAGCAGTCCCTACCCGCATGCAGCAAGACCTGGACAATATCCAGGCTTGGACTGATAAGTGGCAAGTAACATTCGCACCATGCAAGTGGCAGGCAATGGCCACCTCCAAGAAGAGAGAGCCTAGCCAACTTCCCTTGACATTTAATGATATTACCATCGCCAAATTCTCCACTATCAACATCCTAGGGGTCATCATTACCAGAAATTGAACTGGGCCAGTCATATAAATGCCATGGCTATTAGAGCAGGTCAGAGGCTGGGTATTCTGCGGCGAGTGGCTCACCTCCTGACTCCCCAAAGCCTCCCCACTACCTATTATTCACAAAAGAGAGGGACGATGCAGACATTGTAGTTAAGGAGGAGGAGTGTGAAATATTAGATGAGATAAAACATAGTGAGACAGGAAGTATTAAGGGGTTTAGTACCTTCGATGAGGGTAGTGTGCTTGATATTGTCTACATGGATTTTAGCAAGGCTTTTGATAAGGTCCCACGTGGCAGACTGGTAAGTAAAAGCCCATGGGATCCAAGGGAAAGTAGCAAGTTGGATCCAAAATTGACTCAGTGGCAGGAAGCAAAGGGTAATGGTCGGCAGGTGCTTTTGTGACTGGAAGGCTATTTCCAGTGGGGTTCCGCAGGGCTCAGTACTGGGTCCCTTGCTTTTTGTGGTATATGTCAATGAGTTAGACTTCAATGCAGGAAGAATGATTAAGAAGTTTGCAGATGATACAAAAAATGGCCGTGTGGTTGATAATGAGGAAGAAAACTGTAGACTGCAGGAAGATATCAATGGACTGGTCAGGTCGGCAGAAAAGTGGCAAATGGAATTCAATCCGGAGAAGTGTGAGGTAATGCATTTGGGGAGGGCTAACAAGGCAAGGGTATACACAATAAATGGTGGGATGCTGAGAAGCGTAGAGGAACAGAGGGACCTTGGAGTGCAGGTCCACAGATAAACAACAAGAACAATTTGTATTTATATAGCACCTTTAACATGGTAAAACGTCCCAAGGCGCTGCACAGGAGCGCTATAAGACAAAGGCCTAGAAATTCAGTATAGCCACGTTTGGGGCGCTACAGCATGGCGTTCGCTAACTTTTGCGACCGGCGCAACTTAGCGCCACCTTCGCCGATATTCAGTTGCATTGCCCCAAGAGGTTGCTGCTGCGCTAAAGCAGGCGATGCACAACTATCATTAGGTGCTAAGCCGGCGATCCGGGGCGCAAACACGGAAGGCGGGCGCAGCGCAGGTGCGGCGAGTTGCTCATTGAGGGCAGACAGTCAGGCGCCGGTCAGCACTTAAAGGGGGAGGGTGGAATTGTTTGGCTGCCATGCCCTGCACACTGCAGCCCTAAGGCAAGGCCTGAACACTGCTTCTGGAACTGCTCCACGCCCAGGAGAATGGAGAAGGCCAGGGAGAGAGCGCAGCGCTTCGGCGAGGGTGATCTGAGGCTGCTGGTTGGCACAGTGGGCTGCAGGCGCCATATCCTCTTCCCTGAGGGTGGCAGGAGGCCGTTGCTCGCCGAATATCGGAAAGCATGGAGGGATGTGACAAACAGGGTCACGTCCAACAGCGTGGTTGGCAGGACACCAACCCAATGCTGGAAAAAATTCAACAACCTCACTCAGGTTGTCAGGGTGAGTACCCTTTCCAGTATCCTCCTCATCCCTGCATATGCACCTCACTTTATGGCCAAAGGGGCCTGAAAGCCCTAATGGCCAGCCCTCATCCAGCAGCTATGGGACTGTCATGAAAAGCACTTGCATATTCAGGACTTTACACACTGTCAGGGCTAATCGACCATGAGAGGCAGTGCGGGCGAGATCAGGGCTTGACACTGTCAGGGCTAATCAACCATGGGAGGCAGTGCAGGCAAGATCAGGGCTTGACACTGTCAGGGCTAATCGACCATGGGAGGCAGTGCGGGCAAGATCAGGGCTTGACACTGTCAGGGCTAATCGACCATGGGAGGCAGTGCGGGCAAGATCAGGGCTTGACACTGTACTTAGAGGCTGTCCTTTCTCTTGCAGGCCAAGATGGCGCATAACAGAAGACAGCAGCGACAGACCGGGGAAGGCCGTCCTGACCTGAAACAGCTGAGCGACCTCGAGCAGCGAGTGGAGCGGATCATGGCAGGCTGGCTGAGTGGCCCCGTCGCCACTGGAGATGCTGACCCTGTTCTGGGCACCAATGGTAAGGTCATCACCTTTTTGACCTCTCCCTTTCCACTTGCGCCTCACACCAGCATCCTTTGCCACTATCGAACCAATGCAGTGCACAGCAGCACTCATGCCTCCCTCGCTGCCGCCCTGTCTTCACTCTAAAGCAACTCTTGTGCCTCCCTGCTTTCAGATGGTGATCGCCAGGTGAGGAGGCGGGCCCTCAAGCTGGCACTGTGTCCGAGTCAGACATAGAGGAGGAGGAAGAGGAAGCTAGCCCATCAGGGACACCCTCAGCCGAGGCAGCCCATGGCCATGATGGTGACACGTCTTCCCTGGAGGGGAGCAGGGGGGAAGGGTCGGAGGATAGTGAAGCTCCGGGAACCAGCAGGCTGCAGCAGCGCGGGAGGGGTGGGGAAGCTCGGCGGCCTTCTCCCCGGAGGGGGAGTGCGGCCTCCAGTCCTGCTATGGTGAGCGCAGAGGAGGTGCGGCTCCTAGCGGAAATGGGCGCCCAGGCTGAGCGCAGGCACACTGAGCTCATGGCTGCAGTGGCAAGGATGCCTGACTCCATAGAGTCACTGGCAAGGAGTGTGCAGGAATTCGGGGCAGCACAGGTCAGGAGTCTGCAGGACGTCGCGGCAGCACAGGCCAGGAGTCTGCAACAATTCAGTGCAGCACAGGCCAGGAGTCTGCAGGACGTCGCGGCAGCACAGGCTATGAGTCAGCAGGACTTCGCTGCATCACAGGCGGCTTCTAGCCAAGTGCTCAGTCGTGCCGTGCATTCATTGGCTGCTGTCATGCAGACACAGACCAGGGCCACACGGGCACTAACTGCTGCCACACTCGCTGGATCGGCCAGGCATCGCCGGGGCACTCGCCGTGCCGCAGCAGCCCAGCAGTCTGTGCCTCAGCAGATTGCTGCGCATGCTGCAGTGCTGGCCCGTGCATGTGCCAATGTATCAGCCGACCAGGGAGTGCCTGTGATCTGTCAGGTTGGCAGCGTTCCTGCAGCCAACACTGTCACTCCTCCATTGCAGCTGCCACCAGCCGTTGGACAGACTGCTGCCGCCCAAGCAGAGTTGGAGCAGTCAGCAGCCGGCCCCTCCAGGCCCAGAGCTGGTCCAGGCCGACCCCCAAGGGCATCTGCCATCTCACCATCTGACCCTCAGCAGCCTTCCCCCAGCCTTGCTGCAGCCACTGGGGTCCCATTGAGGAGGAGCTGCAGGGCGGGTAGGGGTCAGTCACGGCAGCGAAATGGACCACCCCCGCAGAGGAAAAAGTAGAAGGTGTGGCCAAATGTTTTGTTTTATTTATAAAGGCCGAGACTGCTGTATTTGTTTCATATTTAAAGGCCGAGACTGGCCCATGTTGGTACAAACGATGTAGATAGGACTAGGAAGTCGGTTCTGTTAAAGGAGTATGAGCAGCTAGGGGTCAAATTAAAAAACAGAACCTCAAGGGTACCTGAGCCACGAGCGAATTTGGCTAGGACAAATAAAATTAGAGAGTTAAATGCGTGGCTCAAAGACTGGTGTGGGAGAAATGGGTTTTGCTTCCTGGGACACTGGCACCAGTACTGGGGCAGGAGGGAGCTGTTCCGTTGGGACGGGCTTCACTTGGCCAGTGCTGGGACTAGAGTCCTGGCAGATCATATAACTAGGGCTGTAGAGAGGGCTTTAAACTAACTAGTGGGGGGGAGGTTCCTAGAGAACAAATAATAAAAATGACAACAGAGAAGGTCATAGACTTAGGTAGCAGTGGGGAAATTAAAAACCAAAGCATGTCAGGAAGGGGCAGAAGGTATGGAGTAAAAGGTAAAGTAATAAAAAGGGCAAAAGCAGGAACTAAGTGTCACAAAACATATTTGAAAGTTCTCTATCTGAATGCACGTAGCATTCGTAACAAAATAGACGAGCTAATGGCACAAATAACTACATATGGGTATGATCTTGTGGCCATTACAGAAACATGGCTGCAGGGTGACAATGCCTGGGAATTAAACATACCAGGTTATTTAACGATCAGGAAGGACAGGCAGGAAGGAAGGGGAGGTGGTGTGGCTATGTTAATAAAGGAAGGAATCACTGTAATACAGAGAAATGATATTGGGTCAAAAGATCAGGATAATGAAACAGTTTGGGTGGAGGTAAGGAATAATAAGGGGAAAAAAACACTAGTGGGCGTAGTCTATAGGCCTCCGAACAGTTGCAACTCTGTTGGACGGAGTATCAATCAGGAAATAGTTGAGGCTTGTAATAAGGGAACATCTATAATTATGGGGGATTTTAACTATCATATTAATTGGACAAATCAAATTGGGCAGGGCTGCCTTGAGGATGAGTTCATTGAGTGTATTGGGATGGGTTTCTTGAGCAGTATGTAACTGAACCGACCAGGGGGCAAGCAACCTTAGATCTGGTCCTGTGTAACGAGACAGGATTAATTATAAATGTCCTAGTAAAGGATCCCCTTGGAATGAGTGACCATAACATGGTTGAATTCCATATTCAATTAGAGGGTGAGAAGGTTGGATCTCAAACAAGCGTGATAAGCTTGAATAAAGCAGACTATGAAGGTATGAGAGCAGAATTGAGTAGAGTGGATTGGGAAAATAGATTAAAGGGTAAGACGATATATGATCAGTGGTGTACATTTAAGGAGTTATTTTACAACTTCCAAAAAAAATATATTCCACTGAGGAGAAAAGGGTGTAAAAGAAAAGACAGCCATCCGTGGCTAAGTAAAGAAATTAAGGATAGCATTCGACTAAAAACAAGGGCATATAAGGTAGCCAAATCTAGTGGGAGGATAGAGGATTGGGAAAACTTTAAAAGACAGCAAAAAATAACAAAAAGATTGATTAAGAAAGGGAAGATAGATTATGAAAGTAAATCAGCAAAAAATATAAAAACAGATAGTAAGAGTTTTTATAGTTATATAAAAAGAAAAAGGGTGGCTAAAGTAAATGTGGGTCCCTTAGAGGATGAGACCGGGAAATTAATGGTGGGAAATATGGAGATGGCAAAAACACTGAATGAATATTTTGTATCAGTCTTTACAGTAGAGGACACTAAGAATATCCCAACACTGGACAAACAGGGGGCTATAGGGGGGAGGAGCTAAACACGATCAAAATCACTAAGGAAGTGGTACTCGGTAAAATAATGGGACTCAAGGCGGATAAATCACCTGGACCTGATGGCTTACATCCTAGGGTCTTGAGGGAAGTGGCGGTAGGGATTGTGGATGCATTGGTAATAATTTTCCAAAACTCCCTGGACTCAGCAAAGGTCCCGGCAGACTGGAAAACTGCTAATGTAACACCCATATTTAAAAAGGGCAGTAGACAGAAGGCTGGAAACTATAGACCGGTGAGCCTAACATCTGTGGTAGGTAAAATTTTGGAGTCCATTATTAAGGAGACAGTAACAGGACATTTGGATAATCATAATTTAATAGGACAAAGTCAACATGGTTTTATGAAGGGGAAGTCATGTTTGACAAATTTGCTGGAGTTCTTTGAGGAAGTAACATATAGGGTGGATAAAGGGGAGCCAGTGGACGTAGTGTATTTAGACTTCCAAAAGGCATTTGACAAGGCGCCACACAAAAGATTATTGCTTAAGATAAAAAATCACTGGATTGGGGGTAATATTCTGGCATGGATAGAGGATTGGCTATCTAACAGAAGGCAGAGAGTTGGGATAAATGGTTCATTCTCAGACTGGCAATCAGTAACTAGTGGTGTTCCGCAGGGGTCAGTGCTGGGTCCCCAACTCTTTACAATCTATGTTAACGATTTGGAGGAGGGGACCGAGTGTAACATATCAAAGTTTGCAGATGATACTAAGATGGGAGGGAAAGTAGTGAGTGAGGAGGACATAAAAAACCTGCAAGGGGACATAGACAGGCTAAGTAAGTGGGCAGAGATTTGGCAGATGGAATACAATACTGGAAAGTGTGAGGTTATGCACTTTGGCAGGAAAAATCGTAGAGCAAGTTATTATCTTAATGGCAAGAAACTGGAAAGTACTGAAGTACAAAGGGATCTGGGGGTCCTGGTGCACGAAACTCAAAAGGTTAGTATGCAGGTGCAGCAAGTGATTAAGAAGGCCAATGGAATGTTGGCTTTCATTGCTAGGGGGATAGAATATAAAAATAGGGAGGTATTGCTTCAGTTGTACAAGGTATTGGTGAGACCGCACCTGGAATACTGCATACAGTTTTGGTGTCCATACTTAAGAAAAGAAATACTTGCTCTCGAGTCAGGACAAAGAAGTTTCACTCGGTTAATCCCGGGGATGAGGGGATGGACATATGAGGAGAGGTTGAGTAGATTCGGACTCTACTCATTGGAGTTCAGACGAATGAGAGGCGATCTTATTGAAACATATAAGATTGTGAAGGGGTTGGATCAGGTGGATGCGGGGAGGATGTTCCCGATGATGTGTGAAACTAGAACTAGGGGGCATAGTCTGAGAATAAGGGGCTGCTCTTTCAAAACTGAGATGAGGAGGAACTACTTCACTCAGAGGGTGGTAGGTCCATGGAATATGCTGCCCCAAAAAGCTGTAGAAGCTACATCATTACATAAATTTAAAACAGAAATAGACAGTTTCCTAGAAGTAAAGGGAATTAAGGGTTACGGGGAGCGGGCAGGAATTTGGACATGAGTCTAGGTTCGGATCGGACATGGCCCTGTGGGTAGCGGAGCGGGCCCAGGGGCCGTGTAGCCTGATCCTGCTCCTATTTCGTGTGTCTAATTCTGTTAGATTCAGGAGATGGTTCTGTGATAGTGGATTGGCGGTTAGGATCAGATCAGCCATGATCTTATTGAATGGCGAAGCAGGCTCGAGGGGCCGATTGGCCTATTCCTGCTCCTATTTCTTATACATAGATACATAGAAGATAGGAGCAGGAGTAGGCCATTCGGCCCTTCGTGCCTGCTCCGCCATTTAATGAGATCATGGCTGATCCTTTAATTCAGTATCCCGTCCCCGCCTTCTCTCCGTAACCCTTAACCCCTTTTGCCCGTAGAAATATATCTAATTCCCTCTTAAATATATTTAATGAGCTGGCGTACACTGCCCTCTGTGGCAATGAGTTCCACAGGTTCACCACTCTCTGAGTGAAGAAATTCCCCCTCATCTCTGTCCTAAATGGTTTAGCCCTTATCCTTAAATTATGTCCTCTAGTTCTGTTCTCACCCGCCAAGGGAAACATTCCTTCTGCATCCAGTCTGTCTAGACCTGTCAGAATTTTATACACTTCTATGAGGTCCCCTCTCAATCTTCTAAACTCCAGTGTGTACATCCCTAAACTACATAGTCTCTCCTCATAGGTCATTCCCGCCATTCCTGGTATCAGCCTGGTGAATCGCCGCTGCACCCCCTCCATGGCAAGAACATCCTTCCTCAGATGAGGCGACCAAAACTGTACACAGTACTCGAGGTGTGGTCTCACCAGTGCCCTGTACAGCTGCAGCAAGGTATCCCTGTTCCTGTATTCTAACCCTTTTGCTATGAAGGCCAGCATACCGTTTGCCTTCTTGACCGCCTGTTGCACCTGCATGCTCGCCTTCAGTGACTGGTGTACAAGAACACCCAGGTCTCTCTGTACTTCCCCCTCTCCCAATCTATTGCCATTTAAATAATAATTTGCCCTCCCGTTCCTGCACCCAAGGTGGATAACTTCGCACTTGTCCACATTATAGTGCATCTGCCATTTATCCGCCCAATCGCCCAGTCTGTCCAAATCGCTCTGGAGCTTCCTGGTCTCTTCCTCTGAGCCCACCCCACCTCCTAGTTTAGTGTCGTCTGCAAATTTGGAAATGCTGCATCCGACTCCCTGATCCAGGTCATTAATGTAAATTGTGAACAGCTGGGGGCCCAGGACAGATCCCTGTGGTACCCCACTTGTTACTGCCTGCCATTCAGAAAATGAGCCGTTTATTCCAACTCTCTGTTTTCTATCTGACAGCCAGTTCCCTATCCACGCCAAAACTTTCCCCTTTATCCCATGAGCCTCAATTTTCCATGCTAATCTTTTATGTGGGACCTTATCGAAGGCCTTTTGGAAGTCCAGGTACACCACATCTACTGGCTCTCCCCCATCTATTCTACCAGTTACTCCCTCAAAAAATTCCAATAGATTAGTCAAGCACGATTTACCCTTTGTAAATCCATGTTCTTATTTTCTTATAGAAAAGGGAACTTCTGCTTTCGCGATAGGATGGTTCCTCAACTGAGGATTCCCCTCTACTGTGGTTGATACAGCCCTCGACCGTGTCCATTCTATCTCCCGCACTTTTGCCCTCACCCCTGCCCCTCCCTCCCGGAACCACGATAGTGTTCCCCTTGTCCTCACCTTTCACCCCACCCGCCTCCACATTCAACGGATCATCCTCCGCCATTTCCGCCACCTCCAGCGTGATCCCACCACAAACGCATCTTCCCCTCACCTCCCCTTTCAGCATTCCATAGGGACCGCTTCCTCCGCGATACCCTAGTCCACTCCCCAACCACCCCCAGCACCCCTTCCCCTTCGCCCGGCACCTTCCCGTGCGAGTGCAGGAGATGCAACACATGTCCTTCCCACTGTCCAGGGCCCCAAACACCCCTTCCAGGTGAAACAGCGGTTTACTTGTACTTCTTGCAATTTAGTATACTGTATTCGCTGCTCACGATGTGGTCTCCTCTACATTGGGGAGACCAAACGCAGATTGGGTGACCGCTTTGCGGAACACCTCCGTTCAGTCCGTAAGGGGGACCCAGAGCTCCCAGTGGCCTGTCACTTTAATTCACCGCTCCATTCCCACTCAGACCTCACCGTCCTCGGGTTCTTACATTGTTCCACGGAAGGTCAACGTAAGCTTTAGGAACAGCACCTCATCTTTCGATTAGGCACTCTACAGCCCTCTGGACTCAACATAGAGTTCAACAATTTCAGATCATAACTTCGGCCCCTATCACATATATATATATTCTTTTTTTTTTAATCCACACTTTTTGTTTGGCCCCTTCTGTTCTTCTCTCCCACATGGCAGCTGTCCTTCACTCTGCCAGCGCAATTCACACCTCATCTAGAGCCATCCTTTATTCCTTAACCTGTCCCATTACCACCTCCTCTCACCTTGAATATCTCTTAATGTCTCTCAATGTCTCTTAATCTCTCCGGCTTTCTCTCCTATCACTGACCTTCCCTTTTGTTCTTTCATCCCCTCCCCCTTTTCCCAGCCCCTAAACCTGTTCCATTTCCTGCTTTTTTCCAGTTCTGACGAAGGGTCATCGACCTGAAACGTTAACTCTGTTTCTCTCTCCACGGATGCTGCCTGACCTGCTGAGTTTTTCCAGCGTTTTCTGTTGTTATTTCTGACAGCTCAACGCCTGGGTAATTTTTGAAATAATACAAGTACCATATTTTTAGAGTGTATCAAATCTACAGAACTACAGAAAAAAAACACCCCGAAATATTTGTTAAACAGCAGTTTAACCCATGCTGAGGTGACTGAGCTGTAGCTACTATGACCGGAAAGCCCTGCAGCGGGTAGTCAAAACTGCCCTAGGCATTACCGGCACCCGACTACCGACCATAGAGCACATATACCAGAAACGCTGTTTACGGAGGTCACGGTCCATCATCAAAGACCCTACCCACCCCAGCCACAGTCTGTTCGCCCTCCTGCCATCTGGGAGACGCTCCAGATGCATTCGCACCCGAACGACCAGATTTAGGAACAGCTTCTTTCCCAGGGCTGTCATCCTACTGAACTCCACAAATAAACTCTAAAGCCTGCACATCTGCCAATGCACTTTATTATGGTTATGTTTATGTTAATGTATTACAAACCAAATGACTGTTGAATGTTTAAATGTCTTAATCTAAATGTACACTCTCGGGAGCCGCAAGCCTACATTTCGTTGTACTGCACTTGTGCACTAACAATGACAATAAAGTTGATTATGATTATGATTATGATATAGTGGTCTTTTCACCTTTTGTACTTATGCACTTCACTGGATTTTCACAGAAGAAACTGCTCCACAATACCGATGCAGGACGAACAAAATCACCATTTCAGTGTGAGATTAGGCCTCGTGCGGGTGTGAGAGAACAACCGTGTGCGATGCATCCTGGACACGTTTGTAAAATTGGGGCTGGTTGCATGGCACCAGACTGCATGTGTGGCACCAACACGGCAAATGCATATGTGGAAGTGAGGAATAGTTGATGATGCAGGGAATCACACATTGAGCATGGTGGAGTGAGAGGCTGGAAGGAAAACTGCTGTTGAAAGAGATCTGGACAGAAAGTACCAGCTCTGTGTATGAACTGAAGGATAAGTATTGATACCTCAATCGAACAGGAGTTTATGAACACATGGACCTCAATTATAATCCCCCCACCCCACCCCATGACAGGAGGGAAAGGTTCGGGGGGGTTAAAATATCAGGACCGGGTAATCCAATCTCATTCTCACCCCTTTAAATTTTAAAGTACAGAAATCAGGCCCAGTCTTCCCGATCACGTCCTCCCACTAACCCTCCCGATCACCAGCCTCCTCCCAGCCCTCCTGATCACCAGTTCACCCCCAGCCCACCTGATCACGTCCTCCCCCCAGCCCTCCCAATCACCGGAGTCCCACTAACCCTCCCGATCACCAGCCGCCTCCCAGCCCTCCCGATCACCAGTTCACCCCCAGCCCACCTGATCACATCCTCCCCCCAGCCCTCACAATCACCGGAGTCCCACTAACCCTCCCGATCATCAGCCTCCTCCCAGCCCTCCCAATCACCAGAGTCCCACTAACCCTCCCGAACACCAGCCTCCCACTAACCCTCCTGATCACCAGTTCTCCCCCAGCCCACCCGATCACCAGCCTCCTCCCAGCCCTCCCAATCACCAGAGTCCCACTAACCCTCCCGATCACCAGAGTCCCACTAACCCTCCCGATCACCAGCCTCCTCCCAACCCTGCCGATCACCAGTTCCCCCCCAGCCCACCCGATCACCAATGTCCTCCCAACCCTCCCAATCACCAGGCCCCCCCCAGCCCACCCGATCACCAATGTCCTCCCAACCCTCCCAATCACAAGGCCTTCCCCAGCCCACCCGATCACCAGTTCCCCCCAGCCCACCTGATCACCCAGCCCTCACGATCGCAGCCTCCCCTCCAGTCCTTCTGTCTGCTGGCCAGGCTGTCACTTTGGCCAGCTGCCGGGCGGGAGGCAGCCCTACAATATGAAAATGAGGCCCTGCCGTTAAGATCGGCCTCCATGTCCCCAACCTCGCTGGATTTTTCACCTGTTACCCTGCTCCCCCGCACCCTGATGGTTTGCATCCTAGGGTCTTGAGGGAAGTGGCGGTAGGGATTGTGGATGCATTGGTAATAGTTTTCCAAAACTCACTGGACTCAGTCCGGCAGATTGGAAAACTGCTAATGTAACACCCTTATTTAAAAAGGGTAGTAGGCAGAAGGCTGGAAACTACAGACCTGTTAGCCTAACATCTGTGGTTGGTAAAATGTTAGAGTCCATTATTAAGGAGACAGTAATGGGACATTTGGATAAACATAATTTAATAGGACAAACTCAGCATGGTTTCATGAAGGGGAAGTCATGTTTGACAAATTTGCTTGAGTTTTTTGAGGAAGTAACATACAGGGTGGATAAAGGGGAACCAGTGGACGTAGTGTATTTAGACTTCCAAAAGACATTTGACAAGGTGCCACACAAAAGATTATTGCTTAAGATAAAAAATCACGGGATTGGGGGTAATATTCTGGAGTGGGTGGAGGATTGGCTCTCTAACAGAAAGCAGAGAGTTGGGATAAATGGTTCGTTCTCAGATTGGCAACCAGTAACTAGTGGTGTTCCGCAGGGGTCAGTGCTGGGTCCCCAACTCTTTACAATCTATATTAACGATTTGGAGGAGGGGACCGAGTGTAACATATCAAAGTTTGCAGATGATACAAAGATGGGACGGAAAGTAGTGAGTGAGGAGGACATAAAAAACCTGCAAAGGGACATAGACAGGCTAAGTAAGTGGGCAGAGATTTGGCAGATGGAATACAATACTGGAAAGTGTGAGGTTATGCACTTTGGCAGGAAAAATCATAGAGCAAGTTATTATCTTAATGGCAAGAAACTGGAAAGTACTGTAGTACAAAGGGATCTGGGGGTCCTGGTGCACGAAACTCAAAAAGTTAGTATGCAGGTGCAGCAAGTGATCAAGAAGGCCAATGGAATGTTGGCTTTTATTGCTAGGGGGATGGAATATAAAAACAGGGAGGTATTGCTGCAGTTGTACAAGGTATTGGTGAGACCGCACCTGGAATACTGCATACAGTTTTGGTGTCCATACTTAAGAAAAGACATACTTGCTCTCGAGTCAGTACAAAGAAGGTTCACTCGGTTAATCCCGGGGATGAGGGGGTGGTCATATGAGGAGAGGTTGAGTAGATTGGGACTCTACTCATTGGAGTTCAGAAGAATGAGAGGCGATCTTATTGAAACATATAAGATTGTGAAGGGGCTTGATCGGGTGGATGCGGTGAGGATGTTCCCAATGAAGGGTGAAACTAGAACTAGGGGGCATAATCTTAAAATAAGGGGCTGCTCTTTCAAAACTGAGATGAGGAGAAACTTCTTCACTCAGAGGGTGGTGGGT
Organism: Somniosus microcephalus; assembly: GCF_052327205.1. Lineage (NCBI taxonomy): Eukaryota > Metazoa > Chordata > Chondrichthyes > Squaliformes > Somniosidae > Somniosus > Somniosus microcephalus. The sequence continues at coordinate 271,132,159 of NC_140993.1, forward strand.
TTGTGGAATTTGCTGCCCCAGAAGGCTGTGGAAGCTACATCATTAAATAAATTTAAAACAGAAATAGATAGTTTCCTAGAAGTAAAGGGAATTAAGGGTTACGAGGAGCGGGCAGGAAATTGGACATGAGTCTAGGTTCGGAATGGCCCTGTGGGTAGTGAAGTGGGCCCAGGGGCCGTGTAGCCTGGTTCTGCTCCTACTGTGTTCTAATTCTGTGTTAGATTTCAGGAGATGGTTTTATTCCTGTTCCTGGCTGAGGTGGAGATCACCTTTACAGAAGGTAAGTACTGTAGAAAATATAGGGACAGAGTGATCTCCTGGAAGAATTTCGATCGCCTAGATGGGTCGGAGAGGAATTTCCCAGATTTTTTTCTCCCAAATTGGCCATTGGGTCTTTATCTGGTTTTTCGCCTCTCCCGGGAGATCACATGGGTTCGGGTGGATGCAGAGTGATAGAAGATTTGAGGTTAGGATCAGATCAGCCATGATCTTATTGAATGGTGGAGCAGGCTCGAGGGGCCGATTGGCCTACTCCTGCTCCTATTTCTTATGTTCTTATGTTCCCTGCCTCCCTGAAAATCTGAGCCATTGTGTCAGAGTGTTCATTTAGATGAGAGAGATCAAGCCTGTAAATGCAAGGGAGTAGATTTTGTATCTAGTGCGGAGGTTCACACATTGATCTGAGTTTCCTTCCCTTGAAATGTAATTTTATTATTTGGTCATTTGGGAGTGGATAATTTTGTATATCAAAACTGTGTTGTTTTAATTAAACAGGGTTGAGAAGTGTATTCATTTTTGTTGCTAACTTCTCAATTTTATAAGTAACAAGTAATTTATTATTTCTATTTGTGGCATTTTACAATTTATAGTTGTAAAAAGAGTCAGACTTTATTAAATTAACCCTAATAAATTGCCTGTGTCTTTACCCACGGTCAGTCGATGAATACTAGCATTCTTTATACAGTTGGGAGAGACACTTCAGATCCTCAGAACTACCTAATGACCAGAGCCTGCAACTACATTGTGACAGCTGACTTCGCAAAATTGAATGGGAAATGTTGATAAGAAAGTGTGACCAAAAATCATGACAACAGGAAGTAATGTTTGTAGGCAGGAGGTGCATAGTCTATGCAAGATTGTTAACACTATATCTAGTTACTATGGGTGAAGGTACAGTGCATGTTGACTCAGATCAACCTAGCAACTCAGGAGGCCATCAAGCAGATAGCCAAACTAGACATCTCATTGTAAGTTTTCCCCGTCATACGAAAGTAGTAGCAGTAACCTAGCATTGCAGGCATGTACCGGTCCATTAACTTTTACCTCTTAAGGGTATACCGGCAACCATGGTTAACATAACAAGCCATATAGTATGACTTTTCCATGGGGGTGGGGCTGTCTATATGAACATTATGAATTCTCTGGTCTATGTTTTAAGATACTGAAAAGAATTCACTCAATTGTATAAAAAAAACTTTCTCAGGGCAACTAAGGATGGGCAATAAATGCTGGCCTCGACACCCTGAGACTGATTTTTTTTGATTGATAAGCCTTGCTTCCAAATTCAACTTATATTGTTATAAAATTGTACAACAATGAAATGACAAATGTAAGAGTGCACACATTTCATCAGTATCCTAAACTAAAAAAGAGCAGTTACTTTTTTTTAGCTCAACCAGACCTTTGCATCATACAACCACTAACTAGTTCAATTTCCCCCAACGCCACCAAAAGAAACCCTCAGGTCCCATTGAGTGACCTTTGCACTATTTTACTAGCTTAATCCAAAGCTATAATACAGAAATCATCAATTACATGAAACGGGAAATCTGTTTAACATATCTATACATCTAAGATAACATTTTGATACTAAATCTTTGCCACTGGCACTTATTTCTTCTTCCTCTGAGCTCCAGTATCATGGAACTCCTCAAATATTGCAGGAAAATAAACTTTAAATTGCTGGGTATAAAAGAAGAATGGCAATGAACTGAAGCAACTTCTCTCATACATGAAGTCTGAGTTTCAAAAGGGAAAAACGAGTAGGCTGGCTTAAGCATCCTTCCTTAATTGGAGCCAGCCACAGATTTTCATTACAGTACACAGTACATGGTAAGACCGTAGCACTCTCAAAACAAGTCCTCACGGCCCTTCAGAAAGTTGTGGCGCTTCACAATACACGACTTGCTTACAACTCATCCCTCTTAACCCAGGGTCCAGGGGGAAACCAGGCATTTTGTAATTCTTAGCAAAGTATATGATGTGGTTGCCCTTTAACATTGTGTAACATAGAATTTGAAAAATTAGATGCAAACTTCTGTAACCTTTGAACAGAGGTAGTACTATAACTGAAATCCTCATCAAGAGGATAATTATCCTTACCCCTATTATGTTAAAAACTTTAACAAGAGCTAGGTTTTACTTTTCTGGTGTTATTTTGTGCTAATTGTAAGTATCACTGCCATCATTTTAAAGTTTTAGCTGCGAACGTAAGTACAAAAAACAGCACGCATACTCGGCAATATAGAAACTACTCACCAACACAAAGCTGACAGCTGTCTTCAGTGAAGGAGAATCTCTCTGCTCTATTGCTCGGAGTCTCACCTCAGGCTTATCTACCCAGCATCAGCTGTTGTCATGGCAATGCTGTGTTTCCATGGCTTTTCCTCACTTCCAATTAATCTCTTTCAAAACACTAATTGTGGCCTGAAGACTTTCTTTTACATCTCTGGAAACTAAAGCACAGGTTCCACCAGAGTCTCTGGCAGATATAAAAGTTGGACAATTTGTAACGCCTGGTAATCTCAAAGACTCATTTAGAAAGGCACCAGTTTTGTATATTAAGAGAACTTTGGAACAATCTAAAGAAATAAATTACCAGCAGCAAGTCAATCGGTTGGAAGTATTCCTTCACAGTAAGCTGCAAACATGGGCCATGCTTACTTTTGAAGAATATTCTAGAAATCTGAACAGATGAAGCATAAAATAATTACAGCGCGACAATAAATTGCTGGAAGCATGCGACAGATTGACCAGCATCTGATAGAGAAAGATAGACAAAATGTTTCAAGTGTCACGCTTACTCACAACTGAATCCGATTGGGACCACAATACTACAACTAATAATCTTCTTTTGCATTCAACTGTCTTTTATTTGTTGTGTTTGAAATAAAAGTAACACATTTATGCTTATTCACTCTTAATGTGATGGCACATTATTTGTTACCTCCCCCCATTTTTTTACATAAAGCATTTGCATTAATTATTAAAATAATCAGCTGACTAACATTAATATATCTGGATCAGAACATTTTAAACAAAACTATTTTAAAGTTAGTACCAATTCATAAATCCCTCGAGGAACTCCAGGAATTATTCATTTTAAACATAGAAATATTAAAACATAGAAAAATAGGAGCAGGAGTCGGCCATTCGGCCCTTCGAGCCTGCTCCACCATTCAATATGATCATGGCTGATCCTCTATCTCAATACCATATTCCCGCTCTCTCCCCATACCCCCTGCTGCCTTTTGTGTCTAGAAATCTATCTATCTCCTTCTTAAATATATTCAGTGACTTGGCCTCCACAGCCTTCTGTGGTAGAGAATTCCACAGGTTCACCACCCTCTGAGTGAAGAAATTTCTCCTCATCTCAGTCCTAAATGTCCTACCCCGTATCCCCAAAACAGGTTCAACTTAGCTACTTTCTGATGATATCAGGGAATACCTGATGGAGTTTGTAATCTTTGTATCTATACATGATGATCAGAGGTTTTAATTTTAGCTCCAATTTTAAGTTGAGGTGTGTTTGGGGTGGACGGGGGTGTGGGGCGGAAGGAAAACCACTGCCCACTCCTCGACGTGAGGCTCAAGCCATTTTAACTCCCAGGCCACATTTGAATAGTTCAGATCTGTCTCCCTTTCGAAACCGGCGGGTGTAATATTGTGGCCGGTGGGTGCGAGTGGGTATGGTGCTGGGAGCTGGGCGGTATCGAGGGCCGAAGGAAACGGTCCCAGGCAAGGTAAGTCATGTAGGAGATGGTCTGGGCTGATTGCAGCTGGAACACAAGACCATAAGAAATAGGAACAGGAATAGGCCACTTGGCCCCTTGAGCCTGCTCCGCCATTCAATAAGATCACGGCTGATCTTCTACCTCAACTCCACTTCCCAGCCCGCTCCCCATAACCCTTCATTCCCTTATCTTGCAAAAATCTGTCTATCTCCACCTTAAATATATTCAATGACCCAGCCTCCACGGCTCTCTGGGGCAGAGAACTCCACAGATTTATGACCCTCTGAGAGAAGAAATTCCTCCTCATCTCAGTTCTAAAAGGGCGGCCCTTTATTCTGAGACTGTGCCCCCGAGTTCTAGATTTCCCCACGAGGGGAAACATCCTCTCTGCATTTACCCTGTTGAGCCCCTTCAGTATCTTATATGTTTCAATAAGATCACCTCTCATTCTTCTAAACTCCAATGAGTATAGGCCCAACCTGCTCAACATTTCTTCATAAGTCAAACCCCTCATCTCTGGAATTAACCGAGTGAATCGTCTCTGAACTGCCTCCAATGCAAGTATATCCTTCCTTAAATAAGGAGACCAAGGGCTGAATTTTGATACTGGAGGCGTGTAGGAGGCGGGACTACAACTTTCGGGGTTGTAGTTCCGCCTCCATCGAGTTGTGGCCAACCCACGCGATTTTCACTTGAATGACCTTGTTGAGCCCACCCAGCGGGCTCAGCAGGCCAATTAAGGGCCACCCGGCAACAGGTGACATCACAGATTGACATTTCATCTGTCAAGAGCTTTTGACAGATGAAATATCAGCGTTTCACAGCTCTGTGAAGCTGTCAAACACTGACAATCTGTACTCCAAGTTAATTCCTTCCTCTCAGGCTGATTTAGAGATCTCTCCGGAACAGAAAGCTGAGGCTGCAACTTTTGACAGCTCGCGGCCATTCTGCTTTCTGTGCCGGTGAGATGAGGGACTCCCGAGACCTGTAGGAAGGAAGGCTGTAAAGGTAAGTAAAGGTAAGTAAAACTTATTTAAACACTTTATACATACCAAACACACTTACCTCTGCACTCATGCACCCATCACTCACCTGAACACTGACATCTCGAACCCTCCAAGCCCTTCAGCCTGACGGTCCGCCTCGCTAACTTGGCGTGGTTTGGAGCCGTCGGGAATCCCACACTTCAGGGCTAAAAATAGGGATTAGGCTAAAAACTGCCTGTTAACTACCTGTTAACAGGCAGTCAATTGGCACTAATCCCCTTCCCGCCTCGGGGAGGCGGCTCCCAGCACAGGTTGGGTACCCGCCACCTTTGAAACTGGCATGGAGGCGGGTTGGGGGCGGGATGGGATCGTGCCCCCTGATTTCAGGATTTTAACACCCCACACGCCTCCAATCCCGCCTCAATGGCCCAATGAAAATCCAGCCCCAAAACTGTACGCAGTACTCTAGGTGTGGTCTCACCAATACCCTGTACAGGAGGAGGTGGGGAAGAAATCCTGGGGCAGAGCAAACCCAAGGATTCTTTGCTGCGCCGCGAGGATCAATGAATCAGCAGAAAAGATCAATTAAATACTTAGCTTGGGCTCTTCTGGTCGCTCCGGTAAGCTGTCGCCAGATCCTGTTGTCGGGTTTGGCCCCATCCGGGCCTCCTGAACTTTTTAGTTAAATAGCATTATTGGGCCACAACTTTTAAATCTAAAGTAGGCCCCCTACCTGCCTGGGCGGACCGCCCTCGCATGCCTGTTCAGAGGTGAGTTAAGATAGCGGAGGACGGGAATGTGTCGGGAACGTGGCGCAACCTCTTTGACATCTTAACCCCTTCTGCCCACACCATTCCCATTGGGTGGGCAGGGTCAAGGGAGTCACAGAAATCACAGAATCACAGAAACCCCACAATGCAGATAGAGGCCATTTCGGCCCATCGAGCCTGCACCGACACATATCCCACCCGATCCCCGTAACCCCACGTATTTAATCCCCCTAACACTAAGGGTCAATTTATCATAGCCAATCAACCTAACCCGCACATCTTTGGACTGTGGGAGGAAACCGGAGCACCCGGAGGAAACCCACGCAAACACGGGGAGAATGTGCAAACTCCACACAGACAGTCACCCGAGGCCGGATTCGAACCCGGGTCCCTGGCACTGTGAGGCAACAGTGCTAACCACTATGCCACCGGGGTATGGGGAGAGAGCGGGAAAGTGGTGCTGAGGCCCAGATTGGTCAGCCATGATCTCATTGAATGGTGGAGCAGGCTCGAGGGGCCGATTGGCCGATTCCTGCACCTGTTCTTTATGTTCTTATGTCAAAAGTAAGCATTGATCATGATTACAGTTTACTGTGAATTAATAATTCCAACTGATTGACTTGCTGAGCTTTCATGTGTTTCTGCGAACCAGTGGAAAATCTCAGCACAGACAGGCTTAAAAACAGAATAAATGCTCTCAATTGGCATGTGTTAATAGGAATACTATCAAATTCAAATATTGGCTGGCAGACAAGCTCCATGGGAATGCCCCAGGCCAATGTAATCAGAGTATCTCCACTAAGTAGGCTTGCTCTAAGTAGGAGACTCCTGGGCTCAGCAGACCAGCCCGAGACTCAAATCATTTTTGAATGCATTCCTGCTAAACAAGGTAATGCCCTTGTGAGAAAGTGTCTGGAAAGATTGGATGGGTAGCTGTTAACCCATTAGTGCTCCCAGCGTAGAGCATCGTGTGACTGGAAGAAAATCATGCCGAATGCGTGGAACCTGATGCTTGAATTCGTAATACGCACTTCAGTTGCTCAGAGCTCTAAATCAGGAGCACTAATTCAGAAAATCTACTCCGTCGCATACACAAAAGGCAATGACGTCAATCATTTTGAAACGCATGATTGCATCACTTTCCTTTGAACGCTGCAAAAAAAAAATGTACGGCACTTTGCAACCATTCATAAGCAATATCTTCTTCTTAGGCAGTCCCATGGAACCGAGGATGACTTGCTTCCACATTAAAAATGAGTTCTCAGGTGACTGATGAGTCCAATGCAGGACCTACAGTCTCTGTCACAGGTGGGGCAGACGGTGGTTGAAGGGGCGGGTGGGTGGGGTGCTTGGGTTGACGTGAGCTCCTTGTGCTCCTTGCGCTGCCTGCGCTTGGCTTCCACTTGCTCCCGGCAAAGAGACTCAAGGTGTTCAGTGCCTTCCCGGATGCTTCTCCTCCACTTTGTGTGGTCTTGGGCCAGGGATTCCCAGGTGTCGGTGGGGATGTTGCACTTTTTCAAGGAGGTTTTGAGGGTGTCCTTGACGCGTTTCCTCTGCCTATCTGGGGCTCTCTTGCCGTGCCGGAGCTCCGAGTAGAGCGCTTGTTTTGGGAGTCTCGTATCGGGCATGCGGACAATGTGACCCATCCATCGGAGCTGATTGAGCGTGGTCAAAGCTTCGATGCTGGGGATATTGGCCTGAGCGAGAACACTGATGTTGGTGCACCTATCCTGCCAATGGATTTGCAGGATCTTGCGGAGGCAGCTTTGGTGGTACCTCTCCAGTGCTTTGAGGTGCCTGCTGTACATGGTCCATGTCTCTGAGGCATACAGCAGGGCAGGTATCACTGCTGCCCTGTAGACCATGAGCTTAGTGCTGGGTTTGAGGTCCTGGTCTTCAAACACTCTCTTCCTATAAGCAATATAAAAGTTTGCTGAATACTGTTTCGGGGACATTGGAGGGGAAACGTTTACTTGCCAACACGCTGGGAGCGGGGGGGTCCGGTAGTGCGTGAGCAACCGAGGAGTAAGTGCAGCGCGTCTGGCAGTGGCTTTTTAACCCAGCCACTGCATTTGCATCTGACTTCCGGGTTTACCAACCAATTAGGTCGAGCGGGCGTGATGACGACCCACATGAGCCAATTTCAGCTCCAGTATTTAAAGGGACACCGCAAAGATGACATTTGACGGATTCTGGAGGTGGGAGAACAAAAGAAGGAACTGTCAGAATGGAGTCCCAACGTTCCAAGTCCGCGCCTCGTTTTAGTGACGCCTCCCTGGATGTGGTGCTGGGGGCTGTAAGGGCCCCGCAGGGAGACACTGTTCCCTACTGACGGGGGGAAGAAGCCTGCAGGTGAAACAAAGAAGGTGTGTCTGGAGGTTGCTCATGAGGTGAGCAGCAGGAGTGTGGTACCACTAGGGTTGCAAAATTCTGGGAATTTTTAAAAGAGGAAACTTTCCATGGGAATTTTCGGGAATTTATGGGAATTTGGGGAATTTATGGGAATTTATGGGAATTTTGAGTTTTTTTGCACACTGATGGTTTTTGTCTCTGACCCTTATATTATCTTTGTCGTCAAAATAGACATACTGTTCCATACAAATAAAAACAGGCTTTCAAAACTTTATTTAGGTTATAATTTTGAACTTTATTGAACCCCCACAAAAAAGACCCATCTAAAATAAAATAAAAAGAGCGTCAGCTTATTTAGCCTGTAATTTGTCCTTATTTTGTCCCTTTGAGTCTTCTACTCATGAGTCTTCTACTCCTCATTGCTCCTCCTGATCCTCTGACTCTAACGTGTCCATTTCCTCCTCTGTGTCAGTGTCTAGCTGTATGGTGGACACTTCTGTATCTGGCTCAATAAGTTGTAGGTTCGCCCGGATAGCCACCAGTTTCTCCACTCTCGTTAGTCAGCCTGTTGCGCACCTTTGTATGCGTATTCCCAAAAAGTGACCAGTTTCGTTCAGAGGCCGCTGATGAAGGTAGGATTTGGAGTATCACCGATGCAATAGGTGACAGGGCCTCAGATGCACAAAGTCCCTTCCACCAGGTATGTGCACTGATATGCTTGCATGATTCCCATATCCCATCCCCATTCCAAAGACCTTGCTTGGTAGAGAACTTTGCCAGACTTCCCAAAACTTTGCCCACATCCAGATTGAGATGGTGTGAGAGGGTAGAAATCACACTGTAAGCGCTGTTGATCTGTTCTCCAGAAAGTATTGGTCTCCCAACATGCTTTGGGTCCAGCATGTATGCTGCAGCATGAATTGGCTTGACACAAAATTCTTGACGCGTCTGTATGAATTGAACAATTGCCTTCTCCTCTGCTTTGAGCAGCAGGGATGTGGGTAGGGCAATGCTGATTTGTTCTTTTAAATCAGTAAAAAGCATGAGAACATCTGACACGACAGCGTCATCTCCTTCAATCTGAGCAATTGCAGATGCTACTGGTGAGAGTAGTTTAAGGCTGCTAACCACTCTCTCCCAAAACACATCATCCAGCAGTATTTTCTTGATGGTGGTTTCCATATCCCCAGACTGGGATATTGCCATTTCTTGCAGCGACTCCTTACCCTCCAGAAGGCTGTTGTACATTATGACAACACCACCCCATCTAGTGTTGTTGGGCAGCTTCAGTGTGGTGTTCTTGTTCTTTGTCATTTGCTTGGAGTTGTAGGTTGCTGCAACTACCTGTTTTCCCCTGACATACTTAACAACTTGCTTGGCTCTCTTGTACAGTGCTTCCATGGTTCTCAAACCCATGATGTCCTTGAGGAGCAGGTTAAGCCCATGAGCTGCGCACCCAATAGACGTAATATGAGGGTAGGCCTCCTCCACTTGAGCCATAGCAGCCTTCATATTCGCAGCATTGTCAGTAACTACTGCAAAGACCTTTTGTGATCCAAGATCGTTGGATAAATGCTGCCGCATCTTTGTGGCATTCTTTACATATGGCTTTCTACAGTGTTTGCACATGTACACAGTCTTTCCATCTTTAATGCCTGGGGTAAAATGCTTCCACACATCCGACGGTAAACGTGGCATTGTTCTATGCAGAGAAATAAAGGGCATTCATCTCTGAGTCAAACTGCGGTCGATCAGCACGATTGCAACAGGGTGAGTACATTTTTGCTGATGCTCCATGTGATGGAAGCATGACCTGTACACACACGATGCTACATCACCAGTAGTGTATTATTTTGTATATTTTAAATTGAAGGACAACAGAGTTCAACAAGTAACTGGTTTATTTGGTATAAAGTCTGATTTACTTACTGCATCATCACAACATCAGCAGAAAACAAAATGACTTCCCTCAGGACCCTTAACCTGGATCTTAAAAAAACTATAGCAGTCTTACAGATGCCTGCAGGCCAATCACAATTCGATATGCAAATATTACAAATAGAGGGAGCTAATCGCTCATCCACTCATCCAATCAATCAGGACACATTTTTTCACAGTCACACACAAAACTTGTAATTATTAAAACAAGCCAAGTAAGAAGATAAACATATATTGATTAAGAAATTCCTTAATAATTAAGATTCCATCTCTGTTAGTAATTTTAAGAGAGGACCTGTGGAAAAAAAAGAAAGAAATACAAAAAAAACAATATTATGCTAGCATGTGCTTTTTTGGGCAAAATTCCCAAAATTCCCAAGCTAAACTTCCCGTGGACAATTTCCGGAAATTTACCAGAAATTTACCGGAAACTTTCCACCCCTTTGCAACCCTAGGTGCCACGCTTCTGGATTCAGTGCTGAAAGCAGTTTAATGACCTAAGCAGAGCAGGAAAGGTGAGAGAAATGGCACATTCACCTACATCCTGATGTGTGCATCACCCCAACCCCCTCACACTGCCTTCTCAAGCCTACACCAGCACCTCACTCCTCACACCAACTTACCTTGCTGGTGCACCCATCCATCTCTGTCTATGCACTTGCTCACATCCCCATCTGACCATCCACCATTGACACTCAACTTCATCTTTATGCGATGTCATGCCTCTCCCTTGTAGTCAGCCTCAATAAATGCTCTCCATCCATCCGTTCAACACATACCATTACTCTCACTCTTATTTCCCTCTTCGCAGGAGAAGAGAGCACAGAACATCAGGGAGAATCAGAGTACCGGAGATGGACCTCCATCAATCTTGCAACTGACAGCTGCAGCGGAGGAGGCATGCTTGGTTGTTGGAGCTGGGGTGATGGGGACCTCCCAGCTACCTGCTGACATCATTAAATCTCAGACAGCCACATGGCACACAACACTCACTCATATTGACATGATGTCAGCCGCAAGTGAAATACGATTATAGAAGATAGGAGCAGGAGTAGGCCATTCGGCCCCTCGAGCCTGTTCCGCCATTTAATGAGATCACGGCTGATCATCCAAATTCAGTACCCTGTCCCTGCTTTCTCCCCACATCCCTTGATCGTTTAGCCTTAAGAAATATATCTAACTCCTTCTTGAATATATTTAATGAATTGGCCTCAACTGCCTTCTGTGGTAGAGAATTCCACAGGTTCACCACTCTCTGAGTGAAGAAATTCCTCCTCATCTCTGTCCTAAATGGCTTACCCCTTATCCTTAGACTGTGACCTCTGGTTCTGGACTCCCCCGCCATCGGGAACATCCTTCCTGCATCAAGTCTGTCTAGTCCTGTTAGAATTTTATAAGTTTCAATGAGATCCCCTCTCATTCTTCTAAACTCTAGCGAATATAAGCACAATCGACCCAATCTCTCCTCCTATGTCATTCCTGCCATCCCAGGTATCAGTCTGGTGAATCTTCGCTGCACTCCCTCCATGGCAAGAACATCCTTCCTCAGATAAGGTGACCAAAACTGCACACAATACTCAAGGTGTGGTCTCACCAAGGCCCTGTACAACTGCAGCAAGTCATTCTTGCTCCTGTACTCAAATCCTCTCGCTATGAAGGCCAACATACCATTTGCAAAATGAGTTGGGCCTCGCATGTGGGAATGATCTCAAGTATGGAGGCAAAAATAATCTGGAGTAAAGAGGTGGAAAAGCCAATGCTGGAGATTATTGAGGGTGTGGGTAGCTGAACCTAGACAGAGAGCCAAGTTGCTGGTTACTACATGTGGGGACTGTCAGGGCGAGGCTGATTCTGGACCCAAGTGCAGACAGTTGAGGCGAGAAGCAGGTATGCAATCTTAAATAAAAGCACTTTACTAGAATCACACAGGTAAACAGTTACAAACATAGGAGCTCAAGACAAGCTACCACTAGGCAGCGGCTTGTCAAGACTGAGCTCAAGACAAGCTACCACAGGCAAATGGCTTGTCAAGATAGGAACTCAAGACAAGCTACCACAGGGCAACCAGCTTGTCAAGACTGAGCACCTTGTCAAGGCTGAGCACAGAGGGAAGAAACCACAGAACTTAAATACAAGCAAAAACAGGTGAAACCAATAAACCTGATAAAAGGCAGTTAAGTAATAAACACAGGAGAAACTAGTAACAATTAGCAAAGGGAAACAAACAAGTGAAGGTGCCATCTAGGGGTTACAGAAGGAACTGACCGGCACCCTCACAGGACCCCGTCCCCTAGGAACAGCTCCTGACGTTCCTCCTGGACGATCAGGGTGGCGACGGCGAAAATCCCTGGAACGCTCTTCAGGACCATAACCCTCCCAGTCGACCAGGTATAGAATGCTCCTCCTAACCCGGCGACTATCAAGGAGGCGACGGACAGTGTAGGCTTGCTGACCTTCAATCATGCGGGGCGGGGGGGGGGGGGCGGTGGGGAGGTCTGGAAGCAGGAACCAAAGGACTGATAAGGCAGTACTCGTGGTCCTGGTGTACAAAACTCCGTGCCTGTATGGCCAAATAAGCGTCATTTAGCACAGTCATTGCCTCTACATTTAAACTCTCAGCTTCAAACATTAAAAAAAACCATGAGATCAATTACTCAAGACAGAACTACCAAGAGCACAGTTAGCAAAACAAAAAACTCAAGCTTGATAAATCCGAAGTCACAGTCACACGTGTACAGCAGTAGCCAACCACGCACCCTCCTGGGCACTTAGAACTAGAAGTCAATGATTAAATAGCAGAGAAATAAATAAAAATGAAAAAGTCTGTATTAGTACACATGGCGATCTTCTTGGATTTTCAAGCAATGATATTTCCCATTTCGACTGATCACGAACTGCAGATGTTCAGAAATCTCAAGACAGAATCATCCTCCTCATCCACTAACGGCAGGTACATGTCGTGGCAATCATATGATCATACTCTTTGTAAGCGATGGAGCCATCGTTTTCCAGAGTTAGCACGCTCAATGGATTATATTCCGAAGGGATGCAAGAAGGGCGAGGAAAGCACCTTAATGGACGAGAATAGAACAAAATTCCTCCATCGCTGCTGGGTCCATACTGGCTCAGTCTTGCTGTCAGGGCGAGGCTGGTTCTGGATCCAAGTGCAGACAGACGAGGCGAGAAGCAGGTATGCAGTCTTAAATAAAAGTACTTTACTAGAATCACACAGGTAAACAGTTACAAACATAGGAGCTCAAGACAAGCTACCACTAGGCAAATGGCTTGTCAAGACTGAGCTCAAGACAAGCTACCACAGGCAAATGGCTTGTCAAGATAGGAACACAAGGCAAGCTACCACTAGGCAACCAGCTTGTCAGGACTGAGCTCAAGACAAGCTACCACAGGGCAACCGGCTTGTCAAGACTGAGCACCTTGTCAAGACTGAGCACAGAGGGAAGAAACCACAGAACTTAAATACAAGCAAAAACAGGTGAAACCAATAAACCTGATAAAAGGCAGTTAAGTAATAAACACAGGAGAAACTAGTAACAATCAACAAAGGGAAACAAACAAGTGAAGGTGCCATCTAGGGGTTACTGAAGGAACTGACCAGCACCCTCACAGGGACACCCAGTAACAGAGCAGCCAAGCAGCATGCAGCTCATTTTGGCTGTGCTGCTGTCGCATTTTACAGAATTTATCATTGCAATACTAACAAGGGGCTATGAAATCCTCTGGTCGCTATGTGATGTGACATTGTAAATGTTTCTGAAGATATTGGGTTAGAATTTTGGCGGCGCTCTCTTGATCTCCCTCCATAAATTTAGCAGAGACCTGGCTATTGAAACCATTTACAGCGTCAGCTGTGGCTCAGTGGGCAGCACTCTCGCCTCTGAGTCAGAACTTTGTGGGTTCAAGTCCCACTCCAGGGACTTGAGCACATAAAGCTAGGCTGACACTCCCAGTGCAGTGCTAAGGGAGTGCTGCGCTGTCGGAGGTGCCGTCTTTCAGACGAGACATTAAACCGAGGCCCCGTCTGCTCTCTCAGGATGTAAAAGATCCCACGGCCACTATTTTGAAGAAGAGCAGGGGAGTTATCCCCGGTGTCCTGGGGCCAATATTTATCCCTCAACCAACATCACTAAAACAGATTATCTGGTCATTATCACATTGCTGTTTGTGGGAGCTTGCTGTGCACAAAATGGCTGCCGTGTTACCCACATTGCAACAGTGCCTACACTCCAAAAGTACTTCATTCGCTGTAAAGCGCTTTGAGACATCCGGTGGTCATGAAAGGCGCTATATAAATGCAAGTCTTTCTTTCTTTCTTCCTTCCTTTCTTTCTTTCCTTCTTTCCTTCTTTCTTTCTTTCATTCTTTCTTTCTTTCCTTCTTTCTTTCTTTCTTTCTTTCTTTGTCTCTTCTACTGAAGTTACAGCAGAAGATCAGGAGAAGCCCTTCAGAAATCTCAGCTGATCGCCTGCTCAGTGTTTCTAGTGGATCGTAAGAGAATTTTTTTTAATTTGTTTTTATGGGATGTGGGCATCGCTGGCAAGGCCAGCATTTGTTGCTGGTAAATTGAGGGTCGTTTTCACTTTGGCCGCGGGCGGGAAACTGACGAATTCGGATCCGCCATCTGTTGAACACCTCATCGGATATTCCTTTCAGTTGAAGTCAACAGGGTGTTTAATGGCGGCCGATCCGCAACTGCCAGTTTTCTACCCATGCCCAAAGTGAAAACTACCACTAATGTGTTTTGTTTAGAATGTGATTGGCAAATGCTGGAAATATTGAGCAGAGTTAATTTCCATAAACAGATTTCACTAAGTTACTACACATTGAAACCAGGGGAGTTCTTACTGTCGTGCACCATCTGTTATCTTGACAGTAAAACGTCAAGCCATGAAAGAAGAGACTGCATGATCAGAAGTGGCTGCTCCCTCACAGCCACAGGTCATCTCCTTACAAGTAAAGGCCAGGCCCTCATAGGCAGCAGTGTCCTCGGAGCACTCGGCATCGAACTCTACACCTGAGTCAAGCACCAACCCAGGCACATACACCCCGGAAGACGATAATGAGTTTGAGGAGGAAACATCAGATAAATTACAGGGCGCAGATGAGCAAAAGGGCAAAAAATAATACTGAACTTGCAGCCCGGAGATCACGCGCTCAAACTCCGACAGGGCGAGTTGTGAGTTTGAACTCAGTAAATTTGGTTAAAAAAGCAAAATACTGCAGAGGCTGAAACATAAAAAGAAAATGCTGGAGACACTCAGCAGGTCAGGCAGATCTGTGGAGAGCACAAATCAGTTGATATTTCAAGTATAAACCCTCCCTTGTAACATAAGGATACTATTGCAGGGGAACAGCATGTAAAATGAACAGAATAAGGGAAGGTGGGTGGGGGTGGGGACACAGGAAAAGAGCTGTAAAGTACCACAGTGTGGGATCAGGAAATGGTTAAAGAGCATGACTGATATGTGCAGGAGACAAAAGGAGGCATAATCGGAGAAGAGAAATAAATAAAATGAGACACTGAGACCGAGATTTTCCAGGGGTTCAGTGGGCACAATCGGTGGCGGGGTGAGTGGGAAAGTGGTTCTTTTCCCAAGTGGGTCGGGACCCCACTGTGAACCCACCACCACGCACCTTTCCCTGATGTCGGGTCTGTCAGCGCTGAGCAGACCTGACACACAGCGGCGGGGGACCCAATTCAGGTCATTATGACCTTGTTTAGCGATCATGAACAATACATTTGAGCTCACCTTTTGATTTTACATGCTTGACCATGTCTGTCAAGCTGAGGTGGGAGTTCAGTGGCCATTGAATCAGCTGTTGAGTTGACAGCTTCAAATGTACTGTAAAAGCTCCCACCTTACAGAGGTATCTTTCCTCAGCCACAAGCTCTTCCTCACTGCATTTCCACAACAGATTCACCATGCTGCAAGTCTTTACACAAGACTCCATCCAGTCTGACCTCCTAGCTTTAAACTAATGAAGGGGGGTGGGGGGCGGGAGGATTCAGCAAAGAGTAATTTAAAAGCAGCAAGAGAAATGTCAAGGCTCCAGAGCAGAGCAGAGTTTTGGGTAAAAATAAACAGAGTGGGTCAAGAAGGGACAGAGAGAGTAACAAAGGTAATACAGCATCAGTAACTAAGGTGACACCAGAGAAAAAGAGAAATAAGTCAAAGTTAAAGGCACTATAACTGAATGCGCGAAGCATTCACAACAAAATAGATGAATTAATAGCTCAGATAGAAATTAATAGGTTTGATCTAATAGCCACAATGGAGGCGTGGTTGCAAAGTGGCCAAGGTTGGGAACTAAATATTCCAGGGTAATTAACTTTTAGAAGTGATAGGCAAAATGGAAAAGGAGGAGGGGCAGCCCTGATAATAAAGGATGGGATAAAGACAGTAGAGAGAAAGGATCTTAGCTCCGAAAATCAAGAAGTAGAATCAGTTTGGGTGGAGCTAAGAAACAGCAAGGGGCAGAAAACATTGGTGGGAGTTGTTTATAGGCCCCCAAACAGTAGGTGTAATGTAGGGCAGAGTATAAATCAGGAAATTAGAGGCGCATGTAACAAGGGTAATAGAGTAATCATGGGGGACTTTAATCTACATATAGACTGGGCAAACCAAATTTGCAGTAACAGTGTGGAGGACAAATTCATGTAATGTATGCAAGATAGTTTTCTAGATCAGTATGTTGAGGAACCAGCTAGAGAACAGGCTATTTTAGATCTAGTATTGTGCAATGAGAAAGGGTTCATTAATAACCTTGTAGTAAAGGGGCCTTTAGGGAAGAGTGACCATAATATGATAGAATTTTATATTAAGTTTGAAAGTGATTTAGTTAAATCCAAAACTAGGATCTTAAATCTAAATAAAGCAAATTACATAGGTATGAGGGGCAAGTTGGCTAAGGTAGATTGGGAAACTATATTAAAAGATATGACAGTGAATGAGCAATGGCTAGCATTTAAAGAATTAATACATAATTTACAACAAATATACATTCCTTTAAGGCACAAAAGCCCCACAGGAAAAGTGGTCCAACCGTGGTAACAAGAGAAATTAAAGATAGCATTAGGTCAAAGGAATAGGCTTATAATGCTGCCAAAAAGAGTAGTAAGCCTGAGGATTGGGAGGATTTTAGAATTCAGCAAAGGAGGACCAAGAAATTGATAAAGAAAGGGAAAATAGAATATGAGAGTAAACACGCGAGAGACATAAAAACAGACTGTAAAAGCTTTTATAGGTATGTAGAAAAGTAACGATCAGTGAAAGTAAATGTGGGTCCCTTACAGGCTGAGACAGGAGAAATTATAATGGGGAATAAGGAAATGGCTGAGAAATTAAACAAATACTTTGGCCCCGATTTTCTGCGAGCCGTCGGGCGGCTTTTCAGGCGGCCGGGGGCCGAAAATCGCCGAAAAAGCGGGTCGCAACCCCCCCCCACCTGGTTCCCTGCCCCGTCCGACTTTCGGACCGCCATTTCTCCGAGACCCACTTCAGTCCTGCCCGCCGCTGGCGGGACTGGCCGTCGGAACACTAATGATCAATTATTACCTTGTTTAAGTCGATTTTCAGGGGCCGTTGCGATTTTGGGGCTTTCCCCACATCAAACACGCCTGCGAGGAACCCCGCTGATGAGACCTGGCGTGAAGCTTGCCGGCTTGATTGCTTGCAGCTGCAGGTCAATCGGAGAAGCTGCGATTTAAAGGGACAGCCCTTGTATGTTGAAGGACCTTGTTGTTGCAGGTTTGGGGCTACTTCTTCAAGGCTTAGGCACAGCTGTGGAAGGTTGGAGCCTCACACACTTCTCCAATGCGATCTCCTGGGAAGCCCCTCTCGCCACCCTCACTCAGCGCTTCCTCAGCGGAGGCATCTACGAGAAGCATAGGACGCCTTTTTTCCTTCCCTTCTTGCCATTAGAGGATCTCCAGCAGCAGAGGCGGTAGCCGCAGAACCAGGAACAGCAGGATCAGCAACAGGAGCACCAGGCTGCTGCTCACTCACCTGAAGCTGCACAGGCCAGAAGGGACCAGCGCTTGGAAGTGGCTTGAGAGCACCTTGCTGCACTTTAGGAGCCATGGGGAACCGTTTCTGCACTGGCAGTCCTACTCAGAAGGACTTCTATGAAGATCTGGTTTCTCTGTTCATCAGATGGCCAACGCTCCTCAAGAGATGTCATTCTCTTATGAGCACTCACCATGTTTTCCGTACCCTGGCGAGTTATCTCCTCCATGGAAGTTGCCAACCTTTCCATGGTGACGCGTTCATGCGCCAATGACTCCACAAAGGCTCTGCTCATGGTCGCTATGGACTCTTCCATTCGCTCCACACTCGCAGCGACCCTGGAGACAAAACCTGCCAGAGACTCCTGCATCTGTGCATGGAGATCCATCACCTCTTCTCTTGCGGATGGACCCAGAGGCAGAGGGTCGACATGCAGCGCAGCTGAGCTGAGCTGGCAGAGTCCTGCGCCCTCCGACGAGGACTCTCCACTGCTGGCCCTGTCTCCAGAATCTGCTGAGGCTCACTTGTGAGCTGTGAAACACCAGGTGACAACACTACTCTATGTCCCAAAGGTCCCCCCGAGGTGTGAGTGTCTGCGCTGGTGCTGGGCGTGCTTACTTCTGCTGACGCTGCACCCTCAGAGGTTGGAGTTTCCTCTGAGGAGTCTGGCTGCACAGCCTCTTCCTCCTCCACAGTGAGGACGGGGGCTCTGGATGGTACTGTGGGGGAGTAAAGGAAGGAGTTAGAGATGTAATGCCAAGGTTCTTCTGGTGACTCCCAGTGAGTTGGCACCTGCTGACACCTGCATCCATGCAGCATTGGTCTCAGTGGGAGGCCTCTTCCTCCCTGACCAAGGGATGAGGACCTCCCTGTGGGCCCTAACCCCATCCAATAATGTCTGCAGTGAAGCCTCGTCGAATTTGGAGGCAGCTCAGGGTCTGGCACTGACCACAGCTGCTGTAGGCTCCTCTGCCATCCTGTATGGTTCGTTTGGAAGCCTTCAGAGGATGCAGTGCTTTCTATGGACCTTGAAAGCACCACGAATGATGACATCATACTGTGGGGCTTTCTGACTAGAAATGGACAATTAGCAAGGCTGCCCACATGCTGGGAATTAATTGGCCACTTGAGGGAAAATTGCGTGGAGCTGGCTGACACATTTTTGTGTGTGTCAGAAACCCCACATTCGGGGAAACCCGACCATTTCCCACACAAGCCACAAAATCGGGCCCTTTGTGTCTGTCTTCGTGGAAGAAGACGCCAAAAACTTCGCGGAAATTGTGGGGAACCAAAGGCCTAGCAAGAGTGAGGAACTGAAAGAAATTAATATTAGTAAAAAAGTAGTACTGGAGAAATTAATGGGACTGAAATCCAATAAATCCCCTGGACCTGATGGCCTACATCCTCGGGTTTTGAAAGAGTTGGCTATAGATATAGTGGGTGCATTGGTTGACATTTTCCAAAATTCAATAGATTCTAGAACAGTTCCCGCAGATTGGAAGGTAGCAAATGTAACCCCACTATTTAAGAAAGGAGGGAGAGAGAAAACGGGGGACTACAGACTAGTTATCCTGACATCAGTAGTAGGGAAAATGCTAAAATCTATTATTAAGGATGTGGTAACGGGGCACTTAGAAAATAATAACAGGATTGGGCAGAGTCAACACGGATTTATGAAAGGTGTGCTGCCTTCCTTTAGGAATTTATGTTAGTTTTCAAGTTAATTCAGGGCTTTGAGTAATTTGAGTCGATTTCCATTGTGTGCCGCCACCTAGTGGATATTTGGTACCTAGCAAGTGCAGGAAAGTGCAGTAAAGTGCAGTAAAGTGCAGTAAAGCGCAGTAAAGTAAACTGCTGTACAGCACAGACCTGCAGCTTGACACATGGTCTTGCAGTTATTTTCTTGTTACGCTCCGGCCTTGGACACTATTTGTCTGTAAGTACTTGAGAATGTTATAGATGATTAGTGTACACTATATTTTGCAGAAAATGTTTAGTTTGTAACCTTTCTCTGTAAGCAAACCTACACAACTAGCCGTAAATTGCTCGCTCTCTGTATTTAACTTGTAGCTGTATTTTGATGCACTATGTACAGGGCTAATTTAAAGTGAATGTAAGAGAATGCCTTTCAATTTTCTAAATGTATATTCACAGTAAGCTGTGTTTTCACGTGTTTTGGTAAGTTACATGCCAAATGTACTGTGTTGCTCAGGCGTACCTAAGTTTGTGTATGAATATCAGTTATGTGCTTGTGTACTAATGTGTGCTTCCATTTCTGTATTGTATTTCAATTTCACAATAAGAATCTTTCAGTAAAGTTTACAAGAAAAGTCAAGCCTTGTGATTTTTATGGGAAGATATCAAGTTGTTAGCTACCTGTCTAGCTCTGCATAGGAACGCGCTGCAAGGGCAGAAAAAAAGGCAAATCGTGTTTGACAAATCCTATATCAATGATTTAGATGAGGGGACCAAATGTAATATATCCAAGTTTGCTGATGATACAAAGCTGGGTGGGAATGAAGTTGTGAGGAGGATGCAAGGAGGCTTCAAGGAGATATAGACAGGCTAAGTGAGTGGGCAAGAACATGGCAAATGGAATATAATGTGGAGAAATGTGAAGTTATCCACCTTGGTAGGAAAAATAGAAAAGCAGCGTATTTTTTAAATGGTGAGAGATTGGTCCTTTCGTTGGCCCTACGTGTGAGTACCCCGTGTGTACTCACCCATGAGGACCCGAATTTCTGGCCCTGTGATCCAGGTCTTCAGCCACCTCTTAAGTTGATCCAAGCGTGTCAGGGCAGTTGATGTCATTATGTGGTTTTAACATCTCATCGTTGGTCACCTTCCAGTTCTGAAACTCACCAAAAACATCAGTTTTGTCTCGTGACATTGCATTTCTCTAAATGCGAGGCCTGTTCTAGACTAAACTGTTGTGATTATCTGGTTCCTTGGAAGGATGGAATAGAGGCTTTTTCCAATACTTTACAAAAAAGGCCATGGTTTCAGAATTATTCATCACGCTAAAGTGACTGCTCACACACAAAGTAAATGTTACTGCTGAGCAACCTGTTCATGTTCAAGCGAATGCACAGTTATTTGTTATCTGAGCACCAGGATTATTGCAAAGCCCAAATCACAGAAAAATCTAAACTTTGATTCTATCATCCTAACATTTTTGACAGTGGGTGAAAAATTCTGCTGTTCTGTGAAGATTTTTTGGATTGATTCAAAATGATGAGGTGCTGCTGTAGCAGAACCTCACTTTCTGGCACAAACATGGTGGGTCAAGCATGGCCAGCTCTTGTTGTACTGCCTTAGCCCTCATTTTATAGAGGGCAGATAGAGTAGCCATATCTCTCTCTCTTTTTTTCACTCTCCTACATGGCAACTGTCGATCATTCAGCCATTGCCATTTACACTTCATCTAGAGCCATCTTTTGTTTCTTAACTTGTCCCATTACCATCTCCTTTTGCCTCGCACCATCTCTTAATGTCTCTTAATCTCTCCTGCCTTCCATTCTATCACAGACCTTCCCTTTTGTTCTTTCCTCCCCTCCCCCCCCTTTCCCTGTCCCCACACTTGCTTAAAAACCTGTTCCATCGCCAGCTTTTTCCAGTTCTAACGAAGAGTCATTGACCTGAAACGTTAACTCTGTTTCTCTCTCCACAGATGCTGCCTGACCTGCTGAGTATTTCCAGCATTTTCTGTTTTTATTTCAGATTTCCAGCATCCGCAGTATTTTGCTTTTGTATTGGCCATATCTCTCAATGGGTTCAGTCTGTAAGGGTGACCCCGAGCTTCCGGTCACCTGTCACTTTAATTCTCCACTCCATTCCCACTCTGACCTCACCGTCCTCGGCCTCCTACACTGTTCCAATGAAGCTCAACGTAAGCTCAAGGAGCAGCACCTCATCTTCGATTAGACACATTCCAATTTCCAAGCCCTGTGGAGGCGGGTTTGGAGGTGGGAGTGGGGGGAAAATTGCAGAATCGGGGGGCACGAACCCTACCCACCCCCAACCCCCCTACATGCCCGTTTCCCAGGAGGCGGGTACCTGACCGGTGCTGGGACCCACCTCCCTGAGGCGGGAAGGGGATTAGTGCCAATTAACTGCCTGTTAACTACCTGTTTTTAGCCTAATCCCTATTTTAACCCTGAAGTGTGGGCTGCCTGACGGCTCCAAACCACGCCAAGTTGGCGAGGCGGACCGTCGGGCTGAAGGGCTTGGAGGGTTTGAGCTGTCCAGTGTTCAGGTGAGTGATGGGTGCACGAGTGCAGAGGTAAGTGTGTTTGGTGTGTGTAAAATGTTTAAATAAGTTTCACTTACTAATGCAGGCTTCCTTCCTTCAGGTCTCGGGAGTCCCTCATCTCACCGGCACAGAAAGCAGAATGGCCGCGAGCTGTCAAAAGCTGCAGCATTCTGCTTTCTGTTCTGGAGAGATTTCTAACTGAGTCTACGGAGAAGGACTCAAGTTAGAAGTCAGATTGTCAGTTTTTGACAGCTTCACAGAGCTGTCAAACGCTGATATTTCATCTGTCAAAAGCTCTTGACAGATCAAATGTCAATCCTTGATGTCACCTGTAACCGGGTGTCCCTTAATTGGCCTCAGCAAGGTCAATCAAGGGAAAATCGCGTGGGTTGGCCACAAATCGATGGAGGCGGGACTACAATCAAAAAAGTGGGAGTCCCACCTCCATCATGTCCCCATTGACAAAATCCAGCCCAAAACAGCCTTCTGGACTCAACATCGAGTTCAACAATTTCAGACCATAACCTCGGCCCCTATTTTTTTCTCACTTTTTTCTCTCTCTCACACGGCAGCTGTCGATCATTCTGCCATTGCCCTAAACACTTCATCTAGAGCCATCTTTTGTTTCTTAACTTGTCCCATTACCATCTCCTTTTGCCTTGCACCATCTCTTAATGTCTCTTAATCTCTCCTGCCTTCCATCCTATCATAGACCTTCCCTTTTGTTCTTTCCTCCCCTCCCCCCCTCTCCCTGCCCCCACACTTGCTTAAAGACCTGTTCCATCTCCAACTTTTTCCAGTTCTGACGAAGGGTCTCCGACCTGAAACGTTGACTGTGTTTCTCTCTCTACAGATGCTGCCTGACCTGCTGAGTATCTCCAGCATTTTCTCTTTTTCTCTCAATGGGTATTTAGTGCAAAAGTAGGCATGGGTGTACTGAGTCCCGTTACATGACAAACAAGGCCACAATATTCATCGCAGGCCAGATACGGCAGAACTCAAAGTTGTCATCGGCAACAAGGATTCTCAGCAACTGATTTCTGAGTGCATTATGCTCCACGAGTATCAATTCACAGGGCATAATGGACTGGCAAAAGGGACGGGGAACCGAAGCGTTGGGTCTGTGCTTGATGTGCATTTCTGGTGGCTCTGGGGCCGGGCACAGGAAGCTCACACCTTAAAAAGTCAGGAGCTTCCTTTAAATATTAAAATGTAGGTGGTGATATCCTGTGCACGATCTGCCACTGCTCATTCTCAATTATATTCTTGGCAGTTAGACAACCAGGCTTGTTAGGGACTGGGAAATAGAAGGAAATTAATTTAAAGGGCACATTATTGTAAAGGTAAGTATTTTAAGTCCATTCCTGGCCTTTTCTTCATTTTTTTTGCGTCGGTGGCCCACAGATGCATAAGACAGATGACTGATGTTATGTCATAGAGTCATAGAGTTTTACAGCACAGAAAGAGGCCCTTCGGCCCATCGTGTCCGCGCCGCCCATCCACCCCTGTCCTGTCTAATCCCATTTTCCGGCATTTGGTCCATAGCCTTGTATGCAATGGCATTTCAAGTGCTCATCCAAATGCTTCTTGAATGTTGTGAGGGTTCCTGCCTCTACCACCCTTTCAGGCAGTGAGTTCCAGATTCCAACCACCCTCTGGGTGAAAAAGTTCCTCCTCAAATCCCCTCTAAATCTCCTGCCCCTTACCCTGAATCTATGCCCCCTTGTTATTGACCCCCCTACTAAGGGGAAAAGTTCCTCTTTATCTACCCTATCTATGCCCCTCATCATTTTGTACACCTCAATCAGGTCCCCCCTCAGCCTTCTTTGCTCCAAGGAAAACAACCCCAGCCTGTTTAGTCTTTCTTCATAGCTGAGGCGCTCCATCCCAGGTAACATCCTGGTGAATCTTCTCTGCACCCTCTCCAAAGCAATCACATCCTTCCTATAGTGAGGCGACCAGAACTGCACACAGTACTCCAGCTGTGGCCTCACCAGCGTTTTGTACAGCTCCATCATAACCTCCCTGCTCTTATATTCTATGCCTCGGCTAATGAAGGCAAGTATCCCATATGCCTTTTTAACCACCTTATCTACCTGTTCCGCTGCCTTCAGAGATCTATGTACATGTACACCAAGGTCCCTCTGACCCTCTGTACTTCCTAGGGTCCTACCACTCATTGGGTATTCCCTTGCCTTATTTGTCCGTCCAAAATGCATCACCTCGCACTTTTCAGGGTTAAATTCCATTTGCCACTTTTCCGCCCATCTGACCAACCCGTTTATATCGTCCTGTAGGCTGAGGCTTTCCTCCTCGCAATTTACCACCCCACCAATTTTCGTGTCATCTGCGAACTTACTGATCATACCTTTTACATCCTCATCCAAATCATTTATGTAGATCACAAACAACAAGGGACCCAGCACCGATCCCTGAGGTACCCCACTGGACACAGGCTTCCAGTCACAAAAGCATCCTTCGACCATCACCCTCTGCCTCCTGCCACTCAGCCAGTTTAGGATCCAACGCGCCAAGGCACCCTGGATCCCATGGGCTCTTACCTTCTTGACCAGTCTCCTATGCGGGACTTTGTCAAAAGCTTTACTGAAGTCCATGTAAACCACATCCACAGCATTTCCCTCATCCACCCCCCTAGTCACCCCCTCGAAAAATTCAATCAGATTTGTCAGACATGATTTACCCTTGACAAAG
This sequence comes from Somniosus microcephalus, assembly GCF_052327205.1. NCBI lineage: Eukaryota > Metazoa > Chordata > Chondrichthyes > Squaliformes > Somniosidae > Somniosus > Somniosus microcephalus. The sequence continues at coordinate 271,157,205 of NC_140993.1, forward strand.
CCATGCTGACTATCCCCGATTAATCCTTGCCTCTCCAAGTGGAGACTAATTTTGTCCCTCAGAATTTTTTCCAATAATTTCCCTACCACAGATGTTAGGCTCACTGGCCTGTAATTCCCTGGTTTATCCCTGCTACCCTTCTTGTATAATGGTACTACATTAGCTGTTCTCCAGTCCTCTGGTACATCCCCTGTGGCCAGAGAGGTTCTGAAAATTTGTGTCAGAGCCCCTGCAATCTCCTCCTTTGCCTCCCACAGCAGCCTGGGATACATCTCGTCCGGGCCTGGGGATTTATCCACTTTTTGGCCTGCTAAAACCGCTAGCACCTCCTCCCTCTCGATGCTAATATGTTCAAGTATGTCACAGTCCCCTTGCCCGATTTCTATGTCTGCATCGTCTCTCTCCGTAGTGAACACAGATGCAAAAAATTCATTTAAAACCCCGCCTACATCATCTGGCTCTACACACAGATTGCCACTTTGGTCCCTAATGGGCCCTACCCTTTCCCTGGTTATCCTCTTGCCCTTAATATACTTATAAAACATCTTAGGATTTTCCTTTATTTTGCTCGCCAGTGTTATTTCATGGCCCCTCCTCGCCCTCCTAATTTCTTTTTTAAGTATGCCCCTGCACTTTTTATACTCCTCTAGGGCTTCTTCCGTTTGCCAGGGCAGGCAATTATGTCAACTTGGGCACCAATGATGCCAGTCAGTTTGAGCGGGCACTCGGGTTTGTGGCTCCGGCTGGCTTCCCACAGGTGCAGGGCATCATCGACTGCACGTATGTGGCAAGGAAGGCGCCCCCAGATCACCCAGGAGTGTTCGTCAACCACAAGGGCTTCCACTCCGTCAATGCGCAGCTGGTGTGCAACCCAAAAAAAGATGCTTTTGCAGGTGAGCGCAAGATTCCCAAGCAGCTGCCATGATGCTTTCATCCTGCGCCAGTCCACCCTCTCTGAGCTCTTCGCACCTCGAAGCAGATTTACCAGCTGGCTGCTCAGGGACAAGGGATACCCACTTAAAACGTGGCTGATAACACCCGTGAGAAACCCAACCAATGAGGCCCAAGAGCGATACAATGAAAGCCATATGACAACCAGGTGTGTCATTGAGCAAGCAATCAGCATGCTGAAGATGCGCTTCAGATGCTTCAACAGATCTGGCGGTGCCCTTCAGTACGCAGCTGCCAGGGTCTCCAGAATGATTGTGGTGAGCTGCGTCCTGCAGCGAGGTTTGGACCTTCAGGAGGAACATGGCGCACATGACAGAGCCTCTTAGGAGGAGGAGGAGAAGGAACGTGATGCAGCCAATGCATCAGCTACAGCGCACATTGCCGCCCGGGATGCTTGGGATGCTCTCATTATTCTACCAGTGCACCCATCTGGCAGCCTCATGCAATATCCACTTCCCCACCCCCAATTCAAAGCAGTCCTGCAAACAACCAACCATCCCTTTCCCAGCCCCCCATTGCTCACCGTTAATTATTTCATCACAAGTGAAAAGACCACTTGCCAGGCTGCAGCCAAAAATGGGCAACACGGGAAAGTGGTGTAAACAAATAGGCCTGGAAATCGGATAACGGACGAAAATGGGCAGTGCCACCGTGGGGCGAGGTTAACTGGCGCCCGTAAAAAGAGCGCAGGCAGCGCCCTTATTTTGGCGCTGCCTGCTGATTTAATGATTGCAGTGCAGAACCTACCATGCAATGCGTTGTTTCGGGCGGTGCGCTCAGCAGGAGGCCCAATGTACTGTGGCCGCAGCGTCCCTGGAGTGAGGCAGCGTTGTCTTAAAGCTAGGCTGTCATTTTAGAAAGCATTTTCGAACCCTTAAAGGGGAAATGCCTTCCAAAATGAAAAAAATTCAAAGTCATTTAAAAATAGGCAGTCTTTAGCTCGTAGAGCTCAACTGCCTTCCGAGAAAAGATAAACATTAAAATAATTCCAAAATGGCAGCCTTCTGCTCTTAAAGCTGAACTGCCTTCCGCAAGTTAAAAAAATGGGAAAAGTGCTTCAGCACTAACACAAAAGGCTCAAGAAGCCAGGGAAGGGGCACCCAGGGTCTTGCAAGCAGCACTTCAACTTTGTGCAGTGGGTCAATACTGGAAGAGAGGTCCTCTACCCACAGGGGCCAGGAGGCCCTCCAGAAAGAACAATGTGGGACCAGTTCACCGAGGCCGTCACTGCCAGCACTGTCACCGCCCCCCAGAACCTGACCCCAGTGCCCAAAGAAGTTTTATAACCTCAGACCAGTGGTCAAGGTCAATGAATGCACCTTCAAAAGCCATCTCCTACCAACTGTACCACTAGCCTCACACACTGCTCAATGCACAACCCCCCCCCACCATCACAGACCCAACAACAATCTCTACCAAACACAAGGCACACTTCACATTCCTTGCTTCACCTCAACCCCTTGGAGGAGATGGTGCTGGCCATTCTTGGCAGGGGCATGGCTGAGCCCTTGGCCAGCAGCGGGACAGAAAGAATACAAGATGCTGGTATCCTCATACATTATCCTCCTTCTCACATCCCACTTCCCCCTCATCCCACAATCTCTTTTGATTTACAAGGTGTGCATGGTGTAAGCATGCAGCTCTTGCTTCCCCACCCTCCCCTCACCACAACTCTACCCTTGTACCTTCCTCATTTCAGACAAGAAATCCAGCCTGCCCAGCCAGTGGTTGACCAAGAAGAGGGCGAGGAGAGTGCATACCCTTGGGCAACTACAAATCTTTACTCTTCCTCTTCCTATCACTTCTATGTGGTGCGGTCACTGTGGTTTCAGCAGAGGTAGAGGCAGGCTGCTCAGGTCCCTGCTCTGACTGCTGAGATGCTCTTGGCCGACGACCTCTGGGTTTTGGAGCCGATGAGGGCCCTGGCAAAGACTGCACCACCTGCACCTGTGCAGAGGCATTGGGACACAAGGCAGCATGTGTGGAGAGAGGGGAGGGCATCGGGTAAGAAGTGGAAGCGCTTTGAGCCAAGTCCCCACTTCCATGTCCCTTTTCACCATCATCCCTCTCAAGGCCAATCACTGGGGTGATGAAGGGCCAAGGCTAGGGTTTCATCCATCCTATTTAAGGAGGCATTCATAGTGTGCAAGCCATTAGTGAATGCTTGGTGTTATTGCTGCATTTGATGCTCCATGCAGTTGGCCATCTATCCATGGATTAAGACATCATCACAGTGCGGCTGGAACACCTGCCAGTACACCGCACATTCTTTGCTGCTGCTCCAGAGGTATCCTGTTCGTCGATGGCCCCCGAGGTTCATCATTGGTGTCCAGCTGAGCAGAGCTTGGAGCGTCCTGCGGCCTCCGACACGGACTCTCCACTGCTGTCCCTGACTCCACCATCTGCTCTTGCTCACTTGTGATGTATGAGAAACCAGGTGTAAACCCAACTAACTTCCTTACCAGTCCTTACTGAAGTGTGAGTGTCTGAGCTGGTGTATGAGTCCTGTGACTGTGCACCCTCCAGAGTGAGTGACCTCCTCAAACCACTCATCGTCTTCCTCCAGCAGCACCTCCTGCAGGATGCTTGAAGTCCCTGAGGGAGATTAAAGACGTGAATTAGAACGGTCAAGGTAAGAAGGTGTTAAGTGATCAATATTCCGTTGTATTGACTTCACTGGAACTGAATATTGTGCGGGGCGTATAACTGACGGCCAATAAACCACCACCCGCTTTGCACTACCCACAAGATGAATTTCTATTCCCCTATGTCTCCAAGGGGATCTTCACTCACCTTGATATCTAGGTAAGCTTTCAGTGACACACCCAGGACAATGAACAGAACAACCTATTCATTAATTATTTTCAGTTACTGTACTAGAATTATTTTATGACTCTTTTGGGTCACTACTGACCTCAAAGAGACCTTGCTTAAGTTTAAATTATTAAGAGATTTTACTTTACAAGTACCTAATAGTAATATAATACAGACACACATATATATAAATATTTATAGTGGAAATCCATCTCTTTAGCTGGCCAAAAGGAAAACAAGATGAGGTCACAAACTAATGCTAAGCCATTCTCTTGAAGAATAATTTCAGAAATGCAATAATTTTTGCTATTGTATTTCTTAGCACTTCAGGATCTGGTGCTGGATTAAACTGGTGCTGGAGGAAAGGTTGAGCAGGCTGGGCCTATACTCATTGGCATTTAGAAGAACGAGAGGTGATCTTATCGAAACATATAAGAATACTGAGAGGGCTCGACAGGGCAGGTGCAGAGAGGATGTTTCCCCTCGTGGGGAAATCTAGAACTCGGGGGCACAGTCTCAGAATAAAGGGTCGCCCTTTTAGAACTGAGATGAGGAGGAATTTCTTCTCTCAGAGGGTCGTAAATCTGTGGAGTTCTCTGCCCCAGAGAGCCATGGAGGCTGGGTCATTAAATACATTTAAGGTGAAGATAGACAGATTTTTGCAAGATAAGGGAGTGAAGGGTAATGGGGAGCGGGCGGGGAAGTGGCTTTGAGCCCAAGATCAGCCATGATCTTATTGAATGGCGGAGCAGGCTCGAGGGGCCGAGTGGCCTATTCCTGCTCCTATTTCTTATGTTCTGATGTAAACTATTCGCTTGAGAATTCAAAACTTACTCCAAGAATGCAGCGGCCCGGATTTTGCAGTCAGCAGCGAAGAAACGGTGTTCTCCATTCACCTCGCTGACGGCTGCCCGGGGAACCGAGACTGGCTCCAATCCGCCTGCCGTCTGTTCCAGCACAGCGCTCTCTACAGGCCAGCTGTGGTGCCTGTGAGCAGCTAAAGTAACAGTGAGGCTCTTCAACCAATCAGACTGAAGAATCCTCACTGAGACACGCAGGGCATTTTTAACTTGGGGTGGGGGTTGGGGGAGGGGGTGGTGCTGGAATGCGGTCGGGAATCCCGGGAGAATGGGTGTCCCCTCAGGCCCTGCCGAATTTAATGGCAGAGTCTGATTAACATTTTGTTTCTCTGTTTCCTGCCCGCAGCCAGCCAAGCTGAGAGACTGGCTGGGCTGTTGGGTTGTTAGCAGAGAGGTGGTGTTGGTAGGAAGGCCAGGTATCGGAGGGGGCCGGGATTGGAAGGCCGGAGGGGGGTTCGGGGGCCGGGGGCCGAGGATTGGAGGCCGGAGTGGGGGTTGGGGGCCGGGGGCCAAGGATCGGAGGCCGGAGTGGGGGTTGGGGGCCGGGGGCTGAGGATCGGAGGCCAGAGTGGGGATTGGGGCCGGGGTGTTGTCGGCCGGGGGGGGTGGGGGGGGTGGTTTCAGAGGGCAGGGGTTGTTCAGAGGCCTCGGGGGGAGATCTAGGCCTTGGGGAGAAGTCAGAGGCCTTGTGGGGGAGGACGCAGGGAGAGGTCAGAGGCCTCGTGGGGGAGGTTGGTTGGGGGGGGGGGGGTAGAGATCAGAAGTGCCGGGGGGGGGTGGGTAAACGGAAAGGCACTTATCTCCTGGACCCAGCAGTCCTCGCCTTCCTTTAGATATCGGGTTCCCTGAAACTCGGGAAACCCGGCTGCCCAGAGTTTAATTTAATATGGTGCTTTAAAATGAGGCACGCAGCCTCCATATAATATATAAAGTGCCAACCCACCTCCTGGGAGCGGGCCGCCCGCCCCCGCCCCTGCCCCGCCTCTGTTAAAACCAGAAATGGGTCGGGTTGGAGGTGGGCTGGGGTTAGGATTCAGATTTGTAAAACTTTAACCTCCCAACTCCTCTGTTTTTTGGGATTAAAATTGCCCCACAGAATCTAAACCACGAAGTATAAAGCAGGGAGTATAAATTAGATTTAAATCATGTACTCACAGCGAAATAAAGATTAGGAAAGACAGGTGATGTTAAGAGAGATAAAAGAGGCAGACAGAAAATGTAAAAAAAAACTTATTTTAACTTTTATCTTTTAAAAAATCTCCACGCTGATTAAATTCTGAAGAAGTGAGACTCCACAGTTGTAAAATTTAATTTTCAGGGCCGGAGAGTCGTTTGGCAGTAATTGTCACTTATCACGCCGATAAAAATTCACTTACCGCTGAATGCCATAGTCCTAACATTTTCAGACATGTTTAGTGGGTAACTAGTGGGTAAGTACCCCAACTTCACGCCATTGCATGTATTTCAATGCCGAGTCTATCGGCGAGATTCCGTTATCGCGCAGCCTATGAAGGAGCCGGTTAACTCAGACCGCAAATCCCGGATTTCCACATATAACAGCACAGGTGCGTACTCCAGAAGTTGATGTCCGATTTACTCCACAATAACGCTGAGCGCTGACAACCTCACCATTATTATTAACTCAAAGTCCGACCCATAATCTACAGCTCCTTAAGAAGCTAGATTGAATGACTATCAAACGCATTGTAAAATAACTGGCTCTCTTACACATAGCTGAACAAATCACCGTTTGTTTGTTTGAAAGTCGTATGACTCCTCCCTAAAGCTTAGCAGACAACCAACTAGACTTGGGACGTTCGTACCGAGTTATCTTGGTACAAGATTCTGGCTGCAGCTGTCTTTTAACTCATTGGGCTTGAAATTTCCAGGGAGGCCGAGGAGCAGCAGGCAAGGCGTGAACATTATGCCAGGCTAAGGACAATGCCAGGTGTGTGTAGTAGATGGTTCATGTGAGAATTTGTGGCGCTTTCAAAACCATGAAGAAATTTGGAATGGCCCCCCAGATTCTCACCAACTTCTACTGGTGCACCATCGAGAGTATCCTGTCTGGCTGCATCACTACCTGGTATGGCAACTGCGCCGCCATAGACCGCAAGGCTCTACAGATGGTGTTGAAAGCTGCACAACATACTATAGGAATTAAACTACCTGCTGTGCAGGATATCTACCCCGAGAGGTGCCGGGGGAAGGCCCTGAGAATCATCAAAGACGCGAGTCACCCCAGCCACAACCTCTTCGCCCTGCTCCCGTCCGGTAAGAGATACCGAAGCATACGGTCTCGTGCCAGCAGGTTTCGAAACAGCTTCTACCCCCAGGCCATAAGACTCATGAACGAATAATTTATTATTATTTATTACTGTTGTTTTATTTATTATTACTGTATTTCTATTAGTATTTTATCATTGCTATGCCATATTTATTCCAATGTTGGGAGGACTTGTAAAAATCAACATTTCATTGTGCAGTACACACGTCTGCTGCATATATGACAAATAAAATGGAATTGATTGAATTGAATTTAAGTGTTTCCTCTGCCCACCTGGGACTCTCTTGCCGTGTCGGAGCTCCGAGTAGAATGCTTGTTTTGGGAGTCTCGTATCGGGCATGCGGACGATGTGACCCGTCCATCGGAGCTGATCGAGCGTGGTCAAAGCACTGTAACACACTGGCCAATGTCCTTTTTCTTCCTTCAGCATCATCAGCACTAACACACTCTCCAAATTTAATAAAAGCACAAACAACCCTTCATCTTGCACTCCTGCTGAAGGAATCATTACCACGTGATCTTACAGTATATCTTATATCTCTCCTAATAGCAATCACTTGCATTCAGAACTTTACAACCCCTTCCTCCACTTTAACAGGCTGCTACCAGCAGATCTATGACATCAGCTGCCTAGTGCCACCTGGGAGATATTGCTTAATTGCTGTCTTTCATCTAATTCACTTAATCTTGTTTCAGGGCACAATTGCGTGCAATGACTGTGACAGACAGGGGCTTGGATAGATCATTCCAGATATCAGAGTGCTAATCCCCTACAAGGAGCAGGCCACAGAGCGGCTGTTCTCGCTGTGTGAGATGGCAAAATGAGCGGAATAAATAGTGCAGTGGGTGCGCATCTGGACAGTCATAATGGCGTCACTGTGAAGCAGCACACAGCCACACCCTCACACCATTCCCAGCCTCCTTTATCCCAAGGGGCTTCTGCTCATCCATCCTTAGCTATGCTCTCCTTTCCTGCAGGTCCATCTCAGGCAGCAGGGGATGAGGAAGTGGAGGAGGAGCAGGAAGGAAGAAAATTCTTCTGACGGAGTATGATGATAACCATGAGGGTGATGATGAAGAGGATGATGAGGATAAAGCAAAGGAGGAGTCTCTTAGGAGCAAGATCTTGCCCCATGTTTCTCTGTCCCAACCCCAACTCTGGGCAACTGCAGTAATGGTCCCCAGCAGTCAGGAAGTGCATCGGACGCTAATTACAGTCCTACTTTTGATTTGAAAAGCAGAATTACAGCAGATTCCAAAATACACAAACTGAAGTTTCAAAGAGCAAAACCTGTGGCAGGTGGGGGAAAAGACCCTCAAAATCACCTAGAAAATGAATCTCACTGCTTCAGTACTCTCATAATCCTTTAATAATTGCTATATTCACTGTTGTAGGGCTTTATGAACTGTTGTTTTATTTTTTTACAATAAAAATGATTGAATGTTGGGTATACCTGTGGGTTAATGTATGACCTGCCAATGCCTCACTGCTATTTCACTGCAACTCTTTAGGGGAAAAATTCAGTTGTTTGCGCCTCCCGTTAGCGCCTTAAGAGGGCGCTAATGGGGCGCAAAGCAACTAGTGCCCGGGCGCGGCGATGTTTGCGCCGCTCGCGAAATTAACTAGACATTTTGCGGCGGCGCTAAACACTACCGCCACGATCTCCTGCGCCGGCAGATTGTGACATCAGTCGAGTGTGCAACGCCCCGGTAGCACCCCGGACCGGATATTGAGTGGCGCCCCCTGCCTTACCGCCTGCCGCTAGCAACGACAGGTTGAGGGGATCGTTTAGTGGATCAAAAGGAACTGGGGGAGCGCTATTTAAAGGCGACCGCTTCCTGCCTTTTTTTGTCGGTGACATTTTTGCACCACGCAGTCTGAGAGAGAGAGAGAGAGACTTCTGGAGAGATTCAACGCTGTGTGAAGGAGTTTTGAGTACTGAGCAGCACTTTGCAGGTTTATTTTGATTTGCCCTTCCTTGCTTCGCCAGCGCTCTGAGGTAGCGCCTCACTCCTCAGCCTTTGTGCCTTAAGACAGGTGTGAAGCGCCTGATTTAGCGCTCCAATCACCTCCAGGGGCGATAAAAGCCAAGTTTGCTGTCAGAGGCGATAATTAGCGCCAGGCGCTAAACTTTGCGCACGGCCGATAATGACACCCCAAACGGGGGCGATACCGAATTTTTCCCCATCTTCATGTGTCATAAAGCATATATTCAGGGCTGTTTCTTCAGCTGTCGGGGTTTCTGGAGCTGTGTCAGCTTTTGTTAGTTTTCAAGTTTGGTATGTACGTGTACTGAATCTGGGTATAGTATAATCACTCACATAGTTGAATCCTTAGAAAGTCAAAACCTCTGGAATCATTTAAGGGACAATTGAATGTCAAAATGTTTGGACTTTAGGGCCGTTCTGGCTGGATGAACTAAGATTGGCTAAATGACCTTTCTGATCTATAATGATCTTTTGAGTGTGTAAGAGTTTAAACTATATATGGACTGGAATGTGTAAGAGATTAGACTATGTATGGAGTGTGTACAGGGACCACATTTGGCTCTGTCTTTTCCAGTTTCACACTGCATCCAGAAAGCCAACCAAGGCCCATTCAGATAAATCAGAAAATCTCACTATTACCATTCAATATTCTTGTACTTTTTTCCCCCTAAGCTACCAAGAACAGCCTTCACTATGTTTGCTGCTGTTGCTCCGTCTGAGCATTTTACTGTTCGCGGAGGATTTAGTGCAACCAGCTCTGGACTTGCAGCTCTTCTCATGGTAGCCAGCTTGCGATTAACTGGTGCGGAAAATCAATTTGGACCCTTCATGCCCAGATGCTAATGTAAAATGACACCAGTGGAAACCCGAGTTTTAAAATTAGTTCCAGCTGAATCACTGACCCTGGTATACCCAGACTGGGCACTTAATCCTGTAGGCCGACAGTAGGGTCAGACACGCTGTCTCTGTTCATTTCCTTTAGCTCAGGAAAGTGTATCAATTGGCTAAGTCGATTATGAACTTCCCCTTCTGCTGCTGACCATGGCTGCATTGCACATTATCAAATAAATCATCAAGCAATCGCTCTTCTTCACATTCCACTTTTCTGATGAGAACATTTTTATGTCTGGCTTTAAATGGTGATAACTGATGTCTGTTAGACCCCTGCAATTATTGGTGCAATGCTCATCTGTGTTGCTGCCTTCCTCAGTTTTATGTCTATTGTTCGTATGTCAATGACAAACTGTTGGCTTGATTGCTTTGTGCATTTGAAGTCGTGTTGTCCGCTTTTCAAATGCCCTTTAATGTGCTCAGTGTTTCTCGTCAATTCGGAGTGACAAGGCGACTTGGCATGCAAGGTGGGGCAGGCTTTTGCAAGGTAGTTGTAATGATAAATAACATGTCATTCTATAGTGGACACTAGGTGGCGCCGTAGAGCTGTGTAGAGCTGTATATAGCTGTATGTATAAGACTACACTACCCAGCTGTATGTATATTAAGACTACATTACCCATGAGGCACTAGGCTACCCACAAGGCAGCAGTCAAGATGGAAGCCTCTACAGATACTGTACCTAGTCCACATGTGCTCAATAAAAGTGTCTAGCAAAAGCTAGCTGTGTTCATAATAAGAATGTCTAGTTATTAATGAACATAAGATGGTGATCCCAGCACAGGATGCAGATTGATTTGCAACTCTCTCGATTATCTGGCAATTCCTATCAAAGATCAAAAAAAAATCGAGAGGGCTTTGAAAGGGGTACACGAACCTCCATATCCAATCGTCTGATCTGCCCTCCTGTCATAGAATCACAGGGGTAGAGTTTTTGATTTGGGTGCAGTCGGGAAATTGCACCCCTTTAAAATGTGCTTGAATTTGCTCCTATAAGATTACAGTTCAAGTTTCTGCCAAATAAAGCCATTTGCATAATCACAAACTCCATGAGCTCGTGCAATCGGCCAGCATAATAGAACGCATTTGTTTCTTTTCTTTCCACTAAAAAAACATTCTTTGATGTATTTAAGAGCGGTAACCTAGTGCAGTTTTATTAATATGGCTGAAAATGGGTTTTAATCGCAAAAAAAATCGGCATTTTTAACGCGGGCGTCCTGTCCTCCACCTGTGAGCAACTTGATCACTGAAAATGACTTCAAAAACTCTACTGAACCGCTTATCAGTTTCATTGTTGTACACTGGTCAGTTTCTTACTAAATTAAATATTTTTTTGATAAGAAAAAACTTTTAAACCTTGTCTTCCAGTACCTAAGAAAATGAGTGCAATTTGAAGAGCATTCCCGAACCAGCGGGAATCTCGCAACTTCCACCTGGGGGCGGGGCCAGTTTTGTGGGCGGGGCCTGATATGGATGAATTGAATCTCGAACCAATGTAAAAGATCACGGAAAACACGAACGCAAATGATTTCGGGGCTTAACTCACTTTACATTTAAAATTCCCCGATATTTTGCGCCGGTTCGGCGGATTGGGCTGGAATCTGGACACAAAACTAGTGAAAACAAAACAGAAACTCTACCCCATCGAGCTTTATAATGGATAAAGAAGCCTTGTGCCAGTGGTGGCTCTCAGAGCTATACACTTAGTCCCATTTCCCTATAGCTTATACCCTTTAAAATGTTCTTTTTCATGTATTTATTCACTTCCCCACTTAAAAGCTAATGGGCCAGATATTCCGATCCCTATGGGTGAGTACGAGCTGTGTATTCACCCGTAGGGACATCAGAAATGCCGGTTTCGGGAATGCGAAGCGCATGTGCTGAAAACCAGCATTTCCGATCTGTGAAGAAAGCTCTTGACAGATCCTCCGCCTGCCCGGGAGAAGGGCCTTTGCAGGGGGAGAGTTCAGTTTTTTGGAGACCCTCCGCACACAGAAAACCCTTACAAATCTTGCGCCTGGTAAAAGCCAGCATAAGGCCTGCTTTTACCAGCATAAGAGTAGAAAAAAAGTTTTAAAACATTTTTTTTCACTGATTTATCATTTAAAAATACTTTAAAAAAAGGTAAGTTTATTTTTAGCCCCATAAAATATTTTAAATATTGTTTTCAAAAAATTAAATTTTGTTAAAATAATTTCAAGTCATTTTAAAAATGTGATTAAAAAAAAAAAATTATGTAAAGTTTTACTGTGACAGAGCCACTGAATGACTCTGGGCAATTGTATATAATCCCCTTTAATGATGTTCTAACACCAGCCTAAGCCTGTACCATTGTGTTAGACATTACCTTGTTTTGCATATAGTGTTTGTATGCACGGGGCGCGGCCCCTTTAAGAGCGCGGGCAAACGCGATGATGTCACGTCGCAAACCATGTGATTGCCCAAGCAGTACTCGTGGAATCTCCATCTTGTTAAGACCTGTTTTCGTGGTCCTCCTGTATCGATCTCATCAAACTGTTTGAACTTGTTTAGTTTTACATTAAAGACCTGTTTGATTGGTCTCCTGAGTCGACCTCAGTTATTAGTTAGGAATTCGTCAATTCCTACATTGGTGACCCCGTTTTTTTGTGAACGTTTTTCGCAAAAAGGACACAGCATGGAGGCCAATGCCGTTTCGCTGAAGCTACCGCAGTTCTGGGAGCTGCAAGCGACCTCGTGGTTCATTCAGGTCGAGGCCTAATTCGCCCTGAGGGACATCATTGCGGATCAGACCAGATATCTCTATGTGGTCTCCGCCCTTGACGGCTCTACTGCCTCATGAATCGTCAGCCTCCTCGAGAACCCTCCAACAGAGCGCAAGTATGAAACCCTCAAGGCGCGGTTGCTGCAAGTTTTCGGGCTCACTAAATCGGAGCGCGCCCGTCGACTGCTCGCTATGCCCGGGCTCAGGGACTCCAAGCCTTCGGAGTTAATGAGCCAAATGCTCACTCTCCTTGGCTCCGAACTGGAATGCTTCCTATTCCGGGAATTAATCCTCAGCCAGCTACCGGAACAGGTGCAAGCCGCTCTGGCCAGATCCGAAGTTGAGGACTGCGCAGCACTCGTGGCAGAGGTGGACAACATTTTCGCGGTTATTCATCAGTACTGCGCCGCCACGAGGCACCCATCCCCCACAGACGCCGCCCCAGCTCGTCAACCTGCTGGGCTATGTTCCTACCATGCGCAGTTCGGCACGAAAGCGAGACGTTGCCGCCCTCCCTGCAGTTTCCATCAAAAAAAAAATGGCCACCAAGGAACGGGTCTAACAGGTGCCCCGCGGCCGCGATGGCGATCGGCAACGCGGGCAAGTTACTGTTTATCACCGATATTCTCTCCGGTCGTCGTTTTCTGTGCGACACCGGGGCGCAGTGCAGCATATTACCCGCGTCCGCCCTCAATGTGCAGACCGGGATTCACGGCCTCGCCCTTGAAGCGGCCAATGGCGCAGCAATTCGGACCTTCGGCAGACGGCGGGTGCAGTTGTGTTTCGGGGGCCAACGTTTCCACTGGGAGTTTGTGACAGCCAAGGTTTCGTAACCCATTCTCGGCGTGGATTTCCTGTGCGCTAACAGCCTCCTGGTTGACATGAGGAACCGGCGGTTGATCAACATGGCAACTTTTCATTCTATCCCTTGTTACCGCAGCAACACTAAGTCGCGCACCGTCGCCTGTGCTTTTCCGGCTCCGGATGAGTTCGCTCGCCTGCTCGGTGAATTCCCCGACCTGACAAGACCCACGTTCTCCTCCACGGCCACGAAACATGGTGTGGAACACCACATCACCACCAACGGCCCCCCGGTCTATGCGCGGGACCAGCGCCTGGAACCTGGCAAGCTGGCGGTTGCAAAAGCGGAGTTCGCGACCATGGAACGGTTAGGGATTATTCGCCAGTCGAATAGTCCCTGGGCTTCACCCCTCCACATCGTCCCGAAGCCTGGCGGCGGATGGCGGCCATGCGGCGACTATCGACGCCTAAACGACGCCACCACTCCTGATCGGTACCCGATCCCCCATATCCAGGATTTCTCTGCCCATCTGGCAGGGAACACTTTCTTCTCGAAAGTCGACCTCGTCCGGGGCTATCACCAGGTCCCCGTTCATCCCCAAGACGTTCAGAAGACCGCAGTCATCACCCCATTCGGCCTTTTCGAGTTTTTAAGAATGCCGTTTGGCTTAAAGAACGCCGCCCAGGCTTTCCAACGCCTGATGGACTCCGTGCTGCGGGACCTCAAGTTCCTCTTCGTCTATCTGGACGATATTCTCATTGCCAGTCCCACCAAAGAAGAACACATCTGTCACCTACGCACCCTTTTTCAGCGTCTCAGCCAACACGGGCTGATTATCAACCCGGCCAAGTGTCAGTTTGGCCTGCAACAAATTGATTTCCTGGGGCATCGCATCAGTTCAGAGGGGACGGTTCCTTTACAAGCGAAGGTAGAGGCGGTGACATCCTTTCCACGCCCGCAAACCATTAAGGCCCTGCAGGAATTCCTAGGCATGGTAAACTTTTACTACCATTTCATGCCTAAGGCAGCACTACTCATGCAGCCCCTGTACGAGGCCCTCAAGGGCAAGACTGGCAAAGATACGGTAGACTGGACGGATGACATGGCCCGGGCATTCGCCGACACCAAAAGCGCCTTGGCCAATGCGACTATGCTGGCACACCCGCTTCCAGGAGCCACCATCGCCCTCACCACCGACGCATCAGGCTACGCAATCGGCGCCGTGCAAGAGCAGTGGGTGAACGGGACCTGGCAGCCGTTGGCATTCTTCAGCCGTCAACTACGGCGGAACGAGAGAACGTATAGTACGTCGACCGGGAGTTGCTCGCTCTTTTTCTGGCCATCCGCCATTTTCGCTTCCTCCTGGAAGGACGTCCCTTCACCGCCTTCGTGGACCATAAGCCGCTCACCTTCGCCATGGCCAAGACCACCGAACTGTGGTCATCCCGACAGCAACGTCAACTGACCTACATATCCGAGTTCACCACGGATATACAGCACGTGGCCGGTAAGGACAACCTGGTGGCAGACTGCCTCTCCCGCGCGACCGTCAATACGGTCAATTTAGGCATCGACTACACCCTCATGGCAGCGGATCAAGCCTCGGACCCAGAAGTCCAAGCCAATTCAGGACCCTAGCCTCTGAGTCAACTACTTCACTCTCCATCTTAATGAAGAATTCTATCATATTATGATCGCTCCGCCCCAAGGGGCCTCGCACAACAAGATTGCTAATTAATCCTTTCTCATTACATAATACCCAGTCTAAGATGGCCTGATCTCTAGTTGGTTCCTCGACATATTGATCTAGGAAACCATCCAGTATACACTCCAGGAATTCCTCCTCCACAGTATTGTTACTAATTTTGTTAGCCCAATTTATATGTAGGTTAAAGTCACCCATGATAACTGCTGTGCCCTTATTGCATGTATCTCTAATTTCCCGTTTAATGCCATCCCCAACCTCAGCATTACTGTTTGGGGGTCTGTATAAAATTCCCACTAATGTTTTCTGCCCCATCGTATTTTTCAGCTCTACCCATACAGATTCCACATCATCAGTGCTAATATCCTTCCTTGCTATTGTGTTAATCTCCTCTTTAACTAGCAATGCTACCCCACCTTCTTTTCCTTTTTGCCTGTCCTTCCTGACTATTGAATACCCCTGGATGTTGAATTCCCAGCCTTGGTCACCCTGGAGCCGTATCTCCGTAATCCCAATTATATCATATCCGTTTACATCTATTTGCACAGCTAATTCATCCACCTTATTACGAATGCTCCTCGCATTAAGACACAAAACCTTCATGCTTCTTTTTTTAACACTCTTAGACCTTTTAGAATTATTATTTACTGTGGCCATGTATCATTTAAACCCTTGATTTCTCTGACTGCCACTTTTGCTTTTCTCCTTCCTGTCTTTTGCTTCTATCCTTGCTTCCCTTTCCTCTGTCTCCCTGCACAGGTTCCCAACCCCCTGCCATTTTAGTTTAAACCCTCCCCAACAGCACTAGCAAACACTCCCCCGAGGACATTGGTCCCGGTCCTGCCCAGGTGCAAACCGTCCAGTTTGTACTGGTCCCACCTCCCCCAGAACTGGTTCCAATGTCCCAGGAATTTGAATCCCTCCCCCTTGCACCATTCCTCTAGCCACGTATTCACCTGAAATATCCTTCTATTTCTAGTCTGACTAGCACGTGGCACTGGCAGCAATCCTGAGATTACTACCTTTGAGGTCCTATTTTTTAATTTACCTCCTAACTCCCTATATTCAGCTTTTGGGACCTCATCCCGGTTTTTACCTATATTGTTGGTACCTATTTGCACCACGACAACTGGTTGTTCACCCTCCCCCTCCAGAGTGCCCTGCAGCTGCTCTGAGTGATCCTTGACCCTTGCACCAGGGAGGCAACATACCATCCTGGAGTCTCATTTGCGGCCACAGAAACGCCTATCTATTCCCCGTACAATAGAATCCCCTATCACAAAAGCTCTCCCACTCTTTTTCCTCATGTCTTGTGCAGCAGAACCACCCATGATGCCAAGAAGTTGGCTGCTGCTGCCTTCCCCCGATAAGCCATCTCCCTCAACAAAATCCAAATTGCTATATCTGTTTGAGAGGGGGATGGCCACAGGGGACCCCTCCACTACCTGCCTGCGCCTACTACTCTGCCTGGTGGCCACCCATTCCCTTCCTGCCTGTGCAGCCTTTACCTGCGGTGTGACCAACTCCCTAAACATGCTATCCATGATGTCCTCAGCATCGTGAATGCTCCAGTATGTATCCATTCGCAGCTCCAGCGCTGCAATGTGGTCTGTCAGTAGCTGCAGCTGGATACACTTCCCGCACACATGGTCATCAGGGACACAGGAAGTGTCCCTGATTTCCCACATCAGGAGCATGACACGGGGCCGAGCTGTCCTGCCATGACTTACCATTTAATTAATTTAAATCAAATCAATACCACTAATTACACTACAATTAAATGATATACTCAAGGGCCCTTGGTTAGTGGCACTCCCCGATACACAACAGGGACCTTAGAAACTATAAGCACAAAAATTAAGACCTTCTAAACTTTATAAACTATTAATCTTAACTGCCAAACTATAGAGTAGTATAAATACTCACCTGGCCATACTCCCTCCAATCAGCTGATTCCTCTTGCCCGGGTCTCTTTTTGAATCGTGATGTGGCTCCGGAATGCCGCCGCTGGTCTGTGAGATTGGTAAGCCGCTCTCTCCGCTCCCGACACTGGCCTCAATCAGCTCCCTCCTCTTGTGCCGACGTCACTTTTGATGTCACTCTTTGAAAATTCTGCTGGTGCTGAGTTGGTATCGCCGCTGCCACCTCGCCGCTCCTCCCAGGTCCGCACTGCCGCCGCTGCTGCTGATGGAGAGACTTTGTTGACCCACGGATGGTGCTGGGTGTGATGGGTGATCTCGTAGCTTCCATTGCAGCACAGGTGGAAGCGACCCAATGTCTCAGTGCTGCAGTGGAAGCTCAGACTGCTGCCATCATCGCTGATTTTATGAGGCTCGAAAGCGTCATTCAGGGTATCGCAGAAGGTCAGCAATCTGTCCTGCAAAAGATTACTTGGAATGCTGAGGCACTGCCTCAGGGGAGTGGCAGTAGCTCTGTGGAGCAGGAACCTGCTTTCATCTCACAGGATGACAGTATTCCTACTTCCACCACTGCCACTCCACCATTGCCCTTGCCGCTGCCTGTCAGCCAGCCCAGACTGCTGCCGCCCATGCCGAGGTGGTGCAGCCTACAGCCGGGCCTTCTAGGTCCAGAGCTGCTCAAGGTCATCCTGCAAGGCCACCTGGAATCTCCCCCATGGAAACTCAGCAGCCTTCAACCAGCCATGCTGCAGCCACTGGGGGAGCACTGCGTAGGAGCACTAGGATAGGCAAAGGCACACAAAAAACTTACACTAAGGCAATGCACAAGGATGAATAGTTGATATTGTCATTTTGATTTGAATTTGATAAGTTAATGAATTGTGTTTTGTGGTAGCTCTCATTTCAGCTTTGTGCCCAGAAGGATGCTGTGATGTTCCGTGACAGAGGGATGGTAAGATGGGGAAGTGGTGAGCAACGGGGATCTGGGGTTTCATTCACTGGAATCGGAGTCTGATGAGGCGCTCCAAACAGTTGCAGAAACGTAGACAGAGCCAGTAGAATTGTAAAGGTGTGTCAGCTGCAAGTTGTTGATGTCCCTTTAAATAGCACTGCTGGGTCTCCTTCGTGCTGCTGAACTCTTGGTCAGCAGGCCGTGATTAGGAGAGGCTATTAAATGGAGCGGCGACGTCCAAAATGCCAGATTGTGCGTCAAATCAGCGTCGCGCACTCATTGACGTCACGATCTGCCTAATCTAAATATGCGGAGCGCACACTGGCGACGGCAACGCTGCCGACCTGCCCAAAATGGCGGCCACCGCGGGACCAGCCGGAAGGGGGCAGAAGCGAGTCGGTTGACATTTTTTTCTTCAAAACGCACCCTTAACGGCCAGCGCCAGACCTCCCGAATTCCTCGACCGATTTTTCTACTTGTGGGGGAGAGACCAACAGAAGAGGCCTTAAATATAAGATAGTCGCTAATCGGGTATTCGGAGAGAAACTTCTTTACCCAGAGAGTGGTGAGGATGTGGAACTCGCTACAAGGAGTGGTTGAAGTGAATAGTATAGATGCATTTAAGGGGAAGCTCGATAAGCACATGAGGGAGAAAGGAATAGAAGTTTATGCTGATAGGGTGAGATGAAGAGGGGTGGGACCAGGCTGATAGGTATGGTCCAGGTGGGCCGAATGGCCTGTTTCTGTGCTGTACATTCTATGTAATTCTAAGTGGCGACTGTCATAAATCGCAACTTCTACAAGAAGTACTACTGAACGGCCAGCTGAGGGCGCCGCCCGAGGAGTATAAATACTCGGGCATGGGCCCACCTTGGCCAGAGACAGTCTGGAAACAGGAAGCTAGTGACTACTAACTAGACCTCCATGTTTTGTTACAAGCCGATTAAAGCCTTGCTTTATGTACAACCAAGTGCGAAGTGAGTCTTTATTACGTCAGCGACATCGTTCCTTCACCTCAAAGTGGCATTATCAGCACCACAGCTTTGTGGCCACCTTCTCTATGAATGCCACTGCCATCACGTTAGTGCTCCTGTCATTTAGCATGGACACTGTTGCAGTAAAATGCACTTTCTCTGTGCATGCAACAGTTGGTATAGATTGTTCACTGATCCACGATAATTAGATAATTATCATCTGAATTGCAAATAAAATCCTAATGACAAACTTAAGCATTTTCATGGAGTATATTCAATACAGAGATCGATAGATTTTTGGATACTAAAGGAATCAAGGGATATGGGGATAGTGTGGGAAGGTGGAGTTGAGGTCGAAGATCAGCCATGATCTTATTAAATGGCGGAGCAGGCTCGAGGGGCCGAATGGCCAACTCCAGCTCCTAAATCTTATGTTCTTATATTCTTATGTTCTTAAAAGGGTTGCAAAGTTACAATTGTTCTATCAAGGAATACAACTGTTTTTAAGGGCCGTCAAAGTACAACAGACCCAGTCATGACGTGAAGAAACTGTAGGTTTCCATAGCAATATTAGTTCCTGTTTTTCTTCTAGCCTCTCATTGTTCATGTATCTTTTGTTCCGGCCCTGGTTGAAAATACATATTGGTTTCTCTCTATTCAATGACAATTAGCAGCTGAATGCTCACCCCACACTCTGCCATGTGCAGGGGTGTTTATGTATTCATCAGAGCTGTGAATTAATTTGAGTGCTCCTGAATATGGAATAAGTTAACACAAGAGGCTGCCGTCTCTATCTCAGCACTTCGAGACGAAAGTAGCTATTCAACCTGAAAAGCAAATTGAATGCTGATTTCATGCTCTGGGAGCTATGTGCCAATGGGCTGCACGTACAATTCATTAAGCAATTCTGGGCTATAGCACACGATGTTCTAATTCAATATGCGATCTGTGTAATTGAAAGCATTTCTTTGTGTGTGACATTGATTGGAAAACACAATGGGCTGCTATTGTACTTTTCCACCTTGCACTGGATATGAAGTCTGCCCAGATTCGTAAATGTAAATTTAACTCTCTCTGACGCCTGAAAGGGTTCTAAATGAAATAAGTTCGGGCCACCTCAGTCCAATTGCCACAGAACTGCCAATTAACTCATGAATATTTGGCAGTCCCACTCAAGGCACTTTTACATTGCAAGAACGCAGCCCATGGAGGGAGACTCCACAATATAGGAACATAGGAATTGCTAGAAGTAAAATGACCAAGGCCCATCTAGTTCACCTTCTACCATCCTGGTCGATACATGATGCAACTATAATGGAGTTGTTGACTAACCATAGCAATCAGTCTCTATCAATTAGTCTACAACAGACCCAGGCACGAGGTGAATCAAACTCCCAGTGGTGGACCAGCACTCCAAATAAAGACACCAGGTTTGGTTTGGACGTTTGGGTGGGATTGACCAGCAGAGCATGCTGGCGAGTTGCCCATGCTGCCGGTGAAAAGGAGGCCATAATTTTGAGGCCCCAGCCTCATTTGAATGGGCAGCTCCGTGCTCTTCAGTCTCAGGAACATCGGCCGGCTGGGACACCGGCAGAGACCCCATGGGCAGGTCCCTGAGGGGGTGGGGGGGGCAGTGTGATGGCCAGATGGGTTGAGGCCAAGCCAGCAGCGACCCATGGATAGGGTCTTGTTAGGGGGCAGGGCGATGCCGAGAAGGGGTGAGGCCGAGGTGACAGAGACCCACAGGTTGGTCCCCGGGAGGGGCACGTGATGGCGAGAAGGTGTGAAGCTGAGCCGGCAGAGACTCATGGGTAGGGCCTTATTGGGGGCAGAGCAATGCCGAGAAGGGGTGAGCCCAAGCCAGCAGAGACCCGCAGTATTTTTGTGGAGCCAGGAGGAACACTCGGCTCCACAAAAAAATAATTTATTAAAATATTTCTGGCGTTTTCTAATTGGAACACCAGTACACATGGGCGGAATGTTCGCTTTGCAAGCTTTGTCCACTTGCCCTTTAAAATTACAATCAGGTCCTAACTATATCAATAGGACCCGATTTATATGGGAAAGACGGCGACTGTTTGTTTCAGACAGGTGCTTCGGTCGCCTCGAGGTAAGGAGCAGTGGGCCGATTGTCGGGGTTAGCGGTGTAAGGCTACTGACCCCATTAGTGCCCCCTGTGTAAAGAGCAGTGGGCTGATTGTCAGGGTTAGCGGAGTAAGGCTACTGACCCCATTAGTAGGCCCCGTGCCGCCCCATTAACGCTAATTTTCCAAAGTAACCGTTAGGCCGATGTAAATGTTGGTCTACGAATGTACCTCTGGTTACAGAGCTGGCCTCAGTAAATAGATGTGGAGCCAGTTCATTAAACAACTGGGCCTCTACATTACACACAAGGATACCCAGCACCAACCGAGAAGTAAAAGAGCGGGAATGGTGCCATTTGCAGGAAACTAGCAAAATCTGAGTAACAGTTTTATAAAAGCTGTCATAGTTCTCAAAAAGCTGGCAACTCAAAACAAGATTGAATATAAAACTCTGGCATGCGGGTTTTTTATATCTGCTCTCATGATTTGCTCCGTTACTGACAAGACCACATTTTTTGCCCATTACTAATTGTACTGAGAAGGTCTTCTCCTTAAACTGCTGCATGCTGCTCCCATGAAGATTGTAGGTAGGGAGTTCCATGACTTTGACCTAGTGGTGATGAAGAAATGGCGATATATATCCATGTCAGGATGGTGTGTGACATGGTGGGAACCTCGGAGATTCTCTCTATCTCTCTATCTCTGCAACCTACACCAGTCCTATGACCCTCCAAGATCTCTGCGGTGCTCTAATTCTGGCCTCTTGGGCATCCTCGATTGTCACCGCTCCACCATTGGTGACCATGACTTCAGCCACCTGGGCCCCAGGCTCTGGAATTCACTCCCCAAACCTCTCCACCTCTCTACCTCTCTTTAAGATGCTTCTTAAAACCTACCTCTTTGAAAAAGCTTTTGGTCACTAATAATAATATCTCCTTATGTGGCACGGTGTCAAATTTTGTTTCATAATCGTTCCTGTGAAGCACCTTGGGACATGTTACTACATTAAAGGCGCTATATAAATGCAAGCTGTTGTTGTTGAGGTGATGGTTTTAACATAACATTACATAAGAACATAAGAATTAGGAGCAGGAGTCGGCCACACGGCCCCTCGAGCCTGCTCCGCAATTTAATAAGATAATGGCTGATCATCGACCTCAGCTCCACTTTCCCGCCCGATCTCCATATCCCTCGATTCCCCAAGAGTCCAAAAATCTATCGATCTCAGCCTTGAATATACTCAATGATTCAGCATTCACAGCCTCTGGGGTAGAGAATTCTAAAGATTCACAACCCTCTGAGTGAAGAAATTCCTTCTCATCTCAGTCTTAAATGGCCGACCCCTTATCCTGAGACTGTGCCCCCTGGTTCTAGACTCTCCAGCCAGTGGGAAACAACCTCTCAGCATCTACCCTGTCAATCCCCCTCAGGATCCTATATGTTTCAGTGAGATCCCTTCTCATTCTTCTAAACTCCAGAGAGTATAGGCCCATTCTACACAATCTCTCCTCATACTGCTGCTCTTGTTCTTCTCAGTGGTAGCGATTACAGGGAAGAGCGGTCCTGTCAAAGTAACCTTGACAAGTTGCTGCAACGCCTCCTGTAGATTGTACATACTGCAGCCACAGTACACCAGTAGTTGAGGGGGTGGATCTTGAGTTGTTGTAGCTACATCCAGCCAGGTAAGTGATGATTAACTTGACCCCTGAGTAATTACATTGAGAGAGAAGTGGAACTTTAACTTTAGATGCACGGAGTCCCAACATCTTTTACATGTATTGCAGGAAAATAAAACAAGTACAAGTGTTCAGGAACAAGATTGATTTGCTTGCAAGTTCTGGAAGAAGATCTCACCAGAAAATTCAGATTTTTGACACTTCATTTGTTGCATTTTGCATTTTACAATGAGCAGTGACATTATGGCCTAAAAATTGGATAAAGCACAAAAACAGGCCGGGGCACCGCCCAGCGTTATTTGCCTGCGCCTCTTCTAAGTGGTGCAGGCAGCACACAAACTGTCCAGGTGTCCAGGAACAAGATTGAGAGAGAGAGAGAGGCAGACAGAGAGAGAGAGAGAGAGAGAGAGGCAGACAGAGAGATAGAGAGACAGAGAGAGAGAGAGAGAGAGAGAGGCAGAGAGAGAGAGAGAGACAGAGAGACAGAGACAGAGAGAGAGGCAGACAGAGAGAGAGAGAGAGGCAGAGAGAGAGAGAGAGAGAGAGGGGGCAGACAGAGAGAGAGAGAGGCAGAGAGAGAGAGAGAGAGGCAGACAGAGAGAGAGAGAGAGAGAGATCCTGCCCATTGCACTGTACGGTAGTGAAGTATGGGGCCCGCTAAATCACCAAAGCTACACTAAATGGGAAAAACACACAATAGAAGCCCTACATGCAGAATTCTGCCGAAGCATCCTTCGCACCCAAAGAAAAACGCCAACAAATGCATGCAGAGCCGAACTAGGCAGATACCCACTGATAATAAACATCCAAAAACGAGCACTAAACTTCCTAAATCACCTCAAATCTAGCTCCCCAGACACCCTTCATTTCAAAGCCTTTCAGACCCAAGAGCTAAACCCAGAAAAGAGTCCCCTGAGTCAGCTGCTACTGAAATTAAGTACTCAGCCGGACCCTGACCAGCCCCAGACCAACACAGCCGTCCAAACACCAATCCGAGTGAACCAAATCATTAAAAAATGCAAAGAAACCTACCTGGAACATTGGAACAAAATAACCGAAAGCCAAAGCAGATTAGAATGTTACCGGGCCCTAAAAAGAGAATATAAACTGGCAGACTACCTCACGACCATCAGAGACACAAAACAGAGACAGACCCTCACCAGGTACAGACTAAGCGACCACCAACTGGAAATTGAAAAAGGCAGATACAAGAAATCCTGGCAGCCTAGAGAGAATAGAATATGCGATCAATGTCTGGCTGGCGAGGTTGAAACAGAAATGCATTTCCTCCTAAAATGCGAAAAATTCAACACATCAAGAAACATATTATTCAACAAGCTAAGCCAAACAACCCCAGATTTCAAGGAATTGGATGATCTGTCAAAATTGAGATTAGTCCTAGGAGAAGGAGACAGACCATACCTTGGGGCTAAATATGTAACAACATGTCACAACCTGAGGACTGTTTAAAAGTAAGACTGTTTAAAATTAATATTGAACGTACCAAATGAAGTAGAAAGACTGTTTAAAATTAATATTGTTTAAAAGTAATATTGTATATACCCAACAAATGTCAAATCGATTGACACCTACAGAATGTTGGAAAACTGTACCTTTTTGCAATGTAAGCTTTGGCAATATGGTTCTCTGTAAACTTTCATGCCAATAAAGCATTTGAACTGAACTGAACTGAACTGAGAGGCAGAGAGAGAGAGAGAGAGAGAGGCAGAGAGAGAGAGAGAGAGAGGGGCAGAGAGAGAAAGAGAGAGAGAGGCAAAGAGAGAGAGAGAGGCAGAGAGAGAGAAAGAGAGAGAGGCAGAGAGGGAGAGAGAGAGGGGCAGAGAGAGAGAAAGAGAGGCAGAGAGAGAGAGAGAGTGTAGTGTATGTAACCGTTCCACCTTTAAGAGAACTATTTTAAGAGTTGCACTACTTTATCTTGGCTGCTGTATACTGTAATACCGGTGGTGATCACACCGGTATATAAGTGCTGTGTAATGGTTTATTGGGCAGCTCCGCCCTGACCTTCAACCAGTAAAAACCTGTTAAAGTTTACTCTTGTGGTCTGTGTAGTAATTCTCAATATAACACACAGACTTAACAGTGGCGACGATTACGATCTTACCCTGCGGCAGAGATTATCCAAGGCAGTTTAACGGGCGTCGAGAGGAGGCATCCGCCCTCATCATTCTGCTGAGAAAAGACTCGGGTCTGCAGAGCAAAGGAAGAATTCTGACACGAAGCCTTCCATCAGCAACAGGCAGTGATCATCCCTTCTATCACGGTGGTGGGTAAGCCGATCAGCGACGAGCAGCAAGTCGGCCACGTTGACTGTGAGTAGGGGAGAAAAAAAAAAAAAAAAACGGAGGATATAAGGGCGGAGAACTCGACCACGGCCGGGGAAAAGAGCCGGGCAGAAGTCGGGGCCAGAGGCGCTGAGACTGGGGCAGCGTAAGGCACGGAAGCCGCGGTGAATGCAAACGCAGCCGGTGCGAAAGACCGGGCTGCAAGCGGGCTGGGAGACGCAACAGCGTCGAGAGAGAGCGCGACCGCGACCGCTGAAAAAGGCCGGGCAGCTACCGAGGCCGCGAGGCGCAGCGACCGGGTCAGCGTAAGGCGCGGGAGAAAATAAAAAAAAATAAAAAAACCGCGGAGAACTCAGCCGCAGCCGGGGGAAAAGGACCGGACTGCAAGAGGGGCTGGGAGGCACGATTTAAAACCGCTGGGGGAGGGCGAACGCAGCAATACGGCAATCGCCATTACAGCCAGCGGGGGAGAAAGGCAAACGCGGGAAGCCGCCATTTTGTAAAAAAAAAAAATAATTCTTTTGTTTCTCAAGAAGATCGCGAGGATGCCTAAGCGTGGTAACATCAACGATTTCGATCCCGATGTTGAAGATTGGGCCACGTATGCAGAACGCATAGAGATATATTGTAAGGCAAATAAAATATCAGATGAAGATAAAGCACTAACCTTACTAAACTCAATGGGTGCGAAGACATACGGGCTATTGAAGCATCTTCTATCACCAGCTAAACCGGCAGATCAGACTTTCGCTAAAATTGTTGCTGTCCTGAAGAATCATTTGAACCCCACACCGCTGATGTTAGCGGAACGATTTAAATTTTATGCGAGAACGCAACTGAAAGAGGAAAGCAATGCAGAGTATTTAATTGAACTGCGTAAGCTAGCGAAATACTGCCAGTTTGGGGAAAGCCTGACAGAGGCACTGAGAGACAAATTCGTGTGTGGGTTGTCGAAAGAAGGAACACAAAAGCGGCTACTTGAAGAGAATGATCTTACACTTGATAAGGCTGTCACTATTGCAGCATCGCACGAAGCCGCAGCGAGAGGCACTGCGGAAATGCAGCTGAAGGCAGCGGTACTCAGCGTAGATCAAATGGCTTTGGATACAATGAAATGTTATCGTTGTGGAAAGACAACACACGATCAGAACCAATGCTGGTTTAAAAACCAGGAATGTAGAAAATATGGCAAGCTTGGTCACATAGCTAAAGTATGCCGGTCAGGAAAGAAGACCAGCAACAAAAAGTCACCACAGGAAAAGTGCAGAAAGGTACATAAGGTGGCTGAGAAGAGTTCGGATGAACAGAATTCGGATTCAGACTCCAACAGCAAGGAACTGGGTAGTCTGAGAATTCACAACATGAGTAAGGAAGCTGACCGTCAAACTATCTGGGTCACACTGCAGATAGCAGGAGTCCAAGTGAAGATGGAATTGGACACCGGATCGCGTTGACGGTCATGAATAAGCAAGATTACAAAAAGTTATTCAAACATATTCCCCTACGGGATACGGAGATAGTATTGCAGACATACACGGGGCAAAAAGTATACCCCATCGGAAAGATAAAAGTCAAGGTGATACACAAGGGCAAAGAACACCAAGGAATGGACTTATATGTACTACCTGAGGGAGGTCCACCACTTCTGGGACGGGAGTGGATCAGAAAAATAAATATGGACTGGCACTCCCTAAACGCAATAACGGTAGATTCCGGAAAAAAGGATGTCAAACCTGAACGATTGTCCAGAATATTGGATGAGGCTAAAGAGGTGTTCCAACAGGGACTGGGAACACTGAGAGGAATTAAGGCAAAAATCAAGATTGCAGAACATGCAAACCCAAAATTTTTCAAAGCCAGACCGGTGCCGTATGCGATACGACCTGCTGTGGAAGCTGAGCTGGAAGGGCTGGAACGTTCAGGAGTACTGTCTAAGGTGGACTGAAGTGAGTGGGCCACGCCCATTGTTCCCGTCATGAAGCGTTCATCGAGTAACAAGCCAGGGGAACCGGGGAAGGTCCGCATCTGTGGAGACTTCAAGATCACAGTTAATCCGGTGCTTCACACGGTGCAATATCCGCTTCTGCGGATTGAGGATATCTTTGCTTCATTGTCTGACGGGAAACGCTTCACCAAGATAGACCTGGCGCAAGCGTACTTACAGATGGAAGTTGAGGAAGAGTCGCGCCAGTATCTCACAATCAGCACGCACAGAGGCTTGTATCGATATAATAGATTGGTTTTTGGAGTGGCTTCGGCTCCGGCAATTTGGCAGAGGGCCATGGAGCAGGTATTACAGGGAATTCCAAGCACTCAATGTTACTTGGACGATATCCTGATTACAGGAGATGACGATGAGGAACACCTTGCAAATTTGAAACTGGTGCTCACCAGGTTGAAGGAATATGGCCTTCGAGTTAATCGCCAGAAATGTGAGTTCTTTCAGAAACGGACCTCGTACTGTGGTCATGTCATTGACCAGGAGGGGCTGCACAAGTCACCTGACAAGATCGAAGCTGTTGTGAAGGCTCCCGCTCCGGAAAATGTATCCCAGTTGAGATCGTTCCTAGGGTTGATTAACCATTACCATAAGTTTCTGCCAAATCTATCCACGGTGCTGCACCCGCTGAATGCTCTCTTGCAGAAAGAAGTACCATGGAAGTGGAGTGAGGACTGTAAGAAGGCCTTTCGCAAAAGCAAGACATTGATCACCTCAGAGGAAGTGTTGGCTCACTTCAACCCAACGCTACCTATTCGTTTAGCTTGTGATGCTTCTCCTTATGGTATTGGAGCAGTACTCTCACACAAGTTGCCAAATGGCTCGGAAAGGCCAGTCGCATTTGCATCCAGATCATTGACCTCCGCTGAGCGCAACTATGCTCAGATAGATAGAGAGGCTCTCAGCCTGGTGTGGGGAGTAAAGAAGTTTAATCATTACCTGCAGGGCCAGAAGTTTTACACTGCTGACAGACCACCAGCCGTTGGTATCCATATTCAACCCTAAAAAGGGCGTTTCCATTATGACAGCGCAAAGGCTACAGAGGTGGTCCCTTTTCCTAGGGGCACACCAATATGACATTGAATACAAAGGATCAAAACAGCATGGGAATGCTGACGGTTTATCACGCCTACCGTTGCCAACGGTAGAAGAGGTGCCTACAGTGGACCCAGTGGAGATGTTCCACTCAACCATAGTGGAATGTCTACCAGTAACAAATTTCTACGATCGAAAAGGAAACAAGAAATGACCCGACTCTCTCACGAGTCTACGATTTAACGGTGAAGGGATGGCCAGCACATGGCGAACCCACTGTTGCCAGCATTTTCGCAAAGAAGAGAACAGCTGTTAGTGTGCCGAGGAACTTTGATGTGTGGATCCAGAGTGGTGATTCCACCCAAACTCCAGCATAAAGTGCTAAAGGAGCTTCACGAGGGGCATCTGGGTGGAGTGAAAATGAAGAACCTAGCCAGAGCGTTCGTGTGGTGGCCAGGTGTCGATGGAGACATCGAAGAAATGACCAAGAGCTGTCTAGGATGCCAGAAGGTCCCAAAACGCCCCACCACAAGCTCCTCTGCATCCATGGGAGTGGCCCTCATCTCCATGGCAAAGGGTACATATCGACTTTGCTGGTCCATTTATGGACTCAATGGCCTAGAAATTCGGTGGGGTTAGCGCCCAATTAGAGGCGTTAGAGGGCCTTGCGCCGGAATTATAGCCGCGATCGAAATTGCGTTGGGCCCTACCATCGGCGTTAGCCGGTAGCGCTGCGCCGGCACCGATGACGTCATCGGTGTGCACAGCGTCCCGGTTGCCGTGGTAACGCGGCCGGATGCCCAAATTCAGTTGCGGCCCGCCTCGCCCGTGGCAGCCGCAACCAACGATTGTTCAACGGGATGTTGCAGCACGTAGCGCCGGCGCATTAAGGTGGAGCGGGCGGCCTGCCGCTTTCCCGGCGGCCGCCTGCCCGCACCTCCCTTCCCCGGACTCCTCCACCACCCCCCCCGCGGCACTGATGTGTGTGGCCCACGAGCCCGGCACTTCTCCGAGGTGCCGGGCTCATTTTGTCGGGCGAATCGACCGGTCAGCGGTCGGGCTGCAGGCAGCTCCTCCTTAACAGAAGGAGGAGGCCTGCAGTACCCCCAGCCTGTCGCACCGCATCGGGTGCTGCAGCGGGGGATTAGCGCCGCAAACCTGCATTCAGCGCCCATAGCGAGGCGCTGAAACCCTCCATTAGCGCCCACAGCCGTCTGGGCGCGGGGCAGCTGAATTTTTGGCAGGCGCAGCGGCAATTATCGCGGGCGCAAAATTTTTGGGCGCAAAAGCCCTGGCGGAGGCAAACCTAATTTCTAGGCCAATGTTCTTAATCGCGGTGGATGCACACTCCAAGTGGCCGGAGGTAAGAAAGATGTCCTCCACCACCACGGAAAAAACCATCACAGTATTAAGGACCATATTTGCCAGGAATGGGCTGCCGGAACAGATCTGTTCTGATAATGGACCGCAATTTGTGTCCGAAGAATTCAGGAAGTTCTTAAAAAAACAATGGGGTTAAGCACTACCCGTCCGCCCCATACCATCCCGCCACCAATGGATTAGCTGAAAGGTTTGTCCAGACCTTCAAGAAGGCCATAAAGGCCATGGGTAATGAAGACATAAATCTACAACATAAGGTAGATAACTTCTTGTTGGCGTACAGGAATGCAACACATGCGGTCACAAACCAAACTCCCACCATGATGTTCTTCAATAGAAGACTAAGATGCCGGCTGGATTTGATCAAGCCAAACATCAGAAGGGACGTAGAGAACCGGCAATTTCAAGGCATGAATGAAAGGCCAACTAGAACCTTCCAGATAGGTCAACAAGTTTTGGCCCACCGTACCGAGAAATGGCAGCCTGGAACTATTTGCACACGACTAGGACCGCTGATGTATACCGTGGACATTGGTGAAAGCATAATAAAGCGCAATGCTGACCAGATCATAGCGTCATCCGAAAAGGGACAACCTACACCACAATTCTATACGCCTAATGATGAAGCAGAGATACCCATAGTATCTACCTCCGATCCGGTGATACTGGAACCAGATGAACCCGACACTGACATTCAAGCCGAATCGACCTTGCCAAAAGAACCTACTACACCACCGAAAACTACTACACCACCGAGGCGTTATCCGGACCGAGTCAGGAAGCCTCCAGAGAGACTGAATCTGTGAACTGTTTTTACATGAAGTTGTGTATATATGTTATGATGTTATGTTTAATGGGAATATATATACTGTTAACCTAAAAAGGGAGGATTGTAGTGTATGTAACCGTTCCACCTTTAAGAGAACTATTTTAAGGGTTGCACTACTTTATCTTGGCTGCTGTATACTGTAATACCGGTGGTGACCACACCGGTATATAAGTGCTGTGTAATGATTTATTGGGCAGTTCCGCCCTGACCTTCAACCAGTAAGTTTACTCAGAGGCAGAGAGAGAGAGAGAGAGAGGCAGAGAGAGAGAGAGAGAGAGAGGCAGACAGAGAGAGAGAGGCAGAGAGAGAGAGAGAGAGAGGCAGAGAGAGAGAGAGAGAGAGAGAGAGAGGCAGACAGAGAGAGAGAGAGAGAGAGAGGCAGACAGAGCGAGAGAGAGAGAGAGAGAGAGGCAGACAGAGAGAGAGAGAGAGAGAGAGAGGCAGACAGAGAGAGAGAGAGAGGCAGACAGAGAGAGAGAGAGAGGCAGACAGAGAGAGAGAGAGAGAGAGAGGCAGACAGAGAGAGAGAGAGAGAGAGAGGCAGACAGAGCGAGAGATGAGAGAGGCAGGACCGAGAGAGAGAGACAGAGAGAGAGAGAGAGAGAGAGGCAGACAGAGAGAGAGAGAGAGAGAGAGGCAGACAGAGAGAGAGAGAGAGAGAGAGAGAGAGAGGCAGAGAGAGAGAGAGAGAGAGGCAGACAGAGAGAGAAAGAGAGAGAGAGAGGCAGACAGAGAGAGAGAGAGAGGCAGACAGAGAGAGAGAGAGAGAGAGAGGCAGACAGAGAGAGAGAGAGAGAGAGAGAGGCAGACAGAGAGAGCGAGAGAGAGAGGCAGAGAGAGAGAGAGAGAGAGAGAGGGGCAGACAGAGAGAGCGAGAGAGAGAGGCAGACAGAGAGAGAGAGAGAGGCAGAGAGAGAGAGGCAGACAGAGAGAGAGAGAGAGGCAGACAGAGAGAGAGAGAGAGAGAGAGGCAGACAGAGAGAGAGAGAGAGAGAGAGAGAGGGACACACAGAGAGAGAGGCAGACAGTGTGCTGCCTGCTCATTAACATGATTGCAGTGCTGATCTCAGCGCTAACCTGCTGCCGATGGCTTAGCGCTGAATAGGGGGGCCAATATCGGGTGCAGTCCAATCACCAGGAAGGTTTGGCTGAGGCTCTCTGCACTATTTAAAGGGGAGGTGCTTTGTTTCAACCTCATTGTCAATCTGGAGACACAATGGCCTAGAAATTCAGTTGGTTTGCGCCAGCCGTTAGGCGCCTTAGGAGGAGTAGATGTCGGGCGCTAGGCGGGTAGCGCCCGGGCGCAGCGAGAACTGCGCCTCGCCCCAACTTCACTCGAGATTTAGCGCCAGCGCAAAGTCTTTGCACGCGCTCAGCTGCGCGTGCAGATCATGACGTCATTTCCTCGTGCAACGCCCTTTGTGCGCCCCCAACCGGAACTTCAGTGGCAACACCCCATTGTGCGCCTGACGACCCTAGCGACTGTTAAGTGGAACGGTGCTCAGCCGATGCGGGGCGCGGGGGGCGCAAATTAAAGGGCACTCCTCCTGCAATATAAAAGGCTGCCATTTTGCAGCACTCCCTCTTGCGAAACGGATCTTTGGAGAGAGACCAAGGTAGATAGCTTTCTGCTTTGGCCCAACACTCGGACAGGTACTTCTGCCTTCAGGCCACAGATTTCCATTAGTCTTTGCCTTCATTGACATCTCATTGTTTGCCAGCATATTATGGGGGCTGCAATGGGTGTCAACGCAGGCTTTCTCAATTACATCCAAAGGGCTCACAGACGCCGTGAGAGAGTGGCAGCCCTGGCTAGACGGAGAGGGGGCAACAGGCGTCGGCAAAGGAGGCCTTACCCACCCAGGGTATACCGCCAGCAGTTCTCCTATCTCAACATGTCTGAGGAGCAGTGTGTTCGGAGGCTGCGATTCAGAAGGGACGTGGTCACAGAGATCTGCCAGCTGCTTGGCGGTGATCTGCAGCCACAGCTGAGGAGCAGGACGTCTCTGTCGGTGGCAGTGAAGGTGACGGTGGCTCTCAACTTCTATGCCACCGGCTCCTTCCAAGCCGCTACTGGGGACATTGCCAACATCTCCCAGTTCGCCGTGCATTGCTGCATCCGCCAGGTGACCAATGCCCTTTTCCAAAGGAGACGTCAGTTCAGCTCCTTCTCCATGGCCCTTGACAAGCAGCAACAGCGTGCAATGGGCTTTGCAGCATTCGCGGGCTTCCCCATGGTGCAGGGCGCCATTGACTGCACGCATGTGGCTTTGCGGGCACCTCTGGAGAATGCCGAGGATTACCGCAACCGGAAGGGCTACCATTCGCTGAATGTACAGCTGGTGTGTGACCACAGGCAGTTCATCCTAGCTGTCAATGCCCGCTTTCCAGGCAGCAGCCACGATGCCTTCATCCTGCGACAGACTTCTGTGGCAGACATGTTCCAGGCCCAGCCTCACCCATGCGGATGGCTTATCGGGGACAAAGGCTATCCTTTGTGTACCTGGCTGATGACCCCGCTCCGTGCGCCCAGCACCCCTGCTGAAGAGAGATACAACGAGAGCCATCAAGCGACCAGGAACATCATCGAACAAACAATCGGCGTCCTGAAGCAACGGTTCCGCTGTCTGGATCGTTCTGGTGGAGCCCTACAGTATTCGCCGGAGCGAGTCTCCCATTTCGTGGTCGTTTGCTGCATGCTGCACAACCTGGCCATCCGCAGGACTCAGCCACTGCCACCACAGATTGGAGGACCACCTGAGGAGGAGGAGGAGGAGGAGGAGGAGGAGGAGGAGGACCAGCACAGGAGGGAGGCACAAAGTGCAAGGGCCGCCCGTCGCCGGCTTATTGAACGTCGGTTCCAGGCCCCCCTCTCAGGGACTGGCATGTGCCAATGTCAGCAGATGAATGTAGCTGCTCCACAAGCCCTCAGCCGAGCAGGGCAACCAGGACTTAACCAAAAAACCATGCACACTGCAATTTAACAACAATAATTTATTGAAAACCCAATTATAACCATACTCGAGTGACACCTTCCTCTCCTTAACTAACACCTCAGGAGTTGGCAGACCGCAAGGGTCGTTATGCCTTAAAAAGGAGGTCAAGGTAGGGAGGAAGGTTGGACAGAGAATAGGAGAGAGTTCTTGCAATCAAACAGTCACGTGACAACCACCTATTCCTGGTCTGACCAAGCAGGGAACGTTTTTACTAGAATGGACCAAGGTGTTTAATAAAACCAGTAAGTCGCTATGGGCTGGCGATGCTTTCCGCTTATGGAGGGAGATCAGGACAATCCCTTTCGTGAAGAGATGATACGGTTGGACAAAATACGATTTTAACAATTAGGATAGACAAGAGAGGAGAGACGATCTTAGATAAGGTCAGCCATCAATACAGGTATTATCCCGGGGATGGTCAAAACGGAAATGAAGTCGGTATCCTTAGGCCAAAATTTAAATTTGGCACGAGGACCGACAAAAGGGACTGAAAGAATTAATGTGGGCTATATTGTCCTAGGTAGGACAAAATGGGGGAATGTAGAAGTGCATCAGCATAGATATATATATCCACACATATTAGTATAAAATAAGCACACATACTCTGTTATATTAAAATGGAGTCTGGAACGTTCAGCAGGCCAAAATGGCTTCACACAGTACAAAATAAGGGGGAAACAGGCAGGCCCATATTAGGAAGCGGTTTAAGGAAGAGGATGTGACTCCTTTGTAGCTTGCAGGCTAGACCGTTCCATAAACAAGATAAGCTTAGCAGAACAAATTAATGATAACCGAAGGACATGTACTGTAAACATTCATATGAATGTCCAGAACCAAAGTGAGAGACAAACCGTCTCCATTGTATAAAATTAATTAACTTTATCTAAAGGTATTCCTGCATCATGACTTTTGATTATCTATTGGCTAACCTTATCTTAAGACACCGAGGCTCTGCTGACCCTTTAGTCATCTTCTTGTTGACCTTAAACATTCCTTACTCATCTCTTTTTAATGTTATTAATTGTGTCTCTCAATACTATACCATGTGATAAAAGGTTTTGATCTTTGTGTATAAAAAGAGGTGTTTTTGTCCATGTATTCGGAGAAGTCACGATAGCCTTTGCCTACGTGAAGCTCCCCTTGCTAGCAAGTAATTAAATAAAGTCTGCCTTTGACGATCACTTTGTTTCACAGAGTCTTATTGAACAGTCGAAACTTCGACAGGATCCACACATCAAGGTCCCCCGGCACACTGACAGCTGTTCTCTCCTTGTCGAGAATGCTGGCAACAGTGAGTCGCCATGTGCTGGCCATCCCTTCACCATCAAATCATATACCCGAGACAGTGTCGGGTCATTTCAGGTTTCCTTTTCGATACAAGCGTTAGTTACCGGTAGGTATTCAACTATAGTCGAATGGAATATTTCGACAGGATCTACTGCTGGTGCTTTCTTCGCAGTAGGCAGTGGCAGGCGTGATAGCCCATCAGCATTTCCATGCTGTTTCGTGCCCTTATATTCAATCTCATAGTGGTGCGCCCCTAGAAAAAGTGACCATCTTTGTAGTCGTTGCGCAGTCATCACCGGAACGCCCTTCTTCGGATTAAAAATGGAGACAAGAGGCTGGTGATCAGTCAGCAAGGTGAATTTCTGCCCGTGCAGATAGTGATTGAACTTTTTCACTCCCCACACTAGGCTGAGGGTCTCCCTGTCAATCTGGGCGTAGTTACGCTCGGCTGAGGTTAGTGATCGTGACGCAAAGGCTATTGGCCTCTCTGAGCCGTCCGAGAATTTGTGCGACAGCACCGCTCCAATGCCATAGGGTGACGCATCACATGCCGACTGAATTGGTAATGCTGGGTTGTAATGGGCCAATGCCTCTTTCGATGTGATTAGTGTTTTGCTCTTCTGGAAAGCTCATCTACATTCGTCACTCCACTTCCATGGCACCCCAGTTTGCAGTAGGGTGTTCAGTGGGTGTAGTATTGTAGAGAAATTTGGCAAGAACTTATGGTAGTAGTTTACCAGCCCGAGGAACGGCCTCAGTTGTGACACATTTTCCGGTGCTGGAACCTTGACTACTGTCTCAATCTTCTCTGGGGACTTATGTAACCCCTCTTTATCGATAACGTGGCCACTATACGAGATCTGTTTTCTAAAAAACTCGCATTAGGGTCGGTTAGCTCGGAGCCCATATTCCTGCAATCTAGTGAGCACCTGCTCCAGGTTGGCAAGGTGATCACTGTCATTTTCGCCTGTGACCAGGATGTTGTCCAAATAACACTGGGTCCCTGGGATCCCTTGCAGGACTTGTTCCATTGCCCTCTGCCAAATAGCCGGAGCTGATGCTACCCCGAATACCAGCCAGTTGTATTGGTAGAGACCTTTATGGGTGTTGATTGTGAGGTATTTTTTTGATGCTTCTTCTACCTCCATTTGCAGATACGCCTGGGCCAGATCAATCTTAGTGAAGCGTTTCCCTCCAGATAGCGAGGCAAAAATATCTTCAATCCACGGAAGTGGATATTGTACAGTGTGAAGGACCGGGTTTACTGTTACCTTAAAGTCCCCACAGATGCGAACCTTCCTTGGTTCCACAGGCGTGCTGCTCAACGACTTTTTCATCACAGGGATGATGGGTGTAGCCCACTCGCTCCAGTCTACCTTGGACAGTACACCTGAACGTTCCAGACTCTCCAGCTCTGCTTTGACGGCTGGGCAGATCGCATAAGGTACCGGTCTGGCCTTAAAAAATTTTGGGCTTGCGTTTTCTTCAATTTTAATCATCGCTGTCGTGCCTTTTAGTGTTCCGAGTCCTTGCTGGAACACTTCTTTCGCGTCAGTTAGGATCTTTGACAGTCGCCCAGGTGTGACGTCGTCATCCTTTTTGTCAGCCACAGTCAGTGCCTGTATGGAATGCCAATCCAGTTGTATTTTCCGGATCCATTGACGTCCCAGTAATGGTGGCCCTCCATCTTGCAATACATACAGGTCTAGTTTTGGTGTTTCCTTACCATTATATATAACGGTCACCCTTATTTTTCCTTTGGGGTAGACTTTTTGCCCCGTGTACGTCTTCAAAATAATTTTTGTGTCTCTCAAGGGTATGTGTGAGAATAGCCGCTCGTAGTCCCGTCGGTTTATGACTGTTACGGCTGATCCTGTGTCCAATTCCATTTTTACCTGGACTCCTGCTAACTTGAGAGTGACCCAAATGGTTCGGTGATCCTCCGTTGTGATCACATTATGTAGTTTCAGACAACTCAGTTCCCTGCTTTCAGAGTCGTTATCACTCTTTTGTTCGTCTGAACTATTCTCCGTCATCTTATGTACCTTCTTGTACTTTCCTTTGGTAGGTTTCTTATTGCTGGTTTTCTTTCCCGACCTGCAGACTCGTGCTATGTGTCCTACTTTTCCACACTGTCTGCACACTTTAACCAGCAATCATTCTGGTTGTGTGTTGTTCTGCCGCAGCGATAGCACTTCCCTGTTCCATATGACATTTTGTTTGTGCCATATTCTTGCGGTCTCTGTTGTATCTCTGCAGCGCCCCGTGCTGCTGCTTCATATGATACCGCAATGCTGAAAGCCTTTTCCAGCATAAGGTCCTTTTCAGATAAAAGCCGTTTCTGGGTTCCTTCACTTTGAAGCCCACACACAAACTTGTCCCTTAAGTTATCTGCCAGTGCCGCTCCAAACTGGCAGTGTTTCGATAGTTTGCGCAGTTCTGTTAAATAATCAGCATTGCTTTCATCCTTATGCTGGTTCCGTTTGTGAAACTTGATCTTTCTGCTATCAGCAGCGGTGTGGGGTTTAAATGTTCCTTTAGTATCGTTACTATGTCTTCAAAACTCTTTTCCATTGGCTTCGTTGGGGTTACTAGATTTTGTAATAAACCATACGTCTTTGCACCCATTAAATTTAACAATACCGACGCTTTCTTGTCATCTGACACCTCATTTGCCTTGCAGTACACCTCTATTCGTTTGACATATGTAGACCAATCTTCGACTTCATTGTCAAATGCGGTGATACTGCCACTCTTCGGCATTTTGGGTGTGGTTTAAAATGGCGTCTCCCAATGGCTTAAAATGGCGTCTCCCGCGCTTTCCTTCCTCCCCCGCTGCTGCCAACGCTGCTCCCGGCGGTTCTCGTGGCAATGGCGGCGCCTCGCGGGTTTCTGCACATCTCTCTCTCCCTCTCTCCGACGCTGCTTGGCCCCTGAACACCGGCTGCGCCCTGTGCGCTCTGCCCTCTCTCTCTCTCCCCCGTCGACGCTGCTCGGTCCTTTGCTGTGCCGCTCGGTCAGGCTCTAGCTCGCCGCTGTCCGGGAAGGGTCTGCGCACTACCTTTTGCCAGCCCGTTTCGCTGGACAACCTCGACTGGAAAGCCAAGCCTGGCTCTCGACAGCCTCCCCCGCAATTCTCGAGTCTTTGCTGGATGACTGGGCGGTTGCCCGTGGTCGACGCCCGAGCCTCTGGCCTTGACCTCCAATCTGTGGTGTATGTAACCTGTTCCACCTTAAGAGAACTTAAGCCTGTTCCACCTTAAGAGATGTACTACTTTCTCTGGCTGCTGTATACGTAATACCGGTGGTGACCACCGGTATATAAGTACTGTGCAGTGATATTGCTGTTAGTATAGCCCTGACCTCCAACTAGTAAAGACCTGTTGAAACGTTATTCTTGTAGTCTGTGTCAGTAATTAATCTTAAATACAACTAGAACACACAGACTTAACAGTGGCGACGAGTCCGATTCTTACCCTGCGGCAGTTTATATCCACGGCGGCTTCGTCCACAGAACGGGCGTCGAAGAGAGGCATCCACCCTCATCACCCTGTGTGGTAAACCACTGTTATTGTTATTCACTGTTGTTGTTGTTGCACACTGTTGTACCTATGCATGCCTCAACATGTCCTGGCTGGCTCCACCCACAGGCCCAGGTATAAAGGTGATTGACCTGCAGCCCCCTGCCTTCTTGGAACCCAGTCAACCACGAGAGGCATGCTCTGTTCTTTGCTAATAAAAGCCTTTAGTTACTCTCCTAACTCTCCGTCTTTTATGAGTAATTGATAGCGCATCAATTTTATTAGCAAAAACAAAATGTCGACAAACGCTGAACAGCAGACTGCTGCACCAAACGCTGAACAGCAGGCTGCTGCACCAAACGCTGAGCAGCAGGAGCTGCTGCGAGCCCTCAGACCAACATGCCTGGACCTAGACCCCCAAGAAGCGGGTTCGGCTACCAAATTCGCGCATTGGCTGCGTTGCTTCGAGGCCTACCTGCAAGCCTCAACTGTGACCCTGGACGAAAACAAGTTGGAAATCCTGGCCTCAAAGGTGAGCCACCAAGTTTATACAATAATCCAGGACGCGACGACCTACGCGGCAGCTATCGATCTGCTAAAAGGGCAATACGCACGCCTGGTAAATACGGTCTATGCCAGGCACCTCTTAAGATCCCGCAGACAGCAGCCCGGGGAATCGGTGGAGGCCTTCCTACGGGCACTACGGATACTCGGCCGAGACTGCGATTGCAAAGAAGTATCAGCCGCAGCACACACGGAGGGACTGATCCGAGATGCTTTCGTTGCGGGTCTAAGGTCCGACTACTCCCGGCAGAGACTGTTGGAAAAGGGAGAAATGGACCTGAGAAAGGCAGTGTCCCTCGCGCTCTCGCTCGACGCGGCCCACAGGAATATGGACGCCTTCTCCCCTAACCTCTCCGCAACGTGGACGCCACAACCTTGGGTCATGGGACCGCCACCTTCAACTGCTGCTGCGATGTCCAAGGCACAGAAATGTTATTTTTGTGGCCAGGCAAAACACCCCAGAGCACGCTGCCCGGCGAGAAACGCTACCTGCTCCGGCTGCGGGAAGAAAGGACACTATGTCAGCGCCTGCAAAGGTAAAACCGCTAACGCCAGCAGCGCCGCGTGCGAACCGTGGGGGCAGCCATCTTGTCCGCCATCTTGGGCTCCCCCAGCCGCGTGGGGATCGGGACCATGGGCGCCGCCATTTTGTCCGCCATCTCGGACGTCTCCAACTTCAACCACGGGGGACCCGGACTCAACCACCGCCTCATCTGACGACCACATCGACTCGCTCAACCATACGCTGGCCTCCGTGACGCTGGACCAATCTCTCCCTCATCAACTGTCCAGGTCCATGATGGACATTACGGTAAACGGCCGCGCCACTACCTGCCTTTTTGACAGCGGGAGCATGGAAAACTTTATCCACCCCGACACGGTGCGCAGTTACTCTCTCCCGGTCCTGCCGACGCGACATCGGATCTCTTTGGCTTCCAAAGCCCAGTCAGCGGACGTCGGTGGCTACTGTGTAGTGACCCTTTCAGTAAGGGGCACAGAATACAAAAATTTTAAACTCCTGGTCCTGCCCCATCTTTGCGCTGCCGTTCTACTGGGGTTGGATTTTCAGTGCCACCTTAAGAGTGTCACATTAGCATACGACGGACCCCTCTCCCCACTCACAGTCTGCAGCCAGCAGCTTTTAAATCGCCCGCCGCGCACCATTTGCAGCCTCTCCACCCTTAAAGTCCCCCCCCGCTCCTTGTTCGCTAACCTCACCCGCGACTGTAAGCCCATCGCTACCAAAAGCAGGCGTTACAATGCCGGGGATAGGAGCTTAATTAAATCCGAGGTAGCAAGACTCCTGAAGGAAGGGATTATTGAAAGTAGCACCAGCCCATGGCGAGCACAAGTGGTGGTAGTGAAGACTGGCGAAAAACAGCGCCTAGTTATTGACTACAGCCAGACGATCAATCGCTACACCCAGCTAGATGCATACCCACTCCCCCGCATATCTGACATGGTCAATCAGATAGCACAATACCGGGTGTTCTCAACGATTGATCTGAAGTCGGCATACCACCAGCTCCCCATCAGGGCTGAGGACCGCCAGTACACAGCTTTTGAAGCTAACGGTCGTCTCTACCACTTCCTCAGAGTTCCCTTCGGCGTCACCAACGGGGTTTCAGTCTTCCAACGGGAGATGGACCGGATGGTTGACCAGAACGCGCTCCAGGCCACTTTCCCCTATCTAGACAACGTCACCATCTGCGGCCACGACCAGCAGGACCATGATGTTAATCTAGAGAAATTCCTCCGTACGGCCCAGCGGCTGAACCTAACATACAACAAGGACAAATGTATGTTTTGTACCAAGCACCTTGCTGTGTAGTGGAGAACGGAGTCATCAGCCCCGACCCCGACAGGATGCGCCCCCTTATGGAGCTCCCCCTCCCCCACTGCCAAAAAGCACTGAAGAGATGCCTAGGGTTTTTCTCGTACTATGCTCAGTGGGTGCCCAACTATGCGGACAAAGCCAGACCCCTCATCAAGTCCACCTCCTTCCCCCTGACAGCAGAGGCCTGTGCAGCCTTCACTCTCATAAAAGGAGATATTGCGAAGGCCACAATGCACGCAGTGGATGAGTCCATCCCTTTCCAAGTGGAGAGCGACGCATCCGACTTTGCCCTAGCTGCAACCCTTAACCAGGCGGGGAGACCCGTGGCCTTTTTCTCAAGGACCCTCCAGGGCCCCGAGATTCGACACTCCTCTGTCGAAAAGGAGGCCCAGGCCATTGTGGAAGCTGTGCGACATTGGAGGCATTACCTGGCCGGAAAACGATTTACCCTGCTCACTGACCAGCATTCAGTAGCTTTTATGTTTAATAATAAGCAGAGGGGCAAAATCAAGAACGACAAGATCTTGAGGTGGAGAATCGAACTCTCCACCTACAATTACGATATCTTGTACCGGCCCGGGAAACTCAATGAGCCCCCAGATGCCCTATCACGTGGTACATGCGCCA
The DNA here is from genome assembly GCF_052327205.1 of Somniosus microcephalus. Classification (NCBI taxonomy): domain Eukaryota; kingdom Metazoa; phylum Chordata; class Chondrichthyes; order Squaliformes; family Somniosidae; genus Somniosus; species Somniosus microcephalus. The sequence continues at coordinate 271,198,230 of NC_140993.1, forward strand.
ACGCGCAGGTCGATAGACTGAAGACCCTCCACAATGACCTCTGCCACCCGGGGGTCACCAGGTTTTTTCACTTCATCAAATCCCGTAACCTGCCCTACTCCATCGAGGAGGTCAGGACCATGACCAGGAACTGCCAAATCTGTGCCGAGTGCAAACCGCATTTTTATAGGCCAGACAGAGCAAGCCTGATCAAAGCCACGCGCCCCTTTGAATGGCTGAGCGTCGATTTTAAAGGGCCCCTCCCCTCCTCCGACCGCAATGTGTACTTCCTCAACACAATTGATGAGTACTCCCGTTTCCCGTTTGCCATCCCTTGCTCAGACATGACCAGTACCACGGTCATTAAATGTCTGAATGACCTCTTCGCCTTGTTCGGTTTCCCTAGCTATATTCATAGCGACAGGGGCTCATCCTTTATGAGCGACGAACTCCGGCAGTACCTGCTCTCGAGAGGTATCGCTACAAGCAGGACCACCAGCTACAACCCCCGGGGGAATGGCCAGGCGGAAAGGGAGAATGCGACGGTCTGGAAGGCAGTCCTTTTAAACTTGAAATCTAAGGGCCTTCCGACCTCTCGCTGGCAGGAAGTCCTCCCTGCGGCGCTCCATTCCATTCGGTCACTGCTCTGTGCAGCCACCAATGCTACCCCTCACGAGAGAATGTTCTCCTTCCCCAGGAAGTCCACATCGGGGATCTCGTTACCGACATGGCTGACTTCTCCAGGACCCGTCCTACTGCGGAAGCACGTGAGGTCCCATAAGACGGACCCCCTGGTTGAGAGGGTGAGCCTCCTCCATGCCAACCCTCAGTATGCTTACGTGGTGTACCCGGACGGGCGGGAGGACACAGTCTCCATACGAGACCTCGCACCTTCGGGTGCTCCCGAAACACCTCCCTCGCCACCCACCACTACCCATGCCTACCCCCAGTACGCTTACGTAGCGTACCCGGACGGGCAGGAGGACACAGCCCCCACACGGGATCTCGCACCTTTGGGTGCCCCTGAAACACTACCATTGCCATCCACCACTACCCACAACCCAACCCCGCTAGACGGCATGCCGCAGCCCCAGGACCCGTCATTGACCACCCAACCACTCAATGAGACGCCAGATTCAATGTTGGATGCTGCACCATCACCGCCGCCACCACGACGATCAGGACGGCATACAAGGCCACCTGATAGACTTACTTACACGAACCTTTAGTACACTTCACCCCGCCGGACTCAATTTTAAACAAGGGGTGAATGTGGTAAACCACTGTTATTGTTATTCACTGTTGTTGTTGTTGTTGCACACTGTTGTACCTATGCATGCCTCAACATGTCCCGGCTGGCTCCACCCACAGGCCCAGGTATAAAGGTGATTGACCTGCAGCCCCCTGCCTTCTTGGAACCCAGTCAACCACGAGAGGCATGCTCTGTTCTTTGCTAATAAAAGCCTTTAGTTACTCTCCTAACTCTCTGTCTTTTATGAGTAATTGATAGCGCATCACCCTGCTGGAAGACACATCGCGCGGCAGGCATCGAGAACCCGGAGTGCAGAAGATATCCTGAACTCGAAGCCTCCATCAGCGGCAGTCAGCTATCTTCCTTCCACCTCGGTGGTGGGTAAGCCGGTCAGCGACGCGAGCAGAAAGTCGGCCGCGTTGGCTGTACAGACGGGGAGGGAAGACGGAGGAATAAGGGCGGTGAGATCGATCGCGACCGGAGATAAGGGCCGGGCCGCATTCGGGCCAAAAGGCGCAGCGCGGGGACATCGATCGCGGCTGGTGATAAGGGCCGGGCCGCATTTAGGCCAAAAAGGCGCAACGTCTGGGGCGACTGAAGGTGCGAGAGCCGCGGTGAAGGCGAACGCAGCCAGTGCTAATAACCGGGCTGCAAGAAGGGCTGCGAGGCGCGACATTGGGGAAGCGCGAATGCCCGAGGGAGCCGCGGTGAAGCGGAGACAGCGTCGGGGGAGTTACTAACCGCTGGGAAAAGGGAGCAGCAACGGCACGCCAAACGCCATTGCAGCCAGCGGGTGAAGAAGGCGAGCGCGGGAAAGACCGCCAAGCGCGGGAAACTGCCATTTTGTAGGCGGAGGACGAAGACAAGAGCGGGAAGCCGCCATCTTGGAAAAAGGGAAATCACTAAAAAGAAAAAAAATTGCAACGATGCCTAAACATGGGAACATTAATACCTTTGATAGCGACATCGAAGATTGGGCCACGTATGTAGAACGCATACAAAATTATTGTAAAGCAAATAAAATCCCAGATGATGAGAAAGCACTAACTTTATTAAACTTAATGGGTGCGAAGACATACGGGCAATTGAAACACTTTTTATCACCAGATGAACCGGCAGAGAAGACGTTCGAGGAGATTGTTACTGTCCTGAGAAATCATCTAAACCCCACACCGCTGATGCTAGCGGAACGATTTAAATTTTACAGCAGAAAGCAGCTGAAAGATGAAAGCAATGCTGAATATTTAATGGAATTGCGTAAGCTAGCAAAGTACTGTCAGTTTGGAACGGGACTAACAGATGCGCGAAGAGATAAATTTGTGTGTGGATTATTAAAAGAAGATACACAAAAGCGACTGCTCGAGGAGAATGAGCTGACGCTTGAGAAAGCGGTCACTATGGCAGCATCACACGAAGCCGCAGTGAGAGGCACGGCAGTAATGCAGCTACGGTCACCGGAACTCAGTACAAATCAATTGGTTTTGAGTACTGTAAAATGTTATCATTGTGGAAAGACAACGCACGATCAGAACCAGTGTTGGTTTAAAAACCAAGAATGCAGAACGTGTGGCAGGCTTGGCCACATAGCTAAAGTATGCCGGTCAGGAAAGAAGACCAGCAACAAAAAGTCACCGCAAGGTAAATACATAAAGGTACACAAGGTGACAAAGAACAGTTCGAACGAACAGAAGTCAGATTCAGACGCCAGCAGTAATGAACTGGGTAGCTTAAGAGTACACAACGTTGGTAAGGATGCAGATCTCCAGACAATTTGGGTCACTCTTCAGATAGCAGGAGTCCAAGTAAAGATGGAATTGGACACTGGATCGGCATTGACGGTCATGAATAAGAACGATTACAAAAGGTTATTCCAACATATTCCCCTGCGGGATACAGAGATTATATTGAAAACATACACGGGACAAAGAGTGTACCCCATCGGAAAGATAGAGGTAAAAGTGGTCCACAAGGGCAAAGAAAGCCAAGTAATGGACTTATATGTGCTACCTGAAGGAGGTCCACCACTACTGGGACAGGAGTGGATTAGGAAAATGAATATGGACTGGCACTCCTTAAAGGCACTAACGGTAGATTCCGGGGAAACAGATGTCAAACCTAAACAATTGTCCAGAATATTGGATGATGCTAAAGAGGTGTTCCAGCAGGGACTGGGAACACTGAGAGGAATTACGGCAAACATCAAGATTGATGAACATGCACACCCAAAATTTTTCAAAGCCAGACCGGTACCCTATGCAATACGACCTGCTGTAGAAGCGGAACTGGAAGCGCTAGAACGTTCAGGTGTACTGTCTAAGGTAGATTGGAGTGAGTGGGCTACGCCCATCGTTCCCGTTATGAAACGTCCTTCGAGCAACAAGCCAGGAGAACCAGGGAAGGTTCGCATCTGTGGAGACTTCAAGATCACCGTTAATCCGGTGCTTCACACGGTGCAGTATCCGCTTCCGCGGATTGAGGATATTTTTGCTTCGTTGTCTGGCGGGAAACACTTCACCAAGATAGACCTGGCGCAGGCGTACTTGCAGATGGAGGTTGAAGAAGAGTCACGCCAGTACCTCACGATCAACACTCATAGAGGTTTGTACCGGTATATTAGGCTGGTTTTTGGAGTGGCATCGGCTCCAGCAATTTGGCAGAGGGCCATGGAGCAGGTATTACAGGGAATTCCAGGCACACAATGTTACCTGGACGATATTCTGATTACAGGAGATGGTGATGAAGAACACCTCGCAAACTTGGAACTGGTGCTCAACAGACTGAAAGAGTATGGACTTTGAGTTAATCGGCAGAAATGTGAGTTCTTTCAGAAGCGGATCTCGTACTGTGGTCATGTCATTGACCGGGAGGGGCTTCATAAGTCTCCTGACAAGATAGAGGCTGTTGTAAAGGCTCCCGCTCCGGATAATGGCCTAGAAATTCAGTGCCCTTAGCGCCGATTTTGCGGCGCTAGAGGGCCTAGCGCTGCAATTGGCACCGGCGCCGAAATTGCCTGGGGCCCTTCCGCCGCGGTAGACCGGTAGCGCTGCGCCGGCACCGATGACGTCATCGGTGTGCGCAGCGTCGCGGTTGCCATGCCGACGGGCCCCAGCGCCGAAATTCAGTTGCGGCCGCCTCGCCCGTGGCAGCCGCAACTAAAACTCTGGCAACAGAGTCTTACATGACTTTGCGCCGGCGCATTAAAGGCACCGCGGCGGCCGGCCGCTTTCCCGCCGGCCGCCTGGCCGCAGCTCCCTCCCCGGACTTCCCCCCCCCCCGGAAGAGAAGCAAGCCCGGCACTTGTCCGAGGTGCCGGGCTCATTTTTAAAAAGATTTTCGCGGGCCGCGGCCGGGTGCAGGCAGCTCCTCCTTAAGGGAAGGAGGAGGCCTGCACTTCCCGAACCTGCCGCACCGCAGCGGGCGCCGCAGCGCTGGAATAGCGCCGATATTCAGCGCGTAGCGCCAGTTTTCAGGCGCAAACAGCTCTCAGCAGCGCCGGCAGCCGTTTGGGCGCAGAACTAATGAATTTTGGGCCCGACCAGCGCGACTTAGCTCCAGCACTAACTTCCGGCGCTAAAGCCCTGGCTGCGCCAAAACTCAATTTCTAGGCCAATGTCTCTCAGTTGAGGTCGTTTCTAGGATTGATTAACTATTACCATAAGTTTCTACCGAATCTATCCACGGTACTGCACCCGCTGAACACTCTTTTACAGAAGGGGGTACCATGGGAATGGAGCGAAAACTGTAAGAAGGCATTTTGCAAAAGCAAAGAATTGATCACCTCAGAGGAAGTGTTGGCTCACTTCAACCCGACACTGCCTATTCGGTTGGTTTGTGATGCTTCTCCATATGGTATTGGGGCAGTACTCTCACACAAGTTGCCAAATGGCACGGAAAGGCCAGTCGCGTTTGCATCCAGATCATTGACCTCCGCTGAGCGCAACTATGCGCAGATCGATAGGGAGGCTCTCAGCCTTGTATGGGGAGTGAAGAAGTTTAATCATTACCTGCAGGGCCAAAAATTCACACTTCTGACAGACCATCAGCCGTTGGTATCCATTTTTAACCCTAAGAAGGGTGTTTCGGTGATGACAGCACAGAGACTCCAGAGATGGTCCCTTTTCCTAGGGGCACATCAATATCAAATAGAATTCAAAGGTACAAAGCAGCATGGCAATGCTGATGGGCTGTCGCGCCTGCCACTACCTGAAGAAGAAGAGACGATGAAAGTTGACCCTGTTGAGTTATTTCATTTGACCATCATCGAGTGTTTACCAGTCACCAATGCAAGTATTGAAAGAGAAACCAGGAACGACCCGACACTGTCCCGAGTCTACGAGGTGACAGTGAAGGGATGGCCAACACATGGTGATCCTCTGTTACCGGCATTCTCGGCAAGGCGAGACCAGCTGTCCATCTGCCATGGTACTTTGATGTACGGGACAAGAGTGATTATTCCTCCCAAGTTAAGGGAAAGAGTTCTAAAGGAACTGCATGAAGGTCATCTGGGGGGAGTTAAGATGAAAAGTCTTGCTAGGGCGTATGTATGGTGGCCGGGCATTGACCAACAGATAGAGGAGTTGACGAAAAGCTGCGCTGGGTGCCAAAAAGTGCAAAATGCACCTCCGATCGCACCGCTACACCCATGGGAATGGCCTTCAGCCCCATGGCAACGTGTACATATTGACTTTGCTGGTCCATTCATGGACTCCATGTTCCTAATTGCGGTGGACGCACATTCCAAATGGCCAGAAGTGATCAAGATGAATACCACTACTTCAGAAAAGACAATTGCGGTGTTAAGAACAATATTCGCAAGGAACGGATTGCCAGAACAGATATGTTCGGACAACGGACCACAGTTCATGTCGGAAGAATTCCAAAAATTCTTAAAGAAGAATGGGGTGAAACATTATACCTCTGCCCCATATCATCCGGCGACAAACGGGTTGGCCGAGAGATTTGTCCAAACATTCAAAAAGGCAATAAAGGCCATGAACGATGATCAGATTCCGCTACAACACAAGGTGGACAATTTCCTAATGGCATATCGAAACGCCGCTCATGCAGTGACTAACCAAAGTCCTGCCATGATGTTTTATAACAGGAGGTTGCGGTCCAGGTTGGACTTGTTAAAACCAAATGTGCGGAGGGAAGTGGAAAACAAACAGTTCCGGCATATTAATAACAAGACCACTCGAAGTTTCGACGTAGGACAACCAGTGTTGGCAAGGGACTATGGAAACGAAAAATGGCAGTCCGGAACAATTCAGGCCAGACAAGGACCTCTGATGTACACAGTAGATATTGGTAACAATGTGATAAGGCGTCATGCGGATCAACTGGTAGAATCGAGAGCAAGGGTCGAATCCATGGTTGCGACAGAGACAACTGTGGAAGACGTTAATGAACCTGAAGCATCTACCTCGGCAGGGAATGTACCTGATGATGACGTCCAATACATAGGAAACCAACTAGAGGAGTCACCTCAGCAACAAGAATCAGAGACCACTGAAAGGCGTTATCCAACCCGAATCAGAAGGCCTCCTGAGAGACTGAACCTTTGAACTGTTTATACCTGAAGTTATATATGTATATATGTTATTATGTTATGTTAAATGGGGATATGATTGTTAAGCTAAAAAGGGAGGATTTTGGTCACAGAATCACACAGAAACCCCACAGTGCAGCCCAATCCCCGTAACCCCTACACCAACACATATCCCACCCTATCCCTGTAACCCCATGTATTTAATCCCCCTAACACTAAGGGTCAATTTATCATAGCCAATCAACCTAACCCGCACATCTTTGGACTGTGGGAGGAAACCGGAGCACCCGGAGAAAACCCACGCAAACACGGGGAGAATGTGCAAACTCCACACAGACAGTCGCCCGAGGCTGGATTCGAACCCGGGTCCCTGGCGCTGTGAGGCAACAGTGCTAACCACTATGCCACCGTATGTAACCTGTTCCACCTTAAGAGAACTTAAGCCTGTTCCACCTTAAGAGATGTACTACTTTCTCTGGCTGCTGTATACGTAATACCGGTGGTGACCACCGGTATATAAGTACTGTGTAGTGATATTGCTGTTAGTATAGCCCTGACCTCCAACTAGTAAAGACCTGTTGAAACGTTATTCTTGTAGTCTGTGTCAGTAATTAATCTTAAATACAACTAGAACACACAGACTTAACACAATCCACTGACCTCCAGGAACGAATCCCCAGGAGGTGATGCAGAGTTGCAGGTAGGTTAGAACCTGCCTCGTCGCCAATGTTGCGTCCGTGTATAATAAGACACAGACTGCGGAGAACGGTACAACAGGTGTTTACTCAACGTGGCTCACACTGCAACTGAACTGTACAGATTACTACTCAGTGCTATATACAGGTGTGGTCACTGCCGGTACTGCAGTAAACATGAGCTGTAAAACATAGTTCCCCCCTTAAAGGTATATACATTACAGTTATAATCTCTGGGTTATTACCTGAGCCACGTGCAAATTGGCGTAGGGATAAGCTGATTAGGGAAGTTGACACGTGGCTAAAGGAGTGGTGTGGGAAAGAGGATTTCCAATTCATGGGGCACTGGCACCAGTATTGGGACAGGAAGGAACTGTACCGTTGAGACGGGCTCCACCTGAACTGGTCTGGGACCAGGGTCCTAGCAGAAAGGATAAATAGAGTGGTCACAAGGACTTTAAACTAGTAAATGGGGGTGGGGGTGGGCGGTGCTCAGGTGGAAATTGTAGTAAAAATGGTCATTCAAAAACAAACCAAACAGAAGAGAGTAGCGCAACAGTCAGAAATTGTGCTTTAGGCCCTACGGACTAGAAATTGGGTACCTTAGTGCCTCCCGTTAGTGCCCCCGGGGGGCGCTAACGGGGCACAAGTGACTTTTCGCCTGGGTGCGACGCTGCTAATGACTCCCACTAAATTCAGCGAGAGTTTAGCGGCGGCGGTAACCGGTAGCGCCCCGCACTGCCGCGCAGGCGATGACGACATCATCACCGTGCGCAGCGCCCCGTTTTTGCCCCGCCTGCAGAATTGGCGGGACCGGAGCGGCAGGAGGCTCGCGGGGCGCTAACTTAAGGGGAGGTGGTGGGCGGGGGAAAAAAATCAGCCAACTTACTTGTTGCGGCCCATTGTGTCTTTGAACGCGGGGTCCGTGCCGTGGTCTGGCAGCCCGGCGCTCCTCTTGTTTGAGGGGGAGAGCCCTTCCAAACGACAGCGCTATGTGGCCCAGTGTGTAGTGCTGTCGAACACACCACCCTGATATTCGGGGTTAGCGCTCTAAGAAGGAAGTGGAGCACTTGAATTAACACTCCACCTCCCTCTTGGGGCGCTAAAACTGAATTTTGCGGTCGCCGGCGCTAATTAGCACCGGGCGCTTAAGTTAGCGCCCAGGCGATGTTAGTGCCCCAAAATGGTCGATACCGAGTTTTTCCCCCACAATGTAAAGGGAAAACTAAAAGATGTAAAGTGATTAAATTAGGGGAGAGAAATAAGAAACAAATGAGTCAAACATTAAAACTGAAGGACAGGCTAGGGTGTGTGGCCCAAATAAGCCTTCTTTATACAAACACACGGAGTATAAGGAACAAATTGAATGAACTGTAGGCACGATTTCAAATTGGAGGGTATGACATGGTGGCCAATACTAAGACATGGCTGCAAGACAGTCAGGAGGGGGGTGGAGTATAAAAGTAGGGAAGTCTTGTTACAACTGTACAGGGTATTGGTGAGACCACACCTGGAGTACTGCGTACTTATTTGAGGAGGGATATACTTGCATTGGAGGCAGTTCAGAGAAGGTTCACTAGGTCGCTTCTATGGGATGAAGAGGTTGTCTTATGAGGAACGGTTGAGCAGGTTGGGCCTATACTCATTGTAGTTTAGAAGAATGAGAGGGGATCTTATTAAAACAGGGGGGCTTGACAGGGTAGATGCTGAGAGGATGTTTCCCCTCATGGGGGAACCTAGAACTAGGGGGCATAGTTTCTGGATAAGGGGTCACCCATTTAAGACAGAGATGAGGAGGAATTTCTTCTCTCAGAGGGTCGTGAATCTGTGGAATTCTCTACCCCAGAGAGCTGTGGAGGCTGGGTCATTGAATATATTCAAGGTGGAGATAGACAGATAGTTGAGCTACAGGGGAGTCGAGGGTTATGGGGAGCGGGCGGGAAAGTGGAGTTGAGGCCAAGATCAGATCAGCCATGATCTTATTGAATGGCGGAGCAGGCTCGAGGGGCCGAATGGCCGACTCCTGCTCCTACTTCTTATGTTCTTATGTAACTAAACACCAGGTTATAAGGTCTATAGGAAAGATAAGGAAAATTGTTAGAGGGGGAGGAGTAACCTTAGTGATTAAGGATGAAATCTCTTCAATGATAAGAGAGGATATAACAAGGGGTAAGCAGGCAGCGGAGACTTTATGGGTAGAATTAAGAAATAGGAAAGGATTTAACACTGTAGTGGGAATTGGGTATTGGACCCCTGGTAGCAGCTGTGAAGTGCTAGATTGTATAAAAGCGGAGATTAGACAAGTGTCTAATAAAGGCAGTGGTTTTAATGGGAGATTTTGGGCTCGATTTTCCAAGCCCCGAGGAGGCGGGTTTGGAGGCGGGAGTGGTGGGAAAATTGCAGAATCGGGGGGGGCAGGAACCCATCCCGCCCCCAACCCGCCTCCGTGCCAATGTCCCAGGAGGCGAGTGCCCGACCTGTGCTGGGAGCCGCCACCCCGAGGCGGGAAGGGGATTAGTGCCAATTAACTGCCTGTTAACAGGTAGTTAACAGGCAGCTTTTTGCCTAATCCCTATTTTTAGCCCTAAAGTGTGGGCTGTCTGACGGCTCCGAACCACGTCAAGTTAGCGAGGCGGACCGTCGGTCTGCAGGGGTTGGAGGGGTCGAGATGTCCATTGTGCAGGTGAGTGATGGGTGCATGTGTGCAGAGGTAAGTGTGTGAGGTAAGTGTAAAGTGTTTTAATAGGTTTTACTTACCTTTACTTTCTCCTGCAGGCTTCCTTCCTTCAGTTCTCGGGAGTCCCTCAGCTCACCGGCACAGAAAGCAGAATGGCCGCTGAACTGTCAAAATCTGCAGCCTCTGCTTTCTGGTCTGGAGAGATCTCTAACTGAGTCTGAGTAGAAGGACTCAAGTTAGAAGACAGATTGTCAGTGTTTGATAGCTTCACAGAGCTGGCAAACACTGATTTTTCATCTGTCAAAAGCCCTTGACAGATGAAATGTCACTCGCTGACGTCACCAGTAACCAGGTGTCCCTTAATTGGCCTGCTGAGTTCACTGGGCGGGCTTAACAAGGTCAATGAAGGGAAAATAGCGTGGGTTGGCCACAAGTCAATGGAGGCGGGACTACAACCCAAAAAGTGGGAGTCCCGCCTCCAAAAGCTCCCCATTGACAAAATCCAGCCCTTTAACTTTCATATAGATTGGGATAAGCAGACAACCACACGTCAGAAAGGTAGTGAATTTCTTAAGTGTGTCCGGGATAGTTTTCTACAATGTTGGCCCAGAAATTCGGCTCTCCGCGGGTGAGTACGCACGGGGTACTCACCCGTAGGCCGAATGGAATTGCCGGTTTCCTGCATGCACTGCGCATGCGCGGGAAACCGGCACTTCCAATCCTCTGAACGAAGAGGTTCAGAGGTCGAACGCGCGCACAGGGGAGGCTGCGCGTGTGCTTTGAACGTAGTTTTTTTTTTACAGGTTTTCCCAGGAGGGTAAGCCTGCAGGATTTACACATTTAAAAAGCAGGCGTAAGGCCTGCTTTTTGCAAGGTAAGTGGTCAATTAATTAAAATTAAAACATTTTTTCCACAGGTTTATTATTTTTAAATACTTTAAAGCAAGGTAAGTTTATTTTTAGTCCCGTTATAATAAACAATTATTTTTTTCAAAAATTTAAATTAATGTTTAAAATAGTTATTTCATGTAATTTATAGTTTATTTAAAAAGTGTGATTTAAAAAAAAAATTTATTTGAAGGTTTACTGCTATTTTGGGCCCGTAGTATTTATAAGTTTTGACAGGTCTACCTGTCAATCTTATGAATGGGCTTTTCCCTCCTCCGATTGGCTGCCCATGGCTCACGTGATCCCAGGGGACGCATTGCACTAACTACGCCCCTGGGACATGCAAGCACAGCGCGCCGGCAGCTGGGCCAGGCCCCGGAGCAGAATTCCACGGGGCCCTACAGCTCAACTGCCGGCGCGCAAGGTAAGTGCAGGTCGGGGACTTACACCCGCGGGAAGCCCCCGACCCGAATTTCTGGGCCGTTATGTCCTAGAACCAACAAGGGGGCAAGTCATATTAGATTTAGCAATGAGTAATGAGCCAAATTTAGTTAACAGCCTAACGGTGCGTGAACGTTTATCTAATAGCGGTCATAACATGACCGAGTTCAACGTAACATTTGAAAGGGAGAAACGCGAAACAGCTACTAAGATCCTAGATTTAGGTAAGGCTGACTTCAACAGGATGAGACAGAGACTGTTCACAGTAAACTGGGCAAAACTGTAAATGGGTAAAATGACAGAAGATCAGTGGGAGATGTTCAAAAATGAATTCAAGGTGATACAGAACCAGTTTATACCCCTGAGTCACAAGAGCTCCACTTGCCAAAGAAACCAGCCATGGATGACCAAATGGTGAGGGACAGCATAAAACTAAAAGATAAAGCATACAGAAATGCAAAAAATAGCACAGATCCTGGTGAATGGGAAAGATACAAAGAACAGCAAAAGGCGACAAAACAGATAGTAAGAGCTACATAAAGGGAGTATGAAAAGATATTTGCAAGGGATATCAAAATCAACACAAAGAATTTTTACAATTATATTAGGAAAAAGAGGATAGTCAGGAGAAATGTTGTCCCCTTAAAAACTGAAAGCAGTGATATTGTCAATGATAATAAGGAAATGGTGGCCATGTTGAATAATTACATTGCGTCAGTATTTACAGTAGAGGAAGAAGATAGCGTGCCAGAAATCCAAAGGAAACTAATAATAAATCAGGGACAGGGACTCAACAAATTTGATGTAAGTAAAATAACAGTAATGAAGAAAATAATGGCACTAAAGAGTGACAAATCCCCAGGACCAGATGGTTTCCATCCATGGGGTTTAAAGGAAGTGGGTGAGCACAATACAAATGCCCGAACTATAATCTTCCAAAGTTCTTTCGATTCACGAAAATGTTCCTTTAGAATGGAAAATTGTGCATGTCACTCTGCTATTTAAGAATGATGAGAGAGGGAAACCAGGGAATTATAGACCAGTTAGCCTAACATCTGTTGTCAGGAAATTGCTGAAGTCTATAATTAAGGATAGGGTGACTGAACACCTTGAAAATTTTCAGTTGATCAGAGAGAGCCAGCATATTTGTGAAAGGGAGGTCATGCCTGATGAACCTGATTGAATTTTTTTAGGAGCTGACTAAAGTAGTGGACGGGGGAATGTCTATGGATGTTATTTATATGGACTTCCAGAAGGCATTTGATAATGTCCCACATAAGAGATTGTTAAGGTAGAAGCCCACGGAATTGAGGGCTAATTATTGACCTGGTTAGGAAATTGGCTGAGCGGCAGGAGACAGAGAGTAGGGATAATGGGCAGGTACTCGAATTGGCAGGATGTGACTAGTGGTGTCCCACAGGGATCTGTGTTGGGGCCTCAACTTTTCACAGTATGTAGGCAAATGTGAGGTCATCCACTTTGAACCTAAAAAAGATAGAACAGGGTACTTTCTAAATGGTGCATATCTAAAAACAACGGGGGTCCAGGTATATAGATTATTAAAATGTCATGAACAGCTACAGAAAATAATCAAAAAGGCTAATGGAATGCTGGCCTTTATATCTAGAGGACTAGAATACAAGGGGGTAGAAGTTATGCTGGAGCTGTACAAAGCCCTGGTTAGACCACACCTGGAGCACTGTGAGCAGTTCTGGGCACCACACCTTAGGAAGGATATATTGGCCTTGGAGGGAGTGCAGTGTAGGTTTACCAGAATGATACTTGTCAGTGTCAAGGAGCATGGAGGAGTTCAGCTCCAACATTACACGAGGCTTTGCTCAGAGCTTGGAGCCCCTGATTTCCAAGATGGAAATGATGGACAGCTCCAAGAGATACCTTGTGGACCCATGGATGATGCTGCGGGTGATGGGCGATCTTACAGCTTCCATTGCAGCACAGGCGGAAGCGACCCAACATCTCACTGCTGCAGTGGAAGCTCAGACTGTTGCCATCATCGCTGGGTTTACGAGTCTCGAAAGGGGGCGCTGGGCGTCGCACTGTCAGATTGCTAGGATTGCTGAGGCACCGCCCCAGGGGAGTGGCAGTGGGTCTGTGCAGCAAGAACCTACTGTCCTCTCTCTTGACAGCATTCCTACTCCCACCGCTGCCACTCTGCCAGTGCCCTCACTGCTGCCTATCTGCCAACCAGCCCAGACTGCTGCCACCCATGCCGAGGTGGTGCAGTCTACAGCCGGGCCTCCTAGGTCCAGAGCTGTTTGAGGTCATCGTGCAAGGCCGTCTGTAGTCTCCCCCTGAAAGTTAGCAGTCTTACACCAGCCATGCTGCAGCCACTGGGGGAGCACTGCGTAGGAGCACTAGAGTAGAAAAGGCACACGAACGGCAGGCACTAAAGTAATGCACAAGGGTGAATAGTTGAGATTGTCTTTGTGATTAGATTTTGATAATTTATTAATTTTGTTTGGAATGTGTGTTTTTGGTGACTCTCATTTCAGCTTTGTGCCCAGGAGGACGCTGTGAGGTTCCGTGACAGAGGGATGGTCTAATGGGGAAGTGGTGAGCAACGGGGACCTGGGGTTTCATTCACTGGAATCGGAGTCTGATGAGGTGTTCGTGGACAGCCCGTCCGGAATGGGGATTTGCTGCCTGCCTCCTCCTCCCTCCCTATTCTTCCTTCTCCTCTTCCTCTCCCTCCTCCTCTTCTTCATCCTCCTCCTCTTCCTTCTCCTCTTCTTCTTTCTCCTCCTCCTCCTCAGGTGGTCCCAGAACCCCTGGTGTCAAGGGCTGCACCCTCTTGATGGCCAATTTGTGGAGCATGCAGCAGACCACCACAAAATGGGACACCTGAATACTGGAGGGCTGCTCCCGAGCAGTCAAGGCAGTGGAACCGTTGCTTGAGCACCCCGATAACCTGCTTGATGAGGTTCCTGGTGGCAGCATGGCTCTCATTAAAGGCTTAGTTCATTGGCGTTACACTGAAAGGGTGGACCAATATCAGGTGCAGTCTAATCACAACTCATCATTGCCCCAGGCTTTTCCCAGTATTTAAAGGGGAGGTTCATTGATCCTGCAGCACCTCATTCTCAGCATTGCTGGCTGTGCAGCTGCCTCAGCAAGGAGAAGCACAACAAGGAGAAGGAACCGGAGGACTGAAGCAGGTGTGCTCACGGTAGATCCACTTCAGTCGGGCAGTCAGGGTAATTGAATGCTTCAACAAATGTTACACACCACCATCTGTACCACAAGCTTCACACACTGCCCAAAGTCCACACCCCAGCACTCACCCACCAACAATCTCTACCCACATCTCACACAATGACAGCTATTCAACTATGGCAGGCACAAGGGTCATTAGTTATTAGAATGAATGTGATATGTGTGATATGTTTATGCATAAGTTTATTAAATGAAGTTTGCAATATTTTGTGCTCTCTCTCATTTCACCTTTGCACTCAGGAGAATGCTGTGATATGGCATGACACAGGGATGATATGATGGGCATGTGGTGAGCAAAAGGGTTCTGGAATTTAAGTCATCCTGGTTTGAGGCTGGAAGTCTGTTTGGAGGAAGTGACAGAGTTCTGTGAACACCACCTTGGTGATGCGGAGCCATCTAATGCACTGCTCCTCACTTAATTGAAGGTAGGAGAAGTGCTCTTGGAATACCCTCGGAGGGTAAGGCCTCCTGGTGAGAGCCCTGATGTCCCTCCTCATCCCTCTGTGCACATGTTCCTGTATTTCTCGCTGCCTCCGCCGTAGATCCTGGAGGGTGAGGTGGCGCCAGTACAGCCCCCATTATTGTTGCCAAGTTTAGCAGTTTGAATCTTTGAACAATAAATGTAGCCACTTTGCACTTGCCAGAAGACTGCTGATAAAAAAGACGCATGAAATTACTCATACAAACTGCTCCACTGGCTGAAACTGACAAGAAGCCACTGAAACTAACCTGCCCTGACAGCTGCGAATGATTAATGCTGATGCCTTTAAATAATGTTGCTGGGGCCAGCTTCCATCAGCTGTGT
This sequence comes from Somniosus microcephalus, assembly GCF_052327205.1. Taxonomy (NCBI): domain Eukaryota; kingdom Metazoa; phylum Chordata; class Chondrichthyes; order Squaliformes; family Somniosidae; genus Somniosus; species Somniosus microcephalus. The sequence continues at coordinate 271,213,748 of NC_140993.1, forward strand.
GCCTGCTCTCCCCGTCGCTGTCTGGTCGAGGTACAAAGGCAAGTGGCGAAAATCAGTTTTGCAGATCGGGCACCCAGTGAGCGTTGCACACTCACTGACGTCACGATCTGCCTGGGGTGTTGAAGTCCCCGGTGGTACCTCATACTGGCGGCGCAACGGGGGGTCCAGATTTGCTGTGCATCACTGGATTCACCTCACTGTGGTGCTACGGCCTCAGCACCCCATTAGCGCCAACTGCTGGTGCTAACGGGAGGTGCTAACCAACTGAATTTTTCCCCCATGGTCTGACACCTGGTGAATCTCACAGCACAAGTGAGCAGGGGCAGATAATGGCGGCAGGGACAGCCAAGGAGAAATGTGTCAGATGGCGCTGTCCTTTCCAAGCTCTGCTCAGCAGGACAGAGATGGAGAAATCTAGGAGCCAGACATGAAGAGGAGAAGGCTGGAGGTACAAGAACAAATGTGTGAGGTGTTCGCAGTCCTGACAGGCAATTTGTCCACTGTGGTAGGGAGGATGGAGGAGTCCACTTCCACCACATGTGGGGTGCTTCGCAGTGGTTCTCAACTCTACAATCTGCCCAGGGACACTGCAGCCGGGACTGGTAGATAGGGCTTGAAACAAATAAGTGGGCGGGAGGGTTCAGCTAAGGGTAAATTTATAAGTCTAAAGAGAAAAGTCAAGGCTGTAGAGCAGAGTAGCGATTTGGGTAAAATCAAGCTGAGAATGTCAGGAAGGGACTGTGGAGGTGGAATTCCATGTCACTGAAAAGCGGGCACGGGCACCGCGATGTGTGATATGCCCACGCCCATTCGAAGGGCCGAATGGCCTACTCCTGCTCCTATCTTCTATGTAAGAGTGCAAGCAGCACGTGAATTTTGCGCTGCCTGCTAATTATGATCATTGCAGTGCACAGCCTCGTAAGCGCTACTGACAGGCCATGCGCTCAGCATGGGGTCAAAGTTCACCGAGGTTCAAGTGAGGCTAACTCACCCCCATCACTCGCCTACCAACAATCTCTACCCAACACGAGGCGCACCTCACGTTCCTAGCTTCACCTCACCCCCTTGGAGGAGATGGTGCTGGCCATTCTGGGCAGGGGCAGGGCTGGATCTCCTAACCTCACAAGAGTGTCTGCCACAGTGAGTAGCATCCTTCAGCATCAGAACAGCAACAGGATGTCTGTCCAGATTAGACTGAGGGGGTGAATTCTAGAGTGGCACGGAGAGCAGTGTCCCAGAGCAGCGATGGGTGTGGTGGAGGGGTGTCTCAAAGCAGTGCTGATTTCTGTTTGCGAATGCAGCCTCTTGTAAAATGCTGACTGTCTGCACCAGGCAGGGAGAGTTGATCTGAATGGTGCACAGAAGTAACCCCGCCTAAACAGGAGTGTAGGAAATAGGTAGCATCAAAGTTAGGCAAGAGGGTTGGCTGGTATTGGTCACGGAAATGCCATACTGGTGCAGTAGGCACTTTTTTCTGAGGATGGGGTCAAGACACATCATTGTATCAATATAAAGAGAAGGGTCCCTTAGAGTCATCTAGTCATAGGGGGAAAAATACAGTATCGCCCCATTTGGGGCGCCATTATCGGCCGTGCGCAAAGTTTTGTGCCTGGCGCTAATTATTGCCTCCGATGGCAAACTTGGCTTTTATCCCCCCTGGAGGTGATTGGAGCGCTAAACCAGGCGCTTCACACCTGTCTTAAGATGCAATGGCCGCGGAGCGAGGCGCTACCTCAGAGCGCTGGCGAAGCAAGGAAGGGCAAATCAAAATGAACCTGCAAAGTGCTGCTCAGTACCCAAAACTCCTTCACACAGCGTTGAATCTCTCCAGAAGTCTCTCTCTCTCACTCTCTCTCAGGCTGCGTGGTGCAAAAATGTCGCCAACAAAAAAAGGCAGGAAGCGGTCGCCTTTAAATAGCGCTCCCCCAGTCCCTTCCTGACTGCAAAACGCTCCCCTCAACCTGTCGTTGCGAGCGGCAGGCGGTAAGGCAGGGGGCGCCACTCAATATCCGGTTCGGGGCGCTACCGGGGCATTGCGCACTTGACTGACATCACGATCTGCCGGCACAGGAGATCGTGGCAGTAGTGCTAAGCGCCGCCGCAAAATGTCTAGTTAATTTTGCGAGCGGCGCAAACATCGCAGCGCCCAGGCACTAGTTGCTTTGCGCCCCATTAGTGCCCGCTTAAGGCGCTAACAGGAGGCGCAAACAACTGAATTTTTCCCCCATGGAGTCATAACGGCACAGAAGGAGGCCATTCGGCCCATCGAGTCTGTGCTGGCTCTCTGTAGAGCAATCTAGTCAGTCCCATTCCCCCACTCTATCCCCGTAACCCTGCAAGTTTCTTTCCCTCAAGTGCCTATCGAGTCTCCCCTTGAAAACATTGAGTGTCTCCACTTCCACCACTTCTGTCGGGAGTGAGTTCCAGGTGCTCACCACTCGCCATGTAAAAAAGTTTTTCCTCACGTCCCCCCTGTATCTCTTGCCCAAAACCTTAAATCTGTGTCCCCTAGTCCTTGTACCATCAATTGTGGGAACAGCCTTTCCCTGTCTAGCCTATCCAAGCCCGTCATAATCTTGTACACCTCTATCAAATCACCCCTTAACCTCCTTTGCTCTAATGAAAACAAATCCAGCTTCTCCAACCTGTCCTTGTAGCTAGGAGCCCCCATCCCCGGAACCATTCTGGTAAATCTCCTCTGCACCCTCTCAAGGGCCTTCACATCCTTCCTAAAGTATGGTGACCAGAACTGGACGCAATACTCCAGTTGTGGCCTAACCAGCGCTTTATAAACGTTTGTGGCCTACCGATCACAGAAAGGACACAATCCGCTTTCCGGTCCGTAGACTATAAATCAGGCGTCATGCCTTTAAGAAGGATCACACCTTTAAGAAACTCGATCTGCAACATAGTTAAGCCCAGAGTGGGGGAGGAGCAGTCGAAGCTGTGCACTGATGAAAGGCAGTCGTGCTTTGTGTAGTCTCTGACTCCATTTTGTGTTCAGCATGCAGCCTCAACAATTAAACCTTTTCTGTTGAACCTCTCCGAGTTCAGTATTTTTTGCTAAGAGTACGTAGACTCCTACACGTTCACCATAACTTCACTACTTTTGTACTCAATACCTCTATTTATGAAGCCCAAGATCCCATATGCTTTGCTAACCACTCTCTCAATATGTCCTGCCACCTTCAGGGACCTATGCACATTAACTTCCAGGTCCCTCTGTCCCTGCACACTCTTTAAAACTGTGCCATTAAGTGTATATTGCCTCTCCCTGTTCCTTCTGCCAAAATGCATCACCTTACACTTCTCTGTATTAAATTCCATCCACCACTTGTCTGCCCATTCTGCTAGCCTTTCTATGTCCTGTTGCAGTTGATTGGTATCATTCTCACTGTTTGCCACACCCCCAAGTTTGGTGTCATCGGCAAATTTAGAAGTTCTACACTCTATTCCAATATCCAGGTCATTTATATATATCAAAAAAAGCACTGGCCCCAGCACTGATCCTTGGGAAACACCACTGTCTACCATCCTCCAGTCTGAAAAAACAGCCATTTGCCACAACTCGCTGTTTTCTGTCCTTAAGCCAATTCCTTATCCAAGCTGCCACTGACCCAACTATTCCATGAGCCTCAATTTTGTTAACCGGCCTTCTATGTGGTACTTTGTCAAACGCCTTCCGAAAATCCACGTAGACAACATCCATTGCATTTCCTCTTCATTCCATTCTATGCTAACCTTCACCAGGAAGTTCTTGGTGGTGACACTGGGTAAAAGATATGCTAAAGTATTCCATTCCACAGCTTTGGGTCTGTCACTGACACTAACACTGGCACAGATGCTAACATTGGCACTGACTGGCACTGACACTGGCACTAGCACTGAAACTTGTTGCCACTGGCATTGACATTAATTCTCGCACCTTCAATGACATGGACTGATACTGGCACTCACACTAACACTGGCATTGGCACTGACTATGTCACTGGTACCAACACTGATGCCAACAAAGGCACTAGCCCTGAGACTGACACTAACACTGTTTACTATTTATAAGACTTCATATAAGGCAATGGTAAACAAGACCTTAGAAATCAGGAATGAACAGCGCCAGTCTTGGCTTGTGCGACATGAGAGCAAGGGCAAAGACGAGGCAGACCGAAAGGGCCAGGGAAAGCAGGTGAGGTTCTGTTGCTGAGCAGCTAATGCAGTTCTAGGCCGTATCCTGTTGCTAAGGTAATGATGTGATAAAAGCTACTAATGAGCGAGCTTTGGAGTACACAAAAAAAATCACAAAGCGTCTTGGGCCTGCTCTTTATCTGTCTGCTCATCTCACAGGCCACCCGCGGTGACACGAATTCTATTTAAACGCACCAGGTTTTTCCCGCAGAATTGTAGTGAAAACCAAACAGTTTAAAATAAACAGGTTCACACCTCTGTTCAAATAGGGGACAGAGCAATGTCATCAATGTTCCCTTTAATTATTTGGGAGGTACGCGGCCCCTTTAAGGGGCTGTGCAGCCCCCTTCAAAATGCCGTGCGTGTGCGTTTTTTCCTATTTGAAAGCGTGTGAGCTGGCTGCGTGGGAGCCGCAGAGCGCTGCGCGGCATCGCACCTTATAGGGAACATTGAATGGCGTATAAATGTGCCGAGCATTGATGTGATATTACCAGTCATTTCTAAATTCTTATTGTTCAGAGCGATGCACCACAAAGTAGGTTGGAATGGCTGGTTGTCATCATAATGAGTGACATTTGGCAAAGCTGAATTTAGTTGCTATGCTGTGTATTTACTTAGATAAGTATACATTTAGAATTCATAAATGTAGATGGCAGAGTGATCGACCATTCCTCCCTGTTGCTCAGGTAATGTTGTGATAAAATCTTCTAATGAGCAGCTTTGAATGACATAATAATCGTGAAGTATCCTGGGCCTGTGTCCTGGCAGGGGTGTGACAGTGCAATGCAAGTATCAGCTCCAAGACAGATGACAGGACCAAAAAGAGAAAGCTGTTTTTTAAAATTATTATTAGTCTTTTTATTTTTATTATCAATAAAGACTTATAAACAAAACCATATTTAAAAAGAGAGGAGGTAGATTCTTAAGCATATCAAGGTTCTGTGTTCCACAATGCACATTAGCTGACAATAAGAAGAATGTCTTATTGTCGTGAGTCCTCAACAACTGACTCTATAGACTCTGGAACAGTTCCCATGGATTGGAGGGTAGCTAATGTAACCCCACTATTCAAAAAAGGTGGTAGAGAGAAAATGGGGAATTATAGATCGGTAAGCCTGACATCGGTAGTGGGGGAAATGCTAGAGTCCATTATAAAAGATGTAATAACAGGACTAGACAGACTAGATGCAGGAAGGATGTTCCTGATGGCCGGGGAGTCCAGAACCAGGGGTCACAGTCTAAGGATAAGGGGTAAGCCATTTAGGACTGAGATGAGGAGGAATTTCTTCACCCAGAGAGTGGTGAACCTGTGGAATTCTCTACCACAGAAGGCAGTAGAGGCTAATTCATTAAATATATTCAAGAAGGAGTTAGATATATTTCTTAAGGCTAAAGGGATCAAGGGATATGGGGAGAAAGCAGGGATGATCAGCCATGACTAGAAACACTATTCTCCCACCACGCCCGCCCTCTCATGATCATTAAATGGCGGAGCAGGCTCGAGGGGCTGAATGGCCTACTCCTGCTCCTATCTTCTATGTTTCTATGTTTCTATGATGTTTAGTGATTTCACATTATTCCTCTACAATTAATAGTTCAACATAGAAATGTTAACTGGGGAACAGGCTATTTTATATCTAGTAGTGTACAATGAAATAGTAATCTTATAGTAAGGGATCCTCCGGAGGAAGAGGGATCATAAAACAAAATAATTTCATATTGAGTTTAAGAGTGATGTGGTTAAGTCCGAAACTAGGGTGTTAAATTTAAACAAAGCCAATTACGTAGGTATCAGGAGCGAATTGGCTGAAGTAGATTGGGAAATTAGATTAAAAGATATGATAGTAGATAAGGAACGGCAAACATTTAAAGAAATAATTCATAATTTTCAACGAACATACATTCCCTTGAGGAATAAAAACATCATGGGAAAAATGGCCAACCAGAAAATTAAGGATAGTATTAGATTAAAAGAAGAGGCTTACAATGTTGCCAAAAAGAGTAGTCGCCTGAGGATTGTGAAAGTTTTAGAAATCAGCAAAGGATGACCAAGAAATTGATAGAGAGGGAGAAAATAGAATATGAGAGTAAACTAGAAAGAAATATTGAAACAGATTGTAAGTGCTTCTACAGGTATGTAAAGGGAAGAGATTAGTGAAAGTAAACATGGGTCCCTTAGAGGCAGAGACAGGAGAAATTATAATGGGGATTAAGGAAATGTTCTGTATCTGTCTTCACAGTAGAAGTCACAAAAAACATACCGGAAATAGTGGGAACCAACAACAACAACAACAACTTGTATTTATATAGCAACTTTAGCAGAGTAAAACATCTTAAGGTGCTTCACAGGAGCGTTATCAAACAAAATTTAACACCAAACCACTTAAGGAGATATTAGGGCAGATGACCAAAAACTTAGTCAAAGAGATAGGTTTTAAGGAGCGTCTTAAAGGAGGAAAGAGAGATAGAGAGGCGGAGAGGTTTTGGGAGGAAATTCCAGTACTTAGGGTCTTGGCAGCTGAAGGCACGGCCACAAATGTTGGTGTGATTAAAATCAGGGATGCTCAAAAGGCCAGAATTGGAGGAGCGCAGATATCTTGGAGGGTTGTAGAGCTGGTGGAGGTTACAGAGAATTGGAGAGTCTAATGAGAGTGAGGAACTTAACGTAATTAATATTACTAAAGAAAACATACTGGAGAGGTTAATGGGACTAAAAGGCAACAAATCCCCAAGACCTGGTGGTCTACATCCTAGGGTTTTAAAAGAGGTGGCTGCAGAGATAGTGGATGCATTGGTTTTGATCTTCCAAAAATCCATAGATTCCAGAACAGTCCCTGACATGAATCTTGTCATTCATGTGGAAATGACTTATGAAATGATACTGGGTGGCCTGCTGGTGGCGCTGTCCAGGGAGAGTATAAATACTCGGGCATGGGCCCAGCTTGCTCAGGACATTCTTTAACAGGAACTAGTGAAGGACACAACTAGATCTCCATGTTGAAAAACAGTTGATTAAAGCTTTTTTTAATGCTTAGACCAAGTGCCTAGTAGTCTTCTTACACCAGTCCCCGTTATTCAAGAAAGGAGGGAGAGAGAAAATAAGGAACTACAGGCCAGTTAGCCTGACATCAGTAGCAGGGAAAATGATAGACTGTATTGTTAGGGACATGGCAACAGGGCACTTAGAAAAGGGAAATCATGTTTGACTAATCTATTAGAGTTTTTTGAGGGTGTATCTAGAAGGGTAGATAAAGGGGAACTCTTGGATATAATATATTTGGATTTTCGAAAGGCATTCAATAAGGTGCCACGCAAGAAGTTTTTACACAAGATTACGGCTCATGGGACTGGGGGTAATATACTAGCATGGATTGAGGATTGGTTAACAGACAGAAAACAGAGAGTAGGGATAAACGGGTCATTTTCAGGTTGGCAGGTTGCAACTAGTGGGGTACCGCAAGGATCAGTGCTTGGGCCTCAGCTATTTACAATCTATATTAATGACTTAGATGAGGGGACTGAGTGTAATGTATCAAAATTTGCTGACAATACAAAGCTAGGTGGGAAAGAAAGCTGTGAGAAGGACACAAAGAGGCTGCAAAGGGATATAGACCTGTTAAGTGAGTAGGCAAGAAGATGGCAGATGCAGTATAATGTGGGGAAATGTGGAATTATCCACTTTGGTAGGAAGAATAGAAAAGCAGAATGTATTTTAAAAGATCAGAGATTATTAAATGTTGATATGCAGCGAGATCTGGCTGTCCTTGTACATGAATCACAAAAAGTTAACATGCAGTTACAGCAAGCAATTAGGAAGGCAAATGGTATGATAGCCTTTATTGCAAAGGGGGTTGGAGTATAAGAATAAGGAAGTCTTGCTGCAATTACATAGGGCTTTGATGAGACCACACCTGGAGTATCGTGTACAATTTTGGTCCCCTTACCCTAGAAAGGATATTCTTGCCTTAGAGGGGTGTAATGAAGGTTCACTAGATTGATTCGTGGGATGAAAGGGTTGTCCAATGAGGAGAGATTGAGTAGAATGGGCCTATATTAAGAACATAAGAAATAGGAGCAGGAGTCGGCCATTCGGCCCTTTGAGCCTGCTCCGCCATTCAATAAGATCATGGCTGATCTTTTACCTCATCTCCACTTTCCTGCACTATCGCCATACCCCTTGATTCCCTTAATATCCCAAAATCTATCGATCTCTGTTTTGAATATACTCAATGACTGAATCTCCACAGCCCTCTGGGGAAGAGGATGCCAAAGATTCACCACCCTCTGAATATAGAAATTTCTCCTCGTCTCAGTCCTAAATGGCCGACCCCTTATTCTGAGACTGTGACCCCTGGTTCTAGACTCCCCAGCCAGGGGAAACATCCTCCCTGCATCTACCCTGTCAAGCCCTGTAAGAATTTAATATGTTTCAATGAGATCCCCTCTCATTGTTCTATTCACTGGATGAAATTCTTCGAGGGCTTGATAGGGTAGATGTTGATAGAAAATACTTGGTCCCATTAAGGACCGCTGGTTAGGCTACATGTGGACTTAGTTAGCCTGAACACAGCAGACCCAGCGCTGGCTGCGGTCAGGGCAGTCCAATTTCCGGAAGGAGTCTTCGAACAGGCTTTAGGTTCCCTATTTGCATCTGCAGAGGACCTAACACCTATTTCAGGCATGGACCCTGGTCACCTATATTGGAGTATTTAACAGTATGGTGGCACCAGGAGCCGGGAGCAGCAGCAGTAATGTGGTGAGTGGGAGCAGTGCAAAGAGAGGAACAGCCAGTAAAGGGGTAAGTGAAACCTGGTACATTACTGTGGGTAAATAGTGAAAGATTCTTTGCACTGGTGGGTGAATGAAGAACAAGGAGATGGAGACTTAGAATTCTCACTGGAAGCACCAAGAAGGAAGGGAGGTGGAAGGGTTTTGAACTGAGGGCCATGGGACCATGCGATGCTTCACCACAAGTGGCTACTGAGGCAGAGATTAGAACATCATTTAAAAAGGATTGGAATAAGTATATGAAAAGGAGGAATATAATATGATCTAGGAGAGAATAGGGTTACAGGAGAAAGTGTCATGCGGAAGGAACTCCAATCAGGGAAGGTTGGGAGTGAAACTGACCTATCAGAGCTAGGCAGATGAAGATATACAAGGGGAGCCATGCAGGAGGGCACTATAAAGGGAAGAGACAGAGATGGGGAAATTCAAAAAGGGACAAAGAACGCTGTTTGACTGGCCAGTCGACATTTGCAGCCTACCAAAGGAATATCAGTGTTAAAAAATCAAGCCTGAAGGCTTTGTGTCTTAATGCGAGGAGCATTCATAATAAGGTGGATGAATTAGCTGGATGAAATAGATGTAAACGGATATGATATAATTGGGATTATGGACACATGGCTCCAGGGTGACCAAGACTGGGAATTCAACATCCAGGGGTATTCAATATTCGTGAAGGACGGGAAAAAAGGAAAAGGAGGTGGGGTAGCATTGCTGGTTAAAGAGGAGATTAACACAATAGTAAGGAAGGATATTAGCTCTGATGATGTGGAATCTGTATGGGCAGAGCTGAGAAATACCAAGGGGTAGAAAATGTTCATGGGAGTTGTATACAGACCCCCAAACAGTAATGCTGAGGTTGGGGATGGCATTAAATGGGAAATTAGAGACACGTGCAATAAGGGCACAGCAGTTATCATGGGTGACTTTAATCTACATGTAGATTGGGCTAACCAAATTAGTAACGATACTGTGGAGGAGGAATTCCTAGAGTGTATACGGGATGGTTTCCTGGACCAATATGTCGAGGAACCAACTAGAGATCAGGCCATCTTAGACTGGGTATTATGTAATGAGAAAGGATTAATCAGTAATCTTGTTGTGTGAGGCCCCTTGGGGAGGAGCGATCATAATATGAGAGAATTCTTCATTAAAATGGAGAGTGAAGTAGTTGACTCAGAGACTAGGGTCCTGAATTTAAATAAAGGAAACTATGATGGTATGAGGCACGAGTTGGCTAGGATGGATTGGGGAACGTTACTTAAAGGGTTGACGGTGGATAGGCAAACATTTAAAGATCGCATGGATGAACTACAGAATTTGTTCATCCCTGTTTGGCATAAAAATAAAACAAAAAAGGTGACTCAATCGTGGCTAACAAGGGAAATTAGAGATAGCATAAGATCCAAGGAGAGGACATATAATTTGGCCAGAAAAAACAGCAAACCTGAGGATTGGGAGCAGTTTAGGATTCTGCAACGGAGGACAAAGGGATTAATTAAGAGGGGGAAAATAGATTATGAGAGTTAGCTCGCAGGGAACGTAAAAACTGACTGTAAAAGCTTCTATAGATAGGTGAAGAGAAAAAGATTGGTGAAGTCAAGCGTAGGTCCCTTGCAGTCAGAATCAGGGGAATTTATAATGGGGAACAAAGAAATGGCAGACCAATTAAATACATACTTTGGTTCTGTCTTCACAAAGGAGGACACAAATAACCTCCCAGAGATGTTGGGGAACATAGGGTCTAATGAGAGGGAGGAATTGAATGAAATCACTATTTGTAGGGAAATGGTGTTAGGGAAATTGACAGGATTGAAGACCGATAAATCCCCAGGGCCTGATAATCTTCCAAAATTCTATAGACTCTGGAACAGTACCCATGGATTGGAGGGTAGCTAATGTAACCCCACTATTTAAAAAAGGTGGTAGAGAAAAAACAGGGAATTATAGATTGGTAAGCCTGACATCGGTAGTGGGGAAAATGCTAGAGTCCGTTATAAAAGATGTAATAGCAGAACACTTGGAAAATAGTGACAGGATTAGACAAAGTCAACATGGATTTACAAAAGGTAAATCATACTTGACTAATCTACTGGAATTTTTTGAGGATGTAACTGGTAGAATTGATAAGCGAGAACCAGTGGATGTGGTGTATCTGGACTTTCAGAAGGCTTTCGATAAGGTCCCGCATAAGAGATTAGCGTGCAAAGTTAAAGCACACGGTATTGGGGGTAAGGTACTGTCTTGGATAGAGAACTGGTTGGAAGTACAGAGTTGGAATAAACGGGTCTTTTTCTGAGTGGCAGGCAGTGACTAGTGGGGTACCGCAGGGATCGGTGCTAGGACCCCAGCTATTCACAATATATATAAGTGATCTAGACGAGGGAACTAGATGTAATATCTCCAAGTTTGCAGACGACACAAAGCTGGGTGGGCGTGTGTGCTGTGAGGAGCATGCAGAGAAACTCCAGTATGATTTGGACAGGTTGGGTGATTATACTGCATTTGCCATGCATCTGCCCAATGTGGATAAATGCGAGTGTACTGGTCTCGCTAGATGTACTCCTATCCAGTTACCCAGTCAGCTAAACACTCATTCAAAAAACTCCTCGAGAAGCAGGGTGCAGTTTTGAAGCTTTACTTGAATAAAATTATGAAACTGTAAACAAAGACAAAGTATGTTTTGTACACAGAGCTGAGTACTATACATTATATGTTACATAAGATACAAACATGTTTATGAAAACAGAATAGACTAACTGTATAAGTAAATAGCACTGAAGCTAAACCTCGGTAGCTAACAGCTAATAAACTTCTTATGGACAAAGTATTGTCAAAATACTATAACCACAAGGTTGTTATCATGTTACTAAACAAGGATACTCACAGACATTGCGTCTTGCCTAGTGTATAAGGAAGGATGGAGGAGGATTGAGAATGGCTGCCTCATGTGGGCTTTGTTCACAACTCAGCAAACACTCCCTGGAATACTACTTCTGGGGCAGACAGGAAGAAGGTCAAATAACACACTGCTATACAAAGCTACCACTAGAGGGTGCTACCTGCATGTAATAAGTCCAGAACAGCGTGATTATCCACTTCGGTGGCAAAACAGGAAGACAGATTATTATCTGAACGGCAATAGATTGGGAAAAGGGGAAGTGCAACGAGAACTGGATGTCCTTGTGCACCAGTCGCTGAAGGTAAGCATGCAGGTACAGCAGGCGGTTAAGAAGGCAAATGGTATGTTGGCCTTCATAGCGAGAGGATTCGAGTACAGGAGCAAGGATGTCTTGCTGCAGTCATACAGGGCCTTGGTGAGACCACACCTTGAGTATTGTGTGCAGTTTTGGTCACCTTATCTGAGGAAGGATGTTCTTGCCATGGAGAGAGTGCAGGGAAGATTCACCAGACTGATATCTGGGATGGCAGGAGTGACGTATGAGGAGAGATTGGGTCGATTAGGCTTATATTCGCTAGAGTTTGGAAGAATGAGAGGGGATCTCATTGAAACTTATAAAATTCTAACAGGACTAGACAGACTAGATGCAGGAAGGGTGTTCCCAATGGTGAGGGAGTCCAGAACAAGGGGTCACAGTCTAAAGATAATGGGTAAGCCATTTAGGACTGAGATGAGGAGGAATTTCTTCACCCAGAGAGTGGTGAACCTGTGGAATTCTCTACCACACAAGGCACTTGAGGCCAATTCATTAAATATATTCAAGAAGGAGTTGGATATATTTCTTAAGGCTAAAGGGATCAAGGGATAGGGGGAGAAAGCAGGGACAGGGTTTTGAATTTGGATGATTAGCCATGATCTCATTAATTGGCGGAACAGGCTCGAGGGGCCGAATGGCCTACTCCTGTTCCTATCTTCTATGTTTCTACCACTTTTTCCAGACTGATCACCTGTGGAGGAGTGTATATATGTATGGAAGTCAGACATAGAGCACATACATTGCTAAAGTAAACTGTAGAGCATATAACTTGCTGGAGTAAACTATATTGCTGGGGATACTTTTATGTACGTTTGACTAAATTGTGGAGCATATGAATTGCTGGGGTACTTCTGTGTATGGTCTTATTAAACTATGGGCATATATACATTGCTGGGGTGACTTTTATGTATGAAACTGTGGGCATATGTATTGCCAGGGTGTTTCTATGTATGCTTGAATTTTTAAACTAGAGTGAATAAAGATCATTTTATTTACAACAAACTTATCTGTCATTGTTATGCTTATTTGTAATTCTCAAGGTCCGAACAGTAGTAGCAGAAAGTCCTACAGTTCCTTTATTGAGTCCAAGCCCAGGGAATGGTTTAGAAACGTTAGTGCTGAACTAGGTTTAGGACGGTGTGCCCTGTGAGAAGTGCCCCAAACACTCCAGTTCCGAGTTGTCACCTTCATACAGAACCTGAGTCCAAACCAGAGCCCAAGGAGATAGGGAGAGAGATGGGGTCTGTTAAAAGTGGCATCAGCTGAGGAGGCTGGCCTTACCTTGTGCAGTGCAGGGGGATTCTGGCGCAGTTACAGGAAACTCTTTACTATCCGGCACCGACGGGACCGGCGTGGTGCCGGTTTATCAAAAAGTCCGGATTACAGAGAGGTATAGTTAAAAGGTACGAGAGCTCCGTACACAGCAACAAATCCAGGCTTCCCTGTTGCTTAGCAACATGTGCAGGAACTCCGGCCACAAACCAAGCATCCCTGCTGCTTAGCAACAAGTGCACCAACCCCAGTTACACAGCCACAGATCCAGGAACTGCCACTAATATGAAGTAAAACTTACCTGAACCTACTCCTGAATTTTGCCGGTTAACAGAGATTTCCGGTTTTTTTTTTAGGTGCTGGTTAAAAGAGAGTTCCCTGTACATGGTGAATATCAGCAGGTTGTAGGATTACTACTTCTTCTTCTTAGGCAGTCCCTCGGAACCGAGGATGACTTCCTTCCACATTAACAATGAGTTCTCAGGTGACTGATGAGTCCAATGCGGGACCGACAGTCTCTGTCACAGGTGGGGCAGACGGTGGTTGAAGGAGTGGGTGGGTGGGGTGCCTGGGTTGACGTGCGCTCCTTCCGCTGTTAGCGCTTGGCTTCTGCTTGCTCCCGGCGAAGAGACTCGAGGTGTTCGGCGCCTTCCCAGATGCTTCTCCCCCACTTTGTGCGGTCTTGGGCTAGGGATTCCCAGGTGTCAGTGGGGATGTTGCACTTTTTCAAGAAGGCTTCGAGGGTGTCCTTGAAGCGTTTCCTCTGCCCACCTGGGGCTCTCTTGCCGTGTCGGAGCTCCGAGTAGAGCGCTTGTTTTGGGGGTCTCATAAGGATTACTGCTGAAATCCTTAACTAGGATTACTACTAGTTGCAGGTAGGGTATCAGGACGTTACACCTATTGCTATCAGTTTCATATAGGCTATCAATGAGCTATTGTATTAGTGTTAGTTATGAGGTGATTAGTATTTCCAATGTTACTTTAATTATCAGTGCAATTTCAGTGATTTACTATTATATACTGGTGGAACCAAAGTTGCTCCTACCTCTGGTTTCACCTCTGCGAATCATTCCCCCATCTTCACTTTACCCTCTTCCTCCCCTTGGTTTTCCTTCTTCATCTGCTTGTGCAAGATAGTTCTTGGAACTTCTCGCCCAACAACTGCCGGCGCGAAACTACCAGCCAAGATGCTCAACTGCAGGGGACTCAACCTTCACATGGTAAATGCATTTGCAGATGCCACCGGTTCAGATGTCATGTGATCAAGTGTCATGTGGTCAGGGCATCAAGTGATCCGATGTCATGTGATACGACGTCACGTAGTCCGATGTCATACGGTCGGACCGTCGTGCGATCAAACCACCAGGAATGCCTCCACCCAGAGTTGGAAACCTTGGGCTTCACCCCTACCCCGACTGCGGTTGTGTTCATAGCTCCCTTCCCCTAATCCGCTGGCCTCTCCTCACTTCCGGGCAGGAGTTAGGCCTGGAGTATAGAAATGAAGCCCGAGAGGTAAAATGGCCCGGGCCTCACGCCCCAAGTTAAAATTAGGGCAATAATGTAGGAATGAGACCTTTCAGCCTGCACCTCACTCAACCTTTAGAACCTAAGCCACCTCTTTTCATCTTTTTCCTACATATTTGTCTGTAATCTTTGCCAAACCAGGAAGGGACCTCCACTGACCCAGCTTTTACAGTTTCTAGGAGACTATTACATAGGGGAAAAAATAATTTCTTAAATTAAGTCTAGCTTATGAGGTTTCTCTTTTTCTGACTCGCCTCATTTAACCATTTACCCTCCTCTTCTCTCCGTATCCTTGCCACCCTATTCTCTCTTCCACTTCATCCTCTTCTCCCTCCCCAACCTGCTCCTCCTTCCCCCCTCCACCTCCCCTTTCCCTTCCCACTCACCCACCTGCCTCACCCATCCGCTTCACCCTCCTTCCCCTTCTCTTCCCTCTCCCCATTCCGCATCACCGTTCCCTCATCTCCATCACTCCTCTCCTCACCTCCCCTGCTCCTTCCCATTTCTTTTCCCTCATCAACTCTCCCTCCATTTCCTCACCACCCTCTTCCCTCCATCTCCCTTTTTTCCACCCCACCCCCCAAACCCCCCCACCCCTCACCCCATAGCCTCTTGTTTGGCTTCAATAGAAATAAAATTGGGAGCGATGTAAAATGGGCTGCCGAATCGCTAGCACCTGTTTTACACTACCGCACCATCAAAATTACCCCCATCCCCCCTCCCCAACCCCACCCCCCCAAACCCCCCCCACCCACACCCCCCACTCTGTATGCACAATCATGGGAGATCAACAAGTATTTTAAAACAAATAGTGAATTTCAGTTTTTTATGAGGGTGAGGGATGTTGCCTGGGAATGGAATTCCTGCAGTTTTTGCACACAGTGTCGGCATCCAATACTCTCCAGTGAGGTTAGATGCAGCTGTGTTTACACTGGCCCAACTTTAGAAGAACAGCCTTAACCATATCAATGTGATATTCTCGTCTCCCATAGCAGGCCTCCCTGCGACAAGAGTGCACGCGTTTGCCAATTTAGTGTCAATTAATGACAAATTAGCGGCTGTTTCGAGCCTATTAGGAACTGGGTTGAGATTGTCCAAGCCTACTTAGCACAGTCAATAGAGAGCCAGCAATTCCTTCAGTCTGGGTTGGATTGAAGCCCTGGTCCCAGAAGTGAAAGGACAATTGCCTAACTCTGTTCTCTTAGCAAGCAACTCCGTTAACTTTATTCTTGAGGGTCTCGTTAGTATGAATAAAAACAATGGCAGATTTGACTCAGTAAACTAATATACTACAACTGCCCCTCAGATAATTACACTTTAAACCCACACAAGGTATTAATGGCCCTGCACTTCCGATCGGAGGCTCCCTGCGGGCGGACGCCTCCGATCAGCAAAAATTATTCTACAAACCTACCTGCTGGTTCCGTAGATACCGAGGCTTCCGCTCCTGGGCCTCTCCTCTTCGAAATGCGCAGAGGCCCAGGTATCCCGGGGCGCAGGCGGTTCGCAAGCGCCCCTGGGATCACGTGGGCCAGGCCAGACAATGGAAGAAGGGAATCCCCCTTCATACTTTTGACAGTTCTCTCTGCACGGAACTCTCAAAGGTATGAATGGGGATGACTAGAAAAATGCACCAACACACTGAAATAAATGAAGATAAACCATTACATATATAAAACGAATTAAAATGGCATTTAATTAAATATGTTAAACAACAATTAAATTTTTTGAATTTTTTTTGAATATGTTTTAACGGGGCTTATTATAACCTTACCTTATTGGACAGTGTTTTTCATTTATAAGAGAGTGATAAAAGCTTATTTTTCTATTTTTTTAAACTCTTATGCTGGTAAAAGCAGGCCTTACGCCTGTTTATACCAGGCGTAAGAATTCTGTGGCCTTTCAGCGGGCGGAGGTTGAGCAAATAGCGCGACTCTCCACCCGCAGATGCCCTTCTCCTGGGGATGCGGAGGATCTGTCAAGGGGTTTCAGCGTATGGCGCTTCGTCTGCCTAAACCCGGAACTTGCGCGGTCCCTCCGGGCGCGTAGACAGCTCGTACACACCCGTGGGGGTCAGAAATTCAGGGCCAATAAGTGCCATTCTGAAGTATTTCCCCTGTGTTAGGTGTTTTACACATGCAAGTAGTAGGACCTGTTTGAGCCCAAATGCTGCAGCCACAGTTAACCTGATGTCAATCTACAAATCCTCTTATTGGGCTGGATATTCCGATCCTTACAAGTGGGTACGCGCTGTGTACCCTCCCGTAGAGACATCAGAAATGCCGGTTTCAGGCATGCCCTGCGCATGCACTGGAAACAGCCATTTCCGATCTGTGAAGAAAGCTCTCGACAGATCCTCCGGCTGCCCTGGAGCAGGGCCTCTGCGGGCGGAGAGTTCCACTTTTTGGAGACCCTCCGCCCGCAGAAAACACTTACAATTCTTGCACCTGGTAAAAGCAGCATAAGGCCTGCTTTTACCAGGATAAGAGTTGAAAAAAGTAAAAAAAAATGTTTCCACTGATTTATCATTTAAAAATACTTTAAAGGTAAGTTTATTTTTAGCCCCATTAAAAACTTCAATTATTTTTTTCAAAAATTTAAATTTTTGTTTAAAATAGTTAATTTATGTAATTTCAAGTCATTTAAAAAATGTGATTTAAAAAAAAAATGTATTTAAAGTTTTACTGTTTTTGGGGCTGGTCTCCATTTATATGTTTGACAGGTCTTCCTGTCAAATGTATGAAGGGAGATTCCCTTCTGTGATTGGCTCCCCATGGCCCACGTGATCCCAGGGACGCTGCGAACTACCTGCGCCTCTGGGATACGTGGGCCCTGCGCACCGGCAGTTTGGAGAGGCCCAGCATCGGAACTGTGCGCCTCCCGGGAGCCCTCCAGCCCAGGCACAGATTTTTCCAGATCGCAGCCCTCCGCCCGCGGGAGGCCTGCGAACGGAATTTCTGGGCCAATATTATTGTTTCTTCTCAATTTGCAAATCAGAATATATCTCGGATTTTAATTCATAATAATTTGATTATATTATAAACTGTGTAGCAATCATTCCTTGTCAGGGAAGACCATCGATAACACAGACTGTCAGCTTGAACAGAGTTTAGGGAGTGGTGCTCATTTTCCCCTTGGGAGTAAGAGGCAAAATTTCCGAACTTTTCCTTGGAACACTAGATGGAGGTCTTGTATTCCACGTATCCCAGAGGCGCAGGTAGTTCGCAGCATCCCTGGGATCACTGGGCCATGGGGAGCCAATCAGAGAAGGGAATCTCCTTTCATACACTTGATAGGCTGGGTTTAATGGTTTGTTGAGCCAATTGTTGGTTTCCAAATTTATTTTGTCCTTATGAGAAGCTGAACTAAAGCCATTTCATAGCTTTTAAGCTGGCTTCATAACCAAGAAGAAATGTACATAAATATTGAAGCATTTGATGTGCTTGTGTTTTACAAGTAAGACCCAAGTAGTATTACATCACTGCCATAAGTGCATCTTATAACTATTATTATTTCCAAATAAATGAAAAATTAACTTCTATCCCCCTGTGTGGAATCTCCAGTCTCCTTTTATCGCCCTCTGCAATCTTTCTTGATATTTTTGCTGTTCAGCAATGCCTCTAGTTTGATAGCAAAATACTGCGGATGTTGGAAATCCGAAATAACAACAGAAAATGCTGGAAAAACTCAGCAGGTCAGGCAACATCCGTGGACAGAAGTTTGAGTTGACGTTTCGGGTCGAACCCTTCTTCAAAACTGGAAAGAAAAGATAGGTCAGAGGCAGGGCTGCGATCGGACAAAAGAATAAAAGAAACAAAAGAAGTAAAAAAGAGACAATAAAAGGTGTTAGAAGCTAGACGAGATGGTAATAGGCTGAGATTGGGTGTAAAGTGTACTGGCAGGGCAAGGGATAGCTGCCAGGTGTGAGAGCGAAACAAAAGGAAAGGGGGGGGGAAAGGAGTGGAAAAATTACAAGAAAAAATGAAATAGGGGCCGAGGTTATGATCTGAAATCGTTGAACTCGATATTGAGTCCAGAAGGCTGCAGAGTGCCTAATCGGAAGATGAGGTGCTGTTCCTCGAGTTTACGTTGAGCTTCCGTGGAACAATACAAGAGGCCAAGGACGGTGAGGTCCGAGTGGGAATGGAGTGTTGAATTAAAATGACAGGCGACCGGAAGCTCGGGGTCACCCTTACGGACTGAATGGAGGTGTTCCGCAAAGCAGTCACCCAATCTGCGTTTGGTCTCCCCAATGTAGAAGAGACTGCATCGTGAGCAGCGAATACAGTATACTAGATTGCGAGAAGTACAAGTAAATCGCTGTTTCACCTGGAGGGGGTGTTTGGGGCCCTGGACAGTGGGAAGGGGGGAGGTATAGAGGCAGGTGTTACATCTCCTCCACTTGCACGGGAAGTTTGAACCTCTAGTTTGAACTTTACTGCACCAGAGACTGTGGATTACTTCCCTTATCTACCATTAAGGGAATTAAAAATATACATTTAAATGAAATATAATAAGTGAATTTTTTTGATTTATTTTAAATAGTTTTTACTTTTATGAGGATTTATGAGGATGTTGCCGGGACTGGAGAATTTTAGCTATGAGGAAAGATTGGATAGGCTGGGGTTGTTTTCTTTGGAACAGAGGAGGCTGAGGGGAGAGTTAACTGAGGTGTATAAAATTATGAGGGGCCTAGATAGAGTGGATAGGAAGGACCTAGTTCCCTTAGCAGAGAGGTCAATAACCAGGGGGCAGAGATTTAAAGTAATTGGTAGAAGGATTAGAGGGGAGTTGAGGAGAACTTTTTTAACCCAGAGGGTGGCGGGGGTCTGGAACTCACTGCCTGAAAGGGTGGTAGAGGCAGAAACCCTCATCACATTTAAAAAGTACTTGGATATGCACCTGAAGTGATGTAACCTACAGGGCTACGGACCAAGAGCTGGACAGTGGGATTAGGCTGGATAGCTCTTTTTCGGCCGGCACAGACATGATGGGCCGAATGGCCTCCTTCTGTGCCATTAATTTCTATGATTTCTATGATTCTATGAAGTACTAGCCTTGTATTGTCAAGGCCTAGGAGAAGCCCAGACCCCTTTCACAGAGGCCAGACCAGTATGCAAAACAACAACAACAACAACTTGCATTTACTTAGTGCCTTTAATGTTGTAAAACATCCCAAGGCGCTTCACAGGAGCGATTATGGAACAAAATTTGATACCGAACCACGTAAGGAGATATTAGGACAGGTGACCAAAAGCTTGGTCAAAGAGGTAGGTTTTAAGGAGCTTCTTAAAGGAGGAGGGAGAGGCGGAGAGGTTTAGGGAGGGAATTCCAGAACTCAGGGCCCAGGCAGCTGAAGGCACGGCCGCCAATGGCGGAGCGAAGGGAATCTGGGATGCTCAAGAAGCTAGAATTGGAGGAGCGCAGAGATCTCAGTGGATTGTAGGGCTGGAGGAGGTCACAGAGAGAGGGAGGGGAAAGCCCATGGTGGGGAGGGGGGGGGATTTGAAAACAAGGATGAGAATTTTAAAATCGAGGCATTGCCGGACCAGCAGCCATAAAAGGTCATCAAGCAGAGCTCTGTTGTGCCACGGATAGGAAAGTATAAGGAGAGACTGCTGTTGAGGCACTGGATGTAGAATGCAGTAAGCGGAGGCTCGCAAATAGCTTACCTGTTTGAATTCTCACAGGATAGGTGTGCAACACAAGGAGGAAATAAACCTATTAATGTATAAATCAACAATCATCTCTTGTTCTTTCCCTTTTCAGTGTATTTCTGCTCCCTTTCCCTCTCCTGATTTAGTTTTCTCTGCAATAGTGCTTGGTTCTTACTGAAGAATTGCATGTTGGAAAAACATTTATCTCCACTGTATTTTTTATTCTTTTTATATGTTTTGTGCCTGAAATTTTGGTGAACATAATAACTTAACGGTTACCATTTCTCTAATTTAAATTAATTATTCTTCCATTGAATCTTAGTCGTTCATTTAAATTAGAGAAAACTTATGGGGCGGGGGGGCTAAAGATTTTGCATTGCCGATAAATATGATGGGGGGGTCAAGAGTTCACAAGATAGTGGCAGATGATGCAGGCCATCTGTCCCATTTAGTTCATCCATCTAAATGGACCCTAGAGTCTCCCTATTGCATCATTTAGTTGTTTGCTAAATAATTCCAGGCCTCCACTACTTTGCCAGGAAGTCCATCCCAAGTGTTCATCACTCTGTGTGAAGAGGCCTCCGATATTACTCCTAAAGTTACCTTTTACTAGTTTGAACCTGTGTTCCCTTGTCCTACCCCCACTGCCTTGAATTAAAGTTGTATTCTGGATCAACCTTTTCCATACTATTTACAATCTTACTCACCGCTATAAAATCATCTTTGACAGGCTGAACAACCCAAGTGTCTCCCAAGTGTTTCCGTTTTTACCAGGCAGATAGAACAGGCAGGCATGGCACTGGATGATGAGATTAGTAATGAGATAAGTGCATTTAAAATAAAAAGAGGGGATATATTAAATAAACTAATCAAACTCAAAGAGGATAAAACCCCTGGTCGGGATGGATTGCAAGGATGATACCAGAAATGCGAGGGTATACATATCAGGAAAGGGTGACCAGGCTGGGTCTCTTTTCTCTTGAAAAGAGAAGGCTGAGGGGTGACCTAATAGAGGTCTTTAAAATTATGAAAGGTTTCGATAGAGTAGGTACAGAGAGAATGTTTCCATTGTGAGGAAGAGCAAAACTAGAGGCCATCAATATAAGATAGTCAGCAAGAAATCCAATAGGGAATTCAGAAGAACCTTCTTTACCCAAAGAGTGGTGAGAATGTGGAACTCGCTACCACAGGGAGTGGTTGAAGCGAACAGTATAGATACATATATAAAGGGAGGCTAGACAAGCATATGAGGGAGAAGGGAATAGAGGGTTATGCTGATAGATTTAGATGAGGAAAGACGGGAGGAGGCTCGAGTGGAGCATAAATGCCGGCATGAACTGGTTGGGCCGAATGGCCTGTTTCTGTGCCGTATATCCGATGTAATCCAAATCTTCATATTTTAGACTCCTGACACTAGGGATCAGCCCCTTGACTCTTCTCTGTACTGCCTTCCGTGATTGAATGTATTCCATGTGTCTCAGTGATTAGAACTGGATACAGTACTCAAAGTATGGTCTGACCCGTCTCATCCAACACCATTAATGGAGTCTGTGTGTTACTTCTTGTCCTTTCTACCTCCACTTGTCTTGATAAAGTTTCATTTGCCATTGATCTTCCCACATGTTTCCATTGTCCAAACCAGTCTGTAATTTGTGAAACGACTCCACTGCCCCTCCCACTTGGGTAATTGGTGACTTTGCATTGAGTTTCTGAGTCTTGGACCCCGATATTTACGGGGAGGTGGGGAGTATGTGAGTGAGGCTGAAAACAGCCAAATAACCCCGTGAGGAGCTGACCTTAACGGCACGACCTTATTATAATTTTCTTGATTCATTTCCCGTCTGGTAGCCAGCCGCATTGAGAGACTGGGAGGGGGAGGGATGGGGGATCGGGGCTGGGTCGAGGGTCGGGGGAGGGGGAGAGGCTGCCATGTGGAGGTGGGAGAGAGGTCGGTAGTTTCAGCATTATATTTTTGAAGGACAGGGGTTGAACTCTTTCACTTTAACAGCAGATTTATTCAACTGAGAGCGGAGTGAAGTAATGATGTCACAGACATTGCAAATAATGGCCTGTGAAATAAAAGAGTTCTCAAAGGTTTGTTTGCATAAAATACAAGTAAAGATGTTTGCTGCATGCATATAATTAACATATGAAATGAAAATTAGAACTTGCATTTATATAGCAGCTTTTTGAATGTTCATTCACTCTGAGCGACACTAAACATTTTATGTAGAATTTATTAAACGTTACGGTATTAAAGTTACTGTGAAATTTTCAGCTCTGGGAAAATTAAAAATGCAACACAAACTAACTTCAGAAATGTTTTGGAACAGGTTGATTGGTTTATCTTGTCTTTCTTTTTATTGGGAGCTGTTGCTAACTGGGGATTTTTGTTTGGTGTTTTATTTTTAAATTTCGCGATTGGTTATTTTCAATCCTGCGTGTTGCCCTCCAGTTCTATGCTGAGCACGTGTCGATGCTGCAATCAGATGGAAACCGACTGTCAGCCTCTTGTGTTGTCAGTGCTTCTCTCTTTGTGCAGCAAGTTAAGCAAACTATTTTGGATGAATTACGCTTGACTCATGCGCCATAGCAAATAATACTGTGCTCGGCATTGCCCACACGGCTAGAATATGATAGCGATGGATAGAGAGCTGCTGTCTTTCGGATAAGGCATTGAACTGAGGCTCTGTCTGTCTGCTCGAGCGGATGTGAAAGATCCCATGGCAGTATTTGAGGAAGATTGTGGGAATTTCCTCCTAGTCAACATTTATTCCTCCACCAACAACTCCAAGACAGACCATATGGTCATTATCCTCATTGCTGTTTGTGCACAAATTGGCTGCCCACATTACAACAGTGACTATACTTAGAAAGTAACACATCGGCTATGAAGTACTTGAGGACATTCTGAGGATAGGAAAGGCGCTATATAAAGACAGCTCTTTCAAAGGGTGATTGATTCAACACCCTATCCCCCACCCCCTGCAAAATGTTAATGTTTTTAAACATTGTTTTTATATGTACCTGGGATCTGGGCGTCGCTGGCAAGGCCAGCGTTTATTGCCCATCCCTAGTTGCCCTCAAGAAGGTGTTGGTGAGCCGCCTTCTTGAACCGCTGCAGTCCGTGTGGTGAAGGTGCTCCCACAGTGCTGTTAGGGGGGGAGTTCCAGGATTTTGACCCAGCAATGATGAAGGATCGGCGATATACTTCTAAGTCAGGATGGTGTGTGACTTGGAGGGGAACTTGGAGGTGGTGGTGTTCCCATGTGCCTGCTGCCCTTGTCCTTCTAAGTGGAAGAGTTTGCGTGTTTGGGAGGTGCTGCCGAAGAAGCCTTGGTGAGTTGCTGCAGTGCATCTTGTAGATGGTACACACTGCAGCCACGGTGTGTCGGTGGTGGAGGGAGTGAATGTTTAAGGTGGTGGACGGGGTGCCAATCAAATGGGCTGCTTTGTCCTGGATGGTGTCTAGTTTCTTGAGTTTTGTTGGAGCTGATCTCATCCAAGCAAGTAGTGATTATTCCATCGAACTCCTGACTTGTGCCTTGTAGATGGTGGAAAGGCTTTGGGGAGTCAGGAGGTGAGACACTCGCCGCAGAATACCCAGCCTCTGACCTGCTCTTGTAGCCACAGTATTTATGTGGCTGGTGCAGTTAAGTTTATGGTAAATGGTGACCCCCAGGATGTTGATGATGGGGTTTCGGCGATGGTAATGCCGTTGAATGTCAAGAGTCGGTTAGACTCTCGCTTGTTGGAGATGGTCATTGCCTGGCACGTGTGTGGTGCGAATGTTACCTGCCACTTATCAACCCAAGCCTGAATGTCATCCAGGTCTTGCTGCATGCGGGCATGGACTGCTTCATTATCTGAGGAGTTGCGAATGGAACTGGACACTGTCCAATCATCACCGAACATCCCCATTTCTGACCTTATGATGGAGGGAAGGTCATTGATGAAGCAGCTGAAGATGGTTGGGCCTTGACAAATCACCACATCTCCTGCGCTACCCCAGACGTACCAGTCCTTTTACCCTGCAACAGATTCCTGTGGCCTGATAATGACTTATCTCATGGCTTTGTCCCCAGCAAGGATGTCAGTCTCACCCAGAGCCCATCAAAAGGAATAAGACTAGAATTCACCTGAGTCTGGGAAATTGGCTGTGGTCAGGGGCACAGGCATGGGCTGTGGTCAGGGGCACAGGCATGGGCTGTGGTCAGGGGCACAGGCATGGGCTGTGGTCAGGGGCACAGGCATGGGCTGTGGTCAGGGGCACAGGCATGGGCTGTGGTCAGGGGCACAGGCATGGGCTGTGGTCAGGGGCACAGGCATGGGCTGTGGTCAGGGGCATAGGCATGGGCTGAGTATTTTGATCAGGGGAAAATTGTTTCTCTTATTTTCAGCATAAGCTATTTCAATTACTGAGAAAACAACGATGGCAGTAGAAGAAATTTGTAAGAAATTTACAGAGTTATTTGATTAATTCCCTTTCTGTTTTCCATTATTAATACATGTTGCTGACTGCTAATATTTGATTTATTATTTTCATGTCTTTAGTAGTTCTTTATTGGTAGTTTTTGATTCACTTTTCTTGCATTTGATTTATAGATTCCCTACCTTTGCAGTTGCGATTTGTTGCCATTTCATGAGTATGAAATTTAAGCCAATCAAGTGCAATACATTTGCATATACAAAGGTGTGACACCTTTAAGTGTGACACAGGAATTATGAAAATCAGGCAATGTTTACATACGTACCATTTTCATATTGTACTGCTCTCGTTCTTCAGGCTTGATTGTTGATCACTGTTTTCGCAATAAATTCAGCTATCACTTTGCTAATTTGTCAGGGGATACAATTAACATCACCCACAATGAAAATGATTGTGATTTTTTTTAGGGAAACATCCCACCATATTGTTAGTTCCCTAAGTTCCTACAATGAACTAGCTATATTATGAATGCTGTGCCTATTATGTAATAAGGGCATTATGGTTTGGGATTCTTTGGCCATTTTTTCATTGAAAGGCCTTGAGTGTAAGTTATGTTCCGATATGTTTTTTTTTAGCAAAGCTTGCCTAAAATGGGTTAATTCTCAAGAGGGGCCCAGGCTGATGGTAATTACAATGCAGGCTGGGCAGTTGCTTTACACTGTTCCCAAACAATGACCATTTTGTTAACAAAGCCTGGCCTTTCAGGAAGACATGGAACACCTTGATGTGGAGAAACTCTTTTGATCTCCACTAGTCTTTGAAGAAAGGGTTTTGTAAATCAAGACAATCGCCGAAAAGACTGGGAAGGGAGCAAACCACTGTCATAGGTGGTAGAACAGGGCACAGGGAGATAGGTTGTTTTTAAATTGAGTTTGACGGAACACAGAAGTGAGGTGGTGCTTGGTGTCTATAATATAATATGGGTTAGAGGTTAAACCTCAAGGAATAGACTTCCTGAATGAGATATAAAATGTGCTATTTCACAAGCAGCCCACTAAATGTGTCTAACTAGTGTATAGGTGAAGAGAGTTGACAGCTGCTGCTTCTTTCAGAGATACGCTGAACCCTGGAGTCATACCTAGCACAAAGGAAGATGGTTGTGGTGGTTGAAGGTCAATCATCACAGCCCCAGGACATCACTGCAAGAGTTGCTCAGGGCAGTGTCCAAGGCCCAACCATCTTCAGCTGCTTCATCAATGACCTTCCCTCCAACATAAGGTCAGAAATGGGGATGTTCGCTGATGACTGCACAGTGTTCAGTGCCATTCACAACTCCACAGATAATGAAGCCGTCCATGCCCGCATGCAACAAGACCTGGACGACATTCAGGCTTGGGCTGATAAATGGCAGGTAACATTCGCGCCACACAAGTGCCAGGCAATGACTATCTCCAACAAGCGAGAGTCTAACCACCTCCCCTTGACATTCAATGGCATTACCATCGCCAAATCCCCCACCATCAACATCCTGGGGGTCACCATTAACCAGAAACTTAACTGGACCAGCCACATAAATGCTGTGGCAACAAGAGCAGGTCAGAGGCTGGGTATTCTGCGGCGAGTGTCTCACCTCCTGACTCCCCAAAGCCTTTCCACCATCTACAAGGCACAAGTCAGGAGTGTGATGGAATACTCTCCACTTGCCTGGATGAGTGCAGCTCCAACAACACTCAAGAAGCTCGACACCATCCAGGACAAAACAGCCTGCTTGATTGGCACCCCATCCACCACTTTAAACATTCACTCCCTCCACCACCGGCGCACTGTGGCTGCAGTGTGTACCATCTACAAGATGCACTGCAGCAACTCGCCAAGGCTTCTTCGACAGCACCTCCCAAACCCGTGACCTCTTCCACCTAGAAGGACAAGGGCAGCAGGCGCATGGGAACACCATCACCTCCAAGTTCTCCTCCAAGTCACACACCATCCTGACTTAGAAATATATCGCCGATCCTTCATCGTCGCTGGGTCAAAATCCTGGAACTCCCTCCCTAACAGCACTGTGGGAGTACCTTCACCACACGGACTGCAGCGGTTCAAGAAGGCGGCTCACCACCACCTTCTCAAGGGCAACTAGGAATGGGCAATAAATGCTGGCCTTGCCAGCGACGCCCACATCCCACAAATGGATTAAAACATTTTTTCTACCAATATCATGGATATTTGGGAAAGTTATTTCTGAGAGGAAGGGTATTTCAATGGGGCTGCTTTGGTGAGACTTGATTAACAGCAACCTGAAAAACCCTCTGGATTTTGAAATCCATTTCTTTCCAAGCACAACACATTTTCTTTGCTCTCTCTCTCTCTCTCTCAGTCACTCCCAGGGCACAGCCTAGATTTTATGCCTTGGAGTGAGATTCGAACCCACAACTTATTCTCACTCAGAGGTGACAGTGCTGCCACTAAGCCACAGCTGACATCTATAAAGAGCATGCCAAAGTGCTTCACAGAGAAGTGTGAGGAAAACCTGCACTGAGCCGGGAAGGAAGAAGATAATAAATGGATTTGAAGAGGGATTTAAGGGAGGAGAGGTGGGTGAAGAGGTGGAAGGGTTTAGGAAGGGAATTCCAAAGATTGTGACCTAATAGCTTCAAACTCTGCCACAAGGTGGGACAAGAGGGAGAGGGAATGCATAAAAGGTTCCTATAATTGCTGATGGTAAATGAATGCCCTGTTTTTGCCTCCTTGTGCTGACTTTCAAATGGTGATTGTAAACATGAAACCACATGGTCTGGATATAACAGCATTGTCTCCCAAATTCTCTGGCAAATTTCTTATCTTTTTCTTTCTGCTTGTAACTCAGTACCTTCAGTTACAGACATGTACTCCTTCTATTAACATCTACATCACCGTGGACCAGTTGGGTGTAGGTGAAGGACCTGGGCAGCACAAACAGAGGTAAAAGCCAAAAGCAAAAAAACACTGCAGACAGAGTGCCAATGAAATGGATAGCATAAAGACCCACAGCTGAACTTGTACATATGTAACACAAGACATTTACATAAACACTCAGCACTTCATTACAATCAATGAACGTAAAACATTAGCATCAGACTGCTTGTAGCCTTCAGCACAGGTGTTTGGCTGATTGATGTTTTGAACCAGAGTGCTAGCTCCTCTCGTCTTTTCCATTTACAAGTGCTCTCTATCCTCCCCTGTTGTCCCCTTTGTTCAGTACCTGTAACAATGTGCCAGGATGAATTTACAAAGACATCAAAGATTTCCAGCTCCTTAAATTTCAGATTGTTTTTTCAAAAGAAGCAAATTGTTCTCCGCTTCATAGTGTACAGTAAATTCAGTATCATTGTTTGAAATACCCAGAATATCAGGAGGGAAAGACGGATGGAGAGTTCTTTCATCTTCACCCATTATATCTGTTTCTTGAGTCGTGATACTTTGGCTGGTTGGGCTGATTCATTTGCATTGGTGGCGCCTTTGGATGGCTTCAATATCTGTCTTTCTTAGAACCACCAGTACTCAAGTATTTTAATTGTAACAACACAGAGCCAAATAGTGTTGTTTTCTCCCTATTCCATCGATGAGTATTAATCACTATCGTGCTTAAAGGTATATGGCTATCGGGTACTGAAAAACAGGAGCTAACATGTACTCAGAAGGAGATGAGCTCTTTCAGTGTGGGGCTGCACAAAGGAGGAAGGTGAAATGCAGCAGCAACATCCACTACAAGTCAAACTCACAGGGCGGGATCTTGCCAGCCCCGGGGAGGCGGGTATGGAGGCGGGTCTGCCGGGAAAATGGCAGTATTTGGAGGCGGGTGCCCAACCCGCCCCCAACCCACCTCCATGCCATCTTGCCAGGAGGTGGGTAGCCGTCCCGCGCCGGGTCCCGTCTCCTTGGAGGTGGGAAGGGATTACAACCACTTAACTGCCTGTTAACAGGTAGAAAATAGGCTTTTCTGCATTTTGCCCTCACAAGTGCGGGCTTCCCGAAGGCTCCGAAACTCAACAGGGTCAGCGAGGCGAGTACTGGGTCTGTGGGGGTCTGCGGGGGTGCAAAAGTGCGCTGTGGAGGTGAGTGATGGGTGCAAATGTGGAGAGGTGAGTATCTGAGGTAAGTGCAAAGTGTTAGTAAAAGTGTACTTACCTTTGTTTCTTCCTGCAGGCTTCAATCGGTGGGTGTGCGGAGAGTCTCGCACCTCCGCGGTACAGATGACAGATGGCCGTTACATTCTCCAATGCAACAACCATCTAATTTCTGCAAAAGAAAGAGGTTTGATGAGGTCTTGAATTCAAGAACTCATCAAACTACAGACAGTGTCAGTGAGTGACAGCTTCACAGAGCTGTCAAATGATGACAATTCATCTGTCAAAAATTTTTGACAGATGAAACATCATACGCTGATGTTCTCTGCAACTGGCTTCCCCTTAATTGGCCTGTCAAGCCGCCTCCTCACGAGTATCCCAGATGTCGGGTCTGTCAGCGCTGAACAGACCTGACACCAAGCGGCGAGGGAGACAATTTAGATCATTAAATGCATTGTTAAGAGGCAATTAATTCTCATTTTAAGCTCACCTATAGATTTTCAGAATTTGCCCACAGCTTCCGCGCTGCTCGGGGATCACGTCAGGTAAGGAGGGTGGGAGTTGTGTCAGCATGGGATGATTTACTACCTGACAGCTGCAAATGGTCTATAAAAGCTCCCATTTCATAGGTCTTCATTTTCCAAGGTTAGAAGCCGTTGCTTACTGCAGTTAGAAGACAGATTGAGCTTTTGGCAGGTTGCAAGTGTTTGGAGCAAACTCTGTATCCAGTGTCACCTCATTGGAACAACTTCTCTCACCATTGACAGATCGCTTCTGTCATCTCAACTTCACCTGCCATCTATCCCATCAACATCGGTGCCCATGAAACTATCTCACCTTGGTCCTCAAGATCCCACCACGGTCAGCCCCAACACCAGCAGCACCAGGCACACCAGCAGCACCAACAACAACACCAACCTTCTCCGCAATCAACTGATGCTGCACAGGACACAGGGCATCAGCACCAGACCATATTGCTGCCTGGGAGGCCAGGGATGGCCTCACCATCTCCAGATTTACTTCACTTGATGCTGCACACACTGGCTGCCACATGATGCGCCAGGTTGGCACCACCCCACACCAACACCATAAAGCATCCTTACAATGTCCAAGCCATTCCTTTCATCGTTGCATTGTAGGCGGTAACGTTATGTCTCACCATTCACTGCAACTCACTAAGCCACTTCCAAAGGTGCATACAAATCTGCCCAAGAACGCAAAGTGTTGAAAATAAAGATTTCAAAGTTTGACAGCATATTAACAGAAACTTCACATGAACATTGACTAAAACACACAAGTGCCTACCCTTGTGTGCTGTTAGTTGGTATGATTGCAGTAGGATGAGGGTGTGTATGATGGAGAAGTGATAATGTAGATAGAGAGGGATGGGTGGAGGTGCAAGGTAAGTTGGTGTGAGTAA
Source organism: Somniosus microcephalus (assembly GCF_052327205.1). Taxonomy (NCBI): domain Eukaryota; kingdom Metazoa; phylum Chordata; class Chondrichthyes; order Squaliformes; family Somniosidae; genus Somniosus; species Somniosus microcephalus. The sequence goes on from NC_140993.1 coordinate 271,244,338, forward strand.
GGATGTGCAGGAGTAGGGTAGGGAAGGCAGTGTAATGGGGATGTGATGAGTGGCACAGCAGGATGAGATTGAGTGTGGCTTGGCAGTAACATTTCGTGATCTACTGAGATCATTGAAAGGTTTGCGCCACTGCAGCCTGGTCCTCCCGACAACATCCCTGCTTGTGCCCTCCTGTGCAATGTGCAACCAGGCTGCGTTGGTCTCCCGGGGAGGTGTCTTCCGCCCATTGGAAGGGAAGAGAACCTCCCTGTGTGCTGTAACTCCCTTCATAAGCATATGGAGGGTGTCATGGGCGAGCCTGGGTGCAGCCATGCACCTTTTTGCAGTGCTTGTCAGTGTTTGCAGCACCTCAATGCTGTAGAACACTGACAGCACAACTGTCCAAATCAATTTGGACATGGCCCCTTTAAAGAAACTGGCTGATGACGCATCATCAGGGGGAGGTCGGGGGGCGATCCCAAGGGTTGCGGGGGTTGGTGAGGTGAGGACTGCTGGATCCAGCAGGTAAATGGGAAGGCACTCACTTCCTGCAACCTGCAGTCCTCTTCTCCCTTTAGCTGGAAGGTGCCGTGAGGCCTGGGAAACACAACCACCCACAGTTAAATTTAAAATGGTGGATCACCATAAGGCATGGAGAATCATTATAATATTTTAAATGCCAACCCGTCTCCTGGGAGCTGGTTGGCTATCCGCCCTCCAGTCCCGCCTCCGTTAAAACTGGATGTGGGTGGGTGGGAGGCAGGTAGGGTTCGGGATTCAGATTTTTAACTCTTTGACCGTGATTTTGCCAGCGCTCAGAGGGCGGGTTTGGAGGCGGGTCAGAGGTTAAATTCGATTTGATTGATGGCGGGATCCGACCCCGCCGTCAACCCACCTCCAAACAACTTTCCCAAGTGTCGTGTCCCTGATTTACAAATGGACCCGACACCTATCAGCGGGAAGCGGATTAAAGGCAATTACCTGCCTATTAACAGGTTCTTGCCAGTAGTTTTCAGCCTATTTTTGGATTTTGCTGCTTCTGGGTCGGGTTTCCTGACATCCGGACACCACGCCAGGTAAGTGTAGCGTGTTGTGAGTCTACTGTAATGTTTGTGGAATGATGACCACTGCAGAAATGGTGTGAAGGATCCAATGTTGCACATGGTGAGTCTCAGAGGTAAGAAAATGTTGGTTACTGCATTTTTAAAACATTTACAGATTTCTTTAGGTAACAAGTTTTGAAATCCATGTCCAGTGCCACCTCACTGGGAGAACCTCTCTCACCAGTGACAGATCGCTTCTGTCACCTCACCTGCAGCTGCCATCTATTCCAGCCTATGGAGGGAGTCATTGGAGAGCCTGGGTGCAAGAATTCACCTTTGTGCAGTGATTGTCACTGTTTTCAGCACCTCAATGCTGTCAAACACTGAGAAATCAACTGTCAAAATAAAATTGTGCATGGTCCCTTTAAGGAAACCGGCAGATGACGTGTCATCAAATGACATCATCAGATCCGCTTCCTGTTAATTGGCTGGCAAGCCCGCAGGGTGGGGCTTAACAAGGTCAATCAAGGGAAAATCAGTCTGTGGCGCGGAGGCAGCTGGGGGCAGGATCGGAACCCAGAAACCAGCTGACCCGCACTCAACCCAACACCGCTGACAAAATCGCGGCCTTTATCTACCTACCCGATCACAACCCACCTGTTTTTTGGGGTTAAAATTCCCCTCAGTAATCCAAAACAAAAATTAATTGGCATTTGGAAAAGTATAGGCTAATATATGAGTCAGCACGGATGTGTGAAGTGATATATTTTGCTATGAAGAACGAAAAGAGGCAATATGAACTAATTGGTAACATTTTAAAGGGGGTGCAGGTACAGAGACACCTGGGGGTGTATTTACACAAATCTTTGAAGGTGGTAGGATAAGTTGAGAAGGCTGGTGAAAAAGCATACGGGTTCCTTGGCTTTATTACTAGAGGAATAGAGTACACGAGCCAGGAATTTATGCTAAACCTTTATAAAACACTAGTTCAGCCCCAGCTGGAGTATTGTATCCAATTCTGGGCACCACACTTTAGGAAGAGCATGAAGGCTTTGGAAAGGGTGCAGAGGAGATTTACTGGAATGGTTCCAGGGATGAGAGAATTCAGTTACGTGGAGAGACTGGAGAAGCTGGGGGTGTTCTCCTTAGAGCAGAGGAGATCTGATAGAGGTGTTCAAAATTATGAAGGGTCTTGATAAAGTAAGTAAGGAGAAACTTTTTCCAGTGGCAGAAGGTCAGTAACTTGAAAGGAAACAATTTACAGGACTGTGGGGAAAGAGCACGGGGAGTGGGACTGATTGGAGAGCTCTTTCAAAGAGCTGGCACAGGCACGATGGGCCGAATGGCCTCCTTCTGTGCTGTTTCATTCTATGATTCTATGAAGCATAAAAATGATAACATAACATAGAGATGACAGTAATACTGTGTAAACGCATCTTTATTGCCAAGAATGTCACGTTGGAATGTTTTACCGCAGGGTGCGGCAGATTCCATTGCATTTTTTAAGGGAGGAGTAGATAAACATTTGTAGCAGAGGACGATACTCAGCTATGGGGAGTGAGAAGAGCAGTGAGACTAGCTTTCATTGCTCCAGCAAAAAACCGGCATAGACACATTGGGCTGGACTTTCCCTGCGGAGGCGGGATGGCAGGTTCCGGTCCCGCTCCCCGCTGCAGCCGCGCTCTCAAAAAGTTTTAACGTTGATTGGGCTTGTTAAGCCTGCCCTGCGGGGTTCCCGGACAATTAACAGGAAGCGGGTCTGATGACGTCATTTGATGACGCGTCATCAGCCGGTTTCCGTAAAGGGACCACGGCCACATGGAGTTTGGCAGTTCTGCTGTCAGTGTTCTAGAGCATTGAGGTGCTGCAAACACTGACAAGCACTGCACAGAGGTGCACGGCTGCACCCAGGCTTTCCCATGATTCCCTCCATATGCTTATGGAGGGAGTCACAGCACGCAGGGAGGTTCTCTTCCCTTCCCATGGGCGGAAGAGACCTCCCCGGGAGACCAACGCCGCCTGGTTGCACATTGCACAGGAGGACACAAGCAGGGATGTTGTCAGGAGGACCAGGCTGCAGTGGCACAAACCTTTCAATGATCTCAGTAGATCACGAAATGTTACTGCAAAGCCACACTCAACCTCATCCTGCTGTGCCTCTCATCACATCCCCATCACTCTGCCTTCCCTACCCTACTCCTGCACATCCTTACTCACACCAACTTACCTTGCACCTCCACCCATCCCTCTCTATCTACATTAACACATCCGCATCTCACTAGCCACCCCTCACACTCACCCTCATCCTACTGCAAGCATACCAACTAACAACACACAAGGGTAGACAATTGAAAGGTTTAGCCAATGTCCATGTGAAGTTTCTGGTAATGTGTTGTCATACAGTGAAATCTATATTTTCAACACTTCACCTTATTGGACAGATCTGTGCGCACCTTGAGAAGAGTCTTACTGAGTCCCAGTGAATGTTGAGACATAACTTCCCCTCCCCCCACCCCACCCCGCTATAGTGATGAGTGTGCATGGAATGGCTTGGACATTAAAGGGATGTTTCACGGAGCTGGTGTGGGATGGTGTCATCCTTGCACATCATGTGGCAGCCATGGTTCACAGCTTCAAGTGAAGTAAGTCTGGCCGTGGTGATGCCATCGCTGGCCTCCCAGGCAGCAATGTTGTTAGAGGCTGATGCCCTGTGGCCAGTGCAGCATCAGGTGATGGCGGAGAAGGTTGGTGATGTTGTTGGTGATGTTGGTGTTGGGGCTGATCGTGGAAGGATTCGGAAGACCAAGGTCTGATTTTTTCAAGGGCACCAATGTTGCTGCAATAGATGGCAGCTGCAGGTGAGATGACAGAAGCGATCTGTGACTGGTGAGAGAGGTTCTCCCAATGAGGTAGCACTGGACATACAGTTGGCTCTAAACACTTGCAAGCTGAATAAATCTTTATATGTCTTACAAATACAGTAACCAACAGTTTCTGAGCTTGGAAACTGAACATCTGCAACATGGCATCCTTTACACCACTTCTGCAGCTGTCAGCTTATCAGAAACATCAGAGCAGACTCAACTAACGTCAGGGTGAGCTGGCGTGTTCCCTGAGCAGCGGGTAACCCATGGGGGAGCACATACCATTACATTACATTGGCTGTTAACAAGCCATTTAATGATCTAAATTGTCTCCCCCGCCGCTTGGTGTCGGGTCAGTTCTGTGCTGACAGACCCGACACCTGGGTGACTCGCGTGGAGGCGGGTTGACAGCGGGTTTCCTACCCGCTGTCAATCTTTGCTATTTTGACAGCGGACCTGCCTCCAAACCCGCCCTCTGAGTGCTGGCAAACTCCAGCCCTATAGGCTGAATGGTCTCCTTCTGCGCTGTAAACTTCTATGGTTGTATTTGGTAGTCATTAGGTGGTAAAATTATAGACAGTCCTGAATATGAGAAGATAAAGCATGAATTGACTTCATACACTAATACTTGAATGAAGCCCATTCCGCAGAGTGCTATAACTTCTCCTGAGTGAGGATATGAGGTAAGTCAACAACAACAATTTGGCTTTAATGTGAAAGCAATATTCCAGTGCACTTCACAGAAGTGTAATCAGAAAAAGAATGGATGCCAAGCCAAAGACAGAGATATTGAAAGAAGGTGGCCACAGGCTTGAGCAAAAAGTGAGTATTAAGGAGGGTCTTAAAAGAGGAGAGGGAGTTGGAGGGATGGAGGGGTTTCGAGAGGATATTCTGGACAGGTGCAGGCATGTCCAGCAGCGGTAGGGCAAAGGGAGGGGCCAAGGTGCATAAGAGGCCAGAATTGGAGGGATGGAGAGTTTGGGGGGTGAGAGGGAGGGCGGGGGCTGTTGTTGAGCTGGAGGAAATTACCAGTATAGGAAGAGTTGAGGCTACTCATTAGCTATATCTGTTTTCAAGTTGGATTTTCTTAAACAAGGTGAGGCTAACCATCGAATATGTACACAAAGGAAAAGCTCCTCATTTAGTCTTCTTTACCTTTGGCTGTGGTTTTGCCAGAATGGTAAATTGGATAACATGGGAATGTAAGTCAGATAGAACGTTTACAAGTACAATATCGTTATCAATCAAGTAGTCGATACATTGGGATGGATTTTCATTGAGGAGTCGGGTAGGAGGCGGGACTACAACTTTTAGGGTTGTAGTCCCGCCTCCATCGAGTTCTAGCCAACCCACGCGATTTAGACTTGATTGACCTTGTTGAGCCCACCCAGTGGGCTCAGCAGGCCAATTAAGGGCCACCCGGCAACAGGTGACGTCACAGATTGAAACTTCATCTGTCGAGATCTTTTGACAGATGAAATATCAGCGTTTCACAGCTGTTTGAAGCTGCCAAACACTGACAATCTGTACTCCAGGTTAATTCCTTCCTCTCAGGATGATTTAGGGATCTCCCCGGAACAGAAAGCAGAGGCTGCAGATTTTGACAGCTCGCGGCCATTCTGCTTTCTGTGCCGGTGAGATGAGGGACTCCCGAGACCTGAAGGAAGGAAGGCTGTAAAGGTAAGTAAAGGTTAGTAGAACTTCTTTAAACACTTTACACACACCAAACACACTTACCTCTGCACTCATGCACCCATCACTCACCTGAACACCGGACATTTCGACCCCTCCAAGCCCTTCATCCCGACGGCCCGCCTCGCTAACTTGGCGTGGTTTGGAGCCGTCGGGAATCCCACATTTCAACAATGAAAATAGGGATTAGGCTAAAAACTGCCTGTTAACTACCTGTTAACAGGCAGTTAATTGGCACTAATCCCCTTCCCGCCTCGGGGAGGCGGGTCCCAGTGCGGGGCGGGTACCCGCCTCCTTTGAAACTGGCATGGAGGCGGGTTGGGGGCGGGATGGTGTCGGGACCCCCGATTTCGGGATTTTAAACCCCCACACGCCTCCAACCCCAACTCCACGGCCCAATGAAAATCCAGCCCATTATATTTAAAGACATTTTTTAATGAATTTTATCTTGATAGGGGCCTTTTGACCAAAGATCCAACAGTTCATGGTAGGATCCTGAATGTAGTGATTCAGGCACAGGTAATTTATAAGCATAAATGATTATTATGTAAGGGGGTACTCTGCTTAATTCATTTATTTGTTATTTAGCAGACCACTAACCTTGCCTATACCTTGGCTCACCATTTTAGAAATATAGGGAGTTGCCTTTGTAAACCACACTTAATCTGCAGCTACTGAAGATCCCAAATCGTAGGCAGACTCAGCTAGTAAAACCTATTTCACCACGAACTCACGTGACTTGGTTCCCTTGAGACATGCTGGTCAGTCATATGTGTCTATCAGCTCGGTTGGCAAAGCAGCAACCATCATGTGTGCTGCTATCCGTTGTATATCCAGCTATCCTTCAGGGTTTAAAACAAACACCAAGCATCAGTCTCTTCTCTTTTGCCTGTACCTAAAGCGATTTTAATATTGTCCAAGCTGAATTGTTCTTAATAAGTCAGCTTTCAATATGCCACAGTTTTTGGCTGAATTTGAAACTCAAAGTCCTTACACAATGACAGATGATGGAGGTGAGTAATAACGGCGATTCAATCCACAGAACCAAGTGACATCTTGAACTATGAAAGTGAAGCTTATTGATTCATCTGCCATCTGAATTTGAAGATTAAATTACAGCCGAATAATCTTCACTGTCTACTTTTTCATGCTTGTATAGACTCAAAAAAGACTGCCAATGCGAGATAAAATTAGATGGAATGGCACTGATTGACGTCTAGGACAAGACATACAATGTTACTAGTTCAAAATATGTGAACTATTTAGCAATTCAAAAGCTGGGTTTTTAAGGGACTTGACAGTCATTCTATTTGTTATCATACCACACAAGTGTAAAAAGCAAACTCATTGGCTCCATCCAGTGGCAAACATTCAGCTTAACCATTTAGGCCACAAAATTCACCCTCAGAGAGCCGGTAGTTTTTGACCGTTATTTTTTTAAATGGCGTCCGCCGCGCTTCCGCCCGCTTCTGCTCTGGCCTGCCCTGTTCGCCATCTTGGCGAGGGCGCTAGCGTGGGCGGGACGCACAAGCGCCGGCAGTATGCAGAGTAGACAGATTGTGATGTCAGTCAGCGTGTAACACTGATTTAACGCATGGCCTGCCATTTTTGACATCGCCGCTCCATTCAATGCCCTCTCCTGAACACACCTAAAATGTGCGTTCAGCTGCACGAGGGGTCCCCCATCAGCACTACTTAAAGGGACATATTCAACTTGCAGCCAAGTTGCTTATTGCTTTTGTACTGGCTCTTGTAGTGTTTGTAGGAGTACTGGGTTTCTGTAAGAGATTTGAAAAGTTGTTACCGTGTGCAGGGATTGCTGCCGGATGTTGGGAAGGTGTTGGCTGCTACTGGAAGACATCTGACTACACCACTTGCTCCCAGTCATGGGGGCTCTACTTGCAGTCCCCCTCGCGCTGGAGCTTGACAGGGAGATGGAACAGAGGCAGCAAAGACAGGCTGCTCACAGAGGGAGGAGGAGGGGGAGGAGGGCTCTCAGCAGGTGGCCTTACCCACCTAGGGTCTTCAGGGAGCCCTTCTCCTACCTGCGCGTAAGTCAGGAGCAGTGTGTTCAGTGACTCCGCTTCACCAAGGAGGTGGTCACAGAACTCTGCCAGCTCTTGGAATAAGACCTGCAGCCTCAGAGCAAGGCGATGACAGCGCTGCCAGTGGTCCTCAAGGTAACCGCTGCCCTGAATTTTTTCGCCAGTGCATCCTTCCAGGCTGGAACAGTGGACGTGGCAAACATCCCGCAGTTCGCTGTGATTGCTGCTTACGGGGGCTCACGGAGGCTCTGTACGCTGGGAGAGGGGACTTCATTGCCTTCTCGGTAAACAGAGAGAAGCAGGAGGAGCGCGCATGTGGCGTTGCCAGGATATCGGGCTTCCCCATGGTGCAGGGCTCCATTCGATGATACACATGTGGCTTTGCAGGCGCCGCATCTCAATAGTGAGATGATCCGTAACCGCAAAGGGTTCCACTCATTTAACGTGCAGTTGGTGTGCGGCCCAGCCCAGCACATCATGCTGGTCAATGCCCGCTCTCCTGGCAGCAGTTATGATGCATTCATCCTGCACCAGTCCACTGTGCCAGCAATCTTCCAGCCACCACGTCGAACCCAAGGGTGGCTGCTCGGTGACAAGGGCTGTCCGCTCTGCACCTGGCTGATGACTTCCCTTCGCAACCCCACCACTCGTGGCCAGCACTCGTATAATGATAGCCGTGCTGCCACCAGGAACGTCATTGAGCAGGCCATTGGGGTGCTGAAGCAATGGTTCCGCTGCCTTGACCTCTCGGGAGGAGCCCTCCAGTACTCGCCGGAGCGGGTGTCCCATTTTGTGGTGGTCGTCGGCATCCTCCACAACTTGGCCATCGTGAGGGCACAGCCCTTGCCACCAGAGTTTGTGGAACCACCTCAGGAGGAGGAAGAGGGGGAGGAGGAGGAAGGGAGGAGGCAGCCTGCACATCCACATTCCTGATGGGTTGTCTGTGAGCACACCATCAGACTCTGGTTCCCCTAAATGAAACCCCAGATCCCCGTTGCTCAACATTTCCCCACCTTACCTTCCCTCTGTCACGAAACATCACAGCGTCCTCTTGGCCACAAAGCTGAAATGAAAGACACCACAAAACAAACTTTCCAAACCACATTTAGAAATCAATCAATCCAATACTACATAACAAAGTCAACTAATCACCTTGTGCATTCCCTTAGTACCTGTCTTCCATGTGCCTTTGCCTGTCCTAGTGCTCCTACGCAGTGCTACCCCAGTGGCTGCAGCATGGCTGGTGGAAGGCTGCTGACTTTCAGTGGGGGACACTGCAGATGGCCTTGCAGGATGACCTCAAGCAGCTCTGGGCCTAGAGTCCCAGCTGTAGACTGCACCACCCCGGCATGGGCGGCAGCAGTCTGGGCTGGCTGGCTGACAGGCAACACCAAGGGCAGGGGTGGGCGGACGAATGTTGTCACCCTGAGAGAGGACAGCGGGTTTGTGCTCCACGGAGCCACTGCCACTCCCCGGGGCGGCGCCTCAGCAATCCTAGTAATCTGTTGGAGGACAGATTGCTGGACTGCTGTGATACCCTGCAAACCCCTTCCAACACTGGTAAACCCAGCCACGATGACAGTAGTCTGAGCTTGCGTGGCAGCAAGCTGAATCTGCATGAAAGCAGTTTGAGCTTCCACTGCATCACTCAGACGTTGGGTCGCTTTCGCTTGTGCTGCAATGGAAGCTGAAACATCGCCCATCAGACTCTGCATCATGGTTGGGTCCATAAGTCCGCTAATGGAGTTGCCCATCGCTTCCATCCTGGAAATCATGGGCTCCAAGCTCTGCTCAAAGCCCTATGCAAAGTTGGTGCCGAACTCCTCCATGCTCCTTGACAGGGAAAATATGTCCTCTGGCAGACCTGCCCTTGCACGAAGCAGTTCTGTGTGCATGCCCATCACCCTTCTGTAGGCCTTCCCATCGCAGTCCTCATCTGATTCCTCTGCAGCAGAGCTCGTGTGTGACCTCACCCTCTGGGGAGCTGGCACCTGTGCTACCCTTTCCCCCTGCTCTGGCTGCAGCCCACTCGTGCCCGGTGACTCACCACGTGCAGATCCTGTCTTTATACTACCCTTTAAAGTACACGCAGTGCCACTTTCTGAGCTGGTGCCTGCGAGTGTGAGATCAAGAGACGGTGTCTCTCCTCCTCCATCACTCTCCTCTTGCTCTTCCTGCACTGGCTGGCCAGGTTGGAGTTCTTGTGTATCTGAAAGGAGAAAGACACAAGGGTAGGGTTGTGGTTGAGGGGAGGGGGAAAAAGCAAGTTGTGCATGCTTACACCATCAGTAGCTTGTGAGAGAGAAGAGATGTGCCTGTCATGGTTGAATAGCTGAAAGTGTGTGCAAGGTGTGAGATGTGGGTGTGAGGCTTGCAGCAGTGGTAAGTGTGTGAGGGTGAAGTGAAGCTATGATTGTGAGGTATTATAATAATAATAATAATCAACTTTATTGTCATTGTTAGTGCACAAGTGCAGTACAACGAAATGTAGGCTTGCGGCTCCCGAGAGTGTACATTTTGATTAAGATATTTAACATTCAACATTCATTTGGCTTGTAATACATAAACATAAACATAATAAAGTGCATTGGCAGATGTGCAGGCTTTAGAGTTTATTTGTAGTGTTCAGTAGGATGACAGCCCTGGGAAAGAAGCTGTTCCTAAATCTGCGAATGCATCTGTAGCGTCTCCCAGATGGCAGGGGGGTGAACAAACTGTGGCTGGGGTGGGTAGGGTCTTTGATGATGGTCGGTGACCTCCGTAAACAGCGTTTCTGGTAGATGTTCTTGATGTGCCTCAATAAATCCGAGACTCGATGTTAGCGAAACAAAACAAGGCTTTTATTGACTTAGAAGGTAACACACAGAGGAGAATGTATCTTCCATCCAGAGGTCTGCCGTACTGGATGTGCTGCAGGCTGGGCCAGCTTACATAGGAGCCAGGTATGGGCGGAGCCCTACACACAGTACAATACAATGGAAATGAAACTGAAACCAACCACAGTCACAGGCAGAGAAATACTGATGAGTGATGAATGGAATATTTCATCACATTCACCCCTTCTATAGATTTAGTCTGTTCGGGGGTTTGATAGTCCTCTGCGACCGACGTGGCTGTTGTGGTGCCGCGGGTGTCGGCTGGGTGTCCCCGGTGGCCTCCTGGGTCTCTGCCGGGGGTGCCGCCAGGGTTGTTGAAGGGGTAGTTGGTGGGGGTACCGTTGGTCGATGTTCTTCCGGGGGTGATGAACGAGTAGTGGGTGGGTAAGAGTTGCTGTGGTCGTTGTTGCTGCTGTTGTCGTGGTTGTTGTCGTTACCGGCTGGGGCGACGTCTTTTATGGACACGGTGCCCTCCCTTCCGTCGGCGTGCCGGACATACGCGTATTGGGGGTTGGCGTGGAGTAGGTGCACTGACTCCACGAGAGGGTCCGTCTTGTGGCCCCTCACATGCCTTCGCACGAATACCGGACCTGGGGTGGAGAGCCATGACGGCATGGATATGCCTGAGGTGGATTTCCGGGGAAAGACAAACATTCGCTCGTGAGGCGTGGCATTAGTGGCAGTACACAATAGCGACCGTATCGAATGGAGCACATCTGGGAGGACTTCCTGCCAGCGGGAGATAGGGAGGCCTTTGGTCCTTAGAGCTAGAGTGACTGCTTTCCATACTGTCCCGTTCTCTCGCTCCACTTGACCGTTACCCCGGGGGTTGTAGCTGGTGGTACGGCTCGTGGCGATCCCCCTGGACAGCATGTACTGGCGCAGCTCTTCACTCATGAAGGACGCCCCCCTATCCGTATGGATGTAGCTCGGCATACCGAACAGGCAGAACAGGCTGTTGAGGCATTTAATGACCGTGGCGCTGGTCATGTCTGGGCAGGGGAAGGCGAATGGGAAATGAGAGTATTCGCCCACAATGTTCAGGAAGTAAACATTGCGGTCGACGGATGGGAGGGGGCCCTTGAAATCTAAGCTGAGCCGCTCAAAGGGCCGTGTAGCTTTGATTAAGTGGGCTCTATCTGGGCGGTAGAACCGAGGCTTGCACTCAGCGCAAGTGCAACAGTTCCTGGTCAGGGACCGAACTTCCTCAATCGAATAGGGTAAGTTGCGGGACTTTATGAAGTGGAACAGCCGCGTGACCCCTGGGTGGCAGAGGTCATTGTGGAGGGTCTGTAGCCGATCCCCGGTGGCGCTGGCACACATCCCTCGTGAGAGGGCGTCAGGGGATTTGTTAAGGGCCCCTGGCCGGTAAATGATATCATACTCGAAGGTGGAGAGCTCGATCCGCCACCTAAGAATCTTATCATTTTTGATCTTCCCCCTCTGTTTATTATTGAACATAAACGCTACCAACCGCTGGTCGGTAAGTAGGGTGAAGCGTTTGCCGGCTAGGTAGTGGCGCCAGTGGCGCACTGCCTCCACGATGGCTTGGGCCTCCTTTTCCACGGAGGAGTGTCTGATCTCGGGCCCTTGGAGGGTCCTCGAGAAGAAAGCTACAGGCCGCCCCGCCTGGTTGAGGGTGGCCGCCAAGGCAAAGTCAGATGCATCACTTTCCACTTAAAATAGAGTGTTCTCGTCCACTGCCTGTAGCGTGGCCCGCTCAATATCCTGCTTAATGCTTTTGAAGGCGGCGTGGGCCTCAGCAGAGAGCGGAAAAGAGGATGCTTTCAAGAGGGGGCGGGTTTTGTCGGAGTAGTTGGGGACCCATTGGGAATAAGAAGAAAATAACCCCAGGCACCTTTTCAGGGCTTTGGGAGTGTTGGGCAGGGGCAGCTCCCGTAGGGGGCGCAATCGGTCGGGGTCTGGTCCGATTTCCCCATTCTCCACCACGCTGCCTAGTATGCAGAGGCGCGTGGTGTTGAAAATGCACTTGCCCTCGTTGTAGGTGAGGTTGAGTTTTTGTGCGGTTTTCAGGAACCTCTCGAGGTTCGAGTCGTGATCCTGCTGGTTGTGACCGCAGATGGTGACGTTGTCGAGGTAGGGGAAGGTTGCCTGCAAGTGGTGGTCATCGACCATGCGGTCCATCTCCCTCTGGAAGACCGAGACCCCATTCGTCACCCCAAAGGGGACTCTGAGGAATTGGTAGAGGTGTCCGTTCGCCTCGAAGGTGGTGTATGGGCGGTCCTCTGGTCTGCTAGGGAGCTGGTGGTACGCTGACTTGAGGTCGATGGTGGAGAACACCCGGTATTGGGCGATTTGGTTCACCTTTTCTGATATGCGGGGTAGCGGGTAGGCGTCTAGTTGGGTGTACCTGTTGATCGTTTGGCTATAGTCGATCACCATCCGTTTCTTCTCGCTACCCCTTACCACTACCACTTGGGCGCGCCACGGGCTGTTGCTGCGTTCAATAATGCGCTCTTTCAGGAGCCTGTCTACCTCAGTCGCGATAAACTGCCTGTCCTCCCAGCTGTACCTCCTGCTTTTGGTCGCTATTGGCCGGCAGTTAGGGGTAAGGTTCGCGAATAGCGAAGGCGGCTTTACCTTCAGGGTAGCCAGACCGCACACTGTGAGGGGCGGCTGGGACCCACCGTAATTGAGCGTGATGCTTTGGTGGTAGCACTGGAAATCCAGGCCCAAGATCACGCTCGCACATAGATTCTTCATGATTAATACTTTAAAATTATCGTATACAGTTCCGTTAATGGACAATTGTACCGTGCAGTAACCCATAATGGTCGATGTCTGGGTTTTATCAGCCATAGAGATGGTACCCCGAGTAGGGACCACCTTTAGGGAGAGTTGTTGTACCAGTTCAGGGTGGATAAAACTCTCCGTGCTTCCACTGACAATTAAACATTTAACCCTGCACCTGTTTACCTCGATGTCCACCATTGATTTGGATAGCGGGTGCGGCCTGGTCTGGTCCACTGTGACCGATGCCACTGTAGGGCCCTGATCGAGACAAGATGGCGTCCGCGCTGTCTGCTCACAAGATGGCGGACCCCACGAGGTTGGGCAAGATGGCGTCCAAGATGGCCGCTCCCACGGCGCACACGCAGTGGTGGCGGGTTTTCCGGCGGGGTTCCCTCTGCACACCTTCCCGAAGTGCCCCTTCTTACTGCACTTAAAGCAGGTGGTGCCTTTCGCCGGGCACAGGTTTCTGGTGTGCTTCGGCTGCCCGCAGAAGTAGCAGTTGGGTCCCCGACGCGTCGCGGCTGTCGTAGGGCTTCTGGGGGGAGAGCGGGGCCCCGACGGTGTCGGGCTGCCGGGTGGGGAAGATGCCTTCCAAGATGGCGGCGCCCTTGGTGCACACGTGGCGGCGTGGACGGCGCGGGCTGAAGAGTAGGCGTCCGAGTTTCTCTGGGCCACATCCAGGGATCGTGCTGTGTCCGCAGCCTGTTTCAGGTCCAATCCCATTTTTTCCAGCAGTCTCTGCCGAATGTAAGTGGAGCTGAGGCCTGTGATAAAGGCATCGCGAACAAGCTTGTCAGTGTACACTGCGGCTTTTACATCTTGGCACTTGCAGTCTTTGCCAAGCGTTTTCAGGGTGCCTAGGAACTCCTCCACCGATTCCCCAGGTCGCTGTGCGCGAGTAGCGAGCAGATGCCTAGCATACACCTCATTCGTAGGCTGCTGGTAATGCGCCTTTAAGATGTCGCAGGCGGCCGTGTACGTGTCGGCGTCTTGGATGAGGGGGTAAACCCGGTGGCTTACCCAATTCCGCAGAATTCCGAGTTTCATACTCGCAGCGTCCGTAGCGTCTTTGACGGCTGCGGAATTGTCCAGGAAGAATTCCATACACATAAACCAGTGTCCGAAGCGTGCCGATGCGTCCGAAGCATGCTGGTCCAAATCCAAATGTTCGGGTTTCAAGAGTTGATCCATTGTGTTGAAAATTAAGTCAATAAAATTGATGTGCCTCAATAAATCCGAGACCCGATGTTAGCGAAACAAAACAAGGCTTTTATTGACTTAGAAGGTAACACACAGAGGAGAATGTATCTTCCATCCAGAGGTCTGCCGTACTGGATGTGCTGCAGGCTGGGCCAGCTTACATAGGAGCCAGGTATGGGCGGAGCCCCACACACAGTACAATACAATGGAAATGAAACTGAAACCAACCACAGTCACAGGCAGAGAAATACTGATGAGTGATGAATGGAATATTTCATCACAGTTCTCAATGGTCGGTAGCCGGGTGCCGGTAATGCGTTGGGCAGTTTTGACTACCCGCTGCAGGGCTTTCCGGTCATAGGAGCTACAGCTGCCATACCACACTGTGATACAGTTCGTCAGGATGCTCTCTATTATGCAGCGGTAAAAGTTAGAGAGGATCAGGGGTGAGAGGTTACATCCCTTCAGCCTCCTTAGGAAATATAGGCACTGCTGGGCCTTCTTCACCAAAGAGGAGGTATTGAGGGACCAGGAGAGGTCTTCCGTGATGTGGACTGCAAGGAACTTAAAGCTGTCCACCCTTTCCACCACAGCCCCATGGATGTGGATGGGGGTGAGACTTCCGCCTTTAGAGTCGTGATTGATAGAGATTGTTGGTAGGTGAGTGATGGGGTGTGGTGCATTGAACAGTGTCTGAGGCTAGTGGTGCAGCTGGTGGGAGACAGCTTTTGAAGATGCATTCATTGACCTTGACCACTTGTGTGAGGTCACTGAACTTCTTTCAACACTTTTTCCAGGTCTTCGGGGCAAGACTGCTGGCAGTCTTCGGCTATCTGCTCCCACAGCCTTCTGACTGTGTTTCTAGAGGGCCTCCAGGCCCCCTGCGGGTAGAGGACCTGTCTCCTGCTTTCTATCCCCTGTACTAAGGCCTCTAGTGCTGCATCCAAGGTCTTTGGTGCCCTTTCTCTGCCCTGTTGAGCCATTATTCACTCGCAGTTGCCTTCAAAACCAGCTCCAGCAATTGTTGAATGCAGAATGCACCTCAACTTTAAGAGGTGCAGACTGCCTTTTAAAAGTGAAGGCTAGCTTTAAATAGCCTCGCACGAACTTCGACCCCCTGCTGAGCACTCAGCCACTCAGTGCTGGGCTGCATGTAACAATCAAGTGCCAGGCAATGACCATCTCCAACAAGCGAGAGTCTAACCATCTCCCCTTCACATTCAACGGCATTACCATCGCCGAATCCCCCACCATCAACATCCTAATTTTTTTTGGATGCGCGCCCCTTTAACAGGCTGCTTGGCCCATTCAAATTATCACGCATGCGCATTTTTTTCCATTTAATAGCCAGTGCATGGCCTGCATGGGACCTCCAGTCCTCTGTGTGGCTACATAGCTTAATGGAAACATCTACATGGCACAAGTCAGGAGTGTGATGGAATACTCTCCACTTGCCTGGATGAGTGCAGCTCCAACAACACTCAAGAAGCTCGACACCATCCAGGACAAAGCAGCCCACTTGATTGGCACCCCATCCACCACCTTAAACATTCACTCCCTCCACCACCGGCGTACCGTGGCTGCAGTGTGTACCATCTACAAGATGCACTGCAGCAACTCGCCAAGGCTTTTTCGGCAGCACCTCTCAAACCCGCGACCTCTACCACCTAGAAGGACAAGGGCAGCAGGTGCATGGGAACACCATCACCTCCAAGTCACACACTATCCTGACTTGGAAATATATCGGCCGTTCCTTCATCGTCGCTGGGTCAAAATCGTGGAACTCCCTCCCTAACAGTACTGTGGGAGTACCTTCACCACACGGACTGCAGCGGTTCAAGAAAGTGGTTCACCAGCACCTTCTCAAGGGCAACTAGGGATGGGCAATAAATGCTGGCCTTGAAAAATGTTAATTAGCAGGCAGCACGAAGGTCGCGAGCTGCCTCCATTACTTTCAAAAGGGCGCGGGGCCGATCGCACATCGCAATCCCCGGGCCCGTTTTCATGCTTATTCGTATTTTTAGCCCGCAGTTTTAAAACATCCATCTCACTTTTGTTCCACTTTTCTCCACTCCCCCCTACAATGGTGTGAGATATGTTGGGTTACAGTTCCACTGGTGCCAGCACAGCCTTTGGATTCCTCGTCCAAATGGTTATTCTTCATAAGGTTGATTCTGTGATCAGGCTCGCTTAGTGGAGAGTGGAACTTGTAGCGAGCTTATGTCAGAAAAATCGGAGGACTTAAAATGTCTTTAAATGTGCTTTCTACGAGTGCCAATCTCAGCTGAGAGACACGTGAGCACAACGGTGAGATCCAATACTGGCTGAGAGCGCTGGATCAAGGAATCACCACGAATATGTGAGCTCGACGGTGAGATCCAGTACTGACTGAGAGCGCTGGATCAAGGAATCACCACGAGTATGTGAGCACAACGGTGAGATCCAGTACTGGCTGAGAGCGCTGGATCAAGGAATCACCACGAATATGTGAGCACAACGGTGAGATCCAGTACTGACTGAGAGCGCTAGATCAAGGAATCATCACGAATATGTGAGCTCGACGGTGAGATCCAGTACTGGCTGAGAGCGCTGGATCAAGGAATCACCACGAGTATGTGAGCACAACGGTGAGATCCAGTACTGACTGAGAGCGCTAGATCAAGGAATCATCACGATATGTGAGCTCGACGGTGAGATCCAGTACTGGCTGAGAGCGCTGGATCAAGGAATCACCACGAATATGTGAGCTCGACAGTGAGTGCCGGAGTAGTTGAAGCTAGATAAGTACATGAGGGAGAAAAGAATCGAAGGATATGCTGATAGGGTGAGATGAAGTCGGATGGGAGGAGGCTCGTGTGGAGCATAAATTCCGACATGGACAATTTGGGCCAAAGGGCCTGGTTCTCTACAATAAATTCTATGTAACTATGGGTTAAACCTGAACCTTTCTTGGTCTATGTGGCTCGGCACTACACCATGTGGTGCATTTGCTCAGTGAGCTAGTGGAAGATGTAGGCAAGGTAACATTTATTATTAATGTCGCAGCAGGCTGAATCTGCCACTGTCGTGTTTAAAACTGTTAAACATGCTGCTCTGTTAACAGTTAGAGCTTCACACGTTCCCCAAAAAAACAGATGGTATAAAGGTGTTAAGAGGGTGGTGCGCACACATTTGAATAAACTATGGCCTGCTGTTAACTGCAGAAGAGAAAATCCTGACGCACTTTCCCATACTGATCTATATAGTTAAAGAATGTTGTGTCCTGTGTCAAACTGCAAGATTTCGTCCCTCCAGGATGCCACACCTCAGTCGAGAATAATTTAGTGATTGGCCAAAATGAGGATTTATCTGTTAAGACACCAATGAAATAGTCAATAGACTAAACATAAACAAATGAAAAGTAGTTAATGGAAAAAAAAATCAAGCCTGAATTTGCTCGTAACAGGAAGCAACCAATCAAATCAGTAAACTAATTTAATGAAGTACGTCTGGGTCACCATCTTGAACTTTCCATATATCTGAAAATTCACCATTAAAAGTATAATTTATAACATCAGTAACCCCTAAAAATCAGAATGAATAAAGTGCTTATTTTCAATTATAGATTAGCCGGATGAGGATGGCCATTCAGCCCATCCAGAGAGACCCTAAAGTCCCCTATTGCAGAATTAAATTAGAAACATAGAAACATAGGAGCAGGAGTAGGCCATTCGGCCCTTCGAGCCTGCTCCGCCATTCAATATGATCATGGCTGATCCTCTATCTCAATATTATATTCCCGCTCTCTCCCCATATCAAGATGGCGGCCGTGACGGTCCGGTGCTGAGAGCGCTCTCCCTGCTTCAGGCGGCCAGCTCTCGCCGCTCGCTCCCGCAACCGGAGCGAGGTGCTCGGCGAGTCGGGCAGAGGCAGCGCAGCGCGGTGAACAGCAGCAGCAGCCACGTCGACCCGCTGAAGCACGTCGGCCGGCAGCTCCTCGGCGGGAAGGAATTCCGACTGGGAAGAGGGGAGCTGAGCATGGCGGCCAGAGGCCAATCCGTGAGAGGGAGAAGCGGGCCCCGGGCCGTCGGACCATGGCGCGTGGAGCCGGCGACGGTGAGGAGGAGGCCGCGGCGACTGGAGCATTCACATCCCGATGATATGTTTGGCGAGTCGGGCGGAGGCAGCGCAACGAGCAGCAGCAGCAGCCACCACGACCCGCTGCAGCACGTCGGCCGGCAGCTCCATGGCGGGAAACTCGCAGTCCGACTGGGAGGAGGGGAGCCGGGCATGGCGGCCAGAGGTCGGATCGTGAGCGGGAGAAGCAGGCCACCACACGTGGAGCCGGCAACAGTGAGGAGGAGGCCGCGGTGACGAGGAGGACGGAGCGGCTGAGGGACATCGTGCTCCCACTGCCACTGGATGCCATTGTATTGACTCTCTGAACGTGGCGCTGTAGGTATAGCTGACGCGTCCCTACGGGGAGTAAGCATTCCATTGTAATTGTACTTGTACTGGTTACATATGGCAAATAAAAAAATTGAACTGATGCCTTTTGTCTCTAGAAATCTATCTATCTCCTTCTTAAATAGATTCAGTGACTTGGCCTCCACAGCCTTCTGTGGTAGAGAATTCCACAGGTTCACCACCCTCTGAGTGAAGAAATTTCTCCTCATCTCAGTCCGCAATGTCCTACCCCGTATCGTGAAACTGTGACCCCTCGTTCTCGAAACCCCAGCCAGGGGAAACATCCTCCCTGCATCCAGTCTGTCTAGCCCTGTCAGAATTTTATACGTTTCAATGAGATCCCCTCTCATTCTTCTAAACTCTAGTGAATACAGGCCTAGTTGACTCAATCTCTCCTCATATGACAGTCCTGCCATCCCAGGAATCAGTCTGGTGAACCTTCGTTAACTTCTTAAATGATTCCAGGGTTGTGGCTTCAGTGACTCTAATCCTGAAGTCCATTCCAAATTCCTAGAGGACATTTTCTTGGAGTGATCTAAACTGCTTCAGGAGGCAGGGACTCAATTTGGAGACTTGTCTGGAGTTTGAAAATATTGGATTAGGCTCTGTGGCCCTTTTTTTATTCTAAATAAATGCCTTGATTCCTCGTACAATAACAACTTGTATTTATATAGCGCCTTTAACATAGTAAAATTTCCCAAGGCGCTTCACAGGAGCGTTGTCGGACAACAAATTGACACCGAGCCGAAGAAAGAAACATTAGGACAGGCGACCAAAAGCTTGGTCAAAGAGGAAGGTTATAAGGAACGTCTTAAATCAGTAGAGAGAGGTGGAGAAGTGGAGAGGTTTAGGGATGGAATTCCAGAGCATAGGGCCGAGGCGGCTGAAGCCACAGTCTCCAATGATGCGGCAAAAGTGGGGAATGCGTAAAAGGCCAGAGTTGGAAGAACGCAGAGTTCTGGGAGGGTTTTAGGGCTTGAGGAGATTGCAGAGATAGGGAGGGGCGAGACCCTGGAGGTACTTGAACATAAGGATGAGAATTTTAAAATTGAGGCGTTGATGGATTGGGAGTCAATGTAGGTCAGCGAGGGGTGAACGGGACTTGGTGCGAGTTAGGAGATAAATAGCAGAGTTTTGGATGAGCTTAAGTTTATGGATGTTAGAAGATGGGAGGAAGGCATTGGAGTCTGGAGATAACACAAGCATGAATGAGGGTTTTAGCAGCAGGTGGGCTGAGGCAGGGATGGGCTGAGGCAGGGATGGAGACAGGTGATATTACGGAAGTGAAAGTAGGCGATCTTTGAGATGGTAAGGGTGTGAGGCTGGAAGCTCAGCTCAGGACCAAATAGGACGCTGAGGTTGCAAACAGTCTGGCTCAACCTGAGACAGTGGCCAGGCAGATGGAGGGGATCGGGGTCTGAAGACAATGGCCTCGGTCTTCTCAATGTTTAATTGGAAGAAATTTTGGCTGATTTGAGACTAGATGCCGGCCTAGCAGTCTGACAACACAGAGGCAGTGAAGGGGTTGAGCGAGGTGGTGGTGAAGTAGAAGTGGGTGTCGCAGTGGTTTGGGATGCAGTCACCGAAGGACAGTATGTAGATGAGAAATAGGAATTGTTCTTGTTGAGTCCTCCTGATTAGCTGCAATGCATGTCAACCATGGTCAGGCCGTACATTATTTTGCCTCCAATCTGTGCCTCTGCTGAAGTTCTGGTGATCTGCTCCATGCGTTCCCTTCAGACCTCCAATGTAACCGCCTCCCATACTCACTTCAGCAGCCCAATCCAAACCACCTGGAGTCTTTTGCAGTCCAACATGCTCGTGTTATTTAAGCTGCAGTTTCCACATCAGCTTTGCTACATTCAGCTATTCTAATGTACTTGTCAACTCTGCTTGCAATGGATTCTGGGTGGGCCAGAGTGAGCTGATGACGACACCACTAGTCACATCCTGCCGATTAGATACCTGCCCATTATCCCTACTCTCTGTCTCCTGCCGCTCAGCCAATTTCCTAGCCAGGTCAATAACTTGCCTTCAATTCCATGGGCTTCAACTTTAGCTAACAGTCTCTTATAAGGGACTTTATCAAATGCCTCCTGGAAGTCCATGTAAGAACATCCATAGACATTCCCCTATCCACTACTTTAATCACCTCTTTTAAAAATTCAATCAGGTTTGTCAGGCATGACCTACCTTTCACAAATCCATGCTGGCTCTCTCTGATCAGCTGAAAATTATCAAGGTGTTCAGTCACTCTATCCTTAATTATAGACTCTGGCAATTCTCTGAAGAAGGGTCAAACCCGAAACGTCAACTCAAATTTCTCTCCACGGATGTTGCCTGACCTGCTGAGTTTTTCCAGCATTTTCTGTTGTTATCTCTGACAACAGATGTTAGGCTAACTGGTCTATAATTCCCTGGTTTCCCTCTCTCACCATTCTTAAATAGCAGAGTGACATGCACAATTTTCCAATCTAAAGGAACGATTCTTGAATCAAGAGAACTTTGGAAGATTATAGTTA
Organism: Somniosus microcephalus; assembly: GCF_052327205.1. Lineage (NCBI taxonomy): Eukaryota > Metazoa > Chordata > Chondrichthyes > Squaliformes > Somniosidae > Somniosus > Somniosus microcephalus. The sequence continues at coordinate 271,265,759 of NC_140993.1, forward strand.
GGGCATCTGTAATGTGCTCACCTACTTCCTTTAAAACCCTGGGATGGAAACCATCTGGTCCTGGGGATTTGTCACTCTTTAGTCCCATTATTTTCTTCATTACTGTTATTTTGCTTAACTCATTTTGTTGAGTCCCTGTTCCTGATTCAGTATTAGTTTCCTTGGGATTTCCGGTATGCTATCCTCTTCCTCTACTGTAAATACTGATGCAAAGTAATTATTCAACATGTCCGCCATTTCCTTATCATTGACAATATTGCCGCTATCAGTTTTCAAGGGGCCCACATTGCTCCTGACCACGCTCTTTTTCCTAATATAATTAAAAAAAAATTTGTTTTGATTTTGATGTTTCTTTTTATTCTCCCTTTTAGTAGCTGTTACTGTCCTCTTTGTCACCCTTTGCTGTTCTTTGTATCTTTCCCGTTCACCAGGATCTGTGCTATTTTCTGCATTTTTGTATGCTTTATCTTTTAGTTTTTTTGTTGTCTCTTATCTCTTTAGTCGACCATGGCATTTCCTTTTGGCAAGTAGAACTCTTGCCCCTCAGGTGTATAAACTGGTTCTGTATCACATTAAATTCTACTGATCTTCTGTCATTTTACCCAGTAACAGATCTGCCCAGTTTACTGTGGCCAGTCTCTGTCTCATCCCGTTGAAGTCGGCCTTACTCAAATCTAGTATATTAGTAGCTGTTTCGCGTTTCTCCCTTTCAAACACTACGTTGAACTCGATCATGTTGTGATCGCTATTGGATAAATGTTCACGCACCGTTAGGCTGTTAACTAAATCTGGCTCGTTACTCATTGCTAAATCTAATATGGCATGTCCACTTGTTGGTTCTAGGACATATTGTTGCTAAAAAAGTATGCCAGACACACTCAAGAAATTCACTACCTTTCTGACCTGGGCTAATCTGCTTCTCCCAATCTCTATGAAAGTTAAAATCTCCCATTAAAACCACTCTGCCTTTGCTACATGCTTGCCTAATCTCTGCAGTTATACAGTCTAGCACTTCACAGCTGCTACCAGGGGGCCTATGCACAACCCTCACTACAGTCTTAAATCCTTCTTCAATCTGATTGGTTAAGGAGGTACACAGTTGCTTGCGCTGTTCACACTGGTACCAGATGTTCTGTAGCGGGCACTGTACTTTTTGGCTCTCTAATTTAAAGTAAGTTCCAATGCAAAACCCCATCGAAAGTCTATGGGCGAGAGCTGGCATCGGTCCTTTGGCACTGACCACAAAATCCAACCCAATAACTTGAAAGAAAGAAAGAAAGACTTGCATTTATAACTCACCAACAACATTAGAATAATGCCCCAAAATATGCTTGAAATTGCACTGGTTAGGTCACAGTTCAAGTTTCACTAACATTAATTTGCATAATCACAGATGGAAGATCTTACATAGAAACATAGAAGATAGGAGCAGGAGTAGGCCATTCGGCCCCTCGAGCCTGCTCCACCATTCAATGAGATCATGGCTGATCATCCAAATTCAGTACCCTGTTCCTGCCTTCTCTGCATATCCCTTGATCCTTTTAGCCTTAAGAAATATATCCAACTCCTTCTTGAATATATTTAATGAATTGGCCTCTACTGCCTTCTGTGGTAGAGAATTCCACAGGTTCACCACTCTCTGGGTGAAGAAATTCCTCCTCATCTCTGTCCTAAATGGCTTACCCCTTATCCTTAGACTGTGACCCCTGGTTCTGGATTCCCCGACCATCGGGAACATCCTTCCAGCATCTAGTCTGTCTAGTCCTGTTAGAATCTTATAAGTTTCGATGAGATCCCCTCTCATTCTTCTAAACTCCAGCGAGTACAAGCTCAATCGAGCCAATCTCTTCTCATACGTCATTCCATGAGCCAGCACAATGGTCAGCCCAATAGAACGTAATTGTTTCTTATTTTTCTTTCCATTAAAATGTATTCCTTGATGTATTTAAGAGTGGTAACCTGGTGCAGTTTTATTAATACAGCTGAAAATGGGTTTAATCACAAAAAAATAAGCATTTTTAATAAGGGCGTCCAGTCCTCCACCTGTGAGTAACCTGATTTAAAATCACTGCAAATGACGTTAAATAAACTATAGTGAACCATTTACAGGGAACTCTTTTTTATCCGGCACCGACGGGACCGCCGTGGTGCCAGTTGATCAAAAAGTCCGGATTACAGAGAAGTATACTTACTAAGGTACGAGAGCCCCGTACACGGCCACAGATCCAGGCGTCCCTGTTGCATGGCAACAGGTGCAGGAACCCCGGTTACACGCCACAGATCCAGGAACCCCGGTTACACGGTCACTAATATGAAGTAAAACTTACCTGAACCTACTCCTGAATTTTGCCGGTTAAGAGAGATTTCCGGTTATTTAGGTGTCGGTAAAAAGAGAGTTTCCTGTAATAGTTTAATTGATGTACACTAGTCAGTTTCTTACTAAATTAAATATTTTTGATATGAAAAGCCGTAAAACATTCCTACTACTATCTGTGCGCCTGAGAAAATGAACGCAATTTGAAGACGCTTCCTGAACCAGCGCAGTCGGTGCAATTTTGCGATTTTTGTCCGAGGGGTATGGCCAGTTCTGTGGGCGGGGCCTGATCCGGCTAATTGAATCTTGAACCAGTGTAAAAGATCGCAGAAAAAAACGAGTGTAAGTGATTTTGGCAGTAATTCACTTGCGTTTAAAATTACCCGATCTTTTGTGTTGCTTTGGCTGATTCTGCCCGAATCGCGCTGATATAAATAATGGAAACAAGCGGAAACCCAACCCCCGGGTGCATAAATACATGGAGCGTGACAAATACGATTTAAAAAAAATTCGTATATGGGATATGGGCGCCGCTGGCAAGGCCAGCATTTATTGGCCACCCGTAGTTGCCCTTGAGAAGGTGGTGGTGAGCCGCCTTCTTGAACCGCTGCAGTCCGTGTGGTGAAGGTGCTCCCACAGTGCCGTTAGGGAGGGAGTTCCAGGATTTTGACCCAGCGACGATGAAGGATCGGTGATATACTTCCAAGTCAGGATGGTGTGTGACTTGGAGGGGAACTTGGAGGTGGTGGTGTTTCCATGCACCTGTTGCCCTTGTCCTTCTAGGTGGTAGAGGTCGTGGGTTTGGGAGGTGCTGCCGAAGAGACCTTGGCGAGTTGCTGCAGTGCATCTTGTAGATGGTTCACACTGCAGCCACGGTGCGCCGGTGTTGGAGGGAGTGAATGTTTAAGGTGGTGGAGCTGCAGGCGCAAGTTGTCACATGGGGTTATGAGATAGGGGCAACCTGGCTCAAACAAGGGCAGGAATGGAAAATTAACATTCCTTGCTACTATGTATGAAATAGGGAAGGAGAAAAGGGAGAGGGATGACGGTATTGATCAAATATATTGTTACAACCCTAGAAAGGGAAGTTGTGTTTGAGGGTTCTAAGACATAATGGGAGTTAAATTGGATAACCCCCAAAAGCGGGCGCAGGGATTTCGATGCACGATTAACCTGCGCCCGTTTATTGCAATGCAGGGAAGATGCCAACTTTATGTTGCTGACTCATTTCCATGATTTCTGATGGGCTATGTCTCAGGTTCAAATGTAACACAAGCAGCATCCATCTAATGTCTGAGTGCTGCCGTCAAAGCTCAGACTGCTGCCATCCTGGATCTGGATACCAGTTCGCAAAGGGGCTTCCAGTGCATCACATTGAAAGGTATAAAATTCTGACAGGGCTAGACAGACTGGATTCAGGGAGGATGTTTCCCCTGGCCGGTGGGGGGGGGGGGGGGGCTAGAACGAGGGGTCACAGTCTCAGGATATGGGGTCGGACATTTAGGACTGAGATGAGGAGAAATTTCTTCACTCAGAGGGTGGTGAACCTGTGGAATTCTCTACCACAGAGGGCTGTGGAGGCCAAGTCACTGAATATATTTAAGAAGGAGATAGATAGATTTCTAGACACAAAAGGCATCAAGAGGTATGGGGAGAGAGCGGGAATATGGTATTGAGATAGAGGATCAGCCATGATCATATTGAATGGCGGAGCAGGCTCGAAGGGCTGAATGGCCGACTCCTGCTCCTATTTTTTTTTCTATGTTTCTGCAACCATCCAGCAATCTGTTCTACAATAGAATACTAGGATTGCTGAGGCGCCGCCCGGGGAGAGCGGCAGTGGCTCCAGGGAGTACGAACCTGCTGTCCTCTCTCAGGATGACAGCATTCCTGCTCCCACCCCTGCCATGCCGCCAGTGTCCTTGCTGTTGCCCGTCAGTCAGCCAGCCCAGGCCGCTGCAGCCCAGGCCGAGATGAGGAAAAAAAACTCCACTGGAAAAGTGTTACAGCCATGGCTAACTCGAGAAATTAAGGATAGGATTAGATTAAAGGAAGAGGCTTACGATGTTGCCAAAAAGAGTAGTTGCCTGAGGATTGGGAGGGTTTTACAAATCAGCAAAGGATGACCAAGAAATTGATAAAGACAGAGATAATAGAATATGAGAATAAACTAGCAAGAACTATCAAACCAGATTTTAAGAGATTTTACAAGTATGTAAAAATGAAGAGATTAGCGAAAGTAAACGTGGGTCCCTTAGAGGCAGAGACAGGAGAAATTATAAAAGGGTATAAGGAAATGGCAGAGACGCTCAACAAATATTTTGTGTCTGTTTTCACAGTAGAAGACACAAAGAACGTATCGGTAATTGTGGGAAACCGAGGGCCTGATGTGAGTGAGAAACTTAAAGTAATTAATATTAGTAAAGCAAAAGTACTGGAGGAATTAATTAGATTAAAAGCCGGCTGATCCCTTGGACTTTTTGGCCTACACCCTAGGGTTTTAAAAAAAGGTGGCTGCAGAGATAGTGGATGCGTTTCAGATCATCCTGAAATATTTACCCTGTTTCTCTCTCCATATTTCTGGCATTTTCTGTTTTATTTGAGATAGTGGATACATTGGTTTCAATCTTCCAGAATTCCCTAGATTCTAGAACGGTCCCCATGGATTGGTAGGTAACAAATGTAATCCCACTGTTCAAGAAAGGAGGATGAGAGAAAACAGGGAACCACAGGCCAATCAACCTGACAACAGTAGTAGGGAAAAAGCTAGAATCTTTTTTTTTCGTTCATGGGGTGTGGGCATCGCTGGCAAAGCCAGCATTTATTACCCATCCCTAATTGCCCTTGAGAAGGTGGCGGTGAGCCGCCTTCTTGAACCGCTGCAGTCCGTGTGGTGAAGGTATCCCCACAGTGCTGTTAGGGAGGGAGTTCCAGGATTTTGACCCAGCAACAATGAAAGAGTGGTGAATTATTTCCAAATCAGGATGGTGTGTGACTTGAAGGGGAACTTGAAGGTGGTGGTGTTCCCATGCGCCTGCTGCCCTTGTCCTTCTAGGTGGCAGAGGTCGCGGGTTTGGGAGGTGCTGCTGAAGAAGCCTTGCGGAGTTGCTGCAGTGCATCTTATAGATGGTACACACTGCAGCCACGGTGCGCCGGTGGTGGAGGGAGTGAATGTTTAAGGTGGTAGATGGGGTGCCAATCAAATGGGTTGCTTTGCCTTGGATGGTGCCGAGCTTCTCGAGTGTTGTTGGAGCTGTACTCATCCAGGCAAGTGGAGAGTATTCCATCACACTCCTTACTTGTGCCTTGTAGATGGTGGAAAGGCTTTGGGGAGTCAGGAGGTGAGACACTCGCTGCAGAATACCTAGCCTCTGACCTGCTCTTGTTGCCACAGTATTTATGTGGCTGGTCCAGTTAAGTTTCTGGTCAGCGGTGATCCCCCAGGATGTTGATGGTGGGGGATTCGCCGATGGTAATTGTTAAGTCTGTGAATTATTTAGTTAATTAAAACACAGACTAATGAGTAACAATAAAAACAGCTCTTTACTGGTTGGAGGTAGGGACTATACTGAATACAAGATTACTGCACAGTGCTTATATACCGGTGTGTTCGCCCCCGGTATTACGTCTACAGCAGCTTGAGAAAGTGGTACATCTCTTAAGGTGGAACAGGCTTAAGCTCTCTTAAGGTGGAACAGGTTACATACACAACACTCCTCCCTTCTTAGCTTTATAGTCATCCCCCCATTTAACATAACGTAATAACATATATACATATATAACTTCATGTTTACATAACAGAATAACATAGATACATAGATAACTTCATGTCAAAACAGATCACAGATTCAGTCGCTGCGGAAAACAGTTCACAGATTCAATCTCTGTGGTGTAGTCGGTTCACGTTGCTGGAGTGACTCATTCAATAGTCCTTCCATGGATTTAACAGTTTGAACTTCCGAACTGAATTGGCTCCGTTCGGAGGGACCACGTGTGTGATCTGGTAGAGGTAATAATGGTTCAGATGGGTCATCTTCTGTTTCGGCTTTTCCTTTTCTGCTTCTTGGAGACTCTCTGGGCTCCACTGTCAGCTGCCAGCTGCATGCGCAGTTCCTCCTTCTCTTCCTCCTTTTTCCGTAGTAGAGTCACCTTCTCCCGATGTTCCGTAGACTTTCGGTGCTCCTCCATGATTTCTGTATGGTGGGAGTCGAAGTTACAAGTTGGGCAGGACAGGACATAGTAATATTCGGTGTCGTCCTGAGCTAGACCAGTGAGAGGGTCGTCTATTTCCTCCATACCCAGCTGGACGTTAGCCAGCTCTTGTTCCAAATCCAGACATCTTTCCTGAAGAGACTTCTTCATGTGTACCTCTGCATCCAGCTTTTTCTGGGCTTTCAGCAAGTCGTTTACTAGTGACCTCATTTGTGATTTTAATACTTCAACTTCCTTTGGAGATTGATTGATCGGACTATGCAATCCCTCTACCGGAGCAGCTGTTTCAGCGGTCTGTTGTTCTACGTTGACGTGAGTCAGCGTACTTTTGGCATCCAAGGGCTGCTCTGTTGCAGTCATCTCAGTCTGTGTTGCCACCTCAGCTCTTCCAATAACCTTTGAGAGCTCCGAACCCCTTTCGTTTGAATATTGAAGTTCATGTTCAAGTTTTTCCCATTTCAGAGTCCTGTCCTTCAGCATATGCAGGAGTTGGCTGACCGTTAACTCCTCTGACATCAGACGTTTTGTGTGCTCCTGCTCCATTTTCTCCATCAGCTGCTTCTGTTGTCTTTCCAGATTCTCCAACTCTATATCAAAGAACTCTTTCGTTGCATTCAACTCTTGCTCAAAACGGCGAAGCATTTGTTCTAATTGCTGTTGTAGTTTGAAATGGAGTTGAGTTCGAGCCCGGTGTCCCTCAGAAATGGGCACATCAGTAGACTTGCCAGACTCAGAATCCACAGTTAAACTATGTTGTTGTTGCTCAGTGGAATTCTGTGCTGAAACTTTGTCTTTTGCACCTGAGTTGGGCTTACCATCATCCGTTCCAGAGTCTGGGCCGACTATCTTCACCGAGTTCTCACTCGTTATTGTTTGTAGGAAATGCCAGTCCATATTCATTTTCCTAATCCACTCCCGTCCTGGTAGTGGAGGACCTCCTTCAGATATCACATATAAGTCCATTATTTGACTGTCTTCGCCCTTGTGGACCACTGCAACCTCTATTTTCCCGATAGGGTACACTCTTTGCCCCGTGTATGTTTCCAATATAATCCCCGTATCCTGTAGGGGAATATGTTGGAATAACTTTCCGTAATCTTTCTTATTTATGACCGTCAATGCCGATCCAGTGTCCAATTCCAGTTTTACTTGGACTCCTTCTATCTGAAGAGTGACCCAAATTGTCTGGAGGTCTGCACCCTTACCAGCGTTGAGTACTCTTAAGCTAGCCAGTTCATTACTGCTAGCGTCTGAATCGGACTCCTGTTCGGTCACCTTGTGTACCTTTGCGTATTTTCCTTGCGGTGACTTCTTGTTGCTGGTCTTCTTCCCTGACCTGCATACTCTAGCTATATGTCCAAGCCTACCACAAGTTCTACATTCTTGGTTTTTAAACCAACACTGGTTCTGATCATGCGTTGTCTTTCCACAACGATAACATTTGCCAGAACTCACACCCAATTTGTGTGCACTGAGCTCCGGTGACCGTAGCTGCATTACTGCCGTGCCTCTCGCTGCGGCTTCATGTGCTGCTGCCATAGTGACCGCCTTCTCAAGCGTCAGCTCATTCTCCTCGAGCAGTCGCTTTTGTGTATCCTGTTTAAATAAACCACACACAAATTTGTCTCGAAGTGCCTCTGTCAGTCCCATTCCAAACTGGCAATATTTCGCTAATTTACGCAATTCCAGCAAATATTCAGCATTGCTTTCATGCTGTAGCTGCCTTCTGTCGTAAAATTTAAATCGTTCCGCTAGCATCAGCGGCGTGGGGTTTAGATGATCTTTCAGGACAGTAACAATCTCATCGAACGTCTTATCCGCCGGTTCATCTGGTGATAACAGGTGTTTCAATTGCCCGTATGTCTTCGCACCCATTAAATTTAATAATGTTAGAGCTTTATCTTGGTCACGAATTTTATTGGCCTTACAATAATTTTTTACTCTTTCAACATATATGGCCCAATCTTCGAGGTCACTATCAAAGGTGCTAATATTCCCGTGTTTAGGCATTGTAGATTTGCAATTTCTCAGATTTTATTTTCTTTACTTGTTATCAAAGATGGCGGCTTCCCGCTCTTGCCGTCGTCCTCCGCCCACAAAATGGCGGTTTTCCCGCGCTTGGCGGTCTTCACCCGTCCCCGACGCCGTCTCCCTTCAGCCCCCGAGTGCGGCCCTTATCTTCGCCGCGATCGCCCGAGTGCGGCCCTTATCAGCGGATGCGATCGATGGCCCGGCTGCGCCTCGCACTTGAAAGCGGCCCGGCCCTTATCTGCCGATCGCTATCGCCCTATACCTCTCTCTTCCCCAGTCCTGTCTTCTACTCCGGTTCACAAGCTGATGGAGGCTTCAGGGTCCTAATGCCTGTCACTTCCAGTGGGGTGGTGAGTGGTGAGGTTTGAAACCTCTCTTCAACCGCCGTGGAATAACTGCCGCAGGGTAAGAACCTGACTCGTCGCCAGTGTTAAGTCTGTGAATTATTTAATTAATTAAAACACAGACTAATGAGTAACAATAAAAACAGCTCTTTACTGGTTGGAGGTAGGGACTATACTGAATACAAGATTACTGCACAGTGCTTATATACCGGTGTGTTCACCCCCGGTATTACGTCTACAGCAGCCTGAGAAAGTAGTACATCTCTTAAGGTGGAACAGGCTTAAGCTCTCTTAAGGTGGAACAGGTTACATACACAACAGTAATGCCATTGAATGTCAAGGGGCGGTGGTTTGACTCTCTCTTGTTGGAGATAGTCATTGCCTGGCACTTGTGTGGCGTGAATGTTACCTGCCACTTATTAGCCCAAGCCTCAAAGTTGTCCAGATCTTGTTGCATGCGGGCATGGACTGCTTCATTATCTGAGGAGTTGTGAATGGCGTTGAACACTGTGCAGTCATCAGCGAACATCCCCACTTATGACCTTAAGATGGAGGGAAGGTCATTGATGAAGCAGCTGAAGGCCTAGGACACTGCCCTGCAGCGATATCCTGGGGCTGAGATGATTGTCCTCGAACAACCACAACCATCTTCCTTTGTGTTAGGTATGACTCCAGCCAGTGGAGATCATTCCCCCTGATTCTCATTGACTTCAATTTTACTAGGGCTCCTTGATACCACACTTGGTCAAATGCTGACTTGATCTCAAGGACAGTCACTCTCACTTCACCTCTGGAATTCACCTCTTTTGCCTGTGTTTAGACCAAGGCTATAATGAGTTCTGGAGCCAAGTGGCCCTGGCAGAACCCAAATTGAGCATCAGTGAGCAGGTTATTGGTGAGTAAGTGTCGCTTGATAGCACTGTCGATGACACCTTCCATCACTCTGCTGATGATTGAGAGTAGACTGATGGGGCGGTAATTGGCCAGATCGGATTTGTCCTGCTTTTTGTGGACAGAACATACCTGGGCAATTTTCCTCATTGTCGGGTAGATGCCAGTGTTGTAGCTGTACTGGAACAGCTTGGCTAGAGGCACAGCTAGTTCTGGAGCACAAGTCTTCAGCACTACAGCCGGGATGTTGTTGGGGCCCATAGCCTTTGCTGTATCCAGTGCGCTCAGCCGTTTCTTGATATCACGTGGAGTGAATCGAATTAGTTGAAGACTGGCTTCTGTGATGGTGGGGAACTCAGGAGGAGGCCGAGATGGATCATCCACTCGGCACTTCTGGCTGAAGATTGTTGTGAATGCTTCAGCCTTGTCTTTTGCACTCACGTGCTGGGCTCTGCCATTACTGAGGATGGGGATATTTATTGAGCCTCCTCCTCCATTTAAGTTGTTTAATTGTCCACCACCATTAATGACTGGATTTGACAGGACTGCAGAGCTTTGATCTGATTCATTGCTTGTGGGACCGCTTAGCTCTGTCTATAGCATGCTTTTTCCACTGTTTAGCATGTATGTAGTCCTGTGCTGTAGCTTCACCAGGTTGGCACTTCATTGGGTTGGTCCCCTGGCTTGATGGCAATAGTAGAGTGAGGGATATGCTGGGCCATGAGGTTACAGATTGTGGTGGAATACAATTCTGCTGCTGCTGATGTCCCACAGCATCTCGTGGATACCCACTTATGAGCTGCTAGATGTGTTCCGAATCTATCCCATTTATCACGGTGGTAGTGCCACATATTATGATGGAGTGTGTCCTCAGGGTGAAGATGGGACTTTGTCTCCATAGGGACTGTGTGGTGGTCACTGCTACCAATGCTGTCATGGACAGATTTATCTGTGATAGGCAGATTAGTGAGGACCAGGTCAAGTAGGTTTTTCCCCTCGGGTTGGTTCTCGCACCATCTGCCGCAGGTCCAGTCTGTCAGCTATGTCCTTCAGGACTCGGCCAGCTCATTCAGTAGTGGTGCGACCAAGCCACTCTTGGTGATGGACATTGAAGCCCCCCACCCAGAGTACATTCTGTGCCCTTGCTACCCTCAGTGCTTCTTCCAAATGGTGTTCAACATGGAGGAGTACTGATTCATCAGCTGAGGGAGGGCGGCAGGTGGTAGTCAGCCAGAGGTTTCCTTGCCCATGTATAATTTATTATTCAGGAGGTGGTAACAGGGCACTAGAATAATTACAATGTGATTAGGCAGAGCCAACATGGTTTTATGAAAGGTAAATCATGTTTGACAAATCTAATAGAGTTTTTTGAGGTTGTAACTAACAGGTTAGATAAGGGGGAACCAGTGGATGTAGTGCATTTGGATTCCCAAAAAGCATTTGATAACTTGCCACACAAGAGGTTATTACACACGATTAGGGCTCATGGGATTTGGGGTAATATATTAGCATGGATTGTGGGTTGGTTTACAGACAGAAGACAGAGAGTAGGAATAAACAGGTCATTTTTGGTTTGGCAGGCTGTAACTCGTGGGGTACTGCAAGGATCAGTGCTGGGGCCTCAGCTATTCGCAATCTATAGCAATGACTTAGACGAGGGGACAGGGTGATATATATCTAAGTTTGCTGATGGTACAAACCTAAGTGGGAAAGTAAGTTGTGAGGAGATTTCAAATAGGCTGTAAAAGGATATAGTCAGGTTAAGCGAGTGGGCAAGAACATGGCAGATGGAATATAATATGGGTAAGTGTGAAATTATCCACTTTGGTAGGAAGAAAGAAAATGCAGAATCATTTTAAAAGATGAGACTAGTAAATGTTGGTGTTCAGTGGGATTTAGGGGTCCTTGTACACGTATCATAGAAAGTTAACATGCAGGTATAGCAAGCAATTAGGAAGGCAAATTATACGTTTGCATTTATTGCAAGGGGGTTGGAGTATGAGAGTAAGGAAGTCTTGCTGCAATTATATAGGGCTTTGCTGAGAACACACCTGGAGTACTGTGCACAGTTCTGGTCTCCTTACCTAAGGAAGGATATACTTGCCTTGGAGGCGGTGCAACAAAGGTTCACTAGATTGATCCCTAGGATGAGAGGGTTGTCCTATGAGGAGAGATTGTGTAGAATGGGCCGATACTCTCTGGAGTTTAGAAGAATGAGAGGTGATCTCATTGAAACATATAAGATTCTGAGGGGGATTGACAGGGTAGATGCTGAGAGGTTGTTTCCCCTGGCTGGAGAGTCTAGAACTAGGGGGCATAGTCTCAGGATAAGGGGTCGGCCATTTAAGACTGAGATGAGGAGGAATTTCCTCACTGAAAGGGTTGTGAATCTTTGGAATTCTCTGCCCCAGAGGGCTGAGTCATTGAGTATATTCAAGGCTGAGATCGATAGATTTTTGGGCACTAAGGGAATGAAGGGATATGAGGATAGTGTGTGAAAATGGAGTTGAGGTCGAAGTTCAGCCGTGATCTTATTGAATGGCGGAGAGAGGGCGTAGGCTGGAGCGTGGCGCTCCAAAATACCAGTGCTGGCGACAAATCAGCTGTCGTCGTGATCCGCCTCTTCTGCATGCTGCCATCGGCCGTTACGCGCTTCCCATCGGAACTGTGAGCACGCATGTGTAACGGATGCTATTTTCATAGTTTAAGAGGCCTCGTAGTGCCCCAAAAACAAGCCCAGTTTTGCGCCCCCCCCCCCATGCATTTGGTTAAAGTTACGACGCAGTCCGGAGCTGTTAAACTGCTTGCAGCATACTATTGACCCAAAGCACCACAGTAGCCTACAGCCACTAACCAAAGACTTACCTTAATGGAGGTGAGGTTTCCTCCACTTCTGAAGCCCTGCGAACTCCCCGTCAGGAACCAGCTCTGTTTTTGAACAGGAAGGACCTCCATTCATTCAATGTTCCAACTTGTTTCTGACCACAGGCAGGTCTGTGACCGCTTTCCTGCCAGTAGTCATCACGTTTTCATGCTGCACCAGTCCTCAATACCACCTCTGTTCCATCCAGAGCATTGGGTGCCAGGCTGGCTGCTGGGGGTCCAAGGACTATCTCCTCACCAACTGACTCATGACTCCTCTCGGGAATCCAGGCACGGACTCAGAGCGCTGGTATAGTGAGAGCCATGCAGCAACAAGGTTTCTGATTGAGCAAACCGCTGGCGTCCAGAAACAATGGTTCTGTTGTCGGGGTTGCTCAGGAGAGGTCCTTCAGTACAGTCTAGAGTGAGTGTTAAGATTCATCATCATTTTCTGCATCCTTCACAATCTAACTATTCAAAGGGGAGTTGCCTTGAGGTTCCTGAAGAAAGGGAGGTTAAGCAGGAAGGTGAAGAGAATGAGGAGCTGGAGGAAGCTGAAGGGAAGCACAGCCCAGCAGTCCTGCAATCTGCCAGAGCTGTAAGGCAGCAAATTATTAAGGAGAGATTCTCCTGATCGATCCCTCCCTTGGCCCCCAACACCAACAGCCTCTTCTTCCATTTGGCCTTGCCTGGATACCCACCATATCAACACCCTCAAAACAGTACAAGTTCATGGGTGTTCCTGTTACATCACTAAGATTATGAAGACTAAAACAAATCATTTTACTTCCAACAGATTCCTTTCTTGATTTCTCAAATTGTTACATGACTGATGCCTGTCTACAAATCACCCTTGTGCGAAGCCCTGGTGCCTGTCTTATGTGCTCGGTTACCTATCTAGTGTTCATATGAGGTGGTTCCTCAGTGGCCACAGCCTGGGAGATGGAAGACTGCTGAACATCTGCTGAGGGCACTTGAGATGGCCGTGGCAGGCCACCTCGACCATGGAGCTTTGGCTGTTGAGGACCCGGCTGCACACTGCTGGGATTCAACTTTAGCCCAGCTGGCTGTTTGCCACCAATAAGGGTACTGGCTGAGAGGTTGGCAGGGAACAGATGTCTCGGCCATGGAGCCAATGCCAGTGTCAGGGGGCTGAGCCTCAGCACTCCCGCTGCTCAGCATGAGAACAGAGTGAAGACATACTGGGACGCTCTCAAAGCCCCTGTTCGTGCTCTCCTTCAGGCTTTGTAAGCCATAGCAAATGCCAGACCCCAGAGCCAAGATGGCAGCAGCCTGAGCCTCCGTTGGGGCTGGCCACAGAGGCTCCATCACTGTGAGGCCCCAGGCAGTGCTCAGAGAAATGACCATGTTCCGTGTTGGAATGCAAGGTCTTGATGTCATGCGCAAAGACAGCGCAAAAGTTGGAGTTCGACTCCTTCATGCTCTCCAACATTGTGCACTTAGAAGGTCCGTGGGGATCGCCATCAGTCTGCTTATGTATGGTGGACCCTCGATTTCTCCAGGTATACCCTGAACAGCAGAACTAGCACGTGAGATCTCCCTCCAGTGAGCTGTTTACTGGATTGTTCTATTTCTCCTGCCCTTGCTCCTGCTCATTCGTGCTGGGTGCATCTCTACATGTAGATCCCTCTAGTCTACCCTCTGAACTACGCACGGGATTATACTCCTGCTTCCCCTGGATGATCTGGCACTGTCTGGAGGAGGGATTGTACTCCAGCCTCCTCCCAGGTGATTTGGGGCTGTCAGGAGGAAGAATTGTAGTGTGGTGCCCCCAAGCCATATTAATGACCCAGGACAGGAAATGCAGGCACAGCGCACTTCAGATGCACTTCAGTCCAGCGCCAGGATGAATAGGAGGGGCAGGAAAATCATCCATTGTCCCATCACATTGTCCAGAATCTTGATCTTTGCATGGAGGATCCATGACCTTTTTTCTTGATAAAAGATTGGATAACTTTAATGGATTAAGAGAAAATTGTGTCCATCACAAATAGTTAGTGGAAAAAATAATTTGGTGTCTGACTTCATACCAGCCCAAGTACATCACACCCAATTTCTGATTTATTCTGTTACACACAAGAAAAGTATGGTGTCTAATGATAAAGATCATTCACTTTATCCACAATCACAGCAAGGAGCAGATGTTGAATTCTCAAAATAATGTTGTCTCCTGAAGTTACAAATTGCCATTTGAAGAATCGGCAATTCTTTTCAAAATACTCCCATTTATTTAAGGCTGTAATTATTTGCAACACCAAAGTTCTGATTGGTCCCCTTGGAGGACAAGATCAGGTTTCTGATTGATCCCCTTGGAGGACCAGACACACCCAGCAGTTTGCCTGGAATGTGTAATTAGATCCTGCCTGCCTGAGTAATCAAGATATTTGCAATGTATAATTTGATCCTCTCTCCCCACCTCCGATCCTCTCTTAACCCCCTTTGATCCTCTCCCCCATCCGATCCTCTTGCTCCCTTCGATCCTCTCCCCCCCTTTGATCCTCTCTCCTGTCCTCCGATCCTTTCTCCCCCCTCCAATCCTCTCTCCCCCCACCCCCCGCCCCCCTCGATCCCCTGACCTTCTCCGCATGGAGCGGAGGAAAGTGTGGCGTTGCAGGCTGCAGCCGCTGCATCGTTGGGTACTGCGCATGTGCGACGGGATCAAGTGCGCATGTGCAGTACCCAACGGGCGCGCATGCGCAGAGAGTCAAAGATGCAATGCAAATAGTCACTCCCTTTATTTAAGCTCAATATATTCTAAGACATGACAAACTTCTATTATTACAAAATTAATATTTCCATTTGCAAGTTATGCAATAGTTTTCTTTGGCATTCAAAAGGAATATAACAATCACACATTCATTGTCATTGTCAATTATTTACAGATTGTTAATGTAAGTGCTGCTTAATCTATTGAACCAATATGTATATATTTACTTACAATTTTGTCTATGGACAATGTAAAAATACTTTGATATTACTTTATTGGAGTCCTTGATCAGGTTCCCCACCAGTTTGTCCTTTGTAGGAACAAGTTAAGGACACACCCATAAGATCAGTGTTATTCTATTTATATATAAAGGATATAAGACCTGGTTCCCCGCTCGGACCCTCCCAGCTTGGAGTGGTGCTCACAAGGGCACTGGAGCACCCAGTATGTGGCCTGAAAATTAGGCAATGAGGGGCCACGATTCCAAGCCAGTGCTCCCAGCAAGCTAGGAATGCCCAGTCGATGAATCAGCCGTGCAACCCCATCAGACAAAAATATAGTTATGCATTTTTTTTTTGTTCCAATTTTTTTCTGCTTATTTATTCCCTTGACTGTCTCAGGTACTGTTCCAAAGGCACTAGTTGCCTTCTGGCACCTCTCTCAAGTAGCTATTCTTTGTGTGAGCAGTGAGTGTTGGCAGGCTGTTTAATTATGGGAGTGGAGCGGGAACAGTACAACTGATCCCCGTCCTGTCCTCACCTGACACGCGCACTGCAGCAGGGGTCTTTAGGCAGTTCTTTTTTCCTACATTCACTGGGATGTGGGTGTCCCTGGCCAGGCCAGCGTTTATTGCCCATCCCTAATTGCCCTTGAGAAGGTGGTGGTGAGCCGCCTTCTTTGAACCGTTGCAGTCCGTGTGGTGAAGGTGCTCCCAGTGCTGTTAGGGAGGGAGTTCCAGGGTTTTGACCCAGCGACGATGAAGGAACAGCAATATATTTCTAAGTCAGGATGGTGTGTGACTTGGAGGGGAAGTTGGAGGTGATGGGCTTCCCATGCACCTGCTGCCCTTGTCCTTCTAGGTGCGAGTCTGGAAGGTGCTGCCGAAGAAATATACAATGGGGTTGTCTCCTCACTAACCCAGGAATACTGAGACCAGTAGTATCTCACCATCAATTGGCTGCAATCAGCTGATTCAATACAAACTGGGGCTGGGGGTTAAACTGGGGTCACTATGGTCTTCATAACTCAACTCCTTATTGCCTGAATAAGATGAGATATCAGGAAAATAATAAATATATTCATTTTACTGTACTGGATTATACTTTCACTGAAATTTCCCCCCTTGTAAGTAATTTTCCCAAACACGGGTTTCCACTGACATTGATGCATATAAACATTAACATTGGTTTGGAGCCTGTGAGTAGAATCATACCAACAGCAGAGCAGCATGAAGGAGCACGTCACTGACTGAGTCAGTACGAAGGGTTGCTGTGGAGAAATGGCAATCAGTCCTTCTACAGATAACAGGTGCAGATATCAAAACATCACTTAGATTTATCTTAGTTAGCCTACCCATAGTGTAGGGAGCAGAATAAATGAAGAAGGAAAGTATTACATTGAATGAACAGCACAGAAACAGGTCAGTCGGCCCAACTGGTCCGTGTCGGTGTTTATGCTCCACACAAACCTCCTCCCACCTAACTTCATCTCACCCTATCAGCATATCTTTCTATTCCTTCTTCCATCATGTGCTTATCTAGCTTCCCCTTAAATGCATCTATGTATATATAACAATAGCAATAATAAACTTATGATCCTGTAATAGACAGTCCCTGGGACTACCCTGCCACCACTTGTCCAATGCTGGTTCATTCTACTCTGTACTCGGGATAGATGAAGCTGCCCATTGGTGTGTAATATTTAATCATGAATCACCGTAACCAATAAATGACGACATCATGAGATGTTTATAGAAGTTTGGTTGACAATACAGGAAACTTTTGATTTACCGGCACCTAAATAACCAGAAATGTTGCTTAACCGGCAAAATTCAGGAGTAGGTTTTACTTCATATATATTTTCCGCCTTCCATCTGTGCTGTGCAAGGGTGTGGCTGCAGCTGTTGCTAAGCTACAGAGACGCTTGAAACTTGTGTTCATTGTTCTACAGTTGTGGTTTGTTGCTTTATTCGGAGCTCTCAGCTCCGTATCTTTTACTATAGCGTTTGGTTATCCGGAATTTTCGATGAACCGGCACCACGTCGGTCCCGTCCATGCCGGATAAAAAAAAGTTTCCTGTAGTATAAACACAAGTGGGAGGTGCACATTCCTTCCTGACAGTCATGCTTCACTAAACAGTAGCCAATAATCAGATCTGAACAGATGAGTTCAGATGGTGCAGAGGGAGCAG
Source organism: Somniosus microcephalus (assembly GCF_052327205.1). Classification (NCBI taxonomy): domain Eukaryota; kingdom Metazoa; phylum Chordata; class Chondrichthyes; order Squaliformes; family Somniosidae; genus Somniosus; species Somniosus microcephalus. The sequence continues at coordinate 271,283,550 of NC_140993.1, forward strand.
CGCCTCTAAGTGAAGTCACTCATAGAAACATAGAAACATAGAAGATAGGAGCAGGAGTAGGCCATTCGGCCCCTCGAGCCTGCTCCGCCATTCAACGAGATCATGGCTGATCATCCAAACCCTAGCACCCGGTCCCTACACCGACAGCCATCCCACCCAAGCCCTATCCCCGTAACCCCACGTATTTAATCCCCCCTAACACTAAGGGCCAATTTTTATCATGGCCAATCAACCTAACCCGCACATCTTTGGACTCAACGTTGATGCTTTCACTGCTGAGGAATTAATCTGCACAGGTTTTAAATCTAACTTCATATGGTAGATCATTTAAAAAAAAATCTGTTAGTACTTGGGCAAAAACACAGATGAAGAAAACACCCTTGTTACTGAGGTGACATCACTGTTTGAAGAGCTGTTCTTAAAGGTGCTTATAGGTGGGAGAGGGAGCGGTTTTCAGTTAAAGGATAATCCAGTACCATAAAATGAACATATTTTCCCGATATCTCTTTAATACAAAGAGGAACTGACTCATACAGACCATAATAGCCCTGGTTCAACACTACCCCCCACCTCTTTTTGTGTTCAGTTACCCTGAAGCTATGCAATGACGGTTCACTCGATTGATTCCTAGGTTGAGAGGGTTGTCCTGTGAGGAGAGATTGAGTAGAATGGGCCTATATTCTCTGGAGTTTAGAAGAATGAGAGGTGATCTCATTAAAAAGTATAAAATTCTTAGAGGCATTGACAGGGTAGATGCCGAGAGGCTGTTTCTCCTGGCTGGAGAGTCTAGAACTTGGGATCATCGTCTAAGGATAAGGGGTCGGCCATTTAGGACTAAGATGAGGAGGAATTTCTTCACTCTGGTGAATCTTTGAAATTCTCTATCCCAGGGGGCTATGGATATCAGTTGTCGGGTATATTCAAGACGGAGATCAATAGATTCATTGGCACTAAGGGAATCAAGGGATATGGGGATAGGATGGGAAAGTGGAGTTGATGTAGAAGTTCAGCCATGATCTTATTGAATGGTGGAGCAGGCTCGAGGGGCAGTATGACCTACTCCTGCTCCTAATTCTTATGTTCTTATACCAAAATTTAAACACCTCTTAAATGATGCTGTCACTCAAAATATTTTGATAAAAGACCATCTTCACCACAGCCATTATTCCATTATTAATTCCACTAACTTTGATCCATGTACTCTAGGCATTAGCCTGATGATTGACATGCTGAACTGTGAGCAACACAGCAATATTTGGACATCTTCAAAAGTGAAGCAATTTGAGCTGTGATGTTAGCTCTGCTATTTACTGTGGTGAAAAATATTTGTATCAACAGAAACAACTGGGGGTAAAATTAAACTCGAGGAGAGGCCAGAAACTACTCCAGTGCAACAAAAGCACATACCCGTAATATTTGAAAAATCGTAGCATTGTGCACACTTGCGTGATCTTTTTACATTATAAATTCCTAAGTCTACAATTATAATGGAAACTACGGCCGGAATTTTAATCTGGAGGCGGGTAGGGAGTTCGGTGGGTGGTGGGGCCGGGATAGAAAACGGTCGTGAAACCCAGGAGAACGGATTTCCCACAGGTCCCGCTGAATTTAACGGTAGGGCCTGATTAACATTTCAGAGCTCTGTTACCCACCTACAGCCAGCCAGATGGAGAGGCTGGCTGGCGGTTGGAGTGGGCGGGGGGGTGGGGGGCGGCTGGGGGTGTGTAGGCCTGTGGCACTAGGCCGCAGAGGAGGGAGAGAGGGATCGGGGGTTGAGTCGGGACTGTGGGAGGATCGGGGAGGGGGAGGTGGGGGGGTTTGGTGAATCAGGGCCAGAGGAGGATCAGAAGTGGTGAATTGAGGCCGGAGGAGGATTGAGACCAGAGGGGGGATGCCGGAAAGGCGATTGGGAGCCGGAGGTCGGATCATAAGTCTTGTGGGCCGGTAGAATCAGAGGCCTCGTGGGGGGGAGTTTGGAGGCCTCATGGGGGGAGGTCGGGAGGAGATCGGAAGTGGAAAGACACTTCCCTCCTGGACCCAGCAGTCTCGCCTCCCTTTAGCTGACTGGGTTCCCCAAGATCGGGGAAACCCGGCCAGCCAGAGTTAAATTTGTAAAGGTGGATCACTCTGAGGCACGCCAGCATCATTATAATATTCAAATGGATGACCCGCCTCCTGGGAGCGGGTTGGCTGCCCACCCCCCGCCAATCCCGCCTCCGTTAAAACTGGAAGGGGGCTGGTTGGAGGCGGGTTTGGGTCAGGATTCAGTTTTTTAACTCTTTAACTTCCCACCTGAGCCCAACCTACCTATTTTTGGGGGTTAAAATTCCCCCCTACCTATGTAAACCTGTCACACTGTAACTCCACCCTCCTCAACGTGAAGGCGCTGTAGTGTTACCACTGGGAAGAGGGTGTAAGTACAGCGTGACAAGTTATATAAGCAGTTAACATTATAAGTGTTGATATAGGAATTGGTAAGGGAAATATAAAACGAAAGACTTTAAAATGAGGACTGAATTACCTGTGTGTGCTCTGGTCCAATTATCCCTGCCCCTTTAACTCTGCTTCAGATTAAGACTGCACTTTCTCTTAACTAACCCTGTGTATTGTCACAGGCAACCAAAAGTACTTACTAAGAATTACATCCAATGTAAATTATTACAGCACTTAAGCTCTATCTGAGTAGTGTGTAAAGCTGATATACAGAAGCCGGTTCCACATGGAGCTTACCATTACAACATATTAAAGTTTGCATTTATTTTTGGTTTTGTCACTTTACACGAATTTGCTGAACTCTGGTGATTAAGGATTAGTACAATCGCTTGAGTCAGAACTTGGGGCGTTTAAAATGAAGCGATTGCGGGTTTATCGGAGTTCACACAATACAAGGAAAAGTGGAGTCAATCCGGGAAGTGCGGCCCCAGCAATCAGGTTCCTTTGTCCCTTGTGAGGTGTCCTGTCCTGTTCCATTAATTACTTTGATCACTTAACAGACGCTCTCAATATTTCTCCATGAATCTGTAATGAAGAAAGATATTTAGTGATTTAGATTTATTTTAGCGTTTTAAATAAAACACAATATACACACCCGTGAATTTCCACTGTCCGCCTAGAACGTATACTCAATCATTACTTTTGGTTTAATCAAGGGGTCCACAAATAGGAGCCGATGCCTGTCACCATGGTAACCTGGCCGGCAGAAAAAAAAAGAAAGAAAACGGACTACTGAATAGAGAAAAAGATCTTAAACCGGTATCTCGAGGTATTGAAGAGGTTAGACGAGGAAGCTGGTAGGCTACTTTCCTGCAGTCCAGCAGCTCCACATCAGCTTTGGTTTTGACACTTTATACGATTTTGCTGAACTCTGGTGATTAAGGATTAGTACAATCACTTGAGTCAGAACTTGGGACGTTTAAAATGAAGCGATGGCGGGTTTATCGGAGTTCGCACAATACAAGGAAAAGTGGAGTCAATCCGGGAAGTCTAAGAAGAAGATCAGCTCCCAGGCTGGACCTAACTTGTAACCCCTTTTTCAATCAATGGAGCTGATCCAACGTTCTCCCCATCAGGGAGGCCGAGTCCTCAGCAGAAGCCCTGAACTGACTAGTTTCCATGGAGGTACATTTGTGACGTTTTATTTGACAGGTATTTTTCTGACAGCATTTTTTAGAACATCGAAATAGGAAGTATCTTAAGTACAGAAATGCTTTCCTTTTTGGTCTTTCCTTCCATTTTAAGAAACTGTTACAGCTTAACACTTGTATAGGAATAAGTTGCAACCTACCACGTGAAGGTTCTTCAGTGCTTAATACTTTCAGTCAGCTCAGGACTTGGCGATCGGAACTGTTTAAATGATTGTTTAATCTGGAACAGAGATTTTGCTGTCATTGCATAGTTAGAAATGTTCAAAAATGATTAAGAAAATTCAAACAAAGACTGAATTTCAGTGTGTGTCTGTGAGACTGTTTCTTGTGTAGTGCTGTGTGTCCTGTCGCTCTGCTTTGCATTGCATTACTGTTCATTGTATTTTTCCGCACTGTTACTGTTCATTGTATTGCTCTGTTCTGCAAGACCAATGTATTCCTCCTGAGGGGCGGTGCCCAGAACTGAACGCAGTTCTCCAGATGGAGTCTGAGCAAGTCTCTTTATAACTGAAGCATAACTTCCTCGCCTTTGTATTCCAGCCCCCCCTTGAGATAAAGGCCAAACATTCCATTAACCTTTTTGATTGCTTCCTGGACCTGTCCACTTGCTTTTAGTGACTTGTACACATGGACTCCCAGGTCTCTTTGCTCCACCACAGTCCCTTGTCTCTCACCATTTAGAATGTGCTCCGATTTATCTTTATTAGATCCAAAGTCTCACATTTCCCCACATTTAACTTCATTTGCCACAGTGTTGCCCACCTTTTTGAACTGTTTTCTAACTCCCTGCTTCCATAGACTGGGAAAAACAAGTGTAAAAGGCAAGGAGGTGGAGGAATTCCTGTAATGTATACAGGGGAACTTTTTTGATCAGCGTGTTTCCAGCCCAATGAGGAAGCAAGCAGTGCTGGATCTAGTTCTGGGGAATGAAATGGGGCAAATGGAGCACGTTTCAATGGGAGAGCATTTCAGAAACAGTGATTACAATATCACCAGGATTAGAGTAGATATTGAAACAGGCAAGGAGCAATCAAAGGTAAAGATACTCAACTGGTAGAGGGTTAATTTCAAAAAGTTGAAAATGTATCTGGCCCTGGTGGAATGGAAACAAATATTATTGGGTAAAACAGTAAATATTAACAATGGGAGGCCTTCAAGGAGGCGATGGTTCGAGTACAGGTTCCTATGAGGGGCAAAGTAAGGGCATCCAAAGCTAGAGCTCCCTATATGACTAAAGAAATTGGGATTAAAATGAAACAGAAAAAGGAAGCTTATGATAAATGTCAGGTTCATAATACAGTAGAGAATCAAACTGAATGCAGATAGTGCAGAGGAGAACTGAAAAAGGAAATAAGTGGGGCAAAGAGGGTGTTGCACACCCACTGAAACTGTTTTGTAACTTCCTACTTCCATAAACTGGGGAAAAAAGTGTAGGAGGGGAGGAATTCCTGTAATACGCTAGAAAGAGAGAATGCCTTTGAGGGATCAAAGACAGAATCTATTTGGTTGGAGTTAAGAAACAATAAAGGAACTATTACACTGCTTGGCATATTTTATAGGCCACCAAATAGTGGGAAGGAGATCGAGGAACAGAGTTGGAAAAAAATGACTCAGAGGTGCAAAAACTATAGAGTAGTGATAATGGGAGACTTTAACTACCCCAGTATTGCTTGTGCTAAGGGCAGAGAAGGGGAGGAGTTTATGAGGTGTGTTCAGGAGAATTTTCTCGATCTGTATGTTTCCTGTGAGGAACAAGGCATTGCTGGATCTAGCCCTGGGGAATGAAGTGGGACAAGTGGAGAATGTCACAGTCCTGGAGCATCTCGGGAATAGTGATCATAGTATCGTAAGGTTTAGATTAGTTATGGAGAAGGACAAGGCGCAATCTGGAATAAAAATACTTAACTGGAGGAGGGCTAATTTCAGCGAATTGAGGAGGGAAATTGGAGTCAAAGACCGGCAGGCAAAAATATAATGGAACAATGGGTGGCTTTTACAGAGGAGATGGTTCGGGTAGAGTCTAGGTACATTCCTACAAGGGGGAAAGGGAGGGCAACCAAAGCCAGAGCTCCCTGGACGACGAAGGAGTTTGAGAGTAGAATGAAGCAGAAAAAGGAGGCGTATGACAGATGTCAGCTTGATAATACAAGGGAGAATCAAGCTGAGTATACAAAGTACAGAGGAGACATGAAAAAGGAAATAAGAGGGGCAAAGAGACAGTACGAGTATAGACTGGCAGCTAACATAAAAGGGAATCCAAAGATCCTCTTTAGGCATATTAATAGTAAAAGGGTTGTCAGAGGAGCGATGAGGCCGATTAGAGACCTAAATGGAGAACTATTGGTGGAGACAGAAGGCGTGGCTGAGGTACTAAATGAGTACTTTGTATCGGTGTTTACCAAGGAAGAGGACTTTGCCAAAACTATGGTAAATGAGGAGGTTTCCGGGACACTGGATGAGATAAAAATAGATAAAGAGGAGGTACTAGAAAGGTTGGTGGTAATTAAAGTGGATAAGTCACCCAGTCTGGATGGATGCATCCTCGGTTGCTGAGGGAAGTAAGGGTGGAAGTTGTGGAGGTGCTGGCCACAATCTTCCAATCCTCCTTAGATACAGGGGTGGTGCCAAAGGAGTGGAGGATTGCAAATGTTACACCCTTGTTCAAAAAAGGGGAGAAGGATAAACCCAACAATTACAGGCCAGTCAGTTTAACGTCGGTGGTGGGGAAACTTTTAGAAACAATAATCCGGGAGAAAATTAACTGCCTGTTTGATAAGCATGGACTAATAAAGGAGAGCCTGTGTGAATTTGTTGAGGGCAAATCGTGTTTGACTAACTTGATTGAGTTTTTTGAAGAGGTAACAGAAAGGGTGGATGAGGGCAGTGCAGTTGATGTTGCGTATATGGACTTTCAAAAGGTGTTTGATAAAGTGCCACATACTTGGCTTGTGAGCAAAATTGAAGCCTATGGGATAAAAGGGGCAGTGGCAGCCTGGATACAACATTGGCTAAGGGATAGAAAATTCAATTCAATTCAATTCAATTTTATTTGTTATATATGCAGCAAACTTGTACTGCACAATGAAATGTTGATTTTTACGAGTCCTCCCAACATGGCATAGCAATGATAAAAATACGAATAGAAATACAGTAATAATAAATAAGACAACAGTAATAAATAATAATAAATTATTCGTTCATGAGTCTTATGGCCTGGGGGTAGAAGCTGTTTCGAAACCTGCTGGTACGAGACCGTATACTTCGGTATCTTTTACCGGACAGGAGCAGGGCGAAGAGGTTGTGGCTGGGGTGGCTCGCGTCTTTGATGATTCTCAGGGCCTTCCCCCGGCACACCTCAGGGTAGATATCCTGCACAGCAGGTAGTTTAATTCCTATAGTGTGTTGTGCAGCTTTCACCACCATCTGTAGAGCCTTGCGGTCTATGGCGGTGCAGTTGCCATACCAGGTAGTGATGCAGCTGGACAGGATCTGGGGGGGCATTCTAAATTTCTTCAGTCTCCTGAGAGTTGTGGTGAATGGCATTTTTTCGGATTGGAAGGCGGTATACAGTGGAGTTCCCCAAGGTTCAGTACTAGGACCACTGCTGTTTTTGATATACATTAATGGCTTGGACTTGGGGGATACAGGGCACAATTTTGAAATTTGCAGATGACACAAAACTTGGAAGTGTAGTAAACATTGAGGGAGATAGTAACAGACTTCAAGAAGGCATAGACAGGCTGGTGGAATAGGTGGTCACATGGCAGATAAAATTCAATACAGAAAAGTGTGAGGTGATACATTTGGTAGGAAGAATGAGGAAAGACAATACACACTAAATGGTACAATGTTAAAGAGGGAGCAAGAACAGAGACATGGGGTATATGAGCACAAATCATTGAAGGTGGCAGGGCAGGTTGAGAAAGCCATTAATAAAACATATGGGATCCTGGTCTTTATAAATAGAGACATAGGGGGAGAAATTCATTTTCGCCCCATTTGGGGGCAGTAACCTTTGAAAGCTGGGAAACTTAGCGCCAGACACAAATGATTCCCAGCTTTCGTGAAATTGGGTTTAGCGCTCCAGGAAGGAAGTGGAGAACTAAATCAAGCAATCCGAGGCTCCTTCTCTCCCTTAAAGGCTCTGCTTTGGGACCAGTTAGCTGGTCCCCGACGGCGGCCACGATCAATCCGGCCCGATCAGCCCCACGCACTCTCGCAGAGCGCCGGGCCGATCAATCGCGGCCCGATCAGCCCCATGCACGCATTGACATAAGAAAACTACTAGGCACTTGGTCTAAGCATTAAACAAAGCTTTAATCAACTGTTTTACAACATGGAGGTCTAGTTGTGTCCTTCACTAGTTCCTGTTAAGAATGTCCTGTGCAAGCTGGGCCCGTGCCCGTGTATTTATACTCTCCCTGGACAGCGCCACCCGTAGGCCGCTCAATATTATTTCATAAGTCTTTCTTTCATGAATGACTGATCCATGTCAGTGTCTTTGCCCACGATCATTCAATCCTCCTTGGATATGGGAGCAGTGCCAGAGGACTGGAGGGTTATAAATGTTACACCCTTGTTCAAGAAAGGGGAGGGAGATAAACTCGATAACTGTAGGCCAGTCAGCCTAATGTTGGGGATGGGGAAGCTTGTAGAGACCATAATCTGGGACAAAATTAATTGTCACTTGGAAGAACATGGGTTAAATGACAGCCAACATGGATTAAATAACAGAAACGGTTGATGAAGGTATTGCATTGATGTTTTGTACATGGACTTTCAGTAGGCGTTGGATAAAGTGCCATATAATAGTCTTGTTGGCAAGAATGAAGCTCGTGGAATGAAAGAGGCAGTGGCAGCATGGATACGAAATTAGCTAAGAGACAGAAAGCGGAGAGTAGTGATGAACGGTTGTTTAGCCGACTGGAGGGAAGTATACAGTGCTGTTCCCCAGGGGTCGCTATTAGGACCACTGCTCTTTTGATATATATCAATTACCTGGGGGCATAATTTCAAAGTTTGCAGATGTTACAAAGCTTGAAAATGTAGTAAACAGTGAGGAGGATGGCAGCAAACTTCAGGAAACAGTCAGAACGAGGCACATGGCAGATGCAATTTACTGCAAGAGAACTGTAAAGTGTTGCATTTTGGCAAGAAGACTGAGGACAGGCAATATAAATTAAATGGTACAATTTTAAAGGGGGTGCAAGAACAGAGAGACCTGAAGGTTCACACAAACAACTCTCTCAAGGTGGCAGGGCAATTTGATGAATCTGTTAAAAAAGCATACGACAGCCTTGGTTTTCTAAATAGAGGAATAGAGTACAACAGCAAGGAAGTTATATTAAACCTTTACAAATCATTGTGGTTAGGCCTCAGCGAGATTATTGCGTCCAATTCTGGGCAGCACACTTCAGGAAGTATGTTAAGGCCTTGGAGAGTTTCCAAAGGAGATTTACCAGAATAGCACCAGGAATGAGGAACTTCAGTTATGTAGAGAAATTAGAGAAGTTGGGATTGTTCTCCTCTCTGATCTCTCATCTCTGATCACTTCCTTGTATCCCTCTCCACTCACATCCTTCTTCCCCCTCCCAAACCCCCTTAACTCCTGTGTCCGCCCCTGGCAAAAACGCTCCAGCAAGTCGCTTACTACAGAACTTTCAAAATTCCCAACCGTCGAGCTGTTGATCCTCCATTCGCCACAACATTTTCTGCAGCTGCCAATCTGCTCAGTCGCACCTTTACCTCCTCCTCTGATGCCCTTGTCCCCATTAAAACTGCCAGATTCAGGGAAAAGGCATCCGCCGCTCTTCCGCCCCGCTGTTGGTGGGTCCTGCGGTGCCCACCATCTTTGGGTGGCCAGCAGCGCTGCCGGTGTCAGCGATCGCCATGCTTATGTAGATGATGCAGATCGTGACAACAGTGAGTGTGCTGACACCCGATTTGCGAGTTTCGACTTCGCCGCTCCACTTACCGGCATGCCTTAAGGGCAACGAGCTGAGTGAGCATTGAGAAGCAGGAAGGAGACTCCCGCAGCGTTATTTAAAGGGATCATCAGCAACTACTTACTGCTGACATGGTTTCTGCAGTTTGACTGGCTCTGTGCAACTTTCTGAAACTCCAGCAGCTTTCTTAAATTCTTTCAAGGTTCTAAGGTAGCAGCGAGTATTGTTGCAAGTGGTGAACGCCTTCATTCTTATTTAAAGGCATCTGCTCACAACACTTGCTCACAGTCATGGGGGCTATCCTTGCAGTCCCCCTTGCACTCGAGTATTTTAGTATCGAGAGGGAGCAGAGGCAGCGAAGAAGACAAGAAGATGCTCGCAGAGGGAGGAGGAGAAGGACCAGGAGGGCTCTCAACAGGAGACCTTACCCACCTAGGGTCTTCCGAGAGCACGTCTCTTATATCCACTTAAGCCAGGAGCAGTGTATTAGGAGACTCCGCTTCACCAAGGAGGTGGTCACAGAACTCTGCCACCTCCTGCAACCAGACCTGCAGCCTCAGAACAAGGTGCGTATGTGGCTTTACCAGGATAGTGGTGTAAAGTCTGTGGGTTGTTTAGTTAATTAATACACAGACTACCAGAGTAACTTAAAACAGGACTTTACTATTCGAAGGTCAGGGCGAATCTGCCCAATAAATCCTGACACAGCACTTATATACCGGTGTGGTCACCATCGGTATTACAGTATACAGAAGCCAACAAAGTAGTGCAACACCTAAAGTAGTTCTCTTAAAGGTGGACGGTTACATACAATAGTTCTCTTAAAGGTAGACGGGTACATACACTACAATCCTCCCTTTTTAGCTTACAACATACTGATTCCCCATTAAACATACATTATAACATATATACAACTTTATGCAAGACAGTTCACAGATTCAGTCTCTCTGGAGGTTTCCGGACTCTGTCCGGATAACGCCTCGGTGGTGTCGTAACACCCGGCGGGGTAGTAGGTGCTTCTGGCAAGGTCGATTCGGCTTGAAGGACAGTGTCAGGTTCATCTGATTCCAGTATTACCAGATCGGAGGTAGGTGTTCTGGGTATCTCTGTCTCAACATTAACCGTGTAAGGTGGTGGAGTAGGTTGGCCATTTGTGGCTGACCCTATGATCTGGTCAACATGGCGCCTTATTATACTGTCCCCAATGTCCACCGTATACATCAACGGCCCTAGCCTTTTTCCAATAGTTCCAGGCTGCCATTTCTCGGTACGGTAGTCCCGGGCCAAAACTTGTTGACCTATCTGAAAAGATCTAGTTGGCCTTTCATTCATGCCCTGGAATTGCCGGTTCTCTACGTCCCTTCTGACGTTTGGCTTAAGCAAATCCAGCCGGCATCTTAGTCGTCTATTAAAAAACATCATGGCGGGAGTTTGATTTGTGACCGCATGTGTTGCATTCCTGTACGCCAACAAGAAGCTATCCACCTTATGTTGTAAGTTAATGACTTCATTACCCATGGCCTTTATGGCCTTCTTGAAGGTCTGGACAAACCTTTCAGCCAATCCATTGGAGGCGGGATGGTATGGGGCTGACGTGTAGTGCTTAACCCCATTGCTCTTTAAGAATTTCTTGAATTCTTCGGACACAAATTGCGGTCCATTATCAGAACAGATCTGTTCCGGCAGCCCATTCCTAGCAAACATGGTCCTTAACACTGTGATGGTTTTTTCCGTGGTGGTGGTGGACATCTTTATTACCTCCGGCCACTTGGAGTGTGCATCCACCGCTATTAGAAACATTGAGTCCATAAATGGACCAGCAAAGTCGATGTGTACCCTTTGCCAAGGAGATGAGGGCCACTCCCATGGATGCAGAGGAGCCTGTGGTGGCGCGTTTTGGACCTTCTGGCATCCTAGACAGCTCTTACTGATTTCTTCGATGTCCCCATCAATGCCTGGCCACCACACAAACGCTCTTGCTAGGTTCTTCATTTTCACTCCACCCAGATGTCCCTCGTGCAGCTCCTTTAACACCTTCTGTTGAAGTTTGGGTGGAATCACCACTCTAGATCCACACATCAGGGTTCCTCGACACACTGACAGCTGTTCTTTTCTCTGCGAAAATGCTGGCAGCGTTGGTTCGCCCTGTGCTGGCCATCCCTCCACCGTTAAATCATAGACTCGTGAGAGAGTCGGGTCATTTCTTGTTTCGTTTTCGATCATCGAATTTATTACTGGTAGACATTCCACTATGGATGAGTGGAACATCTCTACTGGGTCCACTGTAGTCGCTTCTTCTACTATCGGCAATGGCAAGCGCGATAACCCATCAGCATTTCCATGCTGTTTGGACCTTTTGTATTCGATGTCATATTGGTGTGCCCCAAGTAACACGGACCACCTCTGTAACCTTTGCGCTGTCATGGTGGAAACGGCCTTGTTAGGGTTGAATATGGACACCAACGGCTGGTGGTCTGTCAGTAATGTGAACTTCTTGCCCTGCAGGTAATGATTGAATTTCTTTACGCCCCACACAAGGCTGAGGGCCTCCCTATCTATTTGAGCATAATTTCGCTCCGCGGAGGTCAATGATCGGGACGCGAATGCCACTGGCCTTTCCGAGCCATTTGGTAACTTGTGTGAAAGTACTGCTCCAATTCCATAGGGGGAAGCATCACAAGCTAGACGAAGAGGTAACGTTGGGTTGAAATGAGCCAACACTTCTTCAGAGGTAATCAACGCCTTGCTTCTGCGAAAGGCCTTTTTACATTCCTCACTCCACTTCCATGGTACTTCTTTCCGCAACAGAGCATTCAGCGGATGCAGCACCGTGGATAGATTCGGCAGAAACTTGTGATAATAATTAATCAACCCCAAGAATGATCTTAACTGTGATACGTTTTCCGGAGCGGGGGCCTTCACGACAGCTTCTATCTTGTCAGGTGACTTGTGCAGCCCCTCTCGGTCAATGACATGACCGCAGTACGAGATCCGTTTTTGGAAGAACTCACATTTCTTGCGATTAACTCGAAGGCCATATTCCTTCAACCTAGTGAGCACCAGTTTCAAATTTGTGAGGTGTTCTTCCTCGTCTTCTCCCGTAATCAGGATATCGTCTAAGTAACACTGCGTGCTTGGAATTCCTTGTAATACCTGCTCCATGGCCCTCTGCCAAATTGCTGGAGCCGAAGCTACCCCAAAAACCAGTCTATTATAACGATACAAGCCTCTGTGTGTGTTGATGGTGAGGTACTGACGCGACTCTTCCTCGACTTCCATTTGTAAGTATGCCTGTGCCAGGTCTATCTTGGTGAAGTGTTTCCCTCCAGCCAACGAAGCAAAGATATCTTCAATCCGCGGAAGCGGGTATTGTACCGTGTGAAGCACCGGATTCACTGTGATCTTGAAGTCTCCGCAGATGCGGACCTTCCCCGGTCCCCCTGGCTTGTTACTTGGTGAAGACTTCATGACGGGAACAATGGGCGTGGCCCACTCACTCCAGTCCACTTTTGACAGTACCCCTGATCGTTCAAGTTCTTCCAGTTCTGCCTCCACAGCAGGTCGTATCGCGTAAGGTACCGATCTGGCTTTGAAAAATTTTGGGCTTGCATGTTCTGCAATCTTAACCTTTGCTTTAATTCCTCGCAGTGTTCCCAGTCCTTGCTGGAATACCTCTTTAGCTTCGTCCAATATTCTGGACAACCGTTCAGGTTTGACATCTTCCTTTCCGGAATCTACCGTCATGGTGTTTAGTGAATGCCAGTCTATCTTTATTTTCCTGATCCACTCCCGTCCCAGAAGTGGTGGACCTCCCTCAGGCAACACATACAGGTCCATCCTTTGGTGATCTTTGTCCTTGTATCTCACCTTGACTTCTATCTTTCCGATGAGGTATACTTTGTGCCCCGTGTATGTCTGCAATACTAGTTCCGTATCCCGTAGGGGAATATGCTTGCATAACTTTTTATAATCATGCTTATTCATGACCGTCAACGCCGATCCGGTGTCCACTTCCATTTTCACTTGGACTTTTGCAATCTGTAGTGTGATCCAGATAGCTTGTCGGTCAGCTTCATTACTCACATTGTGAATTCTCAGACTATCCAGCTCCTGGCTGTTTGGGTCTGAGTCCGAATTCTGTTCGTCTGAACTCTTCTCAGCCACCTTGTGTACCTTGTTGTACTTTTCCTGTGATGGCTTCCTTTGGTTGTTGGTCTTCTTCCCTGACCGGCATACCTTAGCTATGTGACCCAGTTTGCCACATTTCCTACATTCCTGGTTCTTAAACCAGCATTGGTTCTGGTCGTGTGTTGTCTTCCCACAATGATAGCATTTTGTTATACTCAAGGTAATTTGATCCACACTGAGTGCCGCTGCCTTTAGCTGCATTTCCGCAGTTCCCTTCGCTGCGGCTTCGTGCGATGCTGCAATAAGGACAGCCATGTCAAGTGTAAGGTCGTTCTCTTCGAGTAGTCGCTTTTGCGTTCCTTCCTTTGACAACCCGCACACGAACTTGTCTCGCAATGCCTCTGTCAGATTCCCTCCAAACTGGCAGTGTTTCGCTAGTCTATGCAGTTCGACCAAGTATTCTGCGTTGCTTTCGTCTTTCCTTTGCGTTCTCGCATAGAATTTGGATCGTTCCACTAACATCAGTGGTGCGGGGTTAAAATGATCCTTCAGGACAGCAACAATATCATCGAAAGTCTGATCCGCCGGTTTAGCTGGTGCTAGTAGATGCTTCAAGAGCCCGTATGTCTTCGCGCCCATCGAGTTTAGCAAGGTTATAGCTTTGTCATCTTCTTCTATTTTATTGGCCTCACCATAGATCTCAATGCGTTCCACATATGTGGCTCAGTCTTCTACCTCGGAGTTAAAATCGTTGATGTTACCACGCTTAGGCATCTTCCTCTCTTCCTGATAACACCACGGATTATTTCTTTAAATTTTCTTTTTTTTTCAAGATGGCGGTTCCCGCAAAAATGGCGGTTTCCCGCGCTTATCTTCTCTCCCCGCCCACTTCAATGGCGGTTCCCCGCTTCTGTCTTCTTCTCCGCCTAATGGCGGTTTCCCGCGTTTCTTCCCCTGGCGGGAGGGGTACACTTTCCCCACGGGCGACGGCCGCTGGCTTTCAGGTTCACAGCCTGCGCATCGGCTTCAGTGCTTTCCCTTTTCTCGGCAGGGCAACCGGCGCTGGGTACACCCCGTTGACGGCGAACAGTTTCAGCCGCTGGGCTGGCTCTCGCTCAGTTCCCCTTGCTCGGGCTCTGTCTCTCTCCCGCTCGCTCGGCTCTACTGGCGCTGGGTACACCCCGTTGACGGCGAACAGTTTCAGCCGCTGGACTGGCTCTCGCTCAGTCTCCCTTGGTTGGCTCTGCCTCTCCCGCTCGCTCGGCTCCCAATCGCGCCTCCCAGCCCTCTCGCAGTCCGGTGCTTCCCTCCCCGGCTGCGGCTGAGTTTTTATATCTTCCCACGCCTACGCTCCCGGTCGCAGCGCTTCGTGGCTTCGGTCGCTGCCTGGCCTTTTTCGCCGGTCGCGGTCTAGCTGTCTCACGATGCCGTTGCGTCCCCAGCCTGTCTGTACCGCGGCTTCCTTGCTCCACGCTGCCCCAGTCTCAGCGCCTCTGGGCCCGACTTCTGTCCGGCTCCTTTCCCCCTCGACCGTGGTCGAGTGCACCGCCCTTATCCTCCGGTTATTCTTTTTACTTTTCCCTTACTCACAGTCACCGTGGCCGGCTTGCTTCTCGTGCTGATCGGCTCACTCCTCACCGTGGCAGAAGGGACAGTCAGTGCCTGTTGCTGATGGAAGTCTTTGTCTCTGAATTCTTCCTCCTTTCCAGCTCTGCAGACTCGAGTTTTCTCCCAGCAGAATGACGAGGGCGGTTGCCTCTTCTCGACGCTCGTTAACTGCTTCGGAAGTATTGTTGCCGCAGGGTACGATCGGACTCGTCGCCACTGTAAAGTCTGTGGGTTGTTTAGTTAATTAATACACAGACTACCAGAGTAACTTAAAACAGGACTTTACTATTCGAAGGTCAGGGCGAATCTGCCCAATAAATCCTGACACAGCACTTATATACCGGTGTGGTCACCGTCGGTATTACAGTATACAGAAGCCAACAAAGTAGTGCAACACCTAAAGTAGTTCTCTTAAAGGTGGACGGTTACATACAATAGTTCTCTTAAAGGTAGACGGGTACATACACTACAAGTGGGCTTTCCCATAGTGCAGGGCGCCAGCGACTGCACACACGTGGCTTTGTGGGCGTCGTGCAACAATCCTGAGATCTTCCATAACCACAAAGGCTACCACTTACTTAATGTGCAGTTGATTTGTGACCACGCGCAGCACATCCTGATGGTCAATGCCCGCTAACCCAGCAGCAGTCATGATGCCTTCATCCTGCATCAGTCTGGTGTGCCAGCAATCATCCAGCCACCACATCAAACGCTGAAACTCGAGGGTGGCTGCTCGGAGACAAGGGCTATCCGCTCTGCACCTGGCTGATGACTCCCCTCCGCAACCCCACCACTCCTGCCCAGCACTCATAATGAGAGCCATGCTGCCACCAGGAACATCATCGAGCAGACCATCAGGCTGCAGAAGGAAGGGTTTCAACCCGAAACGTCAACTCAAATTTCTCTCCACGGATGTTGCCTGACCTGCTGAGTTTTTCCAGCATTCTCTGTTGTTATTTTGGATTTCCAGCATCTGCAGTATTTTGCTATCGTCGAAGGAATAATTTTGTTGTCTTGAGGAGCCCTCCCATTTCACGGTGGTCGGCTGCATGCTTCACAGCTTGGCTACTATGAAGGCATAGCCCTTGCCATCAGGGATTGTGGGACCACCTCAAAAGGAGGAGGAGGAGGAGGAAGAAGAGGAAGATGAGCAAGTGGAAGAGGAGGAGGAGGTAGGATGGAGGCAGGCAGCCAATCCCCCTTCTGGACAGGCTGTCCGTGAACATCTCATCAGACTCTGATTCCAATGACTGAAACCCCAGATCTCCGTTGCTCACCACATCCCCATCTTACCATCCCTCTGTCACAGGATATTACAGCATCCTCCTGGGCACAAAACTGAAATGAGAGCCACCACAAAAGATTCCAAATAAAATTAATAAACTTATCAAAAATCAATTTACAGAAACAATATGAACTAATCGCCCTCGTGCAATTCCTTAGTGCCTGTCGTTCAGGTGCCCTTTCTTGATCTAGCGCTCCTACGAAGTGCTTCCCCCAGTAGCTGCAGCATTGCTGGTGGAAGGCTGCTGAGTTTCCATGGGGGAAATTTCAGATGTCCTTGCAGGATGACCTCGAGGAGCTCTGGCCCTAGAAGGCCCAGCTGTAGACTGCACCAGCTTGGCATGGGCGGCAGCAGTCTGGGCTGGCTGGCTGACAGGCAGCGGCAGGGGCAATGGCGGAGCGGCAGTGGTGGGAGCAGGAATGCTGTCATCCTGAGGGAGGACAGCAGGGTCCTGCTCCACTGACCCACTGCCACTCCCCCGGGGCGGCGCCTCAGCATCCCTAGCGATCTGTTGGAGCACGGATTGCTGGGCTGCTGCGACACCCTGCAAGCCCCGGTCGACAGTGGTAAGCCCAGCCACGATGGCAGCTCTCCACGATTCCATCCACCGTCCAACCCTGACCCTGGATCGAGGGAGCCTGCTGCGACCCTTGAAGAGAAGGAAGTCCATTTAAAGGGGGCAGAAGAGCCTCAAAGGGGTTAAATTTGAATTGTGTTGACCTCTGTTGAGGCTGACGCTTAAAAAATAGGAGGCTGTTGGACCAGAGGAGAAGGAGCGATGCCCACTAGTAGGCCCTAAGCATGCAGCTGCAGCAGGAGGTTAAGAAGGCAAATGGTATGTTGGCCTTCGTAGCGAGAGGATTCGAGTACAGGAGCAAGGATGTCTTGCTGCAGTTGTACAGGGCCTTGGTGAGACCACATCTTGAGTATTGTGTGCAGTTTTGGTCGCCTTATCTGAGGAAGGATGTTCTTGCCATGGAGGGAGTGCAGCGAAGATTCACCAGACTGATACCTGGGATGGCAGGAATGATGTATGAGGAGAGATTGGGTTGATTGGGTTTATACTCGCTGGAGTTTAGAAGAATGAGAGGGGATCTCATTGAAACTTATAAAATTCTAACAGGACTGGACAGACTAGATGCAGGAAGGATGTTCCCGATGGCGGGGGAGTCCAGAACCAGGGGTCACAGTCTAAGGATAAGGAGTAGGCCATTTAGGACTGAGATGAGGAGGAATTTCTCCACCCAGAGAATGGTGAACCTGTGGAATTCTCTACCACAGAAGGCAGTTGAGGCCAATTCATTAAATATATTCAAGAAGAAGTTAGATATATTTCTTAAGGCTAAAGGGATCAAGGGATATGGGGAGAAAGCAGGGACAGGGTACTGAATTTGATGATCAGCCATGATCTCATTGAATGGCGGAGCAGGCTCGAGGGGCCAAATGGCCTACTCCTGCTCCTATCTCCTATGTTTCTATGCCCCCTTTCTCTATTTGGGGATTTGGTGGTATTTTGCTGCTGCCCCAGATACAGCCTCACCCCTTGTGTGATGATCGCTGGGGTTGGTGGGAGTGGGAGCAAAAGGCAGTGAAATTGGGTGGATTGCTGGGTCCCACCTGCCCAATGTCATGTCCATGCAGCAGGGTGGTGAAGGGGGGGCCAGTGGGCTTCCCTGCTGGGGCAGAGGGAGAAAAATGTTGTTCAGGGTGAGGATGGTGCATGGCCTTGTCTGATTTCCCAATTTCGGGTGGTACAGCTGAGGAAAATCAAGCCCCAGCACTCCAAGTGCAAGTCAGTATCCACTTTGAACAAAATTGTCAAAAGGTCGGTGATCGTTGGAATTAAAAGAAAACAAGTTGTTCGGTTCTACAGTTATAAAAAATTACTTAGAATTTCTTGAAATAAGTGCAGAATGACTGACGTAAGAAAACTACTTGGCACTTGGTCTAAGCGTTAAACAAAGCTTTAATCAACTGTTTTACAACATGGAGATCTAGTTGTGTCCTTCACTAGTTCCTGTTAAGAATGTTCTGCGCAAGCTGGGCCCGTGCCCGAGTATTTATACTCTCCCTGGACACCGCCACCCGCAGGCTGCTCAGTATTATTTCATAAGTCTATCTTTCATGAATGACTGATTCATGTCAATGACTATCCCCCAAAGGAAACTGAGATGGGTGGAGAGAGCGTGCACCAAGGTTCCCTGATGCAGCACTGGAGGCCTTGGTGCAGGAGGTGGAAAGGAGAGAGGTCCTAGTCTCACAAGGGGGCAGGAGGCCCTCCAGGCAAACTCGAAAACGACAATGGGAGCAGATAGCCATTGTTGTCAATGCCAGCATTGTCACCCCAAGGACCTGGCTGCAGTGCAGGAAGAAGTTTAATGACATCATACGAGTGGCCAAGGTCAGTGAATTCGTCTTCAAATGCCATATCCCACCGTCTGCACCACTAGCCTCACACACTGCTCAATGCACCACAACCCCATCACTCACCTACCAACAATCTCTAGCAATCGCCACTATTCAACTATGGCAGGAACATCACCCAAACACCACACTCACTGACACACTTCCCTTTCTCCTGCAGAATAAGGTGGCTCGCAATTGGAGCCAGCGGGGGCGACCCCAAGGGGCATAGGCGCGCCTGCATAATCTCACCCCCATGGAGGAGACGGTGTTGCTGGCCATTCTTGGCAGGGCAATCGCCGAGCCTGTGGCCGGCGGCAGATCTGACGCTATGCAAGATGACGATATCCTCATACTTAATCCTTATTCTCACATCCCTCTACCCCCTTAGCCCATTACCTCTTCTGACTTACAAGCTGCAGATGGTGTAAGCATGCACCTCTTGCTTCCCCCCCCGCCCCCACTGCCCCTCCCCTGCTCACATTGCTGCCATCGTGGCTGCGTTTATCAGTGTAGAAAGGGTCTTGCAGAGTGCCGCAGCAGTCCAGCAATCTGACCTCCAACAGATTACTAGGAATGCTGAGGTGCCTCTCCCGGGGGAGTGACAGTGACTCCGTGGAGCACGAACACGCTGCCCTCTCTCAGGGTGACAGCCTTCGTCCTCCCACCACTGTCACTCCACCAGTGCCCTTGCTGTTGCCTGCCAGCCAGCCCAGCCCAGACTGGTGCCACCCAAGCCAAGGTGGTGCAGTTTACAGCCGGGCCTTCTAGGCCCAGAGATGCTCGAGGTCGTCCTGTAAGGCCATCTGCAGGATGACGCTGTCAGCAGCCTTCCACCAGCCATGGTGCAGCCACTGGGGGAGCACTTCGTAGGAACACTAGAGGGGGCGATTTTGCCAGCCCTGGGGAGGCGGGTTTGGAGGCGGGACTGCTGGGAAAATGGCAGAATCTGGGGGCGGGTACCCATCCCACCCCCCAACCCGCCTCCGTGCCATCTTCCCAGGAGGCGGGTAGCTGACCCGCACCGGGTCCCGTCTCCTCGAGGCAGGAAGGGGATTAATGCCAATTAACTGCCTATTACCAGGTAGTTAACTGGCAGTTTTTTTTGAGAATCCCTATTTTCAGCCCTGAAGTGTGGGCTTCCCGACAGCTCCGAACCTCGCCAGGGTCAGCGAGGCAGACCGTGGGTCTGCGGGGGTCGGAGGGGCCAAGATGTTCAGTGTGCAGGTGAGTAATGGGTGCATGTGTGCAGAGGTAAGTGTGTGAGGTGTGTGTAAAGTGTTTTAATAAGTTTTACTTACCTTTACTTCTTCCTGCAGGCTTCATCCCTTCAGGTCTCGGGAGTCCCTCAGCTCACCGGCACAGAAAGCAGAATGGCCACTGAACTGTCAAAAGCTGCAGCCTCTGCTTTCTGGTCAGGAGAGATCGCTAACTGAGCCTGAGTAGAAGGACTCAAGTTAGAAGACAGATTGTCAGTGTTTGACAGATTCACAGAGCTCTCAAACGCTGACATTTCATCTGTCAAAAGCTCTTGACAGATGAAACGTCACTCGCTGACGTCACCTGTAACCGGCTTTCCCTTAGTAGGCCTGCTGGGCGGGCTTAACAAGGTCTCTCACCTTTCTTAAATCAGCGGAGTGACATGAGCAATTTTCCAATCTAAAGGAACAGTTCCTGAATGGAGAGAACTTTGGAAGATTATAGTTAGGGTATCTGCAATGTGCTCACCGACTTCCTTTAAAACCCTCGGATGGAAACCACCTGGTCCTGGGGATTTGTCACTCTTTAGTGCCATTATTTTCTACATTACTGTTATTTTACTTACGTTAATTTTATTGAGGCCCTGTCCCTGATTCAATATTAGTTTCCTTGGAATTTCTGGCAAACTATCTTTCTCTACTGTAAATACTGATGTAAAGTAATTATTCAACATGTCCGCCATTTCCTTATTATCATTGCTAATATCACCGCTTTCAGTTTTCAAGGGGCCAACATTGCTCCTGACTACCCTCTTTTTCCTAATATAATTGTAAAAAAAAAATTCTTGATTTTAATATCCCTTGCAAGTTTCTTTTCATACTCCCTTTTTGTAGATCTTACTATCTGTTTTGTCACCCCTTGCTGTTCTTTGTATCTTTCTCATTCACTTGGATCTGTGCTATTTGTTGCATTTTTGTATGCTTTTTCTTTAGTTTTATGCTGTCCCTCACCTCTTTAGTCATCCATGGCTGCTTTTTTATTGGCAAGTAGAACTCTTGCCCCTCAGGGGTAGAAACTGGTTCTGTATCACGTTAAATTCTTTTGAACATCTCCCACTGATCTTCTGTCATTTTACTCATTAACAGATTTGCCCAGTTTATTGTGGGCCGTCTCTGTCTCATCGCATTGAAGTCGGCCTTACCTAAATCTAGAATCTTGGTAGCTGTTTCGCGTTTCTTCCTTTCAAACACTACATTGAACTCGATCATGTTATGATCATCATTAGATGAATGTTCACGCACTGTTAGGCTGTTAACTAAATCTGGCTCATTACTCATTACTAAATCTAATATGGTCTGCCCCCTTGTTGGTTTGAGGGTATATTGTTGCGGAAAACTATCCCGGACACACTCAAGAAATTCACTACCTTTCTGACATGTGCTAGTCTGCTTATCCCAATGTATATGAAAGTTAAAATCCCCCATTAAAACCACCCTGCGTTTGCTACATGCTTGTTTTATTTCTGCATTTATACAATCTAGCAATTCACAGCATGCAGCAGACCACGACGAATCTGAAGACGTGCTCTGGTAAGTACTGCAGGGCTCATCCAGCGCGGTCCAGGCAGCGGAACCGTTGCTTCAGCACCCCAATGTTCTGCTCTATGATGTTTCATGTGGCAGCATGGCTCTTGTTGTATGCATGCTGACCATGTGTGGTTGGGTTGCGGAGCGGAGTCATGAGCCAGGTGGTCAAGGGATAGCCCTTGTCGTCCAGTAGCCACCCTCTGGTTTATCTTGGTGTCTCAAAGATTGAGGGAACAGTGGACTGGCGCAGAACAAAAGCATCATGACTGCTGCCAGGATACCGGGCATTCACCATCATGACATGCTCAGGATGGTTGCATGGCAACTGCACATTCAGCGAGTGGAAACCTTTGCGCCCGCGGTACATCTCAGAACTTAGATACGGTATCGATAAAGCACATATGTGCAGTCGATGACGTCCTGCACCATGGGGAAGCCCACTATCCTGGCAAGGCCACGTACACGCTCCGCCTGCTTCTCTCTGGTCAGGGAGAAGACAATGAAGTCCCCTCTCCTGGCATAAAGAGTGTCTGTCACCTCTCTTATGCAGCAATGGACGGCGAACTGTGAGATGTTACAGCTGTCGCCTGCTCCAGTCTGGAAGGACCCCGACGTGAAGAAATTCAGGGCCACGGTCACCTTCACAGCCACTGGCAGCGCTGTCCTTGGCCTGGTGTGAGGCTGCAGGTCTGGTTGCAAGAGGTGGCAGAATTCTGTGAGCACCTCCTTCGCAAAGCTCCGATGCCTAACACACTGCTCCTGGCTCAGGGTGAGGTAAGAGAATTGCTCTCGGAAAACCCTAGGTAATTAAGACCTCCTGCTGAGAGCCCTTCTCCCCCTCATTGTCCTCCCTCTGCGAGCAGCTTGTCCTCTTCTTTCCTGCCTCTGCTCCATCTCCCTGTCGTGCTGCAGGCCAAGGGGTGAGACGACTACAGCACCCATGACTGGGAGCAAGTGGTCTGAGCAGAACCCTTGAAGACAGAAGCAAGGCCTTCTCCACTTGCAGCACCACTCCCTGACACCTCACCAACTTTAAACAACTCTAGAAAGCTCGAAACACTTCCACAAACTTACACAGAGCCAGTAGAAATCAATCAGCAACTAACCTTAGATTGGTTGCTGATCCCTTTAAACATCACTGGTCGGGGGTCCTTGCTGATGCTGAACGCATTTTTAGCTGTGCGAGGTTATCACAGGGCATTAGTTCCAGCATTGAGGACGAAAATGACAGTGCTGGCGTCAAATCAGTGTTGCACGCTGATTGACGTCACGATCTGCGCACTCGACGTGCTTGCGGTGCCTGCTCCTAATGCCCGCCCTACCACCCTCACGACGATGGCATCCGACGCGGCACGCACCAGGAGTGTGCAGGCACAGCGTGGACGCCATTTTTGGCACCTATAGCGCTGAAAAATCAAGTGCTATGGCGCCGAATCTTTTGCCAATACAGTCCAGTACTGAGACGACAAGCAATTCTGAGATATGGAATAATGTGCAACTTTTACAAGGATCTGTTGGGAGCAGAAATGTTGCACATGCTAGAGAAACCTTCATTCAATTACAATTTTTTAGTGATCCTTACCATAGATACTATTTGCAACAAGGCGTAAATCAATGAAAAGTGGTGAGATTTCTTACATTTTGCAGAATGGTTCTAAAATCCAGCGTCTCTGACTGATGGTTTTGCTTTTTTGCTTTTAGCTCTGCAGCTTTGTCAGCTTTTGGGTTGGATTCAGTGTCAGGATTATTTGAGGCTGAAGGAGCTGTTGAGGTCACTGGGCTTTGTCCTGAAACAGAAGGCACTGGCAGAATTGTTCCTGCATCATAGTCCGGCTCCTGTGGGGTGGTGGCTGGTGCTGGTGCAGGTGGCATACAGCTGGATGAAGGCCAAAGCCAGCTCTCTGATATTTCATCCCCGGTTTGCTTCAACACGTCCAGGTACGAGCAGAAAGAAGACTGCTCCTCCATCAAACTCTGCAACTGCTGAAAGATAAACCAGAAGTTTAGCACAATTTTATTTTAAAACTCATGAGCATGTTTTCTACGGTTTCTGCAAATGATCAAATTCAGAAGTGATTACGAATGGGTTGGACATAACGCAACATCACCCGACATATATATTTGAAAGGGGTTCGGTTAGAGTTAGTAGGAAAAGTAAAGGAACATGCCAAAAGTTAAATCTTACAAACAAAGATAAGGGGGAGATATTGAATAATAATCAGGAATAAAAGATCAAAGATCCAACAAGCTACCAATTCTTCAGACTGACAAGATGGACCTCAAAATATTGCAGTCCTACTCTAAGTCCCAATTTGTTCCTCTTTTTTGAGGGAAAATGCAGATGTGGGTGGGGTAGGGTTTCACTTCACCAGAGCATGGATTAAAAATAGGCTTTGATTCTTCAACCCGTACTCCCATCTGGTGAGGCTCCATTACGAGAGCACAAACTTGAATAATCTATGGAGTATTCGACCATCTGTGTCTATACTTATACAGGCCTCGCTGACTTTGACCGTCAGTCTGTATTGGCAGGATCTTTCCTGTTCCATCCAAATGTGATTATTAGCAGTGTTTTGATTTCTGTTAACCTGTGCGTGAGATTGAATTCTACATTAATTACAGGAACACGAGAAAGCATTGAACAAGAGAAGAACGTCTTGCCCGTCAAGCTTGCCCCTCTGACAGATCTTGTACGATTTGTACAGTTGTAAACTACCATCTTCGGCGAGAGGCAAATAACCACAGCTAACACTTTCAAGAGGGAAAAACATGGAATTTCTACACGCCTCGAGCAACAGAAATCTCCTGGAAATTAATTTTCTTTCCACTCTATAATGCTCAACACTGTATTCTGCAGGTAACATTCCTATAGTCCTGATAAATGTGGAATCAACATGTTCCCTAGATTATACTTATACAGGCCTCAAATTTGCATGGACTGCAATCCTGGCACCTATGCTGGATTGTGCCCACTGGCTCCCTGCGACACTGACCCTGCTGGACTAGGCGGGGTCAAAGGGGAAGCTAATTTGCATGGGGCCTACACTATTAGAAACATAGAAACATAGAAACTAGGAGCAGGAGTAGGCCATTCGGCCCTTCGAGCCTGCTCCGGCATTCAACGAGATCATGGCTGATCATCCAAACCCTAGCACCCGGTCCCTACACCGACAGCCATCCCACCCAAGCCCTATCCCCGTAACCCCGTAACCCCACATATTTAATCCCCCCTAACACCAAGGGCCAATTTTTATCATAGCCAATCAACCTAACCCGCACATCTTTGGACTGTGGGAGGAAACCGGAGCACCCGGAGGAAACCCACGCAAACACGGGGAGAATGTGCACCATGGGTGTTCAGCTTGCCTCACAGTCTGAGAATTGCAATGTGACTTTTCCATTCTGGGGAGGGTGCCAGATCTCTTCTCCACCCTGCCCCCCTCCACCCCGCCCCCCTCCGCCCCCCCCATCCCCCCTCTCCCATTCCTAGGAAAATGGTGCCTAACAACCCCAGAAGCCTCTGTGTCAGAGGGCCACTTAAAATCTTCGGGGCTCCTGGCTCTGACAATTAATTTTGTCTCGGACCGGCGCAGGCACGATAGGCCAAATGGCCTCCTTCTGTGCTGCATCAGTCTATGCCTCTAAAAGGTTCCCCATCACCGACATTAGGCTGACTGGCCTGCAGTTGTCAGGTTAATCTCTCTCCCCTTTTTTGAACAAGTGTGTAACATTTGGACTCCTCCAGTGCTCTGGCACTGCTCCTGTATCTAAGGAGGATTGGAAGAATGTGATCTCCATGACCTCCACCCATACTTCCCACAGCAACCTAGGATGCTCAGATCTGGACTGGGTGACTTTTCTACTTTGAGCACTGCCAACCTTTTAAGCCCCTCTTTATCTATTTTTATCCTATCTAATTTCTCTACTACTTCCTCCTTTACTGTGACATAAGAACATAAGAACTAGGAGCAGGAGTAGGCCCCTTGGCCCTTCGAGCCTGCTCCGCCATTCAATAAGACCATGGCTGATCTTCTACCTCAATTCCACTTTCCTAAACTATCCCCATATCCCTTGATTCGCTTAATATTCAAAAATCTATCGATCTCTGTCTTGAATATACTCAATGACTGGGCCTCCACAGTCCTCTGGGGTCGAGAATTCCAAAGATTCACCACCCTCTGAGTGAAGAAATTTCTCCTCATCTCAGTCTGAAATGGCCGACCCCTTATTCTGAGACTGTGACCCCTGGTTCTAGACTCCCCAGCCAGGGGAAACATCCTCCCTACATCTACTCTGTCAAGCCCTGTAAGAATTTTGTATGTTTCAATGAGATCACCTCTCATTCTTCTAAACTCGAGTGAATATAGGCCTAGTCTACTCAATCTCTCCTCATAGGACAATCCCCCCATCCCAGGAACCAGTCTGGTGA
The DNA here is from genome assembly GCF_052327205.1 of Somniosus microcephalus. Classification (NCBI taxonomy): domain Eukaryota; kingdom Metazoa; phylum Chordata; class Chondrichthyes; order Squaliformes; family Somniosidae; genus Somniosus; species Somniosus microcephalus. The sequence goes on from NC_140993.1 coordinate 271,309,778, forward strand.
ACCTTCGTTGCACTCCCTCTGTGGCAAGTATATCCTTCCTTAGGTAAGGAGACCAAAACTGTACACAATACTCCAGGTGTGGTCTCACCAGGGCCCTATATAATTGCAGTAAGACTTAAGTGAAGACAGATGCAAATACTCATTAAATAGCTCAGCCATGATCTCCAGAAAGATCTCCTTTTTGGTCCCTAATCAGCCCCACCCTTCCTTTGACTACCTTTTTTGTTATATATATGTTTTTAAAATACTTATGGGTTCTCTTTTATGTCGCCCTCGAGTCTATTCTCATACTCTCTCTTTGCCCGTTATATCCTTTTTCAGTTCTCCTCTGTACTTTCTATATTCAGCTTGGTTCTCTACTGAATTATGAACCTGACATTTATCATAAGCCTCCTTTTTCTGTTTCATTTTAATCTCTATCTTTAGTCATCCAGGGAGCTTTAACTTTGGATGCCCTTCCTTTCCCCCTCATGGGAATATGTCTAGTCTGTACCTGAACTATCTCCTATTTGCAGGCCTCCCTTTTCTTATTTACTGTTTTAGCTGCCAATCTTTGATTCCAGTCAACCTGGGCCAGATCCATTCGAAACTCACTAAAATTAACCCTCCTCTAGTTGAGCATTTTCACATTTGATTGTTCCTCATCCTTTTCCATAACTACTCTGAACCTATTTAGTATAGATCCCAATTAAGAAAGACTTGCATTTATATAGCACCTTTCACAACCACCGGACGCCTCAAAGCACTTTAAAGCCAATTAAGTACTTTTACTGTTGTAATGTGGGAAACGCAGCAGCCAATTTGCGCACAGCAAGCTCCCACAAACAGCAATGTGATAATGGCCAGATCATCTGTTTTTGTTATGTTAGTTGAAGGAGAAATATTGGCCCCAGGATACCGGGGATAACTCTCCTATTCTTCTTTGAAATAGTGCCGTCCACCGAGAGAGCAGACGGGGCCTCAGTTTAACATCTCATCCAAAAGACGGCACCTCCGACAGTGCGGTGCTCCCTCAGCACTGCCCCTCCGACAGCGCAGCGCTCCCTCAGCACTGCCCCTCCGACAGCGCAGCACTCCCTCAGCACTGCCCCTCCGACAGCGCAGCACTCCCTCAGCACTACCCCTCCGACAGTGCGGCGCTCCCTCAGCACTGCCCCTCCGACAGTGCGGCGCTCCCTCAGCACTGCCCCTCCGACAGTGCGGCGCTCCCTCAGCACTGCCCCTCCGACAGTGCGGCGCTCCCTCAGCACTGCCCCTCCGACAGTGCGGCGCTCCCTCAGCACTGCCCCCCCGACAGTGCGGCGCTCCCTCAGCACTGCCCCTCCGACAGTGCGGCGCTCCCTCAGCACTGCCCCTCCGACAGTGCGGCGCTCCCTCAGCACTGCCCCTCCGACAGTGCGGCGCTCCCTCAGCACTGCCCCTCCGACAGTGCGGCGCTCCCTCAGCACTGCCCCTCCGACAGTGCGGCGCTCCCTCAGCACTGCCCCTCCGACAGTGCGGCGCTCCCTCAGCACTGCCCCTCCGACAGTGCGGCGCTCCCTCAGCACTACCCCTCCGACAGTGCGGCGCTCCCTCAGCACTGCCCCTCCGACAGTGCGGCGCTCCTCTCAGTACTGCACTGAAGTGTCAGCCTAGCTTTCTATGCTCAAATCCCTGAAGTGGGACTTGAACCCACAATCTTCTGACTCAGAGGCAAGTGTGCTACCCACTGAGCCATGGCTGACACTGCTGTGATGTTGAGTGTTAATGCTGAAATGTACTGTTATTCTTTTAGAGAGAAACATGCTCAAAGAACAATTAACCTGATGGTTGAAATTTCCCTTGATGATAATCATTTAACTATCTCAGAATGTGATTAAAAAAATGTTCACTAAATTTGATGCAAATGTTCTGCTTTCATTCTCTCTCATTTTGCATTATCTACTCCCGGGGACTTTGGACTGTTTGCAAAGCATTCCATTTTCAATAAACTAAGCAGGCAACAGCTCAAAGACATGGCCAAATGTGAATTGTCTCGAGCTGGTAAGTTTTGCAATTGAATGAAACATGCTTCCTTTTATATCGGGGCAGTAATTCCTCCCCAAACGTGTGAGTACGGAAGGGGTACTCACGCGTCTGGCCGGAGGAAATGCCGGTTTCAGCATGCACAGCGCATGCGCTGAAAACCGCCATTTCCTCTCCTCTAACCCAAGAGGTGAAGAGGCTAGCACGTGCGCTGTAGGGGGCAGTGCGTGCGTCTTGGATTTCCTCTGTTTTGGGGGATTTGCGCATGTGTAAAGGCCTCCGGTCTTTACGCTTGTAAAAAGCACACGTAAGTATTTATTTTTACAGGTAAGTGGTGTTTTAGTGCAATTTAGAATTTTTTTTCCCACAGGCTTATTATTTTAAAGAATCTACAATAAGGTAAGTTTAGTTTTAGACCCTTTTTATTAAAAATTTATTTTTTTCAAAAAAAAAAATTATTGTTTAAATTATTTTTTTAAACTTATTTATACTTAATTTAATGATTGGGATGTTTTTTAAAATTTTATTTAAAGTTTAAGTAGTGTTTTGGGGTGAAGTACTTCTCATGAGTTTGACAGTTCTTACTCTCAAACTTATGAATGAAGTTTCCCCTCCCCTGATTGGCTGAACAGTGCTCACCTGATCCCAGCCGGCACATCGCACTAACTACGCCGCTGGGTCAGGTTAGCACAGCGCGCCGACATCAGAACCGGGCCACTGACAGGAAATCCACTGCGGGCCGGGTTTCAGATGTCGGCGCGCCGGGTAAGTGCACATCGGGGGCTTGCACGCGTGGCAAGCCCCCGACACCAAGTTCTGGGCCATCAATATCATTTGATGTTCAACTTACCATTCTCATTCCTTCTCCAACTTGCCGAGCGCGATCCTCAAGCTGAACCTCCATCTCTGTGACCTCTTGACGCACTGCTCGGCGTAGCGTCTGCAGTCGTTTCACATCCTCTCTGTTACAACACAAATAGCAATTAAATAAACACAAGTTACCGTGGCCAAAATCTCATTAAACACTGTTTATATTTTTAATTCATACTCGAGATGATTCATACTTGGAATTCAGACTTGGGACACTGGCAAAACTGCATTTATTTCCCATCACTAGTTGCCTTGGCAACTAAATGGATTTCTGGACCACTTCGGAAGGCATTGTCTCAACCACATCGTCAGGTGTGGGCCCAATCGCGTAGGGCATGGCAAATTCCCGTCCCTGAAGGACATCAGTGAAACAGTTGTGTTTGTAACAACAGTTTGGCAGATTTTGTGGGTTTTTTTTTCTGGAGCTAGTCACAAATGACCAGATTTATTGAATTCAACTTTACAATTTGTAGGGTTGGCTTTGATCTCATAATCCCTGAACTGCTAATCCAGTACAATAACCACCTCACTACCTCACTAGCAGGAGTATTTATATGATGGACTACCAAATACACATGTCTCCTAGTGAGTGTAACAAGGTACTTGTGAAGTGAGGGAACTTGTTGGCCCAGAAATTCGGGTCGGAGGCTTCCCGCGGGTGCAAGCCCCCGACCTGCACTTACCTAGCGCGCCGGCCGTTGAGCTGTGGGCCCGCGTGGGATTCCGATCCTGGGCCTCCCCCAACTGCCGGCGCGCAGTGCTTGTGTATCCCAGGGGCGCAGTTAGTTCGAAGCGTCCCCTGGGATCACGTGGGCCATGGAGAGCCAATGGTAGCAGGGAATGCTTCATTCGTAAATTTGACAGGAAGAGCTGTCAAACCTATAAATACTATAAGCCCCAAAACATCACTAAAACTTCAAATAAATTTTTTTTTAATCACATTTTTAAAATAAACTATAAATTACACGAAATAACTATTTTAAACAATAATTTAAATTTTTGAAAAAATTAATTACATTTTCTAACGGGGCTAAAAATAAACTTACCTTTCTTTAAAGTATTTAAAAATAATACACCCGTGGAAAAAATGTTTTAATTTTAATTAATTCACCACTTACCTTATTAAAAACAGGCCTTGTGACTGATTTTTACATGTGTAACTGCTGGAGACTTACCCTCCCGGAGAAACCTGCGAAAAAAACGTAAGTTCGATGCGCACGCGCTGCCTCTCCAGCGCACGTGTTCCACCTGTGAACCCCTTCTTTCAGGGGAACGGAAGTTCCGGTTTCCCGCGCATGCACAAAACCAGCACTTTCATTGGGCCTATGCGTGAGTACCCCGTGGAGACCCGAATTTCTGGGCCGTTAGCTGTGAGCTAAGGCTTGAATCCAGCCCAGAATAATGAACAGACGGTTCTTGCTTGATTCATTCTCCATGCTTGCTGGGAGAGTAATTAATTCAGTTGTGTTTGAGCACAAATCCAGATTGCAAAAATGCTCATATGAAGGCAGTAATTGTCTGTGTCACCTAAAGAGTTCACAAGGAGCTGCGAATGAGAAAGTGGTACATTGGGACTGTTGGGCAGGGGCTCCAAGATGCAGGCTATGGGCCAAGTCCGTCCACAAGCTGCCTTTATCCAGCCCATGAGTATCTTGGGACATGACATGCAGTAAGTGCAGCGAGCTCGGGAGGAACAGGTGACTTTGGATCTATGGCTCCCAAAGCTCTCCACCGCTGGGGGGGTTTCCTCGTGTCACGTCTGGGTCTGGTCTAGACTAATTGATTGATATTGATTGCTATGATTAGTTCAAAACTCCATTATCATTGCATCATGCGACTATCAGGATGGTAGAAGGTAAACCAGCTGGACCTCGGTCTTTTTTGTCCAGCAATCTCTGTGCTCCTGTGTTCCATTAGGCCCCACCGCTTTCTGCGGAAAGTCCATCCATGCCCAGATCTCTTCAAATGCTGCTTATCTCTCTTACGTTTGTCACCTGGACACATAACTTGGGATCAGGAAACATTCTAATACTCCAAGGAGCTCTCTCTCTCCGTTTATTTGTGCATGGTAAACTCAGGACAGATATCACAACATTCCACTCACAGTTCACCTCCAAACACTGCCTTCTCTATTTATGATCACTTTTGCTTTCTAACACCAACCCAGCCTTATGTTGAGCAACAACACCTCATCTTTCAATTAGGCACTTTACAGCCTTTCAGACTCAACATCGAGTTCAACAATTTCAGATAATAATCTCTGCCCCTATTTTTTCCAGACGGCAGCTGTTGATAATTCTGCGATTCCCCATTTGCAACATTTAACTATTCCTGCCTTTCACCCTATCACAGACCCTCCCTTCTGTTCTTTCCTTCCCTCCCGCCCCCCCTTTCCCTGCCCCTTGCACCTGATTAAAATCTGTTACATCTCTAACCTCTTCCCATTGTGACGAAGGGTCACAGACCTGAAACGTCGACTCTGTTTCTCTCTCCACGGATGCTGCCTGGCCTGCTGAGTCTTTCCAGCATTTTCTGTTTTTGTGCAGAAGTAATTATCTGGGTCGAGGAAGATGCCAAGGTATGTTCACTAACTCTCCTGAAATGAAAGCCCATCGTGCACATGGAGCATCACCAATGGAGCAGAGAAATCACTGGCACACCTCGCACATCTTACACACCCAAACCACTATGCATGGAACGCTTTAGCGGGAACTTGCTTGCCTTTCAAGCTCATTCACTCAGTAACATGCTGTCACCTCTGACTACAACAACAACTCGCATTTATAGAGTGCCTTTACTGTAGGAAAACATCCCCAGGCTCTTCACAGGTATGTAATCAGATGAAAAAAAACTGACACCGAGTCAAAGAAGGAGACATTAGGACAGGTGACCAAAAGTTTGGTCCGGGAGGTAAGTTTCAAGGAGCGTCTTAAAGATGGAGAGAGGGGGAGAGGTGGAAAGGTTTAGGGAGGGAATTCCAGAACTTGCAGCATGGCATGGTATTGGCCTTGCTATTTAATGCAGGACCATTTCCTGCATAACCCTTGCTAACACAAGTTTCTCTGTCTGTATCGGCCTCACAGAATGAGATCCCTGACAACAGAGACAAGCAGGGAACTCGACCACCTCATGAGTGCTCATTACATGAGCACAAGCTCACCTCAGGGGGAGTCAGAAAGAGAGGGTCCAGAAGTAGCAGCTGGTGAAGGACCCCCAGTACTAATGAGGAGGAGCAAGTGGAGGTGGCAGCAGAGGAGAAGCATTGAGGGGAAGAGATGGCTAAGACCAGATGTTCCCCATGCTGCAGGGCCCAGGGATTTATACTTACTGAGGGCTGCATCCAGAGGACCACTGAAGAATGAGTAGAATCACTTCATGCAGTCCTTTTTGAGAATTTTCAGAGCTCCCTTTATGGAATGGCATTCAGAAATGTAGCTCTGTCAACTGCGCAGGCCTTCAAGAGACTTGTGGAAACCTGCAGTCCACCATGGAGCCAGCGGCAGCTCCACATCAGTCTGCAGGGAAGCCCCCCGACGACAGTGGGAAAAGCACAGATGTAGTTGTGCTGACTATCATTGAGACTGACGCTGTTGAGACCCGAGGCTCCAGTTTACAGGAGGTTCTCACTTCTTGAGAGAACACACGGTAGTGGACCTCACATTCCACCTGGTCAAATTTACAAGAGGACACAGCAGGAGGAGGCACAGTTCAGGCAGATACCTCACCAAATAATGCTCAATCCACCCAATCCCCTCAGAGGTTTGAAGTAGTGGCAGGTAATGGGCAGGAGCAGCTAGCCAGGGCAGGGACCAATATGCTAGCATTAGTTGCAGGGCCATCTTATGAACCAGAACCAAAAAGGTGCAGCATCTCAGGCCTGTCTAGAAGCCCCCATTGAGGGGCAGCAGGCTGTAATAATGCTTACTCCTCCCTCCGAGGTTAAACGGAGCACAAGATTGGGTGCTAGATGACACACTGCACATTGCCAATTGCAAGCACAGGGGATGTAACTGTCGATATGGACACAGAACGTAAATAGTTGGTTGCACCCTCTTGGGGGAATTTAATGTGTAGAGTTATTGTCAGAAAGGGCATATGAATGTGGGACCCAGGCAGGAATGGTACACAAGACAGCAATGATTAAGCAGAGCATGTTATTCACGGGGCCAGTGTGTTATGGAGGACAGCTCATGCAGAGGCACATTTACAGATTTTAAGTGAAAGTTCTATCTATCCATCAACGAAAATCTTCCTGGTTGCATATAAGCTTCACCCAATTCTGTTAATTCTCCTCCTCCTCTTCCTCTCCCTCTCCCTCCTCCTCCTTTACCTGGGCTGACCTTCCTTGTCTTCTGGATGAAGAGCTTCCTATGTTTGGATTGCAAAATTATGCGGGACGCAGCAGATAATTGTAGGCACCTTCTGAACACTATAGAACACTACTAACCCCGTCCCTCGATTTGTTTTCTGTTTCAACCTGCCAATTGCATGTTCTACCAGAATTTGGTCGGAGGCCTTAGCTTTATTGTATTTTGTTCTGACCCTGTTTCAGGAGGAGGCTCTAAATTGGCTCCAGTGGGTCTACTTGCTGTTCAGCAACCAGCGGTCCAGCCTGCCAGCTCCTTCCAATAGTGATGGCATGGTGGGCTGCCACAAACTGAAGGCTGCATGGTTGCTGCGGGAGTGTCGCAAATTCATCAGGATTGTACTATTCCTGGGTACACCAGGCCCGTCAATGAGGCCCTGTACTTTAGGGAATCCCGCTACCAGGAAAAAGTGCTTTGCCCTCTCGCGCTGTGGCCTCCTTCCCAATGGACGGAAGTGTTTGCTCTTTTACCTGCTTCGTGCTTTATTGCGATGAAGATTGACTAACGTGGCAGGTGTTACCAGTGGTTACTTGAAATGCAATGTCATTGTGATTTTCCCATTAACAGGCCTGTCTATCCTTGTGGTGGTTCTTGTCTGGAGGTCGTGCTCCATTAGACGGTGTAACTGTTACACCTGCCCTTGTGAAGCATAGACAGGAAATGCAGGTCTTCTCAGCCATCCTCAAATTAGTATCCCGGATCTGATTACCTGGCACCTGAGTTGGAGCCAAGCGCACCTGCCTCTCTCTCCTTTGCCTGAACTCCTCCTCCTTCTCTACATCCAGGATGACCACTGGAAGGTCCAATGAAATGCCCATGCTGAGCAGTGTGGTTACAGCTAAGGTTTAAAAGGCTCCTACTTCTCACCGACATGCTGCCCCTCAGTGACATCGTCCGAAAACTGATCCCACATGTACGCTGACAAGGAAGGTCAGCCCAGGTAAAGGAGGAGGAGGGAGAGGGAGAGGAAGAGGAGGAGGAGAATAAACAGAATTGGGTGAAGCTTATATGCAACCAGGAAGATTTTCATTGATGGATAGATAGAACTTTCACTTAAAATCTGTAAATGTGCCTCTGCATGAGCTGTCCTCCATAACACACTGGCCCCGTGAATAACATGCTCTGCTTAATCATTGCTGCCTTGTGTACCATTCCTGCCTGGGTCCCACATTCATATGCCCTTTCTGACAATAACTCTACGCATTAAATTCCCCCAAGAGGGTGCAACCAACTATTTATGTTCTGTGTCCATATCGACAGTTACATCCCGTGCTTGCAATTGGCAAGGTGCAGTGTGTGTCACTGTTGTGTATGTACCTTTAAGGGAATAACTGGTCTCAGACTGCAGTACCGGCAGTGACCACCCCTGTATAAAAGGCCCTAGCAGGCTTCTGTAGTTTCAGTTTCCAGGTTATCTCCATTCAGTAAAGACTTGTTATAATCAACTCCTGCAGTCCGTGTCTCAATTATACACGGACATAATACTGGCGACGAGTAAGAAACTAACTTACTTGCAACTCGGCAGCACCTCAGACGACGTTATTGAAGGCCGAAGCCAGAAGAAAGAAAAAAAAAATAATCCAAAGAAACTCGAGAAACGGGCGTCGACCGTGGGCAAATCGCCCTCCAAATCATCGAATTGCAAAGTGCAGGAGAGACTGTCGAGAGCCAGGCTTGGTCCTCCAGTCTGTGGTTTCCCAGCTAATCGGGCTGGTGGCAGGTAGTGCACAGATCCTTCCTGGGCTGCGGCGGGCTAGAGCTCGATCGGGTGGCTCTGCAGCGGGGCCGGGCAGCGAGTCGGGAAGCAAAGAGAGAGAGAGAGGGTGGAGCACACAGGACGCGGCCGGTGCTTCGCAGCTGGGCAGCGTTCGGACCTAAGAAGAGGGAGGGAAGTGTCCCAGAGGGTCCGCTCCACGACGGGAACGGTTCTTCAATTAACGGAGTAAATATTGAAGCGCGATAGAAAAATAAAAATACCGCAGAGAGCGGCGTTGGCAGCGGCAGCAGCGGGAAAGCGCGGGAGGCGCCATCTTAAATCGGCGGGGAAGAAGGAAAAGCGCGGGAGGCGCCATTTTGATCCATCGAGAACGAAGGCAAAGCACGGGAGGCGCCATCTTAGATTTTCAAGATGCCAAAGACTGGCGATATCACTGCCTTCGATAACGCAATAGAAGACTGGACCACGTATGTGGAAAGAGTCGAGGTATATTGCGAGGCAAACGAAATAGCCGATGAGAAAAAGGCATCGGTATTGCTAAATTTAATGGGCGCAAGAACGTACGGCCTATTGCGGGACCTAATTACTCCAGCCAAACCGAAGGCGAAGAGTTTTAACGAAATTGTTGCTATCCTACAGGAACACCTAAATCCTACACCGCTGCTGATAGCAGAAAGATTTAAATTCCACAGGAGAAATCAGCATAAAAATTAGAGCAATGCTGATTACCTTACGGAACTACGCAAGCTATCAAAGCACTGCCAGTTCGGAGCAGGACTGGCAGATACCTTACGGGACAAATTTGTCTGTGGACTCCTGAGTGAAGGAACCCAGAAGAGGTTACTCTCAGAGAAAGAGCTGACGCTAGATAAGGCTTTCAGCGTGGCAGTATCATACGAAGCAGCAGCAAGGGGAGCTGCGGAAATACAACAAAAGCCACAGGAATACGGCACCCACGAAATGACACGGGGATTTGCAAAATGTTATCGCTGCGGCAGAACAAACCATGCCCAGAAGGACTGCTGGTCCAAGGACAAAATATGCAGGCAATGCGGAAAGAGGGGACACATTGCACGAGTTTGCAGGTCTGGGAAGAAGACCAACGACAACAAAAAGGCTACTAAGGAACCGTACAGGAAAGTACAAAAGATGACGGGCAGTAGTTCCGAAGACCAGATGAGCGATAGTGAATCCGGGAACAAGAGACTAAGCTGTCTCAAACTTCACAACGTAATCACAAAAGAGGATCACCGAACCATTTGGGTCACCCTCACGATAGCAGGGTCCCAAGTCAAAATGGAATTGGATACAGGATCAGCTCTAACCGTCATGAATCGACGAGACTACGAGCGGCTATTCTCACACATACCCTTGAGAGAGACATCTACAGGGCAAAAAGTATACCCCAGAGGAAAAATAAGGGTGCCTGTTGAATACAACGGCAAGAAAATACGGAAATTGTATCTCTACATTCTGCAAGATGGTGGACCACCGTTATTGTGACGTGAATGGATCAGAAAGATAAGTTTAGACTGGCACTCCATTCAGGCACTGACGGTGGCTGGTAAAAAGGATGACGACGTCACTCCTGGATGATTGTCAACAATCTTAGCTGACGCCAAAGAGGTATTTCAACAAGAACTGGGCACTCTTAAAGGCGTAACCGCCTCGATAAAAATAGAGGAGAATGCAATTCCCAAGTTTTTCAAAGCAAGACCGGTACCATATGCAATTCGCCCAGCCGTCGAGGCAGAGCTGGAGAATCTGAAGAATGCAGGCGTGTTATCTAAGGTAGACTGGAGCGAGTGGGCGACACCCATCGTTCCTGTCATGAAGAAAACGTTAAACAATAAGTCTGAGGAGCCAAGGAAGGTTCGCATCTGTGGGGACTTCAAGGTGACGGTGAACCCAGTCCTTCACACAGTACAATATCCTCTTCCAAGGATAGAAGATATCTTCGCCTCACTATCTGGAGGGAAGTGTTTTACAAAAATTGACCTAGCACAAGCATATTTGCAGATGGAGGTTGAAGAATCCTCTAGGAAGTATCTCATGATAAACATTTAAAAAGGTCTTTACCAGTATAATCGACTGGTATTCAGAGTAGCATCAGCTCCGGCGATATGGCAAAGAGCGATGGAACAAGTCCTGCAAGGGATTCCAGGGACTCAGTGTTACTTGGACGACATCCTAGTGACAGGTGAAGATGACAGTGAACACCTTGCCAACCTAGAGCAGGTGCTCACTAGATTACGTGAACATGGGCTACGAGCCAATCGCCCCAAGTGCGAGTTTTTTAAGAAACAGATATCGTATTGTGGCCACGTGATTGATGAAGAGGGGTTGCATAAGTCCCCTGACAAAATTGAAGCGGTAGTTAAGGCTCCAGCGCCTGAAAATGTGTCGCAACTGAGGTCATTCCTCGGATTGGTGAATTACTACCATAAGTTTTTGCCGAATTTGTCCACAATTCTGCATCCACTGAACGCCCTACTATGAATGGGAGTAGCATGGAAATGGAGCGATGAATGTAAGCGGGCCTTTCAGAAGAGTAAGGACCTAATCACTTCAAGAGAAGTATTGGCTCACTACAACCCATCACTACCGATAAGATTGGCGTGTGATGCGTCTCCCTACGGCATTGGGGCGGTACTGTCACATAAATTCCTTGATGGTTCAGAGAGGCCGATAGCTTTTGCATCACGCTCGTTAACTTCAGCCGAGCGTAACTACGCCCAGATTGACAGAGAGGCCCTCAGCCTGGTGTGGGGGGTGAAGAAGTTCAACCACTACCTGCACGGTCAGAAATTTACTCTACTAACTGATCATCAACCTCTCGTCTCCATTTTCAACCCTCAGAAGGGCGTACCGATAATGACGGCACAACGGCTACAGAGGTGGTCCCTTTTCCTAGGGGCACACCAATATGACATCGAGTACAAAGGAACTAAACAGCATGGGAATGCTGATGGATTGTCGCGCCTACCGTTGCCAACGTTGGAAGAAGAACTGGCAGTGGATCCAGTGGAGTTATTCCACTCGACTATAGTTGAATGTCTCCCTGTGACGAATGCAAACATAGAAAAGGAAACACGAAATGACCCGACACTCTCCTGGGTCTATGATTTAACGGTGAAGGGATGGCCAGCACATGGCGAACCACTGCTGCCAGCATTCTCGCCGAGAAGAGAACAGCTATCAGTGTGCAGAGGAACCTTGATGTGTGGATCCAGAGTAGTAATTCCACCCAAATTGAAGGATAGAGTGCTCAATGAGCTTCATGAGGGTCATCTGGGAGGGGTAAAGATGAAGAACTTAGCCAGAGCGTTTGTGTGGTGGCCGGGAATCGATAGAGAAATCGAAGAGATGACCAAGAGCTGTACAGGATGCCAGAAGGTCCAAAACGCCCCACCACAAGCCCCTCTACATCCATGGGAGTGGCCCTCATCTCCATGGCAAAGGGTGCACATTGATTTTGTTGGTCCCTTTATGGACTCGGTGTTTTTAATTGCGGTGGATGCACATTCAAAGTGGCCAGAGGTAATAAAAATGTCCTCAACCACCACAGAAAAAACTATCACAGTCTTACGAACCATATTCGCCAGGAATGGGCTGCCTGAACAGATTTGCTCTGACAATGGACCACAGTTTGTGTCTGAAGAGTTCCAGAGGTTCTTAAAGAACAATGGTGTTAAGCATTACACATCCGCCCCATATCATCCAGCCACTAATGGATTGGCTGAGAGGTTTGTTCAAACATTCAAGAAGGCTATCAAGGCAATGTGTAATGAAGATATACCCCTACAACACAAGGTGGATAACTTCTTGTTTGCCTACCGGAATGCGACACATGCGGTTACCAACCAAACTCCAGCCATGATGTTCTTCAATCGAAGACTACGATGCCGCTTGGATTTGGTTAAGCCAAACGTCAGAAGAGATGTGGAGAACAGACAGTTTCAGAATATGAATGAAAGGCCGACCAGGAGTTTTAAGATAGGTCAACCAGTTTTGGCCCGGGACTACCGCACAGAGAAATGGCAGCCAGGAACGATCTGTACACGGCAAGGACCTCTAATGTATACCGTGGACGTTGGAGAGAGCATTGTAAGACGCCATGCTGACCAGATTCTAGAGTCACTGGAAAACAGCAACTCCACACCACGATCTGATACACCTGACGATGAAACCGAAGTACCAATTGCATCTACCGCAGAATCGGTGATATTGAAAGCAGACGAACCAAACAACGACATTGATCCCGACTCAACCTTGCCAGAAGAACCTAATATCCCAAAGAGGCGTTATCCAGACAGAATCAGGAAGCCTCCTCAAAGACTGAACCTATAATTACTTAACTTCAACCAATGTATCTAGCAACCGTAATTGTAATTGTAATTAGTTATTATTTAGTTGTTAAATGAATGTTATGTGCTGTTTATCTAAAAGGGGAGGAATTGTTGTGTATGTACCTTTAAGGGAATAACTGGTCTCAGACTGCAGTACCGGCAGTGACCATCCCTGTATAAAAGGCCCTAGCAGGCTTCTGTAGTTTCAGTTTCCAGGTTGTCTCCATTCAGTAAAGACTTGTTATAATCAACTCCTGCAGTCCGTGTCTCAATTATACACGGACATAATAGTCACCACCACCTCTTTTGGCTCCTCCACTGCCTTTGATTTGTCACGTTGCTTGTCCAACATCCAGTACTGGATGAGCAGAAACTTCCTCCAATTTTAGATTGGGAATACCAAAGCCATTGTCTTCAGTCCCCGCTATAAACTCTGGTCCCTAGCCACTGCCTGAGGCTGAACTAGATGGTTCACAACCTTGCCATCCTATTTGACCCTGAGCTGAGCTTCTGACACCATACTCTGTCCATTACCAAGACACCCTACTTCACCTGCTTAATATTGACCATTTCCGCACCTGCCTTAGCCCATCAGCCATCTGAAATCCTCATCCTTGCATTTGTTACCTCCAGACTCAACTATTCCAATCCTCTCTTGGCTGGCCTCCCACTTTCCATAAACTTTAGCTCATCCAAAACTCTGCTGCCCGTATCCTAACTTGCATCAAGTCCCGTTCACCCATCACCCCTGTGCTCGCTGACCTACATTGCGTGGCACACAAATTCTCATCCTTGTATTCAAACCCCTCCATGGCCTCCCTATCTCTGTAACCTCCTCCAGCCCTACGACCCTCCGAGATCTCTGCGCTCCTCCAATTCTGGCCTCTTGCGCTTCCCCAATTTCCATCGCCCCACCATTGGCGGCCGCGCCTTCAGCTGCCCTAAGCTCTGGAATTCCCGCCCTAAACCTCTTCACCTCTCTCTCCTCATTTAAGACCCTCCTTAAAATCTACCTCTTTGACCAAGCTCTTGGGTCACCTGTCCTAATATGTCTTTATGTGGCTCGGTGTCAAATTATGTTTGATATTCGCTGCTGTGAAGCACCGTGGGGGACGTTTTACTATGTTCAAGGTGCTTTAAAAATACAGGTTGTTGTTGTTGTTGGCAACAATATAAATTCTATCCAGAGCTTGGTGGGATGAAAGCCCATGTTGGGAACTTGGGAACAGTAGTGAGTATCTTCAATTTGTTCATTCCTCGCTTCCAGACGCACTGATATAACCTTGTGGTACACAGGACAGTTAGAAGTCACTTGAACTTTGTTCTTGGTTTATCATATCACCTGAACGAAGAACTAGTTAAAGTGTCACAACCCTTTCATGATAAACCTGTGTTTCACTTGTTAATAAGCTTACAATGAAATGACATTAATCGCATTTGCGTACTTCGCTGCCATATTTGTACACAACACTAATCTTCCCACTCCCCAAATAAAAGTTTTGCCAAACAGTTGGTCTTGATGGGACAGTGCTCTTAATATACCTATTCTTCATGTCAACCTACACCTACCTCTCATCTTCAGTTAGAATATTGTAGACGGAAGCCTGCTGTTCAATGATGTCCTGCTCGATGGCCACCAATCTGCTCCGAAAACTCTGCAGATATTTCTTCATGGTCTCAATTTCCTGTATGGCATGCTGGGAATTTAAAAGAGGAAACAGTCTGATGAACGATGGCATTGTTCTAACTATAACGTACAGTAATGGAATGGTGAATGAACTGTTGGGAGCTGGATCAACCTGTGGAAGAGTAAATAAATCCAAAGCTCCCCTGTATCACTTACACCTGTCGGATCACACGACAGTTATACTTTTGCTCAAGTATTTTTTTTCTTCCTTTTTCCTGTTAATGCACTCCAGGGCCCAGCAAACTTGTGACCCACCAGCACCAAGTTCGAATCCCTGAAGGCCAATTGCACTCTGCAATTCAGTGCGATTATTCATTTACAGCAGCCTTTATTACAAGGAATATTTCACATTTCAGCAATGCCAGTGCAGAGCTTCGTATGTTGGGACCGCAAATCAGGAATTTTCGGGGTGGAGGTCAGGAGTGGAGGTCAGCATGCCTGATTTGTGGCCAATATTATTTTCCATCCATTAAAATCATGCGGGTAGCGAATCGGGCCCAATGACCTCTGCAGCCAAACTCTCATCATTGCTTTGTGGCAATAGCATTAAATCATAAAATTAAACCACGACAAATCTGAATCATGACTAAAATACAAACTAATTCTGGGATGTTTTAGCTCATTGCATTGCAAGTTTAGACAGGAACTCATTTCAAAATTGTAATTCCTGATTTCTGAAATACCGTCAAAAAATACACCTGATCTCTTGATGAGAGCTGCCACTTTTATGGGGTTTACGCAGGCTGGGAACAGACACACACAGCCTGACTCAGTCCCCAGCTCCCAGCAGTGGAACAGCAGTGGGTTGCAGGAACTGCGACTGAGTGACAAATATCGTGTCTCAGTGGCCAGATTCAGAAAAGGTACAAAGGTGGTTCCCCTAATAGAGAAGGGAAATACCAGGACAATATTTATTGATTTAAAAAAAAAAATGAGTTAGAGATATTTTTGGTATTTCATAGCTGTGTTAACTATTTAAAATCATAGGTGCCAACCTAACAAGGCAGGAAAGGCTGGCAAACTTCAAAACAAATTGACACCCACCCCCCCCAAAATAAAAACTGACAACACCAAATGACATAATGTAACTGAAAAACAGCTCTGTCTAAAGGCCCCTGATCAAGGTCACTGCTTCAAGACAACTAAATATGTTAAATCCCTCTTTAATATATTGGCGCACCGTGGCTGCAGTGTGTACCATCTACAAGATGCACTGCAGCAACTCGCCAAGGCTTCTTCGGCAGCACCTCCCAAACCCGCAACCTCTTCCACCTAGAAGGACAAGGGCAGCAGGCGCATGGGAACACCACCACCTCCAAGTTCCCCTCCAAGTCACACACCATCCTGACTTGGAAGTATATCGCCGATCCTTCATCATCGCTGGGCCAAAATCCTGGAACTCCCTCCCTAACAGCACTGTGGGAGTACCTTCACCACACGGACTGCAGCGGTTCAAGAAGGCGGCTCACCACCACCTTCTCAAGGGCAATTAGGGATGGGCAATAAATGCTGGGCCTTGCCAGCAACGCCCACATCCCATAAACGAATAAAAAAAATTCTAATTTTAAGAGTGCCTGTTGTTCTGTGAAAAATAAAACCGATTGACTCAAAATAGAAGCAAAATACCGCGGATGCTGGAAATCTGAAAGAAAAACAGAAAATGCTGGAAATACTCCGCAGGTCAGGCAGCATCTGTGGAGAGACTGGACAAGTTAATGAAGGCTCTGTAAACCAATCTGTTCTCTGCACAGAGGCTGTCTGATCTGCTGTGTGTTGCCATCTGTTTCTGTTTTTGTCCTCACAGCCTTCTGTATGGCATAGGCAAAGAGATAGTCACAATGGGAGTGCGGCGGCACATGAACTCGTCGAGACTTAAGCTGCAGTTGTACCCAATATTCCATTAGTCATATTAAAAGAAAGAGAAATAATGTACACCAGTGCGATTTCAGTCTCCTGAGATATTTTACAAATAAATTCACGCATTCTATTCAAACATACGAACATACGAATTAGGAGCAGGAGTCGGCCACTCGGCCCCTCGAGCCTGCTCCGCCATTCAATAAGATCATGGCTGATCTGATTGCTCCACATTCCCGCCTACCCCCAATAACCTTTCACCCCCCTTGCTTATCAAGAATCTATCTACCTCTGCCTTAAAAATATTCAAAGACTCTGCTTCCACCGTCCGCTGAGGAAGAGAGTTCCAAAGACTCATGACCCTCTGTGAGAAAAAAATGTCTCCTCATCTCTGTCTTAAATGGGCGACCCCTTATTTTTAAACAGTGACCCCTAGTTCTAGATTCTCCCACAAGAGGAAACATCCTCTCCACACCCACCCTGTCCAGACCCCTCAGGATCTTATATGTTTCAATCAAGTCACCTCTTACTCTTCTAAACTCCAGCGGATACAAGCCTCGCCTGTCCAACCTTTCCTCATAAGACAACCCGCCCATTCCAGGTATTAGTCTAGTAAACCTTCTCTGAACTGCTTCCAACATAGTCTTTATTCAATCTGCCAGCATTTCCAGCCCGTGGTGATAATAATGCAAATAAAATGGATAGCAACTCAGTAACCAACAAAGCAAAATAGGAAGGTTAGACTTAAATACTGAATGAATCAACGCTCTTGCCATTCTCAGCATGTTGATTCTTCTTCGGGGGCAATGAGCAGTGGGTAGCAGTCAGGCTCAGTGATCCGGCTGCCAGTATTACGGTCGACCTTCTAACAGGGTATATCTTGACGGCATGCGACAGTGTAAAACGGGTGATAGCGATCTCCCGATTTTTGAAATCCATGGAAATAAAAATGGGACGGGATGTACAACGGGCTGCCGATTCGCTATCACCCGTTTTACACTATCGCACAAACTCAAAATCTATCACAACTACTTTTATTTTAGTGCACAATTAAGTTCTAGAGATACAAGAGTTACTGAAAGTTTATATAGGTAAATATGTTTCTACTTCATTTAAAACGTTCTCATGCACTCACTAGACCTTGGAGAGATCATTTCATGGATTCTGAGTTGGAATTCATGCAAGTTTTATAAGATTAGCAGACTGTATTTGGAATTATATCATAGCCAACAAACTTAATCCGTGATCTCAAATCACTTGAGTTGAAACTGCCTTCCCACCTGCCACTTGTGCGAAAGGGCCCTTTGGCGCATGCACGATTTTAGCATATGCACACGAGAGGTTTTAAAGTCTTGAACATCTGCGAACATTTAAAGGACTCCATAAGTATCCACTAATATAATTATTAAGTGATTGTTATCCCCACATTATGATACGAGTCTGAGTGTTGGAACATGAGAATAGTTGATGAGCAAAGGATACTAACAGCAGGGATGAGTTGGTTTGAGTGGAATACTGGGAGTATCCAGGATGCAAAGAATGAAGAATTATATAACAAGGACATGGCTTGGACAAGGAACAACACCTTATACAGAAGATCCAAAAAGATGAATGTGATAGTTTGGATATGTTTCAAGAATGGAAACAGCCAGAATACCTTTCATGGCCCTGCAGACAGAGGTACACGGAACAAGAAGCTGAGGAAGGCCAAGGAACCGCTGGATAAACATTGGCCCGTATTCTCCGATTGGAGGCTTCCTGCGTGCGGAAACCTCCGATCTGGGAAAAATCTATGAACTTACCGGAGGACTCCTGAGCTCCGGACACTTCCGCTCCTGGGCCTCTCCACAGTCGAAATGCGCAGGGCCTACGTATCCCAGGGGCGCAGGCAGTTCGCAAACATCCCTGGGATCACGTGGGCCATGGGGAGCCAATAGGAGAAGGGAATCTCCCTTCATACACTTGACAGATAGACCCATCAAATATATGAATGGAGATCACCCCAAAAACACTGCAAAACATTAAATAATTTTTTTTTAAATCACATTCTTAAAATGAGTTCAAATTGCATTAAATTAAATATTTTAAACAAAAATTTAATTTTTTGAAAAAAATAATTAAAGTTTTTTGCGGGGCTAAAAGTAAACTTACCTTTTTTAAAGTATTTTTAAATTATAAATGAGTGAATTTTTTAAAAAACTTTTTAAAACTCTTATGCTGGTAAAAGCAGGCCTCACGCGGGCTTTTACCAGGCGTTAGATTTCTAAGGGTTTTCAGCGAGCGGAGGTTGTGCAGAAAGCGGAACTCTCCCCCCGCAGAGGCCCTTCTCCAGGGCAGGCGGAGGATCTGTCAAGAGCATTTCCGATGTCCCTACGGGTGGGTACACAGCTCGTACACACCCGTAGGCATCGGAATATACGGGCCACTGTCAAGAGTGAGTTGTCATAGAAAGGGACAGGGCCGACTGAAACAGCCAGGCTAGTTCAGATCTGCCAATAGTGAAGTTATTTATTTGGCCCCATCATTGCTGCTGGGCTGACGGATGGGAATTTAATATTAGTAGTGGGGATATTAATGATACTGGCAGTGGTAGTCGTCACTGTAAAAGCTGAATGTTCACACAACATTTAACATTTTAAACTGATATATTAGTTTGCTTTAACCAATTGGAACCCAGCTTTAGGCCAGAAGCTTTTGATGTTTTGCTAACCTTGTAAATTTTGGTAAAGGAAGGTCAATGATTTTGATCAGCATGATTTCACATTAAGGAAAAATCTACAATATAACTACCTGGCAGAATTCTTGCCCACCTGCATCCCAAGCTTACGCCTTCATCACTCCCAGGCTGTGCTCAACAGCAGCTCACGACACTGGCTTCCTGAACTCTACCCAGTACAGGAAACTCTTTTTTATCCGGCACCGACGGGACCAGCGTGGTGCCGGTTGATCAAAAAGTCCGGATTACAGAGGGGTATACTTACCAAGGTACGAGAGCCCCCTACACGGCCACAGGTACAGGAGTCCCGGTTACACGGCCACAGGTGCAGGAGTCCCGGTTACACGGCCACAGATCCAGGAGTCCCTGTTGCACGGCCACAGGTGCAGGAAGCCCGGTTACACGGCCACTAATATATAGTAAAACTTACCTGAACCTACTCCAGAATTTTGCCGGTTAAGAGAGATTTCCGGATAAAAGTGCCAGTTAAAAGAGAGTTTCCTGTACAAACTCCAACTCATCCAGACTGTTGAGTCTGTGTGTCCCAGTTATGCGTATGATCAATCACTGGACACAGACAACAAGAATAACTTTTAACAGGTCTTTACTATTCGGAGGTCAGGGCTGAACTGCCCAGCAAATCCCTACACAACACTTATATACCGGTGTGGTCACCACCGGTATTACAGTATACAGCAGCCAAGAGAAAGTAGTACATCTCTTAAGGTAGTTCTCTTAAGGTGGAACAGGTTACATACACCACAATCCTCCCTTTTTAGCTTAACAGTTATATCCCCATTTAACATAACATAATAACATATATATATATATACAACTTCATGCAAAACAGTTCAAAGATTCAGTCTCTGAGGAGGCCTCCTGATTCGAGTTGGATAACGCCTTTCAGGGGTCTCTGATTCTCGTTGCTGGGGTGACTCATCTAGTTGGTCTCTTATGGATTGGACATCATCATCAGGTACATTCACTTCTGAGGTAGATGCTTCAGGTTCACTAACTTCTTCCACGGTTGTCTCTGCCGTAACCATGGGTTCGACCCTTGTTCTCGATTCTACCAGTTGGTCAGCATGACGCCGTATTACATTTTCACCAATATCTACCGTGTACATCAGGGGTCCTTGTCTGGCCCGAATTGTTCCAGATTTCCATTTCTCGTTTTTATAGTCCCGGGCTAACACTGGTTGCCCTATTTCGAAACTCCGAGTGGTCTTGTTATTTATATGCTGGAACTGTTTGTTTTCAACTTCCCTCCGCACATTTGGTTTTAACAAGTCCAACCTGGACCGCAACCTCCTGTTATAGAACATCATGGCAGGACTTTGGTTTGTCACTGCATGAGTGGCGTTTCGATATGCCAGTAGGAATTTGTCCACCTTGTGTTGTAGTGGAATCTGATCTTCGCTCATGGCCTTTACTGCTTTATTGAACGTTTGTACAAATCTCTCGGCCAACCCATTTGTAGCTGGATGATATGGGGCAGAGGTATAATGTTTCACCCCATTCTTCTTCATGAATTTCTGGAATTCTTCTGACACGAACTGCGGTCCGTTGTCTGAACATATTTGTTCTGGCAATCCATTTCTCGCAAATATCGTTCTTAGCACCGCGATCGTCTTTTCCGAGGTAGTGGTAGTCATCTTAATCACTTCTGGCCATTTAGAATGTGCGTCCACCGCAATTAAAAACATGGAGTCCATGAATGGACCAGCAAAGTCAATATATACACGTTGCCATGGGGTTGAAGGCCATTCCCATGGATGCAGCGGTGCAATCGGAGGTGCATTTTGCACTTTTTGGCACCCTGAGCAGCTTTTCGTCAGATCCTCTATCTGTTGGTCGATACCCGGCCACCACACATAAGCCCTAGCAAGGCTTTTCATCTTGACTCCCCCCAGATGACCTTCATGCAGTTCCTTTAGAACTCTCTCTCTTAACTTAGGAGGAATAATCATCCTTATTCCATACATCAATGTTCCTTGACAGACGGACAGCTGTTCTCGTCTTGCTGAGAATGCCGGTAACAGTGGATCACCATGTGCTGGCCATCCCTTCACTGTCACTTCGTAGACCCGGGACAGTGTCGGGTCGTTCCTGGTTTCTCTTTCAATACTTGCATTGGTGACTGGTAAACATTCGATGATGGTCGAGTGAAATAACTCAACAGGGTCAACCGTCGGTGCCTCCTCCTCTGTAGGTAGTGGCAGGCGCGACAGCCCATCAGCATTACCATGCTGCTTTGTACCTTTGAATTCGATCTGATATTGACGTGCCCCTAGGAAAAGGGACCATCTCTGGAATCTCTGTGCTGTCATCACCGAAACACCCTTCTTAGGGTTAAAAATGGATACCAACGGCTGGTGGTCTGTCAGAAGTGTAAACTTTTGGCCCTGCAGGTAATGATTAAACTTCTTTACTCCCCACACAAGGCTGAGAGCCTCCCTATCTATCTGAGCATAGTTGCGCTCAGTGGAGGTCAATGATCTGGATGCGAATGCGACTGGCCTCTCCAGGCCATTTGGCAACTTGTGTGAGAGTACTGCCCCAATACCATATGGAGAAGCATCACAAGCCAAACGAATAGGCAGCGTTGGGCTGAAGTGAGCCAACACTTCCTCTGAGGTGATCAATGCCTTGCTTTTGCGAAAGGCCCTCTTACAGTCCTCGCTCCACTTCCATGGTACTCCCTTCTGCAAAAGAGCGTTCAGCGGGTGCAGCACCGTGGATAAATTTGGCAGAAACTTATGGTAATAGTTAATCAACCCTAGGAACGACCTCAACTGGGATACATTATCCGGAGCGGGAGCCTTCACAACAGCTTCGATCTTGTCAGGAGACTTATGAAGCCCCTCCTGGTCAATGACATGACCACAGTACGAGATCCGCTTCTGAAAGAACTCACATTTCTGGCGATTAACTCGAAGTCCATATTCTTTCAATCTGGTGAGCACCAGTTCCAAATTTGCAAGGTGTTCCTCGTCATCATCTCCTGTAATCAGAATATCGTCCAGGTAACATTGTGTGCCTGGAATTCCCTGTAATACCTGCTCCATGGCCCTCTGCCAAATTGCTGGAGCCGATGCCACTCCAAAAACCAGTCTATTATACCGGTACAAGCCTCTATGCGTGTTGATCGTGAGATACTGGCGTGACTCTTCCTCAACTTCCATCTGTAAGTACGCCTGCGCCAGGTCTATCTTGGTGAAGTGTTTCCCGCCAGACAACGAAGCGAAGATATCCTCAATCCGCGGAAGCGGATACTGCACCGTGTGAAGCACCGGATTTACAGTGATCTTGAAATCTCCACAGATGCGAACCTTCCCCGGTTCCCCCGGCTTGTTGTTCGATGAACGCTTCATGACGGGAACAATGGGCGTGGCCCACTCACTCCAGTCTACCTTAGACAGTACTCCTGAACGTTCTAGCCCTTCCAGCTCAGCTTCTACAGCAGGTCGTATCGCATAAAAATTTCGGGTTTGCATGTTCTTCAACCTTGATTTTTGCCGTAATTCCTCTCAGTGTTCCCAGTCCCTGTTGGAACACCTCTTTAGCATCATCCAATATTCTGGACAATCGTTTAGGTTTGACATCTTTTTTACCGGAATCTACCGTTAGTGCTTTTAAGGAATGCCAGTCCATATTTATTTTCCTAATCCACTCCCGTCCCAGTAGTGGTGGACCTCCCTCAGGTAGCACATATAAGTCCATTCCTCGGCTTTCTTTGCCCTTGTGGACCACCTTTACCTCTATCTTCCCGATGGGGTATACTCTTTGCCCCGTGTATGTTTTCAATACAATCTCCGTATCCCGTAGGGGAATATGTGGGAATAACCTTTTGTAATCTTGCTTATTCATGACCGTCAATGCCGATCCAGTGTCCAATTCCATCTTCACTTGGACTCCTGCTATCTGAAGTGTGACCCAAATTGTTTGGAGGTCTGCTTCCTTACCAACATTGTGTACTCTTAGACTACCCAGTTCATTACTGCTGGAGTCTGAATTTGACTTCTGTTCGTTCGAACTGTTCTCTGTCACCTTGTGTACCTTTCTGTACTTTTCCTGCGGTGACTTTTTGTTGCTGGTCTTCTTTCCTGACCGGCATATTTTAGCTATGTGACCAAGCCTGCCACATTTTCTGCATTCCTGATTTTTGAACCAGCACTGGTTCTGATCGTGCGTTGTCTTTCCACAACGATAACATTTTACTGTACCCAAGACCATTTGATTGGTGCTGAGTTCCGGTGACCGTAGCTGCATTTCCGCCGTGCCTCTCGCTGCGGCTTCGTGCGATGCTGCAATAGTGACAGCTTTATCAAGCGTAAGATCATTCTCCTCAAGCAGTCGCTTTTGTGTTCCTTTTAACAATCCACACACAAATTTATCTCTCAGCGCATCTGCTAGTCCTGTTCCAAACTGACAGTACTTTGATAGCTTACGCAGGTCAATTAAAAATTCAGCGTTGTTTTTGTCTTTCAGCTGCGTTCTTCTGTAAAATTTAAATCGTTCCGCTATCATCAGCGGCGTGGGGTTTAAATGATTTTTCAGGACAGTAACAATATTCGCGAAAGTCTGATCCGCCGGTTTATCTGGTGATAGAAGGTGCTTCAATAGCCCGTATGTCTTCGCACCCATTGAGCTTAATAAGGTTAGTGCTTTCTCATCATCTGGTACCTTATTTGCTTTACAATAAACTTCCATGCGTTCTACATACGTGGTCCAATCTTCGATATCGCTATCAAAGGTATTAATGTTCCCATGTTTAGGCATCCTTGCAAGTTTTTAAATTTTTCTTTTTCTCAAAATGGCGGCTTCCCGCGCTTGTCTTCTTCCCCCGCCTACTAAAATGGCGGCTTCCCGCGCTTGGCGGTCTTTCCCGTGCTCGTCTTCTTCCCCCGCCGACTACAATGGCGGATTCCCGCGTTTGCCTTCTTCCCCCGCTGGCTGCAATGGCGATTGCCTTGCTGCTGACGTTCTCGTCTCCCCAGCGGTTCTCAATTCCCCGACGCTGCTTTGCCTCGCAGCCCCGCTTGCAGCCCGGTCCTTTACACCGGCTGCGTTTGAATTCTCCGCGGCTCTCGTGCCTTAAGCCTCTCAACTCCCCGACGCTGCTTTGCCTCGCAGCCCCGCTTGCAGCCCGGTCCTTTACACCGGCTGCGTTTGAGCTCTCCGCTGCTCTCCTGCCTTAAGCTGCCCCAGTCACTGCGCCTCTCGGCCTCGATTGCAGCCCGGCCCTTTTTACCGGCCGTGGTCGAGTTCTCCGCCCTTATTCCTCCGTTTTCCCTCCCCTACTCCACAGCCAACGCGGCCGACTTTCTGCTCGTGTCGCTGATCGGCTTACCCACCACCATGGTAGAAGGGATGATCACTGCCTGTCGCTGATGGAGGGCTTCGTGGTCAGAATTTTTTTTTCTTTTTAACCCGGGTTCTCGATGCCTCCCGTGCGATGGTGCTCAGCAGGATGATGAGGGCGGATGCCTCTTCTCGATGCCCGTTCTGAGGACGAAGCTGCCTTGGATGTAAAACTGCCACAGGGTAAGATCGGACTCGTCGCCACTGTTGAGTCTGTGTGTCCCAGTCATGCGTATGATCAATCACTGGACACAGACCACAAGAATAACTTTTAACAGGTCTTTACTATTCGGAGGTCAGGGCTGAACTGCCCAGCAAATCCCTACACAACACTTATATACCGGTGTGGTCACCACCGGTATTACAGTATACAGCAGCCAAGAGAAAGTAGTACATCTCTCAAGGTAGTTCTCTTAAGGTGGAACAGGTTACATACACCACACAGACCTCTGATCCCAACCTGTTCTAAGTACCACTCACCCACGCCTCTACTCTCTCTGACCATCCCCAAACACATTGGGCTGGATTTTCCGATCCCTACGGGTGGGTACGAGCTGCGTACTCACCTGCAGGGGCCTTGGAAATGCTGGTTTCAGGAATGCCAAGCGCATGCGCTAAAAACTGGTATTTCCGATCTGTGAAGAATGCTCCTGACAGATCCTCCGCCTGCCCTGGAGAAGGGCCTCTGCGGGGGGAGAGTTCCGCTTTCTGCACAACCTCCGCCCGCTGAAAACCCTTAGAAATCTTACGCTGCGTAAGGCCTGCTTTTACCAGCATAAGAGTTTAAAAAAATAAAAATAAAAAAATACATTTTTTTCACTCATTTATAATTTTAAAATACTTTTAAAAAAGGTAAGTTTATTTTTAGCCTCGTGAAAAACTTTAATTATTTTTTTCAAAAAATTAAATTTTTGTTTAAAATATTCAATTTAATGTCATTTTAACTAATTTTCAATACGCGATTAAAAAAAATCATTTAACTGTTTTTTAAGTGATGCCCATTCATACTTTTGACAGTTCTGTGCGGAGAGACCTGTCAAAAGTGCGAAGGGGGATTCCCTTCTTTGATTGGTTCCCCATGGCCCACGTGACCCCAGGGGCGCTTGCGAACCGCCTGCGCCGCCCCGGGATACCTGGGATACCTGGGCCTCTGCCCGCGCGGACCCGGCGAGGCCCAGGATCAGAAGCGTCAGGACCAACGGAGCCAGCAGATAAGGGCATAGATTTTTCCTGATTGGAGGCATCCGCCCGCAGGAAGCCTCCGATTGGAAAATCCGGCCTATTAATTTCAAAATCTTATCCTCATCTACAAATCCCTCTAGGGTCTTGCTCTACCCTGCCTCTAACCTCCTCCAGCCCTATGAGGGGATTTTTTCAGGGGGTTCAGCGGGGGCGTTTGGAGGCGGGTCGGCTGGGAATTTGTTTTTTTTTTGACAGCGGGTAGGGAGCCCGCTGTCAACCCGCCTCCACACTAGTCAACCCAGATGTGGGATCTGTCATCGCTGAACAGACCCAACACCAGCCAAGCGGTGGGGGAGGCAATTTCCATCATTAAAGAGATTGTTAAGAGGCAATTAACGAGTATTTTAAGCTCACCTTTAGATTTTTAGGGCTGGATTTTGTCAATGGGGACGTGATGGAGGCGGGACTCCCACTTTTTGGGTTGTAGTCCCGCCTCCATCGAGTTGTGGCCAACCCACGCAATTTTCCCTTGATTGACCTTGTTGAGCCCGCCCAGTGGGCTCAGCAGGCCAATTAAGGGACACCCGGTTACAGGTGACGTCAGGGATTGACATTTCATCTGTCAAGAGCTTTTGACAGATGAAATATCAGCGTTTGACAGCTCTGTGAAGCTGTCAAACACTGACAATCTGACTTCTAACTTAAATCCTTCTCCACAGACTCAGTTAGAAATCTCTCCAGAACAGAA
The DNA here is from genome assembly GCF_052327205.1 of Somniosus microcephalus. Taxonomy (NCBI): domain Eukaryota; kingdom Metazoa; phylum Chordata; class Chondrichthyes; order Squaliformes; family Somniosidae; genus Somniosus; species Somniosus microcephalus. Next base: position 271,336,639 of record NC_140993.1, read on the forward strand.
AGTAGAATGCTGCAACTTTTGACAGCTTGCGGCCATTCTGCTTTCTGTGCCGGTGAGATGAGGGGCTCCCGAGACCTGAAGGAAGGAAGCCTGCATTAGTAAGTAAAGGTGAGTAAAACTTCTTTAAACACTTTACACACACCAAACACACTTACCTCTGCACTCATGCACCCATCACTCACCTGAACACCGGACATCTCGAACCCTCCAAGTCCTTCAGCCCGACGGCCCACCTCGCTAACTTGGCGTGGTTTGGAGCCGTCGGGAATCCCACACTTCAGGGCTAAAAATAGGGATTAGGCCAAAAACTGCCCGTTCACTACCTGTTAACAGGCAGTTAATTGGCACTAATCCCCTTCCCGCAGCACTGGGAAATGGGCATGGAGGCGGGTTGGGGGCGGGAAGGGTTCGTGCCCCCCGATTCTCCAATTTTCCCCCCACTCCTGCCTCCAAACCCGCCTCCTTGAGGCTTGGAAAATCGAGCCCTTAGAGTTCGCCAATGGCTTCCCCGCTGCTCGGGCTTCACGTCGGGTAAGGAGTTCGGGAGTTGTGTCAGCTTGGGACGATTTCTTTACTTGACAGCTGCAAATGGTCTATAAAAGCTCCCATTTCATCAGTGTTCACTTTCCAACAACCACAACTTATATTTATATAGCGCCTTTAACGTAGTAAAACATCCCAAGGCGCTTCACAGGAGTATTAAAAGACAAAAAATTTGACAACGAGCCACATAAGGAGAAATTAGGGCAGGTGACCAAAAGCTTGGTCAAAGAGGTAGGTTTTAAGGAGCGCCTTCAAGGAGGAAAGAGAGGTAGCGAGGCAGACAGGTTTAGGCAGGGAATTCCAGAGCTTAAGGCCCAGGCAACAGAAGGCACGGCCACCAATGGTGGAGCAATTAGAATCAGGGATGCTCAAGAGGGCAGAATTAGAGGAGCGCCAATATCTCGGAGGGTTGTGGGGTTGAAGGAGATTACAGAGATAGGGAGGGGCGAGGCCATGGAGGGATTTCGGAAACAAGCTCCTCACACCCACTTATCTTGCAAGCTCACCCATCCTTTTCTTTCTGTGCACTTCCTCAAATCCCCGTCTATCCATCCACCACTGCTATTCACCCTGATCCTTATGCAATTTCATGCCTCCCCCTGATAGTCACCCTCACCAAACAAACGGCATCTACTGGGCGGACACAGGCCATTCCAGCCACTCATAGGTCTGTTCTTTCCCCCGTTGCAGGAGAAGAGAGCACAGATCACGAGGGAGAGGGTGAGAACCATAGCTGGCCCACCACAGATCTTGCAGCTCTCAACTGCCGAGGAGGAGGCACTGGAGATCAGTGCCGTTTTGGTGTCCCTGGCCATCGAAGATGGGGAGACGGGGACCTCCCAGCTACCTGGTAACACAATTAAATATCAGCGGCCCACTCAGTGTCATACAACACTCAGGTATGTTGATTTGATTTCAACAGCGAGTGAAATATGATCATCTTCATAATGATAAGTTGCAACATTCTGACCTTGCCAGCACTAATTCATATCTTTTATCTCTGCCAGGGCCTTCACGCGTGCAGCAACAACCGGTGGATGTGGCAGCCGACGATTCCTCAGAGGAGCTGTTTCCTTCTGAGGGTGCATCGCCACAGGACCCATGCTCACCATGCACCAGCACAGATACTCGCCCTTCAGTGTTACCAGTAAGAACAGAGCGTTGGCTTTTCATCTGGTGACTCACACTTCATGAGTGAGCAAGAGCAGATGGTGAGAGCAGAATGAAGCAGAAAAAGGGGGCGTATGACAGATGTCAGCTTGATAACACAAGGGAGAATCAGGCTGAATGTAAAAAGTACAGAGGACAAGTGAAAAAGGAATTAAGAGGGGCAAAAACATAATTGGGTTGGGGCGCCAAAGTGGCGCAAAAGTCGCCTGAGCGCAGGATTTAGCGCAGCGATCGGAGTGATACCGATCAAAAGAAATTCAGTTTCAGTGCCCCTCGAGGGACACGGGGCGAGGCTCGAGGCACTCCGCGTCCCTCTTAGGGCGCTGAAACTGATTATCGCAGTGCAACGTGCCGCAGCGCCACATGCTGCGGCACGGCACGCTGCGGTACTGCAGGCCTTCCTCCCACTGTTAAGGGGGAGGTGCCTGCAACAGCGCGATCCCCGCTCGTGAGTGCCGGCAAATGAGCCCGGCACCAAGGAGAAGTGCCGGGCTCTCGGGAAACAGCTGGCAATGCCGCGGGGGGTGGTCAGGAGGCCGGGGACGGAGGTGCTGGCAGGCGGCCGCCGAAAAAGCGGCCGCCCCGCACCTCCACCTTAACTTGCGCCGCTGCCGGCACAGTAAGGCCCCGTGAACCGGGCGCGGGTAGCGAATGGCGCAACTGCGGCGTTCGCTACCAAATATCGCGAACGGGGCGCGAATGACGTCATCGGTGGCGGCGCAGCGCAACAGGCTAACGCCACCATTAGCGCCCCTCCTGAATATCGCGGGAGGCGCAGCCAGTGGCGCTACAGCCACTGCCTGCCTCTTTAGGCGCTAACAGGTGGTGCTACTCACCCAATTTCTCCCCCACAGTATGAGAATAGATTAGTGGGTAACATAAAAGGGAATCCAAAGGTGTCTATAGGCATATTAAAAGGGTTGTCAGAGGAGCAGTGAGGCCGATTAGGGATCAAAATGGAGATCTATTGGTGGAGGCAGAAGGCATGGCCGAGATACTAAATGAATACCTTGCACCAAGGAAGAGGACTTTGCCAAAACTATGGTAAACGAGGAGGTTGCTGGGACACTGGATGAGATAAAAATAGATGAAGAGGAGGTACTAGGAAGGTGGCCAATGTTAAAGTGGTTAAGTCACCCGGCCTGGATGAGATGCATCCTCGGTTGTTGATGGAAATAAGGGTAGAAATTGCAGAGGTGGTGGCCACAATCCTCCTTAGCTACAGGGGTGGTGCCAAAGGACTGGTGGGTGGTGATGCAGAGAATTGCAAATGATACACCCTTGTTCAAAACAGAGCGAAAGATAAACAGGCCAGTCAGTTTAACGTCGGTGGTGGGGAAGCTTTTAGAAACAATAATCCGGGAGAAAATTAACAGCTAGTTGGACAAGTGTGGACTAATAAAGGAGAGCCAGCAGGGATTTGTTAAGGGCAAATCGTGTTTGATTAACTTGATTGAGTTTTTTGATGAGGTAACAGAGAGGGTGGATGAGGGCAGTGCGGTTGATGTATATATGGACTTTCAAAAGGCGTTTGATAAAATAACACATACTCGGCTTGTGAGCAAAATTAAAGCCCATGGGATAAAAGGGGCAGTGGCAACATGGATACAACATTGTCTAAGGGATAGAAAACAGAGAGTTGTGGTGAATGGCTGTTTTTCAGACTGGAGAGAGGTATACAGTGGAGTTCCCCAAGGTTCAGTACTAGGACCACTGCTGTTTTTGATATACATTAATGACTTGGACTTGGGGGTTACAGAGTACAATTTCGAAAACACTGAGGAAGCTAGTAATAGACTTTAAGAGGACACAGACAGGCTGGTGGAATAGGCGCAGACATGGCTGATGAAATTCAACGCAGAAAAGTTTGAGGTGATACATTTTGGTAGGAAGAATGAGAATAGATAATACAAACTAAATAGTAGCATTTTAAAGGGGGTGCAAGAACAGAGAGACCTGGGGGTGTTTGTGCACAAATCTTGAAGGTGGCAGGACAGGTTAATAAAGCACGTGGGATCCTGGGGTTTTAAATAGAGGCAGAGAGTACAGAAGCTAAACTTATATAAAACACTAGTTTGGCCCCAGCTGGAGTATTGTGTCCAATTCTGGGCACCACACTTTAGGAAGGATGTGAAGGCTTTGGAGAGGGTGCAGAAGAGATTTACTAGAATGGTTCCCGGGATGAGGGTATACAGTTACATGGATTGACTGAAAAAGCTGGGGTTGTTCTCCTTAGAGCAGAGACGGCTAAGAGGAGATTTGGTAGGGGTGTTTAAAATCATGTAGGGTTCAGATGTAACATAGAAGATAGGAGCAGGAGTAGGCCATTCGGCCCTTCGAGCCTGCCCCGCCATTCAATGAGATCAAGGATACAGATTCAATAGTAGCCTTCAAAAGTGAATTGGATAAATACTTGAAGGAGAAAAAATTGCAGGGATATGGGGAAAGAGCGGGGGAGTGGGACTAACTGGATTGCTCTTCGAAAAAGACTAGATGGGCCGAATGGCCTCCTTCTGTGTTGTACTATTCTATGATTCTATACGGTGGTGGCAGGGACAGCTGTGGAGAGTCCGTGTCAGAGGGCAAAGCTCAGCTAGGCACGGATTCTGTGCCCCGGGGGCCGTCGCTGAGATGGATAATCATTGAGCAGCAGAGAATATGTGATGTACTGACAGGCCTCCCCAGCACAATGACCATGATTGAGAGAATGGAGGAGTCCGCCTCAAGCATGAGTGTGTTGATGCTGCAAGGCACTGTGATGCTGTCTTCTTGCATGGACAGAATGGCCAACTCCATGAAACTTACAACACAGGAAATCACATGAGTCCATGGAGGCCTTGACCATGACTGTACAGACTCTGGATGCCAACATGTCATAGAGTCAGCGTCATAATGGCACAGAAGGAGGCCATTCGTCCCATCGAGTCCGTGCCGGCTCTCTGTGGAGCAATCCAGTCAGCCCCATTCCCCCGCTCTATCCCCGTAGCCCTGCAAGTTTATTTCCCTCAAGTGCCTATCCAGCCTCCCCTTGAAAACATCGAGTGTCTCCGCTTCCACCATTTCCGTCGGCAGCGAGTTCCAGGTCATCACCACTTGCTGCGTAAAAAAGTTTTTCCTCACATTCCCCCTGTATCGCTTGCCCAAAACCTTAAATCTGTGTCCCCTAGTCCTTGTGCCATCAATTAGTGGGAACAGCCTTTCCCCGTCTAGCCTATCCAAACCCATCATAATCTTGTACACCTCTATCAAATCACCCCGCAACCTCCTTTGCTCTAATGAAAACAAATCCAGCTTCTCCAACCTGTCCTTGTGGCTAAGATTCCTCATCCCCGGAACCATTCTGGTAAATCTCCTCTGCACCCTCTCAAGGGCCTTCACATCCTTCCTAAAGTGTAGTGACCAGAACTGGACGCAATACTCCAGTTGTGGCCCAACCAGCGCTTTATAAAGATTCAGCATAAATTCTCTACTTTTGTACTCAATACCTCTATTTATGAAGCCCAAGATCCCATATGCTTTGTTAACCACTCTCTCAATATGTCCCGCCACCTTCAGGGACCTATGCACATTAACTCCCAGGTCCCTCTGTCCCTGCACACTCTTTAAAACTGTGCCATTAAGTGTATATTGCCTCTCCCTGTTCCTTCTGCCAAAATGCATCACCTCACACTTCTCTGTATTAAATTCCATCTGCCACTTGTCTGCCCATTCTGCTAGCCTTTCTATGTCCTGTTGCAGTCGACTGATATCATCATCACTGTTTGCCACACCCCCAGGTTTGGCCTCCTTAAAAACAGATACCTTAGCCTTGGCCTTACAGCACTGCACTGATCTGCACCAAAGTGCTCTCCAGCAGAGTGGTAGCAGTGAAGTGCGGCTGGACAATGAGAGGGACCATGGTGAAAGGGGACATGGAAGTGGGAGCTCCACTCACAGCGTTTCCCCTTCTTACCCGTTGCTCCACCCTCAGTCAATACCCACCATGCTGTCTCGGGTCCTGATGGCCGAGTCTGTCCCTGCACATGTGCAGGTGGAGCAGTCTTTGGCGGGGTCTTCACGGGCTCCAAAACCCAGAGGAGGTTGGCCAGGAGCACCTCAGCAGCCAGAGCAGGGATCTGAGCAGCCGGCCTCAACCTCGGCTGAAGCCACAGCGGGTGCACCACGTAGGAGCGGTAGGAAAAGGAAGAGTAAAGCTTTGTAGCTGCACAAGGGTATGCACATGGGTGTTTGAGAAAATGTTATTTTGTGAAGTTTCTGTTCTTTACTTCCATTACTTAAATTTTATTTTTTTGCACCACTTTCCCGTCGTTCCCATTTTTGGTGGCAGGGCGGCAAGTCACTTTTTAACATGTTTGATGATGAATGGGAAGACATGAATTTACAGGGACCAATGGAGGGGATGTGCAAGGGGAGGATGGTTGGTTGTTTGCAGGCCTGCTTTGTGTCAGTGGTATTGGGGGGGCGGGAAGAGTGACCGTTGTATGCGCTTGTGACACGGGTCGACTGGTGCAACCTCAGTGAACCTCGCATTAATAATGGCAGCTCTGGCATCCCGGGCAGCAATGGTGCAGCTGTTGGTGCAGTGCCTTAATCAGCTTCCTCCTCCTCGTCTTCCTCCTCCTCCTCGGAATCATCCGAAGAGGCTCTGAGCTCTGCGCCGTGTTCCTCCTGCAGGTCCAAACCTTGCTGCTGCGCAATGTTGTGCAGAACGCAGCACACCACGACCATTCTGGAGACCCTGGCTGGTGCGCACTGAACGGCGCCTCCAGATCTGTCAAGGCACCTGAAGCGAACCTTCAGCCTGCTGATGGCTTGTTTGATCACACATCTGGTGGTGATATGGCATTTATTGTAAAGCTGTTGGGCTTCATTGGTCAGGTTTCTGACGAGGGTCACCAGCCAAGTTTGAAGTGGGTATCCCTTGCATCCTAGAGCCACCCCTTAAGTGTGCTTCCAGGTCCAAAGACAGCAGGGAGCTTGGGCTGCCGCAGGACAAAAGCTTCATGGCTGCTCCCGGGAGTCTTGCAGAAATGTCTTTTTGTGTTTGCACGCCAGCGGCACTGACGTAAGAAAACTACTAGGCACTTGGTCTAAGCGTTAAACAAAGCTTTAATCAACTGTTTTACAACATGGAGGTCTAGTTGTGTCCTTCACTAGTTCCTGTTAAGAATGTCCTGCGCAAGCTGGGCCCATGCCCGAGTATTTATACTCTCTCTGGACAGCGCCACCCGTAGGCCACTCAGTATTATTTCATAAGTCTTTCTTTCATGAATGACTGATTCATGTCAGGCACGTTGATGGAGTGGAAGCCCTTGTGGTTCACAGGTACTCCTGGTTGATCTGGGGCTGTGTGGATTGTGTGCAGTCAATGATGCCCTGCACCTGTGGGAAGCCAGCCAGAGACGCAAACCTAAGCACCCGCAAGTTGAGGGCGGTGGTGACTTTGTCAGCCACTGGTAACGCCTGGTCACCAGCTCCAGCAGGGAGCAGGTCTGCTTCTAGAAGACTGCAGATGTCTGTCACCACCTGAAGCAACAAGCCGAGCTTCCTGAAGCACGGCTGTCCCGACATGTCAAGGAAGCTCTGAGGCAATCTAAGGCAGCCAAGGCGCCACCCATCCTGATGCGATTCAGAAAACCAACAAAGCGTAGAAAATAAACTCTCAGCAAAAGCATTGCGAACAAACCCTTTCATGCTGCAGGAAACTCTTTGGTATCCGGTACCAACAGGACCGGGATGCTGCCGGTTGATCAAAAATTCCGGCTGACGGAGAGGGTTATCTACTGAGGCTATTTTTAACAAAGAAAAATTAAAAAATCAAGAAATGTGCAGTATACAGTAACTGGGTACTCAGCTACAGAATGTTGTGTTAAATGGATGGTGGAAGATGCTTGATTAAGTACAGTACTGCCAGTTGAGGGTAATGCAATGCAATGACTACCAGCAGCGTGGGAGACACACAGTACCCCTGTAAAATGGCGGATCAGAAGAGACTACCGGCAGCGCGGGAGAGTCAGACTCCTGTTACAGGGGTACTCTTTTTGTTTGGACCCAAAAAAACCCCAATTGGACTGTAAATAAACAAAAGTTCAACTAAAACTTAACAAATCAAATTAAAATTTGGTTTTCCAGGTTGATAATGCACTCCAGTCCCCGCGGCGCCCACCGGTCGCGGAAATACTCAAGCGCGCCGGCGGACACCGCGTGCTCCATCTCCAGGGCCACCCGGGCGCGAACTTGGCCGCGGAAGAGAGGCAGGCAATCCGGCTGGACGACCCCCTCGACCGCCCGCTGCCTGGACCAATTGATGGCTCTTTTAGCCAGGCCCAGGAGCAGGCCCACAAGGAGGTCCTCCAACCTGTCCGCTCCCCTCCGCACCGGGTGACCGTAGATCAAGAGCATGGGACTGAAGTGCAACCAAAAATCAAGGAGCAGCCCCTTCAAGTAGTGAAAGAGGGGCTGCAACCTCTCACACTCCATATAAACGTGAAACACGGACTCCTCCAGGCCGCAAAAAATGCAGGCGGCCTGGGAGTCCGTGAACCTACTTAAAACCTTATTGCACGGGACCGCTCCGTGCAACACCCTCCAGGCCAAGTCCCCGATGGAACAAGGGAGGACTCCCGCATAGAGTGCCCTCAATTGGGGGCCTCCGCCACCGCCAGTCGGCAAGACGCCACGCCAAGGCGTGTCCGGACGGTAGACGAAGATGGCAAAGTGGAGAGTGTGCAGCAGCAGCCCGTACAGGAAACCCCTCCGCGCGGAATGAAAAGGCACGGAGGGTATTTCCTCGAGACGGCTCAAGTTGTGAGGCGCCGGTTCCCGAGGGGAGTTTCGGGGCCGGGCGCCGATGAGGAATTCCGTCCGAACGGGGGTAAGCTCGGACGGGATCGCCCCACGTGCTTGAGCCGCCTCGATACACCTAGCGGAGTCGGGCCTGTTACAAGGGTATTGAGGTGTTTGTACTCCCAACAGCGCCAAAAGGCTGAGTAGTGGCAGTTTGGAGAACTACCCCCACTGACTAACTCGGCCACCGCGGGAGACTTGGACTCGGACGCGGCAACATTGCTGGTTATTGAGGTGTTGTTTTCGGGCTTTATCCTCTATTCTACTGTTCTGGACAAGGTTAACTAGCTAGTCATGGTCTGCATTGTCTAGCCCCTTTAGAATCCTAAAAACAGTAATCGTATCACCTCTCAACCTTCTCTTTTCCAGTGTGAACATGCCCAATTTACATAATTGCTCCTCATAATCCAATCCCTCCAGAGAATTTTGCCGGTTAATAGAGAATTCTGGTGCCATTTAAACAAGAGTTTCCTGTAGTAGGTAAGAAAGCAGCTGTGAGTACTGAGTATTTATTCCAGTATTTCCATGAGTTTGAATCAGCCCCCCTCAATTACTGCTGTGTTCTCACCTTGCTTTCAATGGCGAGTTTCAGGAAGCTCGGAAATCCCATGGATGCGCCGTTAAATTTTCAAAGTGAGTTGAAACATTGCTCACAGTGGGCGATGACCATATGATAACAGGCAACACACATCTCCCGAGGCAGTTGTGTGCAAGCAGCCTAATGCGCTCTAGTTAAACGCAGAAGTCGACGGATTGGAGCCAGCTTCCCGAGGCACTGACATTTTTCCCGGTTTTCACCCCTCACCTGCACCCACACCCAAATGCTCCTCGAGTTTAAAATTCCCCCCATTGTTAGCACAGATTAATTTTGAATTTACTCCATTTCAAACCCAGGCTTTATCCTCTATTCTACTGTTCTGGACAAGGTTAACTAGCTAGTCATGGTCTGCATTGTCTAGCCCCTTTAGAATCCTAAAAACAGTAATCGTATCACCTCTCAACCTTCTCTTTTCCAGTGTGAACATGCCCAATTTTCATAATTGCTCCTCATAACCCAATCCCTCCAGCCCCTCAATCATTCTGGTTACTATTGAGGCAGAGACTAGAAAATCATTTAAAAGGGAATTGGATAAATATTGGAAAGGAAGAATATAAAAGAATATGGGACAGGGGAGGGAAATGGGATTAGGCAGCACCAATTGAAGAGTTACCACTGGTGAAGGTTAGAAACATAGAAAAATAGGAGCAGGAGTCGGCCATTCGGCCCTTCGAGCCTGCTCCGCCATTCAATATGATCATGGCTGATCCTCTATCTCAATACCATATTCCCGCTCTCTCCCCATACCCCTTGATGCCTTTTGTGTCTAGAAGTCTGTCTATCTCCTTCTTAAATATATTCAGTGACTTGGCCTCCACAGCCTTCTGTGGTAGAGAATTCCACAGGTTCACCACCCTCTGAGTGAAGAAATTTCTCCTCATCTCAGTCCTAAATGTCCTACCCCGTATCCTGAGACTGTGACCCCTCGTTCTCGACCCCCCAGCCAGGGGAAACATCCTCCCTGCATCCAGTCTGTCTAGCCCTGTCAGAATTTTATACACTTCAATGAGATCCCCTCTCATTCTTCTAAACTCTAGTGAATACAGGCCTAGTCGACCCAATCTCTCCTCATACGACAGTCCTGCCATCCCAGGAATCAGTCTGGTGAATGAGTGTGGATTGGGCCTGGATTTCGGCTTCTGCCACATGACACTGAGACCGTTATATGATGCCACCGTCTCGTGTCCAGAAAGCCAATAGTGCTTTGAGACTCTTTATTAGGAGGTGAATTTTCCTGTGAGCAGCACCTATCTCTTCTCTGTTGCTCCATTAGCTGAGATCAGGAATTCAGTATATTGGAATCTTTGGTAGCGCAAATAACTTGGCATGGTAAATGATTTTGATCACTTCCCCGTTCTCAGACCAAAGCTCATTGACCATTCATTTATTCCTTTAATCCATTCTACATCCCCTCCCTTCATATAACCCCTTGGGATATTTTCCAAGTTAGAAATGCACTGTATAAATCCAAGTTGTTGTCGGCATGATATCACATAACACATTCTGCACTGACTATGCACATATTGGGGTCATTCTATTTGAAGTTAATGTCATAAAAACTGGGGAGAGATGTAAAACAGGCTGCTGATTCAATATCGCACAAAGTCAAAATCTACACCATTGTGATTACATAGAAACATAGAAGATAGGAGCAGGAGTAGGCCATTCGGCCCCTCGAGCCTGCTCTGCCATTCAATGAGATCATGGCTGATCATCCAAATTCAGTACCCTATCCCTGCTTTCTCCCCATATCCCTTGATTGCTTTAGCCTTAAGAAATATATCTAGCTCCTTCTTGAATATATTTAATGAATTGGCCTCAACCGCCTTCTGTGGTAGAGAATTCCACAGGTTCACCACTCTCTGGGTGAAGAAATTCCTCCTCATCTCAGTCCTAAATGGCTTACCCCTTATCCTTAGACTGTGACCCCTGGTTCTGGACTCCCCGACCATCGGGAACAGCCTTCCTGCATCTAGTCTGTCTAGTCCTGAAACTGAAACCAGAGACTTTATTCTCGACGGGTCACAATTGGCTGTTTCTGGCACAATTATGTCTAGCAATAGAATTTTTCCCCCTCTAGGGATTAGTCCAATGGAATATTAAGGAAGGGTGGATCATTTCATAATAGAGTCTTGAGGCTGGGAGAATGGGGGCAAGTTGACCAATGAACGAGTTGCACAAATAGCAGCTTGTTGACCAGCTTGCCAAGAAGAAAACTTAGAAACTGATTGAACAGAAGGCACTGGGACAATGACGAGCTTTAGGCAGCGAGAAACAATGGGGAGGTGGGAACATAGGAACAGGATTAGCCATTCAGCCCCTCGAGCCATGTGTCCTTAACTCCATTTATCTGCCTTGGCTCCATATCCCTTGATAGCCTTACCTAACAAACTCAGATTTGAAATTTTCAATTTATCTAGACTCAACAACTTTTTGGGGAGAGAGGTCCAGATCTCCACTGCCCTTTGTGTGAAGAAGTGCTCCTTGACATCACCCCTGAACGGCCTTGCTCTAATTTTAAGGTTATGCCCCCTTGTTCTGAACTCCCCCACCAGATAGAAACATAGAAACATAGAAGATAGGAGCAGGAGTAGGCCATTCGGCCCCTCGACCCTGTTCCGCCATTTAATGAGATCATGGTTGATCATCCGAATTCAGTACCCTGGCCCTGCTTTCTCCCCATATCCCTTGATCCTTTTAGCCTTAAGAAATATATCTAACTCCTTCTTGAATATATTTAATGATTGGCCTCAATGGCCTTCTGTGGTAGAGAATTCCACAGGTTCACCACTCTCTGGGTGAAGAAATTCCTCCTCATCTCTGTCCTAAATAGCTTACCCCTTATCCTTAGACTGTGACCCCTGGTTCTGGACTCCCCCGCCATCGGGAACATCCTTCCTGCATCTAGTCTGTCTAGTCCTGTTAGAATGTTATAAGTTTCAATGAGATCCCCTCTTATTCTTCTAAACTCTGGTGAATACAAGCCCAATCGACCCAATCTCTCTTCATACGTCATTCCTGCCATCCCAGGTATCAGTCTGGTGAATCTTTACTGCACTCCCTCCATGGCAAGAACATCCTTCCTCAGATAAGGTGACCAAACTGCACACAATACTCAAGATGTGGTCTCACCAAGGCCCTGTACAACTGCAGCAAGACATCCTTGCTCCTGTACTCGAATCCTCTCACTATGAAGGCCAACATACCATTTGCCTTCTTAACCGCCTGCTGCACCTGCATGCTTACCTTCAGCGACTGGTGCACAAGGACGCCCAGGTCTTGTTGCACTTCCCCTTTTCCCAATCTATTGCCATTCAGATAATAATCTGCCTTCCTGTTTTTGCCACCAAAGTGGATAACCTCGCATTTATCCACATTATACTGCATCTGTATGCATCTGCCCAATCACCCAACCTGTCCAAATCATACTGGAGTTTCTCTGCATCCTCCTCACAGCACACATGCCCACCCAACTTTGTGTTGTCTGCAAACTTGGAGATATTACATCTAGTTCCCTCGTCTAGATCATTAATATATTTTGTGAATAACTGGGGTCCTAGCACCGATCCCTGCGGTACCCCACTAGTCACTGCCTGCCACTCGGAAAAAGACCCGTTTACTCCAACTCTTTGCTTCCTGTCTGCCAACCAGTTCTCTATCCAAGACAATACCTTACCCCCAATCCCATGTGCTTTAACTTTGCACGCTAATCTCTTATGCGGGACCTTATCGAAAGCCTTCTGAAAGTCCAAATACACCACATCCACTGGTTCTCCCTTATCTATTCTACCAGTTACATCCTCAAAAAATTCCAGTAGATTAGTCAAGCACGATTTACCTTTTGTAAATCCATGTTGACTTTGTCCAATCCTGTCACTGTTTTCCAAGTGCTCTGCTATTACATCTTTTATAATGGACTCTAGCATTTTCCCCACTACCAATGTCAGGCTTACCGGTCTGTAATTCCCCGTTTTCTCTCTACCACCTTTTTTGAATAGTGGGGTTACATTAGCTACCCTCCAATCCATGGGAACTGTTCCAGAGTCCATAGAATTTTGGAAGGTGAAGATGAAATATTTTCTCTCTATCGATCCTATCAAGTCATAGCATCATAGAATCTTACAGCACAGAAGGAGGTCATTCGACCCATCGTGCCTGTGCTCGCTCTTTAAAAGAGCTGCCCAATTTCATCGCACACCGCAGTTCCTTCCCCATAACCCTGCACATTAGTCCTCTTCGAGTACATGTCCAGTTGCCTTTTGAGCGTTCCTATGGAATCTGCTTCCACCACCCTTTCAGGTAGTGTGTTCCAAATCTTAACAACCCTCTGTGTGAAAAAAATTCTCCTCATTTCCCCTCTAATTCTTTTCCAATTTTTTTTAAACATGCCCTCTGGTTATTGACCAACTTGGAAGAGGAAACAGTTCCTCCCTGATTGCTCTATCAAAACCCTTCATAATTTTGAATACCTCTATTAGGTCTCCCCTTAATCTTCTCTGCTCTAAGGAGAGCAATCCCAGCTTCTCCAATCTCTCAATATAACTGAAGTCCCTCATCGCTGGTATCATCCTGGGAAACCTCCTCTGCACCCTCTCCAAGGCCTTCCTAAAGTGCGGTGCCCAGAATTTTACACAATACTCCAGCTGAGGCCTAACCAGTGATTTGTAAAGGTTTAGCATGATTTTTTGCATTTGTCTTCAATGTCTCTATTTACATAGCCAAGTATCCCATACACTGTCTTAACCGTCTCATCAACTTGCCCTGCCACCTTCAAAGACTTGTGAATATGCACCCCCAGGTCCTTCTATTCCTGCACTCCCCTCAGTATAGCATTGTTTAGATTATACTGCCTCTCCATGTTGTTTCTCCCAAAGTGCATCATTTCACACTCATCCGATTAAATTGCATCTGCCATGTGTCTGCCCATTTCACCAGTCTGCCTATGTCCTCCTGAAGTGTGCTACTGTCCTCCTTACTATTTACTACATTGTGTCAGCTGCAAACTTCAAAGTTGTACTCCCTATACCCAAGTCCAGGTCATTTATAGATAACACGAAAAGCAATGGCCCTAATACCGATGCCTAGAGGACCCTACCGCATACGTCTCTCCAGTCAGAAAAATATCCTTTCACCACTATACTGTAACCCTTTAATCAACTTAAACACTTCAATTAGTTCACCCCTTAATCCTCTATACTCACAGGATTACAAGCCCAGTCTGCACAACCTGTCCTCATAATTTAACCCTTTTAGCCCCGGTATAAATCTGGTGACTCTGCGCTGCTCCCCCTCCACGGCCAATATATCCTTCCTGAGGTACGGGGCCCAGGACTGAACGCAGTGTCCAGATGTGGTTTAACCAGAGCTTTAAACAACTGCAGCATAATTGTCACCCCTTTGTATTCAGGACCCTTGAGATAAAGGACAGCATTCCATTAGCCTTTTAAATTATTTTTTGTACCTTTTCATTAGCTTTTAGTGATTTCTGTCTTTGGATCCCGAAATCTTTCTGTAGTGTCCATGTGTAGATAAAGACACTGAAGACAGGAGTTGGTTCATCGTTAGATGTATAGAGTGGTGGTGTAGGTTGTCCCTTTTCAGATGACTTGATGATCTGGTCAGCATGGCGCCTTATTATGCTGTCTCCGATGTCCACGGTATACATCAGTGGTCCTAATCGTGTGCAGATAGTTCCAGGCTGCCATTTCTCGGTACGGTAGTCCCGGGCCAAAACCGGTTGGCCTATCTGGAAGGCCCTAGTTGGCCTTTCATTCATGCCCTGAAACTGCCGGTTCTCCACGTCCCTTCGGATGTTGGGCTTGACCAAATCCAGCCGGCATCTTAGGTTTCTATTGTAGAACATCATGGTGGGAGTTTGGTTTGTAACCATATGCGTTGCATTCCTATATGCAAATAAGAAGTTATCCACCTTGTGCTGAAGTTTTATGTCTTCATTACCCATGGCCTTGATGGCCTTCTTGAAGGTCTGGACAAACCTTTCAGCCAATCCATTGGTGGCGGGATGGTATGGGGCGGACGTGTAGTGCTTTACCCCATTGTTCTTTAAGAACTTTCTGAATTCTTCGGACACAAATTGCGGTCCATTATCAGAACATATCTGCTCCGGCAGCCCATTCCTGGCAAATATGGTCCTTAATACTGTGATGGTTTTTTCCGTGGTGGTGGAGGACATCTTTATTACCTCCGGCCACTTGGAGTGTGCATCAACTGCGATTAAGAACATTGAGTCCATAAATGGACCAGCAAGGTCGATGTGCACACTTTGCCAGGGAGATGAGGGCCACTCCCATGGATGTAGAGGGGCCTGTGGCGGAGCATTTTGGACCTTCTGGCATCCTAGGTAGCTCTTGGTCATGTCTTCGATGTCTCCATCGATACCTGGCCACCATACAAACGCCCTAGCTAGGTTCTTCATTTTCACTCCACCCAGATGCCCCTCGTGAAGCTCCTTTAGCACTTTATCCTGGAGTTTGGGTGGAATCACCACTCTGGATCCACACATCAAGGTTCCTCGGCACACTGACAGCTGTTCTCTTCTTTGCGAGAATGCTGGCAACAGTGGTTCACCATGTGCTGGCCATCCCTTCACTGTTAAATCGTAGACCCGTGAGAGAGTAGGGTCATTTCTTGTCTCCCTTTCAATGGCAGAATTTGTCACCGGTAGACATTCCACTATGGTAGAGTGGAATATCTCTACTGGGTCTACTGTAGGTGCCTCTTCTATCGTTGGCAACGGTAGGCGTGATAAACCGTCAGCATTCCCATGCTGTTTTGACCCTTTGTATTCAATGTTGTATTGGTGTGCCCCTAGAAAAAGGGACCACCTCTGTAGTCTTTGTGCCGTCATAATGGGACACCTTTTTTAGGGTTGAATATGGAGATGAGGGGTTGATGGTCAGTCAGCAAGGTAAATTTTTGTCCGTGTAGGTAATGGTTGAATTTCTTCACTCCCCATACCAGGCTGAGTGCTTCCCTGTCTATCTGGGCATAGTTACGCTCAGCTGAGTTCAATGAGCGTGACGCAAAAGCTATCGGCCGTTCCGAACCATCAGGGAATCTATGGGACAATACCGCTCCTATGCCGTAAGGGGATGCATCGCACGCCAGTCTGATTGGTAGTGATGGGTTGTAATGAGCCAAAATTTTCTCGGATGTGATTAAGTCTTTGCATTTATGGAAGGCACGTTTACAGTCTTCGTTCCATTTCCAAATCACTCCTGTCTGTAGAAGATCATTAAGAGGGTGTAGAATAGTTGATAAGTTCGGTAAAAATTTATGATAGTAATTTATTAATCCCAGGAATGACCTTAATTGTGAAACATTTTCAGGTGCTGGGGCTTTTATAACTGCTTCAATTTTTTCAGGTGACTTATGCAACCCTTCCTTATTAATTATGTGGCCACAATATGATATCTGATTTTGGAAAAATTCGCACTTGGGGCGATCTGCTCGTAGGCCTCGTTCTTTCAGCCTAGTGAGCACCTGCTCCAAATTGGCAAGGTGCTCGTTGTCGTTTTCTCCTGTTATAAGGATGTCGTCTAGGTAGCATTGAGTCCCCGGAATCCCTTGCAGGACTTGCTCCATAGCTCTTTGCCAGATAGCTGGAGCTGATGCTATTCCAAAAACCAGTCGATTGTACTGGTACAGGCCTTTGTGTGTGTTTATTGTGAGATACTTTTTAGAGGTCTCCTCAACCTCCATCTGTAGATATGCCTGTGCCAAGTCAATTTTTGTGAAACGTTTCCCTCCGGATAGTGAGGCGAAAATATCTTCCATCCTCGGAAGAGGATACTGTACCGTGTGAAGGACCGGGTTTACAGTCACCTTAAAGTCCCCACAGATGCGAATTTTTTTCTGTTCCTCAGAGTTATTTTTCAATGTTTTTTTCATGACTGGAACGATGGGTGTTGCCCATTCGCTCCAATCTATTTTGGATAATACGCCTGCCTTTTCCAAATTCTTCAGCTCTGCCTCGACTGCCGGACGTATTGCGTATGGCACCGGTCTTGCCTTAAAAAATTTTGGAATTGCTGTATCTTCCACTTTTATTGAGGCGGTGATGCCTTTCAAGGTTCCTAGTTTCTCTTGAAACACTTCTTTGGCTTTGGCCAAGATGTCTTTTAATCGTTCAGGTATGATGTCATCATTGTTTTTTTCCTTACTGGTCACCGTCAGTGCCTGAATGGAGTGCCAGTCTAAACGTATCTTCCTTATCCATTCACGTCCCAACAACGGTGGACCACCATCTTGTAGAATGTATAAATACAACTTTTGTATTTCTTTGCCGTTGTATACCACAGGCACCCTTATTTTTCCTTTGGGGTAGACTTTCTGCCCCGTATATGTTTTTAAGATAATGGATGTGTCTTTTAGAGGTATATGCGAAAATAGCCTCTCGTAATCTCGTCGATTTATTACGGTTAGAGCTGATCCTGTATCTAGCTCCATTTTAACTGGGGACCCTGCTATTGTGAGGGTAACCCAAATGGTTTGGTAATCCTCTTTGGCAAGTACATTATGTAATTTGAGACAGCTTAGTCTCTTGTTTCCGGAGTCGCTATCGCTATTCTGGTCTTCGGAGCTATTGTCCGTCATCATTTGTACCTTCCTGTACTTTTCTTTATTGATTTTTTGTTTTCTGTCAGTGGATTTATTTTGTCCAGATTGGCATACCCGTGCAATGTGTCCAATCTTACCACATTGCCTGCATGCTTTGCCCTTGAACCAGCAGTCCCTCTGGTTATGGGTGGATCTGCCGCAGCGATAACATCTTCCGAACTCCTGTGTCATTTTATGGGTGCCAAAGTCCTGTGTCTCTTGTTGTATCTCTGCAGCTCCTTTTGCTGCTGCTTCGTATGATACAGCCATACTGAAAGCTTTGTCCAATGTTAAATCTTTTTTAGAAAGCAGTCTTTTTTTTGTTCCTTCACTTAAGAGACCGCAAACAAATTTGTCTCGAAGATAATCCGATAGTCCTGCTCCGAATTGGCAGTACTTTGATAGCTTTCTTAATTCGGTTAGGTAATCAGCGTTACTTTCATTCTTGTGTTGATTTCTCTTGAAGAACTTGAATCGTTCCGCTATCAGCAGCGGTGTTGGGTTTAAATGCTCCTGCAGGGTATCAACAATTTCTTTAAAAGTCTTGTCCTTTGGTTTGGCTGGAGTGATTAAATTTCGTAACAGCCCGTATGTCTTCGCGCCCATTAAGTTCAGAAGTACTGAAGCTTTTTTTTCATCTGTTATTCCATTTGCAGTGCAATAAACCTCTACTCTTTCCACGTATGTGGTCCAACCTTCTATTTCGCCATCAAAAGCCTCAATATTACCAGATTTAGGCATTTCAGAAAAGATATGGCGCTTCCCGCGCTTTTTTTTCTTCTTTTTTTTTCTCTCTCTGTAGCAACGATATGGCGCTTCCCGCGCTTTCCCGCCGCTGCTACCGATAACAACTTTCTGCTCCTTCATAGTTCCTAGCTTTTCACCATTTAAAAAAAATCACTCTGCTCTACCTCTCTTAGGTCCAGAGTGGATGACCTCACACTTCCCCAACCTAAACTCCAACCACCACAGTTTTCCCCACTCACTCAATCTATCAATGTCCCTTTGTAACTTTCTGCTCCCATCTACGCGACTTACTGTGCCACCTAACTTAGTGTCGTCAGCAAACTTGGATATATGGCTCTCTATTCCTTCAGCTAGGGTGGTTTGTCACACAATATTATTCTGTGAGGTGGCAAGTGGATCTGTTCCTTCCTTGTCCTGACCACAAACCTTCCCCAGTGCCCCTGCTGGAGTCAGCTTTCCAACCAATTCACAAAGTACAATAGTGTCACAAAAACAATACTAACAAGAAATGTGGTGTGACTGGCATTAAAAAGAAGCATTTCAAAACCTACCCTCTTGGTTTCATGCATCAGTTCCTGACCCATGACTCCCAGTGTCAAGACCAGACATTTGTGTGTTTTGGCTAGGACAGTCAATCAATTATATTTCACACACAACAACAGAAAATGCTGGAAACACTCAGCAGGTCAGGCAGCATCAGTGGAGAGAGAAACAGAGTTAACGTTTCAGGTCAATGACCCTTCGTCAGAACTGGAAAAAGCTGGAGATGGAACAGGTTTTTAAGCAAGTGTAGTGGCAGGGAGAGGGGGGAGGGGAGGAAAGAACAAAAGGGAAGGTCTGTGATAGGATGGAAGGCAGGAGAGATTAAGAGGCAAAAGGGATGATGGTGCAAGGCAAAAGGAGATGATAATGGAACAAGTTAAGAAACAAAAGATGACTCTAGATGAAGTGTAAATGGCAATGGCAGAATGATCGACAGCTGGCATGTTAAAAAAACAATAGGGGCAGGGGTTATGGTCTGAAATTGTTGAACTCAATGTTGAGTCCAGAAGGCTGTAAAGTGACTAATCGAAAGATGAGGTGCTGTTCCTCGAGCTTACGTTGAGCTTCATTGGAACAGTGTAAGAGGCCGATGACGGAGAATTATATTTCACTGTAGGCTAGAAATTAATATCAGTTGGCGAATACTGAATATCTTTCCAAGGCTCCTTGGGATGGATTTTCATTGAGGAGGCGGGTAGAAGGCGGGACTACAACTTTCGGGGTTGTAGTCCCGCCTCCATCGAGTTCCAGCCAACCCACGCGATTTTAACTTGCTTGACCTTGTTGAGCCCGCCCAGCGGGCTCAGCAGGCCAATTAAGGACCACCCGGCAACAGGTGACATCACAGATTGAAATTTCATCTGTCAAGACCTTTTGACAGATGAAATATCAGCGTTTCACAGCTGTTTGAAGCTGTCAAACACTGACAATCTGTACTCCAGGTTAACTCCTTCCTCTCAGGATGATTTAGAGATCTCCCCGGAACAGAAAGCTGAATGCTGCAGATTTTGACAGCTCGCGGCCATTCTGCTTTCTGTGCCGGTGAGATGAGGGACTCCCGAGACCTGAAGGAAGGAAGGCTGTAAAGGTAAGTAAAGGTTAGTAGAACTTCTTTAAACACTTTACACAGACCAAACACACTTACCTCTGCACTCATGCACCCATCACTCACCTGAACACTGGACATCTCGACCCCTCCAAGCCCTTCATCCCGACGGCCTGCCTCGCTAACTTGGCATGGTTTGGAGCCATCGGGAATCCCACACTTCACCAATGAAAATAGGGATTAGCACTAATCCCCTTCCCGCCTTGGGGAGGCGGGTCCCAGCACAGGTCGGGTACCCGCCTCCTTTGAAACTGGCATGGAGGCGGGTTGGGGGCAGGATGGGGTCGGGACCCCCGATTTCGGGAGTTTAAACCCCCACACGCCTCCAAACCCGACTCCATGGCCCAATGAAAATCCAGCCCTTTGTGTCTGCTAGTGTCGTCCCTAACTTGCTGACTTCTCCATTAAAATAAAGGAACATCATATGATCTTGTTAAGCTTTCACCCGCTACTATCACTAACTAATATTGGCATCCAGCCTCATAGCTTCAAAACAAAATCCCCCTCAGGAGCCCGAGTATTCCTGAAGGTGAATCTTCCGCTTGTCTGCTCGCAGCACGGAGTCTCAAATGCCAGGGGCTATATATTGTTTTTGCAGACCATGATGTTCCATCAATTTATTTTTAACGGAGAACAAATCACGGGCTGCAATGCAAGCGACGTTCTGATATACGCTCCCAGAAGGTGAGGTTCCACACTGGGAGCGTGCACTTGGAAAAATGATCCTCTGAAGTTAAAAAAAAGAGCGTTTGTTTAAAACTGCAGTTTTTAATCCCTTACCTACAAAATCATCAGCACCTCTATTCACAAAATAATGCACCTCATCGTTCCAACCACAAATATTCTTAAACACATTGTTCGGATTTTAAAAAACCACAGCCCTCAATTAAAATACAAACATGTACAATACAAGTTACCATAGAAACCATATGAAGTGCAAAGTGCAACAATTCAAGAAGCCTGATCTAAAGATTTAAATGAAAAATTGAAGATATTGCAGTTTATGATTTAAGGAAATCACGCTAGCCCTGATTATTATCAGGATAAGCAGTCATATTATTACCTTGGTCATAATGAATCAGTGATACCACTATCTCATTTACTATCCATTTAACAATTTAAGTTTAAACAATTTATAAATAGGTCAACCCATGGATGCTTTCCTGACTCAACAGTCTGAATTTGATTTTCATGAGTCATAGTACTAGTTTGCAGAAGTGAAAATCATATCACACAAATTTATTCCATAGGTACGTTTGTGTTAAATAGGTGGGCAATTAATTCCACTAGAAGTACATTAGCTTGTGAGCTCAGTCAGACCATTACAGTCTTGGTACAAAATATAAACCCATTTTCAAAAATAAACTACAGACTATGCAGCATAGGATTTTAAATAACTGCTTCACACGCCTGCAGTTAGAGAATTGAGTCCTAACACTGACTGAAGCTTGAATCTACCCACCACCTGCTTCATGAATATCACATCAGTCAACCAGGCTGAGAGGTGGGTTGCCTCTCAACGTGTCTCCTCTTGGTGGTGAGAAAGTGGTAGCACATTTTAGCTGAGAACCAATTAGGCACAATGCTGAGGTTTAAGCGCAGGGACAAGGTAGACAGTGGACACATTACACATAAAACACTGCCGTCCGTGCGACCTGCACTGATCCTCACAGTCTGCCTGTCCAAATATTGCAGGATATGTCCATATGTTTAAACAACAACTTAACAGTGTAAATATGTTGAAATATTCTGGAGGATTTAAACTTAAATTAGCTCAAGCCTGACTAATTCAGGCTTGGGCTAACTGAACTTTAAATTCCTAACCCAGAAAGAGAAACTAATTTGTTCGGCTTTAATCTAAGAAATGTGTATCAAGGCCCTGTAAATGCACCTTTGATTGGTTCAATAGGTCAGGACTGCCCATTACTCACATAGTTTGATCTGAAACGGTTTAATTCCTGCAATTCTTACCTTGTGCCAGTTGTGTTTAGGAGATATATGTTCTTGAAATCCTGATGCTCCGTCTGCATAAAACAGGACCTGTAAATGTGATGGGGTTAATGTTTGTATGTGCTGATTATAACTGGAAAAAATACCTCTACTGGTACAATCTCACTGCCATAAATCTTTAAAGTATAATATATTTATTATTTGATACACTTGCAAAATCCCTCCAAAATTAATAATTTTTCTTATAATAATATCATTATATGAGGAATGATGTTGTGTCATATCATTATATTCTACCCTAGTTTCTACTGGAAAGATTAACAGTAGGATCAAAATTATGAGGGTAAATTGTATGTTTAGCAGTCCTGGCACAGAGCTTCGTATAATGGGGGCGCGTATCGAGAATTTGGGCACTCAGGTCACCATGTCCCATTTGTGCCTACCTGATTTTCCACAATTAAACAATGAAAATGACACGAATCACACGCGATGAAGTCTGACACGTGAAGCTCTATACCGGGAGTGCAAAATCATAACATTTGCTCGAATGAAATCTTTCAATTATTATAAAACGCTATTCCATGTTATTGTTTTAGAAGTGAGGTCAAGTCTGAGATGTTGAACTTCCTCTATGTGCTATCTTAGTTCACTGTTAACATTGTGCATTGTGTCTTTATGCAACATCATAAAGTAATGTTTTTTAGCTGTTAACCAGTGCAGTGAAAAATAGCACACAGAGCAAATTTCAACCTCTAAAAGTTTGTAAGCATTCAGCCAATGGTAAGCTGCTTATGAGCTCTCAGGATGGCTGGCTGTCAATCACGGATAATAACCGGGATATTATGGTGGTGCCACCCAGTCGTGCCCTCTCTGGAAGGTGGTGGCTAGCATTAATAAACCTGAAAAATTCTCTTAATGCTCCTGAAGCCAAGCAGAAACCACACTGGAAGCAGCATTGCAGTAATGGTGCACACCCAGTCTTACCTGTGAGAGTGTAGCCTTGTGCCCCCTAACTCAATATGACATATATGATGGTGCCTGGGATTTCCACCCATCCGGTTTTGGCCTGTTGTCTGAGCTGAGTGTCTTATAGCCATATACAGGAAACTCTCGATTTACCGGCACCTAAATAACCGGAAATCTCTGTTAACCGGCAAAATTCAGGAGTAGGTTCAGGTAAGTTTTACTTCATATTAGTGGCTGTTCCTGGATCTGTGGCCAGGGTTCCTGCACCTGTTGCTAAGCAACAGGGACGCTTCGAACTTGTGGCCGGGGTTCCTGCACCTGTTGCTAAGCAACAGGGAAGCCTGGGTCTGTTGCTGTGTACGGGCTCTCTTACCTTTTACTATACCTCTCTGTAATCTGGACTTTTTGATAAACCGGCACCACGCTGGTCCCGTCGGTGCTGGATAAAAAAGAGTTTCCTGTACACTGCTTTTACCAAGAAGTACTCCAAATGTATTTTTGCATGCTATTTATAAAAAGGGTGGGAGTGCATGGATTTCAAGCAGTTAGTTTCACACAATGTGATTGCATTGGTAGAATTAAAAAAAACCACATAGGTCTAAAGAAGCAGGCAAAAGAACTTAATTGCAATGCATTAGACATTCATGTGCGAATACACAGCACAATTGCATCCCACATATGATTGCTCAAGACGGAGCTTAGCTTAGTTTAGCGTGGGGCATGATTTCTATAAAGTGCATAGAAACATAGAAAAATAGGAGCAGGAGTAGGCCATTCGGCCCTTCAAGCCTGCTCCGCCATTCAATACGATCATGGCTGATCCTCTATCTCAATACCATATTCCCGCTCTCTCCCCATACCCCTTGATGCCTTTTGTGTCTAGAAATCTATCTATCTCTCTCCTTAAATATATTCAGTGACTTGGCCTCCACGGCCTTCTGTGGTAGAGAATTCCACAGGTTCACCACCCTCTGAGTGAAGAAATTTCTCCTCATCTCAGTCCTAAATGTCCTACCCTGTATCCTGAGACTGTGACCCCTCGTTCTAGTGCAGGGGTAATCTGGTTCTCTGGCTGGTTCTCCAGCACATAGTCCCATCCAACTGGAAGCAGAGCTGCACAAAACTGGCTTTAAGCTCGATTCAAGCTTGGTGATGAGGGGGGCTTCAGGCCCTCATCTGAAGACAGTTGAGTTAGGGGCATGAGGCTACACTCTGACAGGCTGGGTGCGCACGATTACCGCAATGCTGCTTCCAGTATGTTTTCTACTTACTTCTAGCCACCATCTTCCATATAAAATCAGCAATGTTTGGTAGAGCAGAAAATCCAGCAGAATACAGAAAGTAGAGGTGAATTGAAAAAGAAAATCAGAAGGGGAAAGAGAGTATAAGAGAAGATGTAATAGCATTATAAAAGATGTAATAGCAGAGTACTTGGAAAACAGTGACAGGATCGGACAAAGTCAACATGGATTTACAAAAGGTAAATCGTGCTTGACTAATCTACTGGAATTTTTTGAGGATGTAACTGGTAGAATAGATAAGGGAGAACCAGTGGAGGTGGTGTATTTGGACTTTCAGGCGGCTTTCGAGAAGGTCCCGCATAAGAGATTAGCGTGTAAAGTTAAAGCACATGGAATTGGGGGTAAGGTACTGACTTGGATAGAGAACTGGTTGGCAGACAAGAAGCAAAGAGTTGGAATAAACGGGTCTTTTTCCGAGTGGCAGGCAGTGACTAGTGGGGTACCGCAGGGATCAGTCCTAGGACCCCAGCTATTCACAATATATATTAATGATCTAGACGAGGGAACTAGATGTAATATCTCCAAGTTTGCAGATGACACAAAGTTGGGTGGTCATGTGTGCTGTGAGGAGGATGCCAAGAAACTCCAGTATGATTTGGACAGGTTGGATGATTGGGCAGATGCATGGCAGATGCAGTATAATGTGGATAAATGCGAGGTTATCCACTTAGGTGGTAAAAACAGGAAGGCAGATTATTATCTGAAAGGCAATAGATTGGGAGAAGGGGAAGTGCAATGAGACCTGGGTGTCCTTGTGCACCAGTCGCTGAAAGTAAGCATGCAGGTGCAGCAGGCGGTTAAGAAGGCAAATGGTATGTTGGCCTTCATAGCGAGAGGATTCGAGTACAGGAGCAAGGATGTCTTGCTGCAGTTGTACAGGGCCTTGGTGAGACCACACCTTGAGTATTGTGTGCAGTTTTGGTCGCCTTATCTGAGGAAGGATGTTCTTGCCATGGAGGGAGTGCAGCGAAGATTCACCAGACTGATACCTGGGATGGCAGGAATGATATATGAGGAGAGGTTGGATCGGTTGGACTTATATTCGCTGGAGTTTAGAAGAATGAGAGGGGATCTCATTGAAACTTATAAAATTCTAACAGGACTAGACAGACTAGATGCAGGAAGGATGTTCCCGATGGCGGGGGAGTCCAGAACCAGGGGTCACAGTCTAAGGATAAGGGGTAAGCCAGTTAGGACTGAGATGAGGAGGAATTTCTTCACCCAGAGAGTGGTGAACCTGTGGAATTCTCTACCACACAAGGCAGTTGAGGCCAATTCATTAAATATATTCAAGAAGGAGTTGGATATATTTCTTAAGGCTAAAGGGATCAAGGGATATGGGGAGAAGGCAGGGATAGGGTACTGAGTTTGGATGATCAGCCATGATCTCATTGAATGGCGGACCAGGCTCGAGGGGCCGAATGGCCGACTCCTGCTCCTATCTTCTATGTTTCTATGTAAAAGATTAGCGAGAACATAAAGGGAACACTGAAGTATTTTATAAACATATAAACAGTAAAAGGATAGTCCAAGGAAGGGTGGGGCTGATTAGGGGCCAAAAAGGAAGCCTTCCTGTGGAGGCAGAAGACATGGCTGAGGTACTAAATGAGTACTTTACATCTGGCTTCGCTAGAGAAGAGGATAGAGAAATTAGATAAGTTAACAATAGATAAAGAGGAGGTGCTCAAAAGGTTGGCAGTGTTCAAAGTAGAAAAGTCACCCAGTACAGATGGGGGGCGGGGGTGAGGGGCATCCTTGGTTGCTGAGGGAAGTAAGGGTGGAAATAGCAGAGGCTGTGGCCACAGTGTTTCCAACCTCCTTGGATATGGGACTGGAGGATTGCAAATGTTACACCCCTGTTCAAAAAAGGGGAGAGGGATAAACCCGGCAGCTACAGTCCAGTCAGCTGAACGTCGATCATGGGGAAACATTTAGGGACAATAATCATGACAAAGTTCATTCTTGCTTGGAAAACGTGTGTTAATAAATGACAGCCAGCACAGATCTGTTAAAGGCAAATCGTGTCTGACAAACTTAATTGGGCTTTTTGATGAAGTAACAGGGAGGGTTGATGAGGGTAGTGTGATTGGTGTGTATAGGGACCTTAAAAAGATCTTTGATAACGTGCCACATATTAGGCTTATTAGCAAAACTGAAGCACATGGGATTAAAGGGGCAGCGGCAGTATGGATACAAAATTGGCAAAGGGATAGAAAGCAGAGAGTAGTGGTGAATGGTTCATTTTTAAAACTGGAGGAAAATGTGCAGTGGCGTCCCCAGGGATCGGTGTTGGACCCACTGCTCTAATGAACTGGACTTAAAAGGGCATAATTTCAAAGTTTGCAGATGATTCGAAACTCGGAAATGCAGTAAACAGTGAGGAGGATAGTAACAGACTTCAGGAGGACAGAGACAGACTGGTGAAATGGGCAGACACATGGCAGATGAAATTTAATGCAGAGAAGTGTGAATTATCCATTTTGGTAGGAAGAATGAGGAGAGCCAATATAAAGTAAATGGTACAATTTTGAAGGAGTGCAGGAATAGAGAGAACAGATCCAGCACGTAAGTACATTTCCAGCACTGCTTGTGGGCCAAGAGGAGAAGGAATGCTTCCTCCAGGTCACACAAACTGACCTGCGGTGATCAACATCCCTCCCCGTAATCCGATATTGATGCACCCGCCGCATCCAATCCCCCGCGATCCAATCCCCGTGATCCAATCCCCCGCGATCCAATCCCCCGCGATCCAATCCCCGCGATCCAATCCCCCGCGATCCAATCCCCGCGGTCCAATCCCCCGCGATCCAATCCCCCGCGATCCAATCCCCCGCGATCCAATCCCCCGCGATCCAATCCCCCGCGATCCAATCCCCGCGGTCCAATCCCCCGCGATCCAATCCCCCGCGATCCAATCCCCCGCGATCCAATCCCCCGCGATCCAATCCCCAATGATCCAATCCCCCCGCGATCCAATCCCCCGCGATCCAATCACCCCGCGATCTAATCCCCCGCGATCCAATCACCGCGATCCAATCCCTCGCGATCCAATCCCCAGCGATCCAATCCCCCGCGATCCAATCCCTTGCGATCCAATCCCCCCGCGATCCAATCCCTCGCGATCCAATCCCCCGCGATCCAATCCCCGCGATCCAATCCCCCGCGATCCAATCCCCCGCGACCCAATCCCCCAACGATCCAATCCCCAGCGATCCAATCCCCCACGACCCAATCCCCCACGACCCAATCCCCCACGACCCAATCCCCCCACGATCCAATCCCCCACGACCCAATCCCCCCACGATCCAATCCCCCAGGATCCAATCTCCCAGGATCCAATCCCCCAGGATCCAATCCCCCAGGATCCAATCCCCCAGGATCCAATCCCCCATGATCCAATCCTCCGCGATCCAATCCCCCCACCTTCCGAACCCCCTGCCGACCTTCCGATTCCCCGTAATCCGACCCCCTACAATCTGATCCAATCTCCCCATGATCCGAACCGCCCCCTGTGATTTGATTCCCACTGTGATCCAATCCCCCCATAATCCGATGCTGACCTCACCACAATATCCCCTCCCTGCGACCTCCCCCACCCCACCTGCGATACCTTCCTCCCCCCCACCATGGTCTCTATCTCCCTCCCTCCCTCCCTCCTCTCCGCTCCATGGCTGCAGCCTTCTATCGCATGCCTCCCCGCCCGACAGCCAGGTAGCCTCTCAATCTGGCCAGCTGCCATGCGGGAAATGGAGAATAAAAATTCAAATTAGCTCCTGGCATTAAATTCAGCAGGACTTCTGTGTTCCCAGAATTTCTGGTTTTCATGGCCGATAAAAGTCGCCTCTGCTCCCTCCCCTCCTTCCCGTAAATATCAGGACCACAGAGTACAAAAGCAAGAAAATTATGCTAAACCTTTATAAAATACTGGTTAGCCCACAGCAGGAGTATTGTGGCCAATTCTGGGCACCACACTTTAGGAAGGATGTCAAGGCCCTGGAGAGGTTGCAAAAGAGAATTACTAGAATGGTACCAGGGATGAGCGACTTCAGTTATGTGGAGAGACTGGAGAAGCTGGGCTTGTTCTCCTTACAGCAGAGAAAGTTAAAAGGAAGATTTGATTGAGATGTTCAAAATGATGAATGGTTTTGACAGAGTAAATAAGGAGAAACTGGTTCCAGTGGCAAAAGGGTCAGTAACCAGAGGACACAGATTTAAGATAATTGGCAAAAGAACCAGGGGGGAGATGAGGAGAAATATTTTTACGCAGTGAGTTGTTATGATCTAGAATGCACCACCTGAAAGGTTGGTGGAAGCAGATATCTTTCAAAGGGAATTGGATCAATACTTGAAAAGAAAAAGATTTCCAGGGCCATTAGGAAAGAGTAAGCGAGTGGGGCTAGCTCTGTCAAAGAACCAGCGCAGGCACGATGGGTCGAATGGATTCCTTCTGCACTGTCTGATTCTTTGATTTGCTGCTGGGAAAAAATATGAACGATAGAAATCTGGCCAATCCTGGCCCCTCTGATAATGCCAGCTTCCTGGGATGGCAGGAATGACGTATGAGGAGAGATTTGTAGCTGTGGCCCTGGAAAGGAGGGAGGCTATTTTGGGGGGGCAATTAAAGCCAATACCACCAGCCCAGGGTCCTATTATGCCAGGATCAACACCGTATTTATAAAAGCTTTCGCCCTCCCGTGTCCCAGACCACGGATGAGGCCAGGAAGAGGTTTAATCACCTCCGTCCATCTGTCCAAGGTACGTTCAACAGCTTTCAACCACAAGAACTGGCATTATTATTGCATCTTTAATGTAGAAAAGCGTCCCAAAGTGCTTTATAGAAGTGTATCACAAAGCAAACCTAAAAGGACAGATATGTATTGTGAGGACATAGCTGGCATCTACTTGTAATGCAAGCATCTTGTTGCCAATACAACATCAGCCTAATATGATATGACACAAAATTAATTTCCAAACGGTTGACAAAAAAAAGTCAGACCCTCACGTACAAAGAAAATGTGACTTCCAATAAGGATAGGAGACTCTTGGATACAGGGCGATAGGGGCTTTACAGGAAAAATGCATCCATCTCCACTGCCATTCACTTTAAGCAGTGCCAGGTGTATGAGTTGGCACAGGAAGATTTGATTGGCACATACAGGAAACTTTTGATTTACCGGCACCTAAATAACCGGAAATCTCGGTTAACCGGCAAAATTCAGGAGTAGGTTCAGGTAAGTTTTACTTCATATTGTACTTGCCTTCCTCGATCTGTTGCTGTGCGAGGGTATGGCTGCAGCTGTTGCTAAGCTACAGAGATGCTTGGAACTTGTGGCCATTGTTCTGAACCTGTTGCTAAGCAACAGGGTTTGTTGCTTTATACGGAGCTCTCATCTCTCTGTATCTTTTACTATAGCTTTCGATTATCCGGAATTTTTGATGAACCGGCACCACGTCGGTCCCGTCGGTGCCGGATAAAAAAAAGTTTCCTGTATTGTTGTGAGACTTTCAAATGCCACCTCTAATAGCTAAGAGGAGCAAGCGAAGCAACTGAAGGGGGAATCACACCCTTCCATATCACTGAATCACCAACTCTACAGGACAGGGTGCCACAGCTGGGTTTATTCACTGAACGGCACACTGTTGGGAAGTATTCAGAGAGCCCTGCCTGACGTAATAAAACTCACTACACACTTGGTTTGAGCATAAAGCAAGGCTTTAATCAACTTGTTTCAGAACATGGAGGTCTAGTTGTATTTCACTAGCTCCTTGTCTTACAAAATGTCCCTGGCAAGCTGGGGCCCACGCCCGAGTATTTATACTCCTTGGACGGCGCCACCAGCTGGCCGTCCAGTGTTATTTCATAAGTAGTCTCTTGATGATGAGGTTTATAACACTGCCCATTCCAACTGTTCTCCGGGCCTGTCTGAGGAAGATCCAATGTCTCAATGTACCCCTTTGAGTAGAGGGTGCTGGGCCACGTGCATCGTGTGTCCACTTTATTTTTCTACTTGTCTCTATGGGGATATCTGTGTAGCAACCTTTGGCAATGCTGGAGCAATTTGTGTCCAACATCTCAAGCATGCTGAACAGCACGGGTAAAGTAGCTGAGAAAGGCTTCTCAAGCCTCAGGTTGGAAGTGTAGGACATGCCAGCCAGTGCAGCATCTTCACTTCTTTAAGTGACACCGTAAGCACAGCGTGTAACTCTCACATAGACTCTCACCCTGAAGCTTCAGCAGCCTTGGCTGATAAAATGCAGGAAGCTGCGAGGGTCGGCTTCGGCACATTGGTTGCACGAAGAGGGATTGCAACAGCTCAAAAAAAAAACAGGTGCATCGTTCCTGCTACAACAGCAGACTAGCATCCCTCGTGAAAATAAGCCCTCCCGCAGTTTGGGGCAGGACAGCGAGCAGAGTCTTTCAGCTGACTTCCACATTGCTGACTGTCTTGTGGCAACACCAACAGAAGTATCAGGGGGAGGCTTGAATATAGAGGGCACAGCATCTCAGGGAATTCTGGGACTGATGCTGGCACATCATGGTGGCTTCTAGCTAGAGATAGGTGGACTTCTGTTTCCCCTGAAGTAGAAGTATCCTCAGGAATCACGAGGTATGCAGTGAGAGATGAGGACACATATTGTGTGCAGTTTTGGTCACCTTATCTGAGGAAGGATGTTCTTGCCATGGAGGGAGTTCAGCGAAGGTTCACCAGGCTGATACCTGGGATGGCAGGAATGACATATGAGGAGAGATTGGGACGATTGGGCTTGTACTCGCTGGAGTTTAGAAGAATGAGAGGGGATCTCATTGAAACTTATAAAATTCTAACAGGACTGGACAGACTAGATGCAGGAAGGATGTTCCCGATGGCGGGGGAGTCCAGAACCAGGGGTCACAGTCTAAGGATAAGGGGTAAGCCATTTAGGACAGAAATGAGGAATTTCTTCACCCAGAGAGTGGTGAACCTGTGGAATTCTCTACCACAGAAGGCAGTAGAGGCCAATTCATTAAATATATTCAAGAAGGAGTTGGATATATTTCTTAAGGCTAAGGGGATCAAGGGGTATGGGGAGAAGGCAGGGACAGGGTACTGAATTTGGATGATCAGCCATGATCTCATTGAATGGCGGAGCAGGCTCGAAGGGCCGAATGGCCTACTCCTGCTCCTATCTTCTATGTTTCTATGTTTCTATATGGCTCAGAGCACAAGTGTGTACGTGATGAGTGCAGCCACGTACACAGAGTAAATTCATCTTGTCTGTCTGTTTGGTATTGATGTGCCATCAATAACTCAAGGACAAGAAGTTAAAGGATTCAACTGAAGGCTTTTAATCGCTAAGAACATTGCACGTCATTCCACATCGGATTCGTCTGGCAGAATGACTCATACAGCTCTTGAGACCTTTATATGACAAAAGACAGGGGCGGAGCCAATACACACAATATGGGAAAAGGGGGCGGTACACACAATACAATGCAGGTAAAACACAGGGGCTGATGAAGACATATATTTCATCACAGGTGCCACCCATTTCTATTGGCTGTAGTTACCCTTGTAACTTGCTGCAAATGAGGAAGTGTGCATGGCAAAAGTAACTGTACTCTTCAATTTTGCTCACATTTCTCGTGAAGCCTATGGCCCCAATCCATGTAGGAGATGCCATTTGAAGCAGTATACACTGCCAGTGCCCTTTTTGAACAAACTCTTGTATTGTGCCCAAACTGCATGCAACAACTTTCTTGAAGGCAGCGGTGACAGCCGAAGAAGAGCAAACAGATGTTGAGTTGTCCAGGTCAAGGTGCTCCTCTACAGTTAGGGGCTTTCTCAATGGTTGTCAGCCATCATGGGTGCAGAGAATTGCCTGGTCTTCTAACAGCCATCCAACCCAGTGTTTCTTCAAATGATGTGGGCACTGTGGAATGTCACGTCACCATCGCTTCATGGCTGTTTTTCCAGGGCTATAGACACTGATGTGCATCATGACGTTTCTGTGGTCAGATGTCATCAGAACATCGACTGAGTGCAAATCCTTTCTCTTCATGAAGGCCATCGGAATGACAATGAAGGGCCCCTGAAGCCCACAGGTACCATGAGTAACTGTTTGCACTCGAGAGAGAGCCAGCCATCGGTGAAAGACCATGGGAGAAAAATTCAGTATCGCCCCCGGTTGGGGCGCCATTATTGGCTGTGCGCAAAGTTTAGCGCCTGGCGCTAATTATCACCTCCGACGGCAAATTTGGCTTTTATCGCCCCTGGAGGTGATTGGAGCGCTAAATCAGGCGCTTCACACCTGTCTTAAGGCGCAAAGGCCGAGGAATGAGGCGCTACCTCAGAGCGCTGGTGAAGCAAGGAAGGGCAAATCAAAATAAACCTGCAAAGTGCTGCTCAGTACTCAAAACTCCTTCACACAGCGTTGAATCTCTCCAGAAGTCTCTCTCTTTCTCTCAGAATGCGAGGTGCAAAAATGTCACCAACAAAAAAAGGCAGGAAGCAGTCGCCTTTAAATAGCGCTCCCCCAGTCCCTTCCCGACTGCAAAACGCTCCCCTCAACCTGTCATTGCTAGCGGCAGGCAGTAAGGCAGGGGGCGCCACTCAGTATCCGGTCCGGGGCACTACCGGGGCGTTGCGCACTCGACTGACGTCACGATCTGCCGGCGCAGGAGATCATGGCGGTAGTGTTTAGCGCCACCGCAAAATGTCTAGTTAATTTCGCGAGTGGCGCAAACATCGCCGCGCCCGGGCGCTAGTTGCTTTGCGCCCCATTAGCGCCCTCTAAAGGAGCTAACGGGAGGCACAAACAACTGAATTTTTCCCCCCATGTCTCCATCCGCCGGAGTGATGGCCGTGTTTCCCCTTACAAACATAAAGGACTTTACTTCTCTGACACGTGTGCGTGTTTGCACATGTGTATGTGTGTGTGTGTGTGTATGTGAGCATTGCGTATGTGTGTGTGCGTGCACGTACGTGTCTGTGCACTTACATGTGTGTATGTGCTCACGCCTGTGCATGCACACATAGGCATGTTGGAGCTAATAACACAATAATATTAATGGCCCAGAAATTCGGGTCTCCATGGGTGAGTACGCACGGGGTACTCACCCGTAGGCCCAATGGAAGTGCCGGTTTCCTGCATGCACTGCGCATGCGCGGGAAACCGGCACTTCCGTTCCCCTGAAAGAAGGGGTTCGGAGGTCGAACGCGTGCGCTGGTGAGGCAGCGCGTGCGCATCGAACTTACGTTTTCTTTGCCGGTTTCTCCGGGAGAGTAAGTCTCCAGAATTTACACATTTAAAAAGCAGTTGCAAGGCCTGCTTTTTACAAGGTAAGTGGTGAATTATTTAAAATTAAAACATTTTTTCCACAGGTTTATTATTTTTAAATACTTTAAAGAAAGGTAAGTTTATTTTTAGCCCCGTTAGAAAATAAAATTATTTTTTTCAAAAATTTAAATTATTGTTTAAAATTGTTATTTCATGTAATTTATAGTTTATTTTAAAAATGCGATGTTTTTAAAAAATTTATTTGAAGATTTAGTGATGTTTTGGGGCTCATAGTATTTATAAGTTTGACAGCCCTTCCTGTCAAACTTATGAATGAAGCATTCCCTGCTCCGATTGGCTCCCCATGGCCCACGTGATCCCAGGGGACGCATCGAACTAACTGCGCCCCTGGGGTACGCAAGCACTGCGCGCCGGCAGTTGGAGGAGGCCCAGGATCGGAATCCCATGGGGGCCCACAGCTCAACGGCCGGCGCGCTAGGTAAGTGCAGGTCGGGGGCTTGCACCCGCGGGAAGCCTCCGACCCGAATTTCTGGGCCATTGAAAAGGACAGTCGAGAAGATGGATTGGAGCTAAATGAAACTGTTGTCGACACAAAAGCCCGTGGAAATTTATATAAAGCACAAGCACACCTAGCTTACCGATCCAAAAGTCTGAGTGTAGAAATCACTGTTGGCAATGTCATCATACAAATGTTTAACACGCTCGTTCCAAATTCCTGGGCCTGTTATTTGAACAGAGGCGTTCACCCATTTATTTGTAGTGGCTCTGCTTACATAGTGGAGAGGGGAATACAGGGACAAAGCCGGCAGTGATATGTACGGCTTCACATGCCTTCGCATCAGAGCACAAAGGAGCAGCTGCCAGCAAACATCCAAACTCTTTCTCTTTGACTGGTTTCCAAATTTGCATACAGTACCAGGTCAAATGATTCAATTCCACCAGGATGTCCTGTCAGGCACAGTGAGCCTTTTATTGACAACAACTGTATTTGAGCAGATCAGCCATGGTGTAGACTGTGTGCACAGACACCGTGATAAGAACAAATGAGCCAAATTGTGTTCAAGTCAGCAGGGACGCTGGAGTATGTTACTTATTTTGAAAAATTTTATTCAAAACATTTAGATTACTGAAACAAAACAGCTTCTAAAGCACAAGTTGGCAACGATGTATTAATTGGAGGCCAGGAATTCAGTGCCCAAGAGTTTTGCTGATTTCCTTGAGATCTCACACATAAATGAGGGGATCCTAGACATAAGGGGCCGAAAATCCGTGGGCTGTGATCTCAGCGATTACTCTTGGATCGTGCCCACCAATACCCTCCAACATTGGCCAAGCCCGAATTAGAGCACCTGATCTGAACTGGGCCAGTGGGCACCTGCCCCATGCAACTGAAAAGCTGGAAAAGCCAGTGCCTGCCTGCCGGGGGTTGGGTACGGGGGGTGCGGGGGGGGGGGGGGGGAAATTGCCCAGTTTGCTGCTTCTCCTGAGACCCCAGCCTGCATAAAGGGGTAATCAAGAAATTTTGAACAAAAAGAAATGCCTATTCTTGGCCTGTACACCCCTCCTCCATCCCCCGGTCCATCTGGAGACTGGTCCACCTCATCTCACTGGGCATTGCTGGCCTGTGGTACACCGCATCTCGACAGCCAGGGAAGTAGCATGCCCACATCCCATAAACGAATTTTAAAAAAGTATCAGAATGGATAGCTAGCTGGCTATTTTTTTATTCGTTTATGGGATGTGGACGTCGCTGACAAGGCCAGCATTTATTGCCCATCCCTAATTGCCCTTGAGAAGGTGGTGGTGAGCCGCCTTCTTGAACCGCTGCAGTCCGTGTGGTGAAGGTGCTCCCACAGTGCTGTTAGGGAGGGAGTTCCAGGATTTTGACAAAGTGACGATGAAGGAACGGCGATATACTTCCAAGTCAGTATGTGACTTGGAGGTGAACTTGGAGGTGGTGGTGTTCGCATGCGCCTGCTGTCCTTGTCCTTCTAGGTGGAAGAGGTTGCAGGTTTGGGAGGTGCTGTCGAAGAAGCCTTGGCGAGTTGCTGCAGTGCATCTTGTAGATGGTGCACACTGCAGACACGGTACGTCGGTGGTGGGGGGAGTGAATGTTTAAGGTGGTAGATGGTGGAAAGGCTTTGGGGAGCCAGGAGGTGAGACACTTGCTGCAGAATACCCAGCCTCTGACCTGCTCTTGTTGCCACAGTATTTATGTGGCTGGTCCAGTTAAGTTACTGGTCAATGGTGACCCCCCAGGATGTTGATGGCAGGGGATTCGGTGATGGTAAGGCCGTTCAATGTCAATAGATAGACTCTCTCTTGTTAGAGATGGTCATTGCCTGACACTTGTGTGTTACGAATGTTACCTGCCACTTATTAGCCCAAGCCTAAATGTCGTCCAGCTCTTGCTGCAGGTGGGCATGGACTGCTTCATTACCTGAGGAGTTGCGAATGGAACTGAACACTGTGCAGTCATCAGTGAACATCCCCACTTCTGACCCTATGATGGAGGGAAGGTTATTGATGAAGCACCTGAAGATGGTTGGGCCTAGGACACTGCCCTGAGGAGGCTGCAAGGCAGAAAGAAGTGAGTAGGGGTAAAGGGTAGCTATTCAGACTGGCAAAAGATAGGGAGTGGGGTCTTACAAGGATCAGTGCTGGGACCAGTGTTGTTCATAATTTACATTAACGCTTTAGACTTTGGAATCAAAAACACAGGCTGCGAAATTCGGGGCTTTAGCACTGGCCGTTAAGGCCAGTTTTTCTGTAAAAATGGCTGCCACCTCGCTTCCCCCCACTTCCGGCGGGTCCTGCGACAGCTGCCATTTTGGGGAGGTCAGTAGCACTTCCGTTGCCAACGCTCGCTCCACATATTTACATGAGGCAGACTGTGACGTCAATGAGTGTGCAACGTTGATTTGATGCACGATCTGCCATTTTCGACATTGATGCTCCACTTATCGCCCTCTCGTAATCACGACCAGCTGACCAAGCGTTCAGCAGCAGGAAGGCCCCCGCAACGGCGTTATTTAAAGGGATCATCAACAACTTGCAGCTGACTTGCTTTTTCAGTTCTACTGGCTCTAAGTTTGTGCAACTGTTTGCAGCTTTCTAGAGTTGTTTAAAGTTGCTGAGGTGACAGGGAGTGGTGCTGCAAGTGGGGAACACCTTGCTTCTCATTGAAAGGGTTCTGCTCAGACCACTTGCTCCCAGTCATGGGGACTCTACTTGCAGTCCCCCTCGCGCTTGAAGAAGAGGACAAGATGCTTGCAGAGGGAGGAGGAGGAGGAGGAGGAGGAGGGGCAGGTGGCTCTCAGCAGGAGGCCTTACCTACCTAGGGTCTTTCGAGAACACTTCTCCTTCCTGCACTTAAGCCAGGAGCAGTGTATTAGGAGGCTCCAGTTCACCAAGGGTGTGGTCACAGAACTCTGCCACCTCCTGCAACCAGACCTGGAGCTTCAGAGCAGAGCGAGCTGTTGGACCATGGCTTGCTTTCAACTGACAATGAGATGTTTCTGCAACAAAGCACCTCCCCTTTAACTTTATTGGCCATTAGACTGCACCCGATATTGGCCCCTCCATTGAGCGCTAAGCCAATCAGCAGCGTGTTTATCGCTGAGATCAGCGCTGCAATCATGTAAATGAGCAGGCAGCACGAATTTTGCGTGCTAGCTGCACCACTTAGACAACTAGTGCTGGGTGATTTCCCCACAACTAGTGCTGGGTGATTTCCCCACAACTAGTGCTGGGTGATTTCCCCACCCGATTTCGGGCCTTATCCAATTTTTGGACCACAATTTCTAAATTTGCGGACGACACCAGGGGAGGGATAGTCAATACTGAGGAGGACTGCAACAAATTACAAGAAGACATTAATAAACTTGCAGAATGGGCATATAATTGGCAAATGAATTTCAACACAGATAAATGTGAGGTGTTACATTTTGGTAAGAAAAATAAAGAGGTCACTTAATACTTGGAAAATAAGAATCTAAATGTGGTAGAAGAACAAAGGGATCTGGGAGTGCAAATACACAAATCACTAAAAGTTGCAACGCAGGTTAATAAGGCCATAAAAAAGCAAACCAAGCACTAGGGTTTATTTTCAGAAGTATAGAATTGAAAAGTAGTGAAGTTATGCTAAACCTGTATCGAACCTTGGTTAGACCACACTTGGAGTACTGCGTACAGTTCTGGTCGCCATATTATAAAAAGGATATAGAGGCACTGGAGAGGGTGCAGAGAAGATTTACAAGGATGATACCAGAACTGTGAGGGTATACATATCAGGAAAGGATGAACAGGCTGGGTCTAGTTTCGCTTGAAAAGAGAAGGCTGAGGGGTGACCTAATAGAGGTCTTTAAAATTATGAAAGGTTTTGATAGAGTGGATACAGAGAGAATGTTTCCACTTGTGGGGAAGAGCATAACTAGAGACCATCAATATAAGATAGTCACCAAGAAATCCAATAGGGAATTCAGAAGAAACTTCTTTACCCAGAGAGTGGTGAGAATGTGGAACTCGCTACCACAGGGAGTGGTTGAAGCGAATAGTATAGATGCATTTAAGGGGAGGCTGGACAAGCATCTGAGGGAGAAGGGAATAGAGGGTTACGCTGATAGATTTAGATGAGGAAAGACGGGAGGAGGCTCGTGTGGAGCATAAACACCGGCATGGACTGGTTGGGCCGAATGGCCTGTTTCTGTGCCGTATATCCTTAGCAATCTACGAGATGAATCTTGATGTGCTTGAGACCAAGATGAGTGATATTGTGATGGATAATAGGAAGATTTTAGATAACTTATTTAAGCTAAGGGAAAAGAAAGTGCCAGGGCCTGATGGGATACATCCGAGGGTTCTGAAGGAGTCGAGCGAGGAAACTGCAGATTCCTGAGATGCAAAAACGTAGCAGCAAAAACTCACGCTCCAAAAATATCGTAGAAACAGCTGCACGACAGTTGAAAATAAAAAGAGAGCTGATAATGCAGCAACAGTAAATGGCCATTCGCACCTGTAAGAACCCAAGGTCTGGAAGCCGGAGCAGGAAGTGCCAGCGGCAGTGAAGAGTAAGTTGAAAATAATGGTGGGTTGCAATGTGGGACCAATTTAAATTAAAAATGGCTATAATTTCACAAAATAGTGAGGCTCACGCATGCCCACAAGATGTACCAAAAAAAAAGTCATCATTCACTAAATCAAAAATAACAACAGGAAATGCTGGCCTGTTAAGTATTTCCAGCATTTTCTGTTGTTATTTCAGATTTCCAGCATCCGTGGTATTTTGCTATTATATTCACTAAATCTAGTCCGCCATGAACACTCGAGCCTACTTGGCCGATTCAGGGAGGTCTGCTCTGAGAATGCATGTTCGGATTGGTCCTGATCTGATCTGAGTCTTTCCGTTGATGCAGCCAATAGGTTTCTCCTACAATGTAAGTGGGGTGCTATATCCTAGGTGAAATGTTTATGCACTGGATGGTGTACTTACCGGGGATGCAGAGATGATCTTTGCTGTTTGTTGCAACTGGTGCAAGGTCTTGATGAGCTGCGACTCGGAGTGTGATACCGCAGTCTTTGATGGACTTTTGGTCTCCTTACCATTGAACCGTGTTGATGAACAGTGGTGGTGGCAACAGGAACAGTGGTGGCAGTAGTGACAGTGGGCTGGAGTGAGTGGCTCCCGCACATTCTCCTCAATATCATGCAGTCCCGTGTCCAACGAAACTGATTTGGTGAGCAGCCCGCCAGATTGAAATTCGGATGCAGGTAAAGAGAGGCTCTTCTTCATTTGAGCATGTTGACGTTTTTCAGTAGCGCACTCCCCAGTGTTCCCATCAGTCTGCACTAAAGCATCTCTCATCTTGCCTCCACTTCCGCTGAACACATTCTCATGCTTGGAAGTGTCTGTACTTGGCTGAAATAAAAGCGGTAATGATTCTAAAGAACGAACCTCTGTGATGCTTCTTTGTTGCAGTTTGTCTTGAGGAATTTGGACGGTCACTAACTTGCTTGGACCAGTAAAATGTTCTGGAGGAAGACTGGACTCCTCCTGGGTGGGACTCACATCGTTCACCGTTGTTGCATTACTCCTTCCAGAGTCATCACTCTGACTTTCCGCAGCCCTGTTTTGAACCTGGATCCGGTTACTCCGCCTGGAACTAGTGTCAGGAGCTGAACCGTGCTGCGTAGCCTCCGGAGGAGTTGTGTGCAAACAGCGACTGCTGCCATTTAATCCACTTTTCTCCCCAGTGATTTTCTCCCCAGCTGGAGCTGCAATCCTCTGCTGATTAGAGAAAGCATGAGCGTGGCCGTCGGGTTTTTCCACATTAAGTGTCTCCTCTTCCTGCAAAACACGTGTTGCCGTGCATGCTCCTGGACACGGTGCCTGATCACCGATCTGGTCAGTAACGCTGCCTGTCGCTTGCTCAGGACCCTCGCAGTGGGATGACCACCGCCTGCTCTCCTGTACCGTGGCTTGGCTGTCGATGCTGTCATCACTAACGTTTTGGACTGTGCGTTCAATCTGAAAATGTTCAGCAAACATTAGGTAGCGCACTGGCGAGAAACTAAGTATCTGTTTTTAGTTTTTGAGATAAAGTTTTAAAAGCCTTAGGGGGAAAAATTCAGTATCGCCCCATTTGGGGCGCCATTATCGGACGTGCGCAAAGTTTAGCGCCTGGCACTAATTATCGCCTCCAACGGCAAACTTGGCTTCTATCGTCCCTGGAGGTGATTGGAGCGCTAAATCAGGCGCTTCACACCTGTCTTAAGGCGCAAAGGCCGAGGAGCGAGGCGCTACCTCAGAGCGCTGGCGAAGCAAGGCAGGGCAAATCAAAATGAACCTGCAAAGTGCTGCTCAGTACCCAAAACCCCTTCACACAGCGTTGAATCTCTCCCGAAGTCTGTCTCTCTCTCTGTCTCTCGGAATGCGCGGTGCAAAAATGTCACCAACAAAAAAAGGCAGGAAGTGGTTGCCTTTAAATAGCGCTCCCCCAGTCCCTTTCCCGACTGCAAAACGCTCCCCTCAACCTGTCGTTGCTAGCGGCAGGCGGTAAGGCAGGGGGCGCCACTCAGTATCCGGTCCGGGGCGCTACCGGGGTGTTGCGCACTCGGCTGACATCACGATCTGCCGGCGCAGGAGATCGTGGCGGTAGTGTTTAGCGCCGCCGCAAAATGTCTAGTTAATTTCGCGAGCAGCGCAAACATCGCCGCGCACAAGTGCTAGTTGCTTTGCACCCCATTAGCGCCCTCTTAAGGCACTAACGGGAGGCGCAAACAACTGAATTTTTCCCCCTTAATGTTCCAGTATGGTCACTTAATTGGCTCAGATAAAAGCCTTCTCTCCATTATTAAAGAAGAAAGATTTTTATAGCACATTTCACTAGCTCAGGGTGTCCAAAAGCGTTTCACAGCCAATTCATTGATTTTGAATGTAGGGACATGCACCAGTCAATTTGCACACAACAAGGTTCCACAAATAGCGATGAGATAAATAACCAAATAATCTAGTTTTGGTGGTGTTGGTTGAGGGAAAAATATCGGACAGGACACAAGAAGAACTCCCTGCCATAGTGCCATGGGATCTTTTACAGCCACTCCAACAGGCAGACCGGGCCTCAGTTACTGATCTGGCCTGAAAGACGGCACCTCCAACAGTGCAGCACTAAAGTGCCAGCCACATTAAGTACTGGAGTAGCGGGTAAACCCATGACCTTTCCTGTTAAAGAAGAGCGTGCTAGTGAGACAAGCTGACACAAATTAAAAGTAGCAGAGAGGAGAGCTTGATATGAATGTACAAAAGCTTGGATGACAATGGCCCAGAAATTCAGGTCCCCACGGCTGAGTATGCGCTGGCTACTCACCCGTAGGCCCAACGAAAGTGCCGGTTTCCTGCATGCACAGCGCATGCGCGAGAAATCGGCACTTTCGTTCCCCTGAAAGAAGGGGTTCACAGGTCGAACGCGTGCGCGGGAGAGGCAGCGCATACGCCTGGAACTTACGATTTTTTTGCAGGGTTCTCCGGGAGGGTAAGTCTCCAGCAGTTACACTTTTAAAAAGCAGGCGCAAGGCCTGCTTTTAACAAGGTAAGTGGTGAATTCAGTAAAATTAAAACATATTTTCCACAGGTTTATTATTTTTAAATACTTTAAAGAAAGGTAAGTTTATCTTTAGCCCCGTTAGAAAATGTAATTAATTTTTTCAAAAATTTAAATTATTGTTTAAAATAGTTATTTCATGTAATTTATAGTTTATTTTAAAAATGTGATTTAAAAAAAATTATTTGAGGTTTTAGTGATGTTTTGGGGCTTATAGTATTTATAGGTTTGACAGCTCTTCCTGTCAAACTTATGAATGAAGCATTCCCTGCTACCATTGGCTCTCCATGGCCCACGTGATCTCAGCGAACTAACTGCGCCCCTGGGATACGCAAGCACTGCGCGCCGGCAGCTGGAGGAGGCCCAGGATTGCAGTTCCACGGGGGCCCACAGCTCAACGGCTGGCGCGCTAGGTAAGTGCAGGTCAGGGGGCTTGCACCCGCGGGGAGCCCCCGACCCGAATTTCTGGGCCATCATGTGAAGGAATTGGGGCCAAAGAGCAAAACCAAGGTTGGGAAGAAATACTGGCTGCCCACTACCCTTAGAGATAGCTTTTTGCTGCTGTGGGTCGAGGCTTTGTGCAGTATGGTTATCTACCTGTGATGGGATGAATGGCTCCTCCAGAAATCCACTACTGTCTGACTGACAACTGTTATCTCTTTTCATATCTGTTGGGAAAAGACAGATGTTTAGCATAGCATGATAATCACCCAGCATCGCCATAAGAGGGAAAAGATCTTGCATTTGTATAGGGCCTTTCATCTCCTCAGGATGTTCCAAAG
This sequence comes from Somniosus microcephalus, assembly GCF_052327205.1. Lineage (NCBI taxonomy): Eukaryota > Metazoa > Chordata > Chondrichthyes > Squaliformes > Somniosidae > Somniosus > Somniosus microcephalus. The sequence continues at coordinate 271,379,187 of NC_140993.1, forward strand.
TGCTTTACAGTCAATGCATTCTTTTTCTGAAGTGGAGTCATTGGCATTATGTCGGCAAACTTGGCAGCTGATCTCCAGACAGTAAGGTGCTACAAACCGGCAGGAGGTGAATACCAGTTAATCTGATTTTGGTGATGTTGTTTGAGAGATAAAGGTTGGCCAGGGCACCAGGGGAACTTTGCTTCTCTTCAAGTCGTGCCTTGGGACATTTTGGGGGTGATTTTCTCAATGGGGAGCTTTTGGAGGCGGGACTCCAACTTGTCGGGTTTTAGTCCCGCCTCTATTGACTTGTGGCCAACCCACGCTATTTTCCCTTGATTGACCTTGTTAAGCCCGCCCAGCGGGTCTAGCAGGCCAATTAAGGGAAAACCGGTTACAGGTGACGTCAGCGAGTGACGTTTCATCTATCAAGAGCTTTTGACAGATGAAATGTCAGCGTTTGACGGCTCTGTGAAGCTGTCAAACACTGACAATCTGTCTTCTAACTTGAGTCCTTCTCCACAGGCTCAGTTAGAGAGCTCTCCAGACCAGAAAGCAGAGGCTGCAGCTTTTGACAGTTCAGTGGCCATTCTGCTTTCTGTGCCGGTGAGCTCAGAGACTCCCGAGACCTGAAGGAAGGAAGCCTGCGGAGAAAGTAAAGGTAAGTAAAACTTATTAAAACACTTTACACACACCTCACACACTTACCTCTGCACACATGCACCCATCACTCACCTGCACACCGGACATCTCGGCCTCTCCGACCCCCGCAGACCGACGGCCCGCCTCGCTGACCCTGGCGAGGTTCGGAGCCGTCGGGAAGCCCACACTTCAGGGCTCAAAATGGGGATGCTCTAAAAAACTGCCTGTTGACTACCTGTTAACAGGCAGTTAATTGGCACTAATCCCCTTCCCGCCTCGAGGAGACGGGACCCGGCGCGGGTCGGGTACCCACCTCCTGAGAAGATGGCACGGAAGCAGGTTGGGGGCGGGATGGGTACCCGCTCCCCGATTCTGCCATTTTCCCGGCAGTCCCGCTTCCAAACCTGCCTCCCCAGGGCTGGCAAAATCGCCCCCTTTATATCCATCTGAGAAGGTAGACGGGGACTCAATTTAACATTTCACCTGAACGACGGCACCTCCAACAATGCCGCACTCCCTCAGTGTTGCACTAAAATGTCAGACCAAGGTTATGTGCTCCAGCCATGGGATGAATTCGTAACCTTGTGATTTAGCTGTGACAGTGCTACCACTGAGCCAAGGCTGACATTCGGTAATGTGGGGCTGGCACCACTTTGGATTTTCTTAAGTCAAATATTTGAATTACGCATCGGGAACCCCGAACTACTCAACACAGAGACCTCTGTGCGAAGCTTACTTTGGGGCCAGCGGAGAACGTCTTTGCTTTGTCACTGACAGCAAGTTCCGGCCCAATTTATTCCTCAATATAATTAAGTACGGTAACTTGCTGCAGCTTTATTAATACAGCTGAAAATGGGTTTATCACAAAAAAATAAGTATTTTCAATTAGAGTGTCTAGTCCACCACCTGTGAGTAACCCAATTTTAAATAACTGGAAATGTCTTAAAAAAATTATACAGAACCATTTACAAGTTTCATTGGTGTACAGTCGTCAGAGTCTTAGCAATTAAATATTTTTTAATGGTTAAAGGTCTAGAAATTGGATATGGCCAGGAAACGAGCTGTGTTCAGGTCCAACGATGTTAAGCTGCACCACCTCAAAATGGTCTAGTAGCACGCAAAATTCGTGTTCAGTCCTTATTAACATGATTGTAGTCTTGATTTCAGTGCTAAAGCTGCTGCTCATTGGTTCATTGCTCAACAAGTGGACCAGTCTAATTTCCAGTCATGTTTGCCACTGGCTTTATTCAGTACTTAAAGGGGAGGTGCATTGATGATACAGCACTTCATTGTCAAGCCAGTCAGAACTGTAGCTGCAAGTAGAAGGTAGTGCAAACCCATGGCGGAGCGTCATCAAAGGAGGGTGCCCGCAGATTTTTTGACGCAGCTCTTGAGGCACTGGTCGTGGTCGTGGAGAGGAGGCAGGCTGTTCTCTTCCTGCACATTGGCAGGAAGCCCTCGCCACACACCTTGCAAAGGCTCTGGCAGGAGATAGCCACCCAAGTCACGGCCAGCACTGTGGTGCCAAGGTCGGCCGTCCAGTGCCGAAATAAGTTTAATGACCTCACACGGCAGGTCAAGGTGAGTGAAGGCTTCAGCAAATGCCATATCCCACCCTCTGCACCACGAGCCTCACACACTGCTCAATGCACCTCACCCTCATCACTCACCTACCAATAATCTCTATCTATCACCACTCACACCACACAATCAGAGTTTCACTTCACCCTCACAACCTTACCACTGCTGCAACACTCATAGCCGCATCGCACACCTTGCAAACACTGACAGCTATTGAACTATGGCAGGCACATCACCCAAACACATTGCACCACACTCACTGACACACACATCACCCAAACATATTGCACCACACTCACTGACACACTTCACCCAAACCCATTGCACCACACTCACTGACACACATCACCCAAACACATTACACCACACTCACTGACACACTTCACCCAAACACATTGCACCACACTCACTGACACACTTCACCAAACACATTGCACCACACTCACTGACACACTTCACCCAAACACATTGCACCACACTCACTGACACACATCACCCAAACACATTGCACCACACTCACTGACGGACTTCATCCAAACACATTGCACCACACTCACTGACACACATCACCCAAACACATTGCACCACAGTCACTGACACACTTCACCCAAACACATTGCACCACACTCACTGACACACATCACCCAAACACATTGCACCACACTCACTGACACACACATCACCCAAACATATTGCACCACACTCACTGACACGCTTCACCCAAACACATTGCACCACACTCACTGACACACTTCACCCAAACACATTGCACCACACTCACTGACACACATCACCCAAACACACTGCACCACACTCACTGACACACTTCACCCAAACACATTGCACCACACTCACTGACACACTTCACCCAAACACATTGCACCACACTCACTGACACACTTCACCCAAACACATTGCACCACACTCACTGACACACTTCACCCAAACACATTGCACCGCACTGACTGACACACATCACCCAAACACATTGCACCACACTCACTGACACACTTCACCCAAACACATTGCACCACACTCACTGACACACTTCACCCAAACACATTGCACCACACTCACTGACACACTTCACCCAAACACATTGCACCACTCACTGACACACTTCACCCAAACACATTGCACCACACTCACTGACACACTTCACCCAAACACATTGCACCACACTCACTGACACACTTCACCCAAACACACTGCACCACACTCACTGACACACTTCACCCAAACACATTGCACCACACTCACTGACACACTTCACCCAAACACACTGCACCACACTCACTGACACACTTCACCCAAACACATTGCACCACACTCACTGACACACTTCACCCAAACACATTGCACCACACTCACTGACACACTTCACCCAAACACATTGCACCACACTCACTGACACACTTCAGCCAAACACATTGCACCACACTCACTGACACACTTCACCCAAACACATTGCACCACACTCACTGACACACTTCACCCAAACACATTGCACCACACTCACTGACACACCTCACCCAAACACATTGCACCACACTCACTGACACACTTCACCCAAACACATTGCACCACACTCACTGACACACTTCACCCAAACACATTGCACCACACTCACTGACACACTTCACCCAAACACATTGCACCACACTCACTGACACACTTCACCCAAACACATTGCACCACACTCACTGACGCACTTCACCCAAACACATTGCAGCACACTCACTGACACACTTCACCCAAACACCTTGCACCACACTCACTGACACACTTCACCCAAACACATTGCACCACACTCACTGACACACTTCACCCAAACACATTGCACCACACTCACTGACACACACTTCACCCAAACACATTGCACCACACTCACTGACGCACTTCACCCAAACACATTGCACCACACTCACTGACACACTTCACCCAAACACACTGCACCACACTCACTGACACACTTCACCCAAACACATTGCACCACACTCACTGACACACTTCACCCAAACACACTGCACCACACTCACTGACACACTTCACCCAAACACACTGCACCACACTCACTGACACACTTCACCCAAACACATTGCACCACACTCACCGACACACTCCACCCAAACACATTGCACCACACTCACTGACACACTTCACCTAAACACATTGCACCGCACTCACTGACACACTTCACCCAAACACATTGCACCACACTCACCGACACACTTCACCCAAACACATTGCACCACACTCACTGACACACTTCACCCAAACCCATTGCACCACACTCACTGACACACTTCACCCAAACACATTGCACCACACTCACTGACACACTTCACCCAAACACATTGCACCACACTCACTGACACACTTCTCTTTCTCTTGCAGGCCAAGGCTGCACATAACCGTAGTGAGCATCGGCAGACGGGAGGCGGCCAGGTTGACAGCCAGCTTGAGGAGAGAGTGCTGGACATCATTGGGCGGCAGATCATAGAGGCCTTGGCAACTGGCGAGGTTGAAGCCCTTGGGGGCAACAACGGTATGCTCATTCCTAATCCTTCTCACATCCCACTTCCCCCTCAACCCACAATCTCTTCTCACTTTCAAGCTGCTGATGCTGTGTGCATGCATATCTTGCTTCCCTGCCGCCTCCCCTCACCATAACCCGACTCTTGTGCCTTTCTACTGTCAGATAATCAACAACAAGCACCGGAGTAGCCTGTCCCCGAGGCGATGCAGGGGATCGAGGGGGGAGAAGGAGACACAGCGTCACTCCATCTGACGCTAGCAGACACCAGCTCAGTAACTGGCACTGCGTGCACTTTAGAGGTTAGTGTAGAAGTGGGATCTGCACTTGGTGAGGCAATGGGCATGAGTGGGCTATATAGCAAGGCCAGGGGGAAAGGGTGGCTCGGGGGCCAGCTCCCTGGATGGTGAGTTTGTGCGCGAGTTCTGTTGCATAAGACTCAGATAAGGACCCTGATGGGGCGGCCTTCAGAAGAAGGGTGATGGGCATGCACACGGAGATGATAGGTGCAATGTCAAGCCTGCCAGCGCGCCATTTGGCAATGTCAAGGGGCATGAATTTGACTGCCTCCAACATTGCTCGGGGCTCTGCGCAAAAGTTGGAGCCCATCATTTCCAAGCTGGGAGTGATGGAAGACTGCCAAAGTAACTGTGCTGACCCAGACATGGTGCTGGGTGTGATGGGCGCTGTCATGGCTGCCATTGCAGCACAGGCAGAAGCGACCCACCATCTTGGTGCAGCGGAAGCGCAGACCGCTCTCATGAAGTCTCAGCTTGATGCCACAAAAGCTCAGACCGCTGCCATCGTCACTGGGTTTACCGCTGTCGGCCGGGGCTTGCAGAGTGTTACAGCAGGCCAGCAATCCGTGCTCCAACAGATTGCTAGGAATGCTGAGGTGCTGCCCTGGGGGAGTGGCAGTGGGTCAGTGGTGCAGGACCCTGCTGTCCTCCCTCAGGATGACAGCATTCCAGCTCCCATCACTGCCACTTCGCCATTGCCCTTGCCGCTGGCTGTCAGCCAGCCAGCCCAGACTGCTGCCGCCCGTGCCGAGGTGGTGCAGCCTGCAGCCGGGCCTTCTAGGGTCACAGCTGATTGAGGTCGTCCTGCAAGGCCATCTGAAGCCTCCCCCACTGAAAGTCAGCAGGCTTCCACCAGCCATGCTGCAGCTACTGGGGAAGCACTTCATAGGAGCACTGGATCAAGAAAGGGCACCCGAACGACAGGCACTAAGGGATTGCACGAGGGTGATTAGTTCATATCACTAGTGTAAATATGTGTGAATTGTTTATTGATGAATTTATTAATTTTGTTTGGAATCTTTTGTGGTGGCTCTCATTTCAGCTTTGTGCCCAGGGGGACGGTGTGATGTTCCCTGACAGAGGGATGGTAAGATGGGGAAGTGGTGAGCAACGGGGATCTGGGGTTTCATGCATTGGAATCGGAGTCTGATGAGGCGCTCACGGACAGCCCGTTCGGAAGGGGGATTGGCTGCCTGCCTCCTCCCTCCTCGTCCTCTTTCTCTTGATCCTCTTCCTCTTCCTCCTCCACGTCCACCTCCTCCTCCCTCTCTCCCTCGTCCTCCTCCTGAGACAGTCCTGCCATTCCTGCTGATGGCTAAATTGTGAAGCATTCAGCAGACCACCACGAAATGGGGCACCCTTGTGGACGCATGGCTTTCATTATATGAGTGCTGGGCACGAGTGTTGGGGTTGCGGAGGGGAGTGATGAGTCAGGTGCAGAGCGGATAGCCCCTGTCTCTCTCTCTCTCTCTCTCTCTCTCTCTCTCTCTCTCTCGAGTTTGCTGTGGTGGCTGGAAGATTGCTGGAACACCAGACTGGCGCAGGATGAATGCATCAGGACTGCTGCCAGGATAGCGGGCATTGCTCATCAGGAATTGTCGGGCATGGTCACACATCAACTGCACATTAAGTGAGCAGTAGCCTTTGCGGTTTCAGGGGATCTCAGGATTGTTATATGGCGCCCACAAAGCCACGTGTGTGCAGTCGATGACGCCCTGCACCACGGGAAAGCCCGCTATCCTGGCAAAGCTACATGCACATTCCTCCTGCTTCTCTCTGCTCAGAGAGAAGACACTGTAGTCCCTTCTCCTGGTGTAGAGAGCCTCAATGACCTCCTGGATGCAGCAATGGATGGCGAACTGCGAGACGTTAGCTATGTCTCCTATTGCAGACTGAAAGGATCTGATGGTGAAAAAATTGAGGGCCAAGATTGATTTGACACTCCCAGCCACCAGCTCCTTAAGATCAACCAGCAAGGACATTTGCAGTGTCCCCCACTGAAGGTCAGCAGCCTTCAACCAGCCATGCTGCAGCCACTGGGGTAGCACTGCATGACATCAGTAGGATAGGCAAAGGCACACACAAGACAGTCACTAAGGGAATGCATAAGGGTGATGAGTTGACTTCTTGATGTCATATTGGATGGATAGACATATAAAGTTGGATTGGAAAGTTTGCTTTGTGGTGACTTTTATTTCAGCATTGTGGCCAAGAGGACGCTGTGATGGTCAGTAACAGAGGGAAGGTAAGGTGTGGGACTAATGTTGAAAGGGGAATTGGGGTTGTGGTCACTGTGACTGCAGGCGGATGATTCCATCCCAGATATCCCGGCTGCAAAGGGGCTGTCCGGGATGCATCCTTCCATCTGCTTCCTCCTCTTCTGCGTCTTCCTCTTCCCTCTGCAAGTGGATTCTGTAAATGTGAAATGACAGCATAAAATGCTGGAAATACTCAGCTGGTCAGGCAGCATCTCGACCTGAGACATGAACTCTGTTTTTCTGTTGCGTGACCTGCTGAGAATTTGCAGCTTGTTCTGTCTGCTCAGAGACCTTCCTTTACCATCCGAGCCCTTGCAAGTGTCCAGCAGAACTCCCTACACACTTAAAAAAACGTTTCACATCTATTGCAAGAAGCCACCACTTCAACTGGCAAACACAAATTTTTCCCCCTCTGGGTTTCTCCAAGATGGCTCCTAAGCCTCCCGGGTGTGCAACCAATAAATAGCATGGGCAGCATTGGCTGCACACCTGGATCAGCTCAATGAGGTCTCAATACCAATTTCACGTGGGCCCTGGCGCATGCAGCGTGCACCCAGCCGCTTGCACACCCACTTTCAGGCACAGTCGAATTTCTAGGCCCGTATTCCATATGAGGCCTAACCAAGGTCTTGTACAAGGACGAAACAGTATGTTACGTTTCATATAAAATAGTCCTGTGAATGCAGCCTGGTACCCTAGCGTTTGATGCACTAAATGACCTACACTGTCAAAAGGTAATGGTACTTTCTTTGCATGTGACAGGAAAGGGCTCTTTAGCCGAGTACATCTAGAATGGTCCTGCACAACTTTAACACATCTACAGAGTTTGTGTGGTACCGAAGGACAGGCAGGCAGTGGGTTCGGGATTGTACGGCGTTCGCACTCCCCTGCTGCAGTTCCTGTTGGGGTGAGTGAGCGAGCGTGCACCAGCCAGCTGCTGACACCTGGAGACTTCAATATCTGAACATCTGCAACATCTGCTGAAACGTGCAGCGGAAAAAGTCAGATACAATTTAGAAATGTCAAATGGAATTGTGGAATTACATTTTAATTTTACCCACAGATTGCAAGCATTAGTCCCACATATGCTACAATTATCTCTGTTTTAGATCAGTTCATTATGAATCTAGTTACAGGTAACTTCCTTTCATAATTGGATCTGCCTTATGTCAGAATTCTATCTTAGAAACATAGAAAAATAGGAGCAGGAGTGGGCCATTCGGCCCTTCGAGCCTGCTCCGCCATTCAATATGATCATGGCTGATCCTCTATCTCAATACCATATTCCCGCTCTCTCCCCATACCCCTTGATGCCTTTTGTGTCTAGAAATCCATCTATCTCCTTCTTAAATATATTCAGTGACTTGGCCTCCACAGCCTTCTGTGGTAGAGAATTCCACAGGTTCACCACCCTCTGAGTGAAGAAATTTCTCCTCATCTCAGTCCTAAATGTCCTACCCCATATCCTGAGACTGTGACCCCTCGTTCTAGACCCCCCAGCCAGGGGAAACATCCTCCCTGCATCCAGTCTGTCTAGCCCTGTCAGAATTTTACACTAATATATTATCTTGCGATTTATTTTTCCATAGATGCATTTGAAAAATAGTGGCCTTTTTAAAGCTATTATATTCCACATCATCATCTTTTTTTGACTTGTTCATAAAGACTTATTGGTTAAGATCATGAACCTGGCAAAATTGCATGAGTTTATGACTGTTAAGTATGTGTATTGTATTGAACAATTAACACAAAGACTTAAACGTATAACTCAAACAGGTCTTTACTGGTTGGAGGTAGGGACTATACATAGGTCTTTACTTCATGCCCACAGGCGGGAACTGAGGGGGATCAGTACCCACAGTACTATTTATACCCCTATGGCCAGGAGTGGTACTGCGTATCACTACGCCCAACAAGTAGTGCAGTCCTGTCCATAGGTTCAAAGTAGCACACATATTACATACACAACATTCCTCCCTTCCTAGCTTTACAGTCATCTCCCCATTTAACATAACGTAATAACATATATACATATATAACTTCAGGTTTACATAACAGAATAACATAGATACATAGATAACTTCATGTCAAAACAGATCACAGATTCAGTCTCTGCGGAAAACAGTTCACAGATTCAATCTCTGTGGTGTAGTCGGTTCACGTTGCTGGAGTGACTCATTCAATAGTCCTTCCATGGATTTAACAGTTTGAACTTCCGAACTGAATTGGCTCCGTTCGGAGGGACCACGTGTGTGATCTGGTAGAGGTGATAATGGTTCAGATGGGTCATCTTCTGTTTTTACTTTTCCTTTTCTGCTTCTTGGAGACTCTCTGGGCTCCATTGTCAGCTGCCACAGCTGCCAGCTGCATGCGCAGTTCCTCCTTCTCTCCCTCCTGTTTCCGTCGTAGAGCCAGCTTCTCCCGATGTTCCGTAGACTTTTGGTGCTCCTCCATGATTTCTGTACTTTGGGAGTCGAAGTTACAAGCTGGGCAGGACAGGACATCGTAATATTCGGTGTCGTCCTGAGCTAGACCAGTGAGAGGGTCGTCTATTTCCTCCATACCCAGCTGGACGTTAGCCAGCTCTTGTTCCAAATCCAGACATCTTTCCTGAAGAGACTTCTTCATGTGTACCTCTGCATCCAGCTTTTTCTGGGCTTTCAGCAAGGCGTTTACTAGTGACCTCATTTGTGATTTTAATACTTCAACTTCCTTTGGAGATTGATTGATCGGACTATGCAATCCCTCTACCGGAGCAGCTGTTTCAGCGGTCTGTTGTTCTACGTTGACGTGAGTCAGCGTACTTTTGGCATCCAAGGGCTGCTCTGTTGCAGTCATCTCAGTCTGTGTTGCCACCTCAGCTCTTCCAATAACCTTTGAGAGCTCCGAACCCCTTTCGTTTGAATATTGAAGTTCATGTTCAAGTTTTTCCCATTTCAGAGTCCTGTCCTTCAGCATATGCAGGAGTTGGCTGACCGTTAACTCCTCTGACATCAGACGTTTTGTGTGCTCCTGCTCCATTTTCTCCATCAGCTGCTTCTGTTGTCTTTCCAGATTCTCCAACTCTATATCAAAGAACTCTTTCGTTGCATTCAACTCTTGCTCAAAACGGCGAAGCATTTGTTCTAATTGCTGTTGTAGTTTGAAATGGAGTTGAGTTCGAGCCCGGTGTCCCTCAGAAATGGGCACATCAGTAGACTTGCCAGACTCAGAATCCACAGTTAAACTATGTTGTTGTTGCTCAGTGGAATTCTGTGCTGAAACTTTGTCTTTTGCACCTGAGTTGGGCTTACCATCATCCGTTCCAGAGTCTGGGCCGACTATCTTCACCGAGTTCTCACTCGTTATTGTTTGTAGGAAATGCCAGTCCATATTCATTTTCCTAATCCACTCCCGTCCTAGTAGTGGAGAACCTCCTTCAGATATCACATATAAGTCCATTATTTGACTGTCTTCGCCCTTGTGGACCACTGCAACCTCTATTTTCCCGATGGGGTACACTCTTTGCCCCGTGTATGTTTTCAATATAATCCCCGTATCCTGTAGGGGAATATGTTGGAATAACTTTCCGTAATCTTTCTTATTTATGACTGTCAATGCCGATCCAGTGTCCAATTCCAGTTTTACTTGGACTCCTTCTATCTGAAGAGTGACCCAAATTGTCTGGAGGTCTGCACCCTTACCAGCGTTGAGTACTCTTAAGCTAGCCAGTTCATTACAGCTTAAGCTAGCCAGTTCATTACTGCTAGCGTCTGAATCGGACTCCTGTTCGGTCACCTTGTGTACCTTTGCGTATTTTCCTTGCGGTGACTTCTTGTTGCTGGTCTTCTTCCCTGACCTGCATACTCTAGCTATATGTCCAAGCCTACCACAAGTTCTACATTCTTGGTTTTTAAACCAACACTGGTTCTGATCATGCGTTGTCTTTCCACAACGATAACATTTGCCAGAACTCACACCCAATTTGTGTGCACTGAGCTCCGGTGACCGTAGCTGCATTACTGCCGTGCCTCTCGCTGCGGCTTCGTGTGCTGCTGCCATAGTGACCGCCTTCTCAAGCGTCAGCTCATTCTCCTCGAGCAGTCGCTTTTGTGTATCCTGTTTAAATAACCCACACACAAATTTGTCTCGAAGTGCCTCTGTCAGTCCCGTTCCAAACTGGCAATATTTCGCTAATTTACGCAATTCCAGCAAATAATCAGCATTGCTTTCATGCTGTAGCTGCCTTCTGTCGTAAAATTTAAATCGTTCCGCTAGCATCAGCGGCGTGGGGTTTAGATGATCTTTCAGGACAGTAACAATCTCATCGAACGTCTTATCCGCCGGTTCATCTGGTGATAACAGGTGTTTCAATTGCCCGTATGTCTTCGCACCCATTAAATTTAATAATGTTAGTGCTTTATCAGCCTCACGAATTTTATTGGCCTTACAATAATTTTTAACTCGTTCAACATATATGGCCCAATCTTCGATGTCACTATCAAAGTTGCTAATATTCCCGTGTTTAGGCATTGTAGTACTTTATCAGATTTGCAATTTCTCAGATTTTTTTTTTACTGTTATCCAAGATGGCGGCTTCCCGCTCTTGCCGTCGTCCTCCGCCCACAAAATGGCGGTTTTCCCGCTTCTGCCTTCTTCCCCAGCGGTTTTCCCGCGAAAAATGGCGGCTTTCCCGCGCTTCTCGCTCTCCCCGCCCACTTCAATGGCGGTTTTCCCGCGCTTCTCGTCGCTGACTTTCAGCCCGACTGCGGCTCTTATCTCCTGTGCGATCGCTGGTGCGCCACCCGCCCGAAACGGTTCTCAGCCCTTATCACCGGTGCGATCGCTGGCCCGCTAAGCGCCTCCCGCTTGAAGCGGCCCCCGGCCTCTGGCTCACCCGCTCGGCGGCTCTTGCTCGCTCCCTCCCGGGCTCTGGCTTACCCGCTCGCGCCCTCCCGGGCTCTGGCTTACCCACGAGGTTATGGAGGCTTCAGGGTCCTAATGCCTGTCGCTTCCAGTCGCTGGAAGCTGTCAGGATTTCTGCTGCCCTTCAGTTTTCAGTGGGGTGTTGAGGATTGGAACCTCTCTTCAACGTCCTGTCTTTGGACGAAGCCGCTGTGGAATAACTGCCGCAGGGTTCGAACCGACTCGTCGCCAGTGTTAAGTATGTGTGTTGTATTGAACAATTAACACAAAAACTTAAACGTATAACTCAAACAGGTCTTTACTGGTTGGAGGTAGGGACTATACATAGGTCTTTACTTCATGCCCACAGGCGGGAACTGAGGGGGATCAGTACCCACAGTACTATTTATACCCCTATGGCCAGGAGTGGTACTGCGTATCACTACGCCCAACAAGTAGTGCAGTCCTGTCCATAGATTCAAAGTAGCACACATATTACATACACAACAATGACCACACATGTGCACTGTTTGTGTGCCCAGGACTGCAACCCCCTAATGCTTGTGTTTCAGGCAGTGTCCTCGGCCCAACCATCTTCAGCTGCTTCATCAATGACCTTCCCTCCAATATAAGGTCAGAAATTGGGATGTTCGCTGATGACTGCACAGTGTTCAGTGCCATTCACAACTCCTCAGATAATGAAGCAGTCCATGCCCGCATGCAATAAGACCTGGACGATGTTCAGGCTTGGGCTGATAAGTGGCAGGTAACATTCGCACCGCAGAAGTGCCAGGCAGTGACTATCTCCAACAAGCGAGAGTCTAACCACTGCCCCTTGACATTCAACGGCATTACCATTGTCGAATCCCCCACCAACAACATCCTGGGAGTCAGCATTGACCAGAAACTTAACTGGACCAGCCACATAAATACTGTGGCAACAAGAGCAGGTCAGAGGCTGGGTATTCTGCGGCGAGTGTCTCATCTCCTGACTCCCCAAAGCCTTTCCACCATCTACAAGACACAAGTAAGGAGTGTAATGGAATACTCTCCACTTGCCTGGATGAGTGCAGCTCCAACAACACTCAAGAAGCTCGACACCATCCAGGACAAAGCAGCCCACTTGATTGGCACCCCATCCACCACCTTAAACATTCACCCCCTCCACCACCGGCGCACCGTGGCTGCAGTGTGTACCATCTACAAGACGCACTGCAGCAACTTGCCAAGGCTTCTTTGGCAGCACCTCCCAAACCCGCGACTTCTTCCACCTAGAAAGACAAGGACAGCAGGCGCATGGGATCACCGCCACCTCCAAGTACCCCTCCAAGTCACACATCATCCTGACTTAGAAGTATATCGCTGATCCTTCATCGTCACTGGGTCAAAATCCTGGAACTCCCTCCCTAACAGCACTGTGGGAGCACCTTCACCACACGGACTGCAGCGGTTCAAGAAGGCGGCTCACCACCACCTTCTCAAGGGCAACTAGGGATGGGCGATAAATGCCGGCCTTGCCAGCGATGCCCTGATCCCATAAACAAATTAAAAATAAAGTCTGCTGGGCTTACAGCCGTATGTACACAAGCTGCCAGAGTCACAAGGCGTTAGATAACAAAGCAAACAGTGATTCAGCATTTACTGTACAAGCTACTATTTTCTAGCAAAACAATAACAACGTAACATCTAGCCTACTTCTGCCATTGCATAATTTAAAAGCATGACTCCTAGTCCTCCACAATCCATCTAATTGAAATAATTTGTCACCATGAACACAATCTAGGCCCTTCATTATTTTAGCGCCTTCAATCAAATTGCCCGAGTCTACGCTTCTCTGTATAAACTCAGCTTTTTAACCCTATCTGGAGAGCTGATGTGCTTTAAACTGGGGATCAATTTTACCAGCTCGCTGATGAGTTTAATAAGTTTTTCCTTCAACGTTTAAAGGCGACGTCCCTTTGCATGTTACTTCTGCCTCCTGCATCCTCACGCAAGAGGTGGGCATGCAAATAAATGCAGCACTTTCCAGGAGGTAGTACGTCACCCACTAACTTTGCAATTGAAATGAGCTCCCGAGAAACGCGAGCAGGAAGAAGAGATATAAACAGGTGTCAGGGACAAGGATAGAAACACATTGGTGCAGGGCACGGCAACCCCCTGTATGTTCCCCTGACCTAACAATCAACACAATACCAATGTAATGACTTGCCCTGGATTTCTTGGACATGATCCACAGCCACGGTTGAACAGGTCCAACAGACTTTAATAAACTCATTATCACCTCCTTTTTCTTTGCACCATCCTCATTATTACCACATTTTGCCTTGCATCATCATCACTTTTGTCATTTTACCACTCTTGCCCTCTGTCTTATCACAGACCTCTGTCTTTTCTTCTTCTCCTGCTCTGTTTACCCTGGCTCTGTACTTGCTTAAAATCTGTTCCTCTCTAGCATCTTCCAGTTTTGATAAAAGATTAGCGGCTTGAAATGTTAACTCTGTTTCTCCCTCCATCGATGCTGCCTTACCTGCTGAATGTTTCCAACATTTTCTGCTTTTATTTTTAATTAAGTCCATGGGGGAAAAATTCAGTATCGCCCTGTTTGGGCCGTGCGCAAAGTTTAGCGCCTGGCGCTAATTATTGCCTCCAATGGCAAACTTGGCTTTTATCGCCCCTGGAGGTGATTGGAGCGCTATATCGGGCGCTTCACACCTGTCTTAAGGCGCAAATGCCGAGGAGCGAGGCGCTACCTCAGAGCACTGGTGAAGCTCATGTGATGTCAGTCAGCAATGGAACACAGACACACTGGCGCCGGCCAGTTCTTAAAGGGGTGGGTCGATCTTGCTCCCCATCCACACCCGGCTCATTGCAGCCTTGAATCTCAGCCTGGAGAGACCTGTACATCAAATCTACTGGAAAGAACAATGGAGAGACCCAGGGAAAGAGCTCAGAGTGCAGCCCCCACAGTCTCTTCTAAATCGATACAAGGAAGGGCAAATCAAAATGAACCTGCAAAGTGCTGCTCAGTACCCAAAACTCCTTCACACAGCGTTGAATCTCTCCAGAAGACTCTCTCTCTCTCTCAGAATGTGCGGTGCAAAAATGGCACCAACAAAAAAAGGCAGGAAGCGGTTGCCTTTAAATAGCGCTCCCCCAGTCTCTTCCTGACTGCAAAACGCTCCCCTCAACCTGTCGTTGCTAGTGGCAGACGGTAAGGCAAGGGGCGCCGCTCAATATGCGGTCCGGGGCGCTACCGGGGCGTTGCGCACTCGACTGACATCACGATCTGCCGGCGCAGGAGATCGTGGCGGTAGTGTTTAGTGCCGCTGCAAAATGTTAATTTTGCGAATGGCGCAAACATCGCCGCGCCCGGGCGCTAGTTGCTTTGCGCCCCATTAGCGCCCTCTTAAGGCACTAACGGGAGGTGCAACTAACTGAATTTTTCCCCCCATGTCTGGTATCTTGTAAAATACTTTGTTTTTGAATCTCCAAACATTTGAGTACTGTTTCATCCAGATAGCTTTGGATCGGTCGAATTTCTATCTAATTACCTAGTAACCTAATGCATACCTTCATCTTGGGTTTCCCTTCCCTTCATTTTTGCCTGCCACTCTCTGCCTTGGCAAATGTTGCAAAATGATGGAGCTGCCCTCTGAGGCTGTCCAAAGGCTTTCTTTTCATGAATGCACATGAATCACAAAATGTTAGCATGCAGGTACAGCAAGTAATCTGGAAGGCAAATGGAATGTTGGCCTTTATTGCAAAGGGAATGGAGTATAAAAGTTGGGAAGTCCTGTTACAACTGTACAGGGCGTTGGTGAGACCACACCTGGAGTACTGCGTACAGTTTTGGTCTCCTTATTTAAGGAAGGATATACTTGCATTGGAGGCAGTTCAGAGAAGGTTCACGAGGTTGATTCCGGAGATGAAGGGGTCGTCTTATGAAGAAAGGTTGAGCAGGTTGGGCCTATACTCATTGGAGTTTAGAAGAATGAGAGGTGATCTTATTGAAACATATAAGATTCTGAAGGGGCTCGACAGGGTAGATGCTGAGAGGATGTTTCCCCTCGTGGGGGAATCTAGAACTCAGGGACATAATTTCAGAATAAGGGGGCACCCATTTAAATTGGAAATGAGGAGGAATTTCTTCTTTGAGGGTCGTGAACCTTTGGAATTCTCTTCCCCAGAGAGCTGTGGAGGCTGGGTCATTGAATATATTTAAGGTGGAGATAGACAGATTTTTGAATGATAAGGGAGTCGAGGGTTACGGGGAGCGGGCAGGGAAGTGGAGTTGAGGCCAAGATCAGATCAGCCATGATCTTATTGAATGGCGGAGCAGGCTCGAGGGGCCAAATGACCCACGCCTGCTCCTACGTCTTATGTTCTTATGTTCTTATATGTTCATTGCCTTAGTGTTGCACCTCCATTTCAATTTCCCCCATCCCTTTAAATTTCATAGCTAAACAATCTTCCACCCCCTATCCTGAACCCGGGCCACCTCCCAAGGCCCCACACCACAGCAGGTAGATTATTGGAAAACCATGGCTACATTTGCTCACAGTTTTCCTTCCACTAATGTCAAGAGCCCTAAAGTTCAGTGAGCTGCGCTCCTAGCAGTAATGCCAGAACTGAGCCGGCCAGTGCCCACCGACACCAACCCTGCCACAATTTGCAGTGTCAGTCGGTCAGCGCCTCAATTGCACTGGTCCAGCAAACATCGCGTGCATGACCAGGGACGTATCCTGGGTACCTGCTTGCCACATGTTGCCAGAATCACTGGCACCAGGCTGACATCTGGCGAGGAGGATGGCGATGTTCCCCAGAACTTGGTGCTGCCTGCTGATTAGCATTAAGGTGACAATTAGCCCAGCGCTAAACGCGCTGAATGTCCAGCAAGGACCCTGGGGGAGGGCCTGGAGGTCAGGACCAGGATCGGGGAGAGGTTGGAGAGGGTCAGGAGGTCAGAGTCGGGAGTGAGGTCGGAGACGATAAGGGCAAGTCCTTACCTTTATTTAATTCAGAGTTGTTTAGCGTTTGTTTTCCCGGAGGCAGTCAGCACTGGCGCTGGCTGTCTCAGACGCAAGCCAAATTTGGAAGAGGTAGCAAAAGCAGGTGTTAGGCCCTTTATTTGGATATGAAATTTGGCACCTGAGCGGCGGCTGTTAAGGCAGGTTTTGTGCAGGTTTCCGGCGGAAGCGAGGCCGTTCGTTCCACGAAATCTGCTTTAACAGCCATCACTAAGGCGCCAAATTTCAGGTCTCTGGTTTCTGGTTTAACGTCCAGGCAAGTTCAAATTATGGTAATCAGCAATTAGGACCAAAATTGCGTGTTAAATCCAGACTTTCAAACAGGCGTGTCTTATTAGCACTGCTCCCATTTAGCGCCTGTTTTCATCCTTTGGCCAAACGAACCATCTACACCTCTATATAAAGCCAAGGATCCCGTCTGCTTTCTCAACAGCCACATCAACTTGTCAAGCCGCCTTCAAATATTTGTATATGTGAACCCCCAGGTCTCTCTGTTCCTACATCCCATTTTAAATTGTACCATTGTTTATATTGCCGCTCCTCATTCTTCCATTCCAAAATGCATAATTCACACTTCCCTGCATTAAATTGCATCTGCCATGTGTCTGCCCATTTCGCCAGTCTGTCTATGTCCTCCTGAAGTCTGTTACTGTCCTCCTCACTGTTTCACTTATGAGCTGAGGATGCAGAAACTCCCAGAGACTGGCTTGTAAGGGCTGGGCAGGATTTCCCAACTAAGGCATATCCAAGATCCCCCACTTTTTCCAGGCATTTTCCCCACAATACTTGGCCCCAGTGCACCCGTGATTTTCCAGTAAGTTGCCCGCTCTGTCTGAGGCTGATGGTGCAGGACCTCAGAAAGCACCCCCCACAATTTCTAACCATTTGGGTGTAAACTGCACCCGTATCAGAAAACTGACACTTTTTTTTATTATTCATTGAATGTGTGCGTCACGTTTGTCGCTGCCGCTCGGTCTCTCTGCGCCACTCGCTTTCTCCTTCTCCCTCAGCATTTATTGCCCATCCTTAATTGCCCTTCTTGAACCGCTGCAGTCTCACGTAGGCCAGACCGGGTAAGGATGGCAGGTGTCCTTCCCTAAAGGACATTAGTGAACCCGACGGGTTTTTACAGCCAGTTTCCTGGTCACCATTACTGACACTATTAACTGAATTTAAATTCCCTGGCTGCCATGGAGGGTTTATGAACTCATTAGTCTTGGCCTCTGGATTACTGGTCCAGTAACATAATCACGATTTCACCGTACTTGACAACTGTCAAGATGGTTATTGTACATCACCAATTGGAATTGCTTTCGACGATGCTAACATTTATTTCAAATGGAAATTCTTACCAGGAGTCAGTTTTTAATGCAGGTTTATTATTGTGTCCTTATATAATGACCTCGCCTCACTCCTCTTTCCTGTTGCTTCCTGGGTTTAGTGTTTTGCATAATTAACAAACCACACTCACCTTGTTGACGCTATTTTAAAAAAAAGTGGTGGCAGCACGACACACAAACCATTCAGAAATACCCAGCTTACAGGCAATTCATCCATCTACCGCTCCCCCACACACCCTGGACACCAGTGAAAGAGCTGTTTAAGGGAGAGGAGTGAAAGCAGGTAATTTGATCCCTTCGCACTCTACTGCCCGTTTGACCCTGGCGAACCAGGAAGTCAGTGGACGAGGAACCCTAAAGAGAGGGATAGGCAAACCACATTCACAGCTATGAAAGAGCAGTGGAAGGCACTAAGAAGATTAGCAACTGTAAGGAGTAATGACATGTCCCCAAAATTGAAACGGTTATATGAGAGGAATCATAAAAAAGTGTTAAAATCTGTGATTAAGTAATATAAGCAAATGTATACAAAAGCAAAATGCTGCAGATGCTGGAAATCTGAAATAAAAACTGAAAATGCTGGAAATACTCAGCAGGTCAGGCAGCATCTGTAGAGAGAGAGAAACAGAGTTAACGTTTCAGGGCGACGACCCTTCGTCAGAACTGGAAAAAGTTGGAGATGGATCAGGTTTTTAAGCAAGTGTAGGGGCAGGGAAAGGGGGCAGGGGAGGAAAGAACAAAAGAGACGGTTTGTGATAGGGTGGAAGGCAGGAGAGATCTCCTACACTTGCTTAAAAACCTGTTCCATCTCAAACTTTTTCCAGTTCTGACGAAGGGTCATCGACCTGAAACGTTAACTCTGTTTCTCTCTCCACAGATGCTGCCTGACCTGCTGAGTGTTTCCAGCATTTTCTGTTTTTATTTTAAGTAAACGTATTGATCAGAACATTAAAAATAATTTGATTCTCCGTCGTGACTGTGAGATTTTCTTTTCAATGTTCAATGTTGTCGATCTTGTGACTAATACATACACTTACCTAAACAGCGATTGTTGGCAGCCATTCTTGGAGAACCATCTTCATCAAAACTCTGGATCTGAGACATAAAGGGAACATTACTCCATTTAATTTATGTCTTTTTTTATCTTGACTTCTCGATTGCTACGTGTTTAGTGTGTTTACAACACTTGCTAAGACAATTGATAAATAATTGAACACTGTAAGGAACAGTACTGAAACAATGTACAATGTTTCTTCACTGCAGTACTGAGGCGATGACGCAGAGCAAGCTAAGATGCTGCTGTTTTCTCTGGGGAGTAATCTCCTCCAGACCCTATCTGATGAATGTAAAAAGGGGCAGAAAGATTATGAGGATTTGAGGAACGAGATATTGGAGGCCATGGGACTCAATGACGGTAGTCCGTTCGCCCGGGTGGAAAAAACGGTACAGCTCCCAGGGGAGTCCCCGCAGGCGTTCGCAGACAGGCTGTAGCCAGTCTACCGGAGCGCATGCCCGGGAATGCCAGCGGGGACATTACTGAACCAAGTCCAATTGACCCACTGGCTCCGTTGTCTAATGACAAACTGCCTGCCCCAAATCCGAGCCCAGGCTGCGGCCTGGTTTGACCCCAGTAGCCCCCAGACCACCGAGGAAACGGTGATCCGCCAGCTCACCATAGCATTTAAAAATATGAGGGGTATCGAGACGCCCCAACCCAAGGGAAAAGTCCATGAGGTTAAACCTGGGGGCCAGAATAAGAAAGAGTGGCACCAGGAGGGGAACCGTCCCTCCCAGACTAAGTTAAACTGTTACGGGTGCGAGAAGGACGGCCACTGGCGCAAGGATTGTAAGAATCTCTGGAAGGAGAATAAGGGAAAGAATTCATCAGCCCCAGCCCATAAGGCAGAGCCAGGTATCCTTCCCGCTGCGATCGAGCCACTCTTGGAGTCGATACGATCTCTCTTCCTGACCAGCCAGGGGAAAATAGCAGCCACCACCGGTGTGGTGGTTCCCTCGGCCCCCTTTGACGCCCCACAATGACTGGAACCCGCGCAGCCTGTCTACCTGTGTGCTCTCCGGTATGACGGATGGAAGAGACCGCTCGTGCAGATGGAAGTAGAGAAGGTTAAAGGGACTTATCTGCTGGATACGGGAGCATCATGCACCGTGATCCATGCAGCTAACCCCACCACCTCACCTGTGTCTAGTGGGGTTCCATACGTTCTATCGGGGTTCACCGGTAAGGAACAGGTGGGAGCATTCTCCAAGCCGCTCTCAATCCGCCTGGGCACGCTCCGGACTAATTGGACGTGCATCCTGGCGAAGTGGGAAGCGGAGGGAGGAAAGGGGATCCTAGGGGCCGATTTCATCGTGGGCCACGGGATCCTTGTGGATCTCCGCAATCATTGCCTTTGGGGAGCCAATACGGGTAAAGAGGGAGGTGTAGTAGTCATCCCGAGCAAGGAAGGGAAGGGGACCCTGTGTACTGTGAAGCCGAAAGAAGGTTACAACCTCGGGCTCATGGTCGACGGTGTCCTGAGGGAATTTCAGGCATTCGTGCAGGCTAACCGAGCTGCGTTTGCCACGCACCAGCACAACTGCGGGAGGGTCACCGGGTTTGAGGTCAGAGTAGACGGGGACCCCATGGCCCGGCCCCAGAAGCAATATGACTTCCCCAGAGAAGCAGAGCCCGACATGGAGGCAGCCATGTCCTCTTTAGTACAGCAGGGAGTGTTGAGGCCCATAGCCACCCATGTTAACTCTCCGCTTTGGCCGGTTAGAAAACCGGACAATTCATGGAGCGCCACGGTGGACTATCGGGTGCTCAACAGCAACATCCCCGCGTGCGCCCCCACAGTGGCAGCAATGGCCGACCTCATCGGAAATATTCCAGCATCCGCAGCCACGTTCACGGTGCTGGATATTTCAAATGGGTTTTGGTCCATCCCCTTGAGGAGGGAGGACCAGTATAAGTTTGCCTTTACTTTTAAGGGGCAACAGTATACTTGGAACTGCTTGCCACAAGGCTTCCATAACAGCCCCAGCATCTTCCACCAGTGTATGGGGGATAGCTTAAAGGAATTTAGTCAGCCCACCCAGTTGGTGCAGTATGTGGATGACCTGCTCTTGTTTACCGACTCAGTCGGGGAGCATGGCCCGCTACTCGCCGAACTGCTGGAGCGGCTACAGAATAAGGGGTTCAAAGTCAACCCCAAAAAGGCACAGATCGGCCAGCGGGAAGTTAAATTCCTGGGCCTAACCGTCCACGCAGGGGAGAGAGCCATAGACAAGGCGAGGAGGGAAGCGGTCCAAGAGTTGCCGGTCCCCAACACAGTGAGAGGTGTGAGGTCATTCCTAGGGTTAACGGGGTACTGTAGGGACTTCATTGAAGGCTATGCAGCCACAGCAGCCCCTTTGCTCTGACTCCTACATAAAGGAGTGGAGTGGTCTTGGGATGAGGGTTGCCAGGCAGCATTTGTCAAGCTCAAGGGAGACTTGCAGACCGCACCAGCCCCAGGAGCCATAGATGGGGGAAAAGAGTTCTTCTTGGCGGTAGTGGCCAGTGGGATAGTCTCAGTGCTGTGCTGCACCAGGAGCGGCACGGCAGGCTAAGGCCCGTGGCCTACTCCTCCAGAGTACTCACTGATGTGGAGAGGAGCTACTCAATTTGCGAACGGCACCTTTTGGCCACGTATTGGGCTGTGAAAAGATCCTCGATCTTCACGGGCACCTCGCCCATCACCCTCCTCACACACCACACACCCACCCAGATGCTTCTGGACGGGAGGATTAAAGATGGGACAGTCAGCAGTGCACGCATTGCACGCTGGACCCTCCTCCTCTCGCAGATGGATCTGAGGGTGAGGGGCCTTTGCGAGCCGAAGCTCGCGGCCAATATGGTATATCCTGGAACAGCCCATCGGTGTTCCATAGATGGGGTATGGGAGGTGAACGTAGGTTTACGGGCCGGGATACATCCCTCAGGCTGCGAAATCTATGTAGACGGTTCCAGCATGGTATCTGCTGACGAACGACTCACGGGTTGTGGAGTTTATGACCCAACGGCAAACATTGCCCTGGCGATCAAGCTCCCCAACACCATGAGCGCCCAACAGGCTGAACTGTCCACGGTGATGTACGTGGTTACCCACCCTGAAATCTTCCCCACCCCATACACGATTTGCTCAGACAGCATATTCACTTGCAACTCGTGTACGGAATACCTGGCCATCTGGTCCCGTCGCGGGTATACCTCCGCCGACGGGAGGCCCTTAAAAGTAAAGCCCCTGCTGGAGAAAATCCTGGCAGCTGTGAGGGAGGAAGGCGAGGTGTTCATCCACAAAGTGAAGGCCCATTCCTCCACAGAACCCTGCAGCCAGGGTAACCAGCAAGTCGACATGCTGGCCAAGGAGGGTGCACACGCAGGCACTTTCTGGGACCCGTATGAGTCCGGGCCCGTGGCGGTAGTTAGAGGCAGGGATGGGACCCAAGGGAGCTTAGGAGTAGCGTTAGCCCCGGACCTTAAAACGGTCCAAGCCCAGGACCCTGTCCTGAAAGTCGTCATTAGCGCAGTAGTGGAGGGCAGGAAGGTAGAAGGCCCTTACGGCGCAGCGGCCCTCTCCATAAGGGAAGGCATGCTGTTCAAAGAAGAACAGTGGGTAGTACCCCAGCAACACCGGAGGGAGTTCCTTCAACTGGCCCATGAGGGGCCGGGAGCGGGACACCCCGGGTCTGAGACCACCTGGCAATGGGTGGAACAGGCGGGATGGTGGCCAGGACGCCGGGAAGACGTCCGTGAGTTCTGTGCTAGCTGTCTTGTGTGCGCTGCAAACAACCCCGACCCCCACAGAAGGAAGGTGCCCATGGGACACATTAGGAGGGTAGAGGGACCATGGCAGTCGATCCAGATCGACTACATCGGGCCACTGCCCACCGCCCAGGGAGGCTACAAATACTGCCTCGTCCTGGTAGACGTGTTTTCCAAGTGGGTGGAAGCCTTCCCCTGCAAAACGGCCACAGCATTGGGGACTGCAAGGATCTTGGTGCGAGAGGTGTTCTCGCGGTGGGGACCACCCCAGTTTGCGGAGTCCGACCAGGGAAGCCACTTCACTGGCCAAGTCATGCAGAACACCCTTATGCTGCTCAGCATCAAGGGGAAGTGGCACGTAGCCCACAATCCACAGTCCTCAGGGATTGTGGAGCGCATGAACCGCACCGTTAAAGAAAAGTTGAGGAAGGAGACAGTGAGCTCACCCCAAAAATGGGCGGAGGTCCTGCCTCTAGTCCTCATGGGGATCCGGGCCAGCCAGTCCAAGGGTACAGGGTATTCCCCACACAAACTCATGACCGGTAGGGTTATGAGGACCCCCACCCATGTCCTAGCCCCAGTTCTTACTGAAGGGCAGCTTCGGGAGATAAATCGGGATAAATTCGCCCGAACACTCCTCGAGCGCCTGAAACAGATTTATGAACAGGCAGCAAGTAGCATGGGGAAGCAGCATCGGAATAACCGGTTGCTGCTCGAGCCTAGCAAGAGTCACCAGTGGGAGATAGGGGACCAAGTGATGGTTAGGAACTACGCCCGAGTGGGGAGTTTAGAGCCACTGTACATGGGACCCTATAGCATAGTCGATAAAGCCAGCCCCATGGTTTACGCAGTAAAAATGCCCCGGCGCACAAAATGGTTCCATGTGAATCAATGTAAGTTGTTTAAGCCGGAGGCAGGGAAACAGACAGCTGGGATTCAACCCGAGGTTAGAAATCCTCAGCCCGCAGCGGGTATGCGCACGCAGGCTGCACACGCAGGTGCAGTTGCGTGCATCAAGGGAGAAGTCCCCCAACACTTTGTCCAGACCACTCCCCCTCTCCTATGGGATTCCGAGGAGAAGAGCCCGAATCAGATGGTCCCGAGCCCGAACCAGGTTTTGAGCCTGGAGGGGAAGACCCTCAGCCGCCGGTAGCCAGTGGCGAGGGATTGCCTGTCCCCAGTTCAGGTTTGGGAGGGGAGGGACCCCAGGGAGAAGGCCCCCAGCCAGCGAGGACTGTGACCCGAGCCAAGGGTCTGCTCACCAGGGTAGCCCCACCGGTAGCACTCCCTAGAAGGTCTCCTCGGCCACCCCGGCCTAGAAAAGTATGGTCACCGGCTTTTCAGTTAAAAAGGGCGGCCTCCCGTGTCAGGGAGAAGCCGAAAGACAGAGGTCCCCAGCCAGCAGCCATAAGCTGCGAGGGACCAGAAGTGGAGATCAGTGCAGCAACGCCACAGGGAGCAGCCTGCAGCAGCCCAAACAGGGATTAGGCTGGCCGCCTGGAGACGGGCGGCGGATGTATATAGTTTAGGTAGTATAATTTTAAGTAATGTGTAGAAGGTTAAGTTAGGGTGTTTTAATTTAATTCTATGTAAGGAACCGGTAGTCTATAAGTTTTAAGTATGGAACCGTTTCAGAGTGCTGTCTACGTGAGCCGAGGTCGCGGGACCCGATCACACTTTCCCCGAGCCAGGGAGCCTTCAGGGAACCTGGCTAGATGCTTTTATGTCTTTTTCAGAATTTCAAAATGTGCGGAGGCATAATCCTGCTCGCCCTGTTTGGGCTGAGCCTCACGAGAAGGGGCGACGTCGAGGACCATCATATCTTCGGATGCTCGGGGAAGAGAGCGCCCCTAGCACACGATGGAAGTGGTCTACGGGAGGCAGATGAAATCACCTCGTATGTCCACGAGGGGAGCTGGCCAGGATGGCTGGGGTCCAATTCAACCCAGTATTCCAGCGAGACCGGCTTCACGTATGGGGAGGCCTCCCTCCAGTGCCCGAGGATACGAATCGTCACCCCAAGGATTAGCGTCACCGTGGGCAAAAGAATATGTTTGACGTGTAAAGGGAACGTTCCCCTGGATAGGTGGTGGTGGCTCAGAAAGTTAAGCAAAGGCATGGGGAACCCCAGGGTAGAGTGGGAAAGGTTAGGGAATGACACTTACAGAACCATTACAGGGACCCAGGGAGCGTTAAGTGTGTGCTGGGACAAATGGTGGGAACCGGATCAGGGGATCTACGTCTGTATGTGGGGATCAGAGAAAGTCTGTCCCACAGGCATTTCCATCATTTTCCGCAGCCAGTGGCAAAATAACGGGAGGGGGATGGACTGGGAGTCCCGCCTGGACGCATGCGCGATCCCGTACTCCCCAATCTCGGTTAATGCCACTGAACTAGTGACCCGCCCCCGACGGCCCCTGCCCACGACCCCGACATCACGGACAGTAGCAGAGGGATGCCCCGCCACCACCAAGGGACCAGGGAACGGCTTGGTGCTAGTACCCACAGACCAGGTGCTGTACCAAGGGGTGCATTATGCAGTGGCGTCGGTGATTTTAAACCTCACTGAGGTACGCTTACCCGCGTGGTGTCCCGCAGAGACTGCCAAATTGTATCAAGCCCTATTAACAGACATGTTTTGAAAATTCCGCGTATTTGACTTTTCGGAGGTCAACAAGACCGAATTGTACACTCACCACGAGGTTTGGGACGGGGTTGGGAGGTAAAGAAGGGGTGTTTTTAACTGGTTTTAACACGGGGTCCTCGGTCACCAACAGTTTAGATGACATCGAGCTGCAGACCCAGATTAATGGTAAATATGTCGCCCACTTCGGTTACCCGATTCCCCCTCTCCCAGAGCACCGTACCAAATGATTAAAAGCCATTCTAGTATCACAAAAGCACTTCTACACTTTGGAACAGAAGACTGTACAGATACGGGCCGACATTTTAGATATTACGACCCTGCCCTGGTGGGACTTTTTGAGAGTATAGAGGTCCCCTCCTGGATTCGAATGGCGTCCCACATCTTAGTAGTCTGTCAGCTAGGGATCGTCCTCTACCTGGTTTGTGTCCAGTGTAGGAGAAAGGGTCCCAGGGTAGAATTTAAAGCAAAAAGGTTGTGGAAGGACCAGTATGCCCGGGTGGAAGAAGAAACACCCGTGTGAGCTTTGCGTCATATCACTGCCGAGTGATGGCAGATCCGTTTGTTATTTTTAATAAAGCTCGTTCCTTCCGTTTGTTATTTTTAATAAATATGGTTTTGGCCTGATGTTGATTTTTATTAAAGGTTGTGTGTTGTAATAAAATTTTATGATGTCCCAAGTAGTGCAGGGGTGTTGGACCCTTCGTGCTTGGACTATTGTAACAGATAGTAATTGTTTCTATCGATAGATGCCTGTCGTGCACTGCGGTTTTCTCTAAGTAAGGGGAATGTATGTGTCGAGGGATCGTAGATAGATAAATATTGGGGAAGGTTGTTTGTGGGGGGTCAGAAATTTGCTCACCTTGATTGGACACTTCAAGCAAGTTTCAGTATCCTAGGGGGGACTGAAAGGATTCACAAATTTCATGTCTTCCCTGAAGGTTTACTTTTTGGTTTATTAAAGAAACTCTGGTTGGACTGAGTTTAAAATCCAGGGCTCAACAAGATGGCTGCGGTCAGCCTTATGGCCAAGGCCTGTAAGTTTCAGTTTGGACTGACAAAGAAGGAACTTTCCAGAAATTAGAATGCAGACAGACCTTCTGCATTTATGCATGAGAAGCAAACCCAGTGGCATTCGGGCCTCTGATTAAAACCCATCAAGGTTGTTTGCACAAGCAATCAAGAGCAAGAAAGGCCTATTCAATATGTAATGGGACAAGCTTAGCTGCATTTCAGACCTTGGTTAGAGAACATCGACACTGTTTACAAACAATCAACGGGGCATTCAGACTGGAATGGCCCCATCACGAAACCCGTTGGACAAAGGGGAACACTGATGAGATGTTTAAAACCGATTAACCGGCCATCCAGGTCGATGGGCCCCGATCGGTTTCCTTTGTATGAGCTTCAACACATCCAGGTCAGACAAAGAAATGAGCTGATCTGGCAGGAGATAAGGGCTACCAGGAAGGGTATAACTAGTCCCTCGGGAAGCCATCTCTCTCTCTCTCACCTCGCCTCCAGTGCCCTGCCGTATCATCAACCCAGCGAGTGGATCATTGATGAAGAGCCCGTCCAGGGAAGTAGGACACCCACAGTTATGTTTGAATTACTGGGGTATCTCTGCTTTGGGGCGGTGAAACCCTAAAACATCGGCAGGCAACAGGGCATGGAGCAGGCGTTTCAACATCTTAGACTGGTGAGCATCAACTTTCTGGCCCATTACAAGACAACCTAGATAGGTGTAAAGGGTGGGAATTAAGGGGAATTGCTAAAATGTCATTTTAGTCATTTTCCCTCGATGTGTCCGTTTCTCCTCCCCCGCTAAGTGTAATTGTGTTGCATCCATAGTGATTTTCTCTGTATAGTAATTGTTTCTCTATTTTAATAAACATTGGTTTTCTTTGCACCGAACCACTGGTCTCGTTTGTCTATATCGCTACTCGTAAATAAGTCCGGCGCTCAGAACTAAAAGGGGGAAGCGATTCGAACCGCACGGGGCTGGAGCAGCTCAGACACGACTGACTGGCCAGACACAAACCCCAAACCAAAACCCCCTACAGAGGTAAGAGAAGACCCAAGTTACGTACGGCCTCCTGCTGAGAGCCATACTGGCACTCCACCTACAAACAATCTCTACCAAACACGAGGCAGACCTCACATTCCTAGCCTCACCTCACCCCCTTGGAGGAGACGGTGCTGGCCATTTTCAGCAGGGGCATGGCTGAGCCCTTGGCCAGCGATGGGGCTGAAAGAATACAAGATGCCGGTATCCTCACACGTTATCCTCCTTCTCACATCTCACTTCCCCCTCAGCCCACAATCTCTTCTGATGTACAAGCTGCACATAGTTTCAGCAGTGGCTCAGTGGGTAGTACTCTCACCTCTGAGTCAGAACGTTGTGGGTTCGAGTCCCACTCCAGAGACTTGAGCACGTAAATCTAGGCCGACACTCCCAGTGCAGTGCTGAGGGAGTGCTGCACTGTCAGAGGTGCCGTCTTTCAGATGAGACGTTAAACCGCTACCCCATCTGCTCTCTCATGTGGACGTAAAAGATCCCATGGCACTATTTCGAAGAAGAGCAGGGGAGTTATCCCTGGTAATATTTATCCCTCAATCAATGTCACTAAAAACAGATCTGGTCATTATCACAATGCTGTTTGTGGAAGCTTGCTGTGCACAAATTGGCTGCTGCGTTTCCCACATTACAACAGCGACTACACTTCAAAAAAGTACTTCATTGGCTGTAAAGCGCTTTGGGACGTCCTGAGGTCATGAAAGGTGCTATATAAAGGCAAGCCTTTTTCTTTTTCTTGTTGGGCTTCTTATGTACTGGGTGAAAATGGAATAAAAACTCCATTCCCTTCCCCCCTTTCACTACCTCTTCTGGACAGCTTATTTGAGGATAGTTGATTATTATTCTATGGCCTAGAAATTCAGTCTGGACACTTTTGGGGCGCTAAAGTCGGGCGCTCGCTAAAGTTAGCGCCCGCCGGAAAGTGTAGGCCACATCGCCGAAATTCAGTAGAGTTGGCCCTAAGTTTGGCCGAGCGCTGAAACTGGCGTTGAAATGCTGTGTTCTGGCGCTAAGCCGGCGATGCGGCCTAATAACGCCGAAGCCGGGCGCAGCGCAGGTGCGGTCATGTTTTGATTGACAGCAGACACCCTGACGCCGGCCAGCTCTTAAAGGGGGAAGGGTCAACTTTGACTGCTGCCACGCCCTGCATACTGGAGCCCTGCAGCTAGGCCTCAGCACTACTGGTGCGCCAAAATAGCGCCTGGAGCAATGGAGAGGGCCTGTGAGCGAGCGCAGCGCTTCTCAGAGCATGCTCTGAGTGTGCTCATTCATGGTGTGGAGAAGAGAAGAGAGATCCTGTGCCCGGACAGTGGCAGGAAGGCTCCCAGGAGCCAGTACAGGAGAGCCTGGGGCAAAATCGCCCGCAGGGTGTCATCCACCTGTGATGTCCCCAGGAGTGCGGACCAATGCCGCAAGAAGTTCAACGACCTCACTCGGATGGTGAAGGTGAGTACCCTTTCCAGTGTCCCCCTCATCCTTGCATGTGCACCTCACATTATGGGCAAAGGGACCTCAAAGGCCTAATGGGCAGCCCTCCTCCCGCAGCAATGGCACTTGCATGTTCATCAATAGCACTTTCTGCACTTAACACACTGGCCAAGCTATTCGACCATGGGAGGCAGTGCACCCAGCAACAGGGCACCACACTGGCCAAGCTATTCCACCATGGGAGGCAGTGCACACAGCGACAGGGCACCACACTGTACTTAGAGGCCGTCCTTTCTCTTGCAGGCCAAGCTGGCGAGCAATGTAAGGAGCCAGGCTGTCACTGGTGGAGGCCGTCCCGAGTACCAGGCGCTCACTGATCTGGAGGAGAGCGTGGCACGACTCATGCGTGGCCGGGTGACTGGACCTGTCGCGATCGGCGAGGCGGACCCTGTACTGGTACCCACTGGTAAGGACATGACCAGTTGCACCTCTCTCGTTGCCCTCGCGCTTCAGATCTACATCCTTTCCCACTGACCGACAAATGCGCATAATGCACCACTCAGGCCTCCCTCGCTGACGGCCTGCCCTCACTCTAAAGCTACTCTTGTGCCTTCCTGCTTTCAGCTGGTGAGGAGGAGGTGGTCCCTGAAGCGCAGAGAGCCAGGCCCTTGGAGGAGGAGGACGTCGAGGACCAGGAGGAAGGCGGCACATCGGGGGAACCCTCCTCCACGCCAGGGGATGGCAATGGAGGGGAGACGTCTGGCCTGCAGGAGAGCCAGGGGGAGGTGTTGGAGGGGAGGGCCGAAGCTGGTCCCAGTAGGGTGGACGCACGCGGGAAGGCTCCGGCAGCACGCCAGCCTTCTGCCCAGAGGGGGGAGGTGTTGGAGGGGAGGGCACAACCTGGCCCAAGTGGGGTCGATGCACGCGGGAAGGGTCGGCCAGCTCGGCGGCCTTCTCCCCGGAGGGAGAGTCCGCCCTCCAGTCCGGACACGGTCCTCGCCCAGGAGGTGCGCGTCCTCGATGAGATGTCGGCGGCGTCTGAGCGGCGCCACCAAGAGTTCATGGGGGTGGTCGAACAGATGCCTCACGCCATTGAGCCCCTGGCTCAGAGTGTGGTGGCTTTCGGGGAATCACAGGCCAGGGGGTTCGAACAACTCACGGCAGCGCACGACAGGTGTGTCCAGCAACTGGCCGCAGCGCACGACAGGGGTGTGCAGCAACTCGCGGCAGCGCAGGACGCGGGTGTGCAGCAACTGGCGGCAGCGCAGGACGCGACTCGCGAGATGAGTGGTGCCGTCCACACACTGGCAGAGCTGATGCGGGCATATACCAGGGCAGTTCGGGCACTCACTTCTGCCACACTCGCTGTGGCACGGAGGCATCGCCATGGCACCCGCCGCCCTGCTGCAGCACAGCGGTCCGGCCTCCCCCAGATTGCTGCGCTTGCTACACTGCCAGCCCGGCCGAGTGCCAGTGTCTCTGGCGAGCAGCGCGCACCTGCCATCAGCCAGCTTGCCCCCAATGGTGCTGCTGACACTGCCACTCCCCCAGCCAAGGTGCGACGAGCTGCTGCTAAGACTGATGCTGCCCAGCCACAGCTGCAGCAGTCAGCAGGCAGCCCCTCCCGGGCCAGGCCTCGTCTAGGCCGACCCCCAAGGGCATCTGCCGACACGCTTTGTGGCCCTCATGAGCCTTCCCCCAGCCTCGCCACACCCGCAGGGCCCAGGTTGAGGCGGAGCAGCAGGTCGGCCAGGGGCCAGAGAAGCCTGTCTAAGGACTCGCCCTCTTGGCACACCCATTAGAGTGTGGTGAGAGCGGTTTCTTTTATATTGGGGGGCTTGTGTTGTGGGGGGCATTATTTTGTTAAGGCCGAGGATCAAGGCATTTTTTGTTCTCATGGGGGTGTCTCTGTTGTGGGGGGGGGCTTATTTTTGTAAGGCCGCTGTTGAAGGCCTTTTGGATGGGCAAGTTTTGTTAGTCCTCCCCAGGTTTTGGGAGTGACAGATGTTTTTGACTGTTTTTTGGGGGTCTTGTCTGTTTTTCTGTTTCATGTGGGAAGGGCCCTGAGTTTGTGAAATAAAGCTTTTGATTTATTCAGCATGTCCAGGTGTCATGTTTGAAGTGGTTTTTGCGTTAACCGGCTGAGGGCTTGCGGAGCGGCTGCCTCAGGTGCGTTCATTGCCACAGGCCATTCCCTGACAGGGGGCCTAGAAGTGTCGATCAATAAGCCCCCGGCGGACGGCCCTTGGCCCTTGTCGCTCCCTCCTGGGCTGGTCCTCCTCCTCCTCCTCCTCCTCCTCCTCCTCCTCCTGCTCGTCCTCCTGAGGTGGTGGTGCAATGCCAGGTGGCAGTGCCTGAGTCCTGCGGATAGCCAGGTTGTGCAGCATGCAGCACACGACGACGAACTGGGAGACTCTATCCGGCGAATACTGAAGAGATCCTCCGGAACGATCCAGGCAGCGGAACCGTTGCTTGAGGACGCCTATCGTTTGCTCGATGATGTTCCTTGTGGCTTGATGGCTTTCGTTGTATGCCTCCTCTGCTGGGGTCCTGGGCGCGCGGAGCGGGGTCATGAGCCATGTACACAAAGGGTAGCCCTTGTCCCCGATAAGCCATCCCCTTGGTGGAGGCTGTGCCTCGAACATGTCAGCCACAGTAGTCTGGCGCAGGATAAATGCATCGTGGCTGCTTCCTGGGAAGCGGGCATTGACAGCTAGGATGCGCTGCCTGTGGTCACACACCAGCTGTACATTTAGGGAATGGTAGCCCTTCCGGTTGCGGTAATCCTCGGCATTGTGGATAGGTGCCCGCATAGCCACATGCGTGCAGTCAATGGCGCCCTGCACCATGGGGAAGCCCGCGATCCTGCCAAATCCGACTGCACGCTGCTCCTGCCTCTGTCGGGTCATGGGGAAAGAGATGAATTGGTGTCTCCTCGCGTAAAGTGCATCGGTGACCTGCCGGATGCAGCGATGCGCGGCGAACTGGGAGATGTTCGCTATGTCCGCAGCAGCGGCTTGGAAGGAGCCGCTTGCATAAAAGTTCAGAGCCACCGTGACCTTCACTTCCACCGAGAGAGACGTCCTGCACATCAGCTGTGGACGCAGATCTGTGTGAAGCAGCTGGCAGATCTCTGCAACCACCTCCCTTCTGAAGCGCAGCCTCTTCACACAATGCGCCGCAGTCATGGTGAGATAGGACACCTGCTGCCGGTATTGCCTGAGTGGGTAAGGCCTACGTTGCCGACGCCTGATGGCCCCTCTGCGTCTAGGCATGGCTGGCCCTCTCTCACAGCGTCTGCGAGCCCTTCGCACATAATGCTGCAACTGAGGGTTGGCCCCCCATACAGCCCCCATAATAAAGTTGAGAACAGATAAATCACAATGAATCAAATGTCAAAGCATTGGCCAGAAGCCAAAAATACCTCTCCTATGTTGTCCCAAATCAGTAAGCTCTGTCCCTTGGTCTCTGTCCAGAAATCCAAAGCAGTAAAGTCATTGCAGCAAAATGGCTGGGCTTTATAGGTCAGTGTAAGTGCCCTTTAATTTGCGCTCCCCGAGGCCCACAGGGCCTCTTTTGTGTTCCACCTCACAGTTCTTAGCAGCGCCACGCCCACATTGGGCGGGCGCCACTGAATTTCCGGTTTGGGGCGCACAAACAGCGTTGCGCGACGATATGACGTCATAAGCTGCGCGCGCACCTGAGCGGGCGCAAACACTTTGCGCCGGCGCTAAATGTCAACTGAATTTGGGCGTCGGCGCAGATCGGACTGCGTTCAGGCGCTAAGTGTCTAGCGCCGGAAATATAGCCCTTTTATGGCGTTAGCGGCTGGCGCAACCCACTGAATTTCTAGGCCTATGTCTTTTACTCATTTCATAGATTAGCTGACATATTTCTTCCTTCATTTCCCTTCCACTATCTAATCCGTATGGATTCTGTTTCTATCTTAATGTTGTTTCTGTCCCTTTCTTCTACTGCCATTATGTTAGCTCTAATTAATGCAGCTATCCCGCCTCCCCCCATCTTACTTTCCTGTCCTTTCTAAATACATTATACCCTGCACTATTTAATTGCCAGTCCTGTTCTTAATGCAGTCATGCTTTTGGGCTTGAAATGGTCGCCACACATGCAGCAAGCGCTCTAACCGGGAGACCCAAGGTCCGATTTTGGGATTCCCGGTTATTTGGCAAGCTGTCGGCATCTGTCGTACCTCTACAGCCGGCCCACCCATTTAACAATGAATTTCAGGCTACTCAAATAAATAGGGATCACCAGATTGGAGGGACTTTCAGGTGGGATAGTGAAGACCATCTGTAGCCTCCTCAATTGAAGGTCAGCAGCCTCCCATCACCCATGCTGCAGCCACTGGGGAAGCACCTCGTAGGAGCACTAGGAGAGGCAAAGGCAAACGGAAGACAGGCACTAAGGGAATGCACAGGGTGATTGGTTTATTTTGATATGCATTATGCAATGACTAAATTTATAAAATTGGAATAGAATGTGCATTTTCTGGTGGTATTTATTTTTGTGTTGTTGGAAAGAGGACAATGTGATGGTCAGTGATAGAGGACAGGTAATGAGTGTGGGACTGTTGGTGAATAGGGAAGCGTTGCGAGGCTACTTGTATCGCTCATGAATTATTTGATCATGTAGACCACGGGCAGAAAGGGGCTGTCTACTTTATAGCCTCCTTTCCTCTTCCTGTTCCTCCACTTCCTTTTACCCTTCCTCCTCCTCCACTTCCTCCTCCTCCTCTTCCTCGCACTCCTGCTCCTCAGCATCTTGTCTGATAGGTGGTGGCAAGGGCTGTTCCCTTATAATGGCCAGGTTGTGCAGCATGCAGCATACCACCACAAATCTTGATACCCGCTCAGCTGAGTACTGCGGGGCTCCTCCAGGCAGCGGAAGCATTGCTTGAGGATGTTGGTGGTGTGCTCTATAAGTTCCTTGTGGAAGCATGGCTGTTATTATAGGCCTATTGTCGGAAGTGTCTGCACGCATCTCGGACCCCATTTTCGATGGTGTTAGGTGGCCGCGTCGCGCCTAAAATTCAGATGCTACGGAGCCCAATTTCTCCCCCACTTTCTTTTAAATGGACTAAAAGAAATAATGTCATGGAAGTTGTTTCTGAACTCTTTAAAATGAGCTTACCAATAATATATAGTACAGAAAACTCTCGATTTACCGGCACCCAAACAACCGGAAATCTCGGTTAACCGGCAAAATTCAGGAGTAGGTTCAGTGAAGTTTTTCTTCATATTAGTGGCTGTTTCTTGATTCTTGGCTGTGTAATCGGGGATTCCTGCACTTGTTGCTAAGCAACAGGGACGCTTGGTCTGTGGCCGAGGTTCCTGCACCTGTTGCTAAGCAACAGGGAAGCCTGGATTTGTTGCTGTGTACGGAGCTCTCGTACCTTTTAACTATACCTCTCTGTAATCCGGACTTTTTGCTAAACCGGCACCACGCCGGTCCCGTCGGTGCCGGATAAAAAAGAGTTTCCTGTAAAGCATTAAATCCCAGGCAAGATTATCCCTTGTCGGGTTTGTTTCCTGCACTTGAACCATTTTTGTGTGTGTCTGTCTCTCAATCTGCAGTTCATGAAAAGCCCAGTTAACTAATGAAAGAATTCCCATTGCAGAGCAAAGTGTCCAAATCCCTGCACAGAGAAGCACAAGATTTTGCAGCATTGCAGTAGCCTCGCTGAAAAAAAAGCTATCCAAATTGTCCCATTCCCCTACACTTTCCCCATAGCCTGTTAATTGTTTTCAGATATTAATCCACTTCCTTTAAAAATCTATTATGGATTATGCTTCAACCACTGTTTCTGGTAAGCATTCCATGTCCTATCAACGCTCTTTAAAAAATCCTCCCTTTATTCTTTTGATACTAATTTTACATTTATGCCATCGAAGTATTGACTCACCAGCCAATGGAAAGTTTCTATGATTTACCTTATCAAACCCCGCTTAAATTTAAAGACCTCTATCAGATCCCCTCCTAAACATCTTTATATTCTAATAAGAAGAGCCTTTACTCTTTACGCATAACTAAACCTCTCATCCCTGGGAACATCTCAGTGAATCTCTTCTGTACTCTCTCCATGGCCTGAACATCCTTCCTATAGTAGCGCAAAAGACAAGGCTAAAGTGCTCTCAACCATCTTCAGCCAGAAGTGCCGAGTGGATGATCCATTTCGGCCTACTCCTGAGGTCCCCACCATCACAGAAGCCAGTCTTCAGCCAATTCGATATCAAGAAATGGCTGAACGCACTGGGTACAGCAAGGGCTATGGGCCCCGACAAAGTCTCGGCTGTAGTGCTGAAGACTTCTGCTCCAGAACTAGCCGTGCCTCTGGCCAAGCTGTTTCAGTACAGCTACAACACTGGCATCTACCCGACAATGTGACAAATTACCCAGGTATGTCCTGACAAATCCAATCCGGCCTATTACCGCCCCATCAGCCTACTCTCAATCATCAGCAAAGTGATGGAAGGTGTCATCGACAGTGCTATCAAGCTGCACTTACTCACCAATAACCTGCTCATCGATGCTCAGTTTGGGTTCTGCCAGAACCACTTGGCTCCAGACCTCATTATAGCCTTGGTCCAAAAATGGACAAAAGAGCTGAATTCTAGAGATGAGGAGAGATTGACTGCCCTTGACATCAAGGCAGCATTTGACTGAGTGTGGCATCAAGGAGCTCTAGTAAAATTGAAGTCAATGGGAATCGGGGGAAAACTCTCCACTGACCTCAGATAATGAAGCAGTCCGTGCCCACATGCAGCAAGACCTGGACGACATTCAGACTTGGGCTGATAAGTGGCCGTAACATTTACGCCATACAAGTGCCAGGCAATGACCATCTCTAAAAAGAAAGAGTCTAGCCACCTCCCCATGATATTCAACAGCATTACCATCGCCGAATCCCCCACCATCAACATCCTGGGGGTAACCATTGATCAGAAACTTAACTGGACCAGCCACATAAATACTGTGGCAACAAGAGCAGGTCAGAGGCTGGGTATTCTGCGGCGAGTGTCTCACCTCCTGACTCCCCAAAGCCTTTCCACCATCTACAAGGCACAAGTCAGGAGTGTGATGGAATAACCTCCACTTGCCTGGATGAGTGCAGCTCCAACAACACCCAAGAAGCTTGACACCATCCAGGACAAAACAGCCCACTTGATTGGCACCCCATCCACCACCTTAAACATTCACTCCCTCCACCACCGGCGCACCGTGGCTGCAGTGTGTACCATCTACAAGATTCACTGCAGCAACTCGCCAAGGCTTCTTCGACAGCACCTCCCAAACCCGCGACCTCTTCCAGCTAGAAGGACAAGGGCAGCAGGCGCAAGGGAACACCACCACCTCCAAGTTCCCCTCCGAGTCACACACCATCCATCCTGACTTAGAAATATATCACTGTTCCTTCATAGTCACTGGGTCAAAATTCTGGAACTCCTTACTTAACAGCACTGTGGGAGTACCTTCACCACACGGACTGCAGCAGTTCAAGAAGGCGGCTCACCACCACCTTCTTGAGGGCAATTAGGGATGGGCAATAAATGCTGGCCTTGTCAGCGACTCCCACATCCCGTGAACTAATAAAACATTTTTCAAAAAGGTTTCCAAAACTGGACTCAATAAATATTCTAACTGTGGCCTAACCAATGCTTTGTTTAAGTTTAGTTTTACCTCTTTGCTTTTGTATTCTATATCCCTATTTATAAAATCTAGGACCGCAAATAATTTTTCAAGCATGTATCAACTGGTCATTCTACTTTTGTGTGCTATTTTACTTTCATGTGACATGAATTCCCTTTCCCTGATTATGTTTACCTCTTCCATTTCAAAGGAATCCGGCGTCTGATCGCTCGTGCAGAGCTTCAGTTTCTTTGCCTGAGGCGTAATGAGTTGGAACTCCGTGACTCCGTCTTTGACAGACATTTCCAGCAAGAGACAACTTTGGGCCTCCTTCCAATTAAGAGGCAAATCCGGAGCCTTGTTCTCGGCCTGACTTTGCTCTACTGTCAATGGTGCCAAAATGCTGTCTTCAGGAATAGATTGGTGAGCACATTGGAAAGCAGCTCGTCTGTCCCGTCCTGAAGGGTTTGAAGGTTTCTCTTTACTTTCTTGACTTTCTTTGACATTTTGAGAGTCCTTAATGTTCTGAAGGAGGTTGTTTTGGGGCGTTTTTCGCATCAGTTTTCTGCGTTTCTCTTTTGTTTCCAGGGGCTGTTTCTCCTCAGTGGTGAGCTCTGGAGATCGATTTTGGGTGGCCACCTCCGTCAACAAGCAGGATAATACATCAGTCACTTGTTGCAAGACTTCAAGCTGCCGGAAACGACCTAAATGAACAAGAGATGGATAAAAAAGAGAAACAGACCTTGAATTTAGTGTGAGAGAATCATTAATACTATGTGTTATCTTGGCAGGACATTGTTACAATCAAAGGCAATTTCCTCTAGAACTATCAGGCTTATCACAGCCCTAATTATTTCCAGGAAGATTTTTCTGTGGGCCCGAGTGAACTTGTATCAGCTGAAGCAACAATTGGCCTCAGTATCTCCAACGCAGGGGGAAAAATCAGCCGGGGCACCTGTTATTTTCTAATCCCTCTCTTGTGGGGGGGAATCCAGAACAAGGGGGCGTAACCGTAAAATTAGAGCTCGACCATTCAGGGGTGATGTCAGGATGCACTTCTTCAGGCAAAGGGTAGGCGGAAATCTGCAGCTCTCTCCCTCAAAAAGTTGTTGAAGATCGAGTCATCCCTGAGCTGCTCGCATCTGCGACATCAGATTTGACTTAAGTGCAGCACGCTGGCAACTGAAAGTTGCAAGTTCACGGAAACAACATAAACAAGAAAAAGTAAAACATACTGAAGAGATCGCAAAGTCTCTGAAGAATGGACTCAGTCGGGAATATTTTGTTGGACTTTATGGGATTTTTCTGAGGGTATTTTTCCTGTTATGGGATCGCCCTGTGCAGATACGTGAAAGACTGGTTTTGTTAAAAACTCCAGAGAACGCATGGCAGTTGGCTGTGACAAAGGGATTGTCAGTATGTATGGGTTCGCCCGACAGTTCTGGTAAAAGGAAGGGGGCCATTGAACTTGATTAGAAAAACCACTCTAATATGCAAAGCACTTCTCACCTCCATCTCAGAAGAGAAGCAGAACAATGAACCCACTGGCCTCAGCCAGCCAAAAGGGAGCCAGTTTTTTTTCCCAACACAAAGACCGAAAGATATGTCCCAGACTTAGGGCCATTAACCCAATACGCATGGGTCTGAGGATGACTCATCACAGAGAAAGCACCGGAGTGCTCAGAAGCAAATGGATTTTAAAGATTGGCGGGAAAAGATAGGGACTACTATAAAGATAGACTCTTTTCCGCCACTCTCTCTCTTTCTCGCTCCCTACTCCTACAAGATTGAACTAACAAGAAGTACCAGAGAAACTGCCGAGCGGAGAGATCGAAACCGACCGCGTGTAGGGGTAAGCATAGTCTCTCAGAAGTGAAGCTTTGGGCTATTCCGAGGGTGGGAGCTTCGTTTGGTTCAGCCAGGCGAAGGGGTTTATGCGACTGGGTACTTCGTTGGTAGGGGTGGAATTATAGTCCACCATAGCAACAAGGGAATTACTGCTTGTTATAGTCCCCAGTTTTGTACTGTATGTATGTTGTTTGTAATCTGGATTTTATTCTCCACAGGGACAGTGATTTTGTTTAGTAGTGCTTGTTTTAGCCAGTGTATGTTAGACCAAATAAATAGAAGTTTGATTTTTCACCGAAGCATTCCTGTCCGTGACTTATTTCATTTACACTCTGAATAATAATTCCCGGGTATAGAACTTTCGTAAGGTGGGGGCGATTCGAACCGTCCGTCTAGCAATTGGGCTAGGATCAAAAACCGCTTACAATACAGAATAAGCATTAAAAAAAACTTAATGCTCTGCAATAACTTTGTAAGACCACTACACAACCAGATAGCTCACAGAAACCATAACAGAAATAACATGGTACGTCACAAAATGGCATAAGTAATCAACAAGATTGGCGTGATTTTGCACCTTCTTGCACACCATTATTGCTATCACAATAGGCACTGACCTAAATGATAAATCATTTGTTACCTCTCTGTCTGTCCATCATTTTATTTATCACCAGACTTAACAGAGGAGGTGACATGAGTAGATGAACCACTTCACCTTTTTGCCGGTAGTATCTCACACCTTGTTTTGCTGTTCAACTAGCCAATATGCAGAGTAATTTAAATTTCAGTCCCTATTTTGTCGGTTAGTTCAGTGCCTAATATTGTAAGCATTGAACTAGATGCATGCATATCGTGTGTAGGGAACTTGAAAAGTAACTGAATTTAATTGTCTAGTCCTTTCATATAGTTAACATGAAAAAAGGATGAAGGAAGGCCCCTCAGACTAATCAGTGCCAACTTGAGCATTTTTGATACATTTCCTTTACCAACCCTAAATCCGTCTTTTTTTTAATTTTGTTTACCAGTTCAGCCATTTTGTGGGGATTGCTGTAAATCCCATCGTAAAATTATTTCTCTTGTGGTTCTTCATATTTTACTTGTGATTACTAGTCCCTCCTGTGGACTGAATTGCACTACTCTGGTTGTTGTTGTGTTTTGCCCTTTTGTGTTGTATTATATGGAGTCTTGCGGTTTTTGAATCTTTTAGTGATTTGCACTTTAAGGCCTAAGAAGCAGGGCCGCGAGAGTAGGTCAGCTGCCTGTCCCCTCCTGGCCAGTCAAGGGCACAAGAAGGGGACGGTCAAAGGTCATGGCGTGGAGGAGAAGGTCTAAGCCCCAAATCGGACGCACTCTGCTCATGCTGCGGAGTCTCGCTGATCCAGCACATGGATTGAACAATCAGCAGGAGGCTCCTTCGCTGCTTCTTCAATCCGTGCTCTGGCAAGAAAGACCCCATGGGATCCCAGGCACATTTGGCACATTGGATCCAAAATTGGCTCAGTGGCAAGAGGCAGAGGGTGATGGTCGAAGGTTGTTTTTGTGACTGGAAGCCTGTGTCCAGTGGTGTACCGCAGGGATCGGTGCTGGGTCCTTTGCTGTTTGTAGTGTACGTTAATGATTTAGATATGAATGTAGGAGGTATGATCAGCAAGTTCGCAGATGACACGAAAATTGGTGGAGTGTTAAATAACGAGGAGGGAAGCCTCAGGCTACAGGACGATATAGACGGGATGGTTAGATGGGCAGAACAGTGGCAAATGGAATTTAACCCTGAAAAGTGTGAGGTGATGCATTTTGGGAGGATTAACAAGGCAAGGGAATACACAATGAATGGTACGACCCTAGGAAGGACAAAGGATCAGAGGGACCTTGGTGTGCATGTACATAGATCCATGAAGGCAGTAGGACAGGTAGATAAGGTGGTTAAAAAGGCATATGGGATACTTGCCTTCATTAACCGAGGCATAGAATGTAAGAGCAGGGAGGTTATGATGGAGCTGTACAAAGCGCTAGTTGGGCCACAGCTGGAATACTGTGTGCAGTTCTGGTCGCCACACTATAGGAATGATGTGATTGCATTGGAAATTCACCAGGATGTTACCTGGACTGGAGCGCTTCAGCTAAGAGAGGCTGGGGTTGTTTTCCTTAGAGCAGAGAAGGCTGAGTGGGGACCTGATTGAGGTGTACAAAATTATGAGGGGCATAGATAGGGTAGATAGAAAGGAACTTTTCCCCTTAGTAGAGGGGTCAATAGCCAGGGGGCATAGTTTCAAGGTAAGGGGCAGGAGGTTTACAGGGGATTTGAGGAAAAAAAATTTCACCCAAAGGGTGGTTGGAATCTGGAACTCACTGCCTGAAAGGGTGGTAGAGGCAGGAACCCTCACAACATTCAAGAAGCATTTAGATGAGCACTTGAAATGCCATAGCATACAAGGCTACGGACCAAGTGCTGGAAAATGGGATTAGAATAGACAGGGCTTGATGGCTGGCGCAGACACGATGGGCCGAAGGGCCTCTTTCTGTGCTGTATGACTCTGTGGGGGAGAAATTTGGTTGGTTGCGCCACCGATTAATGCCTAAAGAGGCCGAGAAGTGGGGCGCTAGCCAATTTCCGGGCGGGCGCAAGGCGCCTAGCGCCTCGCCCCATATTGAGCATGCATTTAGCGCCGGTGCTAAATCTTAGTGCCCGCTCATGGGCGCAGGCTGATTATGATGTCATTTGAGTGTGCAACGCCTTTTGGGCGCCCCGGACTGGAAATTCAGTGACGCCCCCCTCCGTAGCGCCTAACGCTAATAGTGACAGCTTACCTGGACCTTACCAAGTCGCTCTTGGGCTGGAGGAGCGTTATTTAAAGGGGACTGGTGTGGTTTAAAAGCGGTAGCCATTTTTGGTGCACAACCTCCTCGAGAGCGACAAAGAGTTGCTGAGCTGCACACTGAGAGCCATTTGACCACTGAGCCAGCGCAGGCAGACGATCTTCAGCCTTCTGACCATCACCTTGCTGTTGGTGAGCCTTGACAATGGGGAACCTTCCTGTGGGCACTTATTATGGGGGCTGCATTGGAGGGGAACGTCCTACTGCTGAATCATCTGGAAAGGGCACTGAGACGCTGGGAGAGGGGGGCGGGCATGGCCAGACGGAGGAGGGCCAACAGACGTCACCACAGCAGACCTTACGCTGGCAGGGTTTTCCGACAGCAGTTTTCCTACATGAACATGCCGGAGGAGCATTGTGTCAGAAGGCTGCGATTTAGAAAGGAGGTGGTGACTGAGCTGTGCCAGCTGCTTCAGCCAGATTTGCAGCCTCAGATAAGGTGCAGGACATCTCTGTCGGTGGCTGAGAGGATGCCTACTGGCCTGAACTTCTACGCGAGCGGCTCTTCTCAGGCTGCGCGTCAGAGGCTGATCAGAAGTAGCTTCTAGGCCCCTCTCACGGAATGCTTGCTGCCATTCCAAGAACAGGAATGGAACCGGTCTGATACCCCCAAGCCTGTGAAGGGCAAGATGCATGTAAATAGCAGGCATGGCCATTGTAAATGAAGAAAGTGTTTCATTACACAAAATGTGGTTCCTTCAAACATG
Organism: Somniosus microcephalus; assembly: GCF_052327205.1. NCBI lineage: Eukaryota > Metazoa > Chordata > Chondrichthyes > Squaliformes > Somniosidae > Somniosus > Somniosus microcephalus. The sequence goes on from NC_140993.1 coordinate 271,421,767, forward strand.
AGAAAGCTATGGCAACAGAAAGCAAAACTAATACACTGACACATAACTGCCTCTCACACCCGGGAGACTGTCCAAAACATAAATCACATTCCGACCATCTTCCTTGGCCTTGATTCCACTGCGCCAACGAAAGCATCCAATGCCCCATCAGTGAGGCATTCCGCCCTCTGCCTCACCCTTTCCATTTCTTGCTAGGCTGGTGCACCACAGGTAGGCTCCCACCGCTTTGAAGGCCTACAAGGCAGTGAGTGTGTCTGGTGATGCCAATTGACCTGCCCCTTTAAGAGCTGGCCGGCGCCAGTGTGTCTCAGGGAAACTGATTATTGAAAGTACCTGCGCTGCGCCCCGCCGCTGCTAAATTGGGTTGCGCCCCCAAGTTAGCGCCTTAAGAGCCTCGTGCAGTGCCTGATTTAGCGCCGCAATCACCTTTAGGGGCGCAACGACCCAATATCGCGCCAGGTGGCGCTAAATCGCCACTGGCGCTAGGCTTTGCGCTTCGCCAGAACTAGCGCCCCAAACGGGGCTATACCGAATTTCTCCTCCTATGACTCTATGACTACCTCATGCTGAAGGGTGGCGTTTTTTTCCAACGTTGGGGTGATAATTTAAGGGAAAGTTTTAAATGACATTAAAACAGTGACATAGAAGAAGTGACTTCTGAAAGTGGGTTGGGCCTATAAGACATGAACACTGGTCACGGTTTCAAATGATCAGGTTGTTTTAAGAGCTGCAGGTGGTATTGTGTACATGATGCGTAAGGGACCAAAACCTAAAGGACATCCAGCTCTTTAAACCAAGCCGTGTCCTCCTCTGAAGAACCTTTCTTACTGTATAGATCGGCGTTTTCCATTTCCATCCGTAGCTTCTGTGCATCCAGAAACACTCCGATATTTATTCCAATCGCGACAGAAGAGTTATTGATGAAACGAGCGGGAATTTTAGTTGAGATGTCAGGCTCCTCTTTGCCAAAACCAAGGTCAAGCAGAAGCTCCTCGGGGTCATCGTGCCAGAGATCCAGTAATTCAGTAACACTGCAAAAGAGGCAAAGTAGGGTGTTATGTGTATCCTGCTTACAGCCAGAGGTCAAAGACCATTAACTCAACCTGTGTCTTTGGTGTTATGTATCATAGTATAAAAGGGTATGGTGGTGCAATGATTATGTTACTGGACTAGTAATCAAGAGGTCAGGACTAATACAAAAAGAAAATACTGCAGATGCTGGAAATCTGAAATAAAAACAGAAAATGCTGGAGATACTCAGCAGGTCAGGCAGCATCTGTGGAGAGAGAAACAGAGTTAACATTTCAGGTAGATAACCTTTCGTCAGAACTGGAAAAAAACAGGAAATTCCATTACCATCTCCTTTTGCCTTGAATATCTCTTAATATCTCTTAATCTCTCCTGCCTTCCATCCTATCACAGACCTTCCTTTTTGTTCTTTCATCTCCTCCCCATTTCCCAGCCTCTTCACTTGCTTAAAAATCTGTTCCATTTGCTGCTTTTTTCCAGTTCTGACGAAGGGTCATCGACCTGAAACGTTAACTCTGTTTCTCTCTCCACAGATGCTGCCTGACCTGCTGTGCTTCTCCAGCGCTTTCTGTTTTTAGGTCAGGACTAATAATCCGGTAGAACATGAATTCAAATCCCAGTATGACAGCTGGAGCATTTAAATTCAGTTTAAAAAATCTGGTATCAGTAGAAGTGACCAGCAAGCTGTTGGATTGTTGTAAAGACCTAACTGGTTCATTAATGTCTTCAGGAAAGGAAACTTGCCTCCCTCGCCAATGACGCCCACAACCCGAGAATTATTATTTTTTTTTAAATGAAGTGTTGCCACTCTCTGGAAGTCACAGTTAGTTCCAGGTGAAAAATAATCAAAAGAAAGCCAGTCATTGGCCCACAGCCTGAAAATGATCAGACTACAATTTCCTTAAAGGGACAGACCAGGCTGGGAGTTAAACAACACGGGGCTGAAATCCCACATCTTTATGAAACAGAGAAGTCAGCGTTCCACAGAAGAAGGTGCTGATGTGATGTTATGCTCTGTCTGCCCTCATGTACAGGGTGGAGGATCACCACAGGTGAGCCTTGCTTTCCAGGGAAGAGTCCATAGCAACGACACTCATCAACCCCCTTCTCCATCTGAGCCCAGTCTCTGACAACACTCGGAGGTGTAAAGTGAAATTTGGCAGGGGCATAAAATGGGGATCAATAGAATGGAAAATCAAGCAGGGTGTGACGTAATAAAACTCACTACACACTTGGTTTGAGTATAAAGCAAGGCTTTAATCAACTTGTTTCAGAACATGGAGGTCTAGTTGTATTTCACTAGCTCCTTGTCTTTACAAAATGTCCCTGGAAAGCTGGGGCCAACGCCCGAGTATTTATACCCCTTGGACAGCGCCACCAGCTGGCCATCCAGTGTTATTTCATAGGTAGTTTCTCGATGATGAGATTTATGACAGTGTGTAAAAGGTGACCGATCCACCACCAGTTGAATTCTACCCCTATTATAACAACCAAGTTATTAAAAGATGTTGCCCAGTGTGAGGAAATGCAAATATGAAGAAAGACTTAAAAGTTGGGCCTTTTTTAGTTCGAACAATGCTGATTACAGGACGATATGATAGAAGTATTTAAGATTAGGAAAAGATGAGACAAGGTAGATAGATGCAAGGTAAATGAGGGGTCTAGAATAAGGTGGTATAGATACAAGATTAAATGCAAGAGATTTAAAACAGTGAGCAGGAGAAACATCTTTACACAGAGTTGCTGTGGAATTACTTCCAGGGTTACTGGTTGAAACAGAAACTAGCACAGGGAATTTGCTCGGGGTTCTCCCGATTGGTCACTGTAACTTCTGCGGAAGATTAGTAAAAACCCCGGGTAGACGTGTAAATGGGGTGTTGGCAGTGGATCACAACCTCAGAGTAATTTCCTGGTGTGCGCCAACATTTAAGATGACATTGGATAGGTGAATGAAGGCAAAGGATAAAGGGATATGAGAACAGGGAGAAACCTACTTGACCTCGTCCTCACCAATCTACCTGTCGCAGATGCATCTGTCCATGACAGCATTGGTAGCAGTGACCACCGCACAGTCATTGTGGAGACGAAGTCCCATCTTCACACTGAGGACACCCTCCATCGTGTTGTGTGGCACTACCACCGTGCTAAATGGGATAGATTCAGAACAGGTCTAGCAGCTCAAAGTTGGGCATCCATGAGGCGCTGTGGACCATCAGCAGCAGCAGAATTGTATTCCACCACAATCTGTAGCCTCATGGCCCGGCATATCCCTCACTCTACCATTACCACCAAGCCAGGGGGCCAACCCTGGATCAATAAGGAGTGTAGAAGAGCATGCCAGGAGCAGCACCAGGCGTGCCTAAAAATGAAGTGCCAACCTGGGGAAGCTGCAACACAGGACAACATGCATGCTAAAAAGCGGAAGCAGCATGCTATAGGCAGGGCTAAGTGATCCCACAATCAACGGATCAGATCAAAGCTCTGCAGTCCTGCCACATCCAGTCATGAATGGTGGTGGACCATTAAACAATTAATGGGAGGAGGAGGCTCCATGAATATCCCCATCCTCAATGATGGTGGAGCCCAGCAAGTGAGTGCAAAAGACATGGCTGAAGCGTTTGCAACAATCTTCAGCCAGAAGTGCCGAGTGGATGATCCATATCGACCTCCTCCTGAGGTCCCCACCATCACAAAAGCCAGTCTTCAGCCAATTTGATTCACTCCACGTGATATCAAGAATTGACGGAGCGCACTGGATACAGCAAAGGCTATGGGCACCGACAACATCCTGGCTATCGTGCTGAAAACTTGTGCTCCAGAACTAGCCGTGCCTCTAGCCAAGCTATTTCCAGTACAGCTATAACACTGGTATCTATCTGACAATGTGGAAAACTGCCCAGGTATGTCCTGTCCAGAAAAATCAGGAGAAATCCAATCCGGCCAATTACTGCCCCATCAGTCTGCTCTCAATCATCAGCAAAGTGATGGAAGATGTCGTCGGCAGTGCTATCAAGCGGCACTTAATCACCAATAACCTACTCACTGATGCCCAGTTTGGGTTCCGCCAAGACCACTTGGCTCCAGACTTCATTACAGCCTTGGTCCAAACATGGACAAAGGAGCTGAATTCCAGAGGTGAGGTGAGACATCAAGGCAGCATTTGACCAATTGTGGCATCAAGGAGACCTAGTAAAACTTAAGTAATTGGGAATCGGGGAGAAAACTCTCCACTGGCTGGAGTCATACCTAGCATAAAGGAAGATGGTTGTGGTGGTTGGAGGTCAATCATCACAGTCCCAGGACATCGCTACAGGAGTTCCTCAGGGCAATGTCCTAAGCCCAACCATCTTCGGCTGCTTCATCAATGCCCTTCCCTCCATCATAAGGTCAGAAGTGGGGATGTTCGCTGATGACTGCACAGTGTTCAGTGCCATCCGCAACTCCTCAGATAATTAAGCAGTTCATGCCCGCATGCAGCAAGACCAGGATGACATTCAGGCTTGGGCTGATAAGTGGCAAGTAACATTCGCACCACACAATTGCCAGGCAATGACTATCTCCAACAAGCAAGCGTCTAACCACCACCCCTTGACATTCAACGGCATTACCATCACCGAATCCCCCACCATCAATATCCTAGGGATCACCATTGACCAGAAACTTAACTGGACCAGCCACATAAATAATGTGGCTACAAGAGCAGGTCAGAGGCTGGGTGTACAGCGGCGAGTGTCTCACCTCCTGACTCCCCAAAGCCTTTCCACCATCTACAAGGCACAAGTCAGGAGTGTGATGGAACACTCTCCACTTGCCTGGTTGAGTGCAGCTCCAACAACACTCAAGAAGCTCGACACCATCCAGGACAAATCTGTCCGCTTGATTGGCACCCCATCCACCGCCTTAAACATTCATTCCCTCCACCACCAGCGTACCGTGGCTGCAGTGTGTACCATCTACAAGATTCACTGCAGCAACTCGCCAGGGCTTCTTCGGCAGCACCTCCCAAACCCGCGAATTCTTCCACTTAGAAGGACAAGGGCAGCAGGCACATGGGAACACCACCACCTCCAAGTTCCCCTCCAAGTCACACACCATCCTGACTTGGAAATATACCGCCGATCCTTCATCGTCGCTGGGTCAAAATCCTGGAACATCCTCCCTAACAGAACTGTGGGAGTACCTTCACCACATGAACTGCAGCGGTTCAAGAAGGTGGCTCACCACCACCTTCTCAAGGGCAACTAGGGATGGGTAATAAATGCTGGCCTTGTCAGCGATGCCCACATCCCAGGAACAAATAAAAAAAATGTGGGTTAGGCCCAGTTGCTCACATGGAGGGTAAACATCTACGTGGACTGGTTGAGCTGAATGGCCTGTTTCTTTGTTATAACTTCTATGCATTTCAATGAATACAAAGCACAATCATGAAATAAAACATTACCTCACCTGCAATCAAACATGAAAAACAATGGCTCACTATCTCCAAGAAAAGTTTTGCCAACGTAATCTATGCAATCATAAACTATATCCTCTCACCTGAAGAAAATAGATAATGGAAAGAAACTAGGAAAAAGTGCAAAAAGAGATCTTCACTCACAGCTGCTATACTAGATTAAAGAAGATTTCTGGTTCCACCACATATACAATACTAGCCTGTCTCCTTCCTGTGCAATAATATTATTTTAAGGGCAGTACCTTGATGTAAAATGTTTGTTTGCCAAACCCACACTAAAATCACGTGGGTAAGTTTGACACAAGTCATTGTATCAAGAAAACATCATTGTGACACAAGCATATGACGTCTGACAGAAGAAAACTACTAGGCACTTGGTCTAAGCGTTAAACAAAGCTTTAATCAACTGTTTTACAACATGGAGGTCTAGTTGTGTCCTTCATTAGTCCCTGTTAAAGAATGTCCTGAGCAAGCTGGGCCCATGCCCGAGTATTTATACTCTCCCTGGACAGCGCCACCTGCAGGCCGCTCAGTTGATTCATGTCAATGTCATCATGACCAATATAGTGAGCAGCCCGTCTCCCTCAGTGACAAAGAACTATAGAACCAAAGCGGAAGAAATTCAACTCACAGCTGCCCGTTTTTCCAGGCAAAATCAGCGCAAAATCTCTGAAAGTTGTATCGGAATCTGCTGCCCCTGAACTATGCCACAATTGTGACAGGTGCCACAATGGCTCGGATGACTTTTAGTCATCTATAGTGCCCACCTGAAACAGGGACTGCTGGAGACCACTCAAAAGAAAACGCCCAGGAAATTGGTATTTTTTTTATTTTCGTGGGCGGGCCAGGAAAAGCAGAAGTGTTCCTCCTCGGTCCAGAAAGAAACCTTGGTGATGCCGGGATATTTAAGACTCTCCCCCAACCCCCCAGGATTGCCTCCAACCCTCCCATGGACTCAATCTGCTGGCCAGCTCACTATAGAAGCTGGCTGACTTCCTACCCACCTAGCGAACTGCAGCAGGGCATCCGTTTGGAGTAGGCGACAGTTAAAGGAGGGCTGAAGCTGAATTTGGCTTGGCCCTCAGGTTTGCAAAGACATCGCTCCGCCAACTCCACGCCCATTTCCGTGTGCCAAATTTGTTGGTCAAAGAACCAAAGAATGATGGAACTATAAAACCATAGAACCATAGAACCATACAATGTAGAACCAGAGAAGTATAGCACTGTACTAAAGTACTATATAACTATCCAACTTATAGCTATGGAAACATACAATTGTAGAACCAGAGAACGCTAGAAACACAGGGGGTGATTTTGACTGACATCACCTGGAGTTAATCATAGAATCATACAGCACAGAAGGAGGCCATTCGGCCCATCATGCCTATGGCAGCTCTTTGAAAGAGCTCTCCAATTAGTCCCACTCTGCTGTTCTTTCCTCGTAGTCCTACAAATGTTTCCTTTTTAAGTGTATATCCAATTCCCTTTTGAAAGTTACTATTGAATCTGCTTCTACCGCCGTTTCAGGCAATTAATTCCCGATCACAACAACGCGCTGCATAAAAAAAAATTTTTTACCTCATCTTCCCCCCTAGTTTTTTTGCCAGTTATCTTCTCTGGTTACTAACCCTTCTGCCAGTGCAAACAGTTTGTCCCTATCTACTCTATCAAACCCCCCACCGTAATTTTGAACACCTCCATTAAATCTCCCGTTAACCTTCTCTGCTCTAAGGAGAACAATCTCAGCTTCTCCAGCCTCTCCAGATAACTGAAGTCCCGCATCCCTGGTACCATTCTATTAAATCTCCTCTGCACCCTCTCCAAGGCCTTGCCATCCTTCCTAAAGTGCAATGCCCAGAATTGGACACAAAACTCCAGCTGAGGCCTGGCCAGCGAGTTATAAAAGTTTAGCATAGCTTCCTTGTTTTTGTATTTGATGCCTCTATTTATGAAGCATTTGTGTGCTTTGTTAACAGGGTGGGGGTAACAGACTTAAAATAGGGTCGGTGGCCTTACTGCCCTGTTAACACCAGTGATGTGGCAGGCCCACCAGTTTCAGGCAACAGGCCCCTCTCAATCTGGAAATCGGGGCCCCATGCCATAGATAGGATCACAATTGCTTTTTTTAGGCTGGAGCCTGCGCATGTATGACCAGTTCCACAAGTGACGGAACAAGCAAAAGTAAGTGCCAATTTACTTTTCTGGACTCTGGAGGACTGGGACTGTTCCTCCGCAGCCCACAAAAAATAATCTGGGTCATTGTCACCCTGCGACTAGACACAAGGGGCATCAAGGGGTACGGGGAGAGCGTGGGAATATGGTATTGAGATAGAGGATCAGCCATGATCATATTGAATGGCGGAGCAGGCTCGAAGGGCCGAATGGCTGACTCCTGCTCCTATTTTCCTATGTTTCTATATTTTTTCTATGCAATCGTGGATCCCCCCCACCCACCCACTACTTTCCTTGCTGGCAGCCGCCCCGACCCCTGATCAGTTATATTAACGTGAACGAGGGAATTAGCACCTGAGCATCAATCTCCCTGCCATCTAAAGTACATAAGTGCCAAATGTTTATGAATAGTAACGTTTACCGTGTTGTTACTGCCTGAGTCCTGCGTCGCCTCAGAGTAACTCACCTCTTGGGCCCACTATTGACTGAGGTTGTTGAAGCCAAGCTGTTCCATCTCGTCAGTGCATGCTTTTCAGAGTAAATGTGCAAGGTCCTATTGATCAACATAAAGTGGTCAATTTTTTACATAGAGTTATAGAATCATACAGCACAGAAGGAGACCATTCAGCCCACTGTGCCTGCATCAAGTCTTTGAAAGTGCAATCCAATTAGTCCCACTCCGCTGCAATTTTTTCTTTTTTAAGGATATGTCCAATTTTCTTTTCAAAGTTACTATCGAATCTGTTTCCACCGCCCTTTCACACAATGCATTCCAGATTATCATAACTCGCTGAGTAAAAAAGATTCTCCTCATCTCCGCCTGGCTTTTTTTCCAATTGTCTTAAATCTGTGTCCTTTGGTTACTGACCATCCTGCCAGTGGAAACAGTTTCTCCCAATCTACTGTATCAAAACCCCTCATCATTTTGAACACTTCTATTAAATCTACCCTTAACCTTTTTGCTCTAAGGAGAACAATCCCAGCTTCTCCAGTCTCTCTGCAAAACTGAATTCCCTCATCCCTTGAGCCATTCTAGTAAATCTCCTCTGCACCCTCTCCAAGGCCTTGACATCCTTTCTAAAGTGTGGTGCCCAGAATTGGAAACAATACTCTAACTGAGGTCTAACCAGTGATTTATAAAGGCTTACCATAACTTCCTTGCTTTTATGTGGGGAGAAATTAGACACCGTAGCGCTGATTTTTTTAGGCATTGCGTGGCCTCCCAATGCTCACAAATGGTGCCTGAGATGCGCGCGCACACTTCCGATGGGAGGTGCACCGGACGCCATCTTGGTAAAGGGGGTTGCGTGCATGTGCACCTAACAATCGCCGGCAGCATGCAGAGCAGGCAGATTGTGATGTCAATCAGTGTGCAATGCTGACTTGACGCCAGCGCTGCCATTATTGAATGCCACGCTCCAGCCTATGTCCCGTCATAACCACTCACAGCTGGACACGATGTGAAACAGCGTGACGGACCCCCCACCAGCGCTTACTTAAAGGGATCATGAACTACTTCCAGGTTAGTTGCTGCATTATTTCCTTTGGCTGCTGATGCAATTGTACATGTTTTTGGAGCTTTCCTATACTTGCCTAAAGTGTCAATAGTCTACAGGGAGTGGTCTGGCTGTTGCTGAAGTACTTTATTGTTTGTTTAAAAGCTTACGCTGAAACAAGTTGCTTCCAGACATGGGTGGCCTGGTAGGCCTTGCTCTTGGAATTGAGCCTGACTGGACGATGAAGAGAGGTCATGAAGAGCAGGCTTTCAACAGTGCTAAGTGTGTGGGGATGAGATAAAGCATATGGATTGTAGGGCTGAGTACTGATTGATCGAGATTGTTGGTAGGTGGGCGATGGGGGTGCAGTGAATCGAGCAGTGGATGGTGCTAGAGGTGCCGTTAGTAGAATGTGCCATTTGAAGGTGAACTCACTCATGTTGACAACTCGTGGGATTGTTAAACTTCTTGCTGCACTGCATCCATGTTCTTGGAGTGACACTCCTCCACTACTTGTTCCCACTGTCTCCTGAGTATTTGCCTGGAGGTACTCCTGCCCCCCGCCCCCCCCCCCCCACTGCGGATACAGGACAACTCTCCTTCTTTCCACCAACACCTCCAGTGCAGCGTCTGTAAACTTGGTGCTCGCCCTCTCGCATGTTCAGTGAACTGTCAGACAACAGATTCAGTTTCCAAATGACCCCCACCACTTCTTGCAGCCACAATGCACCCCCCCTTTAAGAGCTGCAGGCTGCCTTTAAGCAGAGCCAGCCACTCATGATATCGGGCCCCCTGCTGATGTGTGCAGGTAAGGAACAGCACAGGTAGTGCTGGCTGAATGCAACAATCGTGTAAAGCAGCAGACAGCATGAATTTACTCTGCTGTCTGGAACGCAATTAACAGGCACAGGTTAACTGCGTACCATGATCCCCATGCTCATTTTTGGGGATTAGCCAATTTAAGAACATAAGACCATAAGAAATAGGAGCAGGAGTCGGCCATTCAGCCCCTCGAGCCTGCTCCGCCATTCAATGAGATCATGGCTGATCTTCTACCTCAACTCCACTTTCCTGCACTATCCCCATATCCCTTGATTCCCGTAATATCCAAAAATCTATGGCTCTCTGTCTTGAATATACTCAACGACTGAGCCTCCACAGCCCTCTGGGGTAAAGAATTCCAAAGATTCACCACCCTCTGAGTGAAGAAATTTCCCCTCATCTCAGTCCTAAATGGCTGACCCCTTATTCTGAGACTGTGACCCCTGGTTCTAGACTCCCCAGCCAGGGGAAACATCCTCCCTGCATCTACCCTGTCAAGCCCTGTAAGAATTTTGTACGTCTCCCCAGAGTGTCTATTTATAAAGCCAATGATCACGTATTGTTTTCTTTTAAACAGCTTCAACAACTTGTCCGGCCACCTTCAGAGATTTGTGTACGTGAATCTCCAGTTCCTGCACCCCCTTTAACGTTTTACCATTTCGTTTATATTGTTTCTCCTCATTTTTCCTTTCACAATGCATCACTTCACACATCTCCATTTAAAATATCTTGAAGTACTAAAGCTGCCATTTCATTCATAGCCATTGCAGGGTCAATTTGACTCAGTTGGTCACTCTCTCACCTCGGAGTCAGAAAGTAGCTTGTCCAAGCCTCACTCCAGGAATGCGACACATAATCTCGGATGAAACTCCAATGTAGGACTGAAGGAGATTTGTCAAACCTCTGTAAATTGACTGCCACATTTACCTACATAACAACACTGCCTGCACTTTAAAAAATAACCATTATTATGTTGGCAGATGTGGCAGCCAATTGACACACCGTAAGGTCCCACAAATGAAATGAATGAATTTTATGCTGTTTTTCTGTCAGAATATTCCTGTTCAAGTAACCATCAGCACATGCACCTTCCTTTACAACAGGTATTCTGGTCAGGTTTTCACATCAACTTTTCATGTGTGCTTCTGTGTCATATGAGAGGAAGATAATGCTGTTAAGGTGACAGGCTAGATGGTGTTTTAACCAAGAAATAGCACGGTAGAAATTGGTTTAAGCCTGATTTCAGGCACAAAATGGGCACTTGCTCGTTCATGTGATCACAACTAAAGCATCAAATTGGTCACCCTGATTAATTAAATAATATAGGTGCGCTGTCTGTACTACTCGCGCTGTTCATTGGTAGCTCGCCTAATGGGGAGCATCAACAGTGCATGTTACTGATGCCATTTAAAGGTAGCCTACTCCTCTGAAAGGGGAGGTGCATTTTGGCTGCAAGCAACTATAACTGAGAAATGTGGGCAATGGCAATCACAGAGAAGACGCAAGGGCCCACCGTTTTTCAGACACTGCGCCGGAGGTTTTTGGCGGAGGAGGTCAGCGGGAGGAGGGGCGTCTTCTATCTACCAGATGGCAGGAAGATATTAAGGCAAGCTGCCCGGCACGAGTGGGCAGAGGCGGCAGAGGGGGTCAGTGCCAGAAATATTACCCCAGCTCATGGCTGTAATGCATGAAAAAGTTGAGTGATCTAATGAGGCTAAGGTAAGCCTTCTAACTCATATCTATCATTACTCTTTGGTTCACTTTGCACTACCTGTTGCCCCAGCACTCAGTCCTCTTCATTTCCTTTGAAATTCCAGCACTCTCCTACAATCACTGCAGCACACTTCACTCTACCTCCTTCAACTCCTACTGCAGCACTCTGCACCTGTTACTCTCCTCACCATTACTTCATTTACCTCCTCACTTCTCTGCCATCTTTCACACACAAGCAACAATATTCTACCCTGACCTGTATGTCCTCAAAACGTTGCACTACTCTCACACTGACACACTTCCTACTTTGTTGCAGGGCAAGGCGACACACAATAACAGGGAGCAGGCAGCCACAGGAGGGAGGGCCACACTTCATCCATATACTGTCCCCACTTGAAGAACAGGGACATCATGGGCACAGGGTGTGTCAGGAGCGTGGCATCTGGTGAAACTGGAGAAGTCCTGCAGGGTTTTAAACCATCTTCCCCTTGTTCCCTTCTCACTTAATGACACATCCATACATATTGTGGATAACAAATTGCTGCTTCTTTCAGAAGCCACTCATTTGTCTCTGCCTACTGCCCTCAGGGAGCAGAAGAAACAAAAAGAGGTCAGCACTGCATAACACTAATCGTCACTTGACCTGACACTGTGCGCAGTTCAGAGGGTAGGCTATAGGGCTCGGCATGTGGAGATTCACCCAGCACTGGTGCACAGTAGTCACAAAAAGTTAGCATGCAGCTACAGCAAGTAATTAGGAAGGCAAATGGAATGTTGGCCTTTATTGCAAGGGGAATGGAGTATAAAAGTAGGGAAGTCTTGTTACAACTGTACAAGGCGTTGGTGAGACCACACCTGGAGTACTGCGTACAGTTTTGGTCTCCTTATTTAAGGAAGGATATACTTGCATTGGAGGCAGTTCAGAGAAGGTTCACGAGGTTGATTCCAGAGATGAAGGGGTTGTCTTATGAAGAAAGGTTGGGCAGGTTGGGCCTATACTCATTGGAGTTTAGAAGAATGAGAGGTGATCTTATTGAAACATATAAGATTCTGAAGGGGCTCGACAGGGTAGATGCAGAGAGGATGTTTCCCCTTGTGGGGGAATCTAGAACTAGGGGGCATAATTTCAGAATAAGGGGACACCCATTTAAATCGGAAATGAGGAGGAATTTCTTCTCTCAGAGGGTCGTGAATCTTTGGAATTCTCTTCCCCAGAGAGCTGTGGAGGCTGGGTCATTGAATATATTTAAGGTGGAGATAGACAGATTTTTGAACGATAAGGGAGTCGAGGGTTATGGGGAGCAGGCAGGGAAGTGGAGTTGAGGCCAAGATCAGATCAGCCATGATCTTATTCAATGGCGGAGCAGGCTCGAGGGGCCAAATGACAGACTCCTACTCCTACGTCTTATGGTCTTAGTTCTTAAAAGGGCAGGAGAAATAGGACGGCCCAAGAAGCAGCTCGCCAGAGGGAGAGCTCACATCCTAGTCCTGCAGCATAGGGTACAGATGGAGACATCAAGGGCCTACTGACGTAAGAAAACTACTAGGCACTTGGTCTAAGCGTTAAACAAAGCTTTAATCAACTGTTTTACAACATGGAGATCTAATTGTGTCCTTCACTAGTTCCTGTTAAAGAATGTCCTGAGCAAGCTGGGCCCATGCCCAAGTATTTATACTCTCCCTGGACAGCGCCACCAGCAGGCCGCCCAGTATTATTTCATAGTCATTTCCACATGAATGACAAGATTCATGTCACCTACCATACATAAGAAGACTGATGGCAATTCCCACGGGCCTTCTAAATGCATTGGACTCCCATCAAGCTTGCGCTAATGTTGGAGAGCAGAGAGGATTCCAACTCCAACTTGTGTGCTGTCTTTGCACACGGCATCGAAACCTTGCAGTCAAACATGGAGCGAGTGGTCATTTCTCTGAGCACTGCAGGGGGCCCAACAGTGATGGAGCCTCTGTTGACAGGTCTGGCAGCTCTGATGGAAGCTCAGACTGCTGCCATCTTGGCTCTGGGGTCCAACATCACCTTTGGATTACAAAGCCTGGATACAGAGTGTTATGAATCTTATGATCCATGAAGAAAGACTCATGAAATAACACTGGACGGCCAGCTAGTGGCGCCGTCCAAGGAGTATAAATACTCGGGCGTGGGCCCAGCTTGCCCAGGACATTGTGTAAACAGGAACTAATGAAAGATAACTAGACCTCCATGTTTTGGAACAAGTTGATTAAAGCCTTGCTTTATACTCAAACCAAGTGCGTAGTGAGTTTTATTACGTCACAGAGTGTGGACAGCGGCTTCAAGAGCCTCCCAGCATGCCTGCACGCTGTTCTCATGCAGAACAGTGGGTGCATTAAGGCTCAGGTCCCTCAGAGTGACATTGGTTCAATGGGAAATGCACCTACTGTCCTCTCTCAGAATGACAGCATGTCTGCTCCCGCAGCAGCCTCTCAGCCGGTTCTCTGAGTGATGCCACACAGTCAGCTGGGCGAGACTCTCCCAGTGAAAGCTGAGTCTCAGCAGTCCGCAGCCAGGTCCTTAACAGCCACAGCTCCTCAAGGTCACCTGTAACGGCCATCTCAAGTGCCCTCAGCAGACGTTCAGCAGCCTTCCACCTCCCAAACTGGAACCACTGAGGAGCCATCTCATAGGAACACCAGAATAGGTAACCCAGCACAGAAGACCGGCACTAGGACTTTGCCCAAGGGTGATTTGTAGATAGGCATCAGTCATGTAACCATTCATTAAATCAAGGATGGAGTCTGTTGGAGCAGTGATAAAATGTGTTACGATAGAGCTGCTGGTCTCCATGAGTGTTCCTGTTACATCACTAAGATTATGAAGTTGTACATTTTGTGGGCATTGATATGATGGGTGTCAGGACTGGGTCAGATGGAAGGAGGGAGTGTTGGTACTCTGGGGAGGAGAGGGATGGTTTAGGAGAATCACTCCTCCATAATTTGCTGCCTTACAGCTCTGGCAGCTTGTTGTGGTGCTGGGCCATGATCGTCATCCCCTTTTTCATCTTCCTGCTCCACTTCCTCCTCCTCGGGTAGCTACACAGCTACTGCACTTTGGATGTCAATATTGTGAAGGATGCAGAAAATGATGATGAATCTTGACACTCACTCCAGACTGGACTGAAGGACCCCTCCTGAGCAGCCCCGACAGCAGAACCATCGTCTCTGGACGCCAGCGGTTTGCTCAATCAGAAACCTTGTTGCTGCATGGCTCTCATTATATCAGCACTCTGAGTCCGTGCCCGGATTCCCGAGAGGAGTCATGAATCAGTTGCAGAGGGGATAGTCCTTGGTCCCCCAGCAGCCAGCCTGGCACCCAATGCTCTGGATGGAACAGAGGTGTATTGAGGACTGGCTGCATGATGACTACTGGCAGGAAAGCAGGCGCAGACCTGCTTGAGTCGCTGCCTGTGGCCAGAAACAAATTGAACGTTGAGCAAATGGAAGCCCTTCCTGTTCAGTAACAGAGCTGGTTCCTGATGGGGAGCTCGCAGTGCCGTGTGCGTGCAGTCTATGAAGCCCTGCACTGCGCGATTCCAGCAATGCAGGCAAATCCCAGTGCTCTTCCTTTCTGTTGGTCAGCCTTCCTGCGGAAGCTAATGAACTGTTGCCGCCTCACAAACAGCACATCAGTGACCTTCCGGATCACCGTGTGGAAACGAACGGATGTTGCTGATGGTACCAAAAGCAGCTTAGAATGAGAGGGAGACATAAAGGTTTAGAGCCACGGTGACCTTCACTGCCAAAGCCAATGCATTGTTTGCTGTGATGTTGGGCTCCAATTCTCACTCCAACAGATGGCACAGGTAAGTGACTGTCTCCTTGTTGAAACACAGCCACCTTACACACTGCGCCTCTGTGAGATTCAGGTTTGATGGTCTGTGCCAAAATGACTCCTTTGCCCTCTTCTTGCAGTCTGTGCTGGTCTTTACTGCCTTCCTTGCCACTGCTCCTCCTGATTCGGGAGCCCGAGAGCCCAGCCCAGCAGCATTCCCCATGTTCAGCAATTCTGAACAAGAAAATTCAGGGGAAACAGTTGTAGCCCTCCACAAATGGAACTCGGCAAAACTATTTAACAGCAAAAACCATTATCCAAAACAGCTAAAAACTTGGTACAAAAGCACAGTAGCAGCCTGAAACTTAACTTGATGGAGCAGAGGATCCCTTCAAATACCGCTTGTGGGAGCTGATTGGCGGGGCGGGTTTAGGAAGCGGCGTGTCAAGCGCGCACGGCCACCCAGTTAACCAGAGCGTCCTGCTACAAGCACAGGGCCCTCACTGACAGATTTAAATGATGCCTGTGGTTTGTTGCAGGCAGCCACCCAGGGCGCCCGTTGAGTGCCGGAACCAATATTGTGTCGTGCACACCGACGCCGGCGTTCCAATGTGCTGCAGCATTTGACACTGTGGCCCCCAATTTTGGACCCGGAAAAGATGCAAAACGCACGGCAATTTCGACCCCGCCATCTGTGATACCCTCGGTAAAACTGCATTTTCCTTTTGGATTGTGAATCTACTTTTGGTCAGTTATGTTTTATTCTCCCAGTTCCCTCCTTTATGTCTTTCACCATCAACCAACCAGCTCCCAGCCGTCTTCCACCAAGGGCGCTATGGGCAGTAGAGGATGCACGAGCGCGACTCTACCCGAAACCATCTCCTGATAGCACAGACAAGATCGAGAAATCAATGGGTGGAAATTGTGATTGACTGACTGCTCACTGAGCACCACTCCACGGTGGAGCCCCGGTACACACTGTGCCAGATTCAACATTTTGCTTTCACATTAATTTCAGATGCAAAAATAAACTCACCTCATATATTCTTGTACAGTCATGTATTGCATTCCACTTGGATATACAGTAGCTGTCGGGGAGGGGAAAAAATATTTTTGCAAAGAATTTAATTGAGAAATAGATTCCAGCGAATTGTTCGACGTGAATTTAGTTAAATACATTGCAAGTATTGTATAACGTTTCCCGCTTAACATGGAGACATTCATGCAACATTGCACAGTGTGACTGTGGCTGCCCAAGGCTCCCTCCCCTATTTGTAATCCACACTTGCAATACGGGTTTGGCAGTGCAGCCAGGCAATAGGGGAATCAACTTGCAAAAGCTTAACCATGCACCTAATTTCCAGCTGATGAATCCAGGCCATGGTCTGGACCTTGGAGAACCCATTAACGTTGAGCCGTGCCAGAGACAGAGCTCAGCATTTACAGGGTTTAGGCAAGTGATTCGCTTCTGCAGCGCTGATCCGGCCTAACAGAAGTGAACTGCAAAAAAACAAAACTTTTTGTTTTCTGTTGCAAGGCGGGCCCTTTTCCTGTTGGGAACGTCTCCACTCCATGTATAAATCTCATCGAAATAGCCACGATGGTGACTACGACATCACAATTGCCTCCTTAACAGTGCAGTGAAAATGTATGTCCACTAATGCAGAGATAAAACCATACATCTTGGCATTTAGGACACATTCTAGAAAGCTTCCCAGTGTCCTGTCGCAACATAAGCAAGCAACAGTTTTACTTTTGTTTGAATACAACATTTCAAATCTGGCATGGTAAAGAGCAGGCTGGGCCTATACACATTGGAGTTTAGAAGAATGAGAGGTGATCTTATTGAAACATATAAGATACTGAGGGGGCTCGACAGGGCAGGTGCAGAGAGGATGTTTCCCCTCGTGGGGAAATCTAGAACTCGGGGGCACAGTTTCAGAATAAAGGGTCGCCCTTTTAGAACTGAGATGAGGAGGAATTTCTGCTCTCAGAGGGTCGTAAATCTGTGGAATTCTCTGCCCCAGAGCGCCGTGGAGGCTGGGTCATTAAATACATTTAAGGTGGAGATAGACAGATTTTTGCAAGATAAGACAGTGAAGGGTAATGGGGAGCGGGCGGGGAAGTGGCTTTGAGCCCAAGATCAGCCATGATCTCATTGAATGGCAGAGCAGGCTCGAGGGGCCGAGTGACCGATTCCTGCTCCTATTTCTTATGTTCTTATAAAGATGAACCCTAAGAGGTTTGCCAGTGCATCATGTGTTATCTAACTAAGTCATGCAGATCAGGAGGGTCCCAGAGAAGCCTGTGCATGGCAACACTCTGAGAGGCTCAGAATCTTTGTCCTGGGGGGTCCCCTCGCCCGATCGTTACCGTGCGTCTGCCTACATATGGGCTGGGTGCAGTTTCCTCCAAACAAGACCAGCCAGCAGAAAATGGTGGGGAGATATGGGGTGCAGCAGCGGAGCACTCCCCCAAGCTGCTTTCCACCTATATGACCCCTTAACCACCAAAAAATGGCCAGGGGCGGTGGGAGGAGGAGGAAGAAGAGGAAGGAAGAATTGAGGAGGAGGAGGAGAAAGATAAAACCTGTAACACTCACCTTCTACACCCAGCATTAAGTCATCTTCTGTGCTGCTTATCCTCCTCGTGATGCCTGATGGGCCAGACATAATAGTTTACCACTGCGTCATTGCAAGCCAAACTTTGTTCTCAGAAGTAATAGTGGTTCAGATTAAGTGATGCAAACTAAGAGAGTCTTTCAATAACTTTGTTGTGCAGGTGCAGCAGGCGGTTAAGAAGGCAAATGGTATGTCGGCCTTCATAGCGAGAGGATTCGAGTACAGGAGCAAGGATGTCTTGCTGCAGTTGTACAGGGCCTTGGTGAGACCACACCTTGGGTATTGTGTGCAGTTTTGGTTGCCTTATCTGAGGAAGGATGTTCTTGCCATGGAGGGAGTGCAGCGAAGATTCACCAGACTGATACCTGGGATGGCAGGAATGACATATGAGGAGAGATTGGGTCGATTGGACTTATACTCGCTGGGGTTTAGAAGAATGAGAGGGGATCTCATTGAAACTTATAAAATTCTAACAGGACTAGACAGACTAGATGCAGGAAGGCTGTTCCTGATGGTGGGGGAGTCCAGAACCAGGGGTCACAGTCTAAGGATAAGGGGTAAGCCATTTAGGACAGAGATGAGGAGGAATTTCTTCACCCAGAGAGTGGTGAACCTGTGGAATTCTCTACCACACAGGGCAGTTGAGGCCAATTCATTAAATATATTCAAGAAGGAGTTGGATATATTTCTTAAGGCTAAAGGGATTAAGGAATATGGGGCGAAAGCAGGGACAGGGTACTGAATTTGGATGATCAGCCATGATCTCATTGAATGGTGGAGCAGGCTCGAGGGGCCGAATGGCCTACTCCTGCTCCTATCTTCTATGTTTCTATGAACAGAAGGAACATGAGAATTGTTTTGATTTCTTTTTGGGTTCAATAAAGACTCATTTCTGAAAGAGAATGTTGTTTAATCTAAAGTCTTGTTCAAGACTTTCTACAGCTTTTTACAGAACACACTATGCTGTGATGCATCTAGAATGAAACGGAAAGTAAAACTCCTCTGGACTGCTTGTCTCTCACATGACCTCTGCTGGTCAGGCACAAGTAATCAAAAACACAGACAAATATGCTGTAAGGCATAAGTAATCAAACACAGACAAATATCATCACTATTTGCTGATATCATTACATCTCCCTTTCTTAAAACAAAAGTATTTTACTTTTAACTAACAACATTTAATGAACTTACATTATCATTATCATGATCAAGGTTTTTTACCCTTGCTTTGTGTGTTCACATGAAATATGTCAATACACTAGAACTTGAAGAAAGAATAAGATAACATTACTTCCTTCTTTAACAATAGTCCTTAAATTTGCTCAATGAGTCTCTCAGGAGGCTTCACGTGTCTTGAGGATTTTCTGATTGATTGTCCTTGAATCTGAGTTGTTGCCTCAGATGATTGGTTCTCAGCTGTGTGATCAGGTTGTTCACCAGTATCAGTCTCTTGACCTGCTGTGGCTGGTCCCATGAGAAGATCTCAATGATTTCTTCTCAGAACAGCACCCTCATCTGTCTGAATGGTGTATGATCTTGGTTGAACTTCACTCAGGACAGTTCCCTTCTGAGTCCATGTGTTTGTTTTGTCTTTCAACCTTACTTGGTCACCAGTGTGGAGTTCAGGTAGGTTTTGTGTTCCTCTGTCATAGTAGTACTTTTGCTTTTCTTTCTGTTGCTCTTTGAACTTCCTCACTTTCTCCCCCTCTTTTGTTTTCAGGAGGTTCTCCGGGATGGGTAGGTTTGACCTTAGCCGACGTCCCATCAGGAGTTGGGCTGGTGACATACCACACTCGAGCGGCGTTGTGCGGTATACAAGCATGCTTTGGTAGAAGTCAGTTCCACTGTCTTTTGCCTTGTACATCAGTCTTTTCACTGTCTGGACCGATTTATCCACTAGTCCATTGGACTGTGGATAGTGAGGACTTGACGTTGTGTGGACAAAGTCCCACTCTTTGGCAAAGTGTCGGAAATTTGCATTGTTAAACTGGGGTCCGTTGTCTGTGAAGGCCTCGCTTGCCACGCCATGTCTGGAGAATATGGCTTTCATACTTCTTATCACAGCTTCTGCAGTGGTGGTGTACAGTCTACAAACCTCTGGATACAGGGAGTAATAGTCTGTGACGACAAGATAGTCCTTCCCTTGACATACGAATAGGTCAGCGCCTACCTTCTGGTAAGGTCTGTCTGGTGCTGGGTGTGGCTTTAGTGGTTCTACCGGATTGCTTGCTCGATATTTCAGGCATATTGTGCAGTTTGACACCTCATGTGTCACATCTTGGTTGATTCGTGGCCAGTACATCACATCTCGTGCTCTTTTCTTACACTTTTTGATTCCCAGACGTCCTCCATGGATCTTTTTTAGCATCTCTCTTCTCAGACTCTTTGGGATAACTATTTTACTTCCTTTGTAGATGATGTCTTCGACCACTGATAGTTCCGCCCTGCAGTTCCAGTACTCTGCTATATCAGGTGAGCAGACTTGCTTCATGTTGGGCCATCCATCCAAGATGCTTTTTCTCAGTCATCTCATTGTTTCATCTTTGTTTGTCTCAGTCTTTATGAGCTCCATTTTTGCATCTGCTATGGGCAGTGCACTTGTGATCATGTCCACGTAGGCGTTCACTTTTTCATCCATTGTGGTGTTTGCGGGCTCACTTGGGTCAACAGCTCTGGACAACGTGTCTGCTGTATACATCAGCTTACCCGGTGTGTACGCAACATTCAGTGTATAGCGTTGCAGCCTGATCATCATTCTTTGTATTCTAAGCGGACAGCTATTCAGTGGCTTTTGGAACAATGCAATCAAGGGCTTATGGTCAGTCTCTACACTGATTGCTTGTCCTGCCACAAACTGGTGAAATCTTTCACAGGCGTATGTGATGCTGAGCAGCTCCTTTTCTATTTGAGCATATCGCGTCTCCGCGTCTGTCATTGAGCGCGATGCATATGCAATAGGTTGCCAGTAGCCATATTGTTGCAGAAGAACGGCACCGAGCCCACTCTGTGATGCATCTGATGATATCTTGATGGGTCTCGCTGGGTCATAAAACCTCAGAACTGGTTCCTCTGTGAGCAGTTTCTTTAGATCGCTCCATGACTTCTCATGCTCATGATTCCATTCCCATTCTATGTTCTTTTCAGTTAGTCTTCTCAGTGGCGCTATTTTTTCTGAGAGGTTGGATATAAATTTACCCATGTAGTTGATCATTCCATTAAACCTCTGCACGTCCTTCTTGCATTGTGGCCTTGGCATATTCTCAATGGCGGACACCTTTCTGGGATCTGGTCTGATGCCCTCACTGCTAAGGATATCTCCCACGAATGTCAGTTCTGTCACCCCGAGCTGGCATTTCTCTCTATTCAGCTTCAGGTTTGTTTTCCTTGTTGCTTCCGGCACTTTTTTCAGTCTCTCGTCATGCTCAGTTCTCGTGGTTCCCCATACTATGATGTCATCCATTGATGTATCAACTCCCTCCAGGTGCTCATAGATCATATGGATAGTCTTGTGATACACTTCAGGAGCTGAGGCAATGCCAAATGGTAACCTTAGGAATCTGTATCTGCCAAATGGAGTGTTGAATGTGCACAGTCTTGAACTTGCTTCGTCCAGCTTCATCTGCCAAAATCCTGAGGACGCATCTAACTTGCTGAAATATTTTGCATTTGCAAACTGTGCCATGATTTCCTCACGTGTAGGAAGCTTGAAGTGCTCTCTCTTTATTGCTCTGTTTAGATCTCTTGGATCCAGGCAAATTCTGAGCTTTCCATTCTTTTTGTCCACTACGACGAGGGAACTCACACACTCAGTTGTCTCATCTATCTTCTGAATCACGTTCAGGCTTTCCATCCTGTCCAACTCTGCCTTCAGTTGCTTTTGAAGAGCAAACAAAACTTTTCTGCATGGATGTATGACCGGTGTCATACTTTTATCTACTCTGATCGTGTGTTCTCCTGGAATGCAGCCTAGACCCTTAAATAGGTCTTTGTACTCTTTCATGAGTTCATCATAGACTGTCTCTCCTTCGCTTTCCACAACGAGGACTCTCTTTACCAGGTTCAGTCTCTCACAGGCTTTTAACCCTAGTATGGCTTGCACATCCTTTGGCACCACGATTAATGCTAGCGTGTGCTCTCTGTCCTTGTGTGTTACTTTGACAATGCATTTTCCTTTCACTGGTATATCAGTACCTGAGTATCCGGTCACTTTCACTTGTATTCCATGTAACTTTGGTCTGGGTCTAATTCTCTTAAAATCGGTCTCTGATATCACATTAACTTGTGCTCCAGTATCCAATTTAAATGGAATGTGTATGTCGTTCACTTTTAGTGTCAACATCCAGTCTCTTTCTTCTCTTTTGTTTTCAGACACAACATCTACATAGAATTCCTCTATGTCGCTTTCATCTACTGCATGGACCTTGCTTTGTTGCACTTGGTTCTTGCAGCAACGGGCATAATGGTTGTTCTTGTTGCAACTATTGCAAGTTTTACCATATGCTGGACACTTTCTTGGTGGATGCTGTGTACCGCATCGACTACATGACTTCCGATTGTCTCTTCCATTTTCGTTTGCTGGCCACATCTCTTTTTTCACATTGGCGCTCTCTTTGTTAAACGGTTTGTATCCGTTCTTTCTCACTGCATCCACGTTGCAGCTACTGTCACTGAACAGCTCCTTTGCCTGCAACTTCACAGTCTCCGTAGCCCTACACAATGCTATGGCTTTTCCCAGGTCTAGATCTTGCTCTCTTAGCAGCCTTTCCCTTAGACCATTATCTGGAATACCACACACCAGTCTGTCTTTTATCAGCGAGTCTGTGAGTCCCCCAAAATTCACACGATTTGCTCCGGTTTCTCAGTTCAGTCACATACTGATCAATAGTCTCGCCGATTTTCTGTACACATGTGAAAAATTTGTGCCTCTCAAAGGTCACGTTGCGTTTAGGTATGCAGTAGGCCTCAAACTGTTCCATTATTTTATCTAGCTTCATTTTGTCTCCATCAACAGCGAATGTGAAGTTATTATACACCTCCAGCGCTTCATCACCCACGACATGCAAGAACAGTGACGATTTCTGTTTATTACTTTTCTTGTCAGCTCCGATTGCCGCTAAATACAACTCTAAACGTTGTTTGAACCTTCTCCAATTTTCAGCCACATTACCTGTCAATTGAAGCGTCGCCGGTGGGAGTAAACCTTCCATTTTTTCACTTCGTTAGCTATTCTCTAATGGTAAGCAACGATGTTTTCTTCTGGCTTGCTAATATGTGGAGAGCTGATTTCGCTTACTTGCCACAACTGCTTTCACTGTCCCATCAAGTTGCTAACTTCAGATTTTTTCTCTTTCAGCCACTTCTGACATCATGTTTTGATTTCTTTTTGGGTTCAATAAAGACTCATTTCTAAAAGAGAATGTTGTTTAATCTAAAGTCTTGTTCAAGACTTTCTACAGCTTTTTACAGAACACACTATGCTGTGATGCATCTAGAATGAAACTGAAAGTAAAACTCCTCTGGACTGCTTGTCTCTCACATGACCTCTGCTGGTCAGGCACAAGTAATCAAAAACACAGACAAATATGCTGTAAGGCATAAGTAATCAAACACAGACAAATATCATCACTATTTGCTGATATCATTACAAGAATTAGAAGCAGGAGTCGGCCATACGACCCTTCGTGCCTGCTCTGCCATTCAATAAGATCATAGCTGATCATCAGCATCAAATCCACTTTCCCACCTGGTCCCCATATCCCTTGATTTCTCTAGATTCCAAGGGGGCTAAATTCGGTTGATTTGCGCCTCCCGTTAGCGCCCTAACAGTGCGCAAATCAACTAGCGCCTGGCCTCCTCATCTCAGTCCTAAATGGCTTACCCCTTATCCTTAGACTGTGACCCCTGGTTCTGGACTCCCCGGCCATCGGGAACATCCTTCCTGCATCTAGTCTGTCTAGTCCTGCTAGAATTTTATAAGTTTCAATGAGATCCCCTCTCATTCTTCTAAACTCCAGCGAGTATACGCCCAATTGACCCAATCTCTCCTCATACGTCATTCCTGCCATCCCAGGTATCAGTCTGGTGAATCTTCGCTGCACTCCCTCCATGGCAAGAACATCCTTCCTCAGATAAGGTGACCAAAACTGCGCACAATACTCACGGTGTGGTCTCACCAAGTTCCTTAATCACTCCACCATTGGTGGGCGTGCTTCAGCTGCCGAGGCCCTAGGCTCTGGAATTTCCTACCTAAACTTCTCCGCCTCCCTTCCTCTCTCCTCCTCCTTTAAGTGGCTCCTTAAAACCTATCTCTTTTGACCAAGCTTTTATTCACTGGTCCTCATATCTCCTTATGTGGCTTGCTGTCAAATTTTGTTTGATAATCGCTCCTGTGAAGCACTGTGAGATGTTATGGATGTTATATAACTGCCACCACACCACCCCCCACCTCCTAGTCTCATGCTTCAGCAGGACTTTTTAATTTCGCTCTGGTGGGGTTGAAAATGAAAAGTTCATGTTAATAGCAGAGCCATGGTGACCAGTCAAACTTCTGCATTGGTTTCTAAAACCCAATTAGCAATAAAAAAAAAGATAAAATCTCACCCTAAGGCATTGTAATTTCAGGGGTAGTAAAACACATTGCATCTGTTATACTGCTCTTCTGCCAGCTCTAATGATGCTGGCAAATTCTTGGGCACATATCCTAAAGAGTTTTTATAGCCAACACACGTGGAGAAGCAATTAACAGTATATTCTGTTGCGGGGTTATGAATCAATAGTGCTTCATAAATGAAACATTGCTATATTAACACTTTCAATACGGTTACTGTTCTTACTGTTGAAAATGAAAGCTTTGTGACTTTATTTGTGTAGAATTTGTTTGGTGAATTCGGTGTAGAATTTGTTTGGTGAATTCGGTTGTCTATGGTGAGTTAGTTAGCCTCAGCCTAACTGGTTCTACTGGTTCCAAATTAGGGAGAAGATCGAAACAATCCATAAGCACTGCTCCCGATTGGTGCACAATGTGCGTCTGTTGAAGAAGGACAGGCCTGGGTGTGGGAGGGCAGAGTATCTGAGAGAGGAGAGATGAAAGGAGGCATGACGACAGGAGAGTGCGGTCAGGGAGGGATTGAGAGAAAAGGGAAATAGGGGGAAAAAGTGAAACGGCTCGGGTCCGGAGCGGCAGCCATAGTGCGCACACGAATGGACACGGGAGAAGCTCAGGGAATCGCTCAACCATTGGTGGCCGTGCCTTTTGTTGCCTGGGCCCTAAGCTCTGGAATTCCCTCCCTAAACCTCTCCGCCTTGCTACCTCTCTTTCCTCCTTTAAGACACTCCTTAAAACCTACCTCTTTGACCAAGCTTTTGGTCACCTGCCCTAATTTCTCCTTATTGTAATGATCAATAACATGTCATTCTAGAATAGTACACTAGGTGGAGCTATAGAGCTGTAGAGCTGTATATATCGCTGTGTTTAGTTGTATGTGTTTAAGACTACACTACCCACGATGCACTAGGCTACCCACAAGGCAGTAGTCAAGATGGCTGCCTGCATACAGAAGTACACATGCTGAATCTCTACAGATGCTGTACCTAGAGAACGTGTACTGAATAAATGACGAGCTAGAAGCTAGCTGTTCATAATAAGAATGTCTAGTTATTAATGAACATAACACTTATGTGGATCGGTGTCAAATTTGTCGTCTTAAAATACTCCTGTGCAGCGCCTTGGGACGTTTTACTATGTTAAAGGTGCTATATAAATACAAGTTGTTGTATACAAGCCTGCCAATACTCAGTCTAGGCTCATACATGAAGAATGGCCACTTGAGCAAGATACTGGCACAACTACAAGGTAAACTCGCTGCTTCTAAATGATAGAAAATTATGGGCTGCATGCACGCTATTTCCTAAAAAGCGCTCCTGACGCGTGAAGTTCCACACTGGGCACAAGCAAGTGGGAAACTTAGGTTTATACCTCAGCGGGAGGGAAGGGTTGTTAGATGTCGGTACTGGGATGGAAGGCAAATTAACTTGGAATGAAATATTTCAGCATTAACAATTGTGATTCATAGGTGTATAATGTGTGCTTAAAATTAGATAGCAAAGCACCAACAATTCTCCACACAAACTATCCACTACCATTGAAGCTCTCTCAATAAAAACTCCTAGTTTGATGTCATTACCTGTTCTCTGTGGGCTCTGAGACCTGTGCTCATTTACAGGTACCCTGTAAAGCAAGGCACATGCACATTAGATTCAGGCAAACAGCTGCCACACCCAGCCGTTGAACTTGTACCAGGAACTAAACTCAGAGACATTTCATTCAACAGTTTGAAGGTATCTGTGGGAGGATAGAGCTCTCGAACATGAAGCGATCACATTACAAGATTAACCCTTGTTAGCTCTGGAGAACTCTTCAGTGGTCAATCCCCAGCGGAAATTTCAAGAGTTGAATTTCCTCGGAGCTGCTCCCACTCCAGGGTCATAACTTCACCGGCAGTACGGCGGAAACCTTGGCCCAGAAATTGCTGGGCCGGCACAGCTCGTGAATTGGATTTTTATTTTACCTCACCCTTCAGGTGGTCTCATTTCTGTGCCGCAAATTGTTGGAAATGTGAATTGATAAAAGCACGGTGATGTCAACCGGGCATCTGGGACCTACTGAATGATGGGGTCAAAGGTCCACCTCACAGACCAATGAAATTTAAGGATAGAGAAAGAAACAGAGAACACAAGACATAAGAGCATAAGACGTAGGAGCACGATTCGGTCATTCGGCCCCTTGAGCCTGCTCTGCCATTCAATAAGATCATGGCTGATCTAATCTTGACCTTAACTCCACTCCCCTGCCCACTCCCCATAACCCTTGACCCCCTTATCGTTCAAAAATCTGTCTATCTCCACCTTAAATATATTCAATGACCCAGCCTCCACAGCTCTCTGGGGAAGAGAATTCCAAAGATTCACGACCCTCTGAGAGAAGAAATTCCTCCTCATTTCCGATTTAAATGGGTGCCCCCTTATTCTGAAATTATGCCCCCTAGTTCTAGATTCCCCCACGAGGGGAAACATCCTCTCTGCATCTACCCTGTTGAGCCCCTTCAGAATCTTATATGTTTCAATAAGATCCCCTCTCATTCTTCTAAACTCCAATGGGTATAGGCCCAACCTGCTCAACCTTTCTTCATAAGAGGGAATGAGGGATAACAAAATATGGTGAATCAAGAGTCAAATTAGATACAGAAAGAGAAATAAAGAGATGGAAAGAATGATTGGATTAAGAAAAAAAAAGACAGAAAGGAAAATAAAATAATTTTTAAATTTTACATTTAAAAACCTCTAGGAACAATTTATTACCTGTGGGAGTGAATCACCACAGTTTCAAGTTTTCCCTTTCTGGGCCTCCAAGGTCGAGTTTCATGTCAGGACCATAAATCACATTATTAACAGGGTCCTTACAACATGAAATATCAGCTCTAAATGTCTGCGGCGAGACTCATTTGTATTCACAAATCCAGCAATTTCCTGACACTGAAGAGGTTGACTGTGACATCCCGACTTTGCAAGGCTAACAGCAGAGTGGCAAAAAGTCATCCAGCAATTTGTGGCGATTCGCAACTCACGACGGATCTCTTGCTTGCCACAAATTGGGTTTTTTACGCACTAATAATGGCGGGCACTGTGACCTCACCGTTACTTGTCCGGCAATTTTTGAGGCCTTGTCTTAGGGCGCGAGACAAAACTGCTGCAGCAGAATGGGAGCAGCTCCGAGGAAAGTCCTACTGACATACAGGGGAACGTGTCCCGATAGCTCCTACTACCTTTTACATACAGATTGATTCTACTGGTCCACAGAGCAGTAGTAATACCCGCCCACCTGCATGCTTCAGAGACATGGACCATGTACAGCAGGCACCTCAAAGCGCTGGAGAGGTACCACCAACGCTGCCTCTGCAAGATCCTGCAAATCCATTGGCAGGATAGGCGCACCAACGTCACTGTTCTTGCTCAGGCCAACATCCCCAGCACCGAAGCTTTGACCACGCTCGATCAGCTCCGATGGACGGTCACATCGTCCGTATGCCCGATACGAGACTCCCAAAACGAGCGCTCTACTCGGAGCTCCGGCACGGCAAGAGAGCCCCAGGTGGGCAGAGGAAACGCTTCAAGGACACCCTCAAAACCTCCTTGAAAAAGTGCAACATCCCCACCGACACCTGGGAATCCCTGGCCCAAGACAGCACAAAGTGGAGGAGAAGCATCCGGGAAGGCGCTGAACTCCTCGAGTCTCTTCGCCATTGGCAAGCGGAAGCCAAGTGCAAACAGCGGA
The DNA here is from genome assembly GCF_052327205.1 of Somniosus microcephalus. Classification (NCBI taxonomy): domain Eukaryota; kingdom Metazoa; phylum Chordata; class Chondrichthyes; order Squaliformes; family Somniosidae; genus Somniosus; species Somniosus microcephalus. The sequence goes on from NC_140993.1 coordinate 271,450,211, forward strand.
AGGAGCACACGTCAACTCAAGCACCCCACCCACCCGTCCCTTCAACTACCATCTGCCCCACCTGTGACAGAGACTGTAGGTCCCACATTGGACTCATCAGTCACCTGAGCACTCATTTTTAATGTGGAAGCAAGTCACCCTCGGTTCCGAGGGACTGCCTAAGAAGAAGACAGATTGATTCTACCCTTGACTAATAGTGGATTGAAGATTTCCTGCTTCGGGAAGTTGCAAAACCCCAGACACTTTAATTTCTCAATCGAGACCGGGACCACAAGTGGAAGATCTCCCCCGTAGTCTCCCTTGTGGAGAAACAGTGTCACAAACCACAGGCTGTACAAAAATAAATACCTGAGATCGACAGCAGTGTGTCATTATTATAACACACTCCCCATTGCTCCCAGGCAACTCATTTACTGCTTTATACAGAAAATAAAGGGAACTGAAGAACAGCAACAACAAGCAGACGAGGCAGTGACATTTTGGGGGGAATTTTACTCCAAAAACCAGGTGGGTTGGGGTCGGGTGGGAGGTTAAAGAGTTAAAAAGCTGAATCCTGACCCCCAACCCACCTTCAAACCCCCCGACTTCTAGTTTTAGTGGAAGCAAAACGGGGTGCAGGTAGTCAATTCGTTACCAAGAGGCAGATTGGCACTTTAAATATTCTAATGAGGCTGTGTGCCTCATGGTGATCCACTATTTTAAATTTAAGTGTGGCGGGCAGATTTCCCAGGTCTCGGGGAACCCACCAACTAAAGGGAGGCGAGGACTGCTGGATCCAGGAGATAAGTATCTTTCCACTTACCTGCTGGATCCAGCATTCCAAACTCCACAATTGGACACCCACCCGCCCTCCCGGGCCCCGACCCTTCCAATCTCCCCCCGATATCCGCCTGAGGCCTCAGACCCCCCCAACCCCCACGAGGCCTCTGATCTCCGATTCCCCCCTCCAGCCCTCAATCTGCCCCCACAGCCTCTGAGCCCCCCCCTTTGACCCCCGATCACCCCCCAGCCTTCTGACTTCCCCCCTCCAGCCCCCAGTCCACCCCCCACAGCCTCTGAGCCCCCCGTTTGACCCTGATCCTTCCCACCCCCCCAGGCCTTCTGACTTTCCCCTCCAGCCCTCAATCACCCTATGACCTCTGATACCCCCACCCCGATCCCTCCCTCTGTCCTCTCTGCAGCCTGGTGTCGCAGGCCTATCCACCCGACAGACAGCCAGCCTCTCTATCGGGGTGGCTGCGGGCAGGAAACTGATTTTAAATGCTAATCAGGCCCTACCATTACTTTCAGGAGGGCCTGCGTCCCCCCAGGTTTCCTGACCGCTTTCCAGCCTCCCCCCCCACCCACCCACCCCCCACCACTCCCCATCTCCCGCTCCCTACTCATGTCCAAATTAAAATTCCGGCCTTTATTTTGAAAATGAAACAGTGGGGGAGGGGGGAGACTGGGTGTTGCAGCAGATTAGATGTTGGCCGTTCATCTCTGGGATCTGGATCAAGTCCAGCCGCGACTGACGGGATGAAAGTTTCCTCTGCCTGCTGGCTGTAAGAATCCTCCCTGAATTGACGTTGGGCAGTTTCAATACTGCTCCTGTTGGGCAAGGATCTGCAGCTAACGTATCAGCTGCTATCGTACTAGAAGATGGTTCTCCTTGGGCAACTGGGGAAAAAAATCTTACAAGTTCTAGGAGGTAAGAAATGATGGCTCACGTGCAGCTGGTGTTGATCCATTCTTGAATACTCTGTTGGGTGTAGTCTCCTTTGAGAGCACAAGATCATAAGACAGACACAAATCAGGAAAATCCATCCAATGCCTCTTCGCTCTTCCAACCTTCCATAACAGCATCAAACTATTTCTGGAATTTTCTCCCTACCCAGAGTCCCTTCCATGTGTTGATCACCCTTTGTATGGCGAATTTCCTGATAGCGGTCTTAATTTTGTCTTTTATTAGTTTCATTCGGTAATTTTACCTTTGAATGATAGAGTAAAATGGTCGATTAAATCGTCCGTCCTCACTTTCATTTAGTGCAATATTGCTGTGCTGTTGTTTTAATTGTAACCGTATCAAATATTAGTTTCTCCTCTCAAGAAACATGTTAATGTAGATTACAAAATTTTAAACCATACTATTTTGAAATGGCTGGGATATTTGGAATGGAGCCTGTGTGGGAACGAATCAGATACTGCGCAGATGTGTGGGAAAAGCTGAAGTTGGTTCTATGAAAGGGGTCTGCAAGCAAGAACTAGGATGACCCTTAGAGCTGAACAGCCCTCAGAACTCCCTCCCTAACCGCACTGTGGGAGTACCTTCGCCACACGGACTGCAGCGGTTGAAGAAGGTGGCTCACCACCACCTTCTCAAGGACAATTTGGGATGGGCAATAAATGCTGGCCTTGCCAGTGACACCCACATCCCACGAATGAATAAAAAAAAAGGGAAAGAATATGCTGGGTCAAAGGTAGTTGATGTTCACCACTGCTAATTGCAAGGACATCAGCAACAAAGAGGCGGCATTTGTTCAGCCGCCTAAGTACCTAAAATGGCGGGCAGGGTATGCACGCACACTTCCGACCGGAAGTGTGCCGCCTGCCATATTTGGTAAGGATAAAAAAGGTGTCCTTTACCCACACCTGAAGCAGACCCTTTGCATATGCAAATAAAAGGCCTCCTGCCTACTCCTGCTCCCGGCTACAATGTTGATTTGCCCTGAGTCAGCCTGGGCCCGTACTGCTGCACTCACGGAAACCAACCCTAAATATTGCTTGCAAAGAAAGAAAGTTAAATTTCTTAACTGTAAAGCACCATCCCGATCGCTGCCAGTCCCGACCACCACAACCCCCCCTCGCCCTCCCCTCCCCCCCTCACCGGCCACAATATCCCGAATCCCCAACCTCTAGGCCCCAATTTTTTGTTAAATCATTTATCCTTGTTTTGCAATTGAGAGGTGTTTGATAACCTCTCAGGAACTCCCTCACGTTATCAATTCCTTTGTCCGTGTGTTATACAGCGATCATTTGGGACTGAGGCGATAACTGAGGCAGTGGAACAGGTGAGGTAATCAACTTACTGATTGCCTGATCCAGGGCTTCTGAAATGTTCCTCTACCTTTTCAGCTTCATAAACTAAACCAAAAAGGCTATTACCAATGAATAAGATAAAGCAGGATGACCTTAAATCTCCTGAGAATTTTGAGGGCCACATTAAGTTTTAACTAATGCCTTGTGCTTTAATTAAGTTCTCTTGGATATTAATTATACTTACATTCCGCGATACTCATTCACTACTTATTTACTTTGACGCAAGCTTAAATTATTGGCTCCTTGTTATGGGTAATGAATTCAGAGTGGCAATTTTTTAAAATTTGTTTACGGGATGTGGGCATTGCTGGCAAGGCCGGCATTTATTGCCCATCTCTAATTGCCCCTGAGAAGGTGGTGGTGATCCGCCTTCTTGAACCAGAGGGGGCAGTTAAGAGTCAACCACATTGCTGTGGGTCTGGAGTCACATATAGGCCAGACCGGGTAAGGACGGCAGATTTCTTTCCCTAAAGGACATGAGTGAACCAGGTGGGTTTTTATGACAATCTGGTAGTTTCATGGTCACCGTTACTGATACCAGTTTTTAATTCCACATTTATTTAATCAATTGAATTTAAATTCCCCAGCTGCCTGTGGTGGGATTTGAACTCATGTGTTTGGATCTCCTTCCTCTCCGGCCCTGACCTCCCGCAGCACCATCTCTATGTGAACAAGGTCCACGGCCCAATATTTGTGGCCCCTCGGACCCTACCATTCATGCGCAGGGTAAGTGATTGCCCAATATTTCTAGCCAGAACCAGGGGTCACAGTCTAAGGATAAGGGGTAGGCCATTTAGGACAGAGATGAGGAGGAATTTCTTCACCCAGAGAGTGGTGAACCTGTGGAATTCTCTACCACAGAAGGCAGTAGAGGCCAATTCATTAAATATATTCAAGAAGGAGTTGGATATATTTCTTAAGGCTAAAGGGATCAAGGGATATGGGGGGAAGGCAGGGACAGGGTACTGAATTTGGATGATCAGCCATGATCGCATTGAATGGCGGAGCAGGCTCGAGGGGCCGAATGGCCTACTCCTGCTCCTATCTTCTATGTTCCTATGTTTCTATGTTTCTATAGCTCATTGACTCCCTTCATTTTGGCTCTGAACTGAATGAGAGTAATTGACGGTAACTGACCTGACCTTACTTATAGATCGCGTGTCTGATCAAATGATCAAATTTGCATAAAATCACATAGAATTTTACAGCAGCACAGAAACAGACCACTCGGCCCTAATTATAAATGTGTCTTCTCTGTGGACGGTCACTGCAGGCAACTAGATGAGTAAATGATGCGAACACACCCTGGACAAGCAACACGGGTTTATCACGCAACAATTTGCGGGTACAGTAGCATAGTGGCTGTGTTACTGGACTCGTAATCCCGAAGCCTTGATTATTAATCCAGAGACGTGAGTTCAAATCCCACCACAGGCAGCTAGTGAATTTAAATTCAATTGATTAAATAAATGTGGAATTAAAAACTGGTATCAGTAATGGTGACCATGAAACTATCGGATTGTCATAATAAACCCACCTGGTTCAATCATGTCCTTTAGGGAAGGAAACCTGCCGTCCTTACCCGGTCTGGCCTGTATGTGACTCCAGACCCACAGCAATGTGGTTGACTCTTAATTACCCTCTCTGGTTCAAGAAGGCGGCTCACCACCACCGTCTCTGGGGCAATTAGGGATGGGCAATAAATGCTGGCCTTGCCAGCGATGCCCACATCCCATAAACGAATAAAAAATACCCTTCTTGGACCTCTTTAAAATTATCAGCAATATAGAACAGAGATAATCACTGCTTCCAATTTGCAGAGAGGGTAGAGAGGGTAGATGGTATGAATGGGTGAGCACCACCTCCTTGGTATTAAGGAAACTGTAAGTGCAGGTGCTCAGTCAATATCCTGGCGTTGCCAACCTCAGCATCTCCCACAGCAAGAGCTGAGCACCTCCCCATGAGCTGTCTGGTCTTATCTGCAAAAGGGATGAGGGGTGTCATGAATCTTATCATTCATGAAGAAATGACTCAAGAAATAACACTGGGCGGCCAGCTGGAGGTGCCGACCAAGGAGTATAAATACTTGGGCGTGGGCCCAGCTTTCCCAGGACGTTTTTGTAACCAGGAACTAGTGAAAGATAACTAGAATCTCATGGTTGTGAAACAGTTGATTAAAGCCTTGTTTTATACTTAAACCAAGTGCTCAGTAGTTATTTTACATCAAGGGGGTTTAAAGGAAGGGAGCTCCGGTGGCGTGGGTATTATGTGCCAATTTCTTCTATAAAGGCTTAAGTAAATTCGGGTATAGTTGTCAGTTAAGGAGTGAATAGATCTGGGGATGTGAGGGTGTTAAAGTGGAAGGCCTCAGTGCGGCATCGGCAGCGGGTGGAGGCGGAGCAGCGCGGCAGAGCGACTACAAGAGGCCCCAGAGGCTCAGGTAGGCCTCAGTGCGGCATCGGTAGCGGGTGGAGGCGGAGCAGCGCGGCAGAGCGACTACAAGAGGCCCCAGAGGCTCAGGTAGGCCTCAGTGCGGCATCGGCAGCGTGTGGAGGCGGAGCAGCGCGGTAGAACGACTACAAGAGGCCCCAGAGGCTCAGGTAGGCCTCAGTGCAGCGTCGGCAGCGGGTGGAGGCAGAGCAGTGCGGCAGAGCGACTACAAGAGGCCCCAGAGGCTCAGGTAGGCCTCCGTGCGGCATCGGCAGCGGGTGGAGGCAGAGCAGTGCGGCAGAGCGACTACAAGAGGCCCCAGAGGCTCAGGTAGGCCTCAGTGCGGCGTCGGCAGCGGGTGGAGGCAGAGCAGTGCGGCAGAGCGACTACAAGAGGCCCCAGAGGCTCAGGTAGGCCTCCGTGCGGCATCGGCAGCAGGTGGAGGCAGAGCAGCGCGGCAGAGCGACTACAAGAGGCCCCAGAGGCACAGGTAGGCCTCAGTGCGGCATCGGCAGTGGGTGGAGGCAGAGCAGCGTGGCAGAGCGACTACAAGAGGCCTCAGAGGCTCAGGTAGGCCTCAGTGCAGCATCAGCAATGGGTGGAGGCAGAGCAGCGCGGCAGAGCGACTACAAGAGGCCCCAGAGGCACAGGTAGGCCTCAGTGCGGCATCGGCAGCGGGTGGAGGCGGAGCAGCACGGCAGAGCGACTACAAGAGGCCCCAGAGGCTCAGGTAGGCGTACCAATCTCCAATCTCAGACAAGGAGAGAGGTAAAAAGTATTCAAGGTGTGACGTCACCACAAAACAGGTAGGTGATTGGTTGGAGTATTTCTCTCGTTTTAAAACTTTAAGTCTGTGGTTTATAGTTTTTAAGGTTGCTGTGGTGTACCAAGGCCTTTCTGGTGCAGAGTGACTGTTGGTAAACCATTTAACTGGTGTAACTAGAGGGATTGATTTAATTTAAATCCAATTAATTAAAGGGGATACCAGCATCTAAAATCGGGCAGAGGGTGTCCATAACTAACAATAAAAAATTTAATTAATTACATAGAATGGAGCAGGTGATGTGTTACTGTTGCGAGATGTGGGAGCCGGTGAACCCCATTGAGGCTCACGGTGATTACGTCTGTGACAAGTGTCTGCTGCTACAGGAACTCCAGCTCCGTGTTGATGAGCTGGAGTCTGAGCTTCAGACACTGCGACACATCAGGGAGGGGGAGAAGTACCTGGATTCTGTGTATCAGGAGGTGGTCACACCTATGAAGTTAAGTAATTCAGATGTAGCCCATGGTCAGGGACAGGATGGTGTGACTACGAGTGAGGCAGGTACGGGGATCCAGGAGGTAGAGCTGGAGGAGCCGCAGCCCTTGCTCTTGAACAACAGGTTCGAGGTTCTTACTCCCTGTGGGGACAGGAGCAGGGACTGCAGGGAGGATGAGCAACCTGGCCGCAGCACCGTGGAATGGGGGGCCATTCAAGAGGGGGGAGAAAATAGAAATGTTGTAGTGGTAGGGGATAGTATTATTAGGGGGATAGATAGAGTTCTCTGCAGCCGAGAGCGAGAGTCCCGATGGCCGTGTTGCCTACCCGGTGCCAGGGTTAAGGACATCTCCTCTGGGCTGGAAAGAAACTTGCAGTGGGAGGGGGTGGATCCAGTTGCCGTGGTCCATGTTGGTACAAACGACGTAGATAGGACTAGGAAGCCGGCTCTGTTAAAGGAGTATGAGCAGCTAGGGGTCAAATTAAAAAACAGAACCTCAAGGGTAATAATCTCTGGATTATTACCTGAGCCACGAGCGAATTTGGCTAGGACAAATAAAATTAGAGAGTTAAATGCGTGGCTCAAAGACTGGTGTGGGAGAAATGGGTTTTGCTTCCTGGGACACTGGCACCAGTACTGGGGCAGGAGGGAGCTGTTCCGTTGGGACGGGCTTCACTTGGCCAGTGCTGGGACTAGAGTCCTGGCGGATCATATAACTAGGGCTGTAGAGAGGGCTTTAAACTAACTAGTGGGGGGGAGGTTCCTAGAGAGCAAATAATAAAAATGACAACAGAGAAGGTCATAGACTTAGGTAGCAGTGGGGAAATTAAAAACCAGAGTGTGTCAGGAAGGGGCAGAAGGTATGGAGTAAAAGGTAAAGTAATAAAAAGGGCAAAAGCAGGAACTAAGTGTCACAAAACATATTTGAAAGTTGTCTATCTGAATACACGTAGCATTCGTAACAAAATAGATGAGTTAATGGCACAAATAACTGCATATGGGTATGATCTTGTGGCCATTACAGAAACATGGCTGCAGGGTGACAATGCCTGGGAATTAAACATACCAGGTTATTTAACGATCAGGAAGGACAGGCTGGAAGGAAGGGGAGGTGGGGTGGCTATGTTAATAAAGGAAGGAATCACTGTAATACAGAGAAATGATATTGGGTCAAAAGATCAGGATAATGAAACAGTTTGGGTGGAGGTAAGGAATAATAAGGGGAAAAAAACATTAGTGGGCGTAGTCTATAGGCCTCCGAACAGTTGCAACTCTGTTGGACGGACTATCAATCAGGAAATAGTTGAGGCTTGTAATAAGGGAGCATCTATAATTATGGGGGATTTTAACTATCATATTAATTGGACAAATCAAATTGGGCAGGGCTGCCTTGAGGATGAGTTCATTGAGTGTATTAGGGATGGGTTTCTTGAGCAGTATGTAACTGAACCGACCAGGGGGCAAGCAACCTTAGATCTGGTCCTGTGTAACGAGACAGGATTAATTAAAAATGTCCTAGTAAAGGATCCCCTTGGAATGAGTCACCCTAACATGGTTGAATTCCATATTCAATTAGAGGGTGAGAAGGTTGGATCTCAAACAAGCGTGCTAAGCTTGAATAAAGGAGACTATGAAGGTATGAGAGCGGAATTGAGTAGAGTGGCTTGGGAAAATAGATTAAAGGTTAAGACGATACATGATCAGTGGTGTACATTTAAGGAGTTATTTTACAACTTCCAAAAGAAATATATTCCACTGAGAAGAAAAGGGTGTAAAAGAAAAGACAGCCATCCGTGGCTAAGTAAAGAAATTAAGGATAGTATTCAACTAAAAACAAGGGCATATAAGGTAGCCAAATCTAGTGGGAGGATAGAGGATTGGGAAAACTTTAAAAGACAGCAAAAAATAACAAAAAGATTGATTAAGAAAGGGAAGATAGATTATGAAAGTAAATTAGCAAAAAATATAAAAACAGATAGTAAGAGTTTTTATAGTTATATAAAAAGAAAAAGGGTGGCTAAAGTAAATGTTGGTCCCTTAGAGGATGAGACCGGGAAATTAATGGTGGGAAATATGGAGATGGCAAAAACACTGAATGAATATTTTGTATCAGTCTTTACAGTAGAAGACACTAAGAATATCCCAACACTGGACAAACAGGGGGCTATAGTGGGGGAGGAACTAAACATGATCAAAATCACTAAGGAAGTGATACTCGGTAAAATAATGGGACTCAAGGCGGATAAATCACCTGGACCTGATGGCTTACATCCTAGGGTCTTGAGGGAAGTGGCGGTAGGGATTGTGGATGCATTGGTAATAATTTTCCAAAACTTCCTGGACTCAGCAAAGGTCCCGGCAGACTGGAAAACTGCTAATGTAATGCCCTTATTTAAAAAGGGCAGTAGACAGAAGGCTGGAAACTATAGACTGGTTAGCCTAACATCTGTGGTAGGTAAAATATTGGAGTCCATTATTAAGGAGACAGTAACAGGACATTTGGATAATCATAATTTAATAGGACAAAGTCAGCATGGTTTTATGAAGGGGAAGTCATGTTTGACAAATTTGCTGGAGTTCTTTGAGGAAGTAACATATAGGGTGGATAAAGGGGAACCAGTGGACGTAGTATATTTAGACTTCCAAAAGGCATTTGACAAGGTGCCACACAAAAGATTATTGCTTAAGATAAAAAATCACGGGATTGGGGGTAATATTCTGGCATGGATAGAGGATTGGCTATCTAACAGAAGGCAGAGAGTTGGGATAAATGGTTCATTCTCGGACTGGTAATCAGTAACTAGGGGTGTTCCACAGGGGTCAGTGCTGGGTCCCCAACTCTTTACAATCTATGTTAACGATTTGGAGGAGGGGACCGAGTGTAACATATCAAAGTTTGCAGATGATACTAAGATGGGAGGGAAAGTAGTGAGTGAGGAGGACATAAAAAACCTGCAAGGGGACATAAACAGGCTAAGTAAGTGGGCAGAGATTTGGCAGATGGAATACAATACTGGAAAGTGTGAGGTTATGCACTTTGGCAGGAAAAATCGTAGAGCAAGTTATTATCTTAATGGCAAGAAACTGGAAAGTACTGAACTACAAAGGGATCTGGGGGTCCTGGTGCACGAAACTCAAAAGGTTAGTATGCAGGTGCAGCAAGTGATTAAGAAGGCCAATGGAATGTTGGCTTTCATTGCTAGGGGGATAGAATATAAAAATAGGGAGGTATTGCTTCAGTTGTACAAGGTATTGGTGAGACCGCACCTGGAATACTGCATACAGTTTTGTTGTCCATACTTAAGAAAAGACATACTTGCTCTCGAGTCAGTACAAAGAAGGTTCACTCGGTTAATCCCGGGGATGAGGGGATGGACATATGAGGAGAGGTTGAGTAGATTGGGACTCTACTCATTGGAGTTCAGAAGAATGAGAGGCGATCTTATTGAAACATATAAGATTGTGAAGGGGTTGGATCGGGTGGATGCGGGGAGGATGTTCCCGATGATGGGTGAAACTAGAACTAGGGGGCATAGTCTTAGAATAAGGGGCTGCTCTTTCAAAACTGAGATGAGGAGGAACTACTTCACTCAGAGGGTGGTAGGTCCATGGAATATGCTGCCCCAAAAAGCTGTAGAAGCTACATCATTACATAAATTTAAAACAGAAATAGACAGTTTCCTAGAAGTAAAGGGAATTAAGGGTTACGGGGAGCGGGCAGGAATGTGGACATGAGTCTAGGTTCGGATCGGACATGGCCCTGTGGGTAGCGGAGCGGGCCCAGGGGCCGTGTAGCCTGATCCTGCTCCTATTTCGTGTGTCTAATTCTGTTAGATTCAGGAGATGGTTCTGTGATAGTAGATTGGTGGTTAGGATCAGATCAGCCATGATCTTATTGAATGGCGGAGCAGGCTCGAGGGGCCGATTGGCCTACTCCTGCTCCTATTTCTTATGTTCTTATGTAAGGGGTTTTGGGGTGGGCAAGGCAGCTGTGTTTCATGGATCTGGGTAGCTATAGTGCAGGATAGGGAGTTGCAGGAGCCCTTAAATAGAGTGCATTGTGAATAGTTAGTCGTTGAGGTGCTGCTTTAAAAGAGTGAAGAGGGTGCTGATCCCGAGTGGGCAAGGATAAGAAGGGAGAGCAGCGCAGTGCGTTACCTTGCCTGCCCTGCTGTGGATGTGGAACTTTTTGCGGCGCAGTTCTGCAGCCTTGGAGGTGAAGAAGTTGCCACTTGGTGCCAGTGTCACCTCGCTCCAGGTAGTATGAGTAATACGTCTGAGTGAATTGGTGGCACCCAGCAGTCTGTTCATCCTATCTTCATTGCCCCCAAGGGAGCTTGGGACTCTGAATGAGTAGAGTTGTGTGACGTAATAAAACTCACTACGCATTTGGTTCGAGTATAAAGCAAGGCTTTAATCAACTTGTTTCAGAACATGGAGGTCTAGTTGTACTTCACTAGTTCCTGTCTTACAAAATGTTCCTGGGCAAGCTGGGCCCACGCCCGAGTATTTATACTCCTTGGACAGCGCCACCAGCTGGCCGCCCAGTGTTATTTCATGAGTCTTTCTTCATGGATCATAAGATTCATAACATTGTGCATTCTTCACCTCTGACTTGAAATCATGTCAGGCTGCCATCTGGGCAAAGGTGGCGCTTGAATATTCATAATTCTGTCTAATGTAAGGAAAATATTGGTTGGGCACGCAGTGAAGTAATTTGAGAGAGAAATGAAAGAGCCAAGCAGCGTTTCTGCCTCACCTTTTGCCCTTTTTCATTGCTGGAACACCAAGGGTATTAATGGCCGCCCCAACAGCTGCCTTCTGAGACTCACAGCCGAGACTCACAGCTGAAGACTGGCCCCCTGGACCAGTTGAGTAGTGTCCATTGAACTATCCCCTGGAATGTGTCATCTCCTTCATGAGGGGAGGGGAGGGGAGGGGTGGGGACAACATGGAGGAGAGGGAAAAAGAACATTCTTGCGATCTGCTCGATACCCTTTGGGAGTCAGGGAATATTTATACCAGCCTTTCCCTCAGAAGATTAAATGGGCAGAAAAGGGTCCGTGGTAGATTTTAGCTGATTGGTGAAAGACTATTTTCTTGTTTTATGTTTTGGTACATTCTAAGCAAGGAGTGGCAAACTGATTTGCCAAATGAGAATTTTTTCTTTAGTGACACAAATCCTCATCTAAGTGCAGCATTTCTTTGCAAGCACATTTTGCATGTCTCAGCATGCAGCTCTATATTAATTGCAGGAGCATTGGGCCAAATCTTGCTGGAGCGAGGCATCTCTTAATGGCTTGAACTCGGTGGCCTGTTTGCGCATTAATAACAGCGTGGTGCATTAACATGCCCTTAGTAGCAAATTATCCAGCAAGATTCGGTGCATTATATTAAGAATTTGCTCCCTCGTTATTCACTGTCATTATTAACCCCGCAAACCAGAGACCCCCCTTACCGTTCTTTGTATGCAGAGTGGGAGGGCTATGGTCCCTTGCTCCTCCTGATGAATTGCTATCCACTGCTGTCCATGCCTCCTTCGTTGATGCTAGATCCACTCTCTTTGCCATGTTGCTGAGCGCAACTGAGATGGAAGCCATTTTCCTGCTAGCTTGGAATCTTGCAGTAACATGTAGATCATTGATTACAACAGCTGCAAAAAATATTGCACACAGGGTTTATTTCCTCTTTAGCAAGTACCTCTTCAGAAAGCAGCCCCGAATCCAATCTCAGAGTAGTTATGTGATCACCTCAACCCAGATGCTGGCTTACATCTTTAATTGGCTCAGATGTTGACATTTGATTTGTATTTTATTTGAGGGGCACTGTCTCCTTGGAGGAGTGTTTGCCACACTTGTAGAGTCAGATAGAAAAAAAATCCCTCTCCTGACCGTCTTGGCCATCCCACCCCCCGCCCCCAACCCAGGAGCACATTTCATGAGATAGCAGGCGTGGCCCTCACAATTTCTGATTGACAGAAAATCGTGGACGAGTTGTCCATGATTCCCTTCCCCGCCTCTCCTCCCTCCCCCGCCCTTTAGTCTTCAGACAAGATAAAAACCAAAAATCCTGAGAGTCATTTGGAAGAGAGCGACATGGCCTCTCAGTGGCCCGGTGATACATTTCAACATGGATTCTGCTATCGCAGTGTCTGTCTATAAACAAATGAGAAAAATGTTGCTGAACACACACAAAATTCCAACCTATCACAGAATCTCTCCTGCCTTCGATTCTATCACAGCCCTTCCCTTTAGTTCTTTCCTCCCCTCCCGCCTGTCTCTGCCTCTGTACTTGCTTAAAACCTGTGACAGCTCTAACTTTTTCCAGTTCTGACAAAATGTTAATTAACTCTGTTTTTCTGTCCACAGATGCTGCCTGACCTGTTGAGTATTTCCAGTATTTCTGGTTTTTATTTTAGATATCCAACATCTGCTGTATTTTGCTTTTGTGAAGTTGATGTCATTTTGTTTTCTTAATGTTAAGCATTGAGTGCATTTACTGAGTTCAAATGGCAGGTACTGATTCTGTGTTTTTATACATATTTTCTTCTTAGGCTGTAGTTATTGTCCCTCTCTTGTTCGCGTGAGAAGGTGGTGGACCTTCTTGTTGAACGACTGCATTCAAATATTATTTGTATAATTGAGAGTCTTGCTAGATTACTATTAAGGGTGGGATTTTCCTCTTTGGGTTGCACTAGCGGTGGGGCAGGGCTTCTGTCTGTTCCTCTAACCCAACCCATTTTTCTGAATTGGAGTTACTTCAGCATGCAGGGCGGAGTCAAGGCTGTCAAGATGGAGCCCACCTCTGCAACATAGGGAAATTGGGCTATGTTACAATGGAAACGCCACTGCAGGGAGCACTATAACAGCAGGTGGGTAGGGAGTGTTGGAGTGCAGCAGCTGTTAAAGAGCTGCTGCACTTATATTTTTCTGCTGACTATTGCAGCTGACTGCTGGGAGGAGGATGGATATTCTCCATAGATGGAGAGGTGATCTTATTGAAACATATAAGATACTGAGTGGGCTCGACAAGGTAGATGCAGAGAGGATGTTTCTCCTCGTGGGGAAATCTAGAACACGGTGGCACAGTCTCAGAATAAAAGGTCGCCCTTTTACAGCTGAGATGAGGAGGCATTTCTTCTCTCAGAGGGTCGTAAATCTGTGGAATTCTCTGCCCCAGAGAGCTGTGGAGGCTGGGTCATTAAATATATTTAAGGTGGAGATAGACAGATTTTTGCAAGATAAGGGAGTGAAGGGTTATGGGGAGCGGGCAGGGAAGTGGCTTTGAGCCCAAGATCAGCCATGATCTTATTGAATGGCGGAGCAGGCTCGAGGGGCCAAGTGGCCTATTCCTGCTCCTATTTCTTATGTTCTTATGTTCTCCCAGAGCCAAGTACCAGAATTGCCCCCGTTGACAAGGTGAGGCTGGGTGTGTTGCTATTGGAGATACAACAAAGAAAGATCTTATTTCTGTGGTCAAGGAGAAGACTTCTATCTGAGGCAATGTGCAATAAGCATGGCAAGAGGTAAACAACAAAGTGAATGCAGTCTCCACCACCCACTGGTGATGGGAGCAGATGAGGAAGAAGTTGTCTTGGCTAAAGAAGAGTGTGGAGATAGAGTTAACTAACTGCCTGCCAAATGCCTGTACTATGCCTTGTCCTATATTCCAATAATGCACCTTCTGCTCCAATCCTTGTTCTCTGCAGCACAGTAATGGTGCCAGCGTTTGCCTGCTTGAATCAATTGTACATGACTTGCACTCCAAATGCTAGATGGTAGTTTGTCAAATAGTGTAATTACAAACCAGATTCACACGAGTTGGGAGAGTGGAGAGAGGGCTTATTTCCTACCGCTGTGCCAGAATTTGGGACTGGTACCCAGATATGTAGGTATCGGCCTCGTGCAAAATTTGCTTTAAATTTCGGCCGGGTGGGCGGAGTGGGTGAGTCTTCCGTGGGTCGCATCTGGGGCAGTTTCCAGGCTATGCTGGGAATAATTCTACTTACAGTCCCACTTGGTTCTTGCCAGCTGAAAGCCCCAAAAGTCCCCAAAAGCGACCAAGAGGAAGGTAAAAGATTCTGGAATCGATCAATTACTTTTCACTCACAGCCCTTAACTACCTTAAGAGCTGAAGAAAACAGTATCCCGAGTTGATCTTGGGTGCAGGAAGGGCCTCTGGAAGATCACAAACAGAGCAGCTTTGAGCTGCTCTGACCTCCACAGACAGATTGAGACAGCTGGCTCCAATGCACCCTTACAGATGTGGACCACCCACTCTGATTATACTACTGACCCCCATCCCAGCATCTTGGACAGGGTCTGCATCCATCTGCATGGGCAGCCATGACTTCTGCTCTGCGTCCTGATTCTGGTGGAGGCTGATTCCCAAATTTCAGGGTTTCTATGTCCACATATTACTGAATCTTGACAACAGCATCAGCCACCAGCTCACACTTTGCAGCATAACTATTTTACTGATAATTTACTACTGGTGGCTGAAGCTAATTACCCGCACCTCCTCACACTCGCACACACACTCACACTCACTCTCTTTTACACACACACTCACATCGTATTGTCAGTGTTGCGCATACTATTCCTGCCTTGGGGAGAGAGATCGTTGGGCTGGATTTTACCAGCTCTGAGGAGGCGGGTTTGGAGGCATGCGAGTTGTTAAAATCACCAAAAATGGCGGGCGGGCCCGATCCCGCCTCTGTCTCGCCTCCGAGCAATTTCCCCAAATTTGTGTTTTCTGACCCCCTTTCCACCCCGCCTCCAAAAGGTGAGATAGGTCCTTAAGGCCCTTAATAACCACTTAATAGCCTCTATAATCCCATTTTGAGAGGCCTTTCCGATTTTTAGACATCCCCCCATCCTTCCCGCCTCCTCTGGAACACGTCAGGTAATGCTGGCGGCCTCACAAGTGGATTGCTTACTCACAGCTGCAGCTCCACCATTACAAAGGAGTTTTCACCAATGATCATTTGCAGGTGGCAGAATTTTGTTGTCTCAGGTCTGGGCGAACTTTTAGCAGGCCTATTCATTGTTGTGGAAGTTTGGAGCCTGACACCCATCTCCAGTGTGACCTCCTGGGAAACCCCTCTCCCCACCTTGACTGAGCGCTTCCTCAACTGAGGCATATACCAGAAGAATGGGAACCATTTATTTCCTTTCCTCCGGGACATCAGATTTGGACGAAGACCAGCCGTGGCAGCAGCAGAACCCTGAACAACAGCAGCACCAACTGCAGGAGCAACAGCAGGAGCTCCAAGCTGCTAGTCACCCACCTGAAGCAGCACAGGCCAGAAGGCGCCAGCGCGCGACAACATTGCTGCCCGGGATGCAAGGGACGCACTCATCCCGGCCAGATTTGCTTAGCCTGCACAATCAAACACATTAGTCTCGCTCCTTACCAGAGCATCGACAATGGAGAAGAACCTACGGAATCCTATCACTCTGACTGACCACCATTCTGGTAATCGCAAAGCGTCCTAAGCCCTCAATGTGAAAGTCCCATTTGCGAAATGACACAGGCCACAACTTCAACAGTTTGCCATCAAAACACTTTATAATACAATCACAATGATGGCTGGTCCAAAAACAAAACAACACAGCACCCAAGTGACTACCCTTGTGACTACTTGTGCTTTATCTTCCTCTTACACGTGCTCCTACGTGGTGCTTCCCCTGTGGCTTCAGCAGATGCTCACTCTCTTGCTGCTCCTGTCTCGACGCCTTTGGCGGGCATCCTCTGGGGTGGCGAACCTATGCGGGCTCGCCAACAATCTGCTGCTCCTGTGGTTGTGCAGGGGCTGAGACACCCATCTCAGTTGGATGAGGACACTTGTGGGGCTCTGGCCGAGGGCTTTGCTGTGGCATGGTCGTGTGAGCACTTGGAGAGGAGCCCCCACTTCCTTGTTATCTGCCACCAACATCCCTCTCATGGGTCAGCCCCACTTCAGAGCTAGCAAGTGGCTTAACAGCACCTTGCTGCACTGCAGGAGGGCCATGAGGACCTGTTTCTGCACTGGAAGTCCTACTCCAGAGGACTTGCATGAAGGTCTGGTTTCTATGCTCAATAGCTGACCATCGCTCCACAAGAGATGTCATTCTATTATGAACAATGACCATGTTTTCAATACCCTGGCGATTAAGCTCCTCTATGGCCGTAGCCACCCTCTCCTCTACCGTAGCCACCCTCTCCTCTACGGTAGCCAGCCTTACCACGTGGTTAGCCATCCTTTCCACGGAGGTTGCCATCCTTTCTGTGGTGATGCGTTCATGCGCCAATGCCTCCACAAAGGCTCTGCACATGTTCGCGATGGACTCCTCCATTCATTCCATACTTGCAGCGATCCTGGAGACAAAACCTGCCAGAGACTCCTGCACCTGTTCCTGGAGTTCCAGCACCGCTCTCCTTTTGGAGGCACAGGGTCGACGAGGACTCTCCACTGCTGTCCCTGTCTCCACCATCTGTTGATGCTCACTTATGAGCTGTGATACACCAGGTGCCAACCTATCTCACGAAGGTCCCACCGAGGTGTGAGTGTCTGCACTGGTGCTGGGTTGGCTGAATTCTGCTGACGCTGCACCCTCAGAGATTGCAGCTTCCTCTGAGGAGTCTGGGGGCTCAGGCTGTTCCTCCTGGATCGTGGGGGTGGGGGCTTTCGATGGTCCTGTGAGGGAGTAAAGGAAAGAGTTAGACATGTGAGGCCAAGGTTACATGCACATTGAATATTGCAGATGATCATAAGTCAATCTGTTAGAGCATCAGAATCATTATCAGTGACTCATGCTATGTCAATGAGAGAGATTCCAAACTATTCTGTCACCAGCTTGCTGTGATGCGCCCGTCTGTCCGTCCCCCACTTGGATATCCTTCTCGATCCCAGCAATTTCCAGGGCTGCCTCCACCCAGGGGGTGAGCTGGGCTACTGAGGGTGGCCCTCCTCCTGTCCTCGCTCTTCCCTCTTATTGTGGGCTCTCTTTTCCTGCAATGAGGGACACAAGTGGAGTTTGAGTGAGAATGAAGGAGTGAATGTAGAGAATCCATAGCATAGATGCTTAAAAGGAGACAAAAGACCCTCCTTGTGTGTTGTAAGTTGTTGTTGTCATGGCATCACAGTGATAGGGAGTGTGAGGGCTGCATGGTTGAATAGTTAAGTGAATGTGACTATAGAGAGAGAGGGAATGGATAAGGGCGCAGGGATGTAAGTGTTAAGTGGGATGTGGAGGAAGAGGTTGGCAAAGCAGAGTGCTGGTGAGGAGAGGCGATGGGGATCAGATTGAGGGTGATGGGAAAGTCATACTCACTTTTCCTGTGTGGAGATCATGAAACCTCTTCCTGCATTGCAGCCAGGTTCTGCGGCTCAGCGACATGGAGCTGACCTCCTGGGCCATTTGTAGCCACACAGCTTTAGTCTGCTGGGGTGGCTTTTTTCTCCCTGAGGAAGGGAACAGCACCTCCTTATTGCAGTGGGCTACGTGCACCAGAGCTTGGAGGGAGGGCTCATCAAACCGAGGAGCACACTTTTGCTTGATTGTTGACATTTTCCACAATTCAACTCCTTCATATAAATTGCAGAGCCTTTGCAGTCTCCAGAAAAATCAAGGCTGCTTGCAGGCCTTAAATCCAACAGCACTGATGATGTCATCGGAGGCGACTTTCTGTATGAAAAGACTCATTGGGCCAGGTGCTCCCACACGCAGGAAATCAATTGCCCCATTAGGGGAAAATCCCACTTTTTCAACACATCACTTAGGAGTCAGGGTCCTGACACGATTTCCACCTGACACGCCCCAGCCCGCCCACACTGACACGCCCCAGCCCGCCCACACTGACACGCCCCAGCCCGCCCACACTGACACACCCCAGCCCGCCCACACTGACACGCCCCAGCCCGCCCACACTGACACGCCCCAGCCCGCCCACACTGACACGCCCCAGCCCGCTCACACTGACAAAATCCAGCCCAAACAGTCACATTTCATTTTAGGAATGTGAAACTGTAAAAAATCATCTGAAGGGACAATGTGCACAGGTTTTATATTCAAAGAATAAGTGATCAATGACTTAATGGATGTGGAGACTAGATCCACTGATAAATAACGGTGGCCAGTTAATAGCAATGCTTACTTAATGAGTGTTGACTTGTTCAGTATTGTTGACATCAAACAGATGATAGGAAATGAGCACCATCCATATTTTCTATGTATTGGTTGCCATAGTTTCTAAATTTGTCTCTTTGAGAAGATAGGGAAAAATATCACGTGATAACCAAGCATGAAAACACGAGAATAATACGGGGATTGTGATCTCTCTCTCCATTTTCTGTGATTCCTTGTAATGGAACACAGAGTATAGAAATGACTTAAGCCTGCTGTTGAGTACACATCGCCTGCACCTCAATAAATTCGTCGGCCATGTGTCGGTTTATGAATTGCCCACAGTGCCAATAAACTGTGTTGTTTGTTCTCACACTGCCGTTTGAACCAGAGAACAGGGTTATGCTGAACTATATAACCCGCTAGTCGCAGAGAAAGATTAATATTAGAGAACTGCTTCTATTTGAGTTAGGTCTGTGGAATCACTCTGCTCGTAAATGCTGTGGAATCTGTCCCATTTACATAGGAAGGAAGGAAGGAAATATATGCATGAATGAATGAATGCATGAATGCATGAATGCATGAATGAATGAATGAATGAATTAATGAATGCATGAATGAATGCATAAATTAATGAATGAATGAGTGAATGCATGAATGAATGAATGCATGAATGAATGATAGTAGCCATGGTGTGGAGATGCCGGTGTTGGACTGGGGTGGACAAATGTAAGAAATCACACAACACCAGGTTATAGTCCAACAGCTTTATTTGAAATCACAAGCTTTCGGAGCGCTGCTCCTTCGTCAGGTGAAGTGGAGAGATGCATAAAAACACAGCTTATATAGTCAGAGAATAATGTCAGATGTTTACAGGTAATCTTTCTAACTGCCATTTATCACACCTCGGCAGAGAGATAATCACAGCAATCAAATGCGGCCGGACCTGCTGTGATTTCCAGCAAAAAAAATGCTTTTTGTCTGTTTTTTTGTTTTTCATACAGACCCCATCATCTGCAACATTTGACCCCTTGTGACCCCACCTCATTGTTCTTTGATGTAATGTTTTCCTGACTGACCTGTTTGGACACCATTTATACCTTTGATTGCTGTGATTATCTCTCTGCCGAGGTGTGATAAATGGCAGTTAGAAAGATTACCTGTAAACATCTGACATTATTCTCTGACTATATAAGCTGTGTTTTTATGCATCTCTCCACTTCACCTGACGAAGAAGCAGTGCTCCGAAAGCTTGTGATTTCAAATAAAGCTGTTGGACTATAACCTGGTGTTGTGTGATTTCTTACATGAATGAATGAATGAATGAATGAATGCATAAATTAATGAATGAATGAGTGAATGCATGCATGAATGAATGCATGAATGCATGAATGAATGAATGAACGAATGAATGAATGCATGAATGAATGCATAAATTAATGAATGAATGAGTGACTGCATGCATGAATGAATGCATGAATGCATGAATGAATGCATGAATGAATGAATGAATGCATGAATGAAAGCATAAATTAATGAATGAATGAGTGAATGAATGCATGAATGAATGAATGCATAAATGAATGCACGAATGAATGAATGCATGTATGCATGAATGCATGTATGAATGAATGCATGAATGAATGAATGAATGAATGCATGAATGAATGCATTTATATAGCGCTTATCAGGACCACCGGACGTCTCAGGACGACCGGATGTCCCAGAGTGCTTTACAGCCAAGGAAGATGACCTCACATGTAGTTTTACAGTCAAGAAATATGGCTTCAGGTCAAACATGGGCAAGGAAACCGCCTGCTGATTACCACCCATCGCCCTCCCTCAGCTGATGATTCAGTACTTTTCCATGTTAAATGTGACTTGGAGGAAGCACTAAGGGTAGCAAGGGCACAGAATGTATTCTGGATGGGGGACTTCAATGTCAATCACCAAGAGTGGCTCAGTAGTACCACAACTGACTGAGTCAGGTGGCAAGAGAATCAACACGAGGGCATAACCTACTTGACTTTGTCCTCACCAATCTACCTGCCACAGGTGCATCTGTCCATGACAGCATTGGTAAGAGTGACCACTGCACAATCCTCACGGAGAGCAAGTGCTGTCTTCACACTGAGGACACCTTCCAACATGTTGTGTGACACTGCAATCATGCTAAGTGAGATAGATTACAGACAGATCCAGCCATTCAAAACTGGGCATCCATGAGGCGCTGTGGGTCCGCAGTAGCAGCCAAAATGTATGCCACCACAATATGCAAAGTCATGGCCTGACATATCCCTCAATCCTACATCGCCATCAAGCCAGATTACCTGCTTCAATAAGTAATGTAGAAGAGCGTTTCAGAAGCAGCACCACGCTTACCGGAAAATCAGGTGCCAGCTCAGCGAAGCTACAACACAAGACTATATGCATGCTAAATAGCAGAAACAGCATACTATAGACAGAGCTAAGTGACCCCACAATCAACGGATCAGGTCAAAGTTCTGTATTTCTGCCAAATCCACAGAAAGAGGAGGAGGCTACATGAACATCCCCATCCTCTATGATGGTGGAGCGCATCATGCGAGTGCAAAAGACAAGGCTGAAATGTTTGCAACCATCATCAGCCAGAAGTATTGATTGGATGATCAACAACAACAGCAACAACAACTTGCATTGATATAGCACCTTTAACATAGTGAAACATTCCAAGGGGTTTCACAGGAATGTTATTAAACAAAATTTGACACTGAGCCACATAAGGAGACATTAAGACTGATGACCAAAAGCTTGGTCAAAGAGATAGGTTTGAAGGAGTGGAGCATCTTAAATGAAGAGAGAGAAGTAGAGAGCGGAGGAGAGGTTTCAGGAGTTTAGTGCCTGGACAGCTTAAAGCACAGCCACCAATGGTGGGGCGAAGTAAATCAAAGATGCACAAGACACCAGAAATGGAGGAACGTTGAGATGTCGGAGGGCTGTAGGGCTGGAGCAGGTTACAGAGAAAGGGAGGGACGTGGCCAAGGATCCTTCTCTGTCTCCTCCTGAGGTCCCCACCATCACAGATGCCAGTCTTCAGCCAATTGGATTCACTTCACGTGACATCAAGAAACAGCTGAGTGCAATGGACACAGCAAAGGCAGTGGGCCCTGAAAATATCTTGGCTCAGATGTACCAGTACAGCTACAATAGTGGCATCAACTCGACAACGTGGAAAATTACCCAGGTATGTCCTGTCCACAAAAAGCAGCTCAAAACAAACCAGCCAATTACTGGCCCATCAGCCTACTCTCAATCATCAGCAAAGTGATGGAAGAAGTCGTTAACAGTGCTATCAGGCGGCACTTACTCACCAATAACCTGCTCAGTTTGGGTTCCACCAGAATAACTCAGCTCCAGACTTCAGTACAGCCTTGGTCTGAACATGGACACAAGAGCTGAATTACAGAGGTGAGGTGAGAGTGACTGCCCTTGCATCAAAGCAGCATTTGACCGAGTGTGGCACCAAGGAGCCCTAGTAAAACTGAAGTCAATGGATATCAGGGGAAACTCTCCACTGGCTGGAGTCATACCTGGCACCAAGATGGTTGTGGCTGTTGGGGGGCCAATCATCCCAGCCCCAGGACATCACTGCAGGAGTTCCTCAGGGCAGCATTCTAGGCTCAAATATCTTCAGCTGCTTCATCAATGACCTTCCCTCCGTCATAAGGTCAGAAGTGGGGATGTTCGCTGATGATTGTACAGTGTTCAGCTCCATTTGCAATTCCTCAGATAATGAAGCAGTCCATGCCTGCAGGCAGCAAGACCTGGACAACATCCAGGCCTGGGCTGATAAGTGGCAAGTAACAGTCGTGCCACACAAGTGTCAGGCAATCACCATCTCCAACAAGAGAGAGTCTAATCACCTCCCCTTGACATTCAATGACATTATCATTGCTGAGTCTTCCACTATCAACCTGCTGGGAGTGGGGGGGGGGGCGGAGGGCGGGGGGTGTCACCATTGACCAGAAACTGAACTGGACCAACCACATAAATACTGTGGCTACTGAGAGCAGGTCAGAGGCTGGGCATTCTGTGGCAAATGGCTCACCTCTTGACTCCCCAAAGCATCCCCCCACCTACAAGGCACAAGTCAGGAGTGTGAGGGAATACTCTCCACTTGCTTGGATGGGTGCAGCTCCAACAACACTCAAGAAGTTGAGAACTATCCAAAATAAAGCAGTCCACTTGATCGGCACCCCATCCACCACCTTAAACATCCACTCCCTGCACCGTGGCTATCTACAGGATAATCACAGAATCACAGAAACCCCACAGTGCAGATAGAGGCCATTTCGGCCCATCGAGCCTGCACCGACACATATCCCACCCGATCCCCGTAACCCCTACACCAACACATATCCCACCCGATCCCCGTAACCCCATGTATTTAATCCCCCTAACACTAAGGGTCAATTTATCATAGCCAATCAACCTAACCCACACATCTTTGGACCGTAGGAGGAAACCGGAGCACACCCACACAAACACGGGGAGAATGTGTAAACTCCACACAGACAGTCACCCGAGGCCGATTCAAACCCGGGTCCCTGGCGCTGTGAGGCAACAGTGCTAACCACTATGCCACCCTGCTACACTGCAGTATCCGCCAAGGTTTCTTTAACAGTACATTCCAAATCCAGGAGCTCCACCACTTAGAAGGACAGGGGCAGCAGGTACATGGGAACACCACCACCTCCAAGTTCTCCGAGTCACACACCATCCTGACTTGGACATATATCGCCGTTCCTTCATCGTCGCTGGGTCAAAATCCTGGAACTCCCTACCTAACAGCACTATGGGAGTACCTTCACCACACAGACTGCAGCAGTTCAAAAAGGCGGCTTTTAACAATTTTAAGAACTTAAGTGCTTTGAAAAAGAGGTGTCTTTACCTCCCAATGGGTCCCTGTAAAGTCTAAAAGAGAGCTTTGTAATCCATGAGTGTTTTCTAGTGGTGTAGCCAATGCTGAGATATTAAAGCACCTCATCCTTCTTCAGTGCTACTCTGGTAAATCATTTACAAAGAAATATGATATTAAGCAGTATTAGTTAAATAGTGACTGTGCTAAATACAGAGGGACATGTTTCAGCATGGGAGATGCCAGCACACAGTGCTTATTTGATACTTCCTCAAAAACCACAGAAATACACTGATTCGAGCAGCAGCTTTGAATATAAAAAGGACTGAGTTTAGGACTTCTCATATGACAGGTAAATTATTCCATGACAGCTATTTGGTGAGTGTGCTGCTCTACACAGAGTGTACTAAGTACAGTAGTTGGTGGATTTGAGGAGCACACTTCCTGCTCACGGTTGTTTTCCTTGTAATTTGCATTTAGGAGCAGCTATTTTCACCTGCACAAGCACCGAGCTATTTTTAGAGTCCGTAAATACACAATGAATAAAAAGTATGGTCAAAGCTTTTAAACACAAAAAGGCATTTCAGTTCTCAGAAGAAGAGAAGTATATGGAAGAAATATCATTCCAATAAAAGCATGTTTTGAAGATGAAAAATGTATTTT
This sequence comes from Somniosus microcephalus, assembly GCF_052327205.1. NCBI lineage: Eukaryota > Metazoa > Chordata > Chondrichthyes > Squaliformes > Somniosidae > Somniosus > Somniosus microcephalus. The sequence goes on from NC_140993.1 coordinate 271,474,645, forward strand.
TAAAGAAAGAAACTTATATACAGGTATTGATATAGCGCCTTTCATGACCTTGAGATGTCCCAAAGTGCTTTATAGCCAATGAAGTACTTTTGAAGTGTAGTCACTGTTGTAATGTAGGAATGTTTTATAACAGTTTGCACCTAGCTAGCATCACTAATGTAAAAAAAAATCCTCAGATCCTTCTGTTAGCTGTGGCTCAGTGGGTAGCACACTCGCCTGAGTCAGAAGGTTGTGGGTTCACAGTCCCACTCCAGAGACTTGAGCACATAAAGCTAGGCCGACACTCCAGTGCAGTGCTGAGGGAGTGCTGCACTGTCAGAGGTGCCGTCTTTCAGATGAAACGTTAGACCGAGGCCCCGTCTGCTCTCTCAGTTGGATGTAAAAGATCCCATGGCACTATTTCGAAGAAGAGCAGGGGAGTTATCCCGGGTGTCCTGGGCAATATTTATCCCTCAACCTACATCTGAAAAACAGATTATCTGGTCATCATCACATTGCTGTTTGTGGGAGCTTGCTGTGTGCAAATTGGCTGCCGCGTTTCCCACATTACAACAGTGACTACACTCCAAAAGTACTTTTGTTTCTCTCTCACACCTGGCAGCTATCTTTTGCCCTGCCAGTACACTTTACACCTAATCCCAGCCTATTACTATCTCGTCTAGCTTCTAATCTCTTTTACTTCTTTTGTTTCTTTTATTCTTTTGTCCGATCGCAGCCCTGCCTCCGATCTAGTTTCTTTTCTTTCCAGTTTTGAAGAAGGGTCCAACCCGAAACGTCAACTCAAATTTCTCTCCACGGATGTTGCCTGACCTGCTGAGTTTTTCCAGCATTTTCTGTTGTTACTCCAAAAGTACTTCATTGGCTGTAAAGCACTTTGAGATGTCCAGTGGTCGTGAAAGGTGCTATAGAAATGCAAGTCTTTCTTTCTTTCACAGATGGCACAGGGGCACTAAGCAGCAGTTGGGGAAAAGTTAGAGGAGGGGACTGAAAGCAGGGCTGATGAGTTAGGTTTCGAGGAGGTTTTTGAAGATGGGAAGTGAGGTGAAAGGGTTTAGGGGAGAGAAGGGCCATGGCTGAAGGCTCTGCAACTAATGGTGGATTGGGAGCAGATTACATCCAGAAGAGTGGAGGTTACAAGTTGGGACAAAGGGCTGGAGAAGATTCCAAAGGCCGGGAGTTTATATACAAGGGATGAGGATTTTCAAGTCAATGTATTGAGCATGGAGAGCCATTGGGTGTTGCTGACAATAGAGGTGATAGGGGACCATAATTAGAGTGAGACAGGACGCAGGCAGTAGAGGGTTGGACAAGGGGGGGGGTGCAATGAGAAGTGTGTTGACTAATTGGAGCCTGATGAAGACAAAGATATTGGGGGAGCGGTAAGGCAGACACAGGCAATGTTACACACATGAAAGTAAGGGTGATGGATAGGGTATAGGATTTGAAGCACAACTCGGGTAAAGCAAGACACCAAGCGTTATAGATATTATCAATGTTATTGCAATTCTCAAAGGTTAAAAAACACAGCAAACATTGTAAACTTACCTCAACTGCGTATCTGCTTGTAGGCATTGAGAGTTAGCTAATCCGCTCATGCTGACAACAGAGGTGTAACTACATCTAATTTTTCTCTGTAGCTTCCTCTATTTTTTTGTTATAAATCATCATGCAAATGGTATTTATCCAGTTACTCCGCTTCATGACATAGGCTTCTTGTAATCCATTACAACGTGATTAATGGGTCTTACACTGCTCATAGTAGCTTCAGATAAAGTATCCTTAATATATCCAGTTTAAAAAAAATGAATACAAAACATTTTAGCGTAAATTTTGCAAGGTTGTATTCCTCACATGGAGCCTCACGTTTGTTTTTAATTCTTGGGCCATGGCAACACTGACAAGGCAATATTTATTGTCCACCTTAGTTGGCCTGAGGGCATTAAGAGTCAACCATAGTGTGGGACAGTCATGTGTAGGCCAAATCAGGAAGGGGTGACAGGTTTCCCTTCCCTGAAAGATATTAAGTGAACCAGTTGGGTTTTTACAACAATCCAGCACCTTTGATCATCAGTTTGTTTTCTGGAGTGAGTACACAAATTACCAGGTTTATTGAATTCAATTTTGTCACAGTGACATTTGAACTCATGAACCCCTGAGTTGCAAGTCACAACCAATAGACAGGAGTACTAATGGAGATTTAGACACAGAGGTCAGCACAATAAATTGAAGCTAGCACAATAATGCTCACTGGCAGTGAGTAAAGCAAATCATAAGTTAGGAGGAATTAAATTCTCAATATTGATCCAGAATAGTGAGGTAATCCCTCCATTTTATAAATCATTGGTGCGACCGCACTTTTGAAAATGGTTTACAGTTTCAGTCGCCACAGTGCAAAAAGGAGGGCGCAGCGATTGAAAGAATACAGAAGAGAGCAACCAGGACGAGGTGATTGGAGGGATTGAATTATGATGAGCGGTTACATAAATTGGGCATGTTTTCATTGGAACAAAGACATTTGAGAGGTGATTATGATTTGCTGTTCTTAGGGTTCTATAGGGACAAGATAATGTAGGCCATGACAAGCTGTGCTTTGGACAGTTGTGGGGTGATCGCGGGGGGTGGGGCCAGAGAGATCAGGGACAGAGGTGGGGGTGTCAGGGAGAGATTAAAGGGAGAGGTGGTGGGTCAGAGGTGATCGCGGGGTGGTGGGGGGGTGGTTGTAGATCGTGGGGTGAGGGTCCGATCACTGGGGAGGTTAAGAGCTTTGCTTGGTGGGCCGGGGAGGGGGAAGCATCACTGCTCCTCCTGGCCCTCGTGCACCTGTTCCGTGCAGTAGTCCTTGTCTCCCATTAGCTGCCGGATTTCCCGAGGCCCGGGAAACCCAGCCGGCCAGCGTTAAGCTTGAAACACATATAAAACTTTAGGCGTGCAGCCTCATTAAAACGAGAGTCCCATTCCTGGGAGCAGGTTGGTTGCCGGTGCCCCCGCTTCCCCCCCCCCACCCCTGTCCAGCCTCCGTTAAAACTGGAAGTGGGCAGGTTCTGTTTGGGTCTGAGATTTTTTTTCTATTTTTATTACCCACCCAATCCAAACCACCCATTTTTAGGGGTTAAAACTCCCCCCCTTATTTCAGTGAGCGCGTGGTAAACATGTGGAACAAGCTCCCTAGGGAGATGGTGGGAACAGATAGGCCTAGAAATTTGTGGCTGCCACAAAAGCTGCCGTTGCCACCGCACCAGGGCGTTAACAGCGGCTGAAAACAGTGGCGCTGGCAGGACCGAAAAATTGGCGCTGGGAACTAATTAAAATTAGCCCAGCGTTAAACTCACCGTGCAACACTGTCCTGGTGGCATTGGTGCTGGAAGGAGGCCCCAATGTAGCGTGGCCCAAGCATCGTTACAGCTAAAACAGCCTCTGAAAACAAGACTGTCATTTCAGGAAGCATTGTCGGTCTCTTAAAGGGACAATGCCTACAGAAATGAAAACAATTTAAATGGTGTAAAAATAGGCAGTTTTTAACCCTTACAGCTCAACTGACTACTGGAAAAAAAATTTACATTAAAAAGAATTTGTAAATGGGAGTCTTCAGCTCTTTAAGCAAAATTCTGTTCCGCACCTAAAAAAAAATGGGAGAAGTGTTTCAGCACTAACACAAATGGCTCAACAAGCCAGGGAAGGGGCACCGAGGGTCTCGCACGCAGCACTCCAGCTTTGAGGAGGGCTTCAACAATGCAGGACAGGCCCTCTACCCACAGGGGCCAGGGGGGCCTCCAGAAAGAATGATGTGGGGCCAGATCACCGAGGCTGTCACCGCCAGCAGTGTCGCCCCCACCACCTGGCTCCAGTGTCCAAAGAAGCTTCATGACCTCAGAACAGTGGTCAAGGTCAGTGAATGCGTCATCAAAAACCTTCTCTTACCAACTGCACCACTAGTCTCACACACTGCTCACTGCATGACTCCCAATCACTCACCTACCAACAATCAGTACCAAACACGAGGCACACCTCCCATTCCTAGCTTCACCTCACACCCTTGGAGGAGATGGTGCTGAACATTCTTGGCAGTGGCATCGTTGAGTCCTTGGCCAGCAGTGGGGCTGAAAGGATGCTGCTATCCTCATATGTTATCCTCCTTCTGGCGTGCACCTCTTGCTTTCCCGCCCTCCCCTCACCAGAACTCCAACCTTGTGCCTTCCTCATTTCACACACCCAAGAAATGTAGCCTGCCCAGCCAGCGGGTGACCAAGAAGAGGGAGAAGTGAGTGAAACAGAACAAGAAACACCATCACTTGATTTGACACTCCCAGCCACCAGCTCCTCAAGGTCATCCTGCAAGGTCATCTGCAGTGTCCCCCACTGAAAGTCAGCAGCCTTCCACCAGCCATGCTGCAGCCACTGGGGTAGTGCTGTGTGACATCAGTAGGATAGGCAAAGGCACACACAAGACAGTCACTAAGAGAATGAAAAAGGGTGATGAGTTGATTTCATATTGGATGGATAGATCAATAAAGTTAGAGTGGTGGCTTTTATTTCAACATTGTGGCCAAGAGGATGCTGTGATGGTCAGTAACAGCGGGAAGGTAAGCTGTGTGACAAATGTTGAAAGAGGAATTGGGGTTGTGGTCACCGATATCGCAGGCTCATGATTCCATCTGGGATATCCTGGCCAGAAAGGGGCTGACTGGGTTGCATCCATATGCTTATGGAAAGAGTCACAGCACACAGGGAGGTCCTCTTCCCTTCCTATGGGTGGAAGAGACCTCCCCAGGAGATCAACGCAGCCTGGTTGCACATTGCACAGGAGGACACAAGCAGGGATGTCATCAGGAGGACCTGGCTGCAGTGATGCAAACCTTTCAATGATCTCAGTAGATCACGAAACGTTACTGCCAACTCAACCTCATCCTGCTGTGCCTTTCATCACATCCCCATCACTCTGCCTTCACTACCCTACTCCTGCACATCCTTACTCACACCAACTTACCTTGCACCTCCACCCATCCCTCTCTATCTACATTATCACTTCCCCATCTCACTAGCCACCCCTCACACTCACCCTCATCCTAGTCCAATCACAACAACTAACAGCACACAAGGGTAGGCACTTGGGTGTTTTAGCCAATGGTCGTGTAAACTTCCTGTTCCTGTGTTGTCAAGCATTGAAGTCCTTATTGTCACCACTTTGCCTTCTTGGACAGATTTGTGTGCATCTTTGAAAGTGTCTTAGTGAGTTCCAGTGAATGTTGAGACATAACCTCCCCCCTCCCCCCCAATGGTGATGAGTGTGAAAGGAATAGCTTGGACATTGTAAGGATGCTTTATAGTGCTGGTGTGGGGTGGTGCCAACCTGGTACATCATGTGGCAGCCAGGGTGTACAGTGTTAAGTGAAGCAAATCTGGACATGGTGAGGCCATTGCTGTGTCTAGTGCAGCATCAGTTGATTGCGGAGAAGGTTGGTATGAATGTTAGTGCTGCTGGTGTGCCCAGTGATGCTGGTGTTTGGGCTGATCGTGTTGGGATTCTGAGAACCAAGGTGAGATTTTTTCAAGGGCACCGATGCTGATGGAATAGATGGCAGGTGAGGTTGAGATGACAGAAGTAATCTGTCGTTGTTGAGATAGGTTGTTCCAAGGAGGTGACAGTGGATAGAGAGATTCGTTCAAATACTTCAAAAGTGTATAAAGCTCAAAAGTGGGTTCTGTCCGGCTGCATCACTACCTGATATGGCAACTGCACTGCCACAGACCGCAAGGCTCTACAGATGGTGGTGAAAGCTGCACAACATACTATAGGAATTAAACTACCTGCTGTGCAGGATATCTACCCCGAGAGGTGCCGGAGGAAGGCCTTGAGAATCATTAAGGACGCGAGCCACCCCAGCCACAACCTCTTCACCCTGCTCCCGTCCGGTAAGAGATACCGAAGCATACGGTCTTGTACCAGCAGGTTTCGAAACAGCTTCTACCCCCAGGCCATAAGACTCATGAACGAATAATTTATTATTATTTATTACTGTTGTTTTATTTATTATTACTATATTTCTATTAGTATTTTTATCATTGTTATGCCATATTTATTCCAATGTTGGGAGGACTCGTAAAAATCAACATTTCATTGTGCAGTACACACGTCTGCTGCATATATGACAAATAAAATTGAATTGAATTGAATTGAATTAAATACTGAAGGCTGAAGCCATTGAGATTGGAAAGTGACCAGCTGTAAAATGGCAGGTTTTAAACCACTTTTGCAGCTGTCACCTATTGAAAGAAATGGCGAGTTGTTCAGAACCCGACATACTTACCTGGCGTGATCCCTGAGTGACGAGAACCTTGTGGAAAACTTGGGAAAATGCTTTGGAGCTGGGAAAATTAAATTTTAATTACTATAAACACCCTCCTAACAAGCACAATTAAATGGCTCGCCGCTTAATGCCGTGTCTGCGAGGGGAAGGAAGAAGAATTACTTGGGAAACTGACAAGGCGACGGGTTCAGAGCAGGGATACCGGCCCGCTGGCAATCTTTTTGATTTTGACAGCGGACCCGCATCCGAACCCGTCCTCTGAGCGCCGGCAAAATTCAGCTCCCAGTCAAGTATGAATATAGTCATAGTCATAGAGTCATATGGCACAGAAGGAGACCATTCGGCCCATCGAGTCCGTGTCAGTATATATTTAACTTGGTCATTTAAACGATACCTCATTGAACAGTGGAGACTTGTTGCTGATGATTAGAACAATATATGTTGAGGCTGTCTGTGTACTTTGTGAGGGTGGTGATGGAGAGTTGACTAAGCTTTGTTTACAGCAGAGTTGCACAGATTACAAGTTTGCACTACAACTGGATAGTTGTCACAGTTTAACATTTAGGGGGAAATATTGGGTTGCTTTGCCCCGAGGGGGCGCTAACGGGGCGCAAAGCACCTAGCACCCGAAGTGGCGCCACTAATGCCTCCTGCGACAGCTGGTAGCGCCCGGTAGCACTGCGCCACCGGCGGTGATGTCATCACCGTGCGCAGTGCCCCGTTTGCGCCCCCTGACCTACCGCCGGACACTATGTCCGCCAGGGTCAGGGTGCCATGTTTGCGGCCAGGGCGGTGCAAATTAAAGGGTGGGTACCGGGCGGCCATTTTCTTTTGGGGCCGCCTGCCAGCACCTGCCACTTTCGCCTCCTCCTGGGGGGTTCCGGCTGTGATTGGTCAGCTCCTCTCAAGTGCCGGGCTCTTTTGCCAGCACCACGCTCCGCGGTGGTCCAGCAGGGCCCTGGTGTGTGCTCTGCGCAAGGCCACTCCCCTTTAATCAGGGGAGGGAGGCCTGCAGTACCACGGCGCTACGTGCCGACGCGCGTGGCAAAGCTGCACATAGCACCACGATATTCAATGGGAGTACCCCAAGAGGGAGGGGGAGTGCTTCCAGTAGCCCCGCCTCCTGCTTGGGGCGCTACCGTTCAATTTCCGGAATGGGGGTGCTAACCTTTTCGGGGCACTAGAAGTGGTGCCCCGGCGAGGTTAGCGCCCCAAAGGGGGCACAACCCAATCTTTTCCCCTTAGTTGGAGCACAATCTCCCAGTGTTTGACTTCAGGGTCAGGCTATGCTGCAAAACAATAGGTTTATACTCGGCTGGTAGAGAAACAAATTCCGGATTTTTTTTCCCCTGTGGAGAAGATTATATTCTGCAGCATGCACTTCCCATCCGTAAACCTTACTTCCTACGTCGCAATTTTATTAAAATGACTAATGTTCAAACTAAGGTTTTAAACATAATTTAAAAATCTAAAATTTCAACATTTGACAATAACTTGATTAAATTAACCCGTTGACTTGTCTTTTTTTAATCTTTTAATTCCTTTGTTATGCTTCAAGGCCTCAGCCTATCTCAAAAGCCTGAGTCAACCGAATATTTGTACCTCACGACAGTTGGGGAGAGCTTTCAACCACATCTGTGCAACCTGCATGTGTCGTTTGCAAAACTCTCCACAATACAACAGGCGTTGAAGTGTGGACAGGTGTGTGTCCCCACCCTGCACCGGCCGCGCCCCCCCCCCCCCGCACGACCCCCCCACCACCCCTCTCCCCACCCCGATCCTGTGAGGATTTGGGAGTTCTTTTGCTTTTTCCAAAAGACTAAAATAAACCAGAGATTGAATGCGCTAAGCTTTTTTTCAAGCAAGTGCTGATATTTATTAACAAATAGGCGTTTTCTGATACAAACTGCACAGACAACAGGTCAGAATTTACTCCGGCTTTCAGCTCCAAAAAATTTTGCCCACAAATTCAGGGAGGATGTTTCCCCTGGCTGGGGGGGTCTAGAACGAGGGGTCACAGTCTCAGGATATGGGGTAGGACATTTAGGACTGAGATGAGGAGAAATTTCTTCACTCAGAGGGTGGTGAACCTGTGGAATTCTCTACCACAGAAGGCTGTGGAGGCCAAGTCACTGAATATATTTAAGAAGGAGATAGATAGATTTCTAGACACAAAAGGCATCAAAGGGTATGGGGAGAGAGCGGGAATATGGTATTGAGATAGAGGATCAGCCATGATCATATTGAATGACGGAGCAGGCTCGAAGGGCTGAATGGCCGACTCCTGCTCCTATTTTTCTATGTTCTATGTTTCTACATTTGCTGAGAGTGCGAGCTGATAATGGCACAGTGAGGGAAACAGGGGTATCTGTGACCTGTGTGAACAGGGCAACCAACTTTAACCAATGAGATTTAAGGAAAATCAACACAGGAATGACTGAGAAGGAAGATGAATTAAACGGGTGAATTCGATGTCAAATCAGATACGGAAAGAGAAATAAAGAGTGGGAAATAAAGATTGGATTAAGAGAGACAAAAAAAAGAGAGAGAAAGGAAAAATAATTACAAAAAAATTAGAATAAAAAAATTTACATTTTAAAAATCTCCCCGACAAAAGCTTGTTTCTAAGTGCTCACAGGTTCCATGGCCACCCAGATGCTGATAAGTCAGTGGGAGAGAAATTGGCTAACCCCCAAAAATGGGCGTGGGGATCGCGGTACATGATTTACCCGCGCCCGTTCATTGCGTTACAGGTAGCACAGTAAATTCATGATGCCCGCTCTTTTAAATTATTGCTGCATACAGCGTACAGTGCTTTCAGTGCTGTTCATTGGCTGCACGCATCAGCAGGGGGGTCTGATATCACGAGTGGCCAACTCTACTTAAAGGCAGCCTGCACCTCTTAAAGGGGAGGTGCATTGTGGCTGCAAGCAGTGGTGGGGGTAATTTTGAAAACTGAATCTGTGCTCTGATACTTTGAGTAATGGCTGACCATGTGAGAGAGCGAACACCAGGTTTTCAGACACTGCACTGGAGATGTTGGTGGATAGAAGGAGATCTCCTGTATCCGCAGGGGGGCAGGAGGCCCTCCAGACATATGCTCAGGAGGATGTGGGAAGAAGTTGCGGTGGAGATCAATGTCAGGAGTGTTGCTCCAAGAACATGGATGCAGTGCAGGAAGAAGTTTAACGATCTCACACGAGTTATCAAGGTCAGTGAGTACATCCTCAAATGGCATATTCTACCAACTGCACCACCAGCCTCATCTACTGCCCAATTCACTACACCCCCATCACCCATCTACCAACAATCTCTATCAATCAGTACTCAACCCTTCAATTTATTTTGTCTTTTAGGGGGAGAAATTGAGTATAGCCCTGTTTGGGGCGCCAGCCTCACCAGGGCGCTAACAGTAGCGCCCCGGAAATATTCGCGCCCCCGCACCGGAAATTGAGTGGTAGTGCCCCAAAGGGAAGCGTGGCGCTACTGGAGGTGCCCCGCCTCCCTCTTGGGGCGCTGCGAGTGAATATCGTGGTGCAACGTGCTGCAGCGCCACATGCTGCGGCACGTCGCACTGCAGTATTGCAGGCCTTCCTCCCCTTCTTAAAGGGGAGGGGCCTTGTGCAGCGCGATCTGGGGCCCAGCTGGGCCCCCAAGGATCGGGAGTGCAGGCAAAAGAGCCCGGCACCCAAGAGAAGTGCCGGGCTCTTGGAGCGCAGCCGGCACTCTGCGGGGTGGGGGGGGGTTCAGTCGGCCGGGGACGGGAGCGCAGGCAGGTGCTGGCAGGCGGCCAACAACAAAAATGGCCGCCCGCACCTCGCCTTTAATTTGCGCTTCCCCGGCCGCAGGTACGCCACCCTGACCCTGTCGGACATAGCGTCCGGCGGTAAATCAGGGGGCGCTGCCGAATATCGCGGCCAGGGCGTGAGCGGGGTGCTGCGCACACCGATGACATCATCGGCAGCGGCGCAGCGCTAACGGTTAGTGCCACCACTAACCTCCCGCTGAATTTAGCGGGAGGCGTGGGCAGTGCCGTACCCGGGTGCGGGTTGGCTTGCGCCCCAATTAGCGCCCTCTTAAGGCGCTAACGGGTGGTGCAGCCAACTGAATTTCTCCCCCTTAACCTCTCCTGCCTTCTATCCTATCACAGACCTTCCCTTTTGTTCTTTCCTCGCCTCCCCCCTTTCTCAGGCTCTGTACTTGCTTAAAACTTGTTACATCTCTAACTTTTTCCTGTTCTCATGAAAGGTCATTGATCTGAAACGTTAACTTTATTTCTCTCTCCACAGATACTGTCTGACCTGCTGAGTATTTCCAGCATTTTCTGTTTTTATTCCTTCAATTCACATGCTTTACCTACTCTCACACGCTTAGCACTCACAGCTCGCACACACTACAAGTTATTCAACCATCGCAGCCACATCACCCAAACATGTTGCAGGACACTCACTGACACACATCCCTCTTTCTTGCAGGAGTAGGTAGCACATAACAGCAGGTAACAGCAAAGAACAGGAGGAGGACAAATGCACCTGCATGTTCTAACCCCCATGGAGGAGACCGTGTTGGCCATCATGGGAAGGGGTATCACTGAGGCTGTGGCCACAGGCAGGACTAGAGGAATTGATGATGAGGGCATCTGCATACTTAATCCTCCATCTCTCATCCCACGTTTCCCTCATCCCACAATCTCTTCTGTCTTAGAAGCTGCAGAACATGTAAGCACACACTTCTTACTTTCTCCTCTCCCCTCGCCACAACTCAACCCTTGTCCCTTTTTCATTTCAGCTGCCCAACAACTGGAGCCTTCCCCGTCAGTGGAGGAAGAGGAAGAAGACAGTGAAGATGAAGAGGCACCGTCACTCGATCTTACACTCGCAGCCACCAGCTCAGATACTGCGCGTATTTTAGAGGCAAGGAGAGAGGAGAGATCTGCACGTGGTGAGACAGCGGGCACAAGTACGTAGGAGTCATGGCAGGGGGAAAGGTAGAGCAGCTCGTCGGAGGGCGAGGTTGCCCACTAGTTCTGCTGCAGAGGACTCAGATGAGGACTTCGGTGGGCCAGGTTACAGAGGAAGGCTGATGGGTGTACATAACCAAATGCTTGGTGCACTGGAAAGCACGCCAGAAAGCCTACACCCTTGTCAAGGAACATGGAGGAGTCCAGAACCAATGTGGCACAGGGCTTTGCACAGACCTTGGATCTCATCCTTTCCAACTTAGAACGGGTGGTCACCTCCATCAGTATATCTGTGGAACCCACCATGATGTAGTGCCTGATGGCCGATGTCACAGCTCCCATTGCAGCACAACCAGCTTCCACCAAAGGTCTGTGTGCTGCAATGGAAGCTCAGACTGCTGCCATTATAGCTCTGGATACCACAGTTCCAAGGGGTTTCCAAGGCGTCACAGCAGTCCATCAATCTATTCTCCAACAGGTCAGTAGGATTGCTTAGGTGCCGCCCCAGGAGAGTGGCAGTGGTTCCATGGAGCCTGCTTTCTTCTCTCAGGGTGACAGCATTCCTGCTCCCACCCCTACCATTCCACGAGTGCCCTTGCTGTTGCCTGCCTGCCAGCCCAGCCCAGACTGCTGCAGCCCAGGCCAAAATGGTGCAGTCTGAAGCTGGGCCTTGACCTGCATGATGCGCTGCCTGTGGTCGCACACCAGCTGCACACTGAGGGAGTGGAATCCCTTTCAATTCATGAAAATAGCAGAGTTCTAATGAGGCACACGCATGGGTCCTAGCTGTGCCTGCCTTTCCAGTCCTACTCAGGTCCCCTCCCTCACCTCTTTTTCTGGTACATTGATGACTGTATTGGTGCCATTTCCTGCTCTCGCCCTGAACTAGATACATTTCATTCATTTTGCTTCCAATTTCCACCCTTCCCTCACCTTCACATGGTCTATCTCCGACTCTTCCCTTCCCTTCCTCGACTTCTCCATCTCCATCTCTGAGGATAGGTTATTGACAAATATTCACTACAAGCCCACTGACTCCCACAGCTACCTGGACTACACTTCCACCCGCCCCGCTTCCTGTAAGGACTCTATTCCATTCTCCCAGTTTCTCCGTCTCCGCCGCATCTGCGCTGACGATGCCACTTTCTATACCAGTGCTTCCAACATGTCTTCCTTTTTCCTCAACCAAGGATTCCCCTCTACCGTGTCCGTTCTATCTCCCGCACTTCTGCCCTCACCCTTGCCCCTCCCTCCCGGAACCATGATAGAGTTCCCCTTGTCCTCACCTTTCACCCCACCGGCATCCACATTCAACGGATTATCCTCCACCACCTCCACCGTGATCCCACCACCAAACGCATCTTCCCCTCACCTCTCCTTTCAGCATTCCGAAGGGACCGCTCCCTCCGAGACACCCTGGTCCACTCCTTATCACCCCCAGCACCCCTTCCCCTTCGCCCGGCACCTTCCAATGCAAGCGCAGGAGATGCAACACATGCCCTTATACCTCCCCCCTTCCCACTGCCCAGAACCCCAAACACCCATTCCAGGTGAAACAGCGATTTACTTGTACTTCTTGCAATTTAGTATACTGTATTCGCTGCTCACGATGTGGTCTCCTCTACATTGGGGAGACCAAATGCAGATTGGGTGACCGCTTTATGGAACACCTCCGTTCAGTCCGTAAGGGGGACCCCGAGCTTCCGGTCGCCTGTCACTTTAATTCTCCGCTCCACTCCCACTCAGACCTCACTGTACTCGGCCTCTTGCATTGTTCCACGGAAGCTCAGCGTAAGCTCGAGGAACAGCACCTCATCTTCCGATTAGGCACTTTACAGCCTTCCGGACTCAATATCGAGTTCAACAATTTCAGATCATAACCTCGGCCCCTATCAGATATTTTTTATCCACGCTTTTGTTCTGTTCTTCTCTCCCCCATGGCAGCTGTCCTTCATTCTGCTGCACAATTTACACTTCATCTCGAGCCATCCTTTGTTTCTTAACCTGTCCCATTACCATCTCCTCTCGCCTTGAATATCTCTCAATGTCTCTCAATCTCTCCTGCCTTCTATCCTATCACAGACCTTCCCTTTTGTTCTTTCATCCCCTCCCCCCTTTCCCAGCCCCTACACTTGCTTAAAAATCTGTTCCATTTCCTGCTTTTTTCCAGTTCTGATGAAAGGTCATCGACCTAAAACGTTAACTCTGTTTCTCTCTTCACAGATGCTACGGAGGTCGCGGTCCATCATCAAAGACCCTACCCACCCCAGCCACAATCTGTTCGCCCTCCTGCCATCTGGGAGACGCTACAGATGCATTCGCACCCGTACGACCAGATTTAGGAACAGCTTCTTTCCCAGGGCTGTCATCCTACTGAACTCCACAAATAAACTCTAAAGCCTGCACATCTGCCAATGCACTTTATTATGGTTATGTTTATGTTAATATACTACAAGCCAAATGTATGTTGAATGTTTAAAAGTCTTAATCCAAATGTACACTCTCGGGAGCTGCAAGCCTACATTTCGTTGTACTGCACTTGTGCACTAACAATGACAATAAAAGTTGATTTGATTTTGATTTGATTTGATTTGATTGATTGACCTGCTGAGTGTCTCCAGCATTCTCTGTTATTATTTTAATGTTTTATACAGTTCTAGCATAACCTCTCCACTCTTATATTCTGTGCCTCGGCTAATAAAGGAGGAAAGTATCCTGTATGCCTTCTTAACCGCCTTATCTACTTGTCCTGCTACCTTCAGGGATCTATCAGCATGCACGTCAAGGTCCCTCTGTTCCTTTACATTCATTTCTCAGTATCCAACCATTTATTGTGTAGTCCCTTGCCTTGTTAGCCCTCCCCAAATGCATTACCTCACACTTTTTCGGATTGAATTCCATTTGCCACTGTTCTGCCCACCTGACCAGTCCATTGATATCTTCCTGCAGTCTACAGCTTTCTTCCTCACTCTCAACCACACGGCCAATTTTTGTGTAAATTTTTAGTCCCTTTAAGGCCAATATATCCTTCCCAAGGTGCATTTCCCAGAACTGAACACAGATAGGGGTCTGACCAAAGCTCTGCATTCCAACACTCTTGAGGTAAAATGCAACATTCCATTATCCTTTTTGATTACTTTTGGCACCTGCCCCTGATTTGTGTACCTGGACACCCAAATCCTTTTGCTCCTCCACGATTTCTTGTCTCTTGCTGTTTAGAAAATATTATGATTTGTCTTTCTTGGATCCAGACCTTACACTGCCCCACATTGAAGTCCATCTTCCACAGATTTCCCACTCACTTAATCTGTCTGTATTCCGTTGTAACTTCCTGATCCCATCTAGACAGCTTACTGTTTCTCCTAATTTAGTGTCATCTACAAATTTGGAAACTCGAATATACAACTCTCTACACCCGGTGCGGAGGGGAGCGGGCAGGTCGGAGGACCTCCTCGTGGGCCTGCTCCTGGGCCTGGCCAAGAAAGCCATTAATTGGTCCAGGCAGCGGGCGGCTGAGGGGGTCGTCCGGCCGGATTGCCTCCCTCTCTTCCGCGGCCATGTTCGCGGCCGGGTGGCCCTGGAGATGGAGCACGCGGTGTCCGCCGGCGAGCTCGAGCTCTTTCGTGACCGGTGGGCGCCGCGGGGACTGGAGTGCGTAATCGATTTAAGAGGCCAAATTTTAATTTGATTAATCGGGTCATTTAAAGGGTTTATTTGTTTAAGGGTTTATTTTTTGGGGGTTTATAAAAAAGAGGACAACTCTCTATTCATTCATCCAAGTCATTGATATAGATGATGAAAAACTGAGACCCCCTGGGGAATACCACTTGCCACATTCCACTAATCAGAGTACATTTCTTTTATCCCTGTCTCCTATCTCCCAAACAATATTCAACCCATGTGATAAGGTTATCTCCACCTACCTTTCACAAACCCATGCTGATTCTCTTTGATTCGCTCATACTTGTTCAAATGTTCAGTCACTCTGTCCCTAATGATAGACTCCAGTAACTTCCCGACAACAAAAGATCAACTAGGAAAATTTCCCAGTGGCTGGAGTCCTATTTGGACGATAGGAAGATTGTCTTCATAGCTTTGACCTGATCCATTGGTTGTGGGATCACTTAGCTCTGTCGATAGCATGCTGCTTCTGCTGTTTAGCATGCATGTCATCCTGCATTGTAGCTTCAGCAGGTTGGCACCTCATTTTCAGGTACCCCAGGTGCTGCTCCTGGCACGCTCTTCTGCACTCCTCATTGAACCAAGGTGGTCAGCTGGCTTGATAGTGATAGAGGATTGAGGGATATGCAAGGCCATGAAGTTACAGATTGTAGTGGAATACAATTCTGTTGCTGCTACTGATGGCCCACAGCACCTCATGGATGCCCAGTTTTGAGCTTCTAGATCTGTTCTTAATCTATCCCACTTAGAACAGTGGTATTTTCACATGACACGATGGAGGGTGTCCTCAGTGTGAAGACGGGACTTGATTTCCTCAAGGACTGTGTTGTGGTCACTCCTACCAATACTCTCATGGACAGACGCGCCTGTGACAGGTAGATTGGTGAGGACGCTGTCAAGTAGATTATTCCCTTGTGTTGGTTCTCTCACCACCTGCTGCAAGTCCAGCCTGGCAGTTATGTCCTTCGGGACTTGGCCAGCTCCATCAATGGTAGTATTACCGAGCCACTCATGATGATGGACATTGAAGTCCCTGAACCCAAATATATTCTGTGCCCTTACTACCTTCAGTGCTTTCTCCAAGTGGTGTTTAACATGGAGGAGTACTGATTCATCAGCTGAGGCAGGGCGGTAGGTGGTAATCAACAGGATATTTCATTGCCCATGCTTGACCTGAAGCCATGAGACTTCATGGGGTTCAGATTCAATGTTGAGGACTCCCAGGGCCACTCCCTCCAGATGGTATACCACTGTGGCGCCACCTCTAGTAGACAAGACAAACCCAGGGATGGTGATGGAGGAGTCTGAGACATTGTATTATCGATATAATTCCGTGAGTATGACTAGGTTGTTGCTTTACTATTATGTGGGACAACTCTTCCAACTTTGGCACATGTCCCCAGATGTTAGTGAGGATGACTTTGCAGGGTCGACTAGGCCGGGTGTTCCTTCGTACTGTCCAAATTCGATGCCTAGCTCACAGCTGAGTGGTCTGTCCAGTTTGGTACATCTGAGTGGCTTGCTAGGCTGTTTCAGAGAGCAGTTAAGAGTCAAGCAAATTGGTGTGGGACTGGAGTCATGTATAAGTCAGGCTGTGTAAGGACAGCAGATTCCCTTCCATAAAGAACATTAATGAACCAGTTGGGTTTTAATGACAATCCGACAGCTTCATGGTCACTTTTACTTATATCAGCTTTTTATTCCAGATGTATTTGTAGGTTCAGAACATTTCAAGGTGTCCGTCCTGAGTAGCTCCCGCTGCAGAATCCCCTGACCATCCGTTCTGACCTAGTCCTCAGAGATTCCGCGACAACAACCTTTACCCCTTGAAGAGTTATGTGACAGACATTTTCCCCACCCCCGCCAAAGCTTCATATCCAGGAGACACCTTGAACGATTTGTGAGAACCCAGTGGTCAGATTGCACGATTACCGGGTGATTAAACTCGCCATTAAACATGGCAGCCAACAGTAAAAATTCCCATCACAACACCACCTGCAGGAGTAGTGAGTACCACAGGGATTTAAGAATGCTTTTTCAATTAAATATGCACTCCACAAACCAAATTTAATATGTAATATACAACATAGATAGATGGCAATACACACACTATAAGGCCATGGCCAGTGAGAAACACACCTGCTGGCTGTGCGTATTGTAAAATCGCAAGTTTTCAGCTAAGTTTCTCCATCACAACACGTACTTGGAACATCAGCCCTCTCTGTGCATACACGTCTATTCATTTATATTCACCTGTTCAGCCCCAGTCTCTTTTGTAACAACTTTTAACATTTATTTTACTTGATTTTTGCCATCTACCTTCAATGAAACATACCTTGTTTTATTTTCTCCTCTTTTCAGATAACCACTGCTTTAGAAATAGTGGAGCCAAGCTGAATGGAGGCCGATAATCCACCGTGCCACAGCAGTTTTCTGTGTAATTTGGCTGGCACGCATACCATGGCTGGTGCAATGCCTATTGCCCATGCGCTGGGGCTTACTGAGATTGAAAGTCATGCTCTGGAAAGTTTCAAGGATCTGAGAGGTGATGGGACATGTTTATCTTAGCTGGGCTGGCTCTTTTAGTTGCTTTAATGTCAGGAGGTGGAAGAGAGTGAAATAAAAACAGAAAATGCTGGAAATACTCAGCAGGTCAGGCAGCATCAGTGGAGAGAGAAACAGAGTTAACGTTTCAGGTCGAAACCCTTCGTCAGAACTGGAACAAGCCGGAGATGGAACAGGTTTTTAAGCAAGTGTAGGGGCAGGGAGAGGGGGGAGGGGAGGAAAGAACAAAAGGAAGGTCTGTGATAGGCTGGAAGGCAGGAGAGATTAAGAGACATTAAGAGATGGTGCGAGGCAAAAGGAGATGGTAACGGGACAAGGTAAGATACAAAAGATGGCTCTAGATGAAGTGTAAATGGCAATGGCAGAATGAAAGACAGCTGCCATGTGGGAGAGAGAAAAAAAATAAGTGGAAAAAAAAGAATAGGGGCAGGGGTTATAGTCTGAAATTGTTGAACTCGATGTTGAGTCCAGAAGGCTGTAGAGTGCCTAATCGAAAGATGAGGCGCTGTTCCTCGAGCTTACGCTGAGCTTCATTGGAACAATGCAAGAGTCCGAAGACAGTGAGGTCAGAGTGGAAGTGGAGCAGAGAATTAAAGTGACAGGCCACCGGAAGCTCGATGGAAGAGAGTGGCCTGGGATGAGTTATCCACAAATTTCTCTTCCTTAATGTGGCAGGGCCTGACCATGCCTGGTGTTTTGTCCCGGAAGCTCAGCTGAGAGTGAGTATCAAAGCGGTTCAGCGTCGCAGCAATCTCTATCTTCAATGCAGAGTAAAATCGGGCGGGGTGGAAAACCGGTCTTGCACCCAACCTCGTCAGTTCTCGATGGGTGGGTTAAGTTAAAATTGCCCCAACACATTTTTAAACTTACCGTCATGCCTATTGTTATGACTAATGTTAAACAGCAGCCTTGCAATCACTTCCTCTGCCTCCCATTAAGTAAGCAAATCATTAGGTCCTGGTATAGGTGAGAGGTGGGAGGAGATTAATCATACAGGCACTTGAGCACAATTTACAGTGGTGACTTAATACACCTCTTAATAGCAATAAGACTGGAAGCTATTTAATGGCTTTGATTCTTCATGGTTAGAAAATAATGAGCTAATTATGCGTAGTTTCCCAATATGTATTCCTGTCCATTGTATCAGACTCCTCCACGCACACCCTTAAAACGTTCTCCTTTTATTTAAACAAAATATTGGAAACAATGCTTTAAACTAAAGATATTATCAGTTCATTCTGCCATCGCCATTTACACTTTATCTAGAGCCATCTTGTGTTTCTTAACTTGTCCCATTACCATCTCCTTTTGCCTCGCACCATCATCCCTTTTGTCTCTTAATCTCTCGTGCCTTCCATCCTAACACAAACCTTCCCTTTTGTTCTTTCCTCCCCTCCCCCCTCTCCCAGCCCCTACACTTGCTTAAAAACCTGTTCCATCGCCAGCTTTTTCCAGTTCTGACGAAGGGTCATCGACCTGAAACGTTAACTCTGTTTTCTCTCTCCACAGATGCTGCCTGACCTGCTGAGTATCTCCAGCATTTTCTGTTTTTATTTCAGATCTCCAACATCTGCAGTATTTTGCTTTATGCAATATTATTAGCTCTGCTTGATTCTATGTAAAATGAGGTAGGAAATTCAAGAAAAGGTGAGATTCAATATTGACAGCCGTTTATCAATAGAACATTATTTTTAGACACCTGCTCATGTTACCTAAATAAATGATTAATTTACACATCGAGTCAACTTATGTCACTTTCTTTTCCAAATGTCTAATTAGAATGTGATTCAGAGAATAGAACACGTAAGCAACAAAAACAGAACTGAAAACACTTCAGGATCCGACTAAATCATTTGTCTTTGCCTCACCAACTGCTACAAACCCCAACCTGCAAGCTGTGTCTCAGTCACTTTCAGAAAAACCGAGTAACCAACAAATAGAATGACAACTCCTCCTGGAGTTAAACCCACCAAAGATCACCTGAGTCACATGTTATGGGGGAAAAATTGAGTCGCACCCCCTTTGGGGCGCTGACTTCACCGGGGCGCTAAAGGTAGCGCCCCCGCATCCGAACAGTACCCATGGATTGGAGGGTAGCTAATGTTACCCCACTATTCAAAAAAGGTGGTAGGGAGAAAACGGGGAATTACAGACCGGTAAGCCTGACATCGGTAGTGGGGGAAATGCTAGAGTCCATTATAAACAATGTAATAGCAGAGCACTTGGAAAACAGTGACAGGTTCGGACAAAGTCAACATGGATTTACAAAAGGTAAATCATGCTTGACTAATCTACTGGAATTTTTTGAGGATGTAACTGGTAAAATAGATAAGGGAGAACCAGTGGATGTGGTATATTTGGACTTTCAGAAGGCTATCGATAAGGTCCCGCATAAGAGATTAGCATGTAAAGTTAAGGCACATGGGATGGGGGCAAGGTATTGACTTGGATAGAAAACTGGTTGGCAGACAGAAAGCAAAGAGTTGGAATAAACAAGTCTTTTTCCGAGTGGCAGGCAGTGACTAGTGGGGTACCGCAGGGATCAGTCCTTGGACCTGAGCTATTCACAATTTATATTAATGATCTAGACAAGGGAAGTAGATGTAATATCTCCAAATTTGCAGACGACACAAAGCTGGGTGGGCGTGTGTGCTGTGAGGAGGATGCCAAGAAACTCCAGGATGATTTGGACAGGTTGGGTGATTGGGCAGAAGCATGGCAGATGCAATATAACGTGGATAAATGTGAGGTTATCCACTTTGGTGGCAAAAACAGGAAGGCAGATTATTATCTGAATGGCAATAGATTGGGAGAAGGGGAAGTGCAACGAGACCTGGGTGTCCTTGTGCACCAGTCGCTGAAGGTAAGCATGCAGGTGCAGCAGGCGGTTAAGAAGGCAAATGGTATGTTGGCCTTCGTAGTGAGAGGGTTTGAGTACAGGAACAAGGATGTCTTGCTGCAGTTGTACAGGGCATTGGTGAGGCCACATCTTGAGTATTGTGTGCAGTTTTGGTTGCCTTATCTCAGGAAGGATGTTCTTGCCATGGAAGGAGTTCAGCGAAGATTCACCAGGCTGATACCTGGGATGGCAGGAATGACGTATGAGGAGGGATTGGGTCGATTGGGCTTGTACTCGCTGGAGTTTGGAAGAATGAGAGGGGATCTCATTGAAACTTATAAAATTCTGGCAGGACTGGACAGACTAGATGCAGGAAGGATGTTCCCGATGGTCGGGGAGTCCAGAACCAGGGGTCACAGTCTAAGGATAAAGGGTATGCCAGTTAGGACAGAAATGAGGAGGAATTTCTTCACCCAGAGAGTGGTGAACCTGTGGAATTCTCTACCACAGAAGGCAGTAGAGGCCAATTCATTAAATATATTCAAGAAGGAGTTGGATATATTTCTTAAGGCTAAAGGGATCAAGGGGTATGGGGAGAAAGCAGTGACCGGGTACTGAATTTGGATGATCAGCCATGATTGCATTGAATGGCGGAGCAGGCTCGAGGGGCTGAATGGCCTACTCCTGCTCCTATCTTCTATGTTTCTATGAAATTCATCGGTAGCGCCCCAAGAGGGAAACAGGGTGCTACTGGAAACGCCCCGCCTCCTTCTTGGGGCACTGCGAGTGAATATCGCGGCGTTACGCGCCGCAGTACTGCAGGCCTTCCTCCCCTTCTTAAAGGCCCAGCTGGGCCACCAGGGATCGGAGTGCCGTCAAAAAAGCCCGGCACTCAAGAGAAGTGCCGGGCTCACGGAGCGCAGCCGGCAGTCCATGGAGGGGCTGAAGAGGAGGCCGGGGACGGCAATGCGGGCAGGTGCTGGCAGGCGGCCAGCAACAAAAATGGCCGCCCGGCACCTCGCCTTTAATTAGCGCCGCCCCGGCCGCAGGTAGGCCCCCCTGACCCTGTCGGACATAGTGTCCGGTGGTAAGTCAGGGGGCGTTACCGAAGATCGCGGCCCGGGCGTGAGTGGGGCGCTGCGCATGGTGATGATGGCGCTAACGGTTACTGCCGCCGCCGCTAACCTCCCGCAGAATTTCGCGGGAGGCGTTGGTGGTTCCGCGCCCCGGCGCTAGTTGCTTTGCGCCCCATTAGCGCCCCCTTATGGGAGGCGCAATGCAACCGAATTTTTCCCTCCTTTGTGTTTGGCTCCTGCACGGAAAATCTAAATCGGAACTTTATTGATTGGCCCTTGAGAAAACTGTTAGAAAATCAGATTTAATAGCAAATTATGGATATAAAAGTAAATTAGATTTAGGATGAAGATAATGGGACAGGCTTGCTTTATTTTGTATACATGTATGTTTAATATAGAGACATTAAATTAAAACACTGTGGGCTAGATTTTCAGTATAGGCAGTTTTGGGGCGCTAACCTTAGCGCCCGCCCGAAGTTAGCGCCCGCCCCAAAGTAGCGCCCTGTTGCCGGAAATTCAGTGGCTTCGCCCTAAGAGGTTGGTGGAGCGCTAAAAGAGGCGTTCCACTACTATCTTTAGGCGCTAAGCCGGCGGTCCAGAGGGATAGCGCCCAGGCGGGGCGCAGCGCGGGTGCGGTCATTTTTGGACTGACAGCAGACCCCGTGGCGCCGACCAGCTCTTAAAGGGGGAAGGGACGAATTGGTCTGCTGCCACGCCCTGCACACTGCAGCCTTGCAAAGAGGCCTCAACACTGCTGCTCAGCCCCAGGGAGTCATGGCAATGCCAGAGAAAGCCCGTCAGCGTGCCCTGCGCTTCTCAGAGGGTGATCTGGACATAATGGTCACAGCTCTGGAGGTGAGGCGCAAGATCTTGTTTCCAGAGAGTGGGAGGAATCCAACCCACCACGACTACACCAAAGCCTGGAAGCAGATCGCCCAGAGGGTGACGTTCACCGGCAATGCCCCCAGGACCCACAAACAATGTCGTAAAAAATACAACGACCTGACCAGGATTGTCAGGGTGAGTAGCCTTTCCAGTCTCCTCCTCATTCTTGCATGTACACCTGACATGATGGGCAAAGGGAGCTGAAAGTCCTATTGGCCAGCCCTCAGCCAGCAGCATTGGGACAGTCATGAGCATCAATTGGCCATTCGGCACTCTACACTCTGGCCAAGCTATTCCACCATGGGAGGCTGTGCACACTACATCAGGGCTTCACTCTGGCCAAGCTATTCCACCATGGGAGGCTGTGCACACTACATCAGGGCTTCACTCTGGCCAAGCTATTCCACCATGGGAGGCAGTGCACACTACATCAGGGCTACACTGCGCACTTACAGCCCGTCCTTTCTCTTGCAGGCTAAAGTAGCCTTTAATCGCCAGGCCCGTGCCAGGGGTGGCCGCGCCAAGCTGCAGAAGCTCACTCGGCTGGAGGAGCGCGTGTGTGTGCTCATGGGAGCCCGTGTGATCGTCCCCACAGCGTGCGGAGTATCCGACCCTCCACTGCCCGGCAATGGTAAGGACCTCGCCTTTTGGCCCTCTCGCGTCGCACTGGCCCATCCGAGCTACCTCCTTTGCCACTGTCCCACCAATGCGCTGAATGCCACCAGTCCTAACTCCCTCGCTGACGCCGTCTCCTCACTCTGAAGCTACTCTTGTGCATTCCTGCTTTCAGCTGGTGACGACCAGGACCCTGAAGCTGCCAGTGACAGCACCTCCGAGCAGGAGAAGGAGGAGGAGCAAGCCGGACCATCGGGGGAACAGTCACGTCCCGCAGGAGAGGAGGAAATGCTTGACACCTCCTCACTGGAACGAGTGCCTGGAGGAACTGTCGCAGGGCAATGCAGCTTCTGGGACCAGTGGCGTCCAGCCACCCAGGAGCCGTGCGCATGGCCCGCGGCCTTCCCCCCAAAGGGGGCAAGGATCAGAGGGGAGTGCTGCTGATCGGCACACTCGCCGCCACCAACGTGGCAAGGGTCCCCTAGTTCGGCCCCCTCCTCCCCAGCGGGAGAGTCGCGACTCCAGTCCGGACACCTTCACCTCGGAGGAGGTGCGGAAGCTGGATAAGATGGCCGAGGATTCGGACCGGTGCCACACGGAGCTCATGAGCGTGGTGGGGCGCATGCCTGAGGCCATCGAGTCGCTGGCGACCAGTGTGCGCGAGTTCGGGGCAGCAACTGCCGCGAGTGGCGGCATGCTGACTGATGCCGTCAAGACCCTGGCGGATGTGATGCGGGCGCACACCAGGACAACAGGGGCACTCACTGCTGCCACACGCGCTGTCTCAGGCAGGCATCGCCAGGGCAGCCGCCGCGCTGGACCATCCCAGCAAGCCGCCCCTCGGCTGATTGTTGCGGATCCTGCAGTGCGGGCCCGGCCGAGTGCCACCGCGCCACAGCACCAGCCAGCGCATCCCAGACGCCAGCTGGCCCACATTGCGCCATCCGTCGCCGCCATTCCCCCACTGGGGCGTCAAGGGCAAGCGGCTGCAGCTGATGGTGGCCAGGCTCAGGTGCGCCACTCAGCAGACGGCCCCTCGAGGCCCAAACGCCGTGTAGGCCGCCCCCCAGCGGCATCTGGCGGAAGGGCATCTGAGCCTCAGGCGCCTTCCCCCAGCCTCGCAGCAGCCACTGGGCAGAGCTTGCAAAGGAGCAGCAGGCCGGGCAGGAGAGGCAAAAGGCTGGGCAAGGTCTCGCCCTCGCGGGCCACTCAGTAGAGGGTGTGGCCAGCTTTCCTTTTATATGGCGGTGGCCATCTTTATTTTGCCCATGGTTGTGTTGTTGGAGGGCTTATTTTTTGCGTTAGGCCGACGTTGAGGCCCGGTTTGAAGAAATGTGGAGTGACTCCTCCCCAGTTTGTGGGAGTGAGTCGTTTGTTGGGCTTTTTGTGGGGCCCGTTTATTGTTTTTGGGGATTCATGTGGGAAGGGCTTTTCATTTTTGTGTAATAAATAATTATCTTTATTCATGCAGTCTCCATGGTTGTTCTTCTTAGTGTTTGTTGGCTTCGCCGGCTGAGGGCTTGCGGAGCGGCTGCATTCATCTTCCCTCATGGCCCCTGGCCATTCCCTGACAGGGGGCTTAGAAGTACCGTGTAATAAGGTGGCGTCGTGCGGCCCTTGGCCCTGGTCGCTCCCTCCTGGGAACGTACTCCTGCTCCTCCTCCTCCTCCTCCTCATGCTCCTCCTGCTCCTCCTCCTGAGGTGCTGGTCCAACATCAGGTGGCAGTGCCTGAGTCCTGCGGATAGCCAGGTTGTGTAGCATGCAGCAAACCACCACAAATTGGGAGACCCGGTCCGGTGAATACTGGAGAGCTCCTCCGGAGCAATCAAGGCAGCGGAACCGCTGCTTGAGGACCCCAATAGTTTGCTCGATGATGTTGCGGGTGGTTTGATGGCTCTCGTTGTAGGCCTCTTCAGCAGCGGTCCTGGGCGCGCGGAGCGGGGTCATGAGCCAGGTGCACAAAGGATAGCCTTTGTCCCCGAGTAGCCATCCTCTTGGGGGAGGCTGTGCCTGGAACCTGTCATGCACAGTACTCTGCCGCAGGATAAAGGCATCGTGGCTGCTGCCTGGGAAGCTGGCATTGACTGCCATGATGCGCTGCTTGTGGTCACACACCAGCTGCACATTCAGAGAATGGTAGCCCTTCCTGTTGCGATACTGCTCGCCATGCTCCAGAGGGGCCCGCAAAGCCACATGCGTACAGTCAATGGCGCCCTGCACCAAGGGGAATTCCCCGAGTCTGGAAAATCCCAATGAATTGGCTTCTCCTTCTGAACAGTGCTTCGGTCACCTGGCGGATGCAGCGATGCGCGCCGTACTGGGAGATGTTTGCTATGTCCCCAGCAGCGTATTGGAAGGAGCCGGTGGCATAGAAGTTCAATGCCACCGTCACCTTCACTTCCACCGACAGAGACGTCCTGCACCTGAGCTTTGGCCGCAGATCTCGGTGAAGCAGGTGGCAGATCTCTGCAATCATCTCCTTTCGGAATCGGAGCCTTTTAACACATCGCGCGGCACTCATGTTTAGGTAGGAGCGCTGCTGGCGGTATAGCCTGACTGGGTAAGGCCTACGTGGCCGACGCCTGTAGCCCCCTCTGCCTCTAGCCAGGGCTGCCCCTCTCACAATGCGTCTGCGAGCCCTACGGACATGGAGCTGCAGCTCCGCGTTGGCACCCCATGCAACCCCCATCAAATCCTGGCAAACACTCAAATTTCCAAAAGGCCACTTGCAGCGCTCTGGCCTGAGTCCAAAAATACCTGAGCTCTTGCTGCTTGAAACCAGTTAGCTATCCTCCTTGTTGTGTCTCCAGAAATGCGTTGCACAAGAGTGTTTTCTGAAAAAAGGCTGGCCTTTGTACTGGAGAGCACGTCCCCTTTAATTTGCGCCCCCCGGGGCCCGCGCTGGTTGTGTTGCGTTCCTTTTTCCAAACGCTCCGGCCGCCAGCCGCACAATGGGGTGGTCCGACTGAAGTTTGGAATCGGGGCGGCCAAAGGGCGTTGCACGAGGATGTGACGTCATTTTCTGCGCGCGCATCCGGGCGGGCGCTAAACTTTGCGCCAGTGCTAACGGGCAACTTAATTTGGGGCGGGGCGCAAACTGCGCTGCGCACGGGCGCTACACGCATAGCGCCCGAAAATCACTTCTCTTAAGGCGCTAACTGCTGGCGCTAGCAACTGAAAATCTAGCCCTGTGTCCTGTAAACTTTTCAATTGTAACTGATCTCGTGGTAATTATCCCTTTAATAAAAAACAGATAATGTGCTAACATAACAATCTTCTAATGAGATTAGTTTAGAAGATGGTGTGAGTGTAGACGGAATGGCACCTTGAAGGCTATTTGTCTTCCTAGCGACACAGAGGAACAGGGGGCTGTGACATCTTTATGATGGTTAGATGCCTGCAAGCTCTATGTAACAGAAAGAAGTCTATAAATCAGACAGAAACATCATTCTACTATCTATGAGGCCATGTGACTATCAAGTTAAGGATTGCTAGCTCCAATTAATGAATGAAGCGCAACACCCAGTTGTGGGAAGGTAGCTTGTTTGTGTAAACAGCTACGTAGAAAGACAACTTTTGCAAGGTTCCAGCTGCCAAAGGAATGTCTGGTTTGATTAAAAAAAACTTGCATTTAGATAGCGCCTTTCATGACCACCTGATGTCTCAAAGCGCTTTACAGCCAATGAAGTACTTTTTGAAGTGTAGTCACTGTTGTATTGTGGGAAACGCGGCAGCCAATTTGCGCACAGCAAGCTCCCACATACAGCAATGTGATAATGACCGGATAAACAGTTTTTGTTATGTTGATTGAGGGATAAATGTTGGCCAGGACACCGGGGAGAACTCCCCTGCTCTTCTTCGAAATAGTGCCATGGGATCTTTTACATCCAGCTGAGAAAGCAGACGGGGCCTCGGTTTAACGTCTCCTCTGAAAGGCGGCACCTCCGACAGTGCGGCACTCCCTCGGCACAGCACGGGAGTGCCAACTTAGATTTAGGTGCTCAAGTGCCTGGAGTGGGACTTGAACCCACAACCTTCTGGATTCAGAGGCGAGAGCCACAGCTGATAGGAGACAGGCACCCTCACGGTGTGCGAGAAGGCATTTGTTTGTTCATTAATCCTCATATGTTTTACTCGGTAGCTGTCTTTCAGCCGCATGATCTGCTTTTCAGTTGTAACAAGAGTCACTTAGCTTGTACTTTTCAGGCTGTAAAATATAGAGGCCGAGAAATTCGACTTGGGAGGTGCTGCGAAACGAGCGGTATCGGGTTGGCCGCCCGTTTTATGCACAGCCTGTGCGGTTCCACTTGCTGCGATGGAAGTAAACGTCAGGCGCAGCGTATAACGAGCGGCCGATCCTATACCGCCCGTTTCGCAGCACTGCCCGAGACGAATTTCTAGGCCAGAGACGCTTTGCAGCTTAGTTTGAGTGCGCCCCAGAAAAAAAAAAGCTGACAGCTCCAGTGAAGGTAGAACATCTTCTGGCGTCTCCCAGAGTTGGTAATTATACGGGGACAATTTTCTCCGAATATTTTAGGTGCTAAAGAGCCTCTCAGGTGGCCACGATGGGGTTTAAGCTGAAACGCTGGCAAAACATGTGGGGAAAATATTCGGTATCGCCCCTTTTGGGGCGCCATTATCGGCCGTGCGCAAAGTTTAGCGCCTGGCACTAATTATCGCCTCCGACGGCAAACTTGGCTTCTATCGCCCCTGGAGGTGATTGGAGCGCTAAATCAGGCGCTTTACACATGTCTTAAGGCGCAAAGGCCGAGGAGCGAGGCGCTACCTCAGAGCGCTGGCGAAGCAAGGAAGGGCAAATCAAAATAAACCGGCAAAGTGCTGCTCAGTACTCAAAACTCCTTCACACAGCGTTGAATCTCTCCAGAAGTCTCTCTCTCTCTCTCTCTCTCAGAATGCGTGGTGCAAAAATGTCACCGACAAAAAAAGGCAGGAAGTGGTCGCCTTTAAATAGCGCTCCCCCAGCCCCTTCCTGACTGCAAAATGCTCCCCTCAACCTGTCGTTGCTAGCGGCAGACGGTAAGGCAGGGGGCGCCACTCAATATCCGGTCCGGGGCGCTACCGGGGCGTTGCGCACTCGACTGACGTCACGATCTGCCGGCGCAGGAGATCGTGGTGGTAGTGTTTAGCGCCGCCGCAAAATGTCTAGTTAATTTCGCGAACGCCGCAAACATCGCCGCGCCCGGGCACTAGTTGCTTTGCGCCCCCTTAGTGCCCTCTTAAGGCGCTAACGGGAGGCGCAAACAACTGAATTCCCCCCCCTTGAAGTCTGCGCTAGGAACGGCCGCCCGGAAGCTCATTAGATGGTATATTGCCACTTAAAATGGCTGCTAGCACTCATTAAAGAGGCTGCACTGCATTTAGGTGACGAGTGCTTCAACTAACGCCCTCTTCTAATAGCGAATAGCAGTTTGGGAGTAAACGCGGTGTAGATGTCAATTTCAAACACTACTTAAAGGGATACTCATCATTTCATGCTCACTTGCTGCTGGAGCTGTGAAGAGAACCGCTGGAACACATCGGGAGATTTTCTTGGACACTTTGTCAAGACTTCACCAACACTTGAGCAACATTAATTCTGGAAATACTCTGAGGATTTGACCTAAAAAGAGTATTTGCTGTTCTACTCCACCTTATAGGAGTCCCCAATAGAGAGGGAGTGCTTGGTGATGAACATCTCGCGAGGGGTCCCCCTGGGTCTGGATGAGGAATGGGAGGAGGACATGAGGCCAGGCAGAGCAGCAACCAGCTGCTGCAGGAGAGAGGCACAGGAGGGCGAAGAGGGCGAGGTGGTGTCCTCCCCCACTGCGGGTACAGGACATCCATCCCTCCTCTGGCCCTCGTTCACCAGGGCCTCCAGTGTCACATCCAAGAACCTGTGCGCCCTCTCCCTTGATCCCTGAGAAATCCTGCAATGTGCCCCTGAGTGCCAGCCACACCTTCAGGGAAAGTAGGTGTGAGGAAGCCACATGTACTGCTGCACGAAAATTGCATCTATCAGCACTTGAGAGCTAATCCTGCAGGTTTCTGGTTTAGTACCTCCAGGCAAGTTCAAATTATGGTAATCAGCAGGTAGGACCAAAATTGCGTGCTAAAACTAGACTTTCAAACAGGCGTGTCTTATTAGCACAGCATCCATTTAGCACCTGTTTTCACCCTTTGACCAAAATAACTCCCTTAGTCATAGAAACATAGAAGATAGGAGCAGGAGTAGGCCATTCGGCCCCTCGAGCCTGCTCCACCATTCAATGCGATCATGGCTGATCAGCCAAACTCAGTACCCTGTCCCTGCTTTCTCCCCATATCCCTTGATCCCTTTAGCCTTAAGAAATATATCCAACTCCTTCTTGAATATATTTAATGAATTGGCCTCAACTGCTTTCTGTGGTAGAGAATTCCACTAGTCTGACACTTTACGGACCCAGCTTGTTAGGTGAAAAATCTTGCTAAATGTAACGATATAATTGTATGAATATTACAATAAGTGTTCCTTTGTAGAATCTCTTACATGATGAACAGTTTGCACTCATGTAGGATATGAGTTGTATTATTGTAGAATCAATATATTAAAAATAAAGGCTGAACTCAGGAGTTTCACTGAATGTCTCGAACTAAACTAGAAATAAGCATAAAAGTTAACAAAGCAAAAAGCTGGGTCACTGAGAATAGCTGTTACACAGATGCCTCAAACACACAGAGGACCAATCATTTGCCAAGTTATAAAGGTTGTCAGCTGATTATATTTGCCTAGCAAATATATTTCTTTGTCATATCTCCATCCCAGACAATACAATACAGTGTTTTATGTGGTTCATTGCTTCTCCCAAGCTTTAGTATATGGAAGGAAAGGGAGGTGGGGTTGCTATGTTAATCAAGGATGGAATCACTGCAATAGTCAAAAATGATATTGTGTCAAAGGATCAGGATAGTGAAATAGTTTGGGTGGAGATAAGGAATAAGAAGGGGAAAAAGTCACTAGTGGGCGTAGTCTATAGGCCTCCCAACAGTTGCAACTCTGTTGGTCGGAGTATAAATCAGGAAATAGTTGGGGCTTGTAATAAGGGAACAGCTATAATCATGGGGGATTTTAACTTTCATATTGACTCGACTAATCAAATTGGGCATGGCAGCCTTGAGGAAGAGTTCATAGAGTGTATTAGGGATGGGTTCCTTGAGCAGTATGTAGCTGAACCAACCAGGGGGCAGGCAATCTTAGATCTGGTCCTGTGTAATGAAACAGGATTAATAAAAAATGTCCTAGTAAAGGATCCCCTTGGAATGAGTGACCATAATATGGTTGAATTCCAAATTCAGTTTGAGGGTGAGAGAGTTGGATCTCAAACCAGCATACTGAGCTTAAATAAAGGAGACTACGAAGGTATGAGAGTAGAATTGACTAAAGTGGACTGGGAAAACAGATTAAAGTGTAAAACGGTACAAGAGCAGTGGTCTACATTCAAGGAGATATTTCACATCTTTCAAGATAAATATATTCCACTGAGGAAAAAGGGGAATAAAAGAAAAGACAGCCATCCGTGGCTTAGTAAAGTAATAAAGGATAGTATCCGACTGAAAACAAGGGCATATAAAGTAGCCAAATCTAGTGGGAGGATAGAAGATTGGGAAGCATTTAAAAGCCAGCAAACAATAACTAAAAGATTAATTAAGAAAGGGAAGATAGATTATGAAAGTAAACTAGCAAAAAATATAAAAACAGATAGCAAGAGTTTCTACAGCTATATAAAAAGAAAAAGGGTGGCTAAAGTGAACGTTGGTCCCTTAGAGGATGGGACCGGGAAACTAGTGGTGGGGAACATGGAGATGGCAAAGACGCTGAACAAATATTTTGTATCAGTCTTTACAGTAGAGGACACTAAAAATATCCCAACACTGGACAAACAGGGGGCAATGGGGGGGGGAGGAGCTAAAGACAATTAAAATCACTAAGGAGATGGTACTCAGTAAAATAATGGGACTTAAGGCGGATAAATCCCCCGGACCTGATGGCCTACATCCTAGGGTCTTGAGAGAAGTGGCGGTAGGGATTGTGGATGCATTGGTGATTATTTTCCAGAACTCCCTGGACTCAGGAAAGGTCCCGGAAGATTGGAAAACTGCTAA
The DNA here is from genome assembly GCF_052327205.1 of Somniosus microcephalus. Lineage (NCBI taxonomy): Eukaryota > Metazoa > Chordata > Chondrichthyes > Squaliformes > Somniosidae > Somniosus > Somniosus microcephalus. The sequence goes on from NC_140993.1 coordinate 271,505,711, forward strand.
TGTAACACCCTTATTTAAGAAGGGAAGTAGACAAAAAGCTGGAAACTATAGACCAGTTAGCCTAACATCTGTGGTTGGCAAAATGTTGGAGTCCATTATTAAGGAAACAGTAACAGAGCATTTGGATAAACATAATTTAATAGGACAGAGTCAGCATGGTTTTATGAAGGGGAAGTCATGTTTGACAAATTTGCTTGAATTCTTTGAGGATGTAACATACAGGGTGGATAAAGGGGAACCAGTGGATGTAGTGTATTTGGAATTCCAAAAGGCATTTGACAAGGTTCCACACAAAAGATTACTGATCAAGATAAGAAATCACGGGATTGGGGGTAATATACTGGCATGGGTGGAAGATTGGCTATCTAACAGAAAACAAAGAGTTGGGATAAATGGTTCATTCTCGGGCTGGCAATCAGTAACCAGTGGTGTTCCACAGGGGTCAGTGCTGGGACCCCAACTCTTTACAATCTATATTAACGATTTGGAGGAAGGGACCGAGTGCAACATATCCAAGTTTGCCGACGATACAAAGATGGGAGGGAAAGCAATGAGTGCGGAGGACATAAAAAACCTGCAAAAGGACATAGACAGGCTAAGTGAGTGGGCAGGTATTTGGCAGATGCAATATAATGTTGGAAAGTGTGAGGTTATGCACTTTGGCAGAAAAAATCAAAGAGCAAGTTATTATCTAAATGGAGAGAAACTGCAAAGTGCTACAGTACAAAGGGATCTGGGGGTCCTGGTGCATGAAACACAAAAAGTTAGTATGCAGGTACAGCAGGTGATCAGGAAGGCCAATGGAATCTTGGCTTTTATTGCAAGGGGGATGGAGTATAAAAACAGGGAAGTCTTGCTGCAGTTATACAGGGCATTGGTGAGGCCACACCTGGAATACTGCGTGCAGTTTTGGTTTCCATATTTAAGAAAAGATATACTTGCTCTCGAGGCAGTTCAGAGAAGGTTCACTCGGTTGATTCCTGAGGTGAGGGGGTTGACGTATGAGGAAAGGTTGAGTAGGTTGGGACTCTACTCATTGGAGTTCAGAAGAATGAGAGGCGATCTTATCGAAACATATAAGACTGTGAGGGGGCTTGATCGGGTGGATGCAGGGAGGATGTTTCCACTGATGGGTGAGATTAGAACTAGGGGGCATAATCTTAGAATAAGGGGCTGCCCTTTCAAAACTGAGATGAGGAGAAACGTCTTCACTCAGGGTAGTAAATCTATGGAATTTGCTACCCCAAAGAGCTGTGGAAGCTGCAACATTAAATAAATTTAAAATGGAGATAGACAGTTTCCTAGCAGATAAGGGAATTAGGGGTTACGGGGGAGAGGGCAGGGAAGTGGACGTGAGTCTGGATTCGGATCAGCCATGATCCTATTGAATGGCGGAGCAGGCCTGACGGGCCGTATGGCCTACTCCTGCTCCTACTTCTTATGTTCTTATGTTCTTATGCTGATACCATACAAAGTACAGTAGAAGACAGAATTGCTAGTTTAAAGCTTGTGAAGGGAATGAGTTGTGCATACTGTGAAATGTGACAGTTGAGGGGATGTTGGGTACCAGATATGAATATGTGCTACACACTTAGTGGTACTTTTTAGAGGCTATTAAGTTAAAAACATAAGATAAGGTCATTTGAACCCTCTCCCTCGGCAAACCATGGGCAGTCTGCTCTAGTGCAGAGCTGAGGGAGTGCTGCACTGTTGGAGGTGCCGTCTTTCAGATGAGACGTTAAACCGAGGCCCCGTCTGCTCTCTCTCAGGTGGACGGGAAAGATCCCATGGCACTATTTCGAAGAAGAGCAGGGGAGTTATCCCCAGTGTCCTGGCCAATACTTATCCCTCAACCAACATAACAAAATAAACAGGTTATCTGCTCATTATCACATTGCTGTGCGCAAATTGGCTGCTGCGTTTCCCACATTACAACAGCGACTCCACTTCAAAAAGTACTTCATTGGCTGTAAAGCACTTTGAGACGTCCAGTGGTTATGAAAGGCGCTATAGAAATGCAAGTCTTTCTTTCTAACATGAGCTGGGCTCCACCTAATTCATCTCTTTACTCAATCCAAAGTCAACAAAGCAAAGACTCCAGAATACAATGTGGCCTGATAAACGCCCTTGCTCAATTCTGTACAGGTAAAAAGAAAACAAAACAGTTCAAATAATGAACTTCTAAAATGTTCTGGAAACACACAGCAGTTCAATCACTATCTGAAAAGAGCAAAGATTGGTTAATATGATAGCAAAATACTGCAGATGCTGGAAATCCAAAATAACAACAGAAAATGCTGGAAAAACTCAGCATGCCAGGCAACATCCGTGGAGAGAGAATAGATTCAACGTTTTTGGGTGAAAACCCTTTGTCAAGACTCAGTCTTGACAAAGGGTTTTCACCCGAAACGTTGACTCTATATCTCTCTCCACGGATGTTGCCTGGCATGCTGAGTTTTTCCAGCATTTTCTGTTGTTATTAAAGATTGATTAATGTTTTGGTGGTGGGGTGGGGTGGGGGGTTTGGGGAAGACCCATTGTGATGAAGACTCTCCGTTAACTTTTCTTGGATGCTGACAGCCTTGCTTGGTGTAATCTTTCAAGAACCCACCCGCTGGCACTCAATCAGAGAATAATAGAATAAATAGGGGGTCATTTTAAACTAACACGTCAGACGGGAAACGAGTCCGCCGACCGTTTAACACCCCCCCCAATTTTGAAGTCAAATGAGAGTAAAATTGGACAGGTGGTAAAACGGGCAGCCAACGCCAGCGCGAAAGGTTACAATTATCTTCATAGAATCTTACAGCATAGAATAAGGCCATTCAGCCCATCGTGCCTGTGCCGTCTCTTTGAAAGAGCTCTCCAATTTAGTCCCACACCCCAGCTTTCTCCCCATAATGCAAATTAGTCCTCTTCAAGAACATGTTTAATTGCCTTTTGAAAGTTCGTATGAAATCTGCTTCCACCACCCCTTCAGATAGAGCGTCTGGATCTTAACAACCCTCTGTGTGAAAAAAAATCTCCTTACTTCCCCTCTAGTTCTTTTGCCAATTATTTTAAACCTATGGCATCTGGTTATGGACCCACTTGCCAGAGCAAACAGGTTCTCCCTGATTGCTCTATTAAAACCCCTCATAATTTTGAATATCTCTATTAGGTCTTCCCTTAACCTTCACTGTTCTAAGGAGAACGATCCCAGTTTCTGCAATCTCTCCACATAACTGAATTCCCTCATCCTTGGTATCATCCTGGTAAACCTCCTCTGTACCCTCTCCAAAGCCTTGACATTCTTCTTAAAGTGCGGTGCCCAGAATTGTACACCATACTCCTGCTGAAGCCTAACCAGTGATTTGTAAAGGTTTAGCATAACAGCCCAGAAATTCGGGTCTCAATGGGTGAGTACGCACGGGGTACTCACCCGTAGGCCCGATGGAAGTGCCGGTTTTCTGCATGCACTGCGCATGCGCGGGCAACCGGCACTTCCGTTCCTCTGAACGAAGAGGTTCAGAGGTCGAACGCGTGCGCGGGGGAGGCTGCGCGTGCGCATCAAACTTAGTTTTTTTTGCAGGTTTTCCCGGGAGGGTAAGCCTGCAGAATTTAGAAATATAAAAAGCAGGCGTAAGACCTGCTTTTTACAAGGTAAGTGGTGAATTAATTAAAATTAAAACATTTTTTCCACAGGTTTATTATTTTTAAATACTTTAAAGCAAGGTAAGTTTATTTTTAGCCCCGTTAGAATATAAAATTATTTTTTTCAAAAATTTAAATTATTGTTTAAAATAGTTATTTAATGTAATTTATAGTTTATTTTAAAAATGTGATGTTTTTTAAAAATTTATTTGAAGATTTAGTGCTATTTTGGGGCCATAGTATTTATAATCTTGACAGCACTTCCTGTCAGACTTATGAATGGAGCATTCCCTGCTCCGATTGGCTCCCCATGGCCCACGTGATCCCAGGGGACGCATCGAACTAACTGCGCCCATGGGATACGCAAGCACTGCGCGCCGGCAGTTGGAGCAGGTCCCGGATCAGAATCCCACGCGGCCCTACAGCTTAATGGCCGGCGCGCAAGATAAGTGCAGATCGGGGGCTTGCACCCGCGGGAAGCCCCCGACCCAAATTTCTGGGCCAACATGTTTGTTTTTGTAGTCAATGCCCCTATTTACAAAGCCAAGTATCCCATAGGCTCTCTTAACCACCTCATCAACTTGCCCTGCCACCTTCAAGGATTTGGGAATATGCACCCCCAGGTCCCTCTGCTCTTGCACCCCCTCAAATTAGTCCCATTGAGATTATACTGCCTCTCCATGTTGTTCCTCCCAAAGTGCATCACTTAACACATATCTGCATTAAATTGCATCTGCCATGTGTTTGCCCATTTCACCAGTCTGTCAATGTCTTCCTGAAGCCTCCTCCTCACTATTTACTACCGTATCATCCGCAAACTTCAAAGTTGTGCTCCCTATACCCAAGTCCAGGTCATTTATGTATAACAAGAAAAGCAATGGTCCTAATACCGACCCCTGTGAGATCCCACTGCATACTCCTCTCCAGTCAGAAAACCAACCGTTCACCGCTACTCTCTGCCTCCTATCCCTCAGCCAATTACATACCCAAATTACCATCATCCCTTTAATCCCATGTGCTTCTATTTTCTGAATGAGTCTGTTATGTGGCATGATTTTCCAAACAGCTCTTGCCGCTGGTACATATTCCGAACATTACCTTTACTGTGCATTTGTCGTATTTTATTGTACAACTCTAGCCAGTTGGTCTCCACAAACAACATTGCCACAGTCCTAAAAGTATAGAATACCTCATAGATTATTTGCTTAATTTTGTCTGTATATATTCTTATAACTTTCAGTCCCATTCCGAATCAGGTACTTATACAGACCTTTGTTAAGGTGTCAAATTAGCAAAGATTTTTCTGGGGGTGTATTCCACACTCAATGCAATGTGAGGGAAAACCATTTCTTGTAGGCTTTCTTCGGCCAGTTAATTTTAAACACATGCCTCTGATCTGTGCTTACAGGCTCCTCTGCTAGGTAGGTTTTGTAATTTTTGCCCTTAAATGTCCAAGTTAAAGAGACAGTTGAGATCTGAGTTACACATTCCTCTCAGCATTTTAAAATATAAATGTTCAAGAATCATAGCATACAGAAGTGTCAGTCTTCTACCAGTGGTAGCACTCTCAGCTCTGAGTTACAAGGGCAGGGGTTCAAAGTCCACTCAAGATTTGTCGACATAATCTAGGCTTCCACATCAGTGCAGCATTGAGGGAGTGCCATCGTTCAGATAAAATGTTTCTCCAAGATCCTACTCCCTCTCTCAAGTAGACAATAAAAAAAAACCTGCAGCACTATTTGAAGAAGAGCATAGAAGTTCTCCGGGTGACCTGGCTAGCTTTTAATGCTTCAACCCACATCGCGAAAAAATGGATTGTCTGGTTATTCCTGTTTGTGGGATCTAGCTGCGCACAAATTGGCTGCCACATTTCCTTATGTCACAACAGCGATTACACTCTGTGACTCAGTGGACAGCACCCTTGCCTCTGAGTCAGAAGGTTGTGGGTTCAAGTCCCACTCCAGAGACTTAAGCACAAAAATCTAGGTTGACACCCCAGTGCAGTGCTGAGGGAGTGCTGCACTGTCGGAGGTGCCGTCTTTCAGATGAGACGTTAAACCGCTACCCCGTCTGCTCTCTCAGGTGGATGTAAAAGATCCCATGGCACAATTTCGAAGAAGAGCAGGGGAATTCTCCCCGGGTGTCCTGACCAATATTTATCCCTCAACCAACATAACAAAAACAGTTTATCTGGTCATTATCACATTGCTGTTTATGGGAGCTTGCTGTGCGCAATATGGCTGCCACGTTTCCAACATTCCAAAAAGTACTTCATTCATTGGCTGCAAAGCGCTTCGAGGCGTCTGGTGGTCATGAAAGGCGCTATAGAAATGCAAGTTCTTCTTTCTTCAAAAGTACTTCATTGCACTATGAAGCATGTTTGAATGTCATGAAAGGTACTGTATCAATGCAGTGTTTTTCTTCTATACAGAAGATATGTCCCCTGACATTCTATGGGGTCTTTTACATTGGTGTTGCGTCCCTAAGCCGGGATTTCCACCAGCCGATCCGTTTACTCCATTGGTGGTTCAGTAGCACAACTCTCGTGTAATACGGAACTCGTGTGCTGGGGGCATGGCTTGGAATTTAGAAATGCAAACTTTAAAAAGTTAGGAAAGGCAGAAGATTGCAGTAGGAGGATGGGGGGAACAACAGGTAAATAGAAAATGTTGAGCATAGTGAGTTGATTGTTAGGTAACTGTACCAGTTGTAGTTGTGTTGCTCCTGTGAGCCTTTGCACCAATGTAAAGCACGCCTTCAAGTAGAGACCTGGTAGTCACCCAAAAAAAGGAGAAGGGTATTGTTTGAATTTGGAAACAAATAGCTTGTAGGAATGTCTAGTTCCTATCCAAAAGACTGAGGTCCACTCAGGCGATCAAATAAACGAGGTTTAATGAAAAGTAACAGAGTTTAACGGATAACTACAGGAGAACATCGAATATAGGTCTAGTCAGTTCGGAGGCTCCACGAGGACTGCTAGGGCAGTCCCATGGCTGACGTCATAACGTCATCACGTTTTTCCCGCCAGTGGGGGATCACGTGATGAACGGCGTGACGTCATCGCGTTTGTCCGCGCTATTAAGGTGATCGCGCTCTGTACATGTAAACAGTGAAAACAAAGATACAGACTCAGGCTGCAGCCAACATATTATTAAAGGGAATTATATACAATTGATTGGAGTCCCTTAGTGGCTCCGCCACAAGCCCACAATTTCAACGAGAACAACCTTCAGATGCTCCTACATATCATCTGGGTGCCACCTGTCTCACCTTCAAAACTGCAGAGCAGTCCTGGAAGAAGCTCAACGAATTCCCTAAATCTCTCCGCCTCTCTACCTCGCTCTCCTCCTTTAAGATGCTCCCTAAAGCCTACCTTTTTGACCAAGCATTTACTCACCTGTCCCAATATCTCTTTGTGTGGCTTAGTGTCAAATTTTGTTTGATAACGCTCTTGTGAAGCGCCTTGGAATGTTTTACTACATTAAAGATGCTATTATAAATGCAAGTTGTTGTTGTTGTTGTTGACGAGGGCAGGCAAGGTATCACACATGCCACAGTGTCTGTTTTTCTTTTTCTTCATAGTTTACACTCTAAACTTAATAGCTACACAAGTAAATCTTCACACTGTACTGTGGTTAAGGAGGTCACTGACTTGGGATCTTAGAGTATGAGTTCCCATATGCCTGCTGCCCTTGTCCTTCTAGGTGGCAGAGGTCGCAGGTTTGGGAGGTGCTGCCGAAGAAGCCTTGGCGAGTTGCTGCAGTGCATCTTGTAGATGGTACACACTGCAGTCACGGTGCGCCGGTGGTGGAGGGAGGGAATGTTTAAGGTGGTGGATGGGGTGCCAATCAAGCGGGCTGCTTTGTCCTGGATGGTGTCGAGCTTCTTGAGTGTTGTTGGAGCTGCACTCATCCAGGCAAGTGGAGAGTATTCCATCACACTCCTTACTTGTGCCTTGTAGATGCTGGAAAGGCTTTGGGGAGTCAGGAGATGAGACACTCGCTGCAGAATACCCAGCCTTTAACCTGCTCTTGTAGTCACAGTATTTATGTGGCTGGCCCAGTAAAGTTTCTGGTTAATGGTGACCCCCACGGTGTTGATGGTGGGGGATTCGGCGATGGTAATGCCATTGAATGTCAAGGGACGGTGGTTAGACACACGCTTGTTGGAGCTAGTCATTGCCTGGCACTTGTGTGGTGCAAATGTTACCTGCCACTTATCAGCCCAAGCCTGAATGTCATCCAGGTCTTGTTGCATGCGGGCACGGACTGCTTCGTTATCTGAGGAGTTGCTAATGTTTCAAACAAGGACAAAAGAGCTGAATTCGAGAGGTAAGCAGGGGTTGTTTGGAAAATCATGCCACATAACAGACGCATCCAGAAAATAGAAGCACAGAGGATTAAAGGGATGATGGTAACTTGGGTATGTAATTGGCTAAGGGATAGGAGGCAGAGAGCAGTGATGAATGGTTGTTTTTCTGACTGGAGACGTATGCAGTGGGGTCTCACAGGGGTCGGTATTAGGACCATTGCTTTTCTTGTTATACATAAATGACCTGGACTTGGGTATAGGGAGTACAATTTTGATGTTTGAGGATGATACAAAACTTGGCAAACAGTAAATAGTGAACAGGATAGTAGCAGACTTCAGGAAGACACTGTGCAATCATTAGCTAACATCCCCACTTCTGACCTTATGATGGAGGGAAGATCAATGATGAAGCAGCTGAAGGTGGTTCAGATTTGGACACTCCCCTGAGGAACTCCTGCAACGATGTCCTGGGGCTCAGATGATGGGCCTCCAACAACTACAACCATCTTCTTTTGTGCTCGGTATGACTCCAGCCAGTGGAGAGTTTTCCCCAATTCCCGTTGACTTCAATTTTGCTAGGGCTCCTTGATGCCACACTCGGTCAAATGCTGCCTTGATGTCAAGGGCAGTCACTCTCACCTCACCTCTGGAATTCAGCTCTTCTGTCCTTGTTTGAAACATTGAAGTATTGAAACATATAAGATTCTGACGGGGCTTGACAGGGTAGATGCAGGGAGGATGTTCCCCCTCGTGGGGGAATCTAGAACTAGGGGGCATAATTTCAGAATAAGGGGGCACCCATTTAAATCGGAAATGAGGAGGAATTTCTTCTCTCAGAGGGTCGTGAATCTTTGGAATTCTCTTCCCCAGAGAGCTGTGGAGGCTGGGTCAGTGAATATATTTAAGGTGGAGATAGACAGATTTTTGAAAGGTAAGGGAGTCGAGGGTTATGGGGAGCGGGCAGGGAAGTGGAGTTGAGGCTAAGATCAGATCAGCCATGATCTTATTGAATGGCGGAGCAGGCTCGAGGGGCCGATTGACCCATTCCAGCTCCTATTTCTTATGATCTTATGATCTTATGTTTGGACCAAGGCTGTAATGAGGTCGGGAGCCGAGTGATCCTGCCTGAACCCAAGCGAAGCATCGGTGAGCCGGTTATTGGTGAGTAAGTGCCGCTTGATAGCACTGTCAACGACATCTTCCATCACTTTGCTGATGATTTAGAGTCGGCTGATGAGGCAGTAAATAGTCAGATTGGATTTGTCCTGCTTTTTGTGGACAGGACATACCTGGGCAGTTTTCCACATTATCAGTTAGATAGTATTCGTAATACATTCTATGAATAGATAAATGAGCCGTGTTTAATGTTAGTGATACATTCTATAGATAGATAGATGATCTTTGTTTAATGTTAGTGATACATTTCATGGAGGATTGATGGTCCTTCCTTCACAATAATTCATTATGTTTGTTTAATTTTCCTTGGCAGTGGCTTCTTTAATTAATTGGGTGGTCGCCAATTACATTCTATTCCTGCCCACATTCTAGTTTTGATTTGCCATTTTTGCCAGATGGCTTAATGGATTTAAAACCGGAGCTAATGAGGGAGTGATTTCATACACTACATTTTCCTCCTCATCAGCTCAGAGGCACTTTGGACATGAATTACGTTGAAACAGAACAATTTTCCACTGTTGCTCCGAGAAGTGCAACACTGAATAATGCTTGAAGAAGCAAAGCCGGAAACTTGACATGTACTTCACTGAAGCTTTCCAACTCTTTCCTCTTCTTTAAAGCTCCCTGCCTCTCGGAGCTGCTGCAGGTGTCTGACTCCTGTAGCAGCCACCATTTCGTGCCGCCCCCCAATGTTGCCGAGTTCGAAAGAGCAACCCCAGAGCTTACTGAGGAAATAATCAATGAGGCCAACCACAGAGGCTTCTCTAAGGTCATTAGCCGGTCATTCAGTTTGATAGAAACATAGAAACATAGAAGATACGGCAGGAATGACGTATGAGGAGAGATTGGGTCGATTGGGCTTATACTCGTTGGAGTTTAGAAGAATGAGAGAGGATCTCATTGAAACTTATAAAATTCTAACAGGACTAGACAGACTAGATGCAGGAAGGCTGTTCCCGATGGCGGGGGAGTCCAGAACCAGGGGTCACAGTCTAAGGATAAGGGGTAAGCCATTTAGGACTGAGATGAGGAGGAATTTCTTCACCCAGAGAGTGGTGAACCTGTGGAATTCTCTGCCACAGAGGGCGGTGGAGGTCAGTTCATTAAATATATTCAAGAAGGAGTTGGATATATTTCTTAAGGCTAAAGGGATCAAGGGGTATGGGGAGAAGGCAGGGACAGGGCACTGAGTTTGGATGATCAGCCATGATCGCATTGAATGGCAGAGCAGGCTCGAGGGGCCAAATGGCCTACTCCTGCTCCTATCTTCTATGTTTCTATGTTTCTATGTTAGGAGTAGGTCATTCGACCCCTTGAGCCTGTTCCGCCATTTAATGAGATCATGGCTGATCATCCAAATTCAGTACCCTGTCCCTGCTTTCTCCCCATATCCCTTGATCCCTTTAGCCTTAAGAAATATATCTAACTCCTTCTTGAATATATTTAATGAATTGGCCTCCACTGCCTTCTGTGGTAGAGAATTCCACAGGTTCACCACTCTCTGGGTGAAGAAATTCCTCTTCATCTCTGTCCTAAATGGCTTACCCCTTATCCTTAGACTGTGACCCCTGGTTCTGGACTCCCTGACCATCGGGAACATCCTTCCTGCATCTAGTCCTGTTAGAATTTTATAAGTTTCAATGAGTTCCCCTCTCATTCTTCTAAACTCTTCTAAGCAAAAGCCACACTTTTGCTGGCAATCACACCAGACAGGAAAATTGCGGGCCAGGCATTAAAAGCCACCTACAGTCAGGGGCGGACGAGCCACTTGAGAAATTGGGAGATTTTCCGAATACCCCCAGTGAACGGTTCCCTTGCACTGTGTTATTGGCAAGGCCCCCTTCTGTGAGATTCCCAAAGAATCCTGTGTCCTTACGGGGAACCAGACGGCCCCTGGCTGTATTCTTCAGCATGGCCGCAGAATATCTTGATATAATATTGCAAGGATTACTGTACCAAGTTTATTTCTCTCCGAACTGTTGACTTGAAGAAGAAGACGAAGCACACAATTGAAACAAAGAAATACTGGCCCAGAATTCCCTGAAAACTTCCATCGTAATAATGGTACAATTCCAACACATGCCATTATTATGGTGCAGACTTTCCAGGGAATTCTAGCATTAACTTTTCCAGAACCTCTATGTCATTCTGATATTACCCCCACTCAAACAGTGATAATTTACTTATTATAGTTCTGCCCCCTTTAAAAATCCACGATCCATTTTCCTGCATTTAAGCCAATTTTCATGCTACTGCTACTTGGACTGAAAATGAATAGCCTAAATGGTCTGGCAACGGCGTGATTAAAGGGTGCATTCTCCGACCGTATTTAAATGATGTGCTAAAATGTGTTTGCGGGACATTGAATGGGACAATACGTTCGGGACATCTGACTAATAAGAGAAAGCTAACCAAGTTCCATTTTCAGAATGCGATTGATACTATTCCTGCCATTTCTGCTGGTGGGGATTGTCAAAATATCACAAATCATTCGGTCATCTGTTCAACCTCCTGTAATTATTTCATCCATGCTGTACGTCTTTGGATGTGTTTGCTCCATTGCGAAAATCTGATTGCTCAAATTGGCGAATGTTTGACCAATTCCGAATACATCAATTAACCATTTCACTCAGTGTTTAAAAACCAAACTGCACTTTCATTTTCAGCAACAACAACTTGTATTTATATAGCGCCTTTAACGTAGTAAAACGTCCCAGGGTGCTTCACAGGAGCGATTATCAAACAAAACTTGGCACCGAGCCCCATAAGGAGATATTAGGACAGGTGACCAAACGCTTGGTAAAAGAGGTAGGTTTTAAGGAGCAACTTAAAGAAGGAGAGAGAGGCAGCGAGGCAGAGAGGTTTAGGGAGTGAATTCCAGAGCTGGGGGCCCAGGCAGCTGAAGGCACGGCCGCCAATGGTGGAGCGATTAAAATTGGGGAAGTGCAAGAGGCCAGAATTGAAGGAGCGCAGAGATCTCGGAGGATTTTAGGGTGGAGTAGGTTACAGAGTTAGGGAAGAGCAAGGCCATGGAGGAAATTGAAAACAAGGATGAGAATGTTAAAATGTTGCCAAACAGGCGCCAACGTAGGTCAGGGAGCACAGGTGTGATAGGTGAACGGGACTTGGTGCGAGTGTAAGAAATAGCTGTTCGATTCAAAGATGGGTTTTAATTCTTAGAACAGAGGCTGACAACATGCAGCCAGGAACAGAGAGCAGAAATGCCAGCAAGGTCGAATATCCAGCATCAGAAGACAAATAGAAGTGATAAGGGAATCGTAAAATGCAAAACAACACAGGGTGGTAAGATAATAGATAAAAATGGAGCCGAATAGTCATAAAATGTCCTTAAAGAAACATAACAAAACATTCCTCAGAAAGATAAGAGGGAGGCCTTGTCAGTCATGCAGAAAGGGACAGCGAGGGTTGTCTTCCCGCTTCACAATTGGACAATAGGATGGGGGATCAAATGATTGACACCAGGTGATTGCCAGCCCACCCAAATAACTATCAATATGGACGACCGAGAGTGGAAATCAGGCAATTAGGGGCGAAGGCTTCCCCGAGGTGGCTGCGGCCTAACACCTTGGTCATGTTTAGCCTCTGAGGTGGCTGATGGCCTAACACCTCCAACAGCTCGAGAGATGACCCAACAGAAGTGACCACTGCAGCAGACTGCATGAATCCACCCAATCCGAGACCATCGTACTGCCTCCCCGTCCGTCCGGTCGTAGCGTTCCGATTCGGGAGTCATAGATCGCTCCTACTGTCACGGGTTGTATGTCTATTATACTCGGCTTAAACCATATGTAATATCTGGTTATGCTTTAAAACTGTAGCTCTTTAATAAAAGCCTTACAACTTCTAAAGCCCTGTTGGGTAATCTGTGTGTGAGCCTGTGATCATAATCTTATAGTGGTGTCAGAAGTGGAATCACAGAGTTAGCAGTTGTAAGGTTCCAGCCGGGGTGACCGGAGGGACTGGTCGAACGCACGTGATCGTTGCTTAGACTGAGTATAATGTTTTATTCTCTCTGAAAGAAGGGAACAGTAAAGAGCTTGTTGAAAGGTAAAACCAGAAATACAATGGCGTTGGCATATCACCGGGAACAGTTGATAGATAGCCTGAAGGAGGTAAAACATAAAGTGCAGGAGAGAGAGGGGGGAGATAGAGAAGGGAACAGATCTAATTTGTAGGCTAACCAAGCTGAAAACTCAGCAAAGGAAGGAAAAAAACAGGGATTTGGAAAGCCAGGAAAAGCTGCTGAGACACCGATTTAAAAAGGGAATTTTTTTTTTTAAAGTTTTACCGACATGCAAGTTATTAACATCTGTGCTGAGACAATTTAATTCACCGCTCCATTCCCACTCGGACCTCACCGTCCTTGGCCTCTTGTATTGTTCCACGGAAGCTCAACGTAAACTCGAGGAACAGCACCTCATCTTCCGATTAGGCACTTTGCAGCCTTCCGGACTCAATATCGAGTTCAACAATTTCAGATCATAACCTCGACCCCTATTACTTTATTACTTATAATTTTTTCCACCCCTTTGTTTTGGGTCTTCCTTCCCCCCCTCCACCCTTTCCTTTTTTTTCCTCTCTCCCACCTGGCAGCTGTCTCCTATCCTGCCAGTACACTTCACACCTAATCTCAGCTGTCTTTTGTCTCCTCTGGCCTATTACCATCTTGTCTGGTTTTGAATACCTTTTATTGTCTCTTTTACTTCTTTTGTTCGATCGCAGTCCTGCCTTCGATCTATTTTCTTTTCTTTCCAGTTTTGAAGAAGGGTTTCGACCCGAAACGTCAACTCAAATTTCTCTCCATGGATGTTGCCTGACCTGCTGAGTTTTTCCAGCAATTTCTGTTGTTAAATAAAACACAAGATTTGCTGAGTGAAAGGAACCTTAAAAAATGCTGGAATTTCAGTTTGTGTGAAAGTGAGTGTTAAAGTATGAATGTTTTCCTGACTATGAATGTTTAAGAAGTTACAGTATTTCTTTTGTCTGAAAAGTCTGTCTTTAAAAGAAAGATTCTGTTATGTGTGTTTTCGCTCCACCACTTCTCTGTGTTAAAAGTGTTTAAAAACTTTTGTCTTGTCTTGGATTTTGGAAGTTTTAAGAATGTGCGAAAAAGATTGTGTCGCAATAATTGAGAAAAAAAACTTTGAACTACAATTTAAGTTAAGCTGGTGTGTAAAAACTGAGAAGAACAACAAAACGTTTGTTTAACAAAAGATTGTTTCAGTCTAAGATTTAACCTTGGAGTCGCGGTTGCTATGGTGAAATCTTCCAAAGCAGTTTGATTTGATTTGCTTAAATGTGAAAAACTAATTTTTCTCCAGTTATATTCAACGGGGGAGAAATTGGGTTGAGCCGCAAACGAGGCGCCAAGCTCGCCTGGACGCCAGATTTTGCGCTTCGATCGGAGCAGCAGCGATCGCTGGAAATTCAGCTTGAGCGCCCCAAGAGGGACACGGGGCGAGGCTCGAGGCGCTCCGCGTCCCTCTTAGGGCGCTGAAACTGAATATCGCAGCGCAACGTGCCACAGCGCCACACGCTGCGGCACGGCGCGCTGCAGTACTGCAGGCCTTCCTCCCATTCTTAAGGGGGAGGGGCCTGCACCAGCACGATGAGCGATCGCGAGTGCCAGCAAAAGAGCCCGGCACTGAGGAGAAGTGCCGGGCTCTCGGAAAACAGCCGGCAATGCCGTGGAGGGAGAACAGGAGGCCGGGGACGGAGGTGCTGGCAGGCGGCCACCGAAAAAAACGGCCGCCCCGCACCTCCACCTTAATTTGCGCCACTGCCGCCACAGGTAGGCCCCGTGAACCAGGCGCGATTAGCAAGCGGCGCTACAGAGGCGGTCACTGCCAAATATCGCGATCGGGGTGGTAGCGGGGCGCTGCACACACCGATGACATCATCGGTGGTGGCACAGCGCAACAGGCTAACGCCGCCATTAGCGCCCCAGCTAAATATCGCGGGAGGTGTGGCCAGTGGCGCTAAAGCCACTGAGTGCCCTCTTTAGGCGCTAACTGGTGGCGCAGCCCACCGAATTTCTCCCCCAATGTTTTTACAGTATTTTGGAAAGACATCTGAAGAAAGGACAATAAGAAATATTACGTAATTCAGTTTTTTGCAAGCATGTGCTACTTTGTTTTGTTTTATCTGTTCTGTTCATGTTTAGTTAAAGTGTGAAAACACAACTGTCTTTTTCTATCGGGAACGTTTTTTTAAATTTACGTGAAGTGACGCAATTGCGTGCACCTGACAATGTTTCGCTCCGCCTTCTTAAAAACCTGCAAAGGAGTTAACCATTTCCACTGACAGCTATTTAAGTTCACTGAGCAACAACTTTAGTATGAAATTTAAAGATATTGGACATTATTAAATTTAAGTTTCTTAATTTTAAGTTAATATTTCCCCACAGTGACAGAAGGAAAATTATGATTTGATAAATTAGCCCCTTGGGCTCTAAGTGGAGTCACAATGGAGTCTCTTCTTTCTTTTGTTATATGGAAGTTACCTTGTAAACTAATTGCAGCACTTCTGTCTCTAATGTTAAACACTGTGTAAACCACCTAGCCTGGGAATCACTCGTTTCTGAAATTGGAAATGGAAGATAAAGTGATAGAATTGAAATTGAACATTGACAAAACCTGTCAGTTCAATAATACTGCTGTTTGGATTTTGGGATAATTTTGTAATAACAAAATGGACTCAGGCACTATATATTGGGTTACTTTTGGGAAAATAAAAGATCCTCTAAAATAATGATAAATAAAAAGTGTTAATAACTTGGACCAAGTAAGAATGTTTGATCTATGTTTTCAATCTTAAATATTATACTGGACAGTAATGTTCCTTCAGGGCTCATGAATGAGATATCAATAGTAATTAATAGGATGTGTATAATGGAGAGAGGAAGTGATTGATGGTGTGAAATAGGAACAGGAGAATTATACCACCAATGGAGAATTTTCCAAACTTTCTAGTGAAAGTCAGGAAAGTGTAGTTCAGAATAGTAAATTGATAGCTTTCTCTTGGAGACATTTGTGTCCTTGCCTATAATGAACTTTTTAAGAAAACTGAATTTGATAGTCTGGCCACTATCCAAGACATCGGGACCATGCGGTGGAAGATGAACAAAGACCTCCAGACAATCACCTGAAAGCCCGAGAAATACTTGTATCGGATGGCACGTGTGGCACGATAGTGAGATACCAGTATGAGTGTGCAAATGTGATTTGTTATGTATGAGGCAATTACCATCTGCAAATGTATGGTCAATCTGCACTGAAGAACGAGTCTCAGACATGCTCAGTTACTTGACAACAGCAAGACATGAAATGGTTAATATGGTTCAGGAGAGCGAGACAACCTTTAAAGCATTGACACATACTCCATCAAGAAACTATCTAATTAGTGAAACAATCAGAATAGAGTTAAACACACTGGTACCTGTTAGAGGGATTGAAATTGAAGTTGAAGTGGAGAGTTACATGGAATCTGGATTGGGACAATTGAGGGCTAAGGAGAAATCATGTTTAGTAAGAATTATCCACAAGAGGGATACGAGTAAAAGAGAGATCTGGAGAATCTTTTAAGTCCGTGATTTGTTGATTAGATGTTAAACTGTAATGTCGCTTGAAATGATTGTAAGACTGAATTTAACTGTGACTGTAATAATTGTGTTTTGTAGGTAACAGGGTGTGGGTAAAAACCAGTACGAATCCAGTATGAGGTGGTTTTGGAGGTGCCTCCTGAGTCACTACTACCGCAACTACCATGCTTTATGGGTCTAACAGGACCTGTCCCATTAATCAACACATTTTACATAATATCAAAACCTATGCTCAAGTGAAACTGACAGTAAATGAGATACTTAAGTATGAGCTGCACAATTATGTGGCACAATTCGAGTACGGCATTCCTCTGTTGCCTGAGGGTTTCAGTGAACTTGTGATATGACTGAACTCCCCCCTAAAGCATTTTTATGTTTTGGAGCAAGACAACTCGAGAATGGATATTGAAATTGACAGCATAGAGGACAACTCACACTGGTGGGATATTGGGCTTAATACATCAGCACACCCTTAGGTTCGTATTATTTCACACGCTCTGGTAGTTTTCCAACTTGTAATGATAGTGTATTTGATATATGTAACGTGTGGAGTAAGCCAATTGGGTACTCATGCCTATTACTAACCAGCACCAAGAAATTAATTGAGCACACCGAAAGAGAAGATCTGAAGCAATGTAGAGGAGACCCCAGGTGGAGTAACATCAGGAAAGATAGAAGAAACAGAGGATACCCCAGGCGGGGCAGAATTGGAACACTGGAACAGTGAATTGAATTTGAGTAAGGGGTCAGAGGTTGCTCCTTCTCCTCAAAGGAATGGACTGTAAGGAAGGGAGAATTCTTCAAGACTCCCTACTAACTAACTAACGCCCAAGTTGAGAGAGCAATAAGAACTAGCTAGATTAGTCAAGAGCCGATTGTGAGAAGTCAATAAGGATATTTCCTTCTCAAAGAAGGGAATTGTAAGAAATCGCTGTTAGATTCAAAGATGGGTTTTAATTTTTAGAACAGAGGCTGACAACATGCAGCCGGGAACAGAGAGCAGAAAGGCCAGCAAGGTCGAAGATCAAGCATCAAAAGACAAATAGAAGTGATAAGGGAATCGTAAAATGCAAAACAACACAGGGTGGTGGGATAATAGATAAAAATGGAGCCGAATAGTCATAAAATGTCCTTAACGAAACATAACACAACATTCCTCAGAAAGATAAGAGGGAGGCCTGGTCAGTCATGCAGAAAGGGACGGCGAGGGATGCCTTCCCGCTTCACAATTGGACAATAGGATGGGGATCAAATGATGGACACCAGGTGATTACCAGCCCACCGAAATAACTATAAATATAGACGACCGAGAGAGGAAATCAGGCAGCTAGGGGCGAAGGCTTCCCTGAGGTGGCTACGGCCTAACACCTTGGTCAAGTTTAGCCTCTGAGGTGGCTGACGGCCTCACACCTCCAACAGCTTGAGAGATGACCCAATGGAAGTGACCGCTGCAGCAGACTGCAGGAATCCACCCAATCCAACCGTACTGCCTCCCCGTCCGTCCGGTCGTGGCGTTCCGATTCAGGAGTCGTAGATCGCTCCTATGGTCACGGGTTGTATGTCTATTATACTCAGCTTAAACCATATGTAATATCTGGTTATGCTTTAAAACTGCAGCTCTTTAATAAAAGCCTTACAACTTCTAAAGCCCTGTTGGGTGATCTGTGTGCGAGCCTGTGATCCTAATCTTACACGAGTCAGGGTACGGGCAGCAGAGTTTTGGATGAGCTCAAGTTTACGTAGGGTGGAAGATGGGAGGTCAGCCAGGATAGCGTTGGAATAGTCCAGTCTGGAGGTTACAAAGTGGATGAGGTTTCGGCAGCAGATGAGCTGAGGGGGGGCGGAGTCAGGTGTAGTTACGGTGGTGGAAGTAGGAAGTTGCCGATAAAGAAAAAAGAAAGGCTTGCATTTAGATAGCGCCGTTCACAACCTCAGGACGTCCCAAAGTGCTTTCCAACCGGTGAAGTTCTTGTGAAGCAAAGTCACTGTTGTAATGACAATAGGAGCGGATATGTGGTCGGAAGCTCATCTCGGGATCAAATACGACACCCAGGTTGTGAAACTTGGATCAGGGAAACTCAAGTCATATAGGTCTGGGTACACAGCAACATTACCATTCGACTCAATGGCTGCAATTTCGCCGACCGAGGTGGGTCTGGGGCGGCCGGCTTCGGTGTCATGGTCCCAGCCCGCTGCCTACTGCAGCTTACTTTAATAGGGCTCGTTAAGCTCGCACTGCGAGGTTTCTGTCCAATTAAAAGGAAGCGGGTCTGATGACATCATTTGATGATGTGTCATCAGCCGGTTTCCTTAAAGGGGCCATGTCCAAATTGGTGTTGACAGTTCTGTTGTCAGTGTTCTACAGCACTGAGGTGCTGCAAACACTGACAATCACTGTGCAAAGGTGCATGGCTGCACCCAGGCTCTCCCATGACTCCCTCCATATGCTTATGGAGGGAGTCACAGCATGCAGGGAGATTCTCTTCCCTTCCCATAGGCGGAAGAGACCTGCCCAGGAGACCAATGCAGCCTGGTTGCACATTGCAGAGGAGGACACAAGCAGGGATGTGGTCAGGAGGACCAGGTTGCAGTGGCACCAACCTTTCAATGATCTCAGTAGATCACAAAATGTTACTGCCAAGCCACACTCAACCTCATCCTGCTGTACCATCATTCTGCCTTCCCTATCCTACTCCTGCACATCCTTACTCACATCAACTTAACTTGGACCTCCACCCATCCCTCTCTCTATCTACATCATCACATCCACATCTCACTAGCCACCCCTCACACTCACCCTCATCCTACAGCAAGCATACCAACTAACAACACACAAGGGTAGGCACTTGTGTGCTTTAGCTAATGTTCATGTGAAGTCTCTGGTAATGTGTTGTCAAACATTGAAACCTTTGTTTTCAGCACTTTGGGTTCTTGGACAGAAGGGTAACCCCACCCCCCTCCCCCCCAATGGTGATGAGTGTGAAAGGAACGGCTTGGGCATTGTAGGGATGCTTTATGGTGTTGGTGTGGGGCGGTGCCAACCTGGAGCATCATGTGGCATCCAAGGTGTACAGCATCAAGTGAAGTAAATCTGGCTATGGTGAGGCCATTCCTGGCATCCTGGGCAGCAATGTGGTCAGGTGCTGATGCCCTGTGTCCTGTGCAGTATCAGTTGATTGCAGAAAAGGCTGGTGGTGTTGTTGCTGTTGGTGTGCCTGAAGATGCTAGTGATCTTGGTGGAATTCTGAGGACCAAGATGGGATATTTTCAAGGGCAATGATGCTGATGGAATAGATGGCAGGTGAGGCCGAGATGACAGAAGCGATCTGTCAATGGTGAGAGACGTTGTTCCAATGAGGTAGCGAGAGTTGGATAGAGAGTTGGTTCCAAACACTTGCAAGCTGCAGAAAGCTCAATCTGTCTTCCAAATACAGTAACTAACAGTTTCTGAGCTTTGAAAGTTAACAGCTGTAACAAGGGATCTTGCAGACAACTTTGGCAGCTGTCAGGTCATGAGATAATTCAATGCTGAATCCACTCACGACATGCTGAGCTGACGTGTTCCCTGAACAGCGGGTAACCCGTGAGGGAGCACGTAACATTGAAATGTAGGCTTAAAATAACAGTTAATTGGATGTTAACAACCTATTTAATGATGTGAATTGCCTCCCCCGTTGTTTGGTGTCGGGTCTGTTCAGCGCTGACAGACCCGATACTTGGGAGACTTGCGTGGAGGCGGGTTGACAGTGGGTTCCCTACCCGCTGTCAATCTTTGCTATTTTGACAGCAGACCCGCCTCCAAATCCGCCCTCTGAGTGCCAGCAAAATTCAGCCCTTTATTTTAAAATCAAATTGCACTTTGATTTTCATTATCGCTGACTGTTGCCATCTATAAACAGGTCTTATATTGAAAATGAGGGTTGAGAAACCAGGAAGGGGAGATGGAGAGGGGCAACACGTGCAATATTTGAACATTTAACCAAAACAATAAAGTACAGATTCTGGTCAGAAATATTGACACCTGCTTAATTACTGAAATGCTCAAAATATAAGGAAATTTTATATGAAATCCATTACCATTTGGGATTTTTTTTTCTGAAACTGAGCAAGATTTGACCAATTTGTGAAGTGTGCAGCCCAAGAAAAAAACAAACTTTAGGGAACTTATAATTCTAACCGTGTAAGAAGCCCCCCGTGAATGGACTGCATGCACAGAAAGGCACCAGTGGACCCATCTCAAAGAATCTCTGAATCACTGGATAGATGGGAGAGGGGCGGTGAAGGGGGGGTGGTGGGGGGTGGTGGAGTTGGGGATGGTTGGATAACATTTTTAAATCGGAAACCCAACCCCAACATGCCTCCGACATTCCCATTTGTGGTTTTAACGGAGGTGGGTTGGGGGAAGGGTGACTAACCTGCTCTCAACAGGCGGGCCAGTTATTTAAAATATGTTAATAAGGCAGCAGGCCTCATACTCTACCGTAGCTTCCGATTTAATTGCTGTGTGCTGAGTTCGGGAAACCCGCTAGCTGAATGGAGGCAAGAACGGTAGCAAAATACTGCAGATGCTGGAAATCCAAAATAACAACAGAAAATGCTGGAAAAACTCAGCAGGCCAGGCAACATCCGTGGAGAGAAAATAGAGTCAACGTTTCGGGTGAAAACCCTTTGTCAAGACTGAAGAAGCACAGGAAATGCAATCGATTAAAAGGTCAGTTTGGGGGCTGGAAGAGAACAAAAGAGAAGTGAAGAGACATTAAGAGGTATTCAAAATGAGACGAGATGGTGATAGGACTAGTGGAGACAAAAGACGGCTCTAGATTAGGTGTGAAATGCGCTGGCAGAATGGGAGACAGCTGCCATGTAGGAGAGAAAAAAAGGGAAGGGGGAAAGGGCCAAAACAAAGGTGTGGATAAAAAACATAAGTAAAAATGTAATAGGGGCCGAGGTTATGATCTGAAATTGTTGAACTCGGTATTGAGTCCGGAAGGCTGTAAAGTGCCTCATCGGAAGATGAGGTGCTGTTCCTCGAGCTGGATCCAACAGGGAAGTGCATTTCCAACAATGCTCCCGAGTCAGGAGGAGCAGGAATGCTGAAGGATTAAGATGCCTTTTGAAGCTATACAAAGGCTTTCTGGGTTTTTTTTGTCCCTCTCTTGTGATTGTTCCTTTTAGTTTTCCCAATCCCTTTAAACTTGATTTGTCTACTATTTTCCCCCACCTAGTACCAGTGCCCTGCTTCAACTCCTCCGACACCGTGTCCGTTGCTATGAATAATTATGCAAATTAAACTATGCTGGAAAAGTGATTGTACTTGGCCTTTCGGGCAGGATTTGCATCAGCTCCTTATCATTTAGAGCTGACTGAGACCTAGAGATGAAAATCTGCCCCAAAGGATCTAGGCCGGCCAGTTAGCTCCTATAGTTTGTAATATAAGAAAAAAAAACAACGATGTACATATAGAAGTTAATTATAACATTCTAGCTTAGTATGGAGATCGTGAACCATTATTATTTTCCTTATTTCAAGGGGCTAATATAGTCTAGAGTTAATAGAAATATTACATTACTGTTATTTTTTTGCTTGCTAATCTATTGTCTATTAAATTCGTTAAGAAGTTAAAGCCAAAAATGAGATTTGGTGCTGTGATATTCTGTTGCTTCGCAGAAGACATGAGGAAAATCCTATGGAGACACAGGATAGATTCAGTACTGAGGGAATCTGAGAAAAGCTTTTTATTCATTAGGTATTCAAGTTATCAAAACTCAGCGAGAGCTCCGAGTCAGGGAGGATACTCTTAAAGATATAGGTCGCTAAGACCCATCTATGGGAGTAAACAAAAATAGGGAAGCATAATTATCTAGCCTAAGAGGGACAGGAATTCCCCAAAACCGCAGCACTTTGTTTACTGAGAATCGTTTGTCATCACCTAATTCTCAACTGAGCCTCTGATCCTGTGTTATTTCCTCAAGTTGTCTCTACATAAGAACATAAGGACATAAGAAGTAGGAGCAGGAGAAGGCCATACGGCCCCTCGGGCCTGCTCCGCCATTCAATAGGATCATGGCTGATCCAAATCTAGACTCACGTCCACTTCCCTGCCCTCTCCCCGTAACCCCTAATTCCCTTATCTGCTAGGAAACTGTCTCTCTCCATTTTAAATTTATTTAATGTTGCAGCTTCCGCAGCTCTCTGGGGTAGCAAATTCCATAGATTTACTACCCTCTGAGTGAAGAAGTTTCTCCTCATCTCAGTTTTGAAAGGGCAGCCCCTTCTTCTTAGATTATGCCCCCTAGTTCTAGTCTCACCCATCAGTGGAAACATCCTCACCGCATCCACCCGATCAAGCCCCCTCACAATCTTGTTTGAAGCTCTCAAAGTACGTTGACTAAAGTCCTTTAAACTCATCAAAGGATTGGTTGCCTTTTATAAAGGAAACAAGGATCAGCATTAATCTGCTTGCTGTTTGCAGCTACTTTTGAAAGCAACTGCATGACAGGTTGCGTCTGTAGCTGCAGCCTTTGTTGGCAACCTTTGCAAAAGATACACCCGCCTCCAATAAGCTGAAAGCAGTTTTTTGACAGGAGTCCAGTAATATTTTACAGACAACACAATTAGAAAGTGCAGTGCTAAAGTTAAACGTAACCTCCCGTAGCCTGGGACAAATGCCACAAACCAGCCTCATCCAGCAGTGTGTCTTTGAAAGTAATGCAGCAGTAATAAGCTTACCTGGAGCAGTGAAACAGACAGACGCTGCTCATTGTGGAGAAGTGAGGCTGCTATAGTTCCAAAAGTTCGCCTGCCCTTCTGCGTGACATAAACTACAAAGCTGGTTCGCAGCCTGTGAGGAATTCACCGAACTTCTTCCTGCTTTTACCTAGCCTGAGCAAGTTCCACAAATTCTATTGGATATTTCCCATAGCCCTTCCCACTGTTCAAGTTAAATTCAGGGAAATTATACTTGTTTTTAAAGGGCGTCACTGAGAAGTGTTTGGCATACCTTTCCTATGCTGATTGCATACGCCCAGCACAAGCAATATCACCTGAAGCGTGCTGCTGGGGTTCAAGCGTATCTGATTACATTTTCTTTTAATTTACATGACCTCTTCTAAATCTGCATTCTAAAAGTGTGCAGTATAGTCGGTGCCATGGCTCCTGCTACAATAACTCTGGCTGCACTCAAAACAGAAGCTGGCTGAGCAGCCTCCTCCCAACCGCTCAAGGAACAGATTGGGCGACCGCTTTGCGGAACATATCGAGTTCAACAATTTCAGATCATAACCTCGGCCCCTATTACATTTTTATATATTTTTTATGCACACCTTTGTTTTGGCCCTTCCCCCTTTTTCTCTCTCCCACATGGCAGCTGTCTCCCATTCTGCCAGCGCATTTCACACCTAATCTAGAACCGTCTTTTGTCTCCACTAGTCCTATCACCATCTCGTCTGGTTTTGAATACCTCTTAATGTCTCTTCACTTCTCTTTTGTTCTCTCAACCCCATTCCCCAGCCCCCAAACTGGCCTTTTAATCCGTTTCATTTCCTGTGCTTTTTCAGTCCTGACGAAGGGTTTCGACCTGAAACGTTAACTCTGTTTCTCTCTCCACGGATGTTGCCTGGCCTGCTGAGTTTTTCCAGCATTTTCTGTTGCTCAAGGAACTGACTGCCCAAAGGATCATAGGCCTAGAGAGTGGACACTGCTGGTAACCTGCCGCTAACATCGGCGGCCAAGGATAACGGCCAGCGGCCGAGAGGGTGCTGGCTATGCTGCCATTTTGGTACTGCCTGCTCATTATCATCAGTGTGGCGGGGATTCGCTAACGTCAGAAAGAGGCCAAAGGTCGCCTCAGCCTCCCGCTCGCTGTGTAGGGGAGCAGGCAAGAAAGGAGCAACCCGAACAGTCGCCGTACGTGCTCCAAAAATATTAGCTGCCCCCCCGATGTTTGGCGATTTTTTTTGTTTGTTTATGACATGAATGCAGATAAAATAAATTTTATCACAGGTCATCTTCAATCATTTGCAATGGAGTTCACCCATTGATTTACTGGCCCACAAACACTGTTGGCCTCCCAGAAAGCTGCTAGAAAATGCAACTCCACCCCACCGGGCCACTGATTCGCAAAAAATTAAAGTTTAAAAGAAGAACCTTGGCAAAGGAGGCGCTTGAAAATCTGATGTCCATCCTCATAAGTCTTCCCAGACCCCTCATGGCCGTTAACACCGCTGAAAGATCTTTGAGCGGCAGCACTCAATGGCGTGATTTAGCACGGGCCGCAATGCGAGCGGAGAACTCCAAAATGGATGAGTTGGCGTCAACTCGGCGTTGCACACCAATTGACGTCACGCTCCACCTCATTAAAATACTGTCATCGATATCAGTTAAAGGCAGCGATGACAACCTGCCGAAAATGGCGGCCACCGCAGTACCCACCACCAGCTGGCGGAAGAGCGCCGATGCTGCTTTTTTCCGCCATTTCATAGCGCTAACAGGTGGCGCAAACCACCCGAGTTTGAATCATATAGCACAGAGTCGGTCCTGGCCTTTCAGTGACTACACTTTTATGCTTTATGGGCTGGAAATTCATTATAGTCAAGGAATGGGCAGTGTTTAGACTAAAAATGGATAAGTAGCACCAGTTGAAAATCATCTAGATGGCACACAAAATTCGTCCTCGCTCCTCACTAAAATGATTGCAGTCATGATTCTGGTCTAAAAACCCAAGCTCATTGGCGTTACACTGAAAAAGATGGACCAATATCGGGTGTAGTCTAAACGCAAGTAAACGCGAAAGACTTTTTCCACTACATAAAGGGGAGGCCCTTTGATGCTGCAGCACCTCATTCTCAGCATTGTTGGGTGTGTAGCTGCCTCAACAACCATAAGAAGAAGGACAAAGAGAAGGAGCACTTATTTACAAATACTGATGGCAGATCGCCTCCCCAGGGAGAGAACTTGGAGGTTTTCCGAGGAAGCTTTGTAGGCATTGGTTTTAGCGGTGGAGAGAAGGCAGGCGGTCCTGTACCTGGCACCTGACAGGAGGCCCTCGCCACAAGTCTGCCAGACTATGTGGAGGGAGGTGGCACGCCACGTCACGGGCAGCACTGTGCTCCCCAGGACCCACACCCAGTGCAGGAGGAAGTTTAACGAGCTCACACGGGTGGTCAGGGTGAGTGAGGGCTTCAATAAATGCTACATACCACCATCTGTACCACAAGCTTCACACACTGCCCAATGTACCACACCCCCAGCACTTACCCACCCACATCTCACACCTTACACACAATGACAGCTATTCAACTATGGCAGGTACAAGGGTCATTAGTTACTAGAATTCATGTGATATGTGTGCTATGTTTATTGATAAATTTATTAATGGTGTTTGGAATATTTTGTTGTCTTTCTCATTTCACCTTTGCGCCCAAGAGGATGCTGTGATACGGCATGAAACAGGGATGGTATGATGGTGTAAGATTCACAAAATTCAACAGATTCCCAAAAACCAAGAAGATTACCTTAAAGAAGGAATTTTTGGACTGTTAATAAACCATGTCAGAATGGTATAAGAATATTGGGCCTAAAGGGAGATTTTAAAAAATCAAGGACCCCAGGATTTTGGTTTTATTTTAAAAGCATGTTCGAGCCTGTGGAAGAAAAGGGGCGGCAACAAAAGGAATTGGGATTGGCCTCTGTATATGGACAGTTTTGAGTATTGGCATTAGCCAAGCTGTCTGAGGACTATCTGGACTGTCTCAGTCATTTTGCATAATGACAATAGACCAACGGAAGTGCAGTTCCCACCAAAATAACAGAACCATCCAAAGTATACATAATGCAGAACATGCCACCAACTAACACAGGAAAAGACAAATGTTACTGCAATTAAACAAGAGGTTAAACAATCGCTTAAAACCACTTAAGAACCGATGGGTCCACCCCAAAACCACTTTGCGCAATCTTAGACCAATTAAAATCGATGGGACCATCCCGAAACCAATTAAACAATTCACACCAATCAAAATTAACGAGCCCGCCCAAATTCTAGCAAGATTAACAGGCCTCGTTTAGTATAATTGGAAGCCTGTTTTTTACAAGAAAGCAGTTAGTTCATCGAGGGGAGTTCATCAAGGAAATCATTAAGAAGCAGTTCAAGCAGCTCTCTCTCTCTCTCTACAGAGTTCAGCAGTCAGGTCAGAAAAGCAATTCAATTCAATTCAATTCAATTCAAATGCTTTATTGGCATGAAAGTTTACAGGGAACCATATTGCCAAAGCTTACATAACAAAAAGTACAGTTTTCCAACCTTTCTCTCTGGAAGCAACAGGAGTGCTCTCTTTCTGGAAGCTCCAGTTCTCTACAGAAGTTCTCAACAGTGTCAGCAATCCAGAACATCACCAGACACGCAGTCGAGGTCCTTTACCATGTCCGGGTTACGGCAGGCACCAACCAACACATCCAGCGAACCCTGAAACCGCGAACCAGCTCAACTGTCAAGGATTTGTTTGGTGAGCATTATCCCTGGTCCTCTGGAGCCCAGCTTAGCTAGTGAAGTGGGATTGGGAGGGGTGAAGTATTCTGTCTATTGTTATTTTCCCTCATATATTCCGAAGTTTTCCCCCAATTTAGAGTGTTAAGATTATTGTGTTGTATATTTTCTTTCTCAAATAAAGATCAAAGTTCTTTCACCAAAATTCAGTTTTCTGCTGCAATTTCATTACAGCCCCCAAGTAAGTCCAAGGTCTAGAACCAAGGGAGTGGGAACGATTCAAACCGCTCATAAGTCAGAGGCGAAGCTGACCCCAAACACCACCCCCTTACAATGGGGATGTGCTCAGCTACAGGGATCTGGGATTTCATTCATTTGAATCACAGTCTGATGAGCCGGTCACGGACAGACAATCCAGAAGACCAATTGTCTCGCTGCCTCCTCCCTCCCTCCTCTTCCTCCTCCTCCTTATCCTCCTCTTTATCCTCTTCCCCCTTGCCCTCCTCCTCCTCATCCTCCTCTGCCTCGTCCTCCTCCTGAGGTGGTCCCACAATCCCTGCTGGCAAGGGCTGCGCCCTCATGATGCAGTGTCGGCTGTGGCTCAATGGGCAACGCTCTCGCTTCTGAGTCAGAAAGTCATGGGTTCATAGTCCCACTCCAGGGGCTTAAGCATGACAAATCTAGGCTGGCACTCCAGTGCAGTGCTGAGGGAGCGCTGCACTGTCGGAGGTGCCGTCTTTTGGATGAGACGTTAAACCAAGGCCCCGTCTGCTCTCTCAGGTGGACGTAAAAGTTCCCACGGCACTATTTCAAAGAAGAGCAGGGGAGTTCTTCCCGGTGTCCTGGGCAATATTTATCCCTCAATCAACATCAATAAAACAGATTATCTGGTCACTATCACATTGCTGTTAGTGGGAGCTTGCTGTGTGCTAATTGATGGCCACGTTTCCTATATTACAACAGTGACTCCACTTCAAAAAGTACTTCACTGGCTGTAAAGCACTTTGGGATGTACGGTGGTCGTGAAAGATGCTATATAAATGCAAGTCTTTCTTTTTTCTTTCTTATGATGGCCAAGTTGTGGAGGATGCAGCAGACCACCACAAACTGGGACACCCGCTCTGGCAAGTACTGGAGGGCTCCTCTCGAGTGGTCAAGGCAGCGGAACCGTTGTTTCAATAATCCAATGGTCTGCTCAATGATATCCCTGGTGGCAGCATAGCTCTTATTATATGAGTGCTGGGCAGGAGTGTTGGGGTTACAGAGGGGAGTCATGAGCCAGGTGGAGAACGGATAGCCCTTGTCTCCGAGCAGCTACCCTCTGGCGCAGGATAAAGGCATCGTGGCTGCTGCCAGGATAGCGGGCATTGACATTGAGGATTCTCTGTCTGTGGTCGCACACCAACTGCACATTAAGTGAGTGGTAGCCTTTGCAGTTATGGAACATCTCACAATTGTTATACGGTGCCCGCAAAGCCACGTGGGTGCTGTTGATGGCACCCTGAACCATGGGGAAGCCCGCTATCCTGGCAAAGCTACTTACACACTCATCCTGCTTCTCTCTGGTGATTGGGAAGCCAATGTTGTCCCTTCACCTGCTCTAGAGAGCCTCAGTGACCTCCCGGATGCTGCGATGGACAGCGTGAGATGTTAGCTATGTCTCCTGTTGCAGACTGGAAAGATCCGCTGGTGAAGAAATTGAGGGTCACAATGACCTTGACTGCCATTGGGAGAGTCATGGTTGCCCTGGTTTGAGGCTGGAGGTCTGGTTGAAGGAGGTGGCAGAGTTCTGTGACCACCTCCCTGTTTATGCAAAGCCTCCTAATACACTGCTCCTAGCTTAATTGAAGGTAGGAGAAGTGATGTCGAAAGACCCCAGGTGGGTAAGGCCTCCTGTTGAGAGCCCTGATGGCCCTCCTCCTGCCTCTGCGCACATGTTCCCATCTTTCTTGCTGCCTCCGCTCCCTCCACCGTAGATCCTGAAGGGCAAGGTCAACTGCCAGTACAGCCCCCATGATTTTTAGCAAGTGTTGTATATTGAAGCCTTTCAAAAATAATGAGGGAGTTTTGTACTTGTCGGAACACTCCCTGATACCAAGGAACCTTGAAATGACTAAGGAAAACTCTTGCAGTTGCAGAAAGTAGCTCACAGCCACTCAAACTGCAAAACCCTGCCAGGTGCGAGTGATTGGTGAGGATCCTATTAAACATTGTCGCTGGAGCCAGCTTCCTGCTGCTACTCACCACCTGAGACTGTTGTTGCTTTCTCCAGCTGGTAAGCACATTGGCTAAAATGAAGTTGGGAGATCAGGCATCCAGTGAGCGTTGCACACTCAGTGATGTCACGATCTCCATGATGGCGAGCTCCCTGGTGATTGAGGTTACCGGCAGCAAAACGGGCAACACCCATATGTCGTGCGGCGCTGGAACTGGCATCAGCTGTCATTGCAGCTGTCAACGGCATTTTAGCGCCATCTCTTGGCACTAATGTGTGGTGCAAGCCACACAAATTTCTCCGCTATATGTTTATAAAAGACTTTCATGTTACCTGCTAATCTTTTCTCATACACTCTCTTTACCCCCTCTTGTTATCTTTTACAGTTCTCTTCTGCACTTTCTATATTCAGCTTGATTCTTTATTGTATTATGAATCTGATATTTATCATAAGCCTCCTTTTTCAGGTTTATTTTAATCTCAATATCGTTCGTCATCCAGGTACCTCAAGCTTTGCATGCCCTTCCTTTCCCCCTCGTGTGAATGTATCTAGTCTGTACCTGAACCATCTCCTGCTTGAAGGCCTCCCGTTGCTCATTTACTGTTTTACCCGCCAATCTTTGTTTCAAATCCCTTTTCCAGATCCCTTTTCAACTCACTGAAATTAGCCCTCCTGTAATGGTATTAAGGAGCATGGACAAGGTGACGGTGTGCTTTGTGTGGGATGGCACTTTCAGCTGTTGCAAAAGTGGGACCTGTCTGGAGATCAAAGAATGATACGATAGGTGCTGTTCATTTTAAAGGGAGTTCAGGAGCAGAGAAACCTGGCGGTTTATATTCAGAAATCTTTGAAGGTAGTAGGACAAGTTGAGAAGTCTGTTAAAAGAGCGTATGGGATCCTTGGCTTTATAAATAGAGGCACAGGGTACAAAAACAAGGCAGTCATACGCAACCTTTATAAATCACTGGTCAGGCCTGAGCTGGTGTGTTGGCCCCAATATTTACTGGGGCAGGGTGTCGGAGCAAAGGGAAGAGTTATGGTCAGTAAACCCAGAAGTGCGGGTTTCCCAGGTTTGAACTCCATGGCTTGTGTGATTTTTTCCCCCCAGGTTCCCCGCCCGAATGTCAGCTTGATTGACAGGCTTGGCCTCCTGTGATCACGGGGGGGTTCAAGGGTGACCGCGGGGGGTGAAGGGCGATCACGTGCGGTCGGGGGTTTGTAATGATATCAGCAAATAGAGATGGTATTTGCCTGTTTGATTATGATGCCTTACCAGCATATTTGCATGCATTGATTGCATGTGCCTGACCAGCAGAGGGCATGTGACCGAGACAAGCAAGGCAGTTTAGTTTAGTTTCAGTTTCGTTCTAGATGCATCACTAGCATGATGTCTCCTGTAAATGCTGTTAAAAGAGTTGAATATACTTTAGATTAAAAGACATTCTCTTTCATAAATGTCTCATCATTGAACCCACAAAGAAATCAATACAGGGTTATCGCGGGGGGGGGGGTCAGGGGTTATCGCGGGGGATCAATGGTGATTGAGGAGGGGTCGGGGTGATCACGGGGTCAGGGGTGATTGCGGTGGGGGGGGTCAGGGGTTATCGCGGGGGGGGCCAGTGGTGATTGAGATGGGGTCGGGGTGATCTCAGAGTGGGGGGGGTGCCAGGAGTGATTATGGGGGGTCAGAGCTGTTCGTGAGCGGGGGTCAGGGGTGATCGTGTGGGGTCGGGGGTTATCGCGGGGGGTCAATGGTGATTGAGGAGGGGTTGGGGTGATCGTGGAGGGTGGGGTCAGGGGTGATCACAGTGGGCGGTCAGGGGTGATTGCGGGGCTATCCATGGTGATGGCGGGGGGTCAGGGTTCATCACGGGGGTCTGTGGTGATCGCAGGGGTCAGGGAAGCTAACAGATCAAGGGATCTCCCAGAGCTCTGCACAACATTGCACAGCAGCGAGGTTTGGACCTTCAGGAGGAACAAGACATAGAGCACAGATCATCTGCAGACGATTCTGAGGAGGCGGGGGGAGGGGGAGGAAGACGAGGAGGAGGAAGGTGATTAGGGCAATGCAGTACAGGCTGTTTACATTGCTGCCAGGGATGCCCTTATTAATGCAAGGATCACTTCGGTTGCACCAGTGGATCGATGTCAAACCCTCCCCTGACACAAAGAAGTCCTGCAAACAAACAACCGCCCATTGATTCCCCTTCATCATTAAGCAAGTTAAAAGGCGACTTACCACCTAGCAACAAGAATGGGCAAGATGGGAAAGTGGTGCAAACTAATAAAATTATGTGATTCTACTAAAGAACAGAAACTTAACAACATAACACTTCCTCAAACAACTACAAAGCTTTGCTCTTCCTTTTCCTACTGCTCCTACGTGGTGCACCCCCTGTGGCTTCAGCAGCGGTAGAGGCAGGCTGCTCAGGTCCCTGCTCTGACTGCTGAGATACACTTGGCCGACGACCTCTGGGTTTCGAGCCCATGAGGGCCCCGCCTAAGACTACTCCACCTGCACCTGTGCTGGGTCAGACTCGGCCATTGGGACACGGGCCAGCATGTCAGGTACTGACTGAGGTGGGCTGTGGGTGAGAAGTGAAAGAGCTTTGAGTGGAGTTCCCGTTTCCATGTCCCCTTTCACCATCATCCCTCTCATGGACCAGCCGCACTTCACTGCTACCACTCTGCTTGTGAGCACTTTGGTGCAGATTAGTGACACACTGTAAGGCCAAGTCTAAGGTCTCTGTCATCCTATTCAAGGCAGCAGACATGTTGGCATCCAGAGTGTGTACGGCCGTGGTCAAAGTGTGCATGGACTCATTTGATTGCAGCAATTGATGTTCCATGGAGATGGCCACTCTACCCATGCAAGAAGACATTGGGGCAGAAATTCGGATCGGGGGCTTGCCGCGCGCGCAAGCCCCTGATCTGCGCTTACCCGACGCGCCTGCCGTTCACCTCCAGGGACGCCTGGAATTCCTTTTTGAAAGAGAAGAATCCCGGGCAGCGTATGACGTCACGCCGCCCAGGAGTGCAGCCAGCGCAAAGTCTGGAGCGCGCTGTGCAACTGAGACACGCCCCTTGAGGTCTCAGTTTAATAGGACACGCCCCCAATGTTTCTCACAAGCTGCTAAGCATTTTTACATGGCGAGCAGCATTTTAAATAGGTTTTTGGTATTTTTATGAAGCTTTTGGTAACTTTTATAAACTTTTAAAAACGTTTACATTATTTTGAAGAATCTGAAGTAGTTTTAAACAGAATTAAAGCAATTTAAAGAATTTTAAAAGCCCTGAAAGCATTTTTTTCATTCCATTTATTTAATTAGCAACGTCGTCGTCATACGTGTCTTCACACTGTTTCCTTTGGGGAACTGTATGAAGTGGTGGAAGGATTTATGGCCGTGATTAACGCTCCTTCCGTGACCGTTACCATCTTTGTACCAGCCATTAGGGTGGTTAGTCCTATGGCGGGAGGGTTTTACGGGCTCCCACAAGCTATACGAGGGGGGGGGCCACCCACACCCACGGACGCAAATATCCCACTGGATGTCAACCCAGAATTTAGAGCCGGAGCTCCGACTCCACTTGCCGGGACTGTCTGGAGCGGGGTTCGAAACCCAACCCGTCTGGCCCAGCGGCGGGGATCCTATTGCTACGCCAAAGGCCCACTTCGATTAGCAACGTGAAATGGCTGGAATGAGCACAATTCACGGCATTAAAAGAACTCAGAATTGAACTGATGATGACCTCAGCAATCTCCTCAACGAGGTGGAGGCGCAGCGCCTGCTCATCATTGGTAATGAGAAGTCCAAGGCGCCGCAAAAAGGACAGATGATAGCTTGGTCTTTCAAGTGGCAGCATAGGGCTCCAGTCACAGGGAGGGAAAAGGAGCAGGAAACGTATGGGTGTCATCTTTTGCGCGGAGTGGGCCTTTTGCGTAGTGGTAAGCATCCCCGCCGCTGGGCCAGAAGGAGTAGGGTTTCGAACCCCGCTCCAGACAGTCCCGGCAAGTGGAGTCGGAGCTCCAACTATAAATTCTGGGTGGACATCCAGCGGGATACTTGCGTCCGCGGGTGTGGGTGGCCCCCCGCCCCTCGGATGGGTTGTGGGAGCCCGTAAAACCCTCGCGCCATAGGACTAACTACCCTAATGGCTGGTATGAAGATGGTTATGGTCACGGAAGGAGCGTTAACGTGGCCAGAAATCCTTCCACCACTTCATACAGTTCCTGAAAGGGAACAGTGTGAGGATACGTACGACGATGACCTCTTGCGCAATGCACCTCCTTGGACCCTCAGTCGCAGATGCGAGGGGGCAAATCGTGCAATTGTTAAATTTTTCATTTTATTGACATGTAAAATGTTGTGTTTGCTGTTTTCATTGAAATGTTTATTTGTGACTGAAAGGATATGTAACCTTTTCCTCTAAACAGTGCAGCCTGTAGTCAGTTTGAAAAAAATTAGCAACTTTTATTGGAGCCAAAGTATTTTTACAACAACTATTTGAAAATTAGAACATAGCTAGTTTCCACCTTGAATGTCTTTATTGCACAAAGAAAACAGAAAAAGTCACTTTAAAATGTTAACACATTTTTTTCTGAACTATTCGGCCTAGAAATTCAGTTGGCGCCGCGCCAGGGCTTTAGCGCCGGAAAGTTAGCGCCGGCGCTAAGTCCCCCTGAGCGCGCCAAAAATTCAGTAGCGCCGCGCCCAAACGGCTGCCGGCGCTACTGAAGGGTGTTTGCGCCTGAAAATGGGCGCTACCTGCCGCATTGCGGCGCTATTCCGGCGCTGCGGCGCCCGATGCGGTGCGGCAGGCTCGGGAAGTGCAGGCCTCCTCCTTCAGTTAAGGAGGAGCTGCCTGCACCCGCCCGCTGGCCGGTAAAATCTTCACAAAAATGAGCCCGGCACCTCGGGGAAGTGCCGGGCTCGCAGCCCAGAAGTATCTGTTCCGCGGGGGGGGTGGTGGAGGAGTCTGGGGAGGGAGGTGCGGGCAGGCGGCCGGCGGGAAAGCGGCCGGCCGCCGTGCGACCTTAATGCGCCGGCGCAAACTCCTGTAAGACTCGGTTGCCAGAGTCTTAGTTGCGGCTGCCACGGGCGAGGCGGCCGCAACTCAATTTCGGCGCTGGGGCCCGTCACCACGGCACCCGGGACGCTGCGCACACCGATGACGTCATCGGTGTCGGCGCAGCGCAACCAGTCTACCAGTCTACCGCCGATGGTAGGGCCCCAGGGAATTTCTGAACCGGCTGTAAGTCCAGCGCAATGACCTCTAGCGCCGCAAAATGGGCGCAAAGCCCACTCAATTTCTAGGCCTTCATGTTTACAAATGTTTGAAAAGCAGGAAATAGCTAGTTAACATTTTAAAGTTATAAACTATCTACATCAAAACTGACCCTGAAAACTGTTATATGATGGAATAAAAGTTCACTGCTTCACTTTAAATTGTGTCTGCTCCTTTCTTTGCCTTGTGGGGGGAGGGGGAGGTACAAGGCGCCACTAGCTCATGAGGGTGTTGGCTACTAGCAGTTCCCGGGCATTTTTCTCGCTCACAGGCCTCCTGCTTACACAGGCATCCTTGCAAGGAAGAAATGGAAAGAGTTGTTAAAGTAACTTTAATGAAGTGATTGGCTAGAAAATCACCCCGGCCTATGGCAGGAGAAACGCGTTATCGTCTTGGTAATACATCATACCCGCCTGATCAATTTCACAGCCCGAGATGATTTTCCAATGGCCCAGTAATTCCGTTCCAAACGCGTGAGTATGGTCGGGGTACTCACGCGTCTGGCCGGAGGAAATGCCGGTTTTCAGCATGGGAAAACCGGCATTTCCTGTCCTCTGAACGAAGGGGTTCAGAGGCAGAACGCGTGCGACTGCACAGGCAGCACGTGCGCAGTAAAATTCGCCGGTTTCATTCATGCTTTCAGTGAGGTTAAGTCCTTACAACTTACACATAAAAAAAGCATGCATACAGTTGCTCCAGAGGCTGCGGAGGAAGATATATTTTATCGTGGAGCTTCTGAAAGGCAATGTGTTTGTTTGGGAAAGGGAGGAAAGTTATTTTAAGAAATGCTGAGGTAAGTTTTAAAGTTTATTTTTGTTTTTTAAAACGGATTTTCAGTACTGTAGGTAGAAGGAGCAATTGTGGCTATGTGAATTGAATTTGCTGTGTTTATTAAATGTGAAAATGACTCCAACATTTTTAAGAAAGAAACTTTTCATCAGTAATATATTCTTTTAAGTAATTATGTATGTATGTCTGTATATATTCCTTTGCGTATATGTATGTATGTATATATTCCTTTACTTATGTGTATGAATGTATGTATTTAATTATGACTTTCAGAGAAAGTAACTTATTGGAAAATCATAATTAAATACATACATTCATACACATAAGTAAAGGAATATATACATACATACATATACGTAAAGGAATATATACGGACATACATACATAATTACTTAAAAGAATATATTACTGATGAAAAGTTTCTTTCTTAAAAATGTTGGAAATGTTACATTATTCATTTTAGAACAGTCATTTTCACATTTAATAAACACAGCAAATTCAATTCACACAGCCACAATTGCTCCTTCTACCTACAGTACTGAAAACCCGTTTAAAAAAAAAAAAAAAAAAAATTAAACTTTAAAACTTACCTCCTAATTTCTTAAAATAACTTTCAACCCTTTCCCAAACAAAAATATTGCCTTTCAGAAGCTCCACGATAAAGTATATCTTCCTCCGCAGCCTCTGGAGCAACTTTACTCCTGCTTTTTTCATGTGTAAGTTGTAAGGACTTAACCTCACTGAATCCATGAAAGAAATCGACGAACTTCACTGCGCACGCGCTGCCTGTGCAGTCGCACGCGCTGTGCCTCTGAACCCCTTCGTTCAGAGGACAGGAAATGCCGGTTTTCCCCGCATGCGCTGTGCATGCTGAAAACCGGCATTTCCTCCGGCCAGACGCGTGAGTACCCCGACCGTACTCACGCGTTTGGAACGGAATTACTGGGCCATTGTTGTAATGCCCTATGACATCAATTCAGTCATGTTTGAGACAGACTCCTCCAATCTCTCTACAATCATGGTCAGTGTGCTTGGAAGACCCGTCAGTACATTGCACATTCTCTGGTACCCTTCAATGACTATCCTCTACATCGACAGCCCCCAGGATACAGCATCCGAGTCCAGCTGAGCAGAGCTTGGAGAGGACTGCGTCCTCAGATATCTGCTGTCACGATCAGCTCTGACCCCCCCATAATCACCCTGGCCCCCCCTCCGCGATCACCCCTGACTCCCCCCCACGATCACCCTTGAACCCCTCGTGATCACCCTTTACCCCCCACGATTACCCTTGAACCCCTCGTGATCACCCTTCACCCCCCACGATCACCCTTGAACTCCTCGTGATCACCCTTCAACCCCCACGATCACCTTTGAACCCCCTCATGATCACAGGGAACCAAGCCGGTCAATGAGGCTGACATTCGGGTGGGGAACCTGGGGGAAAAGGCCTGCTATCCCCGCCACCACCACTTGCTCTCTATCACTTGTGAAGTGTGAGTCACCAGGTGAAAGCCAAACTATCTGTCCAACTGGTCCCACCAAAGCGCGAGTATGTGAGCTGGTGTACGGTATGCATGAGTCCTGTGGCAGTGCAGCCTCGGAAGGAATCAGCTCCACTGAGCATTTGTCGTCTACGAGGTCCATGGACTCCTGCTGCACGCTTGAGGGCCCTGGGGGAGAGAAAAGATATGAATTAATACTGGCGAGGTAAGAACGTTGCAACTTGTCATGATGAAGATGATCAGATTTCACTCGCTGTTGAAATCAAGTCAACATGACTGAGTGTTGTATGACATGTGGGTCGCTGATATTTAATTGTGTCACCAGGTAGTTGGGAGGTCCCCATCTCCGATTGCCAGGGATGCTGAAATGCCACTGATCTCCAGCGCTTCCGCCTCTGCAGTTGTTAGCTGGCAAACCTGTGGAGGACCACCTTCGGTTCTTTCACTCTCCCTTGTGTTTTGTGCTCTTGTCTCCAATGTTCTCTGTAATTTAGTAGCTTAGTGGGAACGTTGCTCGTCTCCTGCAATGGGGGAAAGAGCAGACCTATGAGTGACTGTAATGGCGTGCGTTCACCCGATGGATGCAGCACATGTGGTGAGGGTGACAATCAGTGAGAGTCATCAAATCGCATAAGGATGAGGGAGAGTGGCAGCGGTGGATGGATAGATGGGGATGTGAGGAAGTGCCTAGTGAGGAGAGATTGGGTCGACTGGGCTTATATTCGCTGGAGTTTAGAAGAATGAGAGGGGATCTCATTGAAACTTATAAAATTCTAACAGGACTAGACAGACTAGATGCAGGAAGGATGTCCCCGATGGTCGGGGAGTCCAGAACCAGGGGTCACAGTCTAAGGATAAAGGGTAAGCCATTTAGGACAGAGATGAGGAGGAATTTCTTCACCCAGAGAGTGGTGAACCTGTGGAATTCTCTACCACAGAAGGCAGTTGAGGCCAATTCATTAAATATATTCAAGAAGGAGTTGGATATATTTGTTAAGGCTAAAGGGATCAAGGGATATGGGGAGAAGGCAGAGACGGTACTGAATTTGGATGATCAGCCATGATCTCATTGAATGGCAGAGCAAGCTTGAGGGGCCGAATGGCCTACTCCTGCTCCTATCTTCTATGTTTCTATGTTTCTAGAAAGAAAAGAATGGGTGCGCTTGCAAGGTAAGTGGGTGTGAGGAGTGATGTGATGGAGTAGGTTTGACAAGGCAGAGTGAGGGGGTGGGGTGATGTGCACAGCAGGATGTTGGTGAGTGTGAAACTCTACTCATCTTTCCTGAACTGGTTAGGTCATTAAAGCATTTCCTGCACTGAATCCAGGAGCGTGGCACAATGCTCCTGCTGCTCACCTCCTGGCCCACCTCCAGCCGCGCCTTCTTTGTGGCAGCAGCAGGTTACGTCCTCCCGTTGTTGTGGCAGAGTATCTCACTCCGGCTCCTCACAGCCCCCATCAGTACATCAAGGGCCGCGCCATTGAAGCGGGGTGCAGCCTTTGAACATCCTGAATCCATTGTCACACCATGGGCAGGATTTTCATTGGGCCGTGGAGGCGGGATTGGAGGCGTGCGGGGGGTTAAAACCCCGAAATCAGGGGTCCCGACCCCATCCCGCACCCAAACCCGCCTCCATGCCTGTTTCAAAGGAGGCGGGTACCCGCCCTGCACTGGGACCCGCCTACCCGAGGCGGGAAGGGATTAGTGCCAATTAACTGCCTGATAATAGGTAGTTAACAGGCAGTTTTTAGCCTAATCCCTATTTTGAAGGTTGAAGTGTGGGATTCCCGACGGCTCCAAACCACGCCAAGTTAGAGGAGATGGGCCGTCGGGTTGAAGGACTTGGAGGGGTCGAGATGTCGGTGTTCAGGTGAGTGATGTGTGCATGAGTGCAAAGGTAAGTGTGTTTGGTGTGTCTAAAGTGATTAAATAAGCTTTACATACATTTTCTTACCTTTTCAGCCTTCCTTCCTTTAGGTCCCGGGAGTCCCTCATCCCACCGGCACAGAAAGCAGAATGGCTGCGAACTGTCAAAAGTGACAGCCTGCAGCTTTCTGTGCAGGAGAGATTTCTAACTGAGTCTGTGGAGAAGGACTCAGGTTAGAAGTAAGACTGTCAGTGTTTGACAGCTTTAAACAGCTGTGAAACGCTGATATTTCATCTGTCAAAAGCTCTTGACAGATGAAATGTCAGTCTGTGACGTCACCTGTTGCCGGGTGGCTCTTAATTGGCCTGCTGAGCCCGCTGGGTGGGCTCAACAAGGTCAATCAAGTCAAAATCGCGTGGATTGGCCGCATCTCGATGGAGGCGGGACGACAAACCCGAAAGTTGTAGTCCCGCCTCCTACCCGACTTCTGAATGAAAATCCAGCCCCTCCACTCCCAACACACCTCCGAGTTAATATCGAGGCCTATGATTCTATGAAATTTGATTTAACCTTTCAAGTTTTCAGTGTCTCAGCCTAGATTTATTCCTCAACCTAACATCACTAAAGCCAATTATCTGGTCATTTATCTCATTGCTGTTTGTGGGGCTTTGCTGAGTGTAATAGAAACATAGAAACATAGAAGATAGGAGCAAGAGTAGGCCATTCGGCCCCTCGAGCCTGCTCCGCCATTCAATGAGATCATGGCTGATCAGCCAAATTCAGTACCCGGTCCCTGCTTTCTCCCCATACCCCTTGATCCCTTTAGCCTTAACAAATACATCCAACTCCTTCTTGAATATATTTAATGAATTGGCCTCTACTGCCTTCTGTGGTAGAGAATTCCACAGGTTCACCACTCTCTGGGTGAAGAAATTCCTCCTCATTTCTGTCCTAAATGGCCTACCCCATTATCCTTAGACTGTGACCCCTGGTTCTGGACTCCCCGACCATCGGGAACATCCTTCCTGCATCTAGTCTGTCCAGTCCTGTCAGAATTTTATAAGTTTCAATGAGATCCCCTCTCATTCTTCTAAACTCCAGCGAATACAAGCCCAATCGACCCAATCTCTCCTCATACGTCATACCTGCCATCCGAGGTATCAGCCTGGTGAATCTTTGCTGAACTCCTTCCATGGCAAGAACATCCTTCCTCAGATAAGGCGACCAAAACTGCACACAATACTCAAGATGTGGTCTCACCAAGGCCCTGTACAACTGCAGCAAGACATCCTTGTTCCTGTACTCAAAGCCTCTCACTACGAAGGCCAACATACCATTTGCCTTCTTAACCGCCTGCTACACCTGCATGCTTACCTTCAGCGACTGGTGCACAAGGACACCCAGGTCTCGTTGCACTTCCCCTTCGCTCAATCTATTGCCATTCAGATAATAATCTGCCTTCCTGTTTTTGCCACCAAAGTGGATAATCTCACATTTATCCACGTTATATTGCATCTGCCATGCTTCTGCCCAATCACCCAACCTGTCCAAATCATCCTGGAATTTCTCAGCATCCTCCTCACAGCACACACGCCCACCCAGCTTTGTGTCGTCTGCAAACTTGGAGATATTACATCTAGTTCCCTCGTCTAGATCATTAATATATATTGTGAATAGCTGGGGTCCAAGGACCGATCCCTGCGGTACCCCACTAGTCACTGCCTGCCACTCGGAAAAATACCCGTTTATTCCAACTCTTTGTTTTCTGTCTGCCAACCAGTTCTCTATCCAATTCAATACCTTACCCCCAATCCCATGTGCCTTAACTTTACACGCTAACCTCTTATGCGGGACCTTTGGCTGCTGTATTCCCCTACATTACGGCATTGACTACACTTCAAAAGTACTTCATTGGCTGTGAAGCAGTTTACGACATCCTGAGGTCATGAAATGTATGACCTGAATGCAAGTTCTTCCTTTGTAAATCACGCTGGGCTATGACTCATTGCCAAGTTCTACAGGTGTAATGAAAGTGCCACTAAATTACGTATGCTAATGGTAATTTTTTGGCACACAATTTTCTTGGAGCTGTTCCCACTGTAATTTTGCTGTAAGTACAGTGGAGCTACCGGTTATGCACCTAAACTGGGCCTCACTGTATTTCCAGTGACATTATGGTGGTGCAGCTAGAGCAGCTCTGAGGAAATTCCAGGGCTAATAACTAAAGTATGGTCCAAGATTCTTAACGCATTGTGGATATCACTACACCAAGAAGGACGGCAGCACTCTAGGGAAAGGTCTTGGAGCACTGGGAGGAGGTTCCAAAGTCTACCAATACTGAGGTTGGAGGGTTCTCAGGGTGTGGCAGTATTGAGATTTCGAGCATTGCGCAGAGCTACAGTGTGTTAGAATTGGGGGCCGTAAGTTCTGGGATGGGTATTTACTGGGTGGAGTTAGAGCTTGAATTCTGTAGCATTGAGGAGCAGCTGAGGCTTCTGAGCAGGGGGGAAATCATTGAATCTTGGAGCATCATGGAGTGGAATCCCAGGGTCTGTAAGGTTTGGGGCGCCTCAAATCTGAAAGCATCGGGAGAAGGCTTTTAGATTCAGGGAGGGCCTGGGGGTCTGGCAGCACTGGCAAGTGGGTGCTGGGCTCCACGAGCAAACCAGTGTGGAACTCTGAGATACAGCAACATTGAGAGGGTCTAGAATCTGGCAGCACTGAGAGGGATACTAAGGTTTGGGATTGCTGGGGAAGAGAATCCTAGGGACCAGGTGCTTTGGTGGAGGCAAGGTTTAGCAGCATTGAGGGAGTCCAGATCCAACAGCTTTGAGGGGAGGAAGGCCCAGGAGAATTTTGCCTGACCTTCTTGCCCATTCCAGGCTGTCAGGCAATCCCATAACACAGTACTGGGCTGTGAGCCTGGTTCTTGTCCTGAAGTTAAGCTTATGAACAAAATTCAGGGAGGGCCTGGGGTCTGACAGCACTGGAGTGTGTGTACTGGGGTCTGTAGTTGGAGACTTTATAATTATTTATAACCAGCACAATTGTAATTAATTAAAATAGTTACAAGCAGATAACATAACTGATGAAATTAGCTTCTCAAAGACAACAATAAAATAGAAACAAATATATAGGGAATGTCATTAGTTTTCAAAATTCAATTTATTTGTATTTGAAAAAACCCTCAGAAGTGAGCTTCAAGAATAATAAACAAGAAAAAAATACATTTTCACACTTATATTGTTTAAATTACTGCTTTGTCAGTTGTTGTCTCTCTGTCTCTTGCTCTGTCTCTCTTTGGCTCTGCTTTTGGTTCTAGCTCTCTCTCCCGCCCTCCCACCATCTTGTTTTCACTCTCTTACTCTCTCTATCCCCCTCTCTCTCTGTCTCAATGGCCCAGAAATTCGGGTCGGAGGCTTCCCGCGGGTGCGAGCCTCTGACCTGCACTTACCTAGCGCGCCGGCCGTTGAGCTGTGGGCCCACGTGGGATTCTGATCCTGGGCCTCCTCCAGCTGCCGGCACGCAGTGCTTGCGTATCCCAGGGGCACAGTTAGTTCGAAGCGTCCCCTGGGATCACGTGGGCCATGGAGAGCTAATGGTAGCAGGGAATGCCCATTCATAAAATTGACAGGAAGAGCTGTCAAATCTATGAATACAATTCAGCCCCAAAACATAACTAAAACTTCAAATAAACTTTTTTTAAAAATCACATTTTTAAAATAACTATAAATTACATAAAATAACAATTTTAAACAATAATTTACATTTTTGAAAACTTAATTACAGTTTCTAACGGGGCTAAAAATAAACTTACCTTTCTTTAAAGTATTTAAAAATAATAAACCTGTGGAAAAAATATTTTAATTTTACTTAATTCACCACTTACCTTGTTAAAAGCAAGCCTTGCGACTGCTTTTTATAAGCGTAGCTCCTGGGGACTTACCCTCCCGGAAAAACCTGGAAAAAAAACAGAAGTTCCAGGCGTATGCGCTGCCTCTCCGGCGCACGTGTTCCACCTCTGAAC
Source organism: Somniosus microcephalus (assembly GCF_052327205.1). Lineage (NCBI taxonomy): Eukaryota > Metazoa > Chordata > Chondrichthyes > Squaliformes > Somniosidae > Somniosus > Somniosus microcephalus. The sequence goes on from NC_140993.1 coordinate 271,548,621, forward strand.
CCCTTCCTTTAAGGTAATGGAAATTCCGGTTTCCCACGCATGCGCAGTGCATGCACGAAACCGGCACTTTCGTTGGGCCTACGGGTGAGTAGCCAGCGCGTACTCACCCGTGGGGACCCGAAGTTTTGGCCCATATATATCTCCAGCCAGCTTCGATTTAGTGGATGCAAATTCTCCAAGTGCTTTTCAAATACAAGAAATAGTGTCATAGATTAAGGAGACATCCAAAGCACGATAAGACATTCTGCCAACTGCATGTGCTGAGAGTGCACTGGTGTGGTTGGTGGCCCCACTTCAACTGTTCTGGGGAATATCTCCAACTGCATGGAGCACCTAAGTATTCCAATATCTCTGCTGGCTTCAAATTTACTATTGACTAGGAGGACAGATGTGGCATTCAAAATCTTTTGAAGAAATGCTGAAACAAAAACTGCATGGGAATAATATTGACTTTGGGCGATGGTGTAAAATTAGTGATATTGGATCAGCTGATCATTATACACCTCACTTCAGCAGAAAGGAAAATCGTGCGGGGTGTATGATGGGCGGCAGGTACAATATTACACACTTGGCTAAAGTTAAAATCCCCCCCCCCGCTATTTCTCTTAGCTACATGGGAACAGGAGTAGGCTCTTCAGCCCCTTGAGCCTGCTCTGCCATTCAATTAGATCATGGCTGATCTGTACCTCAATTCCATTTACCCGCCTTTGCCCCATATCCCTTGATACCCTCGCCTAACAAAACTCATGGAGATTGATTGTCAGTTATGTAAGGTGTTTCAATTGAATGGAATGGCTTCATTCATTGATCTGTGACAAACACTTTGAACGTCCTGTTAGGTAGGTCCCCATCCAATTACAGCAGCAGCAAGCTACACCTTCCTAAACTACGCGTGGCTCTGCCTTGTCCCGAGGTGTGAACATCAGCAAGAGTGTAATGTACATTCTATGCAGCTTGTAAAATCAGTTCACAGTACCTGACCTAACTTTGTGGCCCCCAGGAAGCATCCAATAAATACTCCACCATGGTCAAAAATGGTTCATTTTTTCTCTCACAACCATCCTTTAAATTCATGCAGCATGCTCGCATGAACAGTGCATGTTAATGGTGGAATATAAAGATATACACGCCTGTAAATGTTGGTAAAACGTATCATACTGCTGTAAACTAACACTAATTCCATTGCAAGGAACTGATAACTGACAAAATAAGCACTATCTCATGCTGTTAAATGATAAACAGGTGCCCAAGATTTTACGGCAGACATTACCAAAAAAAGGAAATAGTGTGCTTCAGGATCCTTCTCATGCAACTATTTGTGGTCCTGGCATTTACATTTCGAACAGAAGCTTGATACTCTGTCACAAGAAACAGTTCTTTGTGGCTTTTTACATATTGCTGTATTAATAGGACTCCGAACAGCATTGCTGGCTTGTAACCAAGGATCTTTAACAACTCTTTATTATTATTTGCATAGAAGGCGTAAGTCTCTAAATTACTTATGCAGACCCTAAGTGGCTTTCATTATTTCCCACACAGTTCATTGTATGGCCAGATGGCAGATGATAATCTGGAGCTGTGACCTCAAGCGTGTATTGTCGTTTCGCAAATACTGATGCGCACTGATACATCCTTTGACATAAGGCGAACATTTCCTTTAATTATATGGCCGCCTTCCAAAGATAACAATTTTCATTAGCAAGCAAGTTCCCACACTTATGTTTCTAGCAGCAACAAAAATAAAAATATGATTGTGATAAAAGTTCATCTAACTCTGTGCTAAATAGTTCTCAATTTTAACATGGCAGGGCAATCGATGGATGTTGAGGTAAAAAAAACAATGGCCCGTAATTTCTGATCGGAGACTTCCTGCGTGCGGAGGCCTCCTATCGGAAAAAAATCTACGTCCTTACCTGAGGGCTCCCGAGGTCCGGACACTTCCGATCCTGGGCCTCTCCACAGTCAAAACACGCAGGGCCCACGTATCCCAGGAGCGCAGGCGGTTCGCAAGCCTCCCTGGGATCACGTGGGCCAGGCCAGCCAATGGAAGAAGGGACTCTCCCTTCATACTTTTGACAGATAGACCCGTCAAATATATGAATGGAGATCACCCCAAAAACACTGCAAAACATTATGGCCTAGAAATTCAGTTGGTAGCGCCAGCCGCTAGCGCCTTAAGAGGGCGATAAGTGGGGCGCGAAGCGGCTAGCGCCCGGGCGCGGCGCGATCTGCACCTCTCGCGAACTTGAGTGGACATTTAACGGTGGCGCAAAACCGCAATGCCCGCTCAGCTGCGCGCGCAGATCCTGACGTCATTTCATGGTGCAACGCCCTTGGTGCGCCCCAAACCGGAACTTCAGTGGCGCCCCCCTTCTTTCCGCCTGGCGCTCCCAGCGACTGGTTGAGTGGAACGGTTCCCAGTCGCTGTGGGGCTGGGGGGGCGCTATTTAAAGGGGGCTCTTCCTGTCTTCTTAGTGGTAGCCATTTTGGACCACTCCTTCTGTGTGAGAGAGAGAGATTTGCAGAGAGACAAAGGGAGAGAGCTTTCTGCATTGACTCAGCGCTCACACAGGTACTTCTGGCTTCGGCCCAGAGCTTTGCAGTTGGATTGATTTCTCAGTGCCATAGCCTTGAGTGGCCACATATAATGGGGGCTGCAATGGGTGGAAACGTTGGGTTTCTCCATTGCATTGAGAGGGCTCAGAGATGCCAAGAGAGAGTGCCAATCATGGCCAGACAGAGGAGGGGCAACAGGCGTCGGCACAGGAGGCCTTACCCTCCCAGGGTATACCGCCAGCAGTTCTCCTACCTCAACATGTCTGAGGAGCAGTGCATTCAGAGGATTCGATTCAGAAGGGAGGTGGTCACTGAGATCTGCCACCTGCTTCAGAGAGATCTGCAGCCTCAGCTGAGGAGCAGGACGTCTCTGTCGGTGGCAGTGAAGGTGACAGTGGCTCTCAACTTCTATGCCACTGGCTCCTTCCAATCCGCTACTGGGGACATTGCCAATGTCTCCCAGTTCGCGGTGCATTGCTGCATCCGCCAAGTCATGAATGCCCTCTTCAAAAGGAGACGTCAGTACATTTCCTACCCCATGACCCTGGACAAGCAGCAGGAGCGCGCAATGGGATTTGCAAGAATAGCGGGCTTCCCCATGGTCCAGGGCGCCATTTGACTGCACGTATGTGGCTTTGCGGGCGCCTCTAGAGAATGCCGAGGATTACCGCAACCGGAAGGGGTTCCATTCGTTGAACGTGCAGTTGGTGTGTGACCACAGGCAGCTGATACTAGCTGTCAATGCCCGCTTTCCAGGCAGCAGCCACGACGCCTTCATCCTGCGCCAGACTTCTGTGGCAGACCTTTTCGAAGCCCCGGCTCACCCAGGAGGATGGCTTCTCGGGGACAAGGGCTATCCTTTGTGCACCTGGCTGATGACCCCGCTCCGTGCGCCCAGCACCCCTGCTGAAGAGCGATACAATGACAGCCATCAAGCGACCAGGAACATCATGGAGCACACAATCGGCGTGCTAAAGCAATGGTTCCGCTGTCTGGACCATTCTGGGGGAGTCCTTCAGTACTCGCCTGAGCGAGTCTCCCATTTCGTTGTAGTGTGCTGCATGCTGCACAACCTGGCTATCCTCAGGACTCAGCCACTGCCAGCAGACATTGGAGGACCACCAGAGGAGGAGGAGGAGGAGGAGCACCAAGATGGGAGGGAGGCACAAAGTGCAAGGGCCGTCCGTCAGCAGCTTATTGCAAGTCGGTTCTAGGCCCCCTCTCAGGGAATGGCTTGTGCCATTGAAAGAACATGAATGGACCCGCTCCGCAAACCCTGAGCCGGTCAAGGCAACAAATAGTTCAAAGTGCAAATATGCACAATCTGAATAAAGACAATTATTTATTTAGCAAACTCTGTGCCTGTAGTGTATGTACCTTTAAGAGAGAACTACTTTTACAGCTCCTGTATACTGTAGTACCGGCAGTGACCACACCTGTATATAAGCCTTGAGCATGCCTCTGTACCCCCAGTCTTGAGACTACCCTACTCCAGTAAACACCTGTTGATTGTTAAGTTACAGCATCCGTGTAGTTATTGGAAAACATCATACTCTCAGAATCACGGATCTAACAGTGGCGACGAGTGTCGATTCGAATCTACCTGCAACTCTGCATTTCCCTTCGAGGATTCGCTCCGGGAGGGCGGTGGAAGAAAGGCGAGGCCAGAAGCACGGGCGTCGACCACGAGCAACCGCCCAGTCGTCCGGCAGAGAGTGAACATCGCAGGGGAGGCTGTTGAGAGCCGGGCTTGGTTCCCCAGCCACGACGATCAGCAACAGACTGGCAACAGGTACAGCGCAGACCCTTCCCGGACAGCGGCGGCTGGAGCCAACCGACGGCACAGAAAAAGCCGAGCAGCATCGACGGGGTAAGAGAGAGGGTGAAGCGCACAGGGCGCAGCCGGGGGTTGAAAACTGAGCAGCGTCGAGGAAAAACAAACGGCGAGAGAGAGGGTAAAGCAGCAGCCGGGTTCGGGACCAAGCGGCGGAAATGGGAAAGGCACACAGGAAAAACACGCAGAGCACAGCCAGGGCTAAAGGGCTGAACAGTGTCCGCGGGGAGAAGACGGGAGAGCGCGGGAGATGCCATTGAGCCACGGAGAAGAAGGAAGAGCACGGGAGATGCCATTTTTAGAAGCCGCAGCGGAGAAGAAGTGCGAGCGCGGGAAGAAAGGAAAGCGCGGGAGATGCCATTTTGTGCCAGCGGAGAAGAAGGGAGAGCGCGGGAGACGCCATTTTTGACAGTTAAATCACACCCAGGGATGCCGAAGAGTGTCAGTATCTCTACGTTCGACAATGAAGTCGAAGATTGGGCGACATATGTGGAACGTATTGAGGCGTACTGCAGGGTGAATGACGTGCCAGATGCTAGGAAAGCACTGGTTTTGTTAAATTCCATGGGTGCAAAAACGTATGGCTTACTGCAAAACCTAATCACCCCAGAGAAGCCAGTGAATAAGAATTTCGAAAGCATAGTAGAAATCTTACAGGACCAATTAAACCCCACACCGCTGCTGATAGCAGAAAGATTTAAGTTCCACAAAAGGAACCAGCATAAAGACGAAAGTAATGCTGAGTACTTAACGGAACTGCGCAAGCTATCGAAACACTGCCAGTTTGGAGTGGGCCTAGCAGAGACGTTAAGGGACAAGTTTGTGTGTGGGCTTCAAAGTGAAGGAACCCAGAAATGGCTTCTATCAGAAAAGGATCTTACGCTGGACAAGGCTTTCAGCATGGCAGTATCACACGAAGCAGCCGCAAGGGGCGCTGCAGAGATACAATGGAGACCGCAAGAATATGGCACCAATGAAATGTCCTATGGAACAGGGAAGTGTTATTGCTGCGGCAGAACAACACACGACCAGAAGGATTGTTGGTTCAAGGACCAAGTGTGCAGACAGTGTGGAAAAGCAGGAGACATAGCAAGAGTCTGCAGGTCAGGGAAGAAAACCAACAGCAACAAATCTCCACAGGAGAAGTACAAAAAGGTACATAAGGTGATGGAGAGTAGTTCAGATGAACAGAAAAGTGATACAGACTCCGGAAGCAAGGAGCTGGGTTGTCTGAAACTACATAAGGTAACCAAAATGGAGGATCACCAGACTATCTGGGTCACACTCAAGATAGACGGAGTCCAAGTGAAAATGGAATTGGACACAGGATCAGCCCTAACAGTCATAAACCAAAGGGACTACAAGCGGCTATTTTCACATATACCCTTGAAAGCTACAGAGATTGTCTTGAAGACGTACACGGGGCAAAAAGTCTACCCCAAAGGAAAAATAAGGGTGAAAGTGATATACAAAGGCCAGGAAATACCTAAAATGGATCTATATGTATTGCCAGATGGAGGACCACCACTACTAGGACGTGAATAGATCTGGAAGATACAATTAGATTGGCATTCCATACAGGCACTGAAGGTTGAGGCCAAAAAGGACGACGACGTCACACCTGGACGACTGTCAAAAATGCTAACTGATGTAAAAGAAGTGTTCCAGGAGGGACTCGGAACACTAAAAGGCATAACGGCAACGATTAAAATAGAGGAAAATGCGAGCCCAAAGTTTCTTAAGGCCAGACCAGTGCCTTATGCGATCCGACCAGCTGTCAAAGCAGAGCTGGAAGGGTTGGAACGTTCAGGAGTACTGTCCAAAGTAGACTGGAGCGGGTGGGCTACACCCATCATTCCTGTAATGAAGAGGTCGTTGAGTAATACGCCTGGGGAACCAAAGAAGGTCCGCATCTGTGGGGATTTTAAGGTGACAGGGAACCCAGTCCTTTACACGGTACAATAACCGCTTCCACGAATTGAGGATATTTTCGCCTCGCTATCTGGAGGTAAACGCTTCACCATAATTGATCTAGCCCAGGCGTACTTGCAAATGGAGGTAGAAGAAGCCTCGAAACAATACCTCACGATCAACACTCATAAAGGTCTCTACCAATACAACCGGCTGGTGTTCGGGGTAGCATCGGCTCCGGCTATTTGGCAAAGGGCAATGGATCAAGTCCTGCAAGGGATTCCAGGGACCCAGTGTTATTTGGACGAAATCCTGGTCACGGGCGAAAATGACAGTGATCACCTCGCCAACTTGGAGAAGGTGCTCACTAGATTAAAGGAATATGGGCTACGAGCTAATCGCCACAAGTGCGAGTTTTTCCAGAAGCAGATCTCGTATTGTGGGCACGTTATCGATGAAGAGGGGTTACATAAGTCCCCTGAAAAGATTGAGGCAGTAGTCAAGGCTCCAGCACCGGAAAATGTGTCGCAACTGAGGTCGTTCCTTGGGCTGGTGAACTACTACCATAAGTTCTTAACCAAATTTGTCTACAGTATTACACCCACTGAACAACCTACTGCAAACGGGGGTACCATGGAAGTGGAATGACAAACGTAAACGAGCTTTCCAGAAGTGCAAAGAATTGATCACATCAAAAGAGGTGTTGGCCCATTTCAACCCAGCACTACCAATTCGTTTGGCATGTGTTGCATCACCCTATGGTATTGGAGAGGTGCTGTTGCACAAATTCCCAGATGGGTTGGAGAGGCCAGTAGCCTTTGCGTCTCGGTCACTAACCTCAGCCGAGCGCAACTATGCCTAGATTGACAAGGAGGCTCTCAGCCTAGCATGGGGAGTAAAAAAATTCAACCACTATCTGCATGGGCAGAAGTTCACCTTGCTGACTGACCACCAACCACTTGTCTCCATCTTTAATCCAAAGAAGGGCGTTCCGGTGATGACTGCACAATGGTTACAAAGATGGTCCCTTTTTCTAGGGGTGAACCAATATGAAATAGAATATAAAGGCACGAAACAGCATGGAAACGCTGATGGGCTATCACGCCTGCCACTGCCTACTGTGGAGGAAGCACCAGCAGTAGACCCTATCGAGATATTTTATTCGTCAATAATTGAACGATTGCCAGTAACTAACGCGGATATAGAGAAGGAGACCCGCAATGATCCGACACAGTCTCGGGTATATGATTTGACGGTGAGGGGATGGCCAACACATGGCCACTCACTGTTGCCAGCATTCTCATCCAGAAGAGAACAGCTGTCAGTATGCCAGGGGACAGTGATGTGTGGATCCCGAGTGGTGATTCCCCCCAAGTTAAGGGAGAGAGTGCTAAATGAGCTTCATGAAGGTCATCTGGGAGGGGTGAAAATGAAAAGCCTTGCTAGGGCTTATGTGTGGTGGCCGGGGATCGATCAACAAATCGAGGACCTAACCAAGAGCTGCTCAGGATGCCAGAAGGTCCAAAATGCACCACCACATGCCCCTCTACACCCATGGGAGTGGCCCTCCTCTCCAATCAGCCGGCCTGCCATAATCCGTTCCACTCGCTGCTCCAGATCGCTGAGGTCTTTAAGTTAAGGATGGCCTCCCCCGGTCAATACCAGTGCTTTCCTGGCATCTGGCACTTCATTCGCCTTGCAGTACACTTCTATGCGTTCTATATATGTTGCCCAATCTTCGACTTCATTTTCGAACGCTGTGACACTGCCACTCTTCGGCATCCCTGGGTGTGGTTAGACTGGCTAAAAATGGCGTCTCCCGCGCTCTCCCTTCTTCTCCGCTGGCTCAAAATGGCGTCTCCCGCGCTTTCCCTTCTTCCCCGCTGTGACTAAAAAATGGCGTCTCCCGCGCCCTCCCTTCTTCTCCGCTGCGGCTCAAATGGCGTCTCCCGCGCTTCCTTTCTTCCCCCGCGGACGCTGCTCAGCCCTTGAACACTGGCTGCGCTCTGCGCGTTTTCCTGCGCGCCTCTCTCGTTGACGCTGCTCGGTCCTGAACCCCGGCTGCGCCCTGTGCGCTTTACCCTCTCTCTTACCCCGTCGATGCTGCTCGGCCTTTTTCTGTGCTGTCGGTCAGCTCCAGCCGCCGCCATCCGGGAAGGGTCTGCACCGTACCTGCTGCCAGCCCACTGCGCTGGATCGTCACGACTGGAGAACCAAGCCCAGCTCTCCACAGCCTCCTCTGCGATGCTCAATTCATCTATGGATGGTCGACGCCCGCACTGGTGGAATCGGCCTTCTTCTGCAGAGTTGCTGGTAGGTTCGAATTGACTCATCGCCAATGTTAAATCCGTGAATTTTGATGTATGGTGTCCTTCAATAAATCGACAGAGACTGCAGAGGAACAATCAATCAACAGGTGTTTACTGGATGAGGGTTACTCTAAAACTAAAAGTACAGATCCCTACTCAGGGTTTATATACAGGTGTGGTCACTGCCGGTACTACAGTATACAGGAGTTGTAAAAAGTAGTTCTCCCCTTAAAGGTACATACACTACAGTATCCTCTTCATCCCTGTATGTGCACCTCACTTTATGGCCAAAGGGTCCTGAAAGCCCCAATGCCCAGCCTCATCCAACACCTATGGGCCTCTCATGAAAATCACATGCCCATTCACCACTTTACACACTGTAAGGGCAACTCAACCATGGGAGGCAGTGCAGCCAAGATCAGGGCTTGAAACTGTAAGGGCTATTCTACCATGGGAGGCAGTGCAGCCAAGATGAGGGCTTCACACTGTAAGGGCTATTCAACCATGGGAGGCAGTGCAGCCAAGATCAGGGCTTCACACTGTACTCAGACCCTGTCCTTTCTCTTGCAGGGCAAGCTGGCCCACAATAGGAGGCAGCAGCAACAGACCGGGGGAGGCCATCCTGAACTTAAAGACCTCAGCGATCTGGAGCAGCGAGTGGAATGGATTATGGCAGGCCGGCTGATTGGCCCCGTCACCACTGGAGATGCTGACCCCGTTCTGGACAGCAATGGTAAGGTCATCACCTTTTTGACCTCTCTCTTTCCACTTGTGCCTCACACCAGCATCCTTTGCCACTATCGAACCAATGCAGTGCATTGCAGCACTCATGCCTCCCTCGCTGCCGCCCTGTCCTCACGCTAAAGCAACTCTTGTACCTCCCTGCTTTCAGATGCTGATTCGCCAGGTGAGGAGGCGGGCCCTCAAGCTGGCACTGTGAGTGAATCAGAAGGCGAGGAGGAGGAAGAGGAAGCCGGAACATGTGTGCCACCCTCAGCTGAGGCAGCCCATGGTCATAATGGGGACACGTCTACCCTGGAGGGGAGCAGGGGGGAAGGGTCTGAGGAGGGTGAAGCTCCGGGGCCCAGCGGGCTGCAGCAACGCGGGGGGGTAGGGAAGCTCGGTGGCCTTCTCCCCGGAGGGAGAGTGTGATCTCCAGTCCAGCTACAGTGAGCGCAGAGGAGGTGCGGCTCCTTGGTGAAATGGGCGCCCAGGCGGAGCGCAGGCACACTGAGCTCATGGCTGCAGTGGCAAGGATGCCTGACTCCACAGACTCACTGGCAAGGAGTCTGCAGGACTTCGGTGCAGCACAGGCAAGGAGTCTGCAGGACTTCGGTGCAGCACAGGCAAGGAGTCTGCAGGACTTCGGTGCAGCACAGGCAAGGAGTCTGTGAAGGCCGAGGACCACGGTCATTTTTGTTTAACTCTTTTGTTCATTGTCTCCAGGTTGTGAGAGCGAGTTATTGTGTCTGACTGTTTTTTGGGGGGTTTCTCTGTATTTGTTTGTCATGCGGGATGGGCACTGTTAGATCCGTGATTCTGAGATTATGATGTTTTCCAATAACTACACGGATGCAGTAACTTAACAATCAACAGGTGTTTACTGGAGTAGGGTAGTCTCAAGACTGGGGGTACAGAGGCATGCTCAAGGCTTATATACAGGTGTGGTCACTGCCGGTACTACAGTATACAGGAGCTGTAAAAGTAGTTTTCTCCCCTTTTAGATTAGCAGTACCCATAATATTCAAATAACAATTAACACTTTAACATGCACATTAAACAAAAATAGTCCATTTATAAATTCAGTCTTTGGGGCGGCTTCCTGATCCTTTCTGGACAGCGCCTTTCCTGAGTGTCTTGCTCTTGGTGCGGAGGCGATTCTGCCCCCCTGTCGTCGGTTGGTTCATCAGCTTCCGATGCTACTGTTTCTGGGGTAGATGCTACCTGTATGTCGGGTTCATCACCAGGTACGCGAGACATGGGGTTGACTCGTTCCTGTGACGCTAGGATCTGGTCGACCTGGCATCTCACAATGTTCTCCCCAACATCCACTGTGTACATTAATGGCCCCTGCTGTGTGCATATCGTTCCTGGTTGCCATTTCTCTGTTCAGTAGTCGCGGGCCAAGAATGGTTGTCCTACATTGAAGCTCCTTGTCGGCTTCTCATTGATGTGCTGGAATTGTTTATCCTCAACATTTCTTCGTACATTTGGTCTGAGCAAATCCAGACGAGATCTCAACCTTCGGTTAAAGAACATCATGGCCGGGGTCTGGTTGGTAACTGCATGTGTCGCATTTCTGTAGGCTAACAGGAAATTGTCCACCTTATGCTGCAGTGGAATTTCATCGTCGCACATGGCCTTTATCGCCTTTTTAAAGTTTTGTACGAACCTCTCAGCCAATCCATTTGTGGCTGGATGATACGGGGCGGATGTGTAATGCCTTACCCCATTCCTTCTCATAAATTTCCGAAACTCTTCGGACACAAACTGTGGTCCGTTATCAGGGCAAATCTGCTCTGGCAAGCCGTTCCTGGCAAATATGGTCGGTAGGACTGCAATCGTTTTCTCCGTGGTGGTGGAGGACATTTTGATCACCTCAGGCCATTTCAAGTGCGCATCCACGGCTATTAAGAACATTGAGTCCATGAATGGACCAGCAAAATCAATATGCACCCGTTGCCATGGAGAGGAGGGCCACTCCCATGGGTGTAGAGGGGCATGTGGTGGTGCATTTTGGAGCTTCTGGCATCCTGAGCAGCTCTTTGTCAGGTCCTCGATTTGCTGATCGATCCCCGGCCACCACACATAAGCTCTAGCAAGGCTTTTCATTTTCACCCCTCCCAGATGGCCTTTGTGAAGCTCATTGAGCACTCTCTCCCATAACTTGGGTGGAATTACCACTCGGGATCCACACATCAAGGTCCCCTGGCATACTGACAGCTGTTCTCTTCTGGATGAGAATGCTGGCAACAGTGAGTCGCCATGTGTTGGCCATCCCTTCATCATCGAATCATATACCCGAGACAGTGTCGGGTCATTTCGGGTCTCCTTCTCTATATCCGCGTTAGTTACTGGCAAGCGTTCAATTATAGTCGAATAAAATATTTCGACAGGGTCCACTGCTGGTGCTTTCTCCGCAGTAGGCAGTGGCAGGCATGATAGCCCATCAGCGTTTCCATGCTGTTTCGTGCCCTTATACTCTATTTCATATTGATTCGCCCCTAGAAACAGGGACCATCTTTGTAGCCATTGCACAGTCATCACCGGAACGCCCTTCTTTGGATTAAAGATGGAGACAAGTGGTTGGTGGTCAGTCAGCAAGGTGAACTTCTGCCCGTGCAGATAGTGGTTGAACTTTTTTACTCCCCACACTAGGCTGAGGGCCTCCCTGTCAATCTGGGCGTAGTTACGCTCGGCTGAGGTTAGTGACCGAGACGCAAAGGCTGCTGGCCTCTCCAAGCCGTCCGGGAATTTGTGCGACAGCACCACTCCAATACCATAGGGTGATGCATCACACGCCAACCGAATTGGTAGTGCTGGGTTGAAATGGGCCAACACCTCTTTTGATGTGATCAATTCTTTGCACTTCTGGAAAGCTCGTTTACATTCGTCATTCCACTTCCATGGTACTCCCGTTTGCAGTAGGGTGCTCAGTGGGTGTAGTACTGTAGACAAATTCGGCAAGAACTTATGGTAGTAGTTCACCAGCCCGAGGAACGACCTCAGTTTTGACACATTTTCCGGTGCTGGAGCCTTGACTACTGCCTCAATCTTTTCAGGGGACTTAAGTAACCCCTCTTCATCAATAATGTGGCCACAATACGAGATCTGCTTCTGGAAAAACTCGCATTTGTGGCGATTAGCTCGGAGCCCATATTTCTTCAATCTAGTGAGCACCTGCACCAGGTTGGCGAGGTGATCACTGTCATTTTCGCCTGTGACCAGGATGTCGTCCAAATAACACTGGGTCCCTGGAATCCCTTGCAGGACTTGATCCATTGCCCTTTGCCAAATAGCCGGAGCTGATGCTACCCCGAACACCAGCCGGTTGTATTGGTAGAGACCTTTGTGAGTGTTGATCGTGAGGTACTGTTTTGAGGCTTCTTCTACCTCCATTTGCAGGTACGCCTGGGCCAGATCAATCTTAGTGAAGCGTTTACCTCCAGATAGCGAGGCGAAAATATCTTCAATCCGCGGAAGCGGATATTGTACCGTGTGAAGGACTGGGTTCACTGTCACCTTAAAGTCCCCACAGATGCGAACCTTCTTTGGTTCCTCAGGCGTATTACTCAACAACCTCTTCATTACAGGAACGATGGGTGTAGCCCACTCGCTCCAGTCCACTTTGGACAGTACTCCAGAACGTTCCAACCCTTCCAGCTCTGCTTCGACGGCTGGGCGGATCGCATAAGGCACCGGTCTGGCCTTAAAAAACTTTGGGCTTGCATTTTCCTCTATTTTGATCGTTGCTGTTATGCCTTTTAGTGTTCCGAGTCCCTCCTTGAACACTTCTTGTGTGTCAGTTAGCATTTTTGACAGTCGTCCAGGTGTGACGTCGTCATCCTTTTTGGCATCTACTGTCCGTGCTTGTATGGAATGCCAATCTAACTGTATCTTCTGGACCCATTCGTGTCCTAGTAGTGGTGGTCCTCCATCTGGCAATACATATAGGTCCATTTTTGGTGTTTCCTTGCCGTTGTATATCACGTTCACCCTTATTTTTCCTTTGGGGTAGACTTTTTGCCCCGTGTACATCTTCAAGACAATCTCTGTATCTCTCAAGGGTATATGTGAGAATAGCCGCTTGTAGTCCCTTCGGTTTATGACTGTTAGGGCTGATCCTGTGTCCAATTCCATTTTCACTTGGACTCCGTCTTTCTTGAGCGTGACCCAGATAGTTTGGTGATCCTCCATTTTGATTACATTATGTAGTTTCAGACAACCCAGCTCCTTGCTTCCAGAGTCTGTATCACTTTTCTGTTCGTCTGAACTACTCTCCGTCACCTTATGTACCTTTTTGTACTTCTCCTGTGGAGATTTCTTGCTGCTGGTTTTCTTTCCCGACCTTCAGACTCTTGCTATGTGTCCTACTTTTCCACACTGTCTGCACACTTGGTCCTTGAACCAACAATCCTTATGGTCGTGTGTTGTTCTGCCGCAGCAATAACACTTCACTGCTCCATATGACATTTCATTGGTGCCATATTCTTGCAGTCTCCATTGTATCTCTGCAGCGCCCCTTGCGGCTGCTTCATGTGATACTGCCATGCTGAAAGCCTTGTCCAGCGTAAGATCCTTTTCTGATAGAAGCCGTTTCTGTGTTCTTTCACTTTGAAGCCCACACACAAACTTGTCCCTTAAAGTATTTGCTATCCCGTTCCAAACTGGCAGTGTTTCGATAGCTTGCGCAGTTCCGTTAAATACTCAGCATTACTTTCGTCTTTATGCTGGTTCCTTTTGTGAAACTTAAATCTTTCTGCTATCAGCAGCGGTGTGGGGTTTAAGTGGTCCTGTAGGATTGCCACTATGCTTTCAAAATCCTTTTAACATGCAACATTAACTGAAAATGGACTATTTTCAGTTAATGTTGCATGTTAAGAGTGTTAACTGTTAAATGAATGTTATGGTACTGTTAATCTAAAAGGGGAGTAATTGTAGTGTATGTACCTTTAAGGGGAGAACTACTTTTTACAGCTCCTGTATACTGTAGTACTGGCAGTGACCAGACCTGTATATAAACCCTGAGTAGGGATCTGTACTTTTAGTTTTAGAGTAACCCTCATCCAGTAAACATCTGTTGATTGTTCCTCTGCAGTCTCTGTCGATTTATTGAAGGACACCATACATCAAAATTCACGGATTTAACAGATACTGGAAAGGGTACTCACCCTGACAACCCAAGTGAGGTCGTTGAACTTCTTCCTTTCTTCCTGCATTGCGTTGGGGTCCTAGGTACCATGCTGCTGGAGGTCACTCTGTGTGCCACCTCCCTCCAAGCTTTTCGATATTCGTTGGGCAGCGGCCTCCTGCTACTTTCCGGAAAGAGGATAGGTTGCCTGCGCTCCACTGCGCCAACCAGAACCGTCAGGGCACCCTCACTGAAGCGCTGCGCTTGCTCCCTGGCCCTCTCCATGGTTGTAGGCATAACGATGTTGCAGCAGGTCTGTCCAGGCCGAGAATCAGGGCTCCAATGTGCACGGCGTGGCTGCAAGCCAAATCGACCCTCCCCCTTTCAGAGGTGACCGGCGCCACCGTGTCTGCCTGCAATCGCTAACTGGCCACACCTGCGCTGCGCCCGCCCTTGGTGGTAGCGCCTCGCCTCTCCGGCTTAGCGCCTTAGGATAGTCGTGCAGCGCCTGCTTTAGTGCAGCAAGAACCTCTTGGGGTGAAGCAACTCAATTTCGCTGAAGGTGGCGCTAAGTTGCGCCGGGCGCTAAATTTAGTGCACGCTCGACTCTAGCACCCCAAATGTGGCGATACTGAATTTCTAGGCCCATTTTTTTAAATCACGCTTTTAAAATGAGTTAAAATTACATTAAATTAAATATTTTAAACAAAAATGCAATTTTTGGAAAAAAATAATTCATGTTTTTTATGGGGCTAAAAATAAACTTACCTTTTTTAAAAGTATTTAAAAATTATAAATGAATGAAAAAAAATTATTTTTTTTACTTTTGTAAACTTTTATGCTGGTAAAAGCAGGCCTCATGCAGGCTTTTACCGGGCGTTAGATTTCTAAGGGTTTTCAGCAGGCGGAGGTTGTGCAGAAAGCGGAACTCTCCCCCCGCAGAGGCCCTTCTCCAGGGCAGGCGGAGGATCTGTCAAGAGGATTCTTCACAGATCGGAAATACCGGTTTTCAGCGCATGCGCTTGGCATTCCTGAAACCAGCATTTCCGATGTCCCTATAGGTGGGTACACACCTCGTACACACCCGTAGGCATCGGAAAATATGGGCTATTATATAGAATCATAGTTCATGGGGGAAAAATTGTATAAAACATATGGATGAAATTTCCCATCCCAACTTTACCCATTTACACAGGGCATATAACTTGTCCATGGGGGAAACACAATAATGTTTCTGGTTTATTTATGTTTCTATCCCTCAATTGAAGGGTCTCGGGACATTCTGATTGCAGCTGGAGTGAGCTTTCCCCTTTCTGCACCTGCAATTGTTTTGTTCATCCTCCCACAAAAGAGGGTCTCAGGTAAAACCTTGAATACATGGAAACCCTATGACAAATGCGGACTGTGTATCACCACGACCCAGCCTTTCACCTTTGTGGGCTGCACGGGTATATACCTCAGGGACTGCGTATAAAGCTTAAATCTACATCCTTATTCATTTGCATACTTCACAAGTTGCCAATACTAATAGATCTTGGTGTTCTGATTTATGATTTGGACAATGAGGCAACAGTGATAAACTCCAGGCTTGCAGTATTCAAACAAGACTGACCAGCAAGTGAAATATATAAGCAGTAAAAGGGCTGAGACGTCTAGGATCTGAGGGCAAAAATAAAAGATTTTTTGATTGGCGCCTGGAAAATAAAAGGGGTTGAAAATCTGCGGAGGAGTGGGGAGGTGGCATCAGTGCTAGGATGCATCAGCCTATGACCTATGCTCTGACCCCATCAAAATCCTCGGGGTTCAGGGTGGGAAACCCCTTAATTTATCACCAACACCACTAAGGGTGTGTCTGAAGGACCCGCCTGTCCCCTGGAGGTCAGAAAATTGTCTGAGTGCTAACACTTCCAGGGCGCACCGTAGAATGAAGATATTACTAGCTCCAGCAATCCTCTCTGTAAGGGGGCTGGAAAAATATTAGGAAATTTCCTCAGTACAGAAACTCTTTTTTATCCAGCACCGACGGGACCGGCGTGGTGTCGGTTTATCAAAAAGTCCGGATTACAGAGAGGTATAGTTAAAAGGTACGAGAGCTCTGTACACAGCAACAGATCCAGGCGTCCCTGTTGCTTAGCAACAGGTGCAGGAACCCCGCCACAAGATCCAGGCATCCCTGTTGCTTAGCAACAGGTGCAGGAACCCTGGTTACACAGCCACAGATCCAGGAATGGCCACTAATATGAAGTAAAGCTCACCTGAACCTACTCCTGAATTTTGCCGGTTAACAGAGATTTCCGGTTATTTAGGTGCCGGTAAATCGAGAGTTTCCTGTATTTGGGTGGTCCAGGTTGGAGTTATGGCAGGAATGCACAGGAAGGCCTGATGATTCACCACAGATAGATGAATAAAGAAATATTTATTTCCTCATTTGCACCAAAGTTACAAATAATGAAAGAAAAAGAT
Source organism: Somniosus microcephalus (assembly GCF_052327205.1). NCBI lineage: Eukaryota > Metazoa > Chordata > Chondrichthyes > Squaliformes > Somniosidae > Somniosus > Somniosus microcephalus. Next base: position 271,565,545 of record NC_140993.1, read on the forward strand.
AACCTATGCAGGTGTCACGCTGTGAGAAGACACTTTTCACTATCATGTAGTCCCGTAGCTCTTTGGTTATTTTTTTTCGGTCAACACACATCCATCTCTCTGTCTCTTTGATATTTAAGCAATTACTTTCAGCCAGAAAGGTTGTTTCATTGAAGGCAGGCTATTGCTGCTTAACTACAAAATCATATGGGCAGACTATTCAGAAAATGCCCGGTATCCTGGCAGCAGTCATGATGCCTTCATCCTGCGCCAGTCCGCTGTGCCAGCAATCTTCCAGCCACCATGTCGAACCCAAGGGTGGCCGCGAGGTGACAAGGATTAACCGCTCTAAATCTGGCTGATGACTCCCCTTCGCAACCCCATCACTCATGGCCAGCAATCATATAACAGCCATGCTGCCACAAGGAACGTCATCGAGCAGACCATTGGGATGCTCAAGCAATGGTTCCATTGCCTTGACCACTCGGGAGGAGCGCTCCAGTGCTCACGGGGGTCCCAATTCGGGGTGGTCTTCTGCATCCTCCACAACTTGGCCATTATGTTGGCCCAGCCCTTGCTACCACGGGTTCCGCAACCACTTCAAAAGAAGGAAGAGGAGGAAGAGGAGGAAGGGAGGAGGCAGGCAGCAAATCCCCATTCCGGATGGGCTGTCCATGAGTGCATCATCAGACTCTGGTTCCCCCGAATGAAACCCCAGATCCCCGTTGCTCAACACTTCCTCACCTTACCTTCCCTCTGTCACGGATTATCACAGCGTTGTCTTGGCCACAATGCAAAAATGAAAGACACCACAAAACAAACATTTCAAACATAATTTATAAATGACTAATTCCAAAACAACATTACAAAGTCAACTAATCACCATTGTGCATTCCCTTAGTGTCAATCTTTCGTGTGCCTTTGCCTACTATAGTGCTCCTATGCAGTGCTACCCCAGTGGCTGCAGCATGGCTGGTGGAAGGCTGCTGACTTTCCATGGGGGACACTGAAGATGGCCTCGCAGAATAACCTTGAGCAGCTCTGGGACTAGAAGGCCCAGCTGTAGACTGTAGCACCTCGGTAAGGGCGGCAGCAGTCTGGGCTGGCTGGCTGACAGGCAACAGCAAGGACATGGTGGAGTGGCAGTGATGGAAGCACGAATGCTGTAATCCTGAGAGAGGACAGCAGGTTCGTGCTCCACAGAGCCATTCCCACTCCCCTGGGGCAGTGCCTCAGCAATCCTAGTAATCTGTTGGAGGACAGATTGCTGGACTGCTGTGAGACCCTACAAGCCCCTATCCATATTTGTAAACACAGCCAAGATGGCAGCATTCTGCGCTCACGTGGCACCTGCGCTACCATTTCCCCCTGCCCGGGCTGCAGCCCACTCATGCCAGGTGACCTACCATGTGCAGTTCCCGCTTCTATACCATTTGCTAAAGTTCGCGCAGTGCCATTTTCTGTGCTCGTGCCTGGGAGTATCAGGTCAAGTGACAGTGTCTCTTCCTTCTCTATCACTCTCCTCCTCTCGTTCTTCATGCACTGGCTGGGCTGGTTGGAGTTCTTGAATATCTGAAAGGAGAAAGGCGCAGCGGTAGGGTTGCGGTGAGGGGAGAGGGGGAAAGCAAGATGTGCATGCTTACACCATCAGCAACTTGTAAGTGAGAAGAGATTGTGGGATGAGGGGGAAGTGGGATGTGAGAAGAAGGATCAGGTACGAGCATACCATCATCATCAATGCTTTCAGCCTCGCCAATCACCGCGGCCTCCAGTTATATACAGAACTGTCTCCTCCAGCTGGATCAGGTTCTGAAGACATGCCTGCCCCCTGCCTGTTAGCTCCTGCTGCTGCTGGTTATGTGCCAGCTTGACCTGCAAGAGAAAGCAAAGTGTATCAGTGAGTGTGGAGCTGTCTTGTTTTGCACACTTTGTACAAAAATAATAACTTGCAGGACAACGGGGTATTACAGTTTAACTCTTTTATTAAGCATTAGGTCTGATCTTACTCATAGCGGCACAGTGGGGAAAAGGATGGCATTAGGACCCCTAGCCTGGGTCTTCAAAACAATAGTAGTCCTTACAGATGCCTGCAGGCCAATGACAACTCAGCATGTGATCACATGTGAATATAATAGGTATTCCTTACAGATGCCTGCGGGCCAATGATAATTCAATATGCAAATGTTACATCCCCTTTCTTTTAAAAGAAAAGTGTTATGCATTACTTTTAAACCTTTCTTCTACATAATGTTCTTGGTAGCATAAACATATAAGTAAACTCAGCATTTAACTAGCACTGAAAACATCTCAACGTTTCAATAACGATGTACAGTTTTTTTTTAGGGCAGCGATCCGCCTACACCCTTTGACAGTTCACAAGTCAAGGATAACTCTAGGCTTGACCTCTCATCCCGACCTTGTGTGGCATGGAACTGAGCATGCTCCTGAATCGGTCAACAATTCAGGTTCAGGTTTAGGTTCAGGTAAGTCTGATGTGTTTTGTGTATTGCTCTGTTCATCACACTCTGTTGAACTGATCCTCTTGTCGGAATGACGGTGTCGTTCCTTGGTGTTCAGGAGGTGCCTGCGATTGCGGCGGTACACCTGTCCTTCTGGGGTGCGGACGTGATACGATCGCTCAGTGTCAGCTGGCTGGATGACGACTGCTGGCTTCCAGTAGTCATGCTCCTGGATTCTGACGGATTCTCCATTGTGCAGCGGCGGCAGTAGTCTAGCTGACCTGTCATAGTATCTCTTTTGGTGTTGCTGTCTCTGTACACATTTTGCATGCACTTGCTTGCAGCTGATGACCTCTGGCTGCAGCTGCTGGTTGGTGCTTGGAAGGATTGAGCGAAGTCTGCGGCTCATCAACAGCTGTGCTGGTGACTTGAAGTTGTCAACCGGAGTGTTGCGGTACTCAAGGAGACTGATGTAGGGGTCTCTTTTGTCCGCTTTGGCTTTGTCCATGAGTGTTTTTGCAATCTGGACAGTTTTTTCAGCAAGGCCATTACTTTGAGGGTAATGTGGGCTTGATGTGACATGTGTGAAATCCCATGCCTTGGCAAACGACTCGAACTCTTTTGATTTGTATTGGGGCCATTGTCTGAGACTAAAGTCCCTACAATGACATGCCTGGCAAAGGCTGCCTTTAGCTTGTGGATCACAGCTGCAGATGTGGTGCTGTGAAGCTTGTCTAGTTCAAAAAATCTGCTGTAGTAATCAACAGTCACTATGTAGTCCTCGTTGTTCCATGTGAACAGATCCGTTGCCGCGACCTGCCAGGGCCTGTCTGGGATACGGTGAGGTATCATGGATCATGGGCTCTTTGACATTTGATGGGTGGCGTTCTAGACAAATGGAACATTTTCCGACAATGTCCTCAATGTGTTTGCACATTCCGGGCCAAAACATAATGTCACGTGCTCTTTGTTTGCATTTTTTCATGCCCATATGTCCAGCATGAATTTTTGTCAACATCTCTTCGCTGAGACTGGTAGGAATGATAATTTTCTCCCCTTTGAAGACAATTCTGTTGATTTGTGACAGTTCGTCTCTGTGGTTCCAGAATTCAGATATGCTCTGAGGGCATTTCCTCCCTTCCTCAGGCCATCCTTCATGTATGACTTTGCTCAGCAGTGTGAGTTGTGCATCTTTCTCTGTTCCTGCTCGGATCTCCTTCAGTTTTGAGTCACTCACAGGTAAGCTGTTGTACACCATGTGCACCTACACATCCATGCCTTCACTGAGGCTGCTGTCCTGGTAGCTAAGAGACTTTCTGGAGAGCGTGTCTGCGACAGAAATGTCTTTGCCTGGATGGTGAATGATTGTGAAGTCGTACTTCTGTAGCTGAAGGATCATTCTCTGTAGCCTTGGTGGGGCTGTGGCTAGTGGTTTCCACATGATTGACTCGAGGGGCTTGTGCTCGGATTCCACAATGACTTGTCGACCATAGACGTACTGGTGGAAACACTTACATCTAAACAGAATTGCATATAGCTCTTTCTTGATTTGAGCATAGTTGATTTCACTGTCTGTGAGAGATCTGGAAGCGTAGCCGATGGGCTTTCCTTCTTGCAGTAATACTGCGCCTAGTCCGTACTTTGATGCGTCCACTTGTAGTCTGAGCTCTTTGTTGGGGTCGAAGTAGGCAAGAACTGGTCCTGGTTCTCTGGTGATTAGGTCTTTCATTTTCTGAAATGCTGTGTCATGTTGTTTGTCCCACAGGAACTCATTGGATTGTTTGAGCAACTGACGCATGGGTGCGTTGATTTCGGAGAGGCTCGGGGCAAACTTGGCTAAGTAGTTAACCGTGCCTAGTACTGTCTCTAGCTCTGCGCGGTTATTCGGCAGCTCCATCTTCTTGATGGCAGAGGTTTTCTCTGGATCCGGCTTAATGCCATCAGTTGAGAGGCGATGCCCGAAATAACTGATCTCGGTGGATCCGATTATGCTTTTCTCGGAGCTGAGCCAGATACCTTTCTCCCGTGATCTTTGTAGCATCGCACGGAGGTTCCTGTCATGTTCCTCTCTATTCCTGCCATAGATGAGGATGTCATCTACGATTGCAACTACTCCATTGAGGCCTTCATAGGTTTCGTCGATCTTCCGCTGGAATTCATCCTGAGCTGAGATAAGACCAAATGGTAAACGCAGAAATCGGTAGCGTCCAAATGGTGTGTTGAACGTTGTTAGCTTAGATGACTCTTCCGTGAGCCTGATAGTCCAGTATCCTGATCGTGCGTCCATTACACTGAAGTAACGTGCTCCCACTAGCTTGGGTGTGATGTCATTTAGCGTTGGTAGAGGGTAGTGAGGGCGTTTGATAGACTTGTTCAAATCTCTGGGGTCGAGACAGACTCTGAGCTTGTCTGTACGTGGTTTCTCAACCACTACTAATGCATTGACCCACTCTGTCGGTTCTGTTTCCTGGACGATGGTTTCTGTATTCTCCATGCTCTGCAGCTCCTCCTTCAGGCGACTACGTAGAGCAAGGGGTATCCTTCTCTGTGGGCAAACCACAGGGGATGCTGCTGGGTCAAGGTGAATAGTGCATTCACCTGGGAATAGTCCGATCCCTTTGAAAACGTCAGCAAACTCCTCCATGACTGTCTGCTTCTCAACTGGTGCTGTCAATGATCGCACTAGCTTGACGAGGTCCATGTTTAAACATGCCTTTAGACCTAGCACTGGAGGTGCTCGAGTGTCAACAATGTAAAAGTCCAACATCATGTCGCTTTCTTTGTACTTGCATTTTATCACGCATGTGCCTTTTACAATGAGCTGCTCACCCCCCTAGCTGGTCAGTCTGCATGAGGTGGGCTGTAGCTCACACTCATCCTTCAAGCTGTGATACTCACTCAGAGGAATTACATTAACCTGAGCTCCAGTGTCTAGTTTAAACCTAAGCTCTGTGCCCTGTTTTCCTATCTCAATATCTGCAAAGGCTTGCTCAGTCTCTGAAATCTGTTTTTTCTGTGACACAGAATCAATAAACAGTTCCTCTGCATTTGGCTCTCTATCTGGCATTTGGCTGTCACTCACTGTGCGTAATGCTTTTCCAAAAACAGTCCTGCAAACTTTAGCAAAGTGGTTCCGTTTACCACATTTAGCACATTGCTTTCCTTTGGCAGGGCAGTGCTCCTCTTCTCCATGCATCTTGTTTCCACAATATCCACAGTTTTTGAAGCGTTTTATGTCTGTGTCGCCCATTTTTAGAACTCTCTCTGTTCTTTCTGTTCTGAAACATGCTCTCTGGGTGGTGTTCTTTGGTGTGTGTCTATTAACTGCATGCACTGTCTGTTCATGCGAGCTGCTCGTGGCGCCGGTTATGGTTTTCAGCTGTGCTTGGGCTATCTTGTGCAATCTAGCTATGTCCATAGCTTTGTCCAGCTTTAGCCCGGACCCAACATTCAAAAGTTTCTCTCTCACTTTAGCTGAATGTATTCCAAACACGATGCGGTCTCTGACCACCTCATCTTTAGCTGCATATTTACAGTCTTTTACCAGCAGTTTTAACTCAGTCACAAACTGTTCAAACGACTCACTAGCTCCTTGTACTTTCTCCTGAAACTTGTACCTAGCGAATATCGTATTTGTCTTTGGCATCACATATGATTCAAAACGGTCAAAATAACTTTTCAGTACCTTTGCTTCATCCGCGGTGAGAGACCATGGCCCAGAAATTAGGCTTGGGGGCTTGCCGCGCGTGCAAGCCCCCGATGAGCACTTACCCGGCGCGCCTGCCTTTCTGCTCCCGGGACACTTGCAATTCCTGTTTTCAGTTGATTACTCCCGGGCAGCGTCTGACGTCACGCCGCCCAGGAGTGCAGCCAGCGTGAAGCCTCGAGCGCGGAATCTAAGTTAGACACGCCCCTTGAGGTCTCCTTAACATAGGCCATGCCCCCAATTTTTAACACAAGCTACAAAGCAATTTTACATGCAGAGCAGCATTTTAAAGACATTTTTTGTATTTTTATTAATCTTTAGGTAACTTTTATAAAGTTTTAAATACTTTTAAATTATTTTGAAGCATGTAAAGTAGTTTTAAACAGAATTAAAGCATAGTTATTTTGATGAGCTGGCTGGGATCACGTGGGCACTGGGCAACCAATGGGAGGTTGCAAAAGTTCATTCATGAGTTTGATAGTAAGAACTGTCAAACTCATGAAAACTCAGGGCGCCCAAAACAGCACTTAAACTACAAATAAAAGTTAAAAAAAATCCCACTAAATAAATGAACTATGAATAACTGTAAAAAAAACTATTTTAAACAATTAATCAAATTAAAAAATTTTTTTTTTTTTAACAAATAGGGTCTAAAAATACACTTACCTTACTGTAAATTCTTTTAAAATAATAAACCTGTGGGAAAAAAATTCTAAATTGTATTAATAGACCACTTACCTGTAAAACTAAGTACTTACGTCTGGTATTTTCAAGCGTAAAAACCGGAGGCCTTTACGCACGGGCAACTCTTTACAAAAAAAGGAAATTCAGCGCGCATGCACTGCCTGATATGTCGTACGCGTTCCACCTCTTAACCCTTTGGGTCAGAGGAGAGGAAATGCCGGTTTTCCCCGCATGCGCTGTGCATGCTGAAAGCCGGCAATTCCTCCGGGCCCACGCGTGAGTACCCCGTCCATACTCACACGTTGGGACAGGAATTACTGGCCCCATGTGTTAAAAATGTCTCTCCCTTTTTCTCTGATCCACAGGAGTAGGTAGCTGCATCTTTCTTCATCCCCTTTGCTTTTCAGCGGACCCGAGAACATCACCTCCACGTGTTGCTTGAACATGCGCCATTCTCTAGGTAAGTTCAAAGATTCCCAATTCATTCAAGGCAAGGGGGCTCCAACGATGTCCATTTACAATCCCTGTTCTGACACCATGTCTTGTTTTGCACACTTTGTACAAAAATAATAACTTGCAGGACAACGGAGTATTACAGTTTAACTCTTTTATTAAGCATTAGGTCTGATCTTACTCGTAGCAGCACAGTGGGGAAAAGCATGCCATTAGGACCCCTAGCCTGGGTCTTCAAAACAATAGTAGTCCTTACAGATGCCTGCAGGCCAATGACAACTCAGCATGTGATCACATGTGAATGTAATAGGTATTCTTTGCAGATGCCTGCAGGCCAATGATAATTCAATATGCAAATGTTACAGAGCAATGTGTTTGGGTGATATGCCTGTCATGGTTGAATTGCTGGAATTATGTGCAAGATGTGAGATGTGGGTGTGAGGCTTGCAACAGTGGTAAATGTACAAGTGTGAGGTGAAGCTATGATTGTGAGGTATGAGTTGAGATTGATAGAGATTTTTTTCAATTAGTTCCTGGGATGTGCGCGTCGCTGACAAGGCCCAGCATTTATTGCCCATCCCTAATTGCCCTTGAGAAGGTGGTGGTGAGCCACCTTCTTGAACCACTGTAGTCCGTGTGGTGAAGGTACACCCACAGTGCTGTTAGGGAGGGAGTTCCAGGATTTTGACCCAGCAACGATGAAGGAACGCCGACATATTTCCAAGTCAGGATGGTGTGTGACTTGGAGGGGAACTTGGAGGTGGTGGTGCTCCCATGCGCCTGCTGCCCTTGTCCTTCTAGGTGGTAGAGGTCGCGGGTTTGGGAGGTGCTGCCGAAGAAGCCTTGGTGAATTGCTGCAGTGCATCTTGTAGATGGTACACACTGCAGCCACAGTACGCCAGTGGTGGAGGGAGTGAATGTTTAAGGTGGTGGATGGGGTGCCAATCAAGCGGGCTGCTTTGTCCTGGATGGTGTCGACCTTCTTGAGTGTTGTTGGAGCTGCACTCATCCAGGCAAATGGAGAGTATTCCATCACATGCCTTACTTGTGATTTGTAGATGGTGGAAAGGCTTTGGGGAGTCAGGAGGTGAGACACTCACCACAGAATACCTAGCCTCTGACCTGCTCTTGTAGTCACAGTATTTATGTGGCTGGCCCAGTTTAGTTTCTGGTCAATGGTGACCCCCAGGATGTTGATGTTGGGGGATTCGGCGATGGTAATGCCGTTGAATGTCAAAGTGCAGTGGTTAGACACTCTCTTGTTGGAGATAGTCATTGCCTGGCACTTGTGTGGTGCAAATGTTACCTGCCACTTATCAGCCCAAGCCTGAATGTCATCCAGGTCTTGTTGCATTCAGGCATGGACTGCTTCATTATCTGAGCAGTTGCGAATGGAACTGAACACTGTGCAATCATCAGTGAACATCCCCGCTTCTGACCTTATGATGGAAGGAAGGTCATTGATGAAGCAACTCAGGATGGTTGGGCCTAGGACACTGCCCTGAGGAACTGCTGCAGCGATGTCCTGGGGCTGTGATGATTGACCTTCAATCACCACAACCATCTTCCTTTGTGCTAGGCATGACTCCAGCCAGTGGAAAGTTTTCTCCCTGATTTCCTTTGACTTCAGTTTTACTAGGGCTCCTTGATGCCACACTTGGTCAAATGCTGCCTTGATGTCAAGGGCAGTCACTCTCACCTCACCTCTGGAATTCAGCTCTTTTGTCCATGTTTGGACCAAGGCTGTCATGAGGCTGGGAGCCGAGTGGTCTTGGTGGAACCCAAACTGGGCATCAGTGAGCAGGTTATTGGTGAGTAAGTGCCGCATGATAGCACTGTCGACGACATCTTCCATCACTTTACTGATGATTGTGAGTAGACTGATGGGGCGGTAATTGGCCGGATTGGACTTGCCTGCTTTTGTGGACAGGACATACCTGGGCAGTTTTCCACATTGTCGGATAGATGCCAGTGTTGTAGCTATACTGGAACAACTTGGCAGAGGCGCGGTTAGTTCTGGAGCACAAGTCTTCAGCACGATAGCCAGGATGTTGTCAGGGCCCATAGCCTTTGCTGAATCCAGTGCGCTCAGCCATTTCTTGATACCACGTGGAGTGAATCGAATTGGCTGAAGACTGGCTTCTGTGATGGTGGAGACCTCAGAAGGACACCGAGATGGATCATGTCATAAATCGCAACTTCTACAAGAAGTAACTCAGGAAGTACTACTGAACGGCCAGCTGAGGGCGCCGCCCGAGGAGTATAAATACTCGGGCGTGGGCCCCCCTTGACCAGAGACAATCTGGAAACAGGAAGCTAGTGACTACTAACTGGACCTCCATGTTTTGTTACAAGTCGATTAAAGCCTTACTTTATGTACAACCAAGTGCGTAGTGAGTCTTTATTACGTCAGATCATCCACCTAAAAGGCCTGGCTGTAGACTGTACCACCTCAGCATGGGCGGCAGCAGTCTGGGCTGGCTGGCTGACAGGCAGCGGCAAGGGCAATGGCGGAGTGGCAGTGGTGGGTGTATTAATGTTGTCATCCTGAGAGGACAGCAGGTTCCTGCTCCATAGTCCCACTGTTACTCCCCCGGGGCGGCGCCTCAGCATTCCTAGTAATCTGTTAGAGGGCAGATTGCTGGCCTGCTGTGACACCCTGCAAGCCCCTTTCGAGACTTGTAAACCCAGCGATGATGGCAGCAGTCTGAGCTTCCGCTGTGAGCCTGTGCTGCAATGGAAGCTGCAGCATTGCCCATGGCTGGATCCACAAGGTCTCTCCTGGAGTTGTCCATCATTTCCATCCTGGAAATCATAGGCTCCAAGCTCTGCGCAAAGCCATGTCCAATGTTGGAGCTGGACTCCTCCATGCTCCTTGATACTGACATGAGGCTCTCTGGCAGGCTTGTCATTGCACATCGCATTTCCGTGTGCATGCCCATCACCCTTCTTCTGAAGGCTGCCCCATTGAGGTCATTATCTGAGTCCTGTGCAGCAGAACTAGTGCGCAAACTTGCCCTCCGGGGAGCTGGCCCTCGAGCTACCCTCTCCCCCTGGCCTGGCTGCAGCCCACTCGTGCCCGGTGCCTCACCCTCTGCAGATCCCGCCTTTATACTACTCTCTAAATTCCGCGTAGTTCCAGTTTCTGAGCTGGTGTCTGCGAGTGTCAGATGCGATGGCGGTGTGTCTTCTTCATCTCCATCACTCTCCTCCATCACTTCGGTGGCACTTCTTGGTCAACTGAAAGCAGAAAGGCACAAGGGCCGGATTGTGGTGAGGGGAGCGGGGGGAAAGCAAGATATCCAAGCCTGCAGCATCAGCAGCTTGTAAGATGGAAGAGATTGGAAGTGGAATTAGAGAAGAAGGATTAGGAATGACCATATCATTATTGTTCCCAAGGGCTCGAGGGGCTGAATAGCCTCCTCCCATTCCTATGTTTCTGATACGCTTATCAATTACTCCATAAAAGGCGATGAATTAGGAAAGTAATGAAGAGGTTTTTATTAACTAAAGAACAGAGCATGCCTCTCGTGGCCAACTGGTTCCAAGAAGGAAGTGGGTTGCCGAAACACCCACCTTTATACCTGGTCATGTGGGTGGAGCCAGCTGAGGCATGCATTGGTACACAGCGCCAACCAGAGGTAACAATATGCAATAACGATAACAGTAGGATACAATAACAGTGGTTTACCACAGTTTCTATAATAAACAATAGAAAAACTTCAAAAGTGTAAAGTTTTTCTTACCACAGATGGAACATGTTGTTTATAGCCTCCTGGATATAATAACTTCATTAGTTTCTCCTGGTAAAGCTGCCTAGGAAAATGATCAAAAGCTTGTGCTTTACATTGGTTTGATGTTTTTATACAAAAATCCCTGCCAAATTCTAGTGGCACAATGATGGCTTCTATTTGGGATTGTGTTCAGTATTTTACCTGCTGGCTGTCAGGGCAGGTGCCTCTGTTCAGCCCCCAGGCACGGGCTGCTCAGCCTAACTCTTTAAGTGACCCTGTTCCCTGCAAGTCGCAACAATGACTGCAGGCAGACGAGGCTTTCAGGACCAATTTCAACATTCCTTGCTTGAGAGCCAAGATGTTTGTGATAAGTTTGCAAGATCAACACAATGGTTTGGGTTCAGAACAACGAGTAAAGAGACAACTGCAGCATCTGATCATTCATCACTCTTAACTGTGAATACAAGCACACAGCACAGTGTTAAACCTCTCCAGGCTGCTTAATCCCAGGCGTCAGATTGCACATATTCTACCGCTTTCCAAAGGCAAATTGTTCTTTCCGCAGAAAGTATGAAAAATAATTTCCAGTATAAATAAGAGTGTTACTGAGGACATCAGGAACAAATACATTTTAATCAAGAACTCAAATGTTGATATAAAATAGCCATGATATTAGGGGAAATCCCAATTCCTTTCAAAGTATTTCCCCCTCCACCGCCCCCAGCCCCAGTTTACTTTAGTTTTAGAGCATATTCAAGAACTCTTCGGGCTGGATTTTCATTCAGAAGTCGGGAAGGAGGCGGGACTACAACTTTCGGGTTGTAGTCCCGCCTCCATCGAGATGCGGCCAATCCACGTGATTTTCACTTGATTGACCTTGTTGAGCCCGCCCAGCGGGCTCAGCAGGCCAATTAAGGGCCACCCGGCAACAGGTGACGTCACAGACTGATATTTCATCTGTCAAGATGTGTTGACAGATGAAATGTCAGTGTTTGACAGCTGTTTGAAGCTGTCAAACACTGACAGTCTTACTTCTAACCTGAGTCCTTCTCCACAGACTCAGTTAGAAATCTCGCCGGCACTGAAAGCTGCAGGCTGTCACTTTTGACAGCTCGCGGCCATTCTGCTTTCTGTGCCGGCTGAATGATGGACTCCTGAAACCTAGAGGAAGGAAGGCTGTAAAGGTAAGTACAGGTAATTTAAACTTCTTTACACACTTTAGACACACCAAACACACTTACCTTTGCACTCATGCACACATCACTCACCTGAACACCGACATCTCGACCCCTCCAAGTCCTTCAACCCGACAGCCCGACTCCTCCAACTTGGCGTGGTTTGGAGCCGTCGGGAATCCCACACGACAACCTTCAAAATAGGGATTAGGCTAAAAACTGCCTGTTAACTACCTGTTAACGGGCAGTTAATTGGCAATAATCCCTTCCTGCCTCGGGTAGGCGGTTCCCAGTGCGGGGCGGGAACCCTCTCCTTTGAAACTTACATGGAGGCGGGTTTTGGGCAGGATGGTGTCGGGACCCCCAAATTGGGGATTTTAGCCCCCCGCACGCCTAAAAGCCCGCCTCACGTCACACTGACAATCGACCCCTTCTTGTTTCTTTTGGGAATTTCCAGTCTGCTAAGTTCCTGATTCCCTGACTCTTCATTCAAAGTCATTTCATTCAAATTTTCTGATCATTTTAATTGGGTTTTTTTAGCAGTAAGTTCTTAGTTTTCTTTGCTCAATCTAAGTTAGTGGACAAAAAGCTCCTAACTATGAATTGTCAAGACTTGGCTGAAAAAGTTCCAGCAACTGAAAAAGAAAATAACTGCAAATGCCGGAAATCTGAAATGAAAACTGAGAATGGTGGAAATACAATGGAGGGAAAAGATAGCTTATTGATACTTCAAAGTGTATGCACCCAAAATGTCAATAACCAGTCTTGCCTCTCTACCAGATTCTGACTGACCTGCTGTGTATTTCCAGTGTTCTGTATTTTTATTTTAACAGACACTATAATCATACCTGTCAACCAAGAAAACTAAAACCAAAAGCTAAGCAACAGCATCAAGAAAAAAAGCTGACACACCTCCTTATAAGCGAACAACTTCAAATAGGAACATAGGAATAGATGAAAAAAAGATGACCGTCCATCTAGTTCCTCTTCTACCATCCTGGTAGTCGAGGATACAACACTAATGGAATTGTTGGCCTATGATTCTTACAACTGCACATACGAAATCCCAACTGTCCAGCCTTTGGCCCTCGATTCACCGCGACATTTCTGCAGCTACCGATCTGCTCAACCAACACCCTCACCACCACCTTGGATGCCCTAGTCCCTATTAAAATCAAATCAAAATCAACTTTTATTGTCATTGTTAGTGCACAAGTGCAGTACAACGAAATGTAGGCTTGCGGCTCCCGAGAGTGTACATTTAGATTAAGACATTTAAACATTCAACATACATTTGGCTTGTAATACATTAACATAAACATAACCATAATAAAGTGCATTGGCAGATGCGCAGGCTTTAGAGTTTATTTGTGGAGTTCAGTAGGATGACAGCCCTGGGAAAGAAGCTGTTCCTAAATCTGGTCGTACGGGTGTGAATGCATCTGTAGCGTCTCCCAGATGGCAGGAGGGCGAACAGACTGTGGCTGGGGTGGGTAGGGTCTTTGATGATGGACCGTGACCTCCGTAGACAGCGTTTCTGGTATATGTGCTCTATGGTCGGTAGCCGGGTGCCGGTAATGCGTTGGACAGTTTTGACTACCCGCTGCAGGGCTTTCCGGTCATAGTAGCTACAGCTGCCACACCATACTGTGATACAGTTTGTCAGGATGCTCTCTATTGTGCAGCGGTAAAAGTTAGAGAGGATCAGGGGTGACAGGTTACATCCCTTCAGCCTCCTTAGGAAATATAGGCGCTGCTGGGCCTTCTTCACCAGAGAGGAGGTATTGAGGGACCAGGAGAGGTCTTCCGTGATGTGGACTCCGAGGAACTTAAAGCTGTCCACCCTTTCCACCACTCTCTCTCACCCTGGCTGTTCCCCCTGGTACAGCCCTCATCTTCACTCCCTTAAGTCCAAGGAAGGCAGCCTTGAACGGATATGGCGGACAACTGGTTTAGCCATTCACCACCAGACCTTGCTGGACCACATAAAGTATTATCGGGTCCTGCTCTCATCTGCCTAAATTGCTCACTATTCCAGAATCATTCTGGAATGCAAAGATAACCCCTGGCTTATTTTCTCTACTGCAAACCGTCTTCTTAAACCCCTCTCTCCCCTGTCTCCTCCACCCTCACCTCCAGCAACAAGTGCGAGGAGCTCATGAACTTCTTTGTCTCTGAGATTGAGATCATCCGTTCAGCTGCCTCTGCCACTTCCCTTCCTTCCCCTAGCCCACCGGGCCAAACTTCCTCTAAGGTTCCCCCCTGCCCTAGCTCTGAACTCACATCTTTCTCCAGTTTCTCTCTGATCTCCTGTCATTACCTCTCTGCGCTCATCTTGCCCAGGAGACCGACTTCCAGCTCCCTCGACCCTATTCCCACTGAACTGCTGACCACCCAACTTCCTTTTCTGGCTCCCAGGTTAGCTGATATTGTTAATGGTTCGCTCTCCTCAGGTACTGCTCCCCCCTCCATCAAATCTGCCGTCATCACCCCTCTCCTTAAAAAGCCAACACTTTACCCTTCCGTCCTTGCAAACTATCGCCCCATCTCAAACCTGAAGATGGTTGGGCCTAGGATACGACCCTGAGGAACTCCTGCAGCGACGTCCTGGGGCTGTGATGATTCAGCCAGGATGGTGTGTGACTTGGAGGTGAGCTTGGAGGTGGTGTTCCCATGCGCCTGTTGCCCTTGTCCTTCTAGGTGGCAGAGGTCACTGGTTTGGGAGGTGCTGTCAAAGAAGCATTGGCGAGTTGCTGCAATGCATCTTGTAGATAGTACACACTGCAGCCACGTTACATCGCTGGTGGAGGGAGTGAATGTTTAAGGTGGTGGATGGGTTGGTGATTAAGCGGGCTGCTTTGTCCTGGATGGTGTTGATCTTCTTGAGTGTTGTTGGAGCTGCACTCATCCAGGCAATTGGAGAGTATTCCATGCGACAGGTAGATTGTCTTCTAGGGCCTTCACACATACAGCAAGTATCTCAATTCCTCAGAGGACCTCATTCCATCAGAGGCTGCACTGTCACAGGACGTACAGCCACGCGCCAGCACATATAGTTGCACTTTGATGGGTCCACTTAGTCATTTAATTGCATCTTCACCTGGTGATTCACACCTCACAAGTAAGCACAAGCAGACACTGGTGGCAGGCACAGCTATGGCGGGTCCACATCGGGGGGCCGCAATCCTCTCCGAGCTCTGCTCACCTGAACACAGATGCTGAACCCCGAGGACTATCATAGAAACATAGAAACATAGAAGATAGGAGCAGGAGTAGGCCATTCGGCCCCTCGAGCCTGTTCAGCCATTTAATGAGATCATGGCTGATCATCCAAACTCAGTACCCTGTCCCTGCTTTCTCCCCATATTCCTTGATCCCTTTAGCCTTAAGAAATATATCTAACTCCTTCTTGAATATATTTAATAAGTTGGCCTCAACTGCCTTCTGTGGTAGAGAATTCCACAGGTTCACCACTCTCTGGGTGAAGAAATTCCTCCTCATCTCAGTCCTAAATGGCTTACCCCTTGTCCTTAGACTGTGACCCCTGGTTCTGGACTCCCCCGCCATCGGGAACAGCCTTCCTGCATCTAGTCTGTCTAGTCCTGTTAGAATTTTATAAGTTTCAATGAGATCCCCTCTCATTCTTCTAAACTCCAGCGAATATAAGCCTATCGTTGGGAAGGAGAACGCTAGAGGTGTACCAGCAACGTAGCCAGATACTGACAAGCATGCCCTGCGCACTCTCCACAGTAGCAGAGAGGATGGAGCATTCCAACTCGATCGCTAGTGAATTGGTGGTGCAGGGAATTGCGAGAATATCTGCCATGGAGAGAGGGTCCGCCTCCCTTCACTTGTCTCATGCTGAATATCATTACATGACTGGATCCATTGGGAGGATGTGCAATGGGTGAATGAGTCGTTAAAGGATTGTTTAGTGCAAAGGGAGGGCAGGGGGTTGTCCTGGCGGTGGGAGCGGACCACAGGATTTCATTTCTTATGTTCCGCACTAGGTGAACCTTCGCGATATTAGGGCATCCCGGGCAACAATGGAAAAGGCTGGTCCGGCGATGGTGCCCCATCTCCATCCTCCTCCTCCTGTACGTTCTCCTCGTCTGAATATGAGTGATGAGCCCCTTCGTCCTCCTCCACCTACAATCCTCTCTGCTGCACCCTGTTGTGCAGGGAGCAGCGCACCATTATTATTCTCGAGGCCTTGATGGTGAGTACTGAAGAGCACCTCCAGACGTATCTCAGCACCTGAAGCACATCTTCAACATTGCGATGGCTTGCTTCATGAAACACATGGTGGTCATGTGGCTCTGGCTGTAGCGCTCCTGTGCCTCATTGGTGGGGTTCCTCACAGGTGCCGTGAGACAAGTTTGAAGGGATTATCCATTGTCTTCTGCGAGCGTGCCTTAAGACTGCTTCCTGTAAAAAGAGGTCGGGAATGTTGGACTGCCGCAGTAGAAACACAGAAACATAGAAAAATAGGAGCAGGAGTCGGCCATTTGGCCCTTCGCACCTGCTCCACCATTCAATATGATCATGGCTGATCCTCTATCTCAATACCATATTCCCGCTCTCTCCCCATACCCCTCGATGCCTTTTGTGTCTAGAAATCTATCTATCTCCTTCTTAAATATATTCAGTGACTTGGCCTCCACAGCCCTCTGTGGTAGAGAATTCCACAGGTTCACCACCCTCTGAGTGAAGACATTTCTCCTCATCTCAGTCCTAAATATCCTACCCCGTATCCTGAGACTGTGACCCCTCGTTCTAGAACCTCCAGCCAGGGGAAACATCCTCCCTGCATCCAGTCAGTCTAGCCCTGTCAGAATTTTATACGCTTCAAAGAATTTTTTATGTTTTAATATGAATGCATCATGACAGCTCCCAGGGAATCTGGCGCAGACCTTCGTGATTCTCTTCTTGTGGTTGCACAGCAGCTGCGCGATGATTGATGAAAATCCTTTGCGGTCGATAAAAACTCCTGGTTGCTGTGGTGGTGCTCGGATTGCCACGCGTGTGCAGTCGATGACACCCTGTACCTCCGGGAATCCAGCCAGAGAGGATAATCCGAGTGCCTGTTCATTCTGGCTATTTTCATCATGGGAAATTTACAAATTTGCAGGCCCTGGCAAACAATCCATCAGTGACCTGCCTTATGCATTTATGTGCAGTCGACTGGGAGATCCTGGATCGGTCTCCGGTCGCTTGGGCACTGTAGGTGGTATTTACACTCCTTTAACCCAGATCCTTTAACCCAGATCCTGCCGTTGGTCGCCAGGAGATGTAAGCAGTTTTTGATCCTAGCCCAATTGCTAGACGGACGGTTCGAATCGCCCCCACCTTACGAAAGTTCTATACCCGGGAATTATTATTCAGAGTGTAAGTGAAATAAGTCACAGACAGGAATGCTTCGGTGAAAAATCAAACTTCTATTTATTTGGTCTAACATACACTGGCTAAAACATGCACTGCTAAACGAAATCACAACCCCTGTGGAGAATAAAATCCAGATTACAAACATACATACAGTACAAAACGGGACTATAACAAGCAGTAATTCCCTTGTTGCTATGGTGGACTCTAATTCCACCCCTACCAACGAATTACCCAGTCGCACAAACCCCTTCACCTGGCTGAACCAAACGAAGCTCCCCCCCCTCGGAATAGCCCAAAAACTTCACTTCTGAGAGACTATGCTTACCCTGGTTTCAGTCGTTCTGCTCATCGGCTTCCTCTGGTCCTTCTTGTCTTGTTGGAGCAGGAGTGGGAGAGAGAGAATGGTGGAAAAAAATCTGTCTTTATAGTAGTCCCTATCTTTTCCCACCAATCTCTAAAATCCATTTGCTTCTGAGCACTCCGGTGCTTAATCTGTGATGAGTCATCCTCAGACCCATGCGTATTGGGTTAATGGCCCTAAGTCTGGGACATCTTTTGGTGTTTGTGTTGGGAGAAATTCTAAGCTCTCCGGTGCTTAATCAGTGATGGGTCATCGTCGGACCCAAGCGTATTGGATTAATGGCCCTAAGTCTGGGACATATCTTTTGGTCTTTGCTGGGTGAGCTAGTGGGTTCATTGTTCTGCTTCTCTTCTGAGATGGAGGTGAGAAGTGTTTTTGCATTTTAGAATGGTTTTTCTAATCAAGTTCAATGGCCCACTTCCTTTTTCCAGGGCTGTCGGGCGAACCCATGCATACATGGATGAGTTATTTTGTTACAGCCAACTGCCATGTGTTCTCTGGAGTTTTTTAACAAAACCAGCCTTTCACGTATCTGCACAGGGCGATCCATTAACCGGGAAAATACCCTCAGAATAATCCCACAAAGTCCACAAAAAACTATTCTTGACTGAATCCATTCTTCAGAGACTTTGCAATCTCTTCAGCACAGGGCGTGGAGACAGAGCTGGGTAAAACGCAATCGGAGTGGATCACAAACAGAGTCGAAGCTGGGAATTTGGTGATGGCAGTAATTCGGTGGAGAGGAGGAAGGCGGTTTCTCACGCCCAACTCAAAAGAAGGAGCGGAGCCACAGAACCCGAAGATTCTAAGTTAAGTATCTAACATTTCGGTTCTTTGGCCTAGAAATTGGACAAGGCCTGAAAACGGGCGGTGTCACGGGCCCGCACTATTTGCCTGCACCCGTTGTAGGCAAAATTTGTGCTGCCTGCTCATTATAATGATTGGAGCGCTGATCTCAGCGCTAAACGCTCTGCTGATTCCTGCGCCCCCACTGCCCCCTCCCCCCCTCCCACCCCAGTTCACACTGACAATCTCCATCCCCATTCAGTCTCAGTTCATGCTCGCACTCTTCTTCCTTCCCCAGCCCAAAGCATCACTTCTAGCGTCACCCTTATCCTCCCACATGGTAGTAATCCCAGATTCCCCCCTCTTCCCACAAAGCTTTTTATTTTGATCCTTGGCAACAGTTTGCATTTACTTGGGACGTCCTGAAGTCATGAAAGGTGCTGTATAAATGTAAGTTCTTCTTTTTCAACTCCTTCTTTGCTAAATGGTAACGCAATACAACATTTTTCTTCAAATCTGAACCAGCCTTCACAGTCAAACATTTTTTCTGTCCTACCCAGATAGTTATTACAATATTGGGCTCCAGCATGCTTTATCCACAAGGTTAGACAGAGAGTGGCTTACCTGCTGCCAAATGCTGGACCGGTCCAGTATGATGCACACAGCTGCAGGACCTGTCGTGCATGGGCGCAAGCAGCTGGAACTTCATGCATATGTGGAACGCCTTATATGGGCACAAATAACTTTGCGGGCATTCTGGGGTGACTATTCGGCCAGAGTGCTGATTTTGTTTCGCAAATGCTGCAGGAACGCTGACCGTCGGCGTGAAATGCTGAGAATGGATCGCAGCGTGAGGGGTAATGGATTCCAGTACACGGGGCTCAAACACGTTGAGGTAGATTTCCATCATCACTGCCTGTGTGGTAATGTGGTTGAGTGGATCACTCCCCCCGATCCCACCCACTTCTTTGTATAGAACCCACCAAATTTTCATTTAATTGATTTCAATGGAAGGAAAAACCAAGCGGGTTCCATGAAGAGCGGGAGATCTGTTCCGCCGGGTGCCAAAGACATTGGCCCAGAAATTCGGGTCGAAGGCTTCCCACGGGTGCAAGCCCCCGACCTGCACTTCCCTAGCACGCGGGCCATTGTGCTGTGGGCCCGCGTGGGATTCCGATCCTGGGCCTGCTCCAACTGCCGGTGCGCAGTGCTTGCGTATCCCAGGGGCGCAGTTAGTTCGATGCGTCCCCTGGGATCACGTGGGCCATGGGGAGCCAATGGTAACAGGTCTTCCTGTCAAACCTATAAATACTATTCAGCCCCAAAACATCACTAAAACTTCAAATAATTTTTTTTTAAATCACATTTTTAAAATAACTATAAATTACATAAAATAACTACTTTAAACAATAATTTAAAATTTTGAAAAAATTAATTACAGTTTCTAACGGGGCTAAAAATAAACTTACCTTTCTTTAAAGTATTTAAAAATAATAAACCTGTGGAAAAAATGTTTTAATTTTACTTAATTCACCACTTACCTTGTTAAAAGCAGGCCTTGCGACTGCTTTTTAAAAGTGTAACTGCTGGAGACTTACTCTCCCGAAGAAACCTGCAAAAAATCCGGAAGTTCGATGCGTACGCGCTGCCAGCTCCGGCGCTCGTGTTCGACCTGTGAACACCTTCCTTTAAGGGTACAGAAGTTCCGGTTTCCCATGCATGTGCAGTGCATGCACAAAACCGACACTTTTGTTTGGCCTACGTGTGGGTACCCAGCGCGTACTCACCCGTGGGGAGCTGAAGTTCTGGCCCATAATCAGGGGCTGAACAGCACTCTGGATGCCCATTTTCAACGAATGTCTCAAGGGATGTCCTTCGGCAGAATGGTTGGTCTGTGCTATAGAGCGGCCCTCTTCTACACATAGAGCCACCCCTTTGATGTAGGACCTCCTCCCCTGCCCCATGGTTTACAGTGTCTGATCAGCGCATCGGGCACTTTTTTTGGAAGCATATTGGTTTACTCTGAAAAAACAGAAGGGCCCTGAAATTCCCCCGGGAAAGCTCTTCCAATCTCCTGTCAGAGTTGCAGCGGGAGAATGATTAAAAAAAAAGCTGTAGAATTTCAGGGCCCACGTCATGAAGGGAAGGTTGCTAACAGTCGCTGTTGTTTACTAACCTGTCCCTGCATCCTTGGTCTCGCTAACTGCGCTGTGTGCTACATGCTGGAATATTCAAATTGACTGACTTTGCCTTATGAGACATTATGGGGATGCACAATGATCTTAGTGGAGCCAATAATTTGATTCTTGGCACCAATAGCACTGCTGTGCTTGGGGTAGAGACAATCCATAATATCAGGTGCTGAAATCTGCTGTGTGCTCATTCCACATAGTGCTGTGGTGCTCAGGACCAGAGCACCAGCCGTACATTTGGACAACGGAGGCCTTAAAAAAAGCGGAGCTGAGCGGCAGAGCGACTACAAGAGGCCCCAGAGGCTCAGGTAGGCCTCAGTGCGGCATCGGCAGCGGGTGGAGGCGGAGCTGAGCGGCAGAACGACTACAAGAGGCCCCAGAGGCTCAGGTAGGCCCCAGTGCGGCATCGGCAGCGGGTGGAGGCGGAGCTGAGCGGCAGAGCGACTACAAGAGGCCCCAAAGGCTCAGGTAGGCCTCAGTGCGGCATCGGCAGCGGGTGGAGGTGGAGCTGAGCGGCAGAGTGACTACAAGAGGCCCCAGAGGCTCAGGTAGGCCCCAGTGCGGCATCGGCAGCGGGTGGAGGTGGAGCTGAGCGGCAGAGCGACTACAAGAGGCCCCAGAGGCTCAGGTAGGCCCCAGTGCGGCATCGGCAGCGGGTGGAGGCGGAGCTGAGCGGCAGAGCGACTACAAGAGGCCCCAGAGGCTCAGGTAGGCCTCACCAATCTCCAATCTCAGGGAAGGAGAGAGGTAAAAAGTATTCAAGGTGTGACGTCACCACAAAGCGGGTAAGTGATTGGTTGGTAAGTATTTCTCCCTTTTTAAGCTTAAATCTCCTTGGTTTATAGTTTCTAAGGTGTGATATTCACCATCTAGAATCGAGGCAGAGGGTATTTAAGAATAATATTAATAAATTTAATTAATTACATAGAATGGGAGATCAGGTGATGTGTTGCTGCTGCAATATGTGGGAGCTGGTGGACACCATTGATGCTCACGGTGATCACATTTGCAGTAAGTGTTGGCTGCTCGAGGAATTCCGGCTCCGTGTTGAAGAGCTGGAGACCGAGCTTCAAACACTGAGACACATCAGGGAGGGGGAGAGTTACCTGGACTCTGTGCATCAGGAGGTATTCACACCAATTAGATTAATTAATTCAGATGTAGTCCGTGGCCAGGGTCAGGATGGTGTGACTAGAAGTGAGGCAGGTACGGGGATCCAGGAGGTCGTGTTGGAGGAGCCGCAGCCCTTGCACTTGTCCAACAGGTTCGAGGCTCTTACTCCCTGTGAGAATGGGAACAGGGACTGCGGAGAGGATGAGCAACCTGGCCACAGCACCGTGGAGCGGGGGGCCATTCAAGTGGGATGAGTTAAAAGAAATGTTGTAGTGCTAGGGGATAGTATCGTTAGGGGGATAGATAGAGTTCTCTGCAGCCGAGAGCGAGAGTCCCGAAGGCTGTGTTGCCTGCCCGGTGCCAGGGTTAAGGACATCTCCTCTGGACTGGAGAGAAACTTGGAGTGGGAGGGGGAGGATCCAGTTGTCGTGGTCCATGTTGGTACCAACGACATAGATAGGACAAGGAAGGAGGTTCTGCTGAGGGAGTTTGAGCAGCTAGGGGCCAAATTAAAAAGCAGAACCACAAGGGTAATAATCTCTGGATTATTACCTGAGCCACGAGCGAATTTGGCTAGGACAAATAAAATTAGAGAGTTAAATGCGTGGCTCAAAGACTGGTGTGGGAGAAATGGGTTTTGCTTCCTGGGACACTGGCACCAGTACTGGGGCAGGAGGGAGCTGTTCCGCTGGGACGGGCTTCACTTGGCCAGTGCTGGGACTAGAGTCCTGGCGGATCATATAACTAGGGCTGTAGAGAGGGCTTTAAACTAACTAGTGGGGGGGAGGTTCCTAGAGAGCAAATAATACAAATGACAACAGAGAAGGTCATAGACTTAGGTAGCAGTGGGGAAATTAAAAACCAGAGCATGTCAGGAAGGGGCAGAAGGTATGGAGTAAAAGGTAAAGTAATAAAAAGGGCAAAAGCAGGAACTAAGTGTCACAAAACATCTTTGAAAGTTCTCTATCTGAATGCACGTAGCATTCGTAACAAAATAGATGAGTTAATGGCACAAATAACTACATATGGGTATGATCTTGTGGCCATTACAGAAACATGACTGCAGGGTGACAATGCCTGGGAATTAAACATACCAGGTTATTTAACGATCAGGAAGGACAGGCAGGAAGGAAGGGGAGGTGGGGTGGCTATGTTAATAAAGGAAGGAATCACTGTAATACAGAGAAATGATATTGGGTCAAAAGATCAGGACAATGAAACAGTTTGGGTGGAGGTAAGGAATAATAAGGGGAAAAAAACACTAGTGGGCGTAGTCTATAGGCCTCCGAACTCTGGCAACTCTGTTGGACGGAGTATCAATCAGGAAATAGTTGAGGCTTTTAATAAGGGAACATCTATAATTATGGGGGATTTTAACTATCATATTCATTGGACAAATCAAATTGGGCAGGTCTGCCTTGAGGATGAGTTCATTGAGTGTGTTAGGGATGGGTTTCTTGAGCAGTATGTAACTGAACCGACCAGGGGGCAAGCAACCTTAGATCTGGTCCTGTGTAACGAGACAGGATTAATTAAAAATGTCCTAGTAAAGGATCCCCTTGGAATGAGTGACCATAACATGGTTGAATTCCATATTCAATTAGAGGGTGAGAAGGTTGGATCTCAAACAAGCGTGCTAAGCTTGAATAAAGGAGACTATGAAGGTATGAGAGCAGAATTGAGTAGAGTGGATTGGGAAAATAGATTAAAGGGTAAGACGATACATGATCAGTGGTGTACATTTAAGGAGTTATTTTACAACTTCCAAAAAATATATATTCCACTGAGAAGAAAAGGGTGTAAAAGAAAAGACAGCCATCCGTGGCTAAGTAAAGAAATTAAGGATAGTATTCGACTAAAAACAAGGGCATATAAGGTAGCCAAATCTAGTGGGAGGATAGAGGATTGGGAAAACTTTAACAGACAGCAAAAAATAACAAAAAGATTGATTAAGAAAGGGAAGATAGATTATGAAAGTAAATCAGCAAAAAATATAAAAACAGATAGTAAGAGTTTTTATAGTTATATAAAAAGAAAAAGGGTGGCTAAAGTAAATGTTGGTCCCTTGGAGGATGAGACCGGGAAATTAATGGTGGGAAATATGGAGATGGCGAAAACACTGAATGAATATTTTACATCAGTAGAAGACACTAAGAATATCCCAACACTGGACAAAGAGGGGGCTAAAGGGGGGGAGGAGCTAAACACGATCAAAATCACTAAGGAAGTGGTACTCGGTAAAATAATGGGACTCAAGGCGGATAAATCACCTGGACCTGATGGCTTACATCCTAGGGTCTTGAGGGAAGTGACGGTAGGGATTGTGGATGCATTGGTAATAATTTTCCAAAACTCCCTGGGCTCGGCAATGGTCCCGGCAGACTGGAAAACTGCTAATGTAACACCCTTATTTAAAAAGGGCAGTAGACAGAAGGCTGGAAACTATAGACCGGTTAGCCTAACATCTGTGGTAGGTAAAATTTTGGGGTCAATTATTAAGGAGACAGTAACAGGACATTTGGATAATCATAATTTAATAAGACAAAGTCAACATGGTTTTATGAAGGGGAAGTCATGTTTGACAAATTTGCTGGAGTTCTTTGAGGAAGTAACGTATAGGGTGGATAAAGGGGAACCAGTGGACGTAGTGTATTTAGACTTCCAAAAGGCATTTGACAAGGTGCCACACAAAAGATTATTGCTTAAGATAAAAAATCACGGGATTGGGGGTAATATTCTGGCATGGATAGAGGATTGGCTATCTAACAGAAGGCAGAGAGTTGGGATAAATGGTTCATTCTCAGACTGGCAATCAGTAACTAGTGGTGTTCCGCAGGGGTCAGTGCTGGGTCCCCAACTCTTTACAATCTATATTAACGATTTGGAGGAGGGGACCGAGTGTAATATATCAAAGTTTGCAGATGATACTAAGATGGGGGGGAAAGTAGTGAGTGAGGAGGATATAAAAAACCTTCAAGGGGACATAGACAGGCTAAGTAAGTGGGCAGAGATTTGGCAGATGGAATACAATACTGGAAAGTGTGAGGTTATGCACTTTGGCAGGAAAAATCGTAGAGCAAGTTATTATCTTAATGGCAAGAAACTGGAAAGTACTGAAGTACAAAGGGATCTGGGGGTCCTGGTGCACGAAACTCAAAAGGTTAGTATGCAGGTGCAGCAAGTGATTAAGAAGGCCAATGGAATGTTGGCTTTCATTGCTAGGGGGATAGAATATAAAAATAGGGAGGTATTGCTTCAGTTGTACAAGGTATTGGTGAGACCGCACCTGGAATACTGCGTACAGTTTTGGTGTCCATACTTAAGAAA
Organism: Somniosus microcephalus; assembly: GCF_052327205.1. Lineage (NCBI taxonomy): Eukaryota > Metazoa > Chordata > Chondrichthyes > Squaliformes > Somniosidae > Somniosus > Somniosus microcephalus. Next base: position 271,590,899 of record NC_140993.1, read on the forward strand.
GGACATACTTGCTCTCGAGTCAGTACAAAGAAGGTTCACTCGGTTAATCCCGGGGATGAGGGGATGGACATATGGGGAGAGGTTGAGTAGATTGGGACTCTACTCATTGGAGTTCAGAAGAATGAGAGGCGATCTTATTGAAACATATAAGATTGTGAAGGGGTTGGATCGGGTGGATGCAGGGGAGATGTTCCCGATGATGGGTGAAACTAGAACTAGGGGGCATAGTCTTAGAATAAGGGGCTGCTCTTTCAAAACTGAGATGAGGAGGAACTACTTCACTCAGAGGGTGGTAGGTCCATGGAATATGCTGCCCCAAAAAGCTGTAGAAGCTACATCATTACATAAATTTAAAACAGAAATAGACAGTTTCCTAGAAGTAAAGGGAATTAAGGGTTACGGGGAGCGGGCAGGAATTTGGACATGAGTCTAGGTTCGGATCGGTCATGGCCCTGTGGGTAGCGGAGCGGGCCCAGGGGCCGTGTAGCCTGATCCTGCTCCTATTTCATGTTAGATTCAGGAGATGGTTCTGTGATAGTGGATTGGCGGTTAGGATCAGATCAGCCATGATCTTATTGAATGGCGGAGCAGGCTCGAGGGGCCGATTGGCCTACTCCTGCTCCTATTTCTTATGTTCTTATGTTCTTATGTAGTCTCAGTACCCGGACAGCGCTGCTGAAGTTCAGCTACCATATACAAGGTTCAGCCATTTTGACTCCTGCTTCCTAATGATGATCCTGATTGGTATTGTTATTGAGTCGCTGGATGCTGACCTGCTAGCAATTTCATTGATTCTTTCATGGTGTCCTTGGGTTTAAATACTGGAGCTATTCATACTTTCTTAAAGCTGTACCCCATCTGACATCTGTGGATAACCCACTAGCCATTTAGAAACATAGAAACATAGAACAATAGGAACAGGAGTCAGCCATTCGGCCCTTCGAGCCTGTTCCACCATTCAATATGATCATGGCTGATCATCTATCTCAATACCATATTCCCGCTCTCTCCCCATACCCCTAGATGCCTTTTGTGTCTAGAAATCTATCTATCTCCTTCTTAAATATATTCAGTGACTTGGCCTCCACAGCCTTCTGTGGTAGAGAATTCCACAGGTTCACCACCCTCTGAGTGAAGAAATTTCTCCTCATCTCAGTCCTAAATGTCCTACCCCCTATCCTGAGACTGTGACCCCTCGTTCTAGACCCCCCAGCCAGGGGAATCATCCTCCCTGCATCCAGTCTGTCTAGCCCTGTCAGAATTTTATACGTTTCAATGAGATCCCCTCTCATTCTTCTAAACTCTAGTGAATACAGGCCTAGTCAACCCAATCTCTCCTCATACGACAGTCCTGCCATCCCAGGAATCTGTCTGGTGAACCTTCGCTGCACTCCCTCTATGGCAAGTATATCTCTGTACATGCTGGTTGTCGGGAAGCCGGACAGGACCAGAGGGGACTGGCAGTACAGGAGAGCTTACGTATCCAAGCTGATGCACCTTACACACCATTGCCCTACAAAGGGCCATTGCCATGAACCAGGAGGAGAAGACGAGAATCTGCTTCAAGCAATGGCACAACAGGACCCTGTCCATCAGCCGCCTTATGTAAGTTTGTGAACATGGATCATGCAGGTGCCTTGTGTTTGGCTTCATGCTTGGTGTTTGTGACTTGCCACATTCTATGGACCAAAAGGCAAGCACATTGAGATGGTATCCGTGCTAAAATATAGACAGGCCTATATATTTGGGAAGTAGGTGAGCAGTTGTCCAGTGCTGTACATTCTCCCTCTGATATTCCACCAATTTACTGTGAAGTGCCTTTAACATTGTAAAATTAAACAAAATCTGGGCAAGTCACAGGTGAGATAGCATTGACTCTTTCTACTACCCCTATCCAGGCTGCTCTCACATTATTCTTCAGAGGGGAGATACCCCTTCACTCTGAAAAATACCACCTTTCTCTCCAGCACCGGCAGAAGGACATCCAGAGTATATTTTGAAATCATTCTCGAGATCTGGGAGTCACTAGCAAGGCCAGCGTTTATTGCCCATTCCTAGTTGCCTTTGAGAAGGTGGTGACGAGCCTTCTTCTGGAAGTTGCATTCTGGAAGGGTGCTGTTCATTGCCCTGGTATTGCAGTAATCATTTCTACCCCTCAGTAGCAGTTAAAGTAATCAGCAACACTTTAAGAGCTGTTAGTGCCAGATAAAATGCCCCTTTGCTTCATACACTGTATGCCACAAACAACAACGACAACTTGCATTCATATAACACCTTTAATGTAGTAAAACATCCCAGGGCACTTCAGAGGAGCGATTATCAAACAAAAATTTGACACCAAGCCACAAAAGATGATATTAGGATAGGTGACCAAAAGCTTGGCCGAAGAGGTAGGTTTTAAGGAGTGTCTTAAAACACGAGAGAAAGGTAGAGAAGTGGAAAGGTTTAGGGAGGGAATTCCAGAGCTTAGAGCCTAGGCAGCTGAAGGCACGGCCACCAATAGTGGAGCAATTAAAATTGTGAATGCAAGAGGCCAGATTTGGAGGAGTTCAGAAATCTTGCAGGGTTGTAGGGCTGGAGGATGTAATGATCAGTAACCTGTCATTCTGGAATGGTACACTAGGTAGTGCTGTATGTATATAAGAGTGGGCTACCCACGATGCACTAGGCTACCCAGAAGGCAGTAGTCAAGATGGAAGCCTGCACACAGAAGCACACAGGCTGGATCTCTACAGATACTGTACCTAGTCCACATGTGCTCAATAAAGTGTCTAGCAAAAGCTAGCTGTTCTTAATAAAAACGACTAGTTATTAATGAAGATAACATGGTACCAGGATTGGTAAGATCTGCTGAATATTGTGCAACATGACATGGAGAATTTGAAGCCACCAGAGCGTTTGAAACTCACAGGAAATGTCGACTACAATTGGCAGACTTTTAAACAACAATTCGAACTCTACGTTGTTGCCATCGGGTACGGTACGAAGCCAGACGCAAGGAAAATAGCGTTGCTGCTCACAGTTGCAGGCCCACAGGCGATAGAGGTATTTAACACATTTTTATTTAATCCAGAGGAGAACAGAGAAAAATTAGACGATGTGCTAAAGAAGTTTGATACACATTGTTCTCCCAAAAATAATGAAACCTATGAGAGGTACATCTTCCGTTCTCGGACACAGCAGCAAAATGAGACTTTTGATAGCTTTGTGACTGATCTGAAACTGAAAGCACAGCCATGTAATTTCTCTGAACTGAAAGCATCCATGATTCGTGACCAAATTGTGTTTGGTATTCATGATAAAAAGGTCAGGGAACGTCTGTTGAGAGAAACCGAACTAACATTGGAAAATGCTGTGACAATATGCCAAGCCAGCAAGCTAGCTCAAAAGCATGCGAAGACTTTCAGTGAAATCAATAATGATGCGATTGTAGTAAGTGCTGCTGTCAGTGCTGTGTCATACAAAGGGAAGAAACATGGGCAGAACATAAATGAAAAGCAATCGGAGGATGAAATTTTTAATTGTAAATGCTGTGGTTACAAACACCAGTTAAAACAATGCCCAGCGTTTGGAAAAATGTGCACAAAATGTCATGGAAAGAATCACTTTGCCAAACAATGCTTTTCAAAAGTAAAAACTAAGAAAGGGCAACGGGTTAATGTAATTGAGGACACTGATTTAAGTGAGACATGTTTTGTAGGAATGGTGTCATGTGACAATATCAAAAAGGATACAGAAAATGTGCAGCCCTCAGGAATTAACAATGCTGAACATAAAGTTAATCCAGTAAAAGAGGACAAATGGATGATCCCACTGCAGGTAAATGGAGCATTAGTTACATTGAAACTAGACACTGGGGCAAAAGCAAACTTAATCAGCATGAGTGACATTATTAACAATATGAAAGAAAAGCCCAAAATACAGAAAAAGTCAGTACTACTGAAGGACTATAATGGACAGAAAATAGATAGCTTAGGTGTATGCAGACTTAAAGTGACAGTCAAAGACAAAGTGCATCATCTCATGTTTTCTGTTGTGGCTGAAGGACTTGATTCACTACTGGGTGACAAAGCTTGTGAGGACTTAGAACTGGTCAAGAGAGTCTACCGTATAAACTGTGCCATAAGCAGACCAGATGACTCAGTTGTTTCTGTAGTGAATAATTTCCAGGATGTGTTCAAAGGATTTGGAGTTCTACCATTCACTTACAAGATCCAGCTAAAGGAGGATGCTCAGCCAGTGGTACATGCTCCACGAAGAGTTCCAGCACCCCTGCGTGACCGGCTCAAGGAAGAACTGGACAGAATGACCACACTAGGAGTCATCAGGAAAGTTGAAGAGCCAACAGACTGGGTTAACTCCATGGTATGTGTAAAGAAAAAGAACAATGATCTAAGAATATGCATGGATCCAAAGGACTTAAATGCAAACATAAAACGTGAACACTACCAGATTCCCAAGTGAGAAGAAATCACCAGTGAAATGTCAGGTGCCAGATACTTCACAAAGCTCGATGCCTCACAAGGATTTTGGCAACTAAAACTGGATGAAGAGAGCACCAAATACTGTACCTTCAACACACCATTTGGCAGGTATTGTTTCCTCAGAATGCCTTTCGGGATAATATCTGCATTTGAAATCTTTCATAGAGCGATGGAACACATAATTGAAGGTCTGGAAGGTCTATGTTGATGACATCATCATCTGGGGCTCCACACTGAAAGAACACAATGAGAGACTGACTAAAGTGCTACAGAGCATACGCTGGAATGGACTGAAGCGCAACAAAGCTAAGTGTCAGTTTGGCGTCCAGGAAGTCACTTTCCTAGGAGATAATCTATCAGGTAAAGGAATAGAGCCAGATTTGGAAAAAGTAAATGCCATACTCAAAATGCTCTGACCCACTGACAATAAAGGAGTGCTACGCATCATGGGGATGATAAACTTCATTGGAAAGTTCATTCCTAACTTGTCAGCCAAGACAGCCTGTCTGCGAGACCTGCTACGTAAAACAAATGAGTTTGCATGGACAGAAAGACATGAACAAGAGTGGATAAACCTCAAAACAGTGCTGACAACCACACCTGTACTCACCTTCTTTGACCCAACAAAAAGAATCAAAGTGTCAACGGATGCATCAAAAGATGGCCTAAGTGCGGTCTTGCTACAAGCAGAGGGTGAAGATTGGAAGCCTGTTGCCTATGCCTCCAGGTCTATGACTGATACTGAGTGTCGATACGCCCAGATTGAAAAGGAATGTCTAGGCTTGGTAGTTGGACTAGAAAAGTTTCATGGCTACATATATGGACTTCCCACCTTCACAGTTGAGACAGACCACAGCCCACTGGTTGCCATCATAAAAAAGAACCTGAATGAGATGTCTCCAAGGATTCAACGACTCATGATGAAGCTGCAAAGATATGACTTTGAACTGATCTACACACCAGGCAAATACATAGGCCTAGAAATTCAGTGCCCTTAGCGCCGATTTTGCGGCGCTAGAGGGCCTAGCGCTGCAATTGGCGCCGGTTCCTAAATTGCCTGGGGCCCTTCCGCGGCGGTAGACCGGTAGCGCTGCGCCGGCACCGATGACGTCATCGGTGTGCGCAGCGTCCCGGTTGCCGTGGTAACCCGGCCCCAAGCTGAAATTCAGTTGCGCCCGCCTCGCCCGTGGCAGGCGCAACTAAGACTCTGGCAACAGAGTCTTCCCCCAGTGTGCGCCGGCGCATAAAGGTGGAGCGGCGGCCGGCCGCGTTCACGGCGGCCGCCTGCCCGCACCTCCCTTCCCGGACTCCTGCATTCCCCCCCCGCGGCCCTGATCAGTGTCTCATGCGAGCCCGGCACTTCCCCGAGGTGCCGGGCTCAGATGTCGGGTCAATCCGCCGGACAGTTGTCGGCTGCAGGCAGCTCCTCCTTAACAGGAGGAGGAGGCCTGCAGTTCCCCCGCCTGCCGCACCGCATCGGGTGCCGCAGCGGGGGATTAGCGCCGGGAAACCCAAGTTCACGCCCGTTTTGAGGCGCTAAAGGAGGGTTTTAGCGCCCGCCGCCGTCTGGGCCCGGCGCACCCGAATTTTCGTCGGGCGCTGCCGCATTACCGCTGGCGCAAACTTTCTGGCGCTACAGCCCTGGCAAGACCAGAACCCAATTTCTAGGCCATAGTGTTAGCAGATGCACTATCCCGAGCACCCACAATGAGTCATGTGAGCTCTACTGAAGAAGACGTGGATGTTCATGTGAGTATGGTCACTGCTGCGCTGCCCGTGTTAGACACAAAATCAAAGCAAATAGCAGAAGAAACAATAAAAGATACAGGCCTAGAAATTCATTATAGCCACTTTTGGGGCGGTAAAGTCGGGCGGCCACTAAAGTTTGCGCCCGGCACAAATTCGAGGCCACTTCTCCGATATTCATTAGCTTCGCCCTAAGAGTTTGCTCGAGCGCTAAAACTGGCGATGCACGCCTCTCTTTAGGCGCTAAGCCGGAGGTGCTGAGCGAGACCGCCAAGGCCGGGCGCAGCGCAGGTGCGGCCATTTCTTGATTGACAGCAGACACCCTGGCGCCGGCCAGCTCTTAAGGGGGAAGGGTCGACTTGGTCTGCTGCCATGCCCTGGATAGTGGAGCCCTGCAGCTAGGCCTGAACACTGCTGCTGGACCCAAATAGCGCCTGAAACCATGGAGAAGGCCCGTGAACGAGCGCAGCACTTCTCAGAGCTTGATCTGAGGGTGCTGGTTGGTGCTGTGGAGAAGAGACGCCATATTTTGTTTCCGGACAATGGCAGGAAGCCGCCGGCCCGCGTCTACCGGAGAGCCTGGAGGCATGTCGCCACCAAGGTGTCATCCAACAGCGAGGTCCCCAGGAGCGGTGTCCAATGCCGCAAAAAGCTGAATGACCTCGCCAGGATTGTCAGGGTGAGTACCCTTTCCAGTGTCCTCCTCATCCTTGCATGTGCACCTCACATTATGGGCAAAGGGACCTGAAAGCCCTAATGGCCAGCCCACATGCATCAGCTATGGGACACTCATGAACATCAATTGCACATTGTGCACTTAACACACTGGCCAGGCTATTCGACCATGGGAGGCAGTGCACACAAGATCAGGGCTACACACTGGCCAGGCTATTCGACCATGGGAGGCAGTGCACACAAGATCAGGGCTACACACTGTACTTAGAGGCCGTCCTTTCTCTTGCAGGCCAAGCTGGCCAATAATAAGAGGAGCCGGAATGCGACCGGGGGAGGTGGACCCCAGATCCAGCCGCTCACCGAGCTGCAACATCGCGTGGAGCGCATCATGGGTGCCCGGGTGATTGGCCCCGTTGCATCTGGAGATGCCGACCCTGTTCTGGGCACCAATGGTAAGGACATCACCTTTTGGACCTCTCTCGTCCCACTAGCGCAACAGATCTACATCCTTTGCCACTGTCCGACCAATGCGCTGAATGCCACCACTCATGCATCCCTCGCTGACGCCCTCTCCTCACTCTAAAGCTACTCTTGTGCCTTCCTGCTTTCAGATGGTGAGGAGGAGGTCCCTGAAGTTGCCAGTGACAGCCCCTCAGAAGAGGAGGAGGAGGAGGAGCAAGAGGAAGGCGGCCCATCAGGGGAACCCTCAGCCGCGGCAACCCATGCCAATGTAGGGGACACGTCTTCCCTGGAGGGGAGCGTGGGGGAAGTGTCGGAGGGGAGGGTAGCTCCTGGGACCAGCGGCCTGCAGAAACGCGGGAGGGGGGTGGAAGCTCAGCGGCCTTCTCCCCAGAGGGGGGAAGGGTCGGAGGGGAGTCCAATTGCTGGGCCCAGCGGCGTCCAGCAACGCAGGAAGGGTCGGCCAGCTCGGCAGCCTTCTCCCCAGAGGGAGAGTCCGGCCTCCAGTCCGGAGACGGCCAACGCCGAGGAGATGCGCCGCCTCGAGGACTTGTCCGCGGACTCGGAGCGCCGGCACACGGAGCTCATGGGGGTAGTGGCACGGTTGCCTGAGGCCATCGAGTCCCTGTCTCGGAGTGTGACCGAGTTCGGGGCCTCACAGGCCACCAGTCGGGCGGAATTCGGGGCAGCTCAGGCAGCGAGTGGCCAGGCGATCAGTGGTGCCGTGCAGTCACTGGGTGCTCTGATGCGGTCACTGAACAGGTCAACACGGGCACTCACTGCTGCCACACTCGCTGTGTCAGCCAGGCATCGCCAGGGCACCCGGCACGCTACAGCAGCACAGCGGTCTGTCCCTCGGCAGATTGGTGCGCATGCTGCAGTGCTGGCCCGGCCGAGTGCCAGTGTCTCAGGCGACCAGCGAGCGCCTGCCATCCGCCAGCTTGCCCCCATTCCTCCAGCCGCCACTGCCACTCCCCCAGTGGAGCTGCCAGGAGCTGCTGCAGCGACTGATGCTGGCCAGCCACAGCTGCAGCATTCACCAGCCGGCTCCTCGAGGGCCAGACCTCGTCTAGGCCGACCCCCAAGGGCATCTGCCGTCACGACATGTGCCCCTCAGGAGCCTGCCCCCAGCCTTGCAGCAGCCAATGGCCTCACTTTGAGGAGGAGCAGCAGGGCGTGCAGGGGCCGCCAAAGTTGGCAGAAGGCATCGCCCTCGCGGGCCACTAAGTAGAGGCATGTCCAAATGTTGTGTTTTCTGGAATGTGTGTTTTGTGGAGGCCGAGGATGAAGGCCATTTTTGTTTACATCTTTTGTTAATGCTCCCCAGGTTGTGGGAGTGAGTCATGTGTGTGAGTGTTTTTTGGGGGTTTCGTCTGTTTTTGGTTTTCATGTGGGAAGGGCCCTGAGTTTGTACAATAAAGCATTTTATTTATTCACATTGTCCATGTTTGATCTTTGAAGTGTTTGTTGCCTTAACCGGCTGACGGCTTGCGGAGCGGCTGCAATCATGTTGTTTCATTGGCACAAGCCATTCCCTGACAGGGGGCCTAGAAGTGACAGCCAATAAGCCGCCGACGGGCGGCCCTTGGACCTTCTGCCTCCCTCCTGGGCTGGTACTCCTCGTCCTCCTCCTCCTCCTGCTCCTCCTCCTGAGGTGGTGGTCCAACGTGAGGTGGCAGTGCCTGAGTCCTGCGGATAGCCAGGTTGTGCAGCATGCAGCAAACGACGACGAATTGGGAGACTCGCTCCTGCGAATACTGGAGGGCTCCCCCGGAGCGATCCAGACAGCGGAACCGTTGCTTGAGGACGCCGATTGTTTGTTCTATGATGTTCCTAGTCGCTTGATGGCTCTCGTTGTACGCCTCTTCAGCAGGGGTCGTGGGTGCGCGGAGCGGGGTCATGAGCCAGGTACACAAAGGATAGCCTTTGTCCCCGATAAGCCATCCTCTTGGGTGAGGCTGTCCTTGGAACATGTCAGCCACAGTTGTCTGTCGCAGGATAAAGGCATCGTGGCTGCTGCCTGGAAAGCGGGCATTGACAGCTAGGATGCGCTGCCTGTGGTCACACACCAGCTGTACGTTGAGGGAATGATAGCCCTTCCGGTTGCGGTAATCCTCGGCATGCTCCAGAGGTGCCCGCAAAGCCACATGCGTGCAGTCAATGGCGCCCTGCACCATGGGGATGCCCGCTATTCTTGCAAATCCCACTGCACGCTGCTGCTGCTTGTCCAGGGTCATGGGGAAGGAGATGAATTGACGTCTCCTTCTGAAAAGGGCATTGGTCACCTGGCGGATGCAGCAATGCACGGCGAACTGGGAGATGTTAGCGATGTCCCCAGCAGCGGATTGGAAGGAGCCGGTGGCATAGAAGTTGAGAGCCACCGTCACCTTCACTGCCACTGACAGAGACGTTCTGCGCATCAGCTGTGGACGCAGATCTCTGTGCAGCAGCTGGCAGATGTCTGCAACCACCTCCCTTCTGAATCGCAGCCTCCTAACACACTGCGCGGCAGACATGGTCAGATAGGAGGACTGCTGGCGGTATACCCTGGGTGGGTAAGGCCTCACTTGGCGACGCCTGTTGCCCCCTCTGCGTCTAGCCAGGGCTGCCACTCTCTCACGGCATCTGTAAGCCCTTCCGGCATAAGGCTAAAACTCAGCGTTGGCACCCAATGCAGCCCCCATTATATGCTGGCAAACACTGAGATCTCAATGAAGGCAAAGATAATTGCTAAGCTCTGGCCTGAGCCAAAAATACCTGTCCTGGTGTTGGGCCAAAGCAGTAAGCTCTCCTCCTTGGTCTCTCTCCAAAAAACCATTGCACAAGAGTGAATGCTGCAAAATGGCTGGGCTTTATAGTGCAGGGTAAGTGCCCTTTAATTTGCGCTCCCCGCGGCCCGCCTCGGCTGTGTACCGTTCCACTTCACAGTCGTTAGGGCCGCCCGGCGCACAATGGGGTGGCGCGAGTGAAGTTCCGGTTCCGGGCGCACAAAGGGCGTTGCACGACGAAATGACGTCATGATCTGCGCGCGCAGCAGGGCGCGCGCTAAGACTTTGCGCCGGCGCTAAATGTCTACTGAAGTTGGGGCAAGGCACAGATCGCGCTGCGCCCGGGCGCCTAGCACTCGAGATCTACTCCTCCTAAGGCGCTAACGGCTGGCGTGCCCAACTGAATTTCTAGGCCACAGTGTTACAAACAGTAATAGAGAACATTCATCATGGTTGGCCAAAAGGTTCCTGTCCAAAATACTTTCACATAAGGTCAGAATTGAGAGTCGCAAGTGGACCATTACTAAAACAGAACAGAATAGTCATTCCACAGGCTTTACGTCAAGACATGCTCAAAAGGATTCATGAGTGACACCTCGGAATTGAAAAATGCAAAAGGAGAGCAAGAGACACTGTTTATTGGCCTGGCATAAATAAGGACATTGAGAACATGATAGGCAAATGTGAGACATGTCAGAAACACCAAAACAAACAAGCAAAGGAACCAATGATAGTAGCTGACATACCAACAGCACCATGGTAAAAGGTTGGTATGGACCTTTTTCATTTAAATGGTAAAGACTATCTAATAGTGATTGACTACTATTCTAACTATCCTGAGATGGCGCTGCTCTCAAGCACCACAGCAAGCAGTGTCATAATGCATGTGAAATCCATCTTCGCCAGACATGGACTTCCCAGGATTGCCGTTAGCGACAATGGTCCGTGCTTCAACTGTAAGGAGTGGCAACAGTTTGCAGCACATTATGACTTTCAACACATCACATCCAGCCCTTTGTATGCTCAGTCGAATGGTAAGGCAGAGAAAGGTGTTCAAGTTCTCAAGCAGCTACTGAAGAAAGTGACAGAAAGCAAGTCTGATCCTTATCTCGCCCTGCTGAGCTACCGAGCCTCACCTTTAGACTCTGGTTCTTCACCTGCTGAACTCCTAATGGGTCGCAAGTTGCATACCACGCTACCCTGCTGTGCAAAAGAAAAGCAGAGTAAGGAACTGAGACAGAGACTTCAACTGTTAAAGCTGAAACAGAAATCATACTATGACAAGTCATCCAAAACTCTGAAACCATTGACAAGGGATGATATTGTCAGGATTGAGGATCCAGATGCATGGAACAGGAAAGCTACAGTTCTTGAGGAAGTAGGACCAAGGTCATACACTGTTAGAACTGAGGAAGGACAGATTCTCAGGAGGAACCGCCGTTCCCTCCTAAAAACACAAGAGACTATCGAAGAGCAAATCGATGACAATGCCGCAACTGAATCTTGTCACTCACCACCAGAACAATCTAACACAAATACACATACAGGCTCTCATGAAAACACATCAGACTTACTTGTGCTGAGAAGATCCACACGTGAAGTAAAAAAGCCTGATAGACTTAATCTTTGAGTACAAAGAAAACTACATTGAAAATGTATTGACTGTTGAAGATGTTTATGTTGTTATTGATTGATATTGATTGATACTGATTTTGCTTAACCTCAAATAAAGGGGGATGTAATGATCAGTGACCTGTCATTCTGGAATGGTACACTAGGTGGTGCTGTATGTATATAAGAGTGGGCTACCCACGATGCACTAGGCTACCCAGAAGGCAGTAGTCAAGATGGAAGCCTGCACACAGAAGCACACAGGCTGGATCTCTACAGATACTGTACCTAGTCCACATGTGCTCAATAAAGTGTCTAGCAAAAGCTAGCTGTTCTTAATAAAAATGACTAGTTATTAATGAACGTATCAGAGGAGGTTACAGAGATAGGGAGGGGTGAGGCCATGGAGGGATTTGAACATAAGGATGAGAATTTTAAATCGAGGCATTGCTGGACCAGGAGCCAATGTAGGTCAGCGAGCACAAGAATGATGGGTGAACGGGACTTGGTGCGAGTTGGGATAAGGGCAGCAGAGTTTTGGATAGCTCAAGTTTATGGAGGGTTCTTGTCAAGTGTATTAAGGGATATGGAGCCAATGCAGGTGGATGGAGTTAGGATAAGCTATGATCTCATTGAATGGTGGAACAGGCTCGAGGGGTTGAATGGCCACCTCCTGTTACTATGTTCCTATGTTCATATGTGAAAGGATTCGCAAATTTCATGTCTCCCCTGAAGATTTACTTCTGGCTTATTGGAGAGACCCTGGCTGGACTGAGTTTAAAATCCAGGGCTCCAGGGCTCAACAAGATGGCTGTGGTCAACCCCAAGGCCAAGGCCTGTAAGTTTCAGTTTGGGCTGACAAAGAAGGAACTTTCCAGAAATTAGAAGGCAGACAAACCTTCTGCATTTATGCATGAGAAGCAAACCAGTGGCATTCGGGCCTCTGATTAAAACCCATCAAGGCCGTTTGCACAGTCAATCAATATGTAATAGCTGCATTCAGACCTTTGTTAGAGGACATCAGCACCGTTTGCAAACGATCAACGGGGCATTCAAGCTGGAATGGACCCCATCACGAAACCAGTGGGACAAAGGGAAACACTTATGAGACGTTCGAAAACCGATTAACCGGCCATCCAGGTCGATGGGCCCAGATCGGTTTCCTTTGTATAAGCTTCAACACGTCCAGGTCAGACAAAGGAACAAGCTGATCTGGCGGGAGATAAGGACTCCCAGGAGGGGTATAACTAGTCCCTCGGGAAGCCATCTCTCTCTCGCCTCGCCTCCAGTGCCCTGCCGTATCATCAACCCAGCGAGAGGATTGTCGACGAAGAGCCCGTCCAGGGAAGTAGGACACCCGCAGTTACGTTTGAATTACTGGGGTATCTCTGCTCTGGGGCGGTGAAAACCTAAAAACATCGACAGGCAACAGGGCACAGAGCAGGCGTTTCAACATCCTAGACTGGTGAGCATCAATTTTCTGGCCCATCACAAGACAACCTAGATAGGTGTAAAAGGGTGGGAGTTAAGGGAATTGCTAAAGTGTCATTTTAGTCATTTTCCCTCGATGTGTCCGTTTCTCCTCCCCCGCTAAGTGTAATTGTGTTGCATCCATAGTGATTTTCTCTGTATAGTAATTGTTTCTCTATTTTAATAAACATTGGTTTTCTTTGCACCGAACCACTGGTCTCGTTTGTCTATATCGCTACTCGTAAATAAGTCCGGTGCTCAGAACTAAAAGGGGGAAGCGATTCGAACCGTACGGGGCTTGGGCAGCTCAGGCACACGACTGACTGACCAGACAAAAACCCCAAACCAAAACCCCCTACATATGTGCAAGGTGGGAGGCCAGCCAGGACAGCATTGAAATAGTTGTGTTTAAAGGGACAAAGGCATGGATGAGGGTTTCAGCAGCAGATGAGCTGGAGTCAAATAGAATGTCAAGGTTGCGACTGGTCTGGTTGAGCCTCAGACAGAGACCAGGGAGAGGGATGGAGTCACTGGCTAGGGAACAGAGTTTGTGGCGGGGACTGAAGACAATGGCTTTGGCCTTCCTAATATTTAGCTGGAGGACATTTTTGCTCATCTAATACTGGATATTGGACAAGCAGCGTGACAAATCAGAGGCCGTGGAGGGGTGGCGGTGAGGTAGAGCTGGGTGTCATCAGCGTACATGAGGAACCTGACATCATATTTTCAGATGATGTCGCCAAGGGGCAGCATGTAAATGAGAAATAGGAAGGGGCCGAGGATAGATCCTTGGGGGACTCCAGAGGTAATGGTGCAGGAGCGGGAAGAGAAGCCATTGCAGGTGATTCTCTGGCTACGACTGGATTGATAAGAATGGAACCAGGCGAAGGCAGTCCCACCCAGCTGGATGATGGAGGAATGGTGTTGGAGGAGGATGGTGTGGTCAACTGTGTCAGTATTACTGAGGAGGTTTCAGTACTTAGCTATTTATATCGAATCCCTATCTTCAGAGTTGACACAGTCGTCAAGTAGTCTGGAATGAAGAACTACAGGAGATTCTTGTTAGTTATAAGTTTCAAATCCGTCTGCCCCAAAATATAATTTTACACGTCAAATATTCTAGATAAAAAGATCTACAAAAATGATCTGGAATGCACTGCCCAGAAGGGCGGTGGAAGCAGATTCAGTAGTAACTTTAAAGAGGGAATTGGATAAATAATTGAAAAGGAAAACTTTGCCAGGCTATGGGAAAAGAGCGGGGGGAGTGGGACTAATTGGGTAGCTCTTTCAAAGAGCCAGCACCGGCACGGTGGGCTGAATGGCCTCCTTCTGCACCATAAGTTTCTATGATACATCAGAGGTCTAGGAATAGCGTGCAAACGTGGAGAAGGAATGTATGGGGCTGGTGCATGTGATATTATGCAAAGGCGCTTACCTCAAACTATGTGCTAGGACAGCTCAGTGCACTCCACAGAGCAGTTACCCTCCTGCCACAGCGCCATTACCTTTAACACAAAGTCCTCCAATATCCTTCGGTAAAATAAGTTTGTGCTATGGACAGGTTGACATCGCAGTCTTTCAGTTCATTAACTTTCCCTTGGTTCCCTACCTGAATCAAAGTGAGTTTGATCGAAAAACAGAAGCAGCCATATCAAACCAAGTCTAGGGCATTAGGGCCTGGGGCTCAAAAATAGGCTGAATCATTTTGCTGCCAGAGATCCTTGTTAGTTACAAATTTCAAATCCTGCTCGCCCCAAAATATAATTTTACATATCAAACATTGTAAACGAAAAGATCTGCAGACATCAGAGGTGAAGGAATAGTGTTTTTTTGTGGCCGTGCGTATGGAGAAGTAATTCACGGGCATGTGTGTTGTAAGGTTTATGAGGGGCAATGCATAAGGAGCGAGTTTGTGGAGTAATGTGCATAAGGCCTAAGGAGAATACAGCAGGGTCAGAACGCTAAAGTTGTACGTTTGATGTTTGTCTTTTTCGGTGAAGAAAGTTTTGTGGCATTTATAAATCTCAGATAAAGCCCTCTTTTTATTTAAACAGCTTTTCATAACAGACGATTCGACATCTGTGTCAATTCCGAAGATAGGGATTCGATAGGAAAAGCTCAGTGCTGAAAATAATTAAATAATAAAAACACAACCACAAAATATAAAGTGCAGAAATATAATGAAAGGAGCTGGAAGTAAGAATGGTTAGTTACAGAAGCGTTTCATTACTAATTAATGAAGGTTCATATCAAATTGCCCCCATGTGGGAAGTGAGGTGAATGGCAAAATCTTTGGAATAATAACTGCACATTAATCAGGAAATGTCCCTCTGCAGAAAATGTGTGAAGTAGCTTTTAATAACAGCTGCTCAAAGAGACTTTTCCAAAGGCGTTTGATGGCAACTATCCATCATCTCTACAATGAAAAGGCCATGAGGATGGATGGAAAGAAGAGAGAGAGACACGCGCACAAACAGCCCCATGTAATTGGAATCTGGGGTTCTGGCAGGAACCTGATTACTGGCACAAGAATTTATTTTATTAATGCTAATTATAGTCATGCTGCTGACTCTGATGGTAATGTGTTTGTGAGACTGTACCATAGACATTTAGGGAGAGAAGGAGAAGGCCCACTTCAAGAATTTATGAATCATTTTACAAGCTCTCTATACACTGGCACTATCAGCAGCTAGGGGGTTGGGGAACTAGGAGGGGAATTTAAACCCCCAAGAATGGGTGAGTTGGGATCGGATGGGGAGGGGGGTTAAATGTTTTGCTTTTTAGAGCGAGAGCGCAACACGGCTCCAATGCGCCCACTTCCAGAGGCGTGTTTGGATGCCCGTGAGAAACCTACTCGCCGAAGTCAGGGATTTAATAATTGGATGTGGGGGGGTAATATTGGAGCAATTGACATTCTTAGGAAACTTTAATGAGGTATTTTGAAATTGTGTTTAACTTGCCTCCAAATTTAACGTGTGTAACACGGGTTTCCCGGGACTCAGGAAACTGACCAGCGAAACAGCAGCAGTTCGGGTGGGTATTTAAACTTGTCATTGTCCCATCTGAATAAAAGCTCACTTATTGCAGCTGGTGTCTCTGTGCCCTCGGGCAAGCGTTTGGCAGAGAGTTCTTATGTGGATACAGCTTGTTCCAACCTTGGAGGATTTAAAACTGACAAGATCAGAATGGGGGTGCGTTGGATGTGTTTGGCAGCACGTCAGAAGATGAAGACCATCACCATCCATGGCAGGGAAAACGTGCGGTGCACAGGAGAAGGTCCACAGGCGAGAGGTGAGAGGTGTACAGGAGGGAGGGGCACAGGAGGGAGGGGCACAGGAGGGAGGGGCACAGGAGGGAGGGGCACAGGAGAGAGGTGCACAGGAGAGAGGGGCACAGGAGGGAGGGGCACAGGAGAGAGGGGCACAGGAGAGAGGGGCACAGGAGAGAGGGGCACAGGAGAGAGGGGCACAGGAGAGAGGGGCACAGGAGAGAGGGGCACAGGAGGGAGGGGCACAGGAGAGAGGGGCACAGGAGGGAGGGGCACAGGAGAGAGGGGCACAGGAGGGAGGGGCACAGGAGGGAGGGGCACAGGAGGGAGGGGCACAGGAGGGAGGGGCACAGGAGAGAGGGGCACAGGAGGGAGGGGCACAGGCGAGAGGTGCACAGGAGGGAGGGGCACAGGAGGGAGGGGCACAGGAGAGAGGGGCACAGGAGGGAGGGGCACAGGCGAGAGGTGCACAGGAGGGAGGGGCACAGGAGGGAGGGGCACAGGAGGGAGGGGCACAGGAGAGAGGGGCACAGGAGAGAGGGGCACAGGAGGGAGGGGCACAGGAGAGAGGGGCACAGGAGGGAGGGGCACAGGAGAGAGGGGCACAGGAGGGAGGGGCACAGGAGAGAGGGGCACAGGAGAGAGGGGCACAGGAGAGAGGGGCACAGGAGAGAGGGGCACAGGAGAGAGGTGCACAGGAGGGAGGGGCACAGGAGAGAGGAGCACAGGAGAGAGGGGCACAGGAGAGAGGGGCACAGGAGAGAGGTGCACAGGAGAGAGGGGCACAGGAGGGAGGGGCACAGGAGAGAGGAGCACAGGAGAGAGGGGCACAGGAGAGAGGAGCACAGGAGGGAGGGGCACAGGAGAGAGGGGCACAGGCGAGAGGTGCACAGGAGGGAGGGGCACAGGAGGGAGGGGCACAGGAGGGAGGAGCACAGGAGGGAGGGGCACAGGAGAGAGGGGCACAGGAGAGAGTGTCACAGGAGAGAGGGGCACAGGAGAGAGGAGCACAGGAGAGAGGGGCACAGGAGAGAGGAGCACAGGAGGGAGGGGCACAGGAGAGAGGGGCACAGGAGAGAGGGGCACAGGAGAGAGGGGCACAGGAGAGAGGAGCACAGGAGAGAGGGGCACAGGAGAGAGGAGCACAGGAGGGAGGGGCACAGGAGAGAGGGGCACAGGAGAGAGGGGCACAGGAGAGAGGGGCACAGGAGAGAGGTGCACAGGCAAGAGGAGCACAGGAGAGAGGGGCACAGCAGAGAGGAGCACAGGAGAGAGGGGCACAGGAGAGATGGGCACAGGAGAGAGGGTCACAGGAGAGAGCAGCACAGGAGAGAGGGGCACAGGAGAGAGGAGCACAGGAGAGAGGGGCACAGGAGAGAGGTGCTCAGGAGAGAGGGGCACAGGAGAGAGGAGCACAGGCGAGAGGGGCACAGGCGAGAGGGGCACAGGAGAGAGGGGCACAGGAGAGAGGAGCACAGGAGAGAGGGGCACAGGAGAGAGGGGCACAGGAGAGAGAGGCACAGGAGAGAGGGGCACAGGAGAGAGGGGCACAGGAGAGAGGGGCACAGGAGAGAGGAGCACAGGCGAGAGGGGCACAGGAGAGAGGGGCACAGGAGAGAGGGGCACAGGAGAGAGGAGCACAGGAGAGAGGAGCACAGGAGAGAGGGGCACAGGAGAGAGGGGCACAGGAGAGAGGTGCACAGGAGAGAGGGGCACAGGAGGGAGGGGCACAGGAGAGAGGGGCACAGGAGAGAGGGGCACAGGAGAGAGGGGCACAGGAGAGAGGTGCACAGGAGAGAGGGGCACAGGAGAGAGGGGCACAGGAGGGAGGGGCACAGGAGGGAGGGGCACAGGAGGGAGGAGCACAGGAGGGAGGGGCACAGGAGGGAGGGGCACAGGAGAGAGGGGCACAGGAGGGAGGGGCACAGGCGAGAGGTGCACAGGAGAGAGGGGCACAGGAGAGAGGAGCACAGGAGGGAGGGGCACAGGAGAGAGGGGCACAGGAGAGAGGAGCACAGGAGAGAGGAGCACAGGAGAGGGGCACAGGAGAGAGGGGCACAGGAGAGAGGGGCACAGGAGAGAGGAGCACAGGAGAGAGGGGCACAGGAGAGAGGAGCACAGGCGAGAGGGGCACAGGAGAGAGGGGCACAGGAGAGAGGGGCACAGGAGGGAGGGGCACAGGAGGGAGGGGCACAGGAGAGAGGTGCACAGGAGGGAGGGGCACAGGAGAGAGGGGCACAGGAGGGAGGGGCACAGGAGGGAGGGGCACAGGAGAGAGGGGCACAGGAGGGAGGGGCACAGGAGGGAGGGGCACAGGAGAGAGGGGCACAGGAGAGAGGGGCACAGGAGGGAGGGGCACAGGAGAGAGGGGCACAGGAGAGAGGGGCACAGGAGAGAGGTGCACAGGAGAGAGGAGCACAGGAGGGAGGGGCACAGGAGAGAGGGGCACAGGAGAGAGGGGCACAGGAGGGAGGGGCACAGGAGAGAGGGGCATAGGAGAGAGTGTCACAGGAGAGAGTGGCACAGGAGAGAGGAGCACAGGAGAGAGGAGCACAGGAGAGAGGTGCACAGGCGAGAGGAGCACAGGAGAGAGGGGCACAGGAGAGAGGAGCACAGGAGAGAGGGGCACAGGAGAGAGGAGCACAGGAGGGAGGGGCACAGGAGAGAGGGGCACAGGAGAGAGGGGCACAGGAGAGAGGGGCACAGGAGAGAGGGGCACAGGAGAGAGGAGCACAGGGGAGAGGGGCACAGGAGAGAGGGGCACAGGAGAGAGGGGCACAGGAGAGAGGTGCACAGGAGAGAGCGGCACAGGAGAGAGGGGCACAGGAGAGGGGCACAGGAGAGAGGAGCACAGGAGAGAGGGGCACAGGAGAGAGAGGCACAGGAGAGAGAGGCACAGGAGAGAGGGGCACAGGAGAGAGGGGCACAGGAGAGAGGGGCACAGGAAAGAGGAGCACAGGAGAGAGGGGCACAGGAGAGAGTGTCACAGGAGAGAGGAGCACAGGAGAGAGGGGCACAGGAGAGAGGGGCACAAGAGAGAGTGTCACAGGAGAGAGTGTCACAGGAGAGAGGAGCACAGGAGAGAGGGGCACAGGAGAGAGGGGCACAGGAGAGAGGAGCACAGGAGAGAGTGTCACAGGAGAGAAGAGCACAGGAGAGAGGTGCACAGGAGAGAGGGGCACAGGAGAGAGTGTCACAGGAGAGAGGAGCACAGGAGAGAGGGGCACAGGAGAGAGGGGCACAGGAGAGAGTGTCTCAGGAGAGAGGAGCACAGGAGAGAGGTGCACAGGAGAGAGGGGCACAGGAGAGAGTGTCACAGGAGAGAGAGGCACAGGAGAGAGGGGCACAGGAGAGAGGGGCACAGGAGAGGGGGCACAGGAGAGAGGGGCACAGGAGAGAGGGGCACAGGAGAGAGGAGCACAGGAGAGGGGGGCACAGGAGAGAGGGGCACAAGAGAGAGTGTCACAGGAGAGAGTGTCACAGGAGAGAGGAGCACAGGAGAGAGGGGCACAGGAGAGAGGGGCACAGGAGAGAGGAGCACAGGAGAGCAGGGCACAGGAGAGAGGGGCACAGGAGAGAGGGGCACAGGAGAGAGGGGCACAGGAGAGAGGGGCACAGGAAAGAGGAGCACAGGAGAGAGGGGCACAGGAGACAGGTGCACAGGAGAGAGGGGCACAGGAGAGAGGAGCACAGGCGAGAGGGGCACAGGAGAGAGGGGCACAGGAGAGAGGGGCACAGGAGAGAGGAGCACAGGAGAGAGGGGCACAGGAGAGAGGGGCACAGGAGAGAGAGGCACAGGAGAGAGGGGCACAGGAGAGAGGGGCACAGGAGAGGGGGCACAGGAGAGAGGGGCACAGGAGAGAGGGGCACAGGAGAGAGTGTCACAGGAGAGAGGAGCACAGGAGAGAGGGGCACAGGAGAGAGGGGCACAAGAGAGAGTGTCACAGGAGAGAGTGTCATAGGAGAGAGGAGCACAGGAGAGAGGGGCACAGGAGAGAGGGGCACAGGAGAGAGGGGCACAGGAGAGAGTGTCACAGGAGAGAGGAGCACAGGAGAGAGGGGCACAGGAGAGAGGGGCACAAGAGAGAGTGTCACAGGAGAGAGTGTCACAGGAGAGAGGAGCACAGGAGAGAGGGGTACAGGAGACAGGTGCACAGGAGAGAGGGGCACAGGAGAGAGGAGCACAGGCGAGAGGGGCACAGGAGAGAGGGGCACAGGAGAGAGGGGCACAGGAGAGAGGAGCACAGGAGAGAGGGGCACAGGAGAGAGGGGCACAGGAGAGAGAGGCACAGGAGAGAGGGGCACAGGAGAGAGGGGCACAGGAGAGGGGGCACAGGAGAGAGGGGCACAGGAGAGAGTGTCACAGGAGAGAGGAGCACAGGAGAGAGGGGCACAGGAGAGAGGGGCACAAGAGAGAGTGTCACAGGAGAGAGTGTCACAGGAGAGAGGAGCACAGGAGAGAGGGGCACAGGAGAGAGGGGCACAGGAGAGAGGAGCACAGGAGAGAGTGTCACAGGAGAGAGGAGCACAGGAAAGAGGAGCACAGGAGAGAGTGTCACAGGAGAGAAGAGCACAGGAGAGAGGTGCACAGGAGAGAGGGGCACAGGAGAGAGTGTCACAGGAGAGAGGAGCACAGGAGAGAGGGGCACAGGAGAGAGGGGCACAGGAGAGAGTGTCACAGGAGAGAGGAGCACAGGAGAGAGGTGCACAGGAGAGAGGGGCACAGGAGAGAGTGTCACAGGAGAGAGAGGCACAGGAGAGAGGGGCACAGGAGAGAGGGGCACAGGAGAGGGGGCACAGGAGAGAGGGGCACAGGAGAGAGTGTCACAGGAGAGAGGAGCACAGGAGAGAGGGGCACAGGAGAGAGGGGCACAAGAGAGAGTGTCACAGGAGAGAGTGTCACAGGAGAGAGGAGCACAGGAGAGAGGGGCACAGGAGAGAGGGGCACAGGAGAGAGGAGCACAGGAGAGAGTGTCACAGGAGAGAGGGGCACAGGAGAGAGGGGCACAGGAGAGAGGGGCACAGGAAAGAGGAGCACAGGAGAGAGGGGCACAGGAGACAGGTGCACAGGAGAGAGGGGCACAGGAGAGAGGAGCACAGGCGAGAGGGGCACAGGAGAGAGGGGCACAGGAGAGAGGGGCACAGGAGAGAGGAGCACAGGAGAGAGGGGCACAGGAGAGAGGGGCACAGGAGAGAGAGGCACAGGAGAGAGGGGCACAGGAGAGAGGGGCACAGGAGAGGGGGCACAGGAGAGAGGGGCACAGGAGAGAGGGGCACAGGAGAGAGGGGCACAGGAGAGAGGAGCACAGGAGAGAGGGGCACAGGAGAGAGGGGCACAAGAGAGAGTGTCACAGGAGAGAGTGTCACAGGAGAGAGGAGCACAGGA
The DNA here is from genome assembly GCF_052327205.1 of Somniosus microcephalus. Taxonomy (NCBI): domain Eukaryota; kingdom Metazoa; phylum Chordata; class Chondrichthyes; order Squaliformes; family Somniosidae; genus Somniosus; species Somniosus microcephalus. Next base: position 271,612,766 of record NC_140993.1, read on the forward strand.
GAGAGGGGCACAGGAGAGAGGGGCACAGGAGAGAGGGGCACAGGAGAGAGGAGCACAGGAGAGAGGGGCACAGGAGAGAGGGGCACAAGAGAGAGTGTCACAGGAGAGAGTGTCACAGGAGAGAGGAGCACAGGAGAGAGGGGCACAGGAGAGAGGGGCACAGGAGAGAGGAGCACAGGAGAGAGTGTCACAGGAGAGAGGAGCACAGGAAAGAGGAGCACAGGAGAGAGTGTCACAGGAGAGAAGAGCACAGGAGAGAGGTGCACAGGAGAGAGGGGCACAGGAGAGAGGGTCACAGGAGAGAGGAGCACAGGAGAGAGGGGCACAGGAGAGAGGGGCACAGGAGAGAGTGTCACAGGAGAGAGGAGCACAGGAGAGAGGTGCACAGGAGAGAGGGGCACAGGAGAGAGGGGCACAGGAGAGAGGTGCACAGGAGAGAGGGGCACAGGAGAGAGGAGCACAGGAGAGAGGAGCACAGGAGAGAGGGGCACAGGAGAGAGGTGCACAGGAGAGAGGGGCACAGGAGAGCGGGGCACAGGAGAGAGGTGCAGAGGAGAGAGGGGCACAGGAGAGAGGAGCACAGGAGAGAGGAGCACAGGAGGGAGGGGCACAGGAGAGAGGGGCACAGGAGGGAGGGGCACAGGAAAGAGGAGCACAGGAGAGAGGGGCACAGGAGTGAGGGGCACAGGAGAGAGGGGCACAGGAGGGAGGGGCACAGGAGAGAGGAGCACAGGAGAGAGGGGCACAGGAGAGAAGAGCACAGGAGAGAGGGGCACAGGAGAGAGGAGCACAGGAGAGAGGAGCACAGGAGAGAGGGGCACAGGAGAGAGGAGCACAGGAGAGAGGGGCACAGGAGAGAGGTGCACAGGCGAGAGGAGCACAGCAGAGAGGGGCACAGGAGAGAGGGGCACAGGAGAGAGGAGCACAGGAGAGAGGGGCACAGGAGAGAGGGGCACAGGAGAGAGGGGCACAGGAGAGAGGGTCACAGGAGAGAGCAGCACAGGAGAGAGGGGCACAGGAGAGAGGAGCACAGGAGAGAGGGGCACAGGAGAGAGGGGCACAGGAGAGTGGGGCACAGGAGAGAGGAGCACAGGCGAGAGGGGCACAGGAGAGAGGGGCACAGGAGAGAGGGGCACAGGAGAGAGGGGCACAGGAGAGAGGGGCACAGGAGAGAGAGGCACAGGAGAGAGGGGCACAGGAGAGAGGGGCACAGGAGAGAGGGGCACAGGAGAGAGGGGCACAGGAGAGAGGGGCACAGGAAAGAGGAGCACAGGAGAGAGGGGCACAGGAGAGAGGTGCACAGGAGAGAGGGGCACAGGAGAGAGGAGCACAGGCGAGAGGGGCACAGGAGAGAGGGGCACAGGAGAGAGGGGCACAGGAGAGAGGAGCACAGGAGAGAGGAGCACAGGAGAGAGGAGCACAGGAGAGAGGGGCACAGGAGAGAGAGGCACAGGAGAGAGGGGCACAGGAGAGAGGAGCACAGGAGAGAGGGGCACAGGAGAGAGGGGCACAAGAGAGAGTGTCACAGGAGGGAGGAGCACAGGAGAGAGGGGCACAGGAGAGAGGGGCACAGGAGAGAGGAGCACAGGAGAGAGTGTCACAGGAGAGAGGAGCACAGGAAAGAGGAGCACAGGAGAGAGTGTCACAGGAGAGAGGAGCACAGGAGAGAGGAGCACAGGAGGGAGGGGCACAGGAGAGAGGTGCACAGGAGAGAGGAGCACAGGAGAGAGGAGCACAGGAGAGAGGGGCACAGGAGAGAGGGGCACAGGAGAGAGGAGCACAGGAGAGAGGGGCACAGGAGAGAGGGGCACAGGAGAGAGGACACAGGAGAGAGGGGCACAGGAGAGAGGGGCACAGGAGAGAGGAGCACAGGAGAGAGGTGCAGAGGAGAGAGGGGCACAGGAGAGAGGGGCACAGGAGAGAGGGGCACAGGAGAGAGGGGCACAGGAGAGAGGTGCAGAGGAGAGAGGGGCACAGGAGAGAGGGGCACAGGAGAGAGGGGCACAGGAGAGAGGACACAGGAGAGAGGTGCACAGGAGAGAGGAGCACAGGAGAGAGGGGCACAGGAGAGAGGGGCACAGGAGAGAGGGGCACAGGAGAGAGGACACAGGAGAGAGGGGCACAGGAGAGAGGGGCACAGGAGAGAGGAGCACAGGAGAGAGGTGCAGAGGAGAGAGGGGCACAGGAGAGAGGGGCACAGGAGAGAGGAGCACAGGAGAGAGAACAGAGGAGAGAGGGGCACAGGAGAGAGTTGCACAGGAGAGAGGACACAGGAGAGAGGACACAGGCGAGATGGAGGGGCACAGGAGAGAGGGGCACAGGAGAGAGGGGCATTCGGTGAAGGTGACTATGAGACAGATGCATCACATTGCATAAGGACTGGGATGAGTGTCGCCGGTGGCTGGATGAATGGTAAGTTGATGAAGAGCTTAGAAAGTGAGGATTGGGTGCTGCTGAAGGTTGAGTGGGAGTGAGGAGTGATGTGATCGAGAATTCCTAGCAAGACAGAGTAAAGAGGTGAAGGCTTAAAGCACAGCTGTCGTTGAATCAGCAAATATACTCACTGACATAAGAAAACTACTAGGCACTTGGTCTAAGCGTTATACAAAGTTTTAATCAACTGTTTTACAACATGGAGGTCTAGTTGTGTTCTTCACTAGTTCCTGTTAAGAATGTCCTGCGCAAGCTGGGCCCGTGCCCGAGTATTTATACTCTCCCTGGACAGCGCCACCCGCTGGCCGCTCAGTATTATTTCATAAGTCTTTCTTTCATGAATGACTGATTCATGTCAGTCACTTTCCCTGACCTGGTTCCTGCATCATATCCATGACCCGGGCACAACACTCCTCCTGCTCACCTCCTCAGCTACCTCCAACCGCGCCTTCTCGGTGAGAGCCACAGGCGTCTTCCGACCATTGCTGGGGAAAAGTGTGCCCTCCTGCTCCGGACTGCACCCAGCCGTAATTCCAGCAAGGCGGCATTCTATCTCGCTCCTGCCTTGCTCTAGATCCACCATCCATCCTGGACACCTTCAATTTCCATTGGCGCACTGCCCCTTTAATTAGAGCTGAGATCGCAGCTTGGAGACACAAAACCCGGAAGTCAAAATTAATTGCTGCAATTGAGTTGAGATCGCAGATTCTAACCTGCTCAGTTGACTTCCGTGTTTCTCCCATGCAATTCCACCCCTGCTCAGAAGCTGCCTTCAGATTAATATTGGGGCCTAGGAGTCATTTTATGAGTCTGTGCTGCCATTGTGGTGAGAAACTCATGGGCAGCTCACTGTGGATTTCCAGTGGGCAAAGTTCCACACTGGCAGAGCAACCTCTAAAATGACCCTCTATAGGCCATAATAAAAACAGAACATGCTGGAAATACTCAACAGGTCAGGCAGCATCTGTGGAGAGAGAAACAGAGTTAATGGGCTGGATTTTCATTGAGGAGTCGGGTTGGAGGCGGGACTACAACTTTCGGGGTTGTAGTCCCGCCTCCATCGAGTTGTGGCCAACCCACACGATTTAGACTTTATTGACCTTGTTGAGCAGGCTCAGCAGGCCAATTAAGGGCCACCCGGCAACAGGTGATGTCACAGATTGAAATTTCATCTATCAAGACCTTTTGACAGATGAAATATCAGCGTTTCACAGCTGTTTGAAGCTGCCAAACACTGACAATCTGTACTCCAGGTTAATTCCTTCCTCTCAGGATGATTTAGAGATCTCCCCGGAACAGAAAGCAGAGGCTGCAGGTTTTGACAGCTGGCAGCCATTCTGCTTTCTGTGCCGATGAGACAAGGGACTCCCGAGACCTGAAGGAAGGAAGGCTGTAAAGGTAAGTAAAGGTTAGGAGAACTTCTTTAAACACTTTACACAGACCAAACACACTTACTTCTGCACTCATGCACCCATCACTCACCTGAACACGGGACATCTCGACCCCTCCAAGCACTTCATCCTGACGGCCCGCCTCACTAACTTGGCGTAGTTTGGAGCTGTCGGGAATCCCACATTTCAACATTAAAAATAGGGATTAGGCTAAAAACTGCCTGTTAATTACCTGTTAATAGGCAGTTAATTGGCACTAATCCCCTTCCCGCCTCGGGGAGGCGGGTCCCAGCACAGGTCGGGTACCCGCTTCCTTTGAAACTGGCATGAAGGCGGGTTGGGGGCGGGATGGGTTCGCGCCCCCCGATTTCGGGATTTTAATCCCCCACACGCCTCCAATCCCGACTCCACGGCCTAATGAAAATCCTGCCCAACATTTCAGGTCGATGACCCTTCATTCTGACTTGGAAGTATATCGGCCGTTCCTTCATCGTCGCCGGATCAAAATCCTGGAAATCCCTCCCTAGCAGCACTGTGGGAACAGTGTTCCCGCTAAGGTGCACATGTGCGGCCACGCAGTAATCTGACAGGTCCCGCGTGGGCCGCTCATCAGCGTTTACACTGGAAATACCGCGCATGTGCTGAAATTTAAAGGGACTGCGCGTTAAAAGAAACAGGCCACGCAGAACAAAGCGCAGCTCACAGGGAACCTTCTGTGGGATTTCCTTCACTACACGGACTGCTGCGGTTCAAGAAGGTGGCTCACCACCAACTGCTCAAGGAGCAATTAGGGATGGGCAATAAATGCTGGCATTGCCAGCGACTCCCACATCCTGCAAATGAATACATTTTAAAAATTAAAATCCGGGCCAAATGGTTTACCAACTTTCAGTAATGTTAATCTTTTTAGTACATCTTCTCTATCTATTACTAGTCTGTCCATAACTTTACTCTCCTCTTTTAGTGTAACCTTCACATCATCTGATTTCTTTGTGAAGACAGATATAAAGTACTCATTTAATGGCCCAGAAATTTGGGTCGGGGGCTTCCCGCGGGTGCAAGCCCCCGGCCTGCACTTACCTAGCGCGCCGGCCATTGAGCTGCGGGCCCGCGTGGAACTGCGATCCTGGGCCTCCTCCAACTGCCGGCGCACAGTGCTTGCATATCCCAGGGGTGCGGTTAGTTCGATGCGTCCCCTGGGATCACGTGGGCCATGGAGAGCCAATGGTAGCAGGGAATGCTTCATTCATAAGTTTGACAAGAAGAGCTGTCAAACTTATAAATACTATAAGCCCCAAAACATCACTAAATCTTCTAATAAATTTTAAAAAACACCACATTTTTAAAATAACTATAAATTACATGAAATAACTTTTTTAAACAATAATTTAAATTTTTGAAAAAATTAATTACATTTTCTAATGGGGCTAAAAATAAACTTACCTTTCTTTAAAGTATTTAAAAATAATAAACATGTGGAAAAAATGTTTTAATTTTAATTAATTCACCACTTACCTTGTTAAAAGCAGGCCTTGCGCCTGCTTTTTAAAAGTGTAACTCCTGGAGACTTATCCTCCCGGAGAAACCGGTAAAAAAAACGTAAGTTCGATGTGCACGCGCTGCCTCTCCGGCGCACGCCTTCAACCTATAAACCCCTTCTTTCAAGGGAATGGAAGTTCCGGTTTCCCGCGCATGCGCAGTGCATGCACGAAACCGGCACTTTCGTCCGGCCGACGCATGAGTACCCCGTGCGTACTCACCCGTGGAGACCCGAATTTCTGGGCCAATACTTTTGCCATGTCCTCTGCCTCCACATTAGGATTTCCCTTTGGGTCCTTAATAGGCCCAACTTTTTCCCTAGCTAACCTCTTACAATTTAAAATGTTTCAGGGTTCAATTTAATGTGGCCTGCTAATCTTTTCTCGTAACCTTTCTTTCCCTCCTGTACATCGCATAATCTTCCTGGTTATTAACTGGATCTTGCTCTTGCCATTTGTTATAAGCCTCCATTTGCTGTTTTATTTTAGCTTTTATTTTCTTTGCTGTCCAGAGCACATTAGCTTTGGAGGCTCTACCTTTTCCCTTCAATGGAATCTGCCTAGTTTGTACCTGAACGGTCTCTTCCCTGCATGCCTTCCATTGCTTTACCCTGCAATCGCCTTTTCCAGTCTACCTGCGCTCGGTCCCTTCTTAAATCACTGAAATTGGCTCTTGCCCAGTTGAGCATATTTACCTTCGATATTTTCAGGTCTCTTTCCATAATTAGTCTAAAGTGAAGGAATGTTTTAGTCTGTCCGCTACCTGCCTTACATCGCACTGACAGCACAGCAACAGGCCATTCGGCCCAACTTGTACTGAAATATTTCCAGTCGCTGGCCTGTTATTTTATCTTTCAACTTTTCTACCCAATTAATCTGGGTTCACTCCCTTGTCATTTATATACAGCTGGTTCTTTTTCATCATCTTTGTTTTTGGCCCTGTTTTTAATTCATCTATTCTGACTGTAAACCTAATTGTGTTACGATCACTGGCCACAAAATATTTTCTACTTTTAGGTTGCATAAGAACATAAGAAATAGGAGCAGGAGTCGGACATTCGGCCCTTCGAGCCTGCTCCGCCATTCAATGAGATCATGGCTGATCTTCGACCTCATCTCCACTTTCCTGCACTATCCCCATATCCCTTGATTCCCTTAATATTCAAAAATCTGTCGATCTCTGTCTTGAATATACTCAACGACTGAGCCTCCACAGCCCTCTGGGGTAGAGAATTCCAAAGATTCACCACCCTCTGAGTGAAGAAATTTCTCCTCATCTCAGTCCTAAATGGCCGACCCCTTATTCTGAGACTGTGACCCCTGGTTCTAGACTCCCCAGCCAGAGGAAACATCCTCCCTGTATCTACCCTGTCAAACCCTTTAAGAATTTTGTATGTTTCAATGAGATCACCTCTCATTCTTCTAAACTCTAGAGAATATAGGCCTAGTCTACTCAATCTGTCCTCATAGGACAATCCCCCCATCCCAGGAGTCAGTCTGGTGAACCTTCATTGCACTCCCTCTAAGGCATGTATATCCTTCCTTAGGTAAGGAGACCAAGGCTTAGAAATTAGAACCTTTAGCGTCGGACATTAAGGCTAGTTTTGAAGAAAAAATGGCGGCTGCCTCGCTTTCGCCCACTGCCGGCACGGAATGCAGTGGCCGCCATATTGGGCCACTGCCGGTTGCCTGCGCTCACCGCAAATATTTTAATGACCAGGAGTGTGCCGTCAATCGCCGTGCAACGCCGAATTGATGCGCGCTCAGAGATTTAGGACATCGCTGCTCCTCTTACCTCCCTCCCCAAAGCACGGCCCGTGACTGCAGCCGCTGCCAGCGCGTAGAGCCGGGAGAAAGCATCTTCAATAACTCTGCAGAGTATGTCCAGTCCAGTGCGATGGCTCTTGGTGAGTGCTGCAGAAACACATCAGCAGATTGAATGCCTGTTCTATACACGGTGGGTGTCAGCACTCAGCCAGAACAGGTCACTGAGTTCTGCCATGTAATGTGTACATAACAGCATATGCTTACACATAGTCTGTGGGACTTGTACTGCATCTAAAGGCCTGATCCATTACTGTCGGTTAGTTGTTTCAGTAAACTGGAAGTGAAATGATATTTGGGCTTTGTAAATGTTCACTGTTACTGTTCCAAACGTCCGTATTCAATATGCATCATGTTCCTCTGGACTAACGGGTGTGTGCTTATTACTTTTTCAATGAAAGCAGATCCAACGAATTTTCCTTACCTAAGAAAGGATATACTTGCCATAGAGGGAGTGCAGCGAAGGTTCACCAGACTGATTCCTGGGATGGCAGGACTGTCGTATGAGGAGAGATTGGGTCGACTAGGCCTGTATTCACTAGAGTTTAGAAGAATGAGAGGGGATCTCATTGAAATGTATAAAATTCTGACAGGGCTAGACAGACTGGATGCAGGGAGGATGTTTCCTCTGGCTGGGGGGGTCTAGAACGAAGGGTCACAGTCTCAGGATACAGGGTAGGACATTTAGGACTGAGATGAGGAGAAATTTCTTCACTCAGAGGGTGGTGAACCTGTGGAATTCTCTACCACAGAAGGCTGTGGAGGCCAAGTCACTGAATATATTTAAGGAGATAGATAGATTTCTAGACACAAAAGGCATCAAGGGGTATGGGGAGAGAGCGGGAATATGGTATTGAGATAGAGGATCAGCCATGATTATATTGAATGGCGGAGCAGGCTCGAAGGGACGAATGGCCGACTCCTGCTCCTATTTTTCTATGTTCTATTCTATGTTTCTATGGTTTCCCAGTTTCTGAAGGAATTTGTACATCTGCATTTACTCGTATCGATATTCAGGTATTCAAGGTATCCAGTAAACTTTTCACATCTCTTGGCTCTGACATCCAGCATTGCAAACAAATCTCCCAATTCCAGGACCCCGTCGCCCTTTCAAAATGCTCATCCAGGTACTTTCGAGAGAGCTATACTCCTAAAAAGACTTATAGTGAAAAGCCTCTGTAATGACAAAGCTTATTCACAATGTATGTGTAATAGAAGAAAGGCTGCTTTTATTTTTGTTCTAGGGAGCAGAATCGGAAATATTGGTTTGCATTCTTTAAAATATGACAGATTAGTCTATTTTTACGCTTTCATTTATCTTGCATACCCTCTCTGTCAACTGAGAAACATAACCGGAAACATAGCAGGGTCGCTTAAACAAATCGCGGTTTCCTGAGAACGCCGCACAGATCCTCTAGACCCAACCTTCAGCGTCCCGCTGATTTTACCGCCGGACAGAGCGCGTTGCACGGGAGGTTCTGCGCTGCACTCAGTTAAATCAGCAGGCAGCACCAAAATACTTGCGCGCTTTTTGTGGGCGGCTGTTAACCTGGACCTGCGATGGCACCGCCTGTTTTCGGGCTTAATCGAATTTCTAGGCCCAAAACTGTACACAGCACTCCAGGTGTGGTCTCACCAAGGCCCTGAATAATTGTAGTAAGTCTTCTTTACTCTTATACTCCAATCTATTTGTAATAAAGGCTAACATATCATTTGCTTTCCTAATTGCTTGCTGCAGCTGCATGTTAACTTTCTGTGATTTGTGTACAAGGGCACACAGGTCCCTCTGAGTGCAAATGTTTCCCAGTCTGTCAACGTTTAAAACATATTCTGCTTTTCTATTTTTCCTGCCAAAGTGGATAACTCCACACCTCCAACTGATGGAACAACCTTTTGATGAGCTATGAAATTAAAGAAAGAAAGACTTCCATTTATAGAGCATCTTTCACAACCTCAGGACATCCCGAAGTGCTTTACAGCCAGGTAAATACTTTTTTGAAGTGTAGGCCATGAATTTCCCAGCGTAGGCAGGATGGTGGCGGGAGAGCTGGTTTCTGAGTTCCAGTCACGATCCTGGCTGCAGCCGCTGTGTCTAAAGGATTTTCCCTTGATTGGCCTTGTTAAACCCCGCCCTGCGGGCTTCCCGGCCAATTAACAGGAAGCAGGTCTGATGGTGTCATTTGATGACGCGTCATCAGCCGGTTTCCTTAAAGGGACCACGGCCACATGGAGTGTGACAGTTGTTCTGTCAGTGTTTGACAGCATTGAGGTGCTAAAAACACTGACAATCACTGCACAAAGGTGGACGCTTGCACCCAGGCTCTCCAATGACTCCCTCCATATGCTTATGGAGGGAGTCACAGCACGCAAGGAGGTTCTCTTCCCTTCCAAGGGTGGAAGCGACCTCCCCAGGACACCAATGTAGCCTGATTGCACATTGCATAGGAAGGCAAAAGCAGGGATGTCGTCAGGGGTCCCTGGTTGCAGTGATGCCAACCTTTCAATGATCTCACGAAATGTTACTGCAAAGCCACACTCTAACTCACCCTGCTGTGCCACTCAACACATCCCCATCACTCTGCCTTCCATATCCTTCTCCTGCACATCCTTACAGCAAATTACCTTGCAACTCCACCCATCCCTCTCTATCTACTTTATCACTTCCCCATCTCACTAGCCACCCCTCACAATCACCCTCATCCTACTGCAAGCATACCAACTAACAACACACAAGGGTAGGCACTTGAGAGGTTTAGCCAATGTCCATGTGAAGTTTCTGTTAATGTGTTGTCAGACAGTGAAATCTATTTTTCCAACACTGCCCCTTATTGGAGAGATCTGAGCACACCTTGAGAAGTGTCTTACTGAGTTCCAGTGACTGTTGAGACAGAACTACTCCCCCCCCCCCCGCCCCACCCTCGCTATAGTGATGAAACCATCTACGGCCCAAGCCCTACCCCACTGCGGGCCAAGAATGGAGAGTTACTCATCAAGGACAGAGAGGCAGTCAGTGCCCGCTGAAAGGAGCACTTCGAAGATCTCCTTAACCGCGACTCTGTCTTCGACGCGAGTGTCCTCAACTCCATCCCACAGCATGCTACCCGCCACCACCTCAGCACAACCCCAGCTCAGCATGAGGTTGAAAAGGCCATCTGACAACTGAAGAACAACAAGGCCTCAGGAGCAGAAGGAATCCCCGCCGAGGCACTAAAGCATGGCGGAGAAGCACTACTGGCGCGAATTCATGAACTCATTTCTCTTACCTAGAAGGAGAAGAGCATGCCAGGGGATCTCAGAGATGCCGTAATTGTGACCATCTTCAAGAAAGGTGACAAGTCCGATTGTGGTAATTACAGAGGAGTTTCCCTGCTGTCTGCCACAGGGAAAGTCATCGCAAGAATCCTCCTCAATCGCCTTCTCCCAGTGGCCGAAGAGCTCCTCCCCGAGTCGCAATGCGGATTCCGCCCACTAAGGGGCACAATGGACATGATCTTCACCGCACGTCAATTACAAGAGAAATGCAGGGAACAGCATCAACCGCTGTACATGGCCTTCTTTGATCTCACAACCGTGAGGGATTATGGAGTGTCCTCCTCAAATTTGGCTGCCCTCAAAAGTTTGTCACCATCCTCTGCCTGCTTCACGACGACATGCAAGCCGTGATCCTGACCAACGGTTCCACCACAGACCCAATTCACGTACGAACCGGGGTCAAGCAAGGCTGTGTCATCGCACCAACGCTCTTCTCGATCTTCCTTGCTGCAATGCACCATCTCACCCTCAGTAAGCTCCCCACTGGAGCGGAGCTAATTTACAGAACAAACGGGAAACTGTTCAACCTCCGTCGCCTCCAGTCCAGATCCAAGGTCGTCCCATCCTCTCTCATCAAATTACAGTATGCAGATGACGCTTGCATCTGCACTCACTCGGAGGTTGAAAACCAAACCATCGTCAACACCTTCACCGAAGCGTACGAGAGCATGGGCCTTACACTAAACATCTGTAAGACAAAGGTCCTCTACCAACCTGCCCCTGCCACACAGTACTGCCCCCCAATTATCAAAATCCATGACAAGGCCTTGGACAACGTGGACCACTTTCCATACCTCGGGAGCCTACTGTCAACAAGGGCAGACGTCGACGACGAAGTCCAACACCGCCTTCAGTGTGCCAGTGCAGCCTTCGGTCGCCTGAGGAAGAGAGTGTTTGAAGACCAGGACATCAAACCCAGCACCAAGCTCATGGTCTACAGAGCAGTAGTGATACCCGCCCTCCTGTGTGCCTCAGAGACATGGACCATGTACAGCAGGCACCTCAAAGCACTGCAGATGTACCACCAATGCTGCCTCCGCAAGATCCTGCAAATCCACTGGCAGGATAGGCGCACCAACGTCAGTGTTCTTGCTCAGGCCAACATCCCCAGCATCGAAGCTTTGACCACGCTCAATCAGCTCCGATGGATGGGTCACATTATCCGCATGCCCAATACAAAACTCCCAAAACAAGCGCTCTACTCGGAACTCCAGCACGGCACGAGAGCCCCAGGTGGGCAGAGGAAACGCTTCAAGGACACCCTCAAAACCTCCATGAAAATGTGCAACATCCCCACCGACACCTGGGAATCCCTGGCCCAAGACCGCACAAAGTGGAGGAGAAGCATCCGGGAAGGCGCCGAACACCTCGAGTCTCTTCAACGGGAGCAAGCGGAAGCCAAACGCAGGCCGCGCACGTGATCTCAAGCACCCCACCCACCCGCCCCTTCAACCACTGTCTGCCCCACCTGTGACAGAGACTGCAGGTCCCGCATTGGACTCATCAGTCACCTGAGAACTCATTTTTAATGTGGAAGCAAGTCATCCTCGGTTCCGAGGGACTACCTAAGAAGAAGAGAAGTGATGAGTGTGCATGGAATGGCTTGGACATTAAAGGGATGTTTCATGGTGCTGGTGTGGGATGGTGTCAACCTGGCGCATCATGTGGCAGCCAGGGATAACAGCGTCAAGTGAAGTAAATCTGGCCATGGTGATGCCATCGCTGGCCTCCCGGGCAGCAATGTGGTCAGGTGCTGATGCCCTGTGTCCAGTGCAGCATCAGGTGATGGCGGAGAGGTTGGTGATGAGGTTGATGATGTTGGTGTGTCTGGTGATGTTGGTGTTGGGGCTGATCGTGGAAGGATTCAGAGGACCAAGGTCTGATTATTTTCAAGGGCTCCGATGCTGATGTAATAGATGGCAGCTGCAGGTGAGATGACAGAAGCGATCTGTCACTGGTGAGAGAGGTTGTTCCAATGAGGTGGCACTGGAAATGCAGTTGCCTCTAAACACTTGCAAGCTAAAGAAATCTTTATATGTCTTACAAATGTAGTAACCATCATTTTCTGCGCTCTGAAACTGACCTTCTGCAACATGGCATCCTTGAGACCACTTCTGGAGCGGTCAGCTTATCAGAAACATCAGAGCAGCCTCTGTGGGGGCATGGGCGGGGGGGGCGGGGGGAAGGTAAGCAGGGTTTCTTTGGGGTTGAGTTTGTTCCAAAATAACAAACCTGGCAATGGGGTATTGGAATCAAGTTTATGTCCGGTAGCAGGCTCGATAATCCAATAGCTAAGACAGCAGAACGGCAGTAATCAAGGGCACTGTTGATAATTAGCCATGCAGCCTACCTTTATAGATCACACTGTCACCATGGCTCTGGACTCACTTCTCATATGGCTCTAGATAACCAGTATTTGTGTTTTTTCCATCTATCTCAGTGTTCTATGTAAAGAGCTTGTTATTCTTCTATAAAAAGGCGTTTCCAAGCAATTTCAAAACAAATATTTAGGAAAATCAGATTGTGCAAACACAGGTACTATTAGAGTGTGTTATGATAAGAGCATGAAATGGTGTCTGTCATGCTGCTTAGATTGATATATTAATCAATCAATCAATAGTAATTATTTACTATAGCTACCATTTTAATATCATCTGCAAATGTGGACCACATATCCTGTGTATCCAAATCATTAATGTACATGGTGAACAGAAAGGGTTCCAGGTCAGAGCCCTGTGGGACACTGCTACCCACTCTGAGGAACTGCCCTCAACTCCAAGGAAGATTTTAACATTGAGGAGTGCTTTTTGGTTGGGGGTGGGGTGGTGGTGGGAGGGGTGGCGGGGGGGTGGATGTGGATAAAGTCGTCGAAAATGCGATCATGTCGGGAAGCTGGCTCCAATGCGCTGACGTCCGGGTTTAACGCAGGTATGTTTGGCTGTGTGTGCATAACCCCCCTCTGGAGAGACGTGTTGGCAATTTGAACACGTTAATCACTGAATTGCAGCGATGTTTCAATGGTCATTTAAGTTTAACGTGCATGCATGGGTTTCCCTGGCTTCCTGAAACTCACCGTTGAAACCAAGGTGAGAAGAGAACAGTAGCTTCACCTGTGACCATGCTAGTCAGATGAGTGGCAGCAGTGGATGGATAGATGGGGATGTGAGGAAGTGCATAGAAAGAGAAGGATTGGTGCGCTTGCAAGGTAAGTGGGTGTGAGGAGTGATATGATGGAGTAGGTTTGACAAGGCAGAGTGATGGGGTGGGATGCACAGGATGCACAGCAGTATGTCGGTGAGTGTGAAACTCTACTCACCTTTCCTGACCTGGTTAGGTCATTAAAGCGCTTGCTGCACTGAATCCAGGAGCGTGGCACAATGCTCCCGCTGCTGACCTCCTGGACCACCTCCCACCGCGCCTTCTTTGTGGCAGCAGCAGGTTTCGTCCTCCCGTTGTTGTGGCAGAGTATCTCTCTGCGGCTCCTCACGGCCCCCATCAGTACATCAAGGGAAGTGTCATTGAAGCGGGGCGCAGCCTTCGAGCGTCCTGAATCCATTGTCACACCATGTCTTCACATGCTTCCAACTCCAAGCTCCTCCAAATTCCATCTTTTGATTGGTCCTTTAAATACTGGAGTTGAGATCGTGTCATGTGGATTCTCACCACGCCTGCTGTCACACATCCAATGCCAAAACCTGAAGTAATACCATAATTAGATGGCTGCATTAAAATGCCACAGACAGACGCACTAAAAGTTTTTCTGGGTTTCTCACCCGATATCGGATCCTTTCCACTCCAAACACACCTCTGAGTTATTATAGGGACCACACTGTCTGTTTCCTCCCTTCTAACCAGTTTTTAATTGAATTTGCTAAAAGTGGGATGAAGGGAGGGGAGGAGGGTCAACAGGCTGGAGTCAGAAGAATGGAGTATTTGTGGGGTTGTAGGACTGGAGGAGGCTACAGAGATAGGGAATGGTGATGCCATGGAGGGATATAAACACAAGGATAAGACCGTCAAATTGAGGGACTGGGAATCAATGTAGGTCACCGAAGAGAGGATTAATGGGTGAGCGGGACAGGATATGATCACCAGAATCTTAGATGAGCTGAAGTTTGGTGGAGGCTGGAAGATGGAAGACCAACCAGGAGAGCGTTGAAGTAATGGACTCTGGGTTGGCAAAGGCATGGATGAGGGTTTCAGTGGTAGATGGATATTACTGCTGTAAAATAGTGTTTGTTTACAGCAATAAAACTGCTACTGATGTCTCAAGGTTCCCCCATAGGTCACTCAGGTGTAATGGGCATGTACTGACGAGTCACATGGTACCGGTGCTCGAAATGTAGGTTGCGATTCAACTTGATCTGTACAGCCGTTTTACTGATGCATAATGACATAGCATTGATGAGATTCAGTAATGAAAAATACTTAGAATTAGAAACATTGGGGTCAGTCACAGTGAGGAGGTAAGAAAGTATCAGCTATGAATTGAGAAATGTCGTAGAAATCTGACAACATCACAGTGCGAGTTTTAAACTATTACTTCTAGACAACAAAATAAATAACCATGTGGGTCGGATTTGCGTGGGGAGCGGAAGAGAAAGTTCTAAATGAGTGGTGCCTGCTGGCAATTGCAACAGGGTTCAGCAGTAAGCACCATCGCCACAAGGACTGCAGCGGTTTAAAGAGAAAGCCCACCACCTTCTCAGGGCAAGTCGTCGTCGTACGTGTCTTCATACTGTTCCCTTTAGGGAACTGTATGAAGTGGTGGTAGGATTTCTGGCTGCGATTAACGCTCCTTCTGTGACCGTAACCATCTTCGTACCAGTCATTAGGGTGGTTAGTCCTATGGCGGGAGGGTTTTACGGGCTCCCACAACCCATACGAGTGGGGGGGGGCCACCCACACCCACGGACGCAAGTATCCCGCTGGATGTCAACCTAGAATTTAGAGCCGGAGCTCCAACTCTACTTGCCGGGACTGTCTGGAGCGGGGTTCGAAACCCTACACCTTCTGGCCCAGCGGCGGGGATGCTTACCGCTACGCCAAAGGCCCACTCCTCTCAGGGCAAGTAGGGATAAGCAATAAATGTGGCCTTACCAGCATCTTGCACATCCTAAGAATATATATATATATAATTTTAATTTCTAACTGAATATGTAGGTGTTTATTGTTGATAAACGAAACCAAATACAGAATAAACCTGATATATTCAATAAATTGTATGAAAAGACCTTTAAAATAGCAAAGTGCCAAAATAAACATAGGAACAAATTAAGAATTAATAAAGACCAACATTGTGTATCTCTGGCTACATTCCAGTGGAAGGAACTGAAGTATATAGGTTCGCTTGAAGTCTGGCAATTACTTTAGTTCCATATCCATTGCCATTCTGAGATAAGACAGTTTTGGTTGGAAAATGTAGCAGATAAAGTATCAACAGATCCCGAGCTCCTCTGAACATAACTCTTGCATCTAGGGTGCTCTCAGTCCCCTTTCAGGCTTTCAAGCACTTTATTTCCTTCTTTACAATTGATGGAATGTTGGGTATATCTGAAGGTTAAGTAGTGACAAGCCCATGTCCCACTGCATTTTCAGTACAACTGTGTGGTCAGAGTACTGCGGCACTGTTGCTACATGCGTCTGCATGAAGAGAGATTAGCCCATGTGCATAATTTACTAGCACTTTGGGTGCATCTCTCATTCTGGGCTACGCTGTCAGGTGCCTGTGACCATTGAGGTCCATTTTTTTTTATTCATTGATGGGATGTGGGCGTCGCTGGCTAGGCCTGCATTTAGTGCCCATCCCTAATTGCCCTTGAGAAGATGGTGGTGAGCCGCCTTCTTGAACCGCTGCAGTCCATATGGTGTAGGTACACCCACAATGCTGTTAGGAAGAGAGTTCCAGGATTTTGGCCCAGCGACAGTGAAGGAACGGCGATACAGGTCCAAGTCAGGATGGTGTGTGGCTTGGAGGGGAACTTGTAGGTGGTGATGTTCCCATGCGTCTGCTGCCCTTGTCCTTCTAAGTGGTAGAGGTCGCGGGTTTGGAAGGTGCTGTTGAAGGAGCTTTGGCGAGTTGCTGCAGTGCATCTTGTGGATGGTACACACTGCAGCCACAGTGCGCCAGTGGTGGAGGGAGTGAATGTTGAAGGTGGTGGATGGAGTGCCAATCAAGCGGGCTGCTTTATCCTGAATGGTGTCGAGCTTCTTGAGTGTTGTTGGAGCTGCACTCATCCAGGCAAGTGGAGAATATTCCATCACACTCCTGACTTGTGCCTTGCAGATGGTGGAAAGGCTTTGGGGAGTCAGGAGGTGAGACACTCGCCACAGAATTCCCAGCCTCTGGCCTGCTCTTGTAGCCACAGTATTTATATGGCTATCCATTGTGCACTGGGCACTTTCCTGACAGGGGCTGGGGCATTGGGGGTGGGGTGGGGGGGACAAGGGGCAGAGGTCACAGGGGGGCTGAGAGGCAGCAGGCATGGAAGGCAAAGATCAGCTATAACCCTAAAGGTTAGCCTTCCCCTTGGCGAGAGCAATGCTCAGGCACTCCAGCTATATTATGGGGTGGGTGGCTCATTTAAGTACATCTCAGGGGCCTAATTACCCTAGCTTACAACTTGTGTGCTGCCCCCTGGTTCCATTTTGTGTTCACTGCCTAAACTGAGGCCCACTGAGGTCCCTTGGGCATGTTGTAGGCCTTAGCCTTCTGTGTCTGATTTTCCAGATTGCCCTACATGTCATATACCTATATTTAGGTCTGTCTTTGAGTTGTCAGCTTTTTTAGGGATTTCTTTAAAATGTTGATCAGCTTTTGTTAGGTTGGCATGTGTGAAAAGTGGGATTTTTCACCTTGCGGTAAAATTGCCGACATTCCATATGTGTGGTACATACCTGCGCTACATACACTAGGGGAACTTCAACAAATTCTACCGACTCCACAGCTGAAGGATCATCTAAGAGTAAACGTACTTCCTGAGGTGCAGCCTGATATTTGATTCACACAATATCACTTAAGAAAAAATGATTCTTGGGATGTGGCCATCGCTGGCAAGGCTGGCACTTATTGCCCATCCCCAGTTGCCCTCGAGAAGGTGGGGTGGACCTACTTCTTGAACCGCTGCAGTCCGTGTGGTGAAGGAACTCCCACAATGCTGTAAGATAGGGAGTTCCAGGATTTTGACCCAGTGACAATGAAGGAACATTGATATATGTCCAAGCCAGGATGGTGCGTGACTTAGAGGCTGTCAGGAATCTTACCATTCATGAAGAAATGACTCATGAAATAACACTGGGCGGCCAGCTGGTGGCGCCGTCCAGGGAGTATAAATACTCGGGCATGGGCCCAGCTTGTTCAGAACGTTTCTGTAACCAGGAACTAGTGATGTAACTAGAATCTCAGGTTGTGAAACAGTTGATTAAAGCCTTGTTTTATACTCAAACCAAGTGTTTAGTAGTCTTTTTACATCAGAGGGGATATTGGAGGCGATGGTGTTACAATGCACTTGCTGCCTTGTCCTTCTAGTTGGTGGAGGTCATGGGTTTGAGAGCTGGTTCCAAAGAAGCCTTGGCGAGTTGCTACAGTTCATCCTGTAGATAGTACACACTGCAGCCACGGTGCAGCGGTGGTGGAGGGAGTGGATGTTTAGGCTGGTGGAAGAAATGCTTTATCTTGGATCATCTCAATATTATGGTTTATTTTTCTGATCTCTCAGTCCAACAGCAAAAACCCAGTAACTTAGCCAACACCAAAACTAGCAAGCATGTTCTCTGCTTTCATCAGCGTCAACTAGATTGAAAAGTAGCTTCCAATTCAGAACTGCTTACAGAGTGTGCCACCTCAGTCAGACGTTTGATGAAACTGTGAGATGACAACTGCATAGTGAAACTGAAACCATTTGTCATGTCCTTTGGGTGGTGAACATGACATTGACCCAGTAATGATTCGCCATCCTTTACAACTGAACATCACTGCTCTCCCGGACTGTTCCTCTTGCACAAGTACCTTTCTGGTTAATTTTTTGAACTTGTAATCCAAAGTTTTGGCTCAGCACTTATGTATTGGTACAACTACAAAAGCAAAATACTGCGGGTGCTGGAAATCCGAAACAAAGACAGAAAATACTGGAAATACTCAGCAGGTCAGGCAGCCTCTGTGGAGAGAGAAACAGAGTTAAACGTTTCAGGTTGATGGCCTGAAAAGTTCTGATGAAGGGTCATCGACCTGAAACGTTAACTCTGTTTCTCTCTCTACAGATGCTGCCTGATCTGCTGAGTATTTCCAGCATTTTCTGTATTGGTACAAAGTTTGTTTCTTTCAGGGGCCGAGAAGCTGTCCTGCTTGTTAAGGCGCTAACCTGGGATAATCGCAGCTCAAAGCCGATTTCTAAATTTTGATGAACAGTAGGGGATGCTGAGAGGAAACTTCAGCCATCTGAGCTGCGTGTGAATTCCTCACACTTGGTGACAAAAAAATCCATCATGAAACCGAACTACCAGCATATGGAAATCAAATCCTAATTACATTATGGGAAGGGCTGAAGCAATTCTGACACATTGGCACAAATGTATACCAGAAATCTATTTAAAATATACTGTTAATATTCCTTTGCCAGTTCAGAATTCCAATTTAGTGTCACCGATTTGACTCGCTGTTCTCAAGTTACTTTGACCGGAACTTTGTTTTGCCAACAGCACCATGAGAAAGGAAACTAAACCAGTCATCTTCGCTAACATAATGACAGCATGTCACAACAGTTGTGCTCCTCTCTTCCCAATGAGTTGGTCTGACTGAAGTTGCCAGCAGATGTCAGTGTAACACAGGATAAAAGCTCCAATGGCACGAGAACATTTGCTTGCTTATACTGACGATGATTCCAGCATGAAGTCTGCTCTCTGCTTTTAAACACACATGCACTGTGGTGCCGATTATTCCCCGATGATGAGCCAACTTACCTGTTCCTTCCTAAGACATTCACTTTCACAAAAGAAATATCATCAATCCTTTCAGTTGACTCTCATTTTGCCTCTCCCACGACAAGCTCTTCTCAATATTCATGGACCTCCCATGATGCTAATCACAGTGAGGCAGAGGATATATTGGCCCATATTTTCCGATCCCTACGGGTATGTACGAGCTGTGTACCCACCCGTTGGGACATCGGAAATGCCGGTTTCGGGAATGCGAAGTGCACGCGCTGAAAACCGCCATTTCCGATCTGTCAAGACAGATCCTCCACCTGCCCTGGAGAAGGGCCTCTGCGGGGGGAGAGTTCCGCTTTCTGCACAACCTCTGCCCGCTGAAAACCCTTAAAAATCTTACGCCTGGTAAAAGCAGCGTAAGGCCTGCTTTTATCAGCCTAAGATTAAAAATGTAAAAAAGTAAAAAAAATAATTTTTTTCACTCATTTATAATTTTAAAATACTTTTAAAAAAGGTCAGTTTATGTTTAGCCCCGTAAAAAACTTTAATTTTTTTTAAATTACAATTTTGTTTAAAATATTTAATTTAATGTAATTTTAACTAATTTTAAATACATGATTTTTTAATTTATTTATTTAATGTTTTGATGTGTTTTTGGAGTGATCCCCATTCATACTTTTGACGGGTCTAAGCTGAGAGACCTGTCAAAAGTATGAAGGGAGATTCCCTTCTTTCATTTGTTCCCCATGGCCCACGTGATTCCAGGGACGCTTGTGAACCGCATGTACCCCTGGGATACCTGGGCCCTGCGCATTTCGTAGAGCAGAGGCCCAGAAGCAGAAGTGTCTGGACCTCTGGAGCCCTCAGGTAAGGGCATAGATTTTTTCCAGATTGGAGGCCTCCGCACGCAGGAAGCCTCCGATCGGAAAATACGAGCCAATGTTTTATAATGTGGGCCTGCACCTGAGATCAACCATTTACTTCTACATCCAGAAAAGCCGGTCATCTTCTTTTCTCCACCACTCTCCCAATGCACCTTTGCCCACCTCAAAAGAATGTGTGTGTCTCTCTCTCCCTCCCCTCCCACCCCCAACCCCCCCCCCCCCACCCCCACCACCTTCAACGGGAACTTCCTCCTGTTGTTGGAGCAAAGGTTATGGGAAAGTTTATGATTGTTTTGTTAATTTTGTGTTGGTTATTTATGTGATAAATTTTGTTTTTAGAAATGAGGTGGGTCAAAAAGTGTTTGTATCTTGGAGAATTTATTTTTGTTGAAATGTGATTGGATAGGTTGTTTTGGCATAAAAATAAATGGTGCTCAAGCACGTGCCACGCAAACACATGGCACTCAAAAACACGTCACTCAACACATGGTACTCAAACATGGCATTAAACATATGACTCTTAAACACTTGACACTCAAACACTTGACACTCAAACACATTGCATTCAAATATGTGGCACTCAAACATGGCACTCACACACATGGCACTCAAACATGGCACTCAAACATGGCACTCAAACATGGCACTCAAACATACGACAGTCAAACACAATGCACTCAAACATGGCACTCACACACATGGCACTCAAACTTGTCACTCAAACATGGCACTCAAACATGGCACTTAAACATGGCACTCAAACATGTCACTCAAACATGGCCTCAAACATGGTACTCACACACATGGCACTCAAACATGGCACTTACACACATGGTACTCAGGCATGACACTCAACAAACAAAATAGCAAACAGGTCCTGAAAGAAGCGCAGGACTCTAATTTAAATATCCTCTTCAGCACTTTACATAATTCTGGTAGGCACTCTTGACGCCAACAGAGTTGCCTATACCACACTCACACTTTCTGCCATCGTATTGAAGACTTAGGCAGCCTGACAACACAGAGGCAGTGGAGGGGTTGAGAGAGGTGGTAGTGAGGTAAAGCTGGGTGTCGTTGGCATACATCTGGAACCTGATGTCCTGTCTTCAGATGATGTCACCAAGGGGCCAGGATGTAGATGAAAAATAGGAAGAGGCCAAGGCTGGATCCTTGAAGGACTCCAGAGGTAGCAGTGCGGGTGGGTGAAGAGAAGCCGTTGCAGGAGATTCTCTGGCTATGACTGGACAGCTAAGAGTGGAACCACACGAGGGCAGTCCCACTCAGCTGGACAATGGAGAAGAGCATTTAGAGGAGGGTGGTGTGGTCAACCGTGCCAAAGGCTGCAGAGAGGCCGAGAAGGCTGAGGAGGAATAATGCACCACTATCGCAATCACAGAGGCTGTCCTTTGTGACATTGATAAGGGCTGTTTCACTGCTATGGCAGGGGCGGAAAACTGACTGGAGAGGTTCAAACGTGGTGTTGTTGGAAAGGTGGGCACTAATTTGGTAGGTGACAACACATTAAAGGACTTTTGAGAAGAAATGGAGGTTAAAGATGAGGTGGTAGTTTGCAAGAACGAAGGGGTGAAGGATTTTTTTGAGAATGGGCTGATAAAGGCAGATTTGAAAGGGAGGGGGACAGTAACTGAGGAGAGGGAAATGCTTACAATATCAGATAACATGGGGGCTAGGAAAGGAAATTGGTTGGTCATCAGTTTGGTGGGAATAGGGTCGAGAGGGCAGGAGGGGTGTCTCATGGACAAGATGAGCTCAGAGAGGGCACGATGGGAGACAGGAGAGACACTGAAGAAAGATGCGATTTCAGGTCTAGGGCAGGGGGGACCTTTGAGGGAAGCTCGGCTTTGAGCACAAGGGAAAGAGAGGGATGAAGCAGAGGCAGCTAAACGGATGTTCTCAGTCTGAGGGACAAAGAAATCCATGAGCTCCTTGTTGTTGGGGGTGAGGGTGGAGGGGGCAGAGGAGAGGGGGTTAAGGAGACAGACAGTAATGGAGAAAGGAAGCCGGGAGGCTTCTTTAATTCAATCACCATAAGTAAGAGGCTGGATTTTCAGTAGTATATTAATACTGAGGATAAGCAGTTATGGCAGACGAGAGCATGGCCCGATTGTGCTTGATGTGGTCTGGTGATGAATGACTACACCAGTTGTAATTTTTGAATTTATTCATGGGATGTGGGCGTCGCTGGCAAAGCCAGCATTTATTGCCAATCCCTAATTGCCCTGGAGAAGGTGGTGGTGAGCCGCCTTCTTGAACCGCTGCAGTCCGTGTGGTGCAGGTACTCCCACAGTGCTGTTAGGGAGGGAGTTCCAGGATTTTGATCCAGCGACAATGAAGGAATCGGTGATATATTTCTAAGTCAGGATGGTGTGTGTGACTCGGAGGGGAACTTGGAGGTGGTGGTGTTCCCATGTGCCTGCTGCCTTTATCCTTCTATGTGGCAGAGGTCGCGGGTTTGGGAGGTGCTGCCGAAGAGGCCTTGGCGAGTTGCTGCAGTGCATCTTGTAGATGGCACACAATGTTAGTAATACATTCTATGGCTAGATAGTAGGTCCTTACGGCTCAAAAATTCAATGGCCCGTAATTTCCGATAGGAGGCATCTGCACGCAGGAAGACTCCTATCAGGAAAATATCTACGCCCTTACCTGAGTGCTCCCCAGGTCCAGATACTTCCAATCCTGGGCCTCTCCACAGTCGAAATGCGCAGGGCCCACGTATCCCAGGTGCAGGCGGTTCGCAAGCATCCCTGGAATCACATGGGCCAGGCCAGCCAATGAAAGACCAGTCAAAAGTATGATTGGGGAATCAATGAAGAAAGACACTAAAACATTAAATAATTTTTTTTTTAAACCATCATGTTTTTAAAATTAATTAAAATTACATTAAATTAAATATTTTAAACAAAAATTTAATTTTTTGAAAAAGGTAATGAAAGTTTTTTACGGGGCTAAAAATAAACTTACCTTTTTTAAAAGTATTTTAAAATTATAAATGTGTGAATTTTTTTTTTTAACTTATTTTAAACTCTTATGCTGGTAAAAGCAGGCCTTACGCGGGCCTTTACCAGGCATAAGGTTTCTAAGGGTTTTCAGCGGGCGGAGGTTGTGCAGAAAGCAGAACTCTCCCCCCGCAGAGGCCCTTCTCCAGGGCAGGCGGAGGATCTGTCAGGAGGATTCTTCACAGATCGGAAGTGCCGGTTTTCAGCGCATGCGCTTCGCATTCCTGAAAGCAGCATTTCCGATGTCCCTAAGGGTGCGTACACAGCTCGTACACACCCGTAGGCATCGGAAAATATGGGCCATTATTTTTGTTTCATTTTCCTTGGCAGTGGCTTCTTTAATTCAATCCCAATAAATAAGAGGCTGGATTTTCCATTTGATTTTCAGCAGTATATCAATGCTGAGGAGAGTGGCATGGGGTGGGAGGGGAGGGTGATGGTTTGTGTGTGGCTGAGGCAGAAAATTGGGTGGTTCCCAATTTCATTGGCCGGAATTTTCTGTACCCGGGTGGGTTGGGTGCGGGCTTCCATCCCGCTGCAGAAATCGACTTTGGGCTAATGGAACCTATTAAGACCACCCTGTGCGTTACCCAGCCCTAGTAAATGGTACGGGTCTGTTGATGTCGTGAATGACGCGTTTTCAGTCGAGATATTTAAAGGAGCCATGGCCACATTGCATTTGAAGGTTCATCTAGGAGTGTGCAGGCAGTGCACTGGAGGTTTTGATTGCTCCAAACAGCTGGAGAGATGGCTGCACAGAGGCAGAGGGCTGCACTCAGGCTCTCCGATGGCTCCCTCCATATACTTGTGGAGGGAGTCAGAGCACGCAGGGCAGTCCTCTTTCCTTCCAAGAGCCTGGCTCCAAATTGCCGAGGAGGTCAACAGCAGGGATGTGTTCAGGAGGAACTTTTTTAAATTTGTTTATGGGATGTGGGCATTGCTGGCTAGGCCAGCATTTATTGCCCATCCCTAATTGCCCTGGAGAAGGTGGTGGTGAGCTGCCTTCTTGAGCCGCTGCAGTCTGTGTGGTGAAGGTACTCCTACAGTGCTGTTAGGTAGGGAGTTCCAGGATTTTGACCCCCTTGTACTCTAGTCCTCTATCTAGAGTACTAGAGTAAAAGGGGGTAGAAGTTATGCTGCAGCTATACAAAGCCCTGATTGGATCACACCTGGAGCACTGTGAGCAGTTCCCCACCTGAGAAAGGATATATTGGCCTTGGAGGGAGTGCATTGAATGATACCCGGACTCCAAGGGTTAAATTATGAGGAGAGATTACACAAACTAGGGTTGTATTCCCTGGAATTTAGAAGGTTAAGGGGCGATTTGATTGAAGTTTTCAAGATATTAAGGGGAACTGATAGGGTAGATAGAGAGAAACTATTTCTGCTGGCTGGGGATTCTAGGACTAGGGGGCATCATCTAAAAATTATAGCCAGACTTTTCAGGAGTGACGTAGGAAACACTTCTACACACAAAGGGTGGTAGAAGCTTGGAACTCTCTTCCACAAACGGCAATTGATGATAGATCGATTGTTAATTTTAAATCTGAGATTGATAGATTTCTGTTAGACAAAGGTATTAAGGGATATGGGGCAAAGACGGGTATATGGAGTTAGATCGCAGATCAGCCATGACAGGTAGAGTCGAGGTACGTTCCCACTAGGGGGAAAGGTAAGGCAACTAAGGTCAGAGCTCCCTGGATGACGAAAGAGATAGAGAGTAAGATGAAGCAGAAAAAGGGGGCGTATGACAGATGTCAGGTCGAGAATACACCTGAGAATCAGGCTAAATATAGAAAGTTCAGAGGAGAAGTGAAAAAGAAAATAAGAGGGGCAAAGAGAGGGTATGAGAATAGAATGGCAGCTAACATAAAAGGTAATCCAAAAGTCTTCTATAGGCATATAGATAGTAAAAGGGTAGCAAGAGGAGGGGTGTGGCTGATTAGGGACCAAAAAAGAGACATATGCATGGAGGCAGAGGGTATGGCTGAGGTAGTAACTGAGTACTTTGTATCTGTCTTCACCAAGGAAGAGGATGCTGCCATAGACATAGTGAAGGAGGAGGTAGAGGAGATACTGGATGGGATAAAAGTTGATAAAGAGGAGGTACTAGAAAGGCTGGCTGTACTTAAAGTAGATAAGTCACCAGGACCAGATGGGATGCATCCTAGGATGCTGAGGGAAGTGAAGGAAGAAATCGCGGAGGTACTGGCCATAATATTCCAATCCTCCTTAGATATGGGGGGTGGTGCCAGAGGACTGGAGAATTGCAAATGTTACACCCTTGTTCAAAAAAGGGTGTAAAGATAAACCCAGCAACTACAGGCCAGTCAGCTTAACCTTGGTAGTGGGGAAGCTTTTAGAAACAATAATCAGGGACAAAATTAACAGTCACTTGGACAACTGTGGATTAATTAAGGAAAGCCAGCACGGATTTGTTAAAGGCAAATCATGTTTAACCAACTTGATCGAGTTTTTTGATGAGGTAACAGAGAGGGTTGATGAGGGTAATGCGGTTGACGTGGTGTACATGGATTTCCAAAAGGCGTTTGACAAAGTGTCACATAATAGGCTTGACAGCAAAATTGAAGTCCATGGAATAAAAGGGACAGTGGCAGCATGGATACGAAATTGGCTAAGTGACAGGAAACAGAGAGTAGTGGTGAACGGTTGTTGTTTGGACTGGAGGAAGGTATACAGTGGTGTTCCCCGGGGGTCGGTACTAGGACCACTGCTTTTCTTGATATATATTAATGACTTGGATGTGGGTGTACAGGGCACAATTTCAAAATTTGCAGATGACACTAAACTTGGAAGTATAGTGAACAGTGAGGAGGAGAGTGATAGACTTCAAGAGGACATAGACAGGCTGGTGGAATCGGCGGACAGGTGGCAGATGAAATTTAACACAGAAAAATGTGAAGTGATATATTTTGGTAGAAAGAATGAGGAGAGGACATATAAACTAAAGGGTACAATCCTGAAGGGGGTGCACGAACAGAGAGACCTGGGGGTATGTGTGCACAAATCGTTGAAGACGGCAGGGCAGGTTGAGAAAGCAGTTAAAAAGGCTTATGGGATCCTGGGCTTCATGAATAGAGGTATAGAGTACAAAAGCAAGGAAGTTATGATGAAACTTTATAAAACACTGGTTCGGGCTCAACTGGAGTATTGTCCAATTCTGGGCACTGCACTTTAGGAAGGATGTGAAGGCCTTAGAGAGGGTGCAGAAAAGATTTATGAGAATGATTCCAGGAATGAGGGACTTCAGTTATGTGGATAGACTGGAGAAGCTGGGGTTGTTCTCCTTGGAGCAGAGAAGATTGAGAGGAGATTTGATAGAGGTGTTCAAAATCATGAGGGGTCTGGACAGAGTAGATAGAGAGAAACTGTTCCCATTGGCAGAGGGGTCAAGAACCAGAGGACACAGGTTTAAGGTGATTGGCAAAAGAACCAAAGGCGAAATAAGAAAAAACTATTTTACGTAACGAGTGGTTATGATCTGGAATGCACTGCCTGAAAAGGTGGTGAAGGCAGACTCAATCACGGCTTTCAAAAGGGAGTTGGATAAGTACCTGAGGTAATTAAAAAATTGCAGGGCTATAGGGAAAGGGCGGGGGAGTGGGACTAGCTGAAGTGCTCTTGCAGTGAGCCGGCACGGGCTTGACGGGCCGAATGGCCTTCTTCCATGCTGTAACCATTCTATGATTCTATGATTCTATGACCTCATTGATTGGCGGAATGGGCTCGAGGGGCTGAATTGCCCAGTCCTGTTCCTATGTTTAAACAAATACTTTGCATCTGTCTTCACAGTAGAAGACACAAAAAGCAGACCAAAAATAGTGGGGAATCATGGGACTAATGAGATTGCCGAACTTAACGTAATTAAGATCAGTAGAGAAAAAGTACTTGAGAAACTAATGGAACTAAAAGCCAACAAATCCCCTGGACATGATGGCCTACATCCTAGGCTTTTAAAAGAGGTGGCTGCAGAGATAGTGGACGCATTGGTTGTGACTTTTCAAAATTCTCTAGATTCTAGAATGGTCCCAGTGGATTGGAAGGTAGCAAATGTAACCCCGCTATTCAAGAAAGGAGGGAGAGAAAAAACAGGGAATGACAAGGCAGTTAGCCTGACATCAGTTGTTAGGAAAATTCTGGAATCCATTATTAAGGACGTGGTAGGCAGAGTCAGCATGGTTTTATGAAAAGGCAATTGTTTTTAACAAATTTATTAGAATTTTTTGAGGATGCAACTAGTAGGGTAGATAAAGGGGAACCAATGGATGCAGTATATATGGATTTCCAAAATGCATTCAATAAGGTGCCACATAACAGGCTGTTATGCAAGATAAGGACTCATGGGGTTGGGGGTAATATTTTAGCACGGATAGAGGATTGGTTAACGGATAGAAAACAGAGAGTAGGAATAAATGGGTCATTTTCCAGTTGGCAGGCTGTAACTCATGGATGCCGCAAGGATCAGTGCTTGGACCTCAGCTACTTACAATCTATGTTAATGACTTAGATGGGAGGACTGAGTGTAATGTATCCAAGTTTGCTAATGATACAAAGCTAGGTGAGAAAGTAAGTTATAGTGTTGAGATTAACTTACCTCTGTTCTTTCAAATAATCAGGATCGAGTGCAAACTAATATGGTGGGTATGTTGTGTTTAATTGGAGTTACAGACGAATATAACACACTAGTTAAACAAGAAAAACATATGACCATGACAAGTAGTGAGTACCGGCCCCAATCGGACAGACGGCTGGCGTGCGTGAACTGTTAAGTCTGTGTGTTCCAGTTGTATTAAGATTAATTACTGACACAGACTACAAGAATAAAGTTCAACAGGTCTTTACTAGTTGGAGGTCAGGACTTTACTAAATACAATATCACTACACAGTACTTATATACCGGTGGTCACCACCGGTATTACGTATACAGCAGCCAGAGAAAGTAGTACATCTCTTAAGGTGGAACAGGCTTAAGTTCTCTTAAGGTGGAACAGGTTACATACACCACAATCCTCCCTTTTTAGCTTAACAGTCATATCCCCATTTAACATAACATCATAACATATATACATATATAACTTCAGGTATAAACAGTTCAAAGGTTCAGTCTCTCAGGAGGCCTTCTGATTCGGTTTGGATAACGCCTTTCAGTGGTCTCTGATTCTTGTTGCTGAGGTGACTCTTCTTGTTGGTTTCCTATGTATTGGACGTCATCATCAGGTACAGTCCCTGCCGAGGTAGATGCTTCAGGTTCATTAACGTCTTCCACAGTTGTCTCTGTCGCAACCATGGGTTCGACCCTTGCTCTTGATTCTACCAGTTGATCCGCATGACGCCTTGTCACATTTTTACCAATATCTACTGTGTACATCAGAGGTCCTTGTTTGGCCCGAATTGTTCCGGACTGCCATTTTTCGTTTCCATAGCCCCTTGCCAACGCTGGTTATCCTACGTCGAAACTTCGAGTGGACTTGTTATTAATATGCCGGAACTGTTTGTTTTCCACTTCCCTCCGCACATTTGGCTTTAACAAGTCCAACCTGGGCCGCAACCTCCTGTTATAAAACATCATGGCAGGACTTTGGTTAGTCACTGCATGAGCGGCGTTTCGATATGCCATTAGGAAATTGTTCACCTTGTGTTGTAACGGAATCTGATCATCGTTCATGGCCTTTATTGCCTTTTTGAATGTTTGGACAAATCTCTCGGCCAACCCGTTTGTCGCCGGATGATATGGGGCAGAGGTATAATGTTTCACCCCATTCTTCTTTAAGAATTTTTGGAATTCTTCCGACACGAACTGTGGCCCGTTGTCCGAACATATCTGTTCTGGCAATCCGTTCCTTGCGAATATTGTTCTTAACACCGCAATTGTCTTTTCTGAAGTAGTGGTATTCATCTT
This sequence comes from Somniosus microcephalus, assembly GCF_052327205.1. Lineage (NCBI taxonomy): Eukaryota > Metazoa > Chordata > Chondrichthyes > Squaliformes > Somniosidae > Somniosus > Somniosus microcephalus. The sequence continues at coordinate 271,642,010 of NC_140993.1, forward strand.
GATCACTTCTGGCCATTTGGAATGTGCGTCCACCGCAATTAGGAACATGGAGTCCATGAATGGACCAGCAAAGTCAATATGTACGTGTTGCCATGGGGCTGAAGGCCATTCCCATGGGTGTAGCGGTGCGATCGGAGGTGCATTTTGCACTTTTTTGGCACCCCACGCAGCTTTTTGTCAACTCCTCTATCTGTTGGTCAATGCCCGGCCACCATACATAAGCCCTAGCAAGACTTTTCATCTTAACTCCCCCCAGATGACCTTCATGCAGTTCCTTTAGAACTCTTTCCCGTAACTTGGGAGGAATAATCACTCTTGTCCCGTACATCAAAGTACCATGGCAGACGGACAGCTGGTCTCGCCTTGCCGAGAATGCCGGTAACAGAGGATCACCATGTGTTGGCCATCCCTTCACTGTCACCTCATAAACTCGGGACAGTGTCAGGTCGTTCCTGGTTTCTCTTTCAATACTTGCATTGGTGACTGGTAAACACTCGATGATGGTCGAATGAAATAACTCAACAGGGTCAACTTTCGTCGTCTCTTCTGCTTCAGGTAGTGGCAGGCGCGACAGCCCATCAGCATTGCCATGCTGCTTTGTACCTTTGAATTCTATTTGATATTGATGTGCCCCTAGGAAAAGGAACCATCTCTGGAGTCGCTGTGTTGTCATCACCGAAACACCCTTCTTAGGGTTAAAAATGGATACCAATGGCTGATGGTCTGTCAGAAGTGTGAATTTTTGGCCCTGCAGGTAATGATTAAACTTCTTCACTCCCCATACAAGGCTGAGAGCCTCCCTATCGATCTGTGCATAGTTGCGCTCAGCGGAGGTCAATGATCTGGATGCAAACGCGACTGGCCTTTCCGTGCCATTTGGCAACTTGTGTGAGAGTACTGCCCCAATACCATATGGAGAAGCATCACAAGCCAACCGAATAGGCAGTGTCGGGTTGAAGTGAGCCAACACTTCCTCTGAGGTGATCAATTCTTTGCTTTTGCGAAATGCCTTCTTACAGTTTTCGTTCCATTCCCATGGTACCCCCTTCTGTAAAAGAGCGTTCAGCGGGTGCAGTACCGTGGATAGATTGTGGATAGATTCGGTAGAAACTTATGGTAATAGTTAATCAATCCCAGAAACGACCTCAACTGAGAGACATTCTCCGGAGCGGGAGCCTTTACAACTGCCTCTATCTTGTCAGGAGACTTATGAAGCCCCTCCCGGTCAATGACATGACCACAGTACGAGATCCGCTTCTGAAAGACATCACATTTCTGCCGATTAACTCTAAGTCCATACTCTTTCAGTCTGTTGAGCACCAGTTCCAAGTTTGCGAGGTGTTCTTCATCACCATCACCTGTAATCAGAATATCGTCCAGGTAACATTGTGTGCCTGGAATTCCCTGTAATACCTGCTCCATGGCCCTCTGCCAAATTGCCGGAGCCGATGCCACTCCAAAAACCAGCCTATTATACCGGTACAAACCTCTATGCGTGTTGATCGTGAGGTACTGGCGTGACTCTTCATCAACCTCCATCTGCAAGTACGCCTGCGCCAGGTCTATCTTGGTGAAGTGTTTCCCGCCAGACAACGAAGCAAAAATATCCTCAATCCACGGAAGCGGATACTGCACCGTGTGAAGCACCGGATTAACGGTGATCTTGAAATCTCCACAGATGCGAACCTTCCCTGGTTCTCCTGGCTTGTTGCTCGAAGGACGTTTCATAACGGGAACAATGGGTGTAGCCCACTCACTCCAATCTACCTTAGACAGTACACCTGAACGTTCTAGCACTTCCAGTTCCGCTTCTACAACAAGTCGTATTGCATAGGGTACCGGTCTGGCTTTGAAAAATTTTGGTTGTGCATGTTCATCAATCTTGATGTTTGCCGTAATTCCTTTTAGTGTTCCCAGTCCTTGCTGGAACACCTCTTTAGCATCATCCAATATTTTGGACAATCGTTTAGGTTTGACATCTGTTTCCCCGGAATCTGCCGTTAGTGCTTTTAAGGAGTGCCAGTCCATATTCATTTTCCTAATCCACTCCCGTCCCAGTAGTGGTGGACCTCCTTCAGGTAGCACATATAAGTCCATTACTTGGCTTTCTTCGCCCTTGTGGACCACTTTTACCTCTATCTTTCCGATGGGGTACACTCTTTGCCCCGTGTATGTTTTCAATATAATCTCCGTATCCCGTAGGGGAATATGTTGGAATAACCTTTTGTAATCTTTCTTATTCATGACCGTCAATGCCGATCCAGTGTCCAATTCCATCTTTACTTGGACTCCTGCTATCTGAAGAGTGACCCAAATTGTCTGGAGATCTGCATCCTTACCAACGTTGTGTACTCTTAAGCTACCCAGTTCATTACTGCTTGCGTCTGAATCTGACTTCTGTTCGTTCGAACTGGTCTTTGTCACCTTGTGCACCTTTATGTATTTTCCTTGCGGTGACTTTTTGTTGCTAGTCTTCTTTCCTGACCGGCATACTTTAGCTATGTGGCCAAGCCTGCCACATGTTCTGCATTCTTGGTTTTTAAACCAACACTGGTTCTGATCGTGTGTTGTCTTTCCACAACGATAACATTTTACAGTACTCAAACCCAATTTATTTGTACTGTGTTCCGGTGACCGTAGCTGCATTACTGCCGTGCCTCTCGCTGCAGCTTCGTGTGCTGCTGCCATAGTGACCGCTTTCTCAAGCGTCAGCTCATTCTCCTCGAGCAGTCGCTTTTGTGTATCTTCTTTTAATAATCCACACACAAATTTATCTCTTAGCGCTTCTGTTAGTCCCGTTCCAAACTGACAGAACTTTGCTAGCTTACGCAATTCCATTAAATATTCAGCATTGCTTTCATCCTTCAGCTGCCTTCTGCTGTAAAATTTAAATCGTTCCGCTAGCATCAGCGGCGTGGGGTTTAGATGATTTTTCAGGACAGTAACAATCTCCTCGAACGTCTTATCCGCCGGTTCATCTGGTGATAAAAGGTGTTTCAATTGCCCGTATGTCTTCGCACCCATTAAGTTCAATAACGTTAGTGCTTTCTCTGCATCTGGGATTTTATTTGCTTTACAATAATTTTGTATGCATTCTACATATATGGCCCAATCTTCGATTTCGCCATCAAAGGTATCAATGTTCCCATGTTTAGGCATCGTTGCAATTTATTTTATCCCAAGATGGCAGCTTCCCGCTCTTGTCTTCGTCCTCCGCCTACAAAATGGCGGTTTTCCCACGCTTGGCGGTCTTCACCCACTGGCTGCAATGGCGTTTGGCGTGCCGCTGCTGCTCCCCTTTCCCAGCGGTTAGTAACTCCCCCGACGCTGTCTCCGCTTCACCGCGGCTCCCTCGGGCATTTGCGCTTCCCCGATGTCGCGCCTCACAGCCCTTCTTGCAGCCCGGTTATTAGCACCGGCTGCGTTCGCCTTCACCGCGGCTCTCGCGCCTTCATTCGCCCCAGACGCTGCGCCTTTTTGGCCCGAAAGCGGCCCAGCCCTTATCACCAGCCGCGATCGATGTCCCCGCGCTGCGCCTTTCGGCCCGAATGTGGCCCGGCCCTTATCTCCGGTCGCGATCGATCTCACCGCCCTTATTCCTCCGTCTTCCTCCCCCCGTCTGTACAGCCAACGCGGCCGACTTTCTGCTCGCGTCGCTGACCGGCTTACCCACCACCAAGGTAGAAAGAAGATAGCTGACTGCCGCTGATGGAGGCTTCGAGTTCAGGATGTCTTCTGCACTCCGGGTTCTCGATGCCTGCCGCGCGACGTGTCTTCCAGCAGGGTGATGAGGGTGGATGCCTCTCTTCGACGCCCGTTCTGTGGACGAAGCCGCCGTGGATATAAACTGCCGCAGGGTAAGAATCGGACTCGTCGCCACTGTTAAGTCTGTGTGTTCCAGTTGTATTAAGATTAATTACTGACACAGACTACAAGAATAAAGTTCAACAGGTCTTTACTAGTTGGAGGTCAGGACTATACTAAATACAATATCACTACACAGTACTTATATACCGGTGGTCACCACCGGTATTACGTATACAGCAGCCAGAGAAAGTAGTACATCTCTTAAGGTGGAACAGGCTTAAGTTCTCTTAAGGTGGAACAGGTTACATACACCACATGAACAGCTCTCCTTCTTGTCTCATGTGTCTCTCTCTTCTTGAACTACCCAAGAGTATTCGACCAGAGTCAACATGGATCCACCCTCGGGAGCTCTTCATTCCACCATCAGCGCTGGAGGCTTTTCGGGTCTTTCTTTTATACCCTTTCTTAGGGGTGGACTGGGGTAGAATATTGACAAGACCGTTTAAGCTGTAAGGATTCCCCTTAAAACAAGGTGCCCAATGGTATGTTGAGTTCTTTGTCTTAACTTACAGATGAAAACCCTCCCCTAAGGGGTCTCATGCTTTTCCTCACATTTCTTTCCTGTACATTCTGAAGGCCAATCCATCTGAATTCCTCTTATCTCTTCCATCTTTGTCCTCCCTGGCGCAGCCTTGGACCTTTTAATGAGAGGCCCATGCTAGAGCTGTTTACTCAGCCAGCTGTTCTCCAAACTATTTCCCCTAATCTAACAGACTATTCTATCTTGAGATGATACATTAACTCCCATAAATCCCTTCTATTCTTCTGATTCCTGGGATGGGGGGATTGTCCTATGAGGAGAGATTGAGGAGACTAGGCCTATATTCCCTAGAGTTTGGAAGAATCAGAGGTCATCCCATTGAAACATAAAATTCTTACAGGGCTTGACAGGGTAGATGCAGGGAGGATGTTTCCCCTGGCTGCGGAGTCTAGAACCAGGGGTCACAGTCTCAGAATAAGAGTTCGGCCATTTAGAACTAAGATGAGGTGAAATTCTTTCACTCAGAGGGTGGTGAATCTTAGGAATTCTCTACCCCAGAGGGCTGTGGCTGCTGAGTCTTTGAGCATATTCAAGACTGCGATAGATAGATTTTTGGACTCTAGAGGAATCAAGGGATATGGGAATTGTGCGGGAACGTGGAGTTGAGGTAGAATATCAGCCATGATTTTATTGAATGGCGGAGCAGGCTCGAGGGGCCGAATGACTGACTCCTGCTCCTGTTTCTTATGTTCTTATGGATGTGCGGCTTTACGAGAATCAGATCACTCAGTGGATGAGTTTGTCACTAAAATCCAATCACGAAATGGCGCTCCTTCACTAGAATCTGATCACAGTGGATATGCACCGACACTAGAACCAGATCACTCAGTCTTTGTGCTCTGTCACTAGTATTCGATCATGGTGTATGTAATTTGTCATAGAATCTAATCATGGTGGACATGCTCTCTCTCTAGTATCCGACCACAGTGGATGTGCTCTGTCACTAGACCTGATCACAGTCAATGTGCTCTGTCACTAGACCTGATCACAGTGGGTGTGCTCTGTCACTAGAATCCAATCACAGTGGATGTGCTCTGTCACTAGACCTGATCACAGTGGATGTGCTCTGTCGCTAGACCTGATCACAGTGGATGTGCTCTGTCACTAGACCTGATCACAGTCAATGTGCTCTGTCACTAGACCTGATCACAGTGGGTGTGCTCTGTCACTAGAATCCAATCACAGTGGATGTGCTCTGTCACTAGACCTGATCACAGTGGATGTGCTCTGTCACTAGACCTGATCACAGTCAATGTGCTCTGTCACTAGAATCCAATCACAGTCAATGTGCTCTGTCACTTGACCTGATCACAGTGGATGTGCTCTGTCACTAGACCTGATCACAGTGGATGTGTTCTGTCACTTGACCTGATCACAGTGGATGTGTTCTGTCACTAGACCTGATCACAGTGGATGTGTTCTGTCACTTGACCTGATCACAGTGGATGTGCTCTGTCACTAGACCTGATCACAGTGGATGTGTTCTGTCACTTGACCTGATCACAGTGGATGTGTTCTGTCACTTGACCTGATCACAGTGGATGTGTTCTGTCACTAGACCTGGTCACAGTGGATGTGCTCTGTCACTAGACCTGATCACAGTGGATGTGCTCTGTCACTTTAGTCCGATAATTCAGTGGATGTGCTCTGTCACTGGAATCCGAGCTCTCCCAGAGTTTAGCCCTTACCCACATGATTAATAGAAAGGCCATTTTCCTTTCTGCAGCAAGTTATTAGTATTTCTTCTCATTGAAAACCTCAACCCTTCCTATTTCTAGATGCCCCATTTATCGGTGGCCATCGCCATTTGCGACATTGAGATTAGTTTTAACCCCCAAGAATGGGCCAGTTTGATGTGATCCCAACCTGGCGCGAACCCGCCCGCCTCCGGTTTCACCTGAGGCAGGACAGCGGAGGGGGGTGGGGGCAGTGGGGGGGCAACCAATGCTCTTCCAGGTGGCGGCTTGGCCCTTTAAAGATTATAATAAGTCTGCGTGCACCACATTTTATCTGCCTTCCAGATTTAAACCTGGCAGCCCGGGCTTCCCAGGCCTTAGGAAACCCGGCAGCTAAAGGGAGGCGAGGACGGCTGCATGCAAGGGGTAAATGTCTTTCCAGCACTGCTTGTATGCCAGGAGGAGCAGCAGTGCTTCCCCCCGCCCCACCCCCCCGGCCCCCGAAGCTGACCTGCTTCCCTCCATCAGGATCGCCATAGCACCAACCCCCACTCCGCAGATCGGAACCCCCCACAGGACTGGAAACCCCACTCAAGACTCGGACCCCCGCCCCCACGCTCTCACTACCACACCAGCAGGCTCGCTACCTGCACCTGGGCTGCGGCCCCCTTCGGAGCATTCCCCGCCCAACAGGGAGCCAAGCCTGCCGATCGGGCTGGCTTCCGAGCAGGCAATCTGCTCGATTAAAAAAAAAAGGCACATTGTAGAGTTAAAACCCGGACTTCAAGGTTTCCCGATCGCAACTACCCTCCCGTCCCTCCTCCCCCCCACCCCGTCCCCCCCCCCCCGCTCATAAAATCTGCCCCGTCAAGATTGGGGCCATTGATCCAAGGAGAGAAAGTTGCTTTAGTTGCTTTGTGCAGCCCCTCCCTTTCTGTCTTCACTGGGACAATATTAACCCAGGGATTTCATAGAAACATAGAAACATAGAAGATAGGAGCAGGAGGTGGCCATTTGGCCCCTCGAGCCTGTTCCACCATTCAATGAGATCATGGCTGATCATCCAAATTCAGTGCCCTGTCCCTGCTTTCTCCCCATACTCCTTGATCCCTTTAGCCTTAAGAAATATATTCAACTCCTTCTTGAATATATTTAATGAACTGGCCTCAACTACCTTCAGTGGTAGAGAATTCCACAGGTTCACCACTCTCTGGGTGAAGAAATTCCTCCTCATCACAGTCCTAAATGGCTTACCCCTTATCCTTAGACTGTGACCCCTGCTTCTGGACTCAACACTCGCTGGAGTTAGGTTACAGGCTTTGGTGAATCTACTTTTATTCCTGCACAAATATTTAAAGCTCCTTTTAGCTGAAACACAATTTTTTGAGTTGAGATTGTTGCCATTGCAGGCACACACGTGGTTATTTCTGGACGAGAGGCTATTTCATTTGTATTGGAGGTTAAATTGTATTAGATGATTGCACTTATCATGTAATGTACCAAATGAAAAAGCACAAAATATTATTTTAACGGTTCTTCGGTAACTAAAAGTAATAACCATATAGTTACCACCAAAATAGCTTTAATGTCTGTGGGCAAATGAAATGTGAGCTAATGTATTGGGACAATAAATATACTGAAGATTAGGTGTAAAATTTGGAATGGTAAAAAGGTGCAATATTTGTGAACTATTAAACACTTCACATATGCAGAATGCAGATTTAACTGAGAGGCAGCCAAGTAATTTGAAGGACTGCTCCAGCCTTCTGTTTCTCAAGCAGATTATAGGTGCAAAGGCACATTGTACAGCAGAGGGCACTCTCGTCTTCTCAATGGAGCTTTGATGAGCAGTCATAGGGCTAAAAATTCATTTGCCCCCGAAAACAGACGTGGGGATTGCCCCTTCGTGCTGCCTGCTGATTAACATGATTGTAACGTTCAGTCCAGCACTGAATGAGCTACTGAGTGACTGAACGCTCAGCAGGGGATCCCAAGTTCATGCAAGGCCAGCACGAATTAAAGCTGGCCTGCACTTCTTAAAGGCAGTCTGCACCTCTTAAAGGGGGGCTGCTTTCAGCCTGCAGCAGCTCATTCAACTGGTAGGGGAAGAGAGTCAGAGCAGCAGGGGAGTGAGCATGCCCCAAGGTTCTCCTCCGATGCAGCACTGGAGGCCTTGGTGCAGGAGGTGAACATGAGGAGAGAGGGGGGCCAGGAGGCCCTCCAGGCAAATACGTAAAATGCAATGGGAGCAGATAGACATCGTGCTGAATGCCAGCAGTATTGCCCCTTGGGCATGGACGCAGTGCAGGAAGAAGTTTAATGATCTCATACGAGTGGTCAAGGTCAGTGAATTCATCTTCAAATGCCATATCCCACCACCTGCACCACTAGTCTTACACACTGCTCAATGCACCACACCCCCATCACACACCTGCCAACAATCTCCACCAAACGCGACTCATACCTCACAATCATACCTTCACCTCATCCTCACACACTTACCACTGCTGCAAGACTCACACCCACATCTCACAGCTTGCACATACTGTCAGCTATTCAACCATGTCAGGCATATCACCCAAACACATTGCACCACACTCACTGACACACTTCACCCAAACACATTGTACCACACTCACTGACACACTTCACCAAAACACATTGCACCACATTCACTGACACACACATCACCCAAACACATTGCACCACACTCACTGACACACATCACCCAAACACATTGCACCACACTCACTGACACACATCACCCAAACACATTGCACCACACTCACTGATACACACAGCACCCAAACACATTGCACCACACTCACTGACACACTTTCCTTTGTCTTGCAGGAAAAGGTGGCTCACAACCGGCACCAGCAGAACCTAACCAGTGGGGGACAGGTGTGGCTTCATAACCTGACCCCGATGGAGGAGACGGAGCTGGCCATTATTGGGTGGGCCATCACTGAGCCTGTGGCCAAGGGGCTGAAAGAATACAAGCTGCCAGTATCCTTATACTTAATCCTCCTTCTCACATCCCACTTTCCCCTCACCCCACAATCTCTTCTGACTTACAAGCTGCATAGAGTGTAAGCACGCCCCCTCACCATAACCCTACCCTTGTGCCTTTCTCCTTTCAGATAGACAAGAACTGACACCTGGTCAGTCACTGGTGAAGGAGCAGGAAATAGAATTCCACCTAGGCACTGATGATGAAGGCACAGCACCATCACTTAATTTCACACTCGTAGCCACCAGCTCAGATATTGGCACTCCGCGTAGTTTGGAGAATAGGTTAGACGCAGGATCTGCACATGGTGAGACACCGGGGACGAGTGGCTTGCAGTCAGGGCAGGGGAAAGGGTAGTGCAGGAGGCAGATCCCCGGAGGGCGAGGTCGCAAACTAGTTCTGCTGCACAGGATTCAGATGAGGACTTTGATGAAGCAGCCTACAGAAGAACGCTGATGGGTATGCACAATGAAATGCTTGATGCATTGGCAGGCCTGCTGGAAAGCCTGAGTGCAATGTCACGGAGAATGGAGGAGTCCAGCTCCAACCTTGCACAAGGCTTTGTGCAGGGCTTGGAGCCTGTATGGAAGTGATGTGCAACTCCATTAGCGGACTTGTGGAACCAACCATGATGCAGTGTCTGATGGCCGATGTCTCAGCTTCCATTGCAGCACAAGTACAAGCGACCCAATGTCTGAGTGCTGCAGTGGAAGCTCAGACTGCTCTCATGCAGGCTCAGCTTGCTGCTGCACAAGCTCAGTATCCTGCCATCATGGCTGCATTTACCAGTGTGGAAAGGGTCTTGCAGGGTATCTCAGCAGTCCAGCAATCTGTCCTCCAACAGATCACTCGGATTGGTGAGGCACTGCCCCAGGGGACTGGCAGTGGCTCCATGGAGCACAAACCTGTTGTCCTCTCTCAGGATTACAGCATTCGTCCTCCCACCACTGTCACTCTGCCAGTGCTCTTGCTGTTGCCTCTCAGCCAGTCAGCCCAGACTACTGCCACCCATGCCGAGATGTTGCAGCCTGAAGCCGGGCCTTCTAGGCCCAGAGCTGCTCGAGGTCATCCTCCAAGGCCATCTGCAGCCTGCCCCACTGAAAGTCAGCAGCCTTCCACCAGTCATGGGCATGTACAGGGCCTTGGTGAGACCGCACCTTGAGTATTGTGTGCAGTTTTGGTCGCCTTACCTGAGGAAGGACGTTCTTGCCATGGAGGGAGTGCAGCGAAGATTCACCAGGCTGATACCTGGGATGGCAGGAATGACGTATGAGGAGAGATTGTGTCGATTGGGCTTACACTCACTGGAGTTTAGAAGATTGAGAGGGGATCTCATCGAAACCTATAAAATTCTGTCAGGCCTGGACAGACTAGATGCAGGAAGGATGTTTCTGATGGCCGGGGAGCCCAGAACCAGGGGTCATAGTCTAAGGATAAGGGGTAAGCCATTTAGGACTGAAATGAGGAGGAATTTCTTCACCCAGAGAGTGGTGAACCTGTGGAATTCTTAAGGCTAAACGGATCAAGGGATATGGGGAGAAGGCAGGGACAGGGTACTGAACTTGGATGATCAGCCATGATCTCATTGAATGGCGGAGCAGGCTCGAAGGGCCAAATGGCCTACTCCTGCTCCTATCTTCTATGTTTCTATGTTTCTATGCTGCAGCCACTGGGGTAGCACTGCGTAGGAGCACTAGGACAGGCAAAGGCACACAGAAGACAGGCACTAAGCAAATGCACAAGTGTGATTAGTTGACTTTGTTATGTAATATTGGATGGATTGATGGATAAAGTTGGATTGGAATGTTTCTTTTGTGGTGGCTTTTATTTCAGTATTATGGCCAAGAGGACGCTGTGATGGTCAGTAACAGAGGGAAGGTAAGGTGTGGGACTATTGTTGAATTGGGAATTGGGGTTGCGTTCACTGGTACTGTAATTGGATGAGTAGCTCATGGCCAGCCCAGGCTGGGTTACCTCCTCCCTTCCGCTTGACACCTCTTTCGCTACTTCCTCTTACGCTTCCTCCTCTGCCTCCTCCTCCTCCTCCTCCTCCTCAGCTGGCTGCCGTATCCCTGGTGGCAAGGGCAGTGCCCTCCTGATGCCATGGATGTGGAGCCTGCAGCAGACCACCACGAACCTTGAGACGAGCTCTGGCGAGTACCGCAGGACTCTTCCAGAGTGGTCCAGGCAGTGGAAACGTTGTTTAAGGGTGCCAATGGTGTGCTCTACCAGATTCCATATGGAAGCATGGCTTCTGTTATATGCATGCTGTCCACATGTGCTTGGGTTGCGGCGTGGAGTCATGAGCCAGGTGGTCAGCGGATAGGACTTGTCGCCCAGTAACCACCCTCTGGTTTGTTGTGGTGGCTGAAAGACTGAGGGAACAATGGGCTGGCACAGAATAAAAGCATCATGACTGCTGCCAGGATACCAGGCATTCACCATCATGATGTGTTGAGCATGGCTGCACACGACCTACACATTCCGCGAGTGGTAACCTTTGTGGTTGTGGTACATCTCAGCATTTAGATGCGGTGGCCGCAATGCCACGTTCATGCAGTGGATGGCGCCCTGTACATGTGCACGCTCCGCCTGCTTCTCATTGGTCAGAGTGAAGACAATGAAGTCCCCTCTCCTGGTATATAGAGCACCTGTCATCTCTTTTATACAGCAGTGGACGGCAGACTGGGAGATGTTACAGATTTTGCCTGTTCCAGCGCGAAAGGATCCCGACTAGAAGAAATTCAGGGCCACGGTCACCTTCACAGCCACTGGCAACGCTGTCCTTGCTCTAACCGAATTAGTGCCGGACATTTAGCACCCGGCACGGAATTATCGCCCTGGCCACTAAATTCGGCTTACTGCCCTGGTGAGGAAGTGGAGTGAGAGGCTGCAGGTCTGGTTGCAAGAGGTGACAGAGTTCTGTGAGCACCTCCTTCGCAAAGCGCAGATGCCTCACACAGCTGCTGACTCAGGCTCAGGTAAGAGAATTGCTCTCGGAAGACCCGAGGTGGGTAAGGCCTCCTGCTGAGAGCCCTTCTCCCCCTCCTCCTCCTCCCTCTGCGAGCAGCTTGTCCTCATCTTTGCTGCCTCTGCTCCATCTCCCTGTCGTGCTGCAGGCCAAGGGGTGAGACAACTAGAGCACCCAACGACTGGGAGCAAGTGGTCTGACCAGAACTCTTGAAGTCAGAGGCAAGGCCTTCTCCACTTGCAGCACCACTCCCTGTCACCTCACCAACTTTAAACAACCCTAGAAAGCTCCAAACACTTCCACAATCTTACACAGAGTTAATAGAAATGAATCAGCAACTGGCCTGAGAGTTGTTGCTGATCCCTTTAAATATCGCTGGTGGGGTGTCCTTGCTGCTGCTGTGAGGTTGACAGGGCGTTAGCGCCAGTGTTGAGAACAAATATGGCAGCACGAGGTTCAAATCAGTGTTGCATTCCGATTGGTGCCACAATCTGCCCAGAACAACATACCTCCATGCAATGCTGCTAACACACGTCCAACTACCCTCACCAGAAGTGGGTGTGCAGCAATTGACGTCATTTTCATCACCAAATGGCACCCATAGCACAGAAATATTGGGCGCTACCGAGCCGAATTTCTTGCTCTACGGCGTGAAATTCGGTTGCACCCCGTTTGGGGGCAGTAACCGAATTAGCGCTGGACATTTAGCGCCCGGCACGGAAGTACAGCCCAGGCCGCTAAATGCGGCTTACCGCTCTGGAGAGGAAGTGGAGCGCTATTTCGGGCGCTCCACTTCCTCTCGGGGTGGTGTCGGGGGCGCAAAGCGCTCAAACGGCGGAGTGCTACGCGTCCGCTCCGCGTAGCGCTGACGCGTTTCACCGCCCCTCCCCTTCCGTTAAAGGGGAGGGACGCTGCGAGCTCTGCAGGGCATCCGATGGCCCACACTAGCCCACCAGGGCAGCGTGATGCCGTGGCCGCAGCCCGGCGCCGAGACATGGTGCCGGGCTGCGTGACGGCAGCCATGGACCACGCCAAGGGCCGCCAAGAAAGGCCGAACTGGAGGTTGGCCAAAAGAAAAAGAAATGGCGGCGCGTGTCGCAACCGCACCTCCTCTTTAAATACCGCCCCGCGAGCGGAGGTTGGCTCGGTTCGTGACCCGCGAAGCTGGCACTGACACCGCCCACAGCAGCCTCACGGGGCGCAGCCAAATTTCTGCTGCAGGGTGCTAAGGGGTCGAGTCGCTCGGCAATGTCATTATTACTAGCGGCGCAGTGCCCCGCTGAATCTCTCAGGAGGTGCTATTATCACCCCTCGCACTCCCCCACCCCCAACCGGGCAATAAGCCTTTTGCAGCCCCCGGAGGTGCTAATGACAGGCGCAAAGGAGCTGAATTTCACCCCCCTAGTCTCTTATCTTATTGTTCAAATAGATTGGAGCGTGCCTGAGGCTACACTGCAATGAGTCATGTACTTACCAGTCATGTGTGTAGCTCATTCTCACTGCCCTTATTTTAATTCTAACTCATGTATTGAATTCTGCCCATGCTAACCTGTATTTCCTGTTTTTAATTTCAAAATCTTACCCTTATATTTTCCTCTTCCTTCCAACTCCCACCGTCCATTTTAGGGCAGGAGCAACTTTTGTTTAATAAAACTGACATTTGTCCAACTAGACACTGGCTCCAAAGAACTGCCGATGACTTGGTCACATCTTAGATATTATTATAATAGGTTACGTTGCTCGCGGTGGGCTGGGTAACACACTGAGAAGGTTCATTCAGCAACAACCAATTGCATTTATATAGCATCTTTAACTTTGTAAAAGGTCCCAAGGCGCTTCACAGGAGCGTTATCAGATAGAAAAATTGACACCGAAACAAAGAAGGAGATAGCAGGACAGGTGAGCAAAAGTTTGGCCAAAGAGGTAGGTTTTAAGGCATGTCTTTAAGGAGGAGAGAGAGATGGAGAGGCTGAGAAGTTTAGGGAGGGATTTCCAGATTTAGGGCCTGGACACGGGAACATGAGTAGGCCCATTCAGCCTCTCGAGCCTATTGAGCCATTCAATTCGATCATGGCTGATCTGTCCCGGCGATTGGAGTTGGAGCTCTGGGGTTCAATTCTGGGTAGACATCCAGTGGGGTGCTCTCATCCGGTGGGTGTGTGTGGCCCCCCCCACATCGTATGGGTTGTGGGAGCCCATAAAATCCTCCCGCCGTATAGGACCAACCACCCTATCAGCTGGTATAAAGGTGGTTATGCCCATGGAAGGAGCGTTAGCGCAGCCAATCAGACTGTTAATCAGCCTGCGACTCTTTCCATTACTTTACACTGTTCCCCAAAGGGAACAGCGAGAATACACGAGAAGAAGAAGAAGAAGAATGGCTGATCTGTATCTTAACTCCACTAACGCACCTTGGTTCCATCTCCCTTAATGCCCTTACCTAACAAAAATCTATCAGTTTTTAAATTTTCAATTGACCTAGCCTCAACGGCTATTTGGCGGAGAGAGTTCCAGATTTTTACTATCTTTTTTGGGAAGAATTGCTTCCTGACATCACCCCTGAACAGCCTGTCTGTAAAAACATAAGAACATAAGAAATAGGAGCAGGAGTCGGCCATTCGGCCCCTCGAGCCTGCTCCGCCACTCAATAAGATAATGGCTGATCATCGACCTCAACCCCACTTTCCCACTCGATCCCCATATCCCTCGATTCCCCTAGAGTCTAAAAAGTCTATCGATCTCAGCCTTGAATATACTCAAAGACTCAGCATTGACAGCCCTCTCGGGCCGAGAATTTGAAAGATTCACAACCCTCTGAGTGAAGAAATTCCTCCTCATCTCGGTCTTAAATGGCCGACCCCTTATCCTGAGACTATGCCCCCTAGTTCTAGACTCTCCAGCCAGGGGGAAACAAACTCTCAGCATCTACCCTGTCAATCCCCCTCAGAATCTTGTATGTTTCAATGTGCTCACCTCTCATTCTTCTAAACTCCAGAGAGTATCGGCCCATTCTACACAATCTCTCATCATAGGACAACCCTCTCATCCCAGGGATCAATCTAGTGAACCTTCGTTGCACCGCCTCCAAGGCAAGTATATCCTTCCTCAGATAAGGAGACCAGAACTGTGCACAGTACTCCAGGTGTGGTCTCACCAAGGCCCTGTACAATTGTAGCAAGACTTCCTTACTCTTATACTCCAAACCCCTTGCAATAAAGGCCAACATGCCATTTGCCTTCCTTATTGCTTGCTGTACCTACATGCTAACTTTCTGTGTTTCTTGCACGAGGACACCTACATCTCTCTATACACCAACATTTGAAAGTTCTCACCATTTAAAAAATATTTGTTTTTCTATTCTTCCTACCAAAGTGAATAACCTCACATTTCCCTACATTATACTCCATCTGCCACCTTACTGCCCACTCACTCAGTCTATCCATATCCCTTTGCAGACTCATTGTGTCCTCCTCACAGCTTACTGTCCCACCTAGCTTTGTATCATCAGCAAACTTGGATACATTACACTCGGTCCCTTCATCTAGGTCATTAATATAGATTGTAAATAGCTGAGGCCCCAACACTGATCCTTGTGGCACCCCACTAGTTACAGCCTGCCAACCTGAAAAAGATCAGCTTATCCCTCCTCTCTGTTTTCTGTCCATTAACCAATCCTCTATCCATGCAACTATGTTACCCCCAACCCCATGAGCCCTAATCTTGTTTAATAACCTTTTATGTGGCACCTTATCGAATGCCTTTTGGAAATCCAAATATACTACATCCACTGGTTCCCCTTTAACTACCCTGCTAGTTACATCCTCAAAAAACTCTAATAAATTTGTCAAACATGATTTCCCTTTCATAAAACCATGTTGACCCTGTCTAATCATGTTATGATTTTCTAAGTGACTTGATACCACTTCCTTAACAATGGATTCCAGCATTTTCCCAATGACTGATGTCAGGCTAACTGGCCTGTGGTTCCGTTTTTTTCTCTCCCTCCTTTCTTGAATAGCGATGTTACATTTGCGAACTTCCAATCCGCTGGGACAATTCTAGAATCTAGGGAATTTTGTAAGATCAAAACCAATGCATCCACTATCTCTTCAGCCACCTCTTTTAGAACCCTAGGATGTCGGCCGTCAGGTCCAGGGGATTTGTCGGCTTTTAGTCCCATTAGTTTTGCTAGTACTTTTTCTCTACTTATATTAATTACGTTAAGTTCCTCACCCTCATTAGACCCTTGGTTCCCCACCATGTTTGGTGTGCTTTTTGTGTCTTCTACTGTGAAGACAGATACAAAATATTTGTTTAACGTTTCTGCCATTTCCTTATTCCCCATAATAATTTCTCCTGTCTCAGCCTCTAAGAGACCAATGTTTACTTTTGCTACTCTCTTCCTTTTTACATACTTGTAGAAGCTCTTACAATCTGCTTTTATATTTCTTGCTAGTTTTCTCTCATATTCTATTTTTTCCCTTTTTATCAATTTTTTGGTCAACCTTTGCTGGTTTCTGAAACTCCCAATCCTCAGGCTTACTATTATTCTTTGAAACATTATAAGCTTCTTCTTTCAATCTAATGCTATCCTTAACTGTTTTAGTTAGCCACGGTTGGATCACTTTTCCTGTGGAGTTTTAGTTTCTCAATGGAATGTATTTTTGTAGAGAATTATGAAATATTTCTTTAAATGCTAGCCACTGCTTATCTACCGCCATATCTTTTAATCTATTTTTCCAATCTACCTTAGCCAACTCACTCCTCATACCTATGCAATTGGCTTTATTTAAGTTTAAGTCTCTAGTTTCGGACATAGGCAAGTCATTCTCAAAATTAATGTGAAATTCTATTAAATTATGATCACTCTGCCCCAGAGGATCCTTTACTATGAGATTGCTAATTAACCCTGTCTCATTACACAATACAAGATCTAAAATAGCCTGTTCCCTGATTGGTTCCATGACATATTGATTTAGGAAACTGTCCCAAATGCATTCAATAAACTCGTCCTCCAGAATACCTTTGCCAATTTGATTTGTCCAGTCTATATGAAGGTTAAAGTCCCCCAAGATTATTGCATTACCTTTGTTGCAAGCTGCTACTATTTCTTGATTAATATTCTGTCCAACGGTGTAATTTTAAGGTTCTGCCCCATTGTTCTGAGCTACCCCACCAGAGGAAATAATTTCTCTTTATCGACCTTATCAACTCCTTTACTCATCTTAAACACCTCCATTAATTTTCACCCCTTAATCTTCTATACTCAAGGGAATACAAGCCAAGTATATTTAATTTGTCCTCAGAATTTAACCCTTTTAGCTCCGATATTGTTCTGAAGAATCTGCATTGCACCCTGTACAAGGCCAATGTATCTTCCTGAGGCGTAGAGCCCAGAACTGAACACAATACTCGAAATGGGTCCAAACAGAGATTTATTTAACTGTGGCATAAATTCCACCCCCTTGTATTCCAACATCCTTGAGATAAAGGCGAACATTCCATTAGCCTTATTAGTTATTTTTGTACCTCTCCACTAGCTTTCAGTGATTTCTGTACATGGGCCTTAAATCTTTCTGATCCTCATAGTAAAGGATCCTCTGGGAAAGAGTGATCATAATATGATAGAATAGGGTTTGAGAGTGAAATACTTAAGTACAAAACTAGAATCTTAGGGCTGGATTTTGTGAATGGAGATGAGTTGGAGGCGGGACTGCTGCTTGTCATGTCAATGTCCCGCCTCCATCCTCGTCTAACCAACCAGAGGGATTTTCCCCTAATTGACCTTGTTAATCCCGCCCTGCCAGCTCAGCAGTCCAATTAGGGAGGAAGTCACTGACAGAGCACGTCAACGTCAGATGTGCTATCTGTCAAGACTTCTTGAAAGAAGAAATGTCAGCGTTTGACAGCTCTGTGAAGCTGTCAAACACTGACATTCTCTGTAGTTTGATGAGTCTTTGTGTTCAGGACTCATCAAACCATTCAACTTTGTCGATTTCACATGGCTGTTGGGTCGGAGGATCCAACAGCCAGACTGTGAAATCGACAAGGAGGATGCCGGGTCTCCCGATCCAGAGAGGATGAAGGCTGTAGGAAGAAAACAAAGTAAGTGAACATTTTTTACACTTATCACTCACCTTACATACTTACCATTCCACACTCGCACCCATCACTCACCTCTACATTGCACTTTCAGACCCCTCCGACCGTCGCAGACCTCCTTCACGCCTCCTTCAACCCGATGGGGTTCTCCGAGGTCGGGGAGCCTTCACCTGTGAAGGTAAAATGGCACTAATCCTTTTTTCTGCCTGTTAACTACCTGTTAACAGGCAGTTAAAAGGATTAAATGCCTTTCCTGCCTCCAGAAGATGGGACCCGAAGCAGCACATCTTCCCGCCTCCTGGCAAAAGGGCACGGAGGTGGGATGGGGGCGGGTTTGCCATCCGCCCCCACTTTCTGCTGCTTTACTGGCAGTCCCGCCTCCATGCCCGCCTCCTCGGGGCTTGGAAAATCCAGCCCTTAAACTTAAATAGGTATGAGGGGCGAGTTGGCTAAGGTAGTTTGGGAAATTAGATTAAAAGGTATGACAGTAGATAAGCAGTGGCAAACATTTAAAGAAATATTCCAAAATTCTCAATGAATATACATTCCATTGAGAAATAAAAACTCCATGGGAAAAGTGATCCATCCGTGGCTAACTACAGAAGTTAAGGATAGTATTAGATTAAAAGAAGAAGCTTATAATGTTGTGAAGAATAGTAGTAAGCCTGAGGATTGGCAGAGCTTTAGAAACCGGCAAAGGATGACTAAAAAATTGAAAAAAAGAGTGAAAATAGAATATGTGAGTACACGAGCAAGAAACATAAAAAAAGATTGAAAGAGCTTCTTCAAGTTTGTAAAAAGGAAAAGAGTAGCAAAAGTAAGTGTTGCCCCTTAGAGGCTGAGACAGGAGAAATGATTATGGGGACTAAGCAAATGGCAGAAACTTTAAACAAGTATTTTGTATCTGTCTTCACAGTAGAAGTCACAAATAGCATACCAAAAATAGTGAGGAATCAAGATGCTAATGAGAGTGAGGAACTTAAAGTAATGAATATCAGTAGAGAAAAAGTACTTGAGAAACTAATGGGACTAAAAGCTGACATAGAAACATAGAAGACAGGAGCAGGAGTCGGCCATTCAGCCCCTTGAGCCTGCTCCACCATTCAATGAGATCATGGTTGATCATCCAAATTCAGTACCCGGTCACTGCTTTCTCCCCATATCCCTTGATCCCTTTAGCCTCAAGAAATATATCTAACTCCTTCTTGAATATATTTAATGAATTGGCCTCAACTGCCCTGTGTGGCAGAGAATTCCACAGGTTTACCACTCTCTGGGTGAAGAAATTCCTCCTCACCTCAGTCCTAAATGGCTTACCCCTTATCCTTAGACTGTGACCCCTGGTTCTGGACTCCCCCGCCATCGGGAACATCCTTCCTGTATCTAGTCTGTCTAGTCCTGTTAGAATTTTATAAGTTTCAATGAGATCCCCTCTCATTCTTCTAAACTCCAGCGAATACAAGTCTAATCGACCCAATCTCCCCTCATACGTCATTCCTGCCATCCCGGGTATCAGTCTGGTGAATCTTCGCTGCACTCCCTCCATGGCAAGAACGTCCTTCCTCAGGTAAGGTGAACAAAACTGCACACAATACTCAAGGTGTGGTCTCACCAAGGCCCTGTACAACTGCAGCAAGACATCCTTGCTCCTGTACTCAAATCCTTTCGCTATGAAGGCCAACATACCATTTGCCTTCTTAACCGCCTGTTGCACCTGCATGCTTACCTTCAGCGACTAGTGCACAAGGACACCCAGGTCTCTTTGCACTTCCCCTTTTCCCAATCTATTGCCGTTCAGATAAGAATCTGCCTTCCTGTTTTTGCCACCAAAGTGGATAGCCTCACATTTATCCACATTATACTGCATTTGCCATGCATCTGCCCAATCACCCAACCTGTCCAAATCGTACTGGAGTTTCTCTGCATCCTCCTCACAGCACACGCACCCACCCAGCTTTGTTTCATCTGCAAACTTGGAGATATTACATCTAGTTCCCTCGTCTAGATCATTAATATATATTGTGAATAACTGGGGTCCTCGCACCGATCCCTGTGGTACACCACTAGTCACTGCCTGCCACTCGGAAAAAGACCCATTTATTCCAACTCTTTGCTTCCTGTCTGCCAACCAGTTCTCTATCCAAGACAGTACCTTACCCCCAATCCTGACAAATACCTGACAAATCCCCTGGACCTGACAACCTACATCCTAGGGTTCTAAAAGAGGTGACAGCAGAGATAGTGGATGCACTGGTTGTATGTTTCCAAAATTTCCGAGATTCTGGAACAGTCACAGTAGGTTGGAAGGTAGCAAATGTAACCCCGCTATTCAAGAAAGGAGGGAGAGAGAAAACAGGGAACGACAGGCCAGTTAGCCTGACATCAGTCAGTGGAATAATGCTGGAATCTATTATTAAGGAAGTGGTATCAGGGCATTTAGAAAATCATAATATGATTAGACAGAGCCAACATGTTTCATAAAAGGGAAATCATGTTTAACAAATTTATTAGAGTTTTTTGAGGATGTAATGAACAGGATAGATAAAGGGGAACCAGTGGATGTAGTATATTTGGATTTCCAAAAGGCATTCGATAAGGTGCCACATAAAAGGTTGCTACAGAAGATAAGGGCTCATGGGGTTGGGGTAATATATTACCATGGATAGAGGATTGTTTCACGAACAGAAAACAGAGAGTTGGGATAAACGGGTCATATTCCGGTTGGCAGCCTATAACTAGTGGGGTGCCGCAAGGGTCAGTGCTTGGGCCTCAGCTATTTACAATCTATATTAATGCCTTAGATGAAGGGACCAAGTGCAATGTATCCAAGTTTGCTGACAATACAAAGCTAGGTGGGAAAGTAAACTGTGAGGAGAACACAAAGAGCCTGCAAAGGGATATAGACAGGATAAGTGAGTGGGCAATAAGGTGGTAGATGGAGTATAAAGTGGGGCAATGTGATGTTATTCACTTTGGTAGGAAGAATAGAAAAACAGAATATTTTTTAAATGGTGAGAAACTATGAAATGTTGGTGTTCAGAGAGATTTAGGTGTCCTCGTACATGAAACACAGAGAGTTAGCATGCAGGTACAGCAAGCAATTAGGAAGGCAAATGGCATGTTGGCCTTTATTGCAAGGGGGTTGGAGTATAAGAGTAAGGAAGTCTTACTACAATTGTACAGGGCCTTGGTGAGACCACACCTGGAGTACTGTGTACAATTTTGGTCTCCTTATCTGAGGAAGGATGTACTTGCCTTAGAGGCAGTACAACAAAGGTTCACTACATTGATTCCTGAGATGAGAGGGTTGTCCTATGAGGAGAGGTTGAGTAGATTGGGCCGATACTCTCTGGAGTTTAGAAGAATGAGAGGTGATCTCATTGAAATACATACAAGATTCTCAGGGGGATTGACAGGGTAGATGCTGAGAGGTTGTTTCCACCCCCTGGCTGGAGAATCTAGAACTAGGGAGTGTCGTCTCAGGATAAGGGGTCGGCCATTTAAGACCAAGATGAGGAGGAATTTCTTCACTCAGAAGGTTGCGACTATTTGGAATTCTCTACCCCAAAGGGCTGTGGATGCTGAGTCATTGAGTACATTCAAGGCTGAGATAGATAGATTTTTAGACTCTAGGGGAACCAAGGGATAGGGAGATAGGGCAGGAAAGTGGAGTTGAGGTCGATGATCAGCCATGATCTTATTGAATGGCGGAGCAGGCTCGAGGGGCCGAATGGCCGGCTCCTGCTCCTAATTCTTGTGTTCTGATGTTCTTGGCCTCCACGGCTATCTACTCCCACTGCCTTTTGGCCATGTGTCTGGAGGGTCTCCTGGCCCTCTGTGGATACAGGCCATCTCTCCTCCTTTCCACCTCTTCCACCAGTGCAGCATTGGAAAAAATTGGAGCCCGCTCTCTCCCATGTTGCGCCATTCTTCACTATTTCCCAGGTCAGATTCACTTACTGTATGATTCCCAGCACCTGCTCCAGCCACAACACACCTCCCGTTTAAGAGGTGCAGGCTAGCTTTAAGAAGTGCTAGGAAGTTGCGATTTTGGGCTTCCTGCTGATGCGTGCAGCCAATGAACAGCATGGTTAGCACTGGCTGCGCAGAAAAATCATGCTAATGAGCATGCAGCATGAAGTTGGCGAGTTGCCTGCATTTCAAACAACGGGTGTGGGTTAATTGCGCATCGCGATCACCGCACCATTTCCAGGGGCTATCCAATTTTGCCCTCCCAATGTTATAATCAGCAAGTGCCTGAAGGGGAAAGTGGCAGGGGAGGGGTCATATTAGGATTGAGGCTGGAACAGCAGCAATGAAATTTAGGGTTGGTGTGTTTTGGTTGAAAGAAGGAGAAGGAGCATCCATGAATGTCCAGCGGTTACCCAAGGGCTCAGGGAGCTTTTAGGGCCAGTAGTCTTGTCCTTTGTGCCATGGGGACATTTATTCTACTGCCACAAAGCACCAGACCTCCATCCTTTCAAGTTCTCCTAGGACTCCTGGGAATTCCCCGGAGGTGGGACAGTGTGCTTGTACCTGTAATAGGTGGTGGCGTAAAGCTGAATTGTTAATGAGGTGGGGGAGGGGCACTGCTGGCCCTTCCGCCCCATTTGTTGTTCATTCATCCTGCGGTGCACTCATTTTGATGAGGATCCAGGAGAAGTAGGTTTTATGCTGTGAGCTCAGCAATCCCCCCTCTCCGATCCCAGTAGTCCACTTTCCTCCCCTGCTTTCAGGTAAACACTAATGAGACACCGTGGATGAATAAAGCCATAAGGGAAAAATTGAGGGTAAGGAAAGAGGCATACATTAAGTACATAGACAGCAGGAGAGAGCATGATAAGAGAGAATACGAAGAGATTAGGAGAGAAGTAAAAAAAAACAATTAGGAAGGTAAAGAGGAACTATGAAGTTAAATTATCAAGGAACATAAAACAAAATAGTAAAATATTTTACAGGCACATCAGTAAAAAAGGAAGGTCGGGATGGGAATATAGCCACTAAGGGATGGACAGGATAAAATGATAGAGAGATGGCAGAAATCTTAAATAATTACTTTGCTTCAGTATTTACCAGGGAGATAGAACAGGTGGACATGACATTGGATGATGAGATTAGTAATGAGATAACTGCATTTAAAATAAAAAGAGGAGATATATTAAATAAACTAATCAAACTCAAAGAGGGTAAAACCCCTTGTCCAGACAGATTACATCTGTGCATTTTAAAAGAACCTCTTCTTCTTCTTCTTAGGCAGTCCCTCGGGAACCGAGGATGACTTGCTTCCACATTAAAAATGAGTTCTCAGGTGACTGATGAGCCCAATGCAGGACCTACAGTCTCTGCCACAGGTGGGGCGGATGGTGGTTGAAGGGGCGGGTGGGTGGGGTGCTTGGGTTTCTTGGAGGGTGCGAGTCTGGGTGGGGTGGAGGAGCAAAGGGATCTCGGAGTACAAATACAGAAATCAATAAAAGTAGCGACACAGGTTAACAAGGCCATTAAAAAAAAAACAAGCACTAGGGTTTATTTCTAGAGGGATAGAATTGAAAAGTAATGAAATTATGCTAAACCTGTATCGAACCTTGGTTAGACCACACTTGGAGTACTGCGTACAGTTCTGGTCGCCATATTATAAAAAGGATATAGAGGTAGTGGAGAGGGTGCAGAGAAGATTTACAAGGATGATACCAGAAATGCAAGGGTATATCTATCAGCAAAGGATGACCAGGCTGGGTCTCTTTCATCTTGAAAAAAGGCTGACAGGTGACCTAATAGAGGTCTTTAAAATCATGAAAGTTTTTGATAAGAGTAGATACAGAGAGAATGTTTCCACTTGTGGGGAAGAGCATAACTAGAGGCCATCAATATAAAGATAGTCACCAAGAAATCCAATAGGGAATTCAGAAGAAACTTCTTTACCCAGAGAGTAGTGAGAATGTGGAACTCGCTACCACAGGGAGTGGTTGAAGCGAATAGTATAGATGCATTTAAGGGGAGGCTGGACAAGCATATGAGGAAGAAGGGGATAGAGGGTTATACTGATAGAGTTAGATGAGGAAAGACGGGAGGAGGCTCGAGTGGAGCATAAACGCCGGTATGGACTGGTTGGGCTGAATGGCCTGTTTCTGTGCCGTATATCCGACGTAATCCTAAGTAATCCTATGTAATTATTCCAACCAGAGGGAAAGGTCTGCACTCGAGGGGCATGACAGCATTATGCAAATCCAGGCAGATTGAGCTGTTGTCAGATGCAGCGCATTTAGATGTGTTGCGTCTGACTAAATGCCTGAGCGCAGGACCCATAGAAAAACCAGCTCCTTAGTCTGATTAAACACCGAAACACTGGAATCCATGTGGAATAAGTCGGAGCCAGAGACAGGTGCTGAGGAAAGAGATGTGGCTGTGAAAGTGAGTTAGGCTGATTGCCTGGTTTGGTTGCATCACCCTCACGGGAGAGTTGTGATTTTTGCACATGCATTGTGTTGGAGTTCTTCACGGCTCCCACTAAATTCCCCAAAGAATAACATTTATAACATTAAAAAATTTCAGCCAAGGTTAGGCCGTGAATGGCTCCTGGGAATATAGTGCAGCGGATTAGCTCTGACGATTAGACCTGAGCTGTGAAGTAATGGGGGAGATTGTGCCTGAGGGCAGGCTCAGTCAATGTGGCCCAGTGGGGTGGGGGAGGGGCTTTTGCTGTAATTCCTGGCTAGGATGGGTTAATTTGTGACTTATTTTGCAAATTAATTAATTTTTTTGTATTATAGATTTTATTTTTGGAGATATATATTTTTTTGGGTGTGGAGCTATGGTTTCTTTATGAAGAATTTTTAACTGGAATGTGATTGCGTAAGACAGTTTTGGTGGAATTCAATTGGGGAGAATGATTTCACATGTAAGTACTCGTGAGTAATGAAAAACAGCAATGAAAGAATTTAATCGAGGAAGTAGAATATTAACCAATGGCTTGGTGGTCCAACACCAAAGTTGCCTACTTTGCCACATGGTGCACCTCCATCCACTGTCGCGGAAACTCTCATTCATGGAGTGTCCTCTCCAAGGGCACTATCTCCAACGTACTCCATGAAAGCCTCTTTATCTTCAATGTGCACAAAATCCAACTTGTCCAAATCTCTACCATTCACGTCCTATCTCACAGTGATCCCTTGCCTTCATGAACTCCATTGGCTCAGTCTCCCCAGCTCTTTTTATAGCCATACCCCTCTCTGTCTCTGCAACCGTCTTCTGTTCTATGGCACAGTCTGCACTTCTTACCCTTCTGACTCTAGTCTCCCATGCTACCCTTTTACCTTTGCTTCACTATCAGCGTTAGATCCCTCAGCTGTCATGCCTCCGTGCTCGTCAACTCTCTTCCCTAAGACCCTTTTGCCTTGCAACTCCCCTCTTCACATTCAAAAGCCTCCTTAAAACCTATGTCTTCATCCGTGTGTTCAATCACCTTCCCTGGCTCTCTCCAAGCTCTTGCTTGGTGTCTGTTCTCTCCTGTGAAGTGTGTTTGGATGATCTGCTACAGTAAAGAGCCTGTACAGATGCAGTGTTGTCATGACATCAACTTCATAGACTTAACACACACTAGAAACACAAGAAATTATGTTAGGAGGACTTCCACTCATTTTCTATGAATGCACGGAATTGTAGCCTGTACTGTTTAAGCCTATAGCTAATCTGCTGGAAGTTTTTGAGGAAGTAACTGGTAAAATAGATGGGGGAGAGCCAGTGGATGTGGTGTACCTTGACTTCCAGAAAGCCTTCGATAAGGTTCCACACAAAAGATTATCATGCAAAATTAAGGCTCATGGGATTGGGGGCAAAGTATTAACGTGGATAGAGAACTGGCTGGCGGATAGAAAACAGAGAGTTGGAATAAACGGCTCGTTTTCGGAGTGGCAGGCAGTGACCAGCGGGGTGCCGCAAGGATCTGTCCTGGGACCCCAGCTGTTCACAATATATATAAATGATCTGGATCAGGGAATTGGATGCAATATTTCCAAATTCGCTGACGACACTAAACTAGGAGGAGGGGTGGGCTCTGATGAGGATGTCAGGAGGCTACAGTGCGATTTGGACAGGTTGGGGGAATGGGCGGATACGTGGCAGATGCACTATAATGTGGATAAATGCGAGGTTATCCACTTTGGGGGTAAAAACAGGAGGGTAGATTATTATCTAAATGGCAATAGATTGGGAGATGGGGAAGTGCAGAGGGACCTGGGTGTTCTTGTGCACCAGTCACTGAAGGAGAGCATGCAGGTGCAACAGGCGATTAAGAAGGCAAATGGTATGTTGGCCTTCATATCAAGGGGGTTCGAGTACAGGAATAGGGATACCTTACTACAGCTGTACAAGGTGCTGGTGAGACCGCATCTGGAGTATTGTGTACAGTTTTGGTCACCCCATCTGCGGAAGGATGTTCTTGCCATGGAAAGAGTGCAGCGGCGATTCACCAGGCTGATACCTGGAATGGCGGGAATGACCTACGAGGAGAGATTGAATAGTTTGGGCTTGTACTCACTGGAGTTTAGAAGATTGAGAGGGGATCTCATCGAAACATATAAAATTATGGCAGGCCTGGACAGGCTGAATTCAGAGAGAATGTTTCCAATGGCAGGGGAGCACAGAACCAGGGGCCACAGTCTAAAAATAGCGGGCAAATCATTTAAAACAGAGATGAGGAAGAATTTCTTCACTCAAAGAGTGGTGAGCCTGTGGAATTCCCTGCCACAGAGGGCTGTGAAGGCTAATTCAATAAATATTTTCAAGAGAGAATTGGATATATTTCTGAAGGCTAAGGGGATTAAGGGTTACGGAGAAAAGGCGGGGACGGGGTACTGAACTGGTAAGATCAGCTAAGATCTCAGACGAAGATCAGCCATGATCTCATTGAATGGCGGAGCAGGCTCGAAGGGCCGAATGGCCTACTCCTGTTCCTATCTCTATGTTTCTATGTTTCTATGTTTCTAAGAGGCTGGTAGTGCCTTTGCTCAACTGCCCATGTCCTTGATCCATGATAATGTTGACACAACAAGAATTAGCGAATGTGATGGTACAACTGGGGGCTTATTGAGCAATAGTCTGCAGCTGATTATTGGGACATTCTATGTCCAGGGTGCATTGCCAAGGATTTAATCATTTTAATATTGAACAGCCCATTAAACAAAGGATTGTCCTTGAAAGTCAGGAATCATATGGAGAACTGTAACAGTGGAGAAGAGAAAATATCAGAAGAGGATGTGAAGTCTGCTTTAACTGAAAGCGTTCCTTTTTTTTACTCTCCTAGGATTATCGAGCGATTATTGATAGGTAGCACACATTCGACCATTTGTAGAAAACCAGTACCTGTAAGCGTCCTTATATTTTTTCTATTTGTGCAAACATTGGCAACACATGTGGCAGAATTTGCTAAGTGCTTCCTGTGCAAGTCCCTTATCAATAAGTTTACCCGAAGAAATCACATTGACAGCTGTTTTCATTAACCAATTTATTAGTGACATATAAAACAGCTGCTATTAGAGTTCTTTTCAACAACCAAGCGCTCACAGCACTTAAGTATTCTTGCAGGATTTGGTCAATATACCATCTCTAAATCAATCACAATTTTATGTACCAGGCATATCATTAATTTCTACCTGCTCATTTTGCAGCAAGATCTGGCACTTAGTTTGAGTTTTTTCCAGAATTTATCTAACTGTAATGTTGCTTCAGTTAGCAGAATGTTCTTGGGAAAAAAAACAACAAAGGCAAGAAATGTCATTTCTAAGGACTGATGATTGGCTGCTGTGTTTAACTATTTCACGATCTGTCTCCTCAGATTAGCTCTTGGCAAGGTCTCTCCCGCTTTTTCCTGTAACAGGCAAAGGTTGCACGACAAGAGATACGGGGCACCTACAGCATAAACAGTGCAGTTTGAGTATCAGAGCTGTCGCAGTATCTCTGAAAAATCTTCAGCTGCACACAAAAAGGACTGGTTTCCAAACAGTGCTCAGTTGTGTCACCAGTGTATTCTTGCAATATGCTGTGGAAGAAATGAGTAGGGTATTGACCATCTCACCAAGCATCTATCCTGAGTTAACAGCTGCTGGCTCAGATATATCCATCTCAGTGGAATTAAATAGAGAGGGTCAGGAGCACCTTTTTTTTAATTCACTTATGGGATCTGAGTGTCGCTGGCAAGGCCAGCATTTATTGCCCATCCCTAGTTGCCCTTGAGAAGGGCCTTGAACCGCTGCAGTCCATGTGGTGAAGGTGCTCCCACAGTGCTGTTAGGGAGGGAGTTCCAGGATTTTGACCCAGCGCGGATGAAGGATCGGCGATATACTTCTAAGTCAGGATGGTGTGTGACTTGGAGGGGAACTTGGAGGTGGTGGTGTTCCCATGCACCTGCTGCCCTTGTCCTTCTAGGTGGAAGAGGTCGCGGATTTGGGAGATGCTGCCGAAGAAGCCTTGGCGAGTTGCTGCAGTGCATCTTGTAGATGGTACACACTGCAGCCCCGGTACACCGCTGGTGGAGAGAGTGAATGTTTAAGGTGGTGGATGGGGTGCCAATCAAATGGGCTGCTTTGTCCTGGATGGTGTCGAGCTTCCTGAGTGTTGCTGGAGCTGCACTCATCCAGGCAAGTGGAGAGTATTCCACCACACACCTTACTTGTGCCTTATAGATGGTGGAAAGGTTTTGGGGAGTCAGGAGATGAGATACTCGCTGCAGAATACTTAGCCCCTGACCTGCTCTTGTTGCCACACTATTTTTGTGGGTGGTCCAGTTAAGTTTCTGGTCAATGGTTGTAAAGGAATAGCCATATTTCAGAAAGATACACCATCCTATGAACTGAATTTTTGACTTTATTAAAACATGAAAACTGGGTTTAAAAATCTAAAAGCCTCAAAGACACAGGCTGTAAACAGAATACAGGCTTCTGAGATAAGATGAAGAGCTGTTGACACAAAGCTGTAAACGCCATACAAGCTTTTGAAATGGGAATTGGTTGTTAATACTAAAACAATGGCCCTTTTGAAGCAAATGGTTGGAGTTTCCAAGAAGTCTGCAGTTTGGAAAAAACACAATAGCAATGCTCATGTTAAGTGTTATAAACCAACACTTCAGAAAGCATCACATAAATTAAACAAAACATGTGCCTTTGAAAAAATGACACCAAGCAATCACATGGATTTTGTATTGCAAATGGAACAGTTAGGAGACACAACGTCTGCTTATAACCAGTTAAGGTGATATTAAGAATTGAATTGAAGTCCTTTGTAAGAATGGTAACAAAGAGATAAATCTGTTATAACCATTTTTTATGTTAAGTTTTTGAACACCTATACAGGATTCTGAAAGTTAACAGCTGAATTGACAGTAAGAGTGGAAAGAAGTCAGCAGAGATATGACTAGAGATACTTAGCTTACATCAGCAGAAAACTTCAAAGATTATACCACTGAGAAAGAGTATAAAATATGGAACTTTCAGATAGAAAGTCTGAAGTCGCTGGAAGGGGCAAGTGATTCTCAACTTCAGAGGCAAGCTCTGTAAGTTTTTAACTCTTTGAGTCTTGGGTATCAAGAGATACTTTTATTTGATTTTGGTGGATATTCTGGATTAGAAATAATAAGAAATGTAAAAATGTAACGAAGTTAAGATTTGAGAACAAGGATCTCTGAGAATAAGAAATGTAAGCTATTTGTATTTTGAACTGTTAAAGTTGTGATTGAATCACCGGCTGTTAACTACATGTCGGTTCTTTAATAAATCTATATATTTTTAGAATTGTCTCACAGACTATTTCTGTATCAAACTAGCAAACTCAATCTCTGTACACACTTTGGTGAGGAATTACAGAATTCTGGGGGAGTATTCCGGATCCTCATATTATCCGGAAGGTTACAGTCTAGTTAAACTTATTAAAAGTGCTATCTGGAGGATGGTGACATCTTCAAGTCATTCCTTTCCTTTAGGGAGAGATAGCCTGGATGTTTAGACCCAATTAAGCGTCTTATAGAATTTGTCTATCTCTAACTTTAGTTGAAGGTGAATGTCTGGGGAATACATCTGATCCGGGGTAGCCCAAAAAGGGCTAGGACTAGTAATTATCCCATCATGGTGACCCCCAGGATATTGATGGTGGGGGATTCGGCAATTGTAATGCCATTGAATATCAAGAGGAGGTGGTTAGACTCTCGCTTGTTGGAGATAGTCATTGCCTGGCACTTCAGTGGCGCGAATGTTACCTGCCACTTATCAGCCCAAGCCGAATGTCATCCAGGTCTTGTTGCAGTCGGGCATGGACTGCTTCAATATCTGAGGAGTTGTGAAACCTGGTGAAATTGTTAATTGTTATTTCTCTTTAAATCATTCTTGATAAGATTACTTAAGCAGTTTAAGTAAAGGGGAAAAGTTAAATATTTGGGATTCTGTTGATTTAAGAAGAGTAAAACAAGGTAACACTGCAGTAGGAGTAAATTGGCACAGCAGGCAGTGGAAACCAGTTCTCTAACCAATCAGCAGGGGTGACTCATTTGGCTGTAAATAAACAAACAGTATAAAAAGACCAGTCCTAGTGCTAGCAAGCACTGAGTGCGAGTCAGCAGAGAATGCTGTGAGTTTGGGTAAGTGTGAGTTAGGGTAAGTGGGGTGTTAGGTGCTCTTTTCAAACTTTAACTCTGTGGGTTGTAGTTAATAAGGCCTTTCTGGTGCAGAGTGACTGTTGGTAAACCATTTAACTGGTGTAATTAGAGGGATGATTTAATTTAAATCCAATTAATTAAAGGGGATACTAGCATCTATAATCGGGCAGAGGGTGTCCATAACTAACAATAAAAAATTTAATTAATTACATAAAATGGAGCAGGTGATGTGTTACTGTTGTGAGATGTGGGAGCCGATGGACCCCATTGAGGCTCACGGTGATTACATCTGTGACAAGTGTCTGCTGCTACAGGAACTCCAGCTCCGTGTTGATGAGCTGGAGTCTGAGCTTCAGACACTGTGACACATCAGGGAGGGGGAGAAGTACCTGGACTCTGTGTTTCAGGAGGTGGTCACACCTATGAAGTTAATTAATTCAGATGTAACCCATGGTCAGGGACAGGATGGTGTGACGATGAGTGAGGCAGGTACGGGGATCCAGGAGGTAGTGTTGGAGGAGCCGCAGCCCTTGCTCTTGTCCAACAGGTTCGAGGTTCTTACTCCCTGTAGGGACAGGAGCAGGGACTGCAGGGAGGATGAGCAACCTGGCCACAGCACCATGGAATGGGGGGCCATTCAAGAGGGGGGAGTAAATAGAAATGTTGTAGAGGTAGGGGATAGTATTATTAGGGGGATAGATAGAGTTCTCTGCAGCCGAGAGCGAGAGTCCCGAAGGCTGTGTTGCCTACCTGGTGCCAGGGTTAAGGACATCTCCTCTGGGCTGGAAAGAAACTTGCAGTGGGAGGGGGTGGATCCAGTTGTCGTGGTCCATGTTGGTACAAACGACATAGATAGGACTAGGAAGCCGGTTCTGTTAAAGGAGTATGAGCAGCTAGGGGTCAAATTAAAAAACAGAACCTCAAGGGTAATACCTGAGCCATGAGCGAATTTGGCTAGGACAAATAAAATTAGAGAGTTAAATGCGTGGCTCAAAGACTGGTGTGGGAGAAATGGGTTTTGCTTCCTGGGACACTGGCACCAGTACTGGGGCAGGAGGGAGCTGTTCCGTTGGGACGGGCTTCACTTGGCCAGTGCTGGGACTAGAGTCCTGGCGAATCATATAACTAGGGCTGTAGAGAGGGCTTTAAACTAGCTAGTGGGGGGGAGGTTCCCAGAGAGCAAATAATAAAAATGACAACAGAGAAGGTCATAGACTTAGGTAGCAGTGGGGAAATTAAAAACCAGAGCATGTCGGGAAGGGGCAGAAGGTATGGAGTAAAAGGTAAAGTAATAAAAAGGGCAAAAGCAGGAACTAAGTGTCACAAAACATATTTGAAAGTTATCTATCTGAATGCA
Organism: Somniosus microcephalus; assembly: GCF_052327205.1. NCBI lineage: Eukaryota > Metazoa > Chordata > Chondrichthyes > Squaliformes > Somniosidae > Somniosus > Somniosus microcephalus. The sequence goes on from NC_140993.1 coordinate 271,674,174, forward strand.
CGTAGCATTTGTAACAAAATAGTCGAGTTAATGGCAAAAATAACTACATATGGGTATGATCTTGTGGCCATTACAGAAACATGGCTGCAGGGTGACAATGCCTGGGAATTAAACATACCAGGTTATTTAATGATCAGGAAGGACAGGCAGGAAGGAAGGGGAGGTGGGGTGGCTATGTTAATAAAGGAAGAAATCACTGTAATACAGAGAAATGATATTGGGTCAAAAGATCAGGATAATGAAACAGTTTGGGTGGAGATAAGGAATAATAAGGGGAAAAAAACACTAGTGGGCATAGTCTATAAGCCTCCGAACAGTTGCAACTCTGTTGGACGGAGTATCAATCAGGAAATAGTTGAGGCTTGTAATAAGGGAACATCTATAATTATGGGGGATTTTAACTATCATATTAATTGGACAAATCAAATTGGGCAGGGCTGCCTTGAGGATGAGTTCATTGAATGTATTAGGGATGGGTTTCTTGAGCAGTATGTAACTGAACTGACCGGGGGCAAGCAACCTTAGATCTGGTCCTGTGTAACGAGACAGGATTAATTAAAAATGTCCTAGTAAAGGATCCCCTTGGAATGAGTGACCATAACATGGTTGAATTCCATATTCAATTAGAGGGTGAGAAGGTTGGCTCTCAAACAAGCGTGCTAAGCTTGAATAAAGGAGACTATGAAGGTATGAGAGCGGAATTGAGTAGAGTGGATTGGGAAAATAGATTAAAGGGTAAGACGATACATGATCAGTGGTGTACATTTAAGGAGTTATTTTACAACTTCCAAAAAATATATATTCCACTGAGAAGAAAAGGGTGTAAAAGAAAAGACAGCCATCCGTGGCTAAGTAAAGAAATTAAGGATAGTATTCAACTAAAAACAAGAGCATATAAGGTAGCCATATCTAGTGGGAGGATAGAGGATTGGGAAAACTTTAAAAGACAGCAAAAAATAACAAAAAGATTGATTAAGAAAGGGAAGATAGATTATGAAAGTAAATTAGCAAAAAATATAAAAACAGATAGTAAGAGTTTTTATAGTTATATAAAAAGAAAAAGGGTGGCTAAAGTAAATGTTGGTCCCTTAGAGGATGAGCCCGGGAAATTAATGGTGGGAAATATGGAGATGGCAAAAACACTGAATGAATATTTTGTATCAGTCTTTACAGTAGAGGGCACTAAGAATATCCCAACACTGGACAAACAGGGGGCTATAGCAGGGGAGGAGCTAAACATGATCAAAATCACTAAGGAAGTGGTACTCGGTAAAATAATGGTACTCAAGGCGGATAAATCACCTGGACCTGATGGCTTACATCCTAGGGTCTTGAGGGAAGTGGCGGTAGGGATTGTGGATGCATTGGTAATCATTTTCCAAAACTCCCTGGACTCAGCAAAGGTCCCGGCAGACTGGAAAACTGCTAATGTAACACCCTTATTTAAAAAGGGCAGTAGACAGAAGGCTGGAAACTATAGACCGGTTAGCCTAACATCTGTGGTGGGTAAAATTTTGCAGTCCATTATTAAGGAGACAGTAACAGGACATTTGGATAAACATAATTTAATAGGACAAAGTCAGCATGGTTTTATGAAGGGGAAGTCATGTTTGACAAATTTGCTGGAGTTCTTTGAGGAAGTAACATATAGGGTGGATAAAGGGGAACCAGTGGACGTAGTATATTTAGACTTCCAAAAGGCACTTGACAAGGTGCCACACAAAAGATTATTGCTCAAGATAAAAAATCACGGGATTTGGGGTAATATTCTGGCATGGATAGAGGATTGGCTATCTAACAGAAGGCAGAGAGTTGGGATAAATGGTTCATTCTCAGACTGGCAATCAGTAACTAGTGGTGTTCCGCAGGGGTCAGTGCTGGGTCCCCAACTCTTTACAATCTATATTAACGATTTGGAGGAGGGGACCGAGTGTAATATATCAAAGTTTGCAGATGATACTAAGATGGGAGGGAAAGTAGTGAGTGAGGAGGACATAAAAAACCTGCAAGGGGACATAGACAGGCTAAGTAAGTGGGCAGAGATTTGGCAGATGGAATACAATACTGGAAAGTGTGAGGTTATGCACTTTGGCAGGAAAAATCGTAGAGCAAGTTATTATCTTAATGGCAAGAAACTAGAAAGTACTGAAGTACAAAGGGATCTGGGGGTCCTGGTGCACGAAACTCAAAAGGTTAGTATGCAGGTGCAGCAAGTGATTAAGAAGGCCAATGGAATGTTGGCTTTCATTGCTAGGGGGATAGAATATAAAAATAGGGAGGTATTGCTTCAGTTGTACAAGGTATTGGTGAGACCGCACCTGGAATACTGCATACAGTTTTGGTGTCCATACTTAAGAAAAGACATACTTGCTCTCGAGTCAGTACAAAGAAGGTTCACTCGGTTAATCCCGGGGATGAGGGGATGGACATATGAGGAGAGGTTGAGTAGATTGGGACTCTACTCATTGGAGTTCAGAAGAATGAGAGGCGATCTTATTGAAACATATAAGATTGTGAAGGGGTTGGATCGGGTGGATGCAGGGAGGATATTTCAGATGATGGGCGAAACTAGAACTAGGTGGCATAGTCTTAGAATAAGGGGCTGCTCTTTCAAAACTGAGATGAGGAGGAACTACTTCACTCAGAGGGTGGTAGGTCCATGGAATATGCTGCCCCAAAAAGCTGTCGAAGCTACATCATTACATAAATTTAAAACAGAAATAGACAGTTTCCTAGAAGTAAAGGGTATTAAGGGTTATGGGGAGCGGGCAGGAATTTGGACATGAGTCTAGGTTCGGATCGGTCATGGCCCTGTGGGTAGCGGAGCAGGCCCAGGGGCCGTGTAGCCTGATCCTGCTCCTATTTCGTGTGTCTAATTCTGTTAGATTCAGGAGATGGTTCTGTGATAGTAGATTGGCGGTTAGGATCAGATCAGCCATGATCTTATTGAATGGCGGAGCAGGCTCGAGGGGCCGATTGGCCTACTCCTGCTCCTATTTCTTATGTTCTTATGTTCTTATGAAACACTCAGCACAAGTGGAGGTACATTGAAGAGGAGCAGGAACAATCTAAATCAGGGCCAGGCCCAGATGCTCCTCTATCTCCTGAAGAGCTAATTAATGAGCAGTAATGCTTCATGCAATCCTTCAACAATATCCAGGTTATGTCAGAGCCTCTGCAGATGTGCTGCTGAGACTTCTGTGAAAGTAATGCAAGAGGCTTTGAGTAAACTGCAATAATACCAGTGGGAACACCACAGCATCTGTAGGGGGCCCTGAGGATAGAGGTCCAAAGTCCAGATGCAGTATGACAGTATGACTGCAGCTATTGAGATTGGGGCCTTTAATTTATAGGAAGCTCTCATATCTGGTTTGGTGGGGCCCGGAAACTGGCTTCTAACTCCTTAGTGGTGACTAAGGGTCTGTTCCCACTTAGCTCCCTGGTCCTCCAAAATGGAGGCCAGGTCATGGCTTTAGGATGTATCTGCCTCTCATGGTGATGCCACATCTGCCCAACCCAACCAGCCACCTTAGAGGACTCAGTGGCAGGTAGCCATTATGGGGGCCAAAATACTGGCAGTCATTCAAGGGCCATCTCATGAACCAGTAGAAAGGTACAGAGGACCCACTAAGAAGGAGCAGGATGTCACATTGAGGTTCCAGTTGGAAGCAACATAAGATTAACTAAGAGACACCATACACCTCATCAAAGGCAAGACTTAGGGATGCAAACTCTAAGAGCTCCTACAGAGAATAGTAGTAGGGAAGTAAACTGGTTGCACCTTCTTTGGAATGGAATGTGCTAATTTTCTTTTAGAAGGGACATATTGATGTGGTAGGCAGTAGGTCGAGAGGCATGTCTGGGAGTGGAGGCAATGCTGATGATTAGGCAGGGCCAGTATACTAGGGTAGAGTTTCCAATTTGGGCACAATCGGCAATCCGGGCGCAAATTCCGCTCAAAATTGTGCTAGTTTTCGGAATTGAACTTTTTGCTCAGGTTTCCGTTCAAACTCATTTGCACATCGACGAACATAAAGTCTTCCACGACCCAGCACCAACGGGCACCATTTTAGAATATTTCAAGACTGTCGTATGAGGAGAGATTGGTTCGACTAGGCCTGTATTCACTAGAGTTCAGAAGAATGAGAGGGGATCTCATTGAAACGTATAAAATCCTGACAGGGCTAGACAGGCTGGATGCAGGGAGGATGTTTCCCCTGGCTGGGGGGTCAAGAACGAGGGGTCACAGTCTCAGGATACAGGGTGGGACATTTAGGACTGAGATGAGGAGAAATTTCTTCACTCAGAGGGTGGTGAACCTGTGGAATTCTCTACCACAGAAGGCTGTGGAGGCCAAGTCACTGAATATACTTAAGAAGGAGATAGATAGATTTCTAGACACAAGGGGCATCAAGGGGTATGGGGAGATGGCGGGAATATGGTATTGAGATAGAGGCTCAGCCATGATCATATTGAATGGCAGAGCAGGCTCGAAGGGTCGAATGGCCGACTCCTGCTCCTATTTTTCTATGTTTCTATCATTTTTTTCTTTACATAAAAAAATATTTCTTGGCATATTTAAGAGCGGTAGCCTGGGGCAGTTTGATTAACCCAGCTGAAAATGGGTTTATCACAAAAAATCAGCATTTTAATCAGGGGTTCTAGTCCACCACCTGTGAGTAACCTGATTTTAAATAACTGAAAATGACTTTAAAAAATCTATAGAGAACCATTTACTGGTGACATTGGTGTACAGTAGTCAGTTTCTTAGTAAATGGAGCCTCCCCGAAGGCCCTTTAAACTGGCGCAATTAGCGGAAACTCGCAATGGTGATTAATTTGATCTGGGGGCGTGGTCACTTTTTGTGGGCGGGGCTGGCTTCCAGCGCAATATTTTTTAAACCAGCGCAAAAGATCGCGGAAACTTGAGTTGCACCGAACGTAATTTGCGCTTGAAGTTCCTCGATCTTTTGTGTTGGCTAGGCTGATTTCGGGCAAATTGTGCTGGAAAAAACCAAGGCAACCCAGGCCACTATGTTCAAGACCACAGGATTGTTCTTCCAGTGCACATTTTCAGAGGTAAATAAAAGTCCTGTCAATCAATGGTTGACACACCCTGGCTGTACATCACCCACACCGTTTCTTCTTCCTCCTGCTCCTCATTCTCTGCCAAGGCTAGAGGCTCTTGGTACACATGCTACATGATTGTCCCTTACTGTATGGCAAAGTTGTGCCATATATACAGCAGGCACAGATAATTTTGAACTGGTTAGGGCTATCAAGCACTACCCTTTTGACATGTCCAAACCATGGAAACTCTGAGTATGCTCATTGCATGTTTCACTAGAATTTGGGAAGGAGTCTGAAGAGGGAATTTTCCCAGCCCTGTGGAGGCAGGTTTGGAGGCAGGACTGCTGGGAAAATGGCAGAAACTGGGAGTGGGTACCAACCCCGCTCCCACCCCGCCTCCATGCCACCTTCCCAGGAGGCGGGTCCCCGAGTCGAGCAGGGACCCGTCCCCTCGAGGCGGGAAGGGGATTAGAGCCAATTAACTGCCTGTTTTGAGGCTTTTCCCCATTTTACATCTGCAATTGCGGGCTTCTCGACGGCTGCGAACCTCACTAGCGTCAGCGAGGCGAGCAGTGGGTCTGCGCGGTGAGAGGGGTCGACATGTCAGACGTAGAGGTGAGTGATGGGTGCAAGTGTGGATAGGTATGTATGAGAAGTGAGTGTAAAGAGTTGGAAAAAGTTTCCTTACCTTTGCTTCTTTCTGCAGGCTTCAACCTTTGAGGATCCGGAGGTGCCTCATCTCAACGGCAGAGATGACAGAATGGCTGCTGCATTCTCAGATTCAGCAGCCATCTGCTTTCTGCTGAGGAGAGAAGTTTTGGTGAGCCTCTGTGCAAGGGCTCACCTTAGAACTGAGATTGTCGGTGTTTGACAGCTTCTCAAAGCTGCCAAACGATGACAATTCATCTGTCAAAAATTTTTCGACAGATGAAACGTCATACGCTGACGTCATCTGTCACCGGCTTTCCCTTAATTGGCTGGTAAGCCCGCAGGACGGGGCTTAACAAGGCCAATCAAGGGAAAATAGCGCGGGTGCGTCATACGTCGCTGGGGGCGGGACTAGAACCCGGAAGGCAGCAGTCCCCCCCCCCCCAACTCGTCTCAGCTGGCAAAGTCCAGCCTACAGAGTTCATTGTATCTGCATTCTGCCTCTGTTCAGAGTTGCTCAATGGGAGGGGCTTTAGCTAGGGCTGCAGTTCCCTAGCCACCAGCTTGCCAGTCTACCTGCTCCATCAAGTAATTGTAGCACAGGAGATCAGCACAAAATGAGGGCATTGTGGCTGCTGCCAGGTATGAAGCGTTTACTTGCATTACTCGGTTCCTGTGGTGTGACACTACCTGCACATTAAATAGAGCTTCACCTATTCATATAAGCCATGGGGCTCCAATGACCAGGTGTGTGCCATCAATGATGCCCTGTGCTTTTGGAAAGCCTAACGCCTGGTAAATTTTCTGTGCCCTATCATGCTGTTACCTCCTTTGCACAAGAAAGATGATAAAAATTGTTTACCCTGGCAAACAGGGCTCCTATCACCTGTTTTTCCGCATCTGTGAGCTGAAGACTAATTGATGTAACAAATGTCACTGGCAGTGACTTGGAAGGATCCAGTTGCATAAAAACGTAATGCTGTGGTAACCTTCACAGCCACGGGCATGGCTGTTCTGTGGCAGATCTTGTCTGGAGGTCAGGCTCGAGGAGACAGCATTACTGTGACAGCTTCCCTCAGGAAGCCTCGGATGGTGATGGCAGGTCTCGTCAGACACCCCCAAGTGGGCGTGCCTAGGTCTGAGGACTCAGCTCAGGCCAGATGTGCACCAGCCGCCTGAGATGCCATTACAGCTGCCCTTTGTTCCCTGTGCATGAATTTCTCTTCCTCCTCCAAATTCAGCACTGCCATTGAAATGCCCCCCGTGGACCGTCTCCTGCTCCACACTGTGGCTGCTGCTAATGAAGCAGCAGTTTTCAGCGACAGCGCTCTGGGGGGAAAAGGTATCCAGAAAAGGAGTTTTGCGATGCAAAAAGTGAGCTGGAAATACCAGCAGCAAGTAATGCACCAAAGACAATACAGATTCAGCTATGTGAAAAACAAAATAAAAACCCTCAGCGTACGCCGAACTATCAATCAGCCAGAGCAGCAAATCTCAGCAGTGTCTATTTAATATGGGCAAGCAGTGCTTGAAAGATTGGGCTGGTGAAATGAGTCACTAATTTCACTATTGCACCAATTTGAATAGGGTTGCCTAAAATTAAGAGATGTAACAGAGCTTCTGCAAGAGCAATTGCAGTGTTCAGGAGAAGCAGGGTTAGAGGGCAGGGCAATAATTGGACCATGACATCTCAAATGGGATCTTATATATGTATATTATATATATATGTATGTGTGGCGGAGCCACCAGGGGATTCAGGACAATTGTTTATAATTCCTTTAACAGCAATGTAGTGCAACCGGGGGCTGCACCTTTAATGTATCTGTTAACTGTACCATGGCTTCTTTCCTTTACTCCGCATGATGATGTCATGCCGTCCGTCACGTGATCCCCCAACGGTGGGAAGAACGTCATGACGTCATGACGTCAGTGCTCGGAACCTTCTAGCAGTCTAGAGAGGCTTTCAACCAGACCAGACCTATTTGCATTGTATCCAGCAGTTTACTGTTTAACTTCGTTTGTTCATTAAATTTGATTGTTTTTGATTCTCTGCGTCGATCTCAATTCTTCAGCTAGGAACCTCTGTTCCTACATTGGTGACCCCGATTTCTTCGAACAATTTTCGTTGAAGTTACATTATGGACACAAACGCCGTCACCCTCAAACTGCTGCAATTTTGGGAGCAACAACCAGCTGCGTGGTTTTTCCAGGCGGAAGCCCAATTTGTAATCCGGGGAGTAGTAGCGGACTCGACCCGTTATTATTACGTGGTCTCCACCCTCGACAGCGCCACGGCCTCGCGGGTCATCAGCCTCCTCAGGAGTCCCCCGGAAAATGGCAAGTACGAAGCTTTAAAAACACTGTTACTGCAGGTTTTCGGTCTGTCCAAGTCGGAGCGTGCTCACAGACTTATCTACATGCCCGGCCTCGGGGACTCAAAGCCATCAGAGCTCATGAGCCAGATGCTCACGCTCTTGGGCTTGGAATCAGAATGTTTTCTGTTCCGGGAGTTGTTTCTCTGCCAGTTGCCAGAGCCAGTACAGGCGGCCTTGGCCAATTCCGCGATCACAGACTGTGCTTAACTCGCTGCAGAAGCGGATAAAATTTTCACCGTCACACAACAATGTTGTGCGGCCACGAGGCGCCCATCCCCCACAAGAGCGAAGCCGACTCCTCCGCCAGCAGGCTGGTGTGCATACCACGCTCATTTTGGCACGAAAGCCCGATGCTGCCGTCCTCCCTGCAGTTTTTCCCCCCCCAAAAAACCTACCTCAAACCAGCGGTTTCTGAGAAGGGCGACAGGGCCTGAGGGACACGCCAGAGTTGCGATGGCCATCGGTTCCGCAGGGAAACTCCTTTACATCACAGACTCCCTGTCAGGTTGATGTTTTCTCTGTGATACTGGCTCCCAGTGCAGTATCCTACCCGTGTCGAAGCTCGATCTTCAATCCAGTGGTCACGGTCCCTCCCTCGAGGCAGCCAATGGTGCGGCCATCTGCACGTTCAGAAAGCGTAGGGTCCAGTTGCGTTTTGGTAGCCAGCATTTCGTTTGGGAGTTCATCACGGCGAAAGTCTCACAGGCCATCCTGGGGGCAGATTTTTTTTGCGCCAATGGTTTTCTCGTCGACATCCGGCACTGCCGGTTAATCAATGCGACCACCTTTCATTCGGTCCCCTGCCACCGCAGCACCGCTGTGTCTTGGTCAGTTGCCTGTGCAGTCCCATCTCCAAATGAGTTCTCTCGTCTTCTCAGTGAGTTTCCGGAGCTCACCAGGCCCACTTTTTCTTCTTCAGTCGCGAGGCACGGTGTGGCACACCACACTACCACGACAGGATCCCCAGTTTATGCATGGGCTTGAAGGCTGGAACCCGGTAAACTCGCAGCCGCAAAGGCGGAGTTCCATACCATGGAGCGCCTGGGAATTATTCGACGATCGAATAGTCCTTGGTCTTCACCATTACACATCGTTCCTAAACCAGGCGGCGGATGGCGACCATGCGGCGACTACAGACGCCTGAATGAAGCTACTACTCCAGATCAGTACCCGATTCTTCACATACAGGATTTTTCGGCCCACCTGGCAGGGAATTCCATCTTTTCCAAAGTAGACCTTGTCCGGGGGTATCATCAAGTGCCCGTTCATCCTCAGGACGTCCCCAAAACCGCTGTCATCATGCCTTTCAGGCTCTTTGAGTTCCTTCGTATGCCATTTGGGTTGAAGAACGCAGCGCAAGCCTTCCAGCGTCTTATGGATTCTGTGTTGCGCGATCTGCCGTTCATCTTCGTCTACCTCGATGACATCCTCATCGCCAGTACCAGCAAGAAAGAGCACATTACGCACTTGTGTACCCTTTTTTCTTGTCTCAGCCAGCATGGCCTTATTATCAACCCGGCCAAGTGCCAGTTTGGCTTACAAAGCATTGATTTTCTGGGACACAGAATCACCTCAGAAGGCGCCGTTCCGCTGGCTACGAAGGTGGAGGCAGTTACCTCGTTCCCGCATCCTCAGACCGTCAGGGCTCTCCAGGAATTCCTGGGGATGGTCAATTTTTATCATTGTTTCGTCCCCAAGGCGGCCCTGTTAATGCAACCGTTGTACGAGGCTCTAAAAGGTAAATCGGGTAAAGACCCCATCGGCTGGACACCCCAGATGGACCAGGCGTTCCTCAACACTAAGGACGCTTTGGCTGATGCGACCATGTTAGCACATCTTCTTCCAGGTACAACCATCGCCCTTACCACAGATGCATCTGACTATGCCATCGGGGCAGTGCAGGAGCAATTGGTCAACGGCACATGGCAACCACTGGCTTTCTTCAGCCACCAATTGCGAAAAAATGAACGCAAATACAGTACCTTTGATAGGGAGTTGTTGGCACTTTTCCTGGCCATCCACCATTTTCGCTTCTTACTGGAAGGACGCCCATTCACGGCTTTTGTAGACCACAAGCCACTTACGTTTGCCATGGCCAAGACAGCGGAACCATGGTCGGCTCAGCAACAACGTCATCTTACGTTCATATCAGAATTTACAACAGACATACAACATGTGTCTGGCAAGGACAACCTGGTGGCGGATTGTCTCCCCCGCGCCCCGGTCCTCGCAGTCCACCTGGGAATCGACTATACTGGTTTGGCGGAAGAACAGGTGGCAGACCCTGAAGTGCAGGCATACCGGACCACACCTTCCAGCTTACAAGTGGCTGATGTCAGTTTTCAGACCGCAGGGACCACACTCCTTTGCGACATCTCGATGGGAGTCCCCCGACCAATTGTACCAGTCGAATGGCGCAGGAGAGTTTTCGACGCAATCCACGGTTTGCCGCACCCTGGTGTGAGGGCTTCACAACGACTCATGGCAAAGAAGTTCGTCTGGAAAGGCATGCATCTCGACGTCCGTGACTGGACCAATACCTGCGTGAGTTGCCAGAAGTCCAAAATCCAACGCCATGTTAAGGCCCCAGTGGCCACTTTTCCAGTTCCAGAACGTCGCTTCGACCATGTTCACGTGGACCTGGTTGGCCCTCTCCCTTCTTCTCGTGGTTTCACGCATCTCCTCACCGTGGTAGACCGCACCACCCGGTGGCCAGAGGCAATTCCTTTGGTTGCCACCACAGCGGCGGACGTTTCCAGAGCCTTCATCTCGTCATGGGTGGCTCGGTTCGGGGTACCGGCCGACATCTCCGACCGAGGACCTCAATTTACCTCGGAACTTTGGAATGCCGTGGCTCAGGGTTTGGGTACCAAGCTTCATCGCACCACCGCCTATCATCCACAGGGAAACGGTCTGAGCGAGAGATTTCACAGGTCCCTTAAAGCTGCACTGCGTGCTAGTCTTCGTGGGACTGGCTGGGTGGACAGGCTCCCTTAGGTGCTGCTGGGTTTTCGCACAGCTCCTAAGGACGACCTGCAATTTTCTTCTGCAGAACTGGTTTACAGCCAACCACTCAGAGTTCCTGGCGATTTTCTTCCTCCTCACATGGAACCCTGGTCCGCAGCTCAGCAGCTCGTCAGCCACCAAGAGGCGGCTAAGAATTTCATCCCAGTGCCTATGTCTCATCACGACCTGCAGCGCTCCCATGTCCCGGTGGAGCTTAAGAGCGCCGAATACGTTTTCATTCATCAAGATGCTCACAGAGACCCGCTCAAACCGCCTTACACTGGTCCGTTCCGCGTCATCTCGTCAGGTGACAAGTCTTTCACAGTCGACGTCGGCAGTAAGCCTGACCACATCTCCATCGACCGGTTTGTAAAGTCCGCGCCTCAATAATACACGGAATTCGGGAGAACAGTTTAACAGGTACTTTACTGAACAGGAGGCAGCGTCAGACTGAAATACAGAAGCCTGCTAGGGCCTTTTATACAGGTGTGGTCACTGCCAGTATTGCAGTCTAAAACCAGTTATTCCCTTAAAGGTACATACACAACAATTCCTCCCCTTTTAGATAAACAGTACATAACATTCATTTAACAACTAAATAATAACTAATTACAATTACAATTTTCTCAGTACTATATACATCAACTGAAATAGTCATTTATAAGTTCAGTCTTTGAGGAGGCTTCCTGATCCTGACTGGATAGCGCCTTTCTCGAGTATCCTGTTCTTGCGGTGGAGTCGATTCTGGCTCATTGTCATTGGTTGGTTCGTCAGCTTCCAATACCCCTGCTTCTGAGGTAGACGCAATCTGTACTTCGGGCTCATTACCAGGTGCACATGCTTGTGGTACAGGTTTGGCTTGTTCCTGTGACTCTAGAATCTGGTCAGCATGGCATCTCACGATGCTCTCTCCAACGTCCACTGTGTACATTAGTGGTCCCTGCTGTGTGCATATCGTTCCTGGCTGCCATTTTTCTGTTCGGTAGTCGCGGGCCAAGACTGGTTGCCCTATCTTGAAGCTCCTGGTTGGCTTCTCATTTATGTGCTGGAACTGCTTATCCTCAACATCTCGTCTTATGTTTGGTTTGAGCAAATCCAAGCGACATCTTAGTCTCCGGTTGAAAAACAGTACGGCTGGAGTTTGGTTGGTTACTGCATGTGTCGCAATCCAGTAAGCAAACAAGAAATTATCCACCTTGTGTTGTAGTGGTATGTCGTCATTATACATTGCCTTTATGGCCTTTTTAAAGGTCTGAACAAACCTCTCAGCCAATCCATTTGTGGCTGGATGATATGGGGCAGATGTGTAATGTTTCACCCCATTATTCTTCAGGAACCTCTGGAAATCCTCAGACACAAACTGTGGGCCATTGTCGGAGCAAATCTGTTCTGGCAACCCATTCCTGGCGAAGATGGTCCTTAGGACTGCAATAGTTTTCTCCGTGGTGGTGGAGGACATTTTAATGACCTCTGGCCATTTCGAATGGGCGTCCACAGCGATTAGAAACATTGAGTCCATAAATGGACCAGTGAAATCAATGTGTACCCGTTGCCATGGAGATGAGGGCCACTCCCATGGATGTAGCGTGGCCTGTGGTGGAGCGTTTTGGACCTTCTGGCATCCTGTGCATCTCTTGGTCATATCCTCGATTTCTTTATCGATTCCCGGCCACCACACAAACGCCCTGGCTAGACTCTTCATTTTTACCCCTCCCAGATGACCCTCGTGAAGCTCATTGAGCACTCTATCTCTCAACTTGGGTGGAATTACCACCCGGGATCCACACATCAAGGTTCCCCGGCACACTGACAGCTGTTCTCTCCTTGGCGAGAATGCTGGCAACAGTGAGTCGCCATATGCTGGCCATCCCTTCACCGTCAAATCATAGACCCGAGAGAGTGTCGGGTTATTTCGGGTTTCATTCTCAATGCTTGCGTTTGTAACAGGCAAACATTCGACTATGGTCGCATGGAATATCTCCACAGGGTCCACTGCAGGTGCTTCTTCCGCTGTAGGCAATGGTAGGCGCGACAGCCCATCAGCGTTTCCATGCTGTTTCGTACCTTTGTACTCTATGTCATACTGATGTGCCCCTAGAAAATGTGACCATCTTTGCAGCCGTTGTGCCATCATCACCGGAACGCCCTTCTTTGGGTTAAAAATTGAGACCAGGGGTTGATGATCAGTCAGTAGGGTGAATTTCTGCCCGTGCAGATAGTGATTGAACATCTTCACCCCCCACACCAGGCTGAGGGCCTCCCTGTCAAGCTGGGCGTAGTTACGCTCGGCTGAGGTTAGCAAGCGCGATGCAAAGGCTATTGGTCTCTCTGAACCGTCATGGAATTTGTGTGATAGCACCGCTCCAATGCCGTAAGGTGACGCATCACATGCCAACCGAATCGGTAGCGTTGGGTTGTAGTGGGCCAATACTTCTTTTGAAGTGATTAGGCATTTACATTCCTGAAAGGCACGCTTACACTCATCACTCCATTTCCATGTTACACCAGTTTGAAGCAGGGCGTTCAGTGGGTGCAGAATTGTAGATAAATTCGGCAAGAACTTATGGTAGTAGTTCACCAGCCCGAGGAACGACCTCAGTTGCGACACATTTTCCGGTGCTGGAGCCTTGACTACAGCCTCAATCTTGTCCGGCGACTTATGCAACCCTTCCTCATCAATCATGTGGCCACAATACGAGATTTGTCTCCTGAAGAACTCGCATTTGGGGCGGTTGGCTCGTAGCCCATATTCCTGCAATCTCGTGAGCACCTGTCCCAGGTTGGCAAGGTGTTCATTGTCATTTTCGCCCGTAACCAGGATGTCGTCCAAATAACACTGGGTCCCCGGGATCCCTTGCAGGACTTGTTCCATTGCCCTCTGCCAAATAGCCGGGGCCGATGCTACCCCGAATACCAGTCGATTGTACTGGTAAAGGCCTTTGTGAGTGTTTATCGTGAGGTATTTCCTAGATGCTTCTTCCACCTCCATTTGTAGATACGCTTGAGCCAGATCAATCTTTGTAAAATGTTTCCCTCCAGATAGTGAGGCGAAAATATCTTTTATCCGCGGAAGTGGATACTGTACTGTGTGCAGGATTGGGTTCACAGTCGCCTTGAAGTCCCCACGGATGCAAACCTTCCTTGGCTCCCCAGGCGTGCTGCTCAATGCTTTCTTCATTACAGGAACGATGGGTGTGGCCCACTCGCTCCAGTCCACCTTAGACAGCACCCCCGAGCGCTCCAGACTCTCCAGTTCAGCTTCCACGGCTGGGCGGATCGCGTATGGCACCGGTCTGGCCTTGAAAAATTTTGGGGTTGCGTTATCCTCAATCTTTATGGTTGCCTTTACTCCTTTTAGAGTCCCAAGTCCTTGTTGGAACACCTCTTCCGCGTCAGATAGAATTTGTGACAGACGTCCAGGTGCGACGTCATCATCCTTTTTGTCAGTCACAGTTATTGCCAGAATGGAATGCCAATCCAATTGTATTTTTTGGATCCATTCACGTCCCAATAATGGTGGTCCTCCATCTCGTAGTATATACATGTATAGTTTCTGTGTTTCCTTTCCGTTATATTCAACTGGCACCCTTATTTTTCCTCTGGGGTAGACCTTTTGCCCCGTGTATGTCTTCAATACAATGGACGTGTCCTTTAAGGGTATGTGTGAGAATAGCCGCTCATAGTCTCATCGATTCATGACAGTTAGGGCTGATCCTGTTTCCAATTCCATCTTTACTGGGGACCCTGCTATCATGAGGGTGACCCAAATGGTTCGGTGATCTTCCTTTGCGATCACGTTGTGTAACTTTAAACAACTTAGTCTCCTGCTCCCGGAGTCCTTATCACTCTCCTGATCTTCTGAACTACTGTCTGTCAGTTTCTTTACTTTCCTGTACTGTTCCTTAGTAGTTCTTGTCATGTTGGTTTTCTTTCCCGACCTGCAGACTCTTGCTATATGTCCCATTTTTCCGCATTGCCTGCATATTTTGTCTTTAAACCAGCAGTCCTTCTGCTCATGGGTTGTTCTGCCGCAGCGATAGCACTTTTCTGCTCCATACGCCATTTCGTTGGCGCTGTATTCTTGTGGTTTCTGTTGTATTTCCGCAGCTCCCCGTGCTGCTGCTTCATAGGATACTGCCACGCTGAAAGCCTGTTCTAGCGTCAGGTCCTTTTTTGAAAGTAGTCGTTTCTGGGTTCCTTCACTCTGGAGCCCGCAGACAAACTTATCCCGTAAGGTGTCTGCCAGTCCTGCTCCGAACTGGCAGTGCTTCGATAACTTGCGTAGTTCCGTAAGATAGTCAGCATTGCTCTCATCTTTGTGCTGGTTTCTTTTATGGAACTTGAATCTTTCTGCTATCAGCAGTGGTGTAGGGCTTAGGTGTTCCTGTAAGATATGAACAATCTCCTCAAAACTTTTCTCCATTGGTTTAGCTGGGGTAATTAAATTCCGCAATAGGCCGTACGTTCTCGCACCCATCAGATTTAATAATACCGACGCCCTCTTTCCATCGGCCACCTCATTTGCCTTGCAGTACACTTCAATTCTTTCCACATACATGGTCCAGTCTTCTACCTCGTTGTCAAAAGCAGTGATACTGCCACTTTTCGGCATCTTGGGTGATTTAAAATGGCGCCTCCCGCGCTTTTGCTTCTTCCCCAATGGAATAAAATGGCACCTCCCGCGCTTTTGCTTCTTCCCCAACGGGATAAAATGGCACCTCCCGCGCTTTTGCTTCTTCCCCTTGCTGCCACGCTGCTCCTAGCGTTCTACGGGGTAATGGCGGCGACCCGCGGCTTCGGCGCGTCTCACTTTTCCTTCCCCTTGTTTTATTTTTGCTACGCTGCCTGGTTCTTGAGCATATGTGGCGGAGCTACCAGGGGATTCAGGACAATTGTTTATAATTCCTTTAACAGCAATGTAGTGCAACCGGGGCTGCACCTTTAATGTATCTGTTAACTGTACTATGGCTTCTTTCCTTTACTCCGCGTGATGACGTCATGCTGCCCGTCACGTGGTCCCCCAACGGCGGGAGAGTTGGGATAAATGGTTCATTCTCAGACTGGCAATCAGTAACTAGTGGTGTTCCGCAGGGGTCAGTGCTGGGTCCCCAACTCTTTATAATCTATATTAACGATTTGGAGGAGGGGACCGAGTGTAACATATCAAAGTTTGCAGATGATACTAAGATGGGAGGGAAAGTAGTGAGTGAGGAGGACATAAAAAACCTGCAAGGGGACATAGACAGGCTAAGTAAGTGGGCAGAGATTTGGCAGATGGAATACAATACTGGAAAGTGTGAGGTTATGCACTTTGGCAGGAAAAATCGTAGAGCAAGTTATTATCTTAATGGCAAGAAACTGGAAAGTACTGAAGTACAAAACAATCTGGGGGTCCTGGTGCACGAAGCTCAAAAGGTTAGTATGCAGGTGCAGCAAGTGATTAAGAAGGCCAATGGAATGTTGGCTTTCATTGCTAGGGGGATAGAATATAAAAATAGGGAGGTATTGCTTCAGTTGTACAAAGTATTGGTGAGACCGCACCTGGAATACTGCATACAGTTTTGGTGTCCATACTTAAGAAAGGACATACTTGCTCTCGAGTCAGTACAAAGAAGGTTCACTCGGTTAATCCCGGGGATGAGGGGATGGACATATGAGGAGAGGTTGAGTAGATTGGGACTCTACTCATTGGAGTTCAGAAGAATGAGAGGCGATCTTATTGAAACATATAAGATTGTGAAGGGGTTGGATCGGGTGGATGCGGGGAAGATGTTCCCGATGATGGGTGAAACTAGAACTAGGGGGCATAGTCTTAGAATAAGGGGCTGCTCTTTCAAAACTGAGATGAGGAGGAACTACTTCACTCAGAGGGTGGTAGGTCCATGGAATATGCTGCCTCAAAAAGCTGTAGAAGCTACATCATTACATAAATTTAAAACAGAAATAGACAGTTTCCTAGAAGTAAAGGGAATTAAGGGTTATGGGGAGCGGGCTGGAATTTGGACGAGTCTAGGTTCGGATCGGTCATGGCCCTGTGGGTAGCGGAGCGGGCCCAGGGGCCGTATAGCCTGATCCTGCTCCTATTTCGTGTGTCTAATTCTGTTAGATTCAGGAGATGGTTCTGTGATAGTGGATTGGCGGTTAGGATCAGATCAGCCATGATCTTATTGAATGGCGGAGCAGGCTCGAGGGGCCGATTGGCCTACTCCTGCTCCTATTTCTTATGTTCTTATGTTAACCTTCTAGCAGTCTAGAGAGGCTTTCAACCAGACCAGACCTATTTGCATTGTATCCAGCAGTTTACTGTTTAACTTTGTTTGTTCATTAAATTTTATTGTTTTTGATTCTCTGCGTCGATCTCAATTCCTCAGCTAGGAACCTACATTCCTACATATGCATATATTCAGTCCCCATTTTAAAATCATAGAACAATATCAAAGAGATCATGTTAGAACTTTATAAATCACTGGTTAGGCCTCAGCTAGAGTATTGTGGACAACTCTGGGCCCCACACTTCAGGAAAGACGTAAAGACACTCAGAAGCGTACAGAGGTTTACCAGGATGTTACCAGGGATGAGGGACTTCAGTTATGAGGAGAGGTTGGAAATGTTAGGCCTGTTCTGCTTGGAACAGAGGTTAAGAGGTGACCTAATGGTGGTTTTCAAGGTGATGAGGGGTTTTGAGAGAACAGATAGAGCTGGAGAAAGGCTGCACCCTCTGGCGAGTGGGTCAATAACCAGAGGTCATAGATTCAAAATCATTGGCAAAGAATCTAGAGGGGAGATGAGGAGAATTTTTTTCATGTAGAGAGTTGTCGGGATCTGGAACGCTCGACCTGCAGGTGATGGAAGCTGATTCCATAAATAATTTTAAAAGGGAGTTGGACAGATACTTGAGGATGAGGAACTTACAGGGTTCAGGTCAAAAAGCAAAGATGTGGGACTGAGCACAACTTTCTAATATAGACTGGGAAAATAACAATGCAAGGGGCAAAGAGGGGGAGAAATTCATGAAATGCGTACAAGTGAATTTTCTTGATCGGTACATTTCCAGCCCAATGATGAAGGAAGTAGTTCTGATGAAAAGTCATCGACCTGAAACGTTAACTCTGTTTTTCTCTCTCCACAGATGCTGCCTGACCTGCTGAGTATTTCCAGCATTTTATGTTTCTTTTTTCAGATTTCCAGCATCCGCAGTATTTTGCTTCTGTATGAAGGATGCAATGCTGGATCTGGTTCTGAGGAGTGAAGTGGAGCATATTTCAGTGGTGGAGCATTTGGGAAACAATGATCATAATATCATTAGGTTTAGAGTGGTTGTGGAAAAGGACGAGGAACAATCAAACATGAACATTTGCAACTGGAGGAGAGTTAATTTGAGTGAGTTGAAAGGAGATATGGCCAATGTGGATTGGAATCAAAGATTGGCCGTAAAACATTAAATGAGAATCTGAGGCCTTCAAGACGAAATAGTTTGGTACATAATAGACACATTCCCACAAGGCGGAAAGGAAGGGCATCCAAAGCTAAAGTTCCCTGGATAACTAAAGAAAGGAGATTAAAATTAAACAGAAAAAAGAGGCTTATGATAAATGTCGGGCTCATGACACAGTAGACAACTAAGCTGAATACAGAAAGGACAGAGAACCGAAGAAGGAGCTATGAGGGACAAAGAGAGAGTATGAGAATAGATTAGCGTGTAACATAAAAGGGAACCCAAAAGTCTATTATAAGGATATAACTAGTAAAAGGGTAGTCAAAGAAAGGGTGGGACTGATTAGATCTTCTGGTGGAGGCAGAAGGCATGGCTGAGGTACTAAATGAGTACGTCGCATCTGTCTTCACTAAAGAAGAGAATGCTGCCAATGTCGCAGTAAAGGAGGAGGTAGTCGAGAGACTGGACAGGATAAGAATAGGTAAAGAGGAGGTACTTAAAAGGTTAACAGCGCTCAAAGTAGAAAAGTCACCCGGTCCAGATGGGATGCATCCTAGGTTGCAGAGGGAATCATAGCATCATAGAAAGTTACAGCACGGAAGGAGGCCATTTCGGCCCATCGTGTCCGCCCCGGCCAACAAAGAGCTATCCAGCCTAATCCCACTTCCCAGCTCTTGGTCCGTAGCCCTGCAGGTTACAGCGTCCCAAGTGCACATCCAAGTACTTTTTAAATGTGGTTAGGGTTCCTGCCTCTACCACCCTTTCAGGCAGTGAGATCCAGACCCCCACAACCCTCTGGGTGAAGAAATTTCCCCTCAAATCCCTTTAAACCTTCCACCAATTACTTTAAATCTGTGCCCCCTGGTTTTTGACCCCTCTGCTAAGGGAAATCGGTCCTTTCTATCCACTTTATCTAGGCCCCTCATAATTTTATACACCTCAATAAGGTCTCCCCTCAGCCTCCTCTGTTCCAAGGAAAACAGACCCAGCCTATCCAGTCTTTCCTCATAGCTAAGATTCACTACTCTCGGCAACATTCTTGTAAATCTCCTCTGTACCCTCTCTAGTGCAATCACATCTTTCCTGTAATGTGGTGACCAGAACTGCACGCAGTACTCTAGCTGAGGCCTAACTAGTGTTTTATACAGTTGAAGCATAACCCCCCTGCTCTTGTATTCTATGCCACGGCTAATAAAGGCAAGCATTCCGTATGCCTTCTTAACCACCTTATCTACTTGGCCTGCTACCTTCAGGGATCTGTGGACATGAACTCCAAGGTCCCTTTGTTCCTCTACACTACTCAGTGTCCTACCATTTAATGTGTATTCCCTTTCCTTGTTAGCCCTCCCCAGATGCATTACCTCACACTTCTCCAGATTGAATTCCATTTGCCACTGTTCTGCCCACCTGACCAATTTATTGATATCTTCCTGCTGTCTACAGCTTCCTTCTTCAGTATCAACCACACAGCTGATTTTAGTATCATCTGCAAACTTCTTAATCATACCCCCTATATTCAAGTCTAGATCATTGATATATACCACAAAAAGCAAGGGACCTAGTACTGAGCCCTGCGGAACCCCACTGGAAACAGCCTTCCAGTCACAAAAACACCCATCAACCATCACCCTCTGCTTGCTGTCTCCGAGCCAGTTTTGAATCCAACTTGAGACTTTGCCCTGGATCCCATGAGCTTTTAACTTTGTGACCAGTCTGTCATGTGGAACCTTATCAAAAGCCTTGCTAAAGTCCACTACATCAAATGCACTACCCTCATCTACCCTCCTTGTTACCTCCTCAAAAAATTCAATCAAGTTTGTTAGACACGACCTTCCCTTAACAAATCCGTGCTGACTATCCTTGATTAAGGGTGGAGATAATGGAGGCTCTGGCCACAATCTTCCAATCCTCCCTAGATATGGGAGTGGTGCCAGAGGACTGAGGGTTGGAAATGTTACATTTCTGTTCAAAAAAGTGGAGATGGATAAACCCAGCAACTGCAGGCCAGTCAGTCAGGTGGTGGGGAAACTTTTAGATGCAATAATCCGAGACAAAATTAATTGTCACTTGGAACAATATGGGTTACTAAATGACAGCCAGCATGAATTTGTTAAGGACATATTGTGTTTGATTAACTTGATTGAGTCCTTTGATGAAGTAACAGATTAATGTTGTGTATATGGACTTTCAGAAGGCGTTTGATAAAGTGCCACATAATAGACTTGTTAGCAAAATTGAAGCCCATGGGATTAAAGGGGCAGTGGCAGCGTGGACACAAAATTGGCTAAAGGACAGAAAGCAGAGAGTAATGGTGAGTGGTTGTTTTTCAAACTGGAGGGAAGTGTGCAGTGGTATCCCCCAGGAGTCATTATTAGGATCACTGCTCTTTTTGATATCTATTAATGGCCTGGACTTGGGTATACAGGGCATAATTTCAAAGTTTACAAATGGCACGAAACTTGGAAAAGTAGTAAACAGTGAGCAGGACAGTAACAGACTTCAGGAGGACATAGACAGATTGGTGAAATGGGCAGACACATGGCAGATGAAATTTAACACGGAAAAGTGTGAAGTCATGCATTTTTGTGGGAGGCAATGTAAACTAAATGGTACAATTTTAAATAGGGTGCAGGAACAGAGAGACCTGGGGGTCTATGTACACAAATATTTGAAGGTGGCAGGACAAGTTGAGAAGGCTGTTAAAAAAGCATACGGGATCCTTGGCTTTACAAAGACAGGCATAAGGCTAGAAATTTGTTACAGCCAAGAAATCACAGAATCACACAGAATCACAGAAACCCCACAGTGCAGATAGAGGCCATTTTGGCCCATCGAGCCTGCACCGACACATATCCCACCCGATCCCCGTAACCCCTACACCAACACAAATCCCACCCTATCCCCGTAACCCCACGTATTTAATCCCCCTAACACTAAGGGTCAATTTATCATAGCCAATCAACCTAACCCGCACATCTTTGGACTGTGGGAGGAAACCGGAGCACCCGGAGGAAACCCACGCAAACACGGGGAGAATGTGCAAACTCCACACAGACAGTCACCCGAGGCCGGATTTGAACCCGGGTCCCTGGGCAGTGTTTAGACAATGGTTAATTAGCATCAGTTGAAAATCATCTAGGCAGCATGCAAAATTCGTCCTCACTCCTCATTAAAATGATGCAGTCATGATTCTGGTCTAAAAGCTCAAGCTCACTTGCATTACACTGAAAAGATGGACTAATATTGGGGGCAGTCTAAATGCAAGTAATGATTGCCACAGGCTTTTTTCACTACTTAAAGGAGAGGTTCATTGATGCTGCAGCACCTCATTCTCAGCATTGTTGGGTGTGCAGCTACCTCAACAACCATAATAAGAAGGACAAGGAGAAGGAGCACTTATTTACAAATCATGATGGCGGATTGCAGCCCCAGGGAGAGAGCCCGGAGGTTTTCCGATGAAGCTTTGAAGGCATTCATTTTAGCAGTGGAGAAAAGGCGGGTGGTCCTGTACCTGTCAACTTACAAGAGGCTGTCACCACAAGTCTGCCGGACTAAGTGGAGGGAGGTGGCACACCACGTCACGGGCAGCACTGTGGTCCCCAGGACAGTGCAGGAAGAAGTTTAATGACCTCACACGGGTGGTCAGGGTGAGTGAAGGCTTCAACAAATGCTGTACCATCTGTACCACCACATGCTTTACACGCTGCTCAATGCACCACACCCCCAGCACTCAACCAGCAACAATCTCTACCTAGCAACACTCACACCCACATCTCACACCTTGCACACAATGACAGCTATTCAACTGTGGCAGGCTCAAGGCTCATTAGTTATTATAATTCATGTGATATGTGTGAGACATTTATAGATAAATCTATTAATATATGATAGGGGCCGAGGTTATGATCTGAAATTGCTGAACTCTATGTTGAGCCCAGAAGGCTGTAAAGTGCCTAATCGAAAAATGTTGTACTTACCACAACACTCCCTGATACCAAAGGACCTTGAAATGAAGAAGGAAAACTCTTCCAGTAGCAGGAAGTGACACACAGCCACTCAAATTTCAAAAACCCTGTCAGGTCCGAGTGATTGGTGATGATCTCTTTAATTAGCGTCGCTGGAGCCGGCTTCCCGCTGCTGCCCGCCACCTGAAGCTGTCGTTGTTTTCACCAGCCGGTAAGTTCATTGGCTGTAACAAAGTTGGGACGATCAGTGACGTCACGATCTCCATGATGGCGAGGTCCCCGGCGATCGTGTTCAGCAGCAGCGCTACAGGCATCACTGATATGGCATGTGGCACTGGAACCGGCAGCAGGTGGCGTTAAAGCTCTCACCAGATGCCGCCAACGTGTGGCACAACCCACACGAATTTCTCCCCCATGGTGTACAAAAGCAAGGATGTTATGCTAAACCTTTCTCAATCTCTGGTTAGGCTCCAGCTGGACTACTGTATCCAATTCTGGGCACCACATTTTCGGAATTATGTCAAGGCCTTCGAGAGGGCGCAGAGATTTACTGGAATGGTACCAGGGATGCGGGACTTCAGTTGCATGGAGAGACTGGTGAAGCTGAGGTTGTTCTCCAAAGCGCAGAGAAGGATCAAGGCAGATTTAATATAGGCGTTCAAATTCATGAGGGGTTTTGATAGACTAAATAAGGAGAAACTGTTTTCAGTGGCAGATGGGTCGGTAACCAGAGGATGCAGATTGAAGGTAATTGGCAAAAGAACCAACGGCGAGATGAGGAGAATTTATTTAACACAGCGAGCTTTTATGATCTGGAATGCAGTGCCTGAAAGGGAGGTGGTCACAGATTCAATAGTAATTTTCAAACTGAATTGGATAAATACTTGAAAAGGAAATATTTGCAGAGCTGTGGGGAAATTTCTTCACCCAGAGAGTGGTGAACCTGTGGAATTCTCTACCACACAAGGCAGTTGAGGCCAATTCATTAAATATATTCAAGAAGGAGTTAAATATATTTCTTAAGGCTAAAGGGATCAAGGGATATGGGGAGAAGGCAGGGACAGGGTACTGAATTTGGATGATAGCAAAATACTGCAGATGTTGGAAATCCGAAGTAACAACAGAAAATGCTGGAAAAACTCAGCAGGTCAGGCAACATCCATGGAGAGAAATTTGAGTTGACGTTTCGGGTCGAACCCTTCTTCAAAACTGGAAAGAAAAGAAAATAGATCAAAGGCAGGGCTGCGATCGGACAAAAGAATAAAAGAAACAAAAGCAGTAAAAGAGACGATAAAAGGTATTAGAAGCTAGACGAGATGGTAATAGGCTGAGATTAGGTGTAAAGTGTACAGGCAGGGCAAGAGATAGCTGCCAGGTGTGAGAGAGAAACAAAAGGAAAGGGGGCGGGGGGGAAAAGGAGTGGAAAAATTACAAGAAATTACAAGCCCTGCCTTCGATCTATTTTCTTTTCTTTCCAGTTTTGAAGAAGGGTTCGACCCGAAACGTCAACTCAAATTTATCTCCACGGATGTTGCCTGACCTGCTGAGTTTTTCCAGCATTTTCTGTTGTTATACTGAATTTGGATGATCAGCCATGATCTCATTAAATGGCGGAACAGGCTCGAGGGGCCGAATGGCCTACTCCTGCTCCTATCTTCCATGTTTCTATGAAAGAGTAGGGGAGTGGGACTAATTGGAGAGCTCGTTCAAAGAGCCGGCACAGACACAATGGGCCAAATGGCTTGCTTCTGTGCTGTATCATTCTATGGTTCTGCAGTTCTTCCCTTATTTAAATATAATATTTGATTGCGATATTATTTATAGTAAATTGCAAACCTGACAATTTGGTAGGAAGAGAAGCAGAGTTGGTTCGAGTTTCTCTGCAGTGCAGGGAGAAACTGAGATGCAATACTGAGATGCTACTGCGCCACCACTGGTCGGAGAGTGTATTTACAACGTGACAAATTGACATCGGAAGATTCCATTCAAACTGTGGATGTAGGAATTTATAATTGGTATGTTGACACAAAAGTTTAACAGAAACGTGACTGGAGGAAGTAAGGTTTTGTAGACAACAAAAGTGCACAAGCATACAATTTTAATAAAATATATAAGGGGAAATTTTCCTGGTTTTGCACTCAGGTGCACTGATCGACTGGGCACAGTGAATTTGAGAATTGGGTGATTCAGAACACCCCTGCAAAGGAACACACCCACTTTTACTCCCATTAATTTAGCATAAACAAATTTGCTGCTTGTGAAAAATGGCTGTTTTGTTTGCCGATATAACAGCAATTTAAAAGTAATTTGTGTAAAGTGCTTTGAGATGTTGTTCAGAGTTGTGATAAGGTGGCAAGTCCTTTGTTCTACTGGAGAGAGCCAAATAGCCATTACTTTAATAACTGGAACCGAGTATCATTTTGTAAAAGAAAATGTAGTGGTCTGTTTGCTGATCCCATTTCTAAAAAGAAGGATGTAACTAAAAACTATAATTAATTCTATACTTATGAGAATTTCCAATAGTCAAGAGAGAGGAAATTGTGATATCATGAGTGTCATCTAGGTGCTTTCAACAAAGCATCCCAGTTTGGCTTGTTTCTGTTTCTGGGCGGCACCTTTCTACCCTACCGCCAGGGCCCAAGATTCACTCCGCGGATTGATATGAAGCTCAAGGGTCAGCAAGTGCTTGAGTTGTTGATGGTGATTGGTGAAGCGCATGTGGCAGTTGGCTCTGATTGTAATACTACCAGTGGCCCATTCATATTAATCTTCTTCTTCTTAGGCAGTCCCTCAGAACCGAGGATGACTTAGCTTCCACACTAAAAAATGAGCTCTCAGGTGACTGATGAGTCCAATGCGGGACCTACAGGGCTGGATTTTGATACTGGAGGCATGTAAGAGGCGGGACTACAACTTTTGGGGTTGTAGTCCCGCCTCCATCGAGTTGTGGCCAACCCACACGATTTTCACTTGATTGACCTTGTTGAGCCCGCCCAGAGCTTTTGACAGATGAAATATCAGCGTTTGACAGCTCTTTGAAGCTGTCAAACACTGACAATCTGTACACTAAGTTAATTCCTTCCTCTCAGGCTGATTAGAGATCTCTCCAGAACAGAAAGCTGAATGCTGCAACTTTTGACAGCTCGTGGCCATTCTGCTTTCTGTGTCGGTGAGATGAGGGACTCCCGAGACCTGAAGGAAGGAAGGCTGTAAAGGTAAGTAAAACACACACCAAACACACTTACCTCTGCACTCATGCACCCGTCACTCACCTGAACCCCGGACATCTCAAACCCTCCAAGCCCTTCAGCCCGACAGTCCGCCTCGCTAACTTGGCGTGGTTTGGAGCCGTCGGGAATCCCACACTTCAGAAATAAAAATAGGGATTAGGCTAAAAACTGCCTGTTAACTACCTGTTAACAGGCAGTTAATTGACACTAATCCCCTTCCCGCCTTGGGGAGGCGGCTCCCAGCACAGGTCGGGTATCCGCCTCCTTTGAAACTGGCAAGGAGGCGGGTTGGGGGCGGGATGGGTTCGTGCCCCCCCACGATTTCGAGATTTTAACCCCCCACATGCCTCCAATCCCGCCTCCATGGCCCAATGAAAATCCTGCCCACAGCCTCTGTCACAGGTGAGGCAGACGGTGGTTGAAGGGGTGGGTGAGTGAGGTGCTTGGGTTGATGTGTGCTCCTTCCGCTGTTTGCGCTTGGCAATATTAATTCATATTAATGGGTTGTCATTGGCATCATGATTGAAAAGCTTTATGGATTAAGTACCAAGGCCTAGAAATTCAGTTGCGTTTGCGCCCAATTAGGGGCGAAAGAGTGGGTTGCGCCGGAAGTTGCGTCACGCCCGAAATTAGGTGGGCCCTAACATCGGCGTTAGCCGGTAGCGCTGCGCCGGCGCCGATGACGTCATCGGTGTGCGCAGTGCCCCGGTACCGCCCGAAACCACGCCAATCCCCATCTTCAGTAGCGGCCGCCTCTTCCGTGGCGGGCGCTAACAACATCGGGAGACCGGGTCCTTACTGCAGCCTTAGCGGCGCAAGTTAAGGTGGAGGTGTGGGGCGGCCGCTTTTTCGGTGGCCGCCTGCCCGCACCTCCTTCCCCGGCCTCCTCCACCACCCCCCCCGCGGCATTGCTGGCTGGTTTCCGTGGAGCCCGGCACTTCTCCGTTGTGCCGGGCTCTTTTGCCGGCACTTGCAATCGGGGCTCCGGCCGTTGCAGGCACCTCCCCCTTAAGAGAAGGGGGAGGCCTGCAGTACAGCAGCCTGCCGCACCGCATCGGGTGGCGCAGCGGGACCGGCAGCGCTGAAATTCACTTTCAGCGCCCCAAGCGGGGCGGCCAAACCCTGGAACAGCGCCCGGTTCCGCTTTGGGGCGCTGAAAGTGAATATGGGGCGGGCACAACTGGCTCCGCGGCGGGCGCAAAATTTACGGCGCAAACGAGCTGGCAGGACTATACCCAATTTCTAGGCCCAAGCTTCCATCTTTGATATGGTGGTTTCTAAATAGTTTCTTAAGTCCACGGTTAGAGCATGAATCAGAGAAGTGCAATGGCAATGAAGTGGGCTGGAGCTTTCAATGCAGCTAAAACTTACTGACCCAGCAGTTTCAGTCAGATTGTTTTTTAAATGTTATTTCTGGGTTGTAGGCACTATTTATTGCCCCTCCCTTGTTGCTTTACAGGCAATGGCTCCGATATTGACAGGGAGGCGGAGAGGGAGGGGAGGTCAGTTTTGCAGTCGGGAAAGCTGGAAGAATGGGTTTCCCTCCAGTCCTGCCGAATTTAACGGCAGGATCTGATCACCATTCTTGGACTCCATTTGAGAGGCTGGCTGGCTGTCGGGTGGGTAGGCCTTCAGCACCAGGCCGCAGCCGGGGAGTGGAGAGGAGGGAGGTAGAGACAGGGGGTCAGGGGGGCCATCGATGGGAGGCCAGGAGAGATCGGGGGTTGGGGGGTAACTTCGCTGCGGGGGTGGGGGGTGGTGGCGGATTTATCAGGGAAGAGGGGAGAAGATAGTGGAAAGGGCCAGAGAGATAGGGGGAGGAGGGGAGTAGATCTTGGAAGACGCCGGCGAGATCGGGGAAGGAGGGGTGAAGATCACAGGGGGCTGGAGAGATCAGGGGAGATGGTGAAAAGATTGCAGAAGGGATCAAAGAGATTGGGGGAGGTGGGGAGAAGATCACAGAAGGGGCCGGAGAGGTCGAGGTGAAGATCGTGAAAGGCATGAGAGGGCGGGGATGAGGGGTGAAGATTGCTAGGGGCCGGAGAGATCGTGGGAGATAGGGATAACATTGCAGAAGGGGCCAGAGAGATTGGGCGGGGAGGGGGAGCAGTGAAGATCGCGGCGGGCCTTTAGAGGACCTGTTTTGGGGGGGTCGGGGGGGAAACAGATGAGATTATGGGGAGGTTACAGGTTTTCTTGGCGGGCTGGGTGGAAGCACTCCTGCTTTTCCTGGCCTACAAGCAGTGCTGGAAAAGCACTTAACCTGTTCTAGGCAGCAGTCCTTACCTCCCTTTAGCTGTCGGGTTTCCCAAGGCCCAGGAAAGCTGGCCGGCCAGTGTTAAAGCTGGAATAGAGAAAATATCTGAGGCACGGAATCTCATTAAAATATGTAAATGAGTGGCCCGCCTCCTGGGAGTGGATTGGTTGACAGCCCCCAGTCCCGTCTCCATTACAAACACAAGTGGGCAGGTTCGAGGCGGGTTGGGTTCGGGTTTGGGACGTTTTACATTTTTACTTCCCACTCAACCCAAACCCATTCGTTTTTGGGGGTTAAAATTCCCCCTTAGAGTCAACCATATGATAGAGGATTAGAGTCATGTGTAGAATCAAAGAATTGTACAGCGCAGCAGGAGGCCATTCAGCCCATCGTGCCTGTGCCGGCTCTTTGAACGAACTCTCCAATGAGTCTCACTCTCCTGCTCTTTCCCCACAGCACTGCAAATTGTTCCTTTGCAAGTATTTATCCAATTTCCTTTTGAAAGTTACTATTGAATCTGCTTCCACCGCCCTTTCAGGCAGCGCATTCCAGATCACAACAACTCGCTGCGTAAAGAAAATTCTCCTCATCTCGCTTTTGGTTCTCTTGCCAATTACCTTAAATCTGTGCCCTCTGGTTACCGACCCTCCTGCCACTGCAAACAGTTTCTCCTTATTTACTCCATTAAAAAACCCTCATAATTTGGAACACCTCGATTAAATCTCCCCTTAACCTTTTCTGCTGTCAGGACAGCAATCCCAGCTTCTCTATTTTCTCCACATAACTAAAGTTATAGCTCAGACCAGTTATGGGTGGCAGATTCCTTTTTTCCTGAAGGATGTTAGTGTATCATTTGGGTTTTTTACAACAAGCCAGCCGCTTTCATGGTCATTTTATTCCAGCCCACAAATTACGAGATTTATTGCATTCAATTTTTGCAGCTTGCCATGGGGGTGGTGGGGCGGGGGGAGTTTGAACTCATGACCTCCTTGGGTTTCTCATCCACTACCATATCCACTAGGCTAGCATTCCCATAATGAGCTAGAATGGCCCACTGGAGGTTCAGCGCTGATGTTGTTGGGCACTATGGTTGGAACGCACAGAGGCCTAAAAACCATTGGAAGAAAAGGCCCAGTCAAAGGAAACAAGCTCCAGGAAAGGAGTAAAATTCAAGCCCCAGGCCCCCAAGAAAGGGTAGGCCCGGCACCAAAACTTATTGGACAATGGAAATTTTATAGCTGCAATTCAAGTATTTTTTTGGTATTTTTTAAGCAGTATTGGTTTGTTGGGTTAGAAATTCTGATGTATGTGGTTGGTTGGCTGAGTAATAACATGGTAGTAAATGGAATCTGGAAAAATGTTTGCAAAACTTGATTGGTTGGTTCTATGGTAGTTGCTGCTTTAGCTTTGAATATAATGTGGTTTTACAGGGATTGCTGGTTCTGGTTGTAGTGGAAGTTTCTTTTGCCCAGTGAGAATGGATTGTTGGAGTAAATCAGCATAGTTAACTTAACAGATAGTGAATATTTGACCCAACACTGATTTTTGAGGTGTTTTATGATGAATATACTTTTAAAATGTGATAGGTGATGTCCAAAGGATGCGCACTAGATACAAGGGGATTGAATTTTCTCGGCCGTTCTGGGGACCTCTGCTGTAACTCCAGTGCGAGTGGGGCCAGTGGCTCAGAACCAGGCCAGAAACTGGATACTTTGCGTCCTGAGATAAGCTGGAATTTCTCGCTCAGTCTTGCGAGGGACAGGGCCTTCACCACACCCATCCCCCATTTACAAGGCTGCTAATGCAGAGTGAGTGGGGTGTAGTAGAGACGCGGCTCCTTTCAAAGCTCAGCAGGACGACCTGTGCAAGGCTGGGGCCCGGAGAATCCCGCTTCCAGCTTATTTTTTTCTATATTTTTTTATTCGTTTTTATGGGATGTGGGCGTCACTGGCAAGGCCAGCATTTATTGCCCATCCCTAATTACCCTTGAGAAGGTGGTGGTGAGCGGCCTTCTTGAACCGCTGCAGTCCGTGTGGTGAAGGTGCTCCCACAGTGCTGTTAGGGAGGGAGTTCCAGGATTTCGACCCAGCGACGATGAAGGAACGACCGATATACTTCCAAGTCAGGATGGTGTGTGACTTGGAGGGGAACTTGGAGGTGGTGGTGTTCCTTTTGCAGCACATGTAAGGGAACACGGTAGCATAGTGGTTATGTTACTGGACAAATAATCTAGAGAATTATAGAGTTGAAATCCCATCATAGCAGTTTGAGAATGTGAATTCAGTTAAAACAAATCTGGAAATGTAATTTTTTTTAAAGCTGGTATCAGTAAAAGTGAACATGAAGCTTCCTTTGACTGGGCCTTTTCTTCCAATGGTTTTTAGGCCTCTGTGCGTTCCAACCATAGTGCCCAACAACATCAGCGCTGAATGTTGTAAAAACCCAACTATTCATAGAGTCATAACAGCACAGAAGGAGGCCATTCAGCCCATCGAGTCCGTGCCGGCTCTCTGTCGAGCAATCCAGTCAGTCCCATTCCCCCGCTCTCTCCCCGTAGCCCTGCAAGTTTATTTCCCTCAAGCGTCTATCCAGTCTCCCCTTGAAAACATCGAGTGTCTCCACTTCCACCACTTCAATCGCCAGCAAGTTCCAGGTCCTCGCCACTAGCTGCGTAAAAAAGTTTTCCCTCACATCCCCCTCCCCATATCTCTAGCCCAAAAACCTTAAATCTGTGTCCCCTAGTCCTTGTACCATCAACCACTGTTTTACATTTAAACAAAAGCAAAATACTGTGGATGCTGGAAATTTGAAATAAAAATAGGAAGGATGTTCCCGATGGCCAGGGAGTCCAGAACCAGGGGTCACAGTCTAAGGATAAGGGGTAAGCCACTTAGGACAGAGATGAGGAGGAATTTCTTCACCCAGAGAGTGGTGAACCTGTGGAATTCTCTACCACAGAAGGCAGTTGAGGCCAATTCATTAAATATATTCAAGAAGGAGTTGGATATATTTCTTAAGGCTAAAGGGATCAAGGGATATGGGGAGAAAGCAGGGACAGGGTACTGAATTTGGATGATCAGCTATGATCTCATTAAATGGCGGAACAGGCTCGAGGGGCCGAATGTTACTAATGTTCTTACCTGGTCTGGCCTATATGTGACTCCAGTCCCCACCAATGTGGGTGAATCCTAACTGCCCTCCGAAGTGGCCAAGCAAGCCACTCGGTTGTAACGAAGAATGCAGGGCAACTAGGGATGGGCAATGAATGGCAGCCTTGCCCAGTGACCCCCACATCCCGAGAATCATGTTTTAAACTCCTGCTGATGTTGCAGGTGGTGTGCGCTGGAAGGGCCAAGGATTTTTGGCCCTTTGTCATTACCAATTTGGAGAAACCGCTGTTTCACATTTAAACAAAAAGCCAAATACTGCGGCTGCTGGAAATCTGAAATAAAATACAGAAAATGCTGGAAACACTCAGCAGGCCAGGCAGCGTCCGCGGAGAGAGAGACAGAGTTAACGTTTCAGGTCGATGACCCTTCTTCAGAACTGGAAAAAGCTGGAGATTTAAGCAAGTACAGGAAACTCTGGTATCCGGCACCGACGGGACCGGTGTGTTGCCAGTTGATCAAAAATTCCGGCTGACGGAGAGGGTTATCTACCGAGGCTATTTTTAACGAAGAAAAATAAAAAAATCAAGAAATGTGCAGTATACAGTAAGTGTGTACTCACCTGCAGAATGTTGTGTTAAATGGATGGTGGAAGGTGCTTGATTAAGTACAGTACTGCCAGTTGAGGGTAATGCAATGCAATGACTACCAGCAGCGTGGGAGACACACAGTACCCCTGTAAAATGGCGGATCAGAAGAGACTACCGGCAGCGCGGGAGAGTCAGACTCCTGTTACAGGGGTATTGAGGTGTTCCGACTTCCGTCAGCGCCAAGAAGCCCAGTAGTGGCAGTTTGGAGAACTACCCCCACTGACTAACTCGGCCCCCGCGGGAGACTCGGACTCGGACTCGGCAACATTGCCGGTTATTGAGGTGTTGTTTTCGGAGTGAGAATTTTGCCGGTTAATAGAGAATTCCGGATATTTAGGTGCCGTTTAAACGAGAGTTTCCTGTACGGAGGAATGGAAAAGAGGGATGGAGTGGAGGAAAGGACAAAAGGGAAGATCTGTGATAGGGTGGAGGACAGGAGAGATTAAATGACAAAAGGGATGATGGTGCGAGGCAAAAAGGGGGTGGTAATGGGTCAAGTAAAGAAACAAAAGATGGGTCTAGAGGAGCTGTAAATGGCAACAGCAGGATCATTACTAATACCTGCTGTCCAAAAAAATGGGGGCAGTGGTTATGATCTGAAGTTATTGAAATCAGTGTTGAGTCCAGAAGGCTGTAAAGTGCCTAATTGAAGGATGAGGTGCTGTTCCTCGAGCTTCCGCTGAGCTTCATTGGAACAGTGTAGGAGGCCGAGGACGGAGAGGTCAGAGTGGGAGCGGGACAGTGAAATAAAATGGCAAGCGACCGGGAGCTCAGGGTCGCGCTTGTGGACTGAACGGAGCTGTTCAGCAAATTGATCACACAATCTGTGTTTGGTGGAGGAGACCACATTGTGAGCAGCGAATACAGTACACTAAATTGAAAGAAGTGCCAATAAATCGCTGTTTCACCTGGAACGAGTACTTGGGGTCCTGGACGGTGGGAAGGGAGGATAGTTCACACTCTTATCAATTTTGCACTTTTTTTTAATGCACAGGTCCAACAGAGAGGGATAGCGACAATTGACTCCCCCCCTCACTTCCATGTCTTTGAATGGCTGGATTAAAAATCTAAACTGTTAATGAATTTGTAAGTGTTGGCAACACTACTTAATAGAATATTAAATAAGTGAATCACTGTGTTATTAATGGGGCTTTATTTTCTTACACATGTTGCTTAACAAACATCTGTAGAGCCCGGACTCTCTGCACTTACTTTTATCTCGATGAATAAGTGGAATGTATATATTGCGTATAGCGCTCTCGATTCTTTGTGATAGGGTGGTTTATGTTGAGATGATCGAGGGGCCGGCTGGTTAAATCACCACAAGACCAGATATCCTCTTCTTCATTCAATTACTAGGGATGAAAAATGTGTTTTAATCAACGAGACACATAATCTGGTCATGTCACCGAGGAACCCCAATAGAAATTCTGATTCCCCCTCCACCAGCGCGTCAAGCAACCAATAGCAGTTCTTTTACTTTTTTTAGCAGTGAAAAAATAAAAGCACAGATGGCAATCACAGCTTGTGTAAGATAAGTTAAACAATAGTGTGCGTACGTGAGAGGGATGGTGGTGTCTCTGTGTGTGGTGCCAGCAAGTTTTTTTTTCCAAGGAAAGATGTATCCAAGCTGGGCCAAATTTAGGGATTCATCAAAGTAACGTGAAATGATCCGGTTTGGGTTCTGAAGACACTTAGGCCTAGAAATTGAGTGCCCTTAGCGCCGATTTTGCGGCGCTAGAGGGCCTAGCGCTGCATTTGGCGCCGGCGCCGAAATTGCCTGGGGCCCTTACGCCGCGGTAGACCGGTAGCGCTGCGCCGGCACCGATGACGTCATCGGTGTGCGCAGCGTCCCGGTTGCCATGCCGACGGGCCCCAGCGCCGAAATTCAGTTGCGGCCGCCTCGCCCGTGACAGCCGCAACTAAGACTCTGGCAACAGAGTCTTACGAGTCTTTGCGCCGGCGCATTAAAGGCCCCGCGGCGGCCGGCCGCTTTCCCGCCGGCCGCCTGGCCGCAGCTCCCTCCCCGGACTTCCCCCCCCCCCCCCCCCCCGGAACAGAAGCAAGCCCGGCACTTGTCCGAGGTGCCGGGCTCATTTTTTAAAAGATTTTCGCGGGCCGCGATCGGGTGCAGGCAGCTCCTCCTTAAGGGAAGGAGGAGGCCTGCACTTCCCGAGCCTGCCGCACCGCATCGGGTGCCGCAGCGCCGGAATTGCGGCGCGAAACGGCAGTTAGCACCGATTTACCGCCGCAAAGACCCTTCAGTAGCGCCGGCAGCCGTTTGGGCGCGGCCCTGCTGAATTTTTGGCGCGCGCAGGGGGACTTAGCGCCAGCACTAACTTCCGGCGCTAAAGCCCTGGCTAAGCCAAAACTCAATTTCTAGGCCTTCATCTCAGCCATCTTCCAGCTGGTACAATGTGCTGAGGAAGCTAACAATTATGTCAGCATGTTAGATTTCTTTCCTTCTGCCTCATTGAAGTGCCTCGGGATGATCCTCCACGTTAAAGGTGCTAAGTAAAGCAAATCGTTGTTGACAAAACTTATGAGTGTCGCCGTCACATTTCGAAGTGGCCACAAGCTATAAATCTGCTCAGTGCTTTTTAAATCGAATAATAGTGGGTGGGGGGGGGGTAATTTTTAACTTTGACCCCGAAAAAGAACCGAGCGCAAAGCTGGCGGTGGATCCGCGGCGCGACCGAAACAACCGTCAGGAGGCCCGAACCATTTTCAGGCAAGTGTCTACCCGGAGCCGCCTGGCCGGTCAGGTCTGTTGGGAGGGGGCCAGCTGGGGAGGGGGGGGAGAAATGGGTTGTAGTTTGTTGGGGCTCACAAACCTTCCGCCCCCAACCCCCCCAAAATTCCCCAGCCGCCAGCAGTCCCTTCAAGCTTCTTTAGGCTGCTCAACGCCTGGCCCCACTAGGCCTACGGCATGCACTCTGCCCCTTTGTACATGAAAATGGCAATCAGGGCACTGCAACTAGCCTAGGACCCAGGTTTGCATATTTAAACAGCCTCTCACTTGTTTTTGGGCAGGTGTTCTGGGCACTCAGTTAAAGGCCTGCCTGAAATGTGAATCAGGCATACCTTGAGCATTAAAGGGATGTCCACCCAACTTTCTTCTTTTGGTCAGAGGTTTCCAGGTGAGAACGGGCGAGCGGTATTTGAAAATCGCCCCTCATGGCTTGCTACCACTATGCCCCCTCTTTAACCAGGAGGGACGGGCAGCCTGGTCTGTAAGCATCTCTTCTGTTACTGTCAGTGTGAGTTTGAGCATCTAGCAGGGCTGGATAGCTTTAAGTCAACACTTTCCAGGCACAGATTTACACAAACCTATTTCACAAATACACATTTACTATATGCACACATACACACATTTTATAACACACCGACATACACATACTGCAACACATTTATTACACATACACAGAACCTCGCACACATATAGACATAGAATTACATAGAATGAACAGCACAGAAACAGGCCAGTTGCCCAACTGCTCTGTGCTGATGTTTATGCTCCACTCAAGCCTGTGAGGTTCACAAAATTTCGGCAGCCCCCGAAGATTATTTGATTAAAGAAAACCTGGTTGGAATGTACTTTAAAAACCCAGGACATCAAAGATGGCTGTAGCCGGCCCTGTGGCAAAAGAGAAAGACAGCCTGTATGAATATGAAAGGAGGATCTCCCAGCACTGGCTGATGAAAGGATTGAAAAAAAACCCAGCTTCTGAGTACTTAAGTGTCAGGGCGAGGCTGGTTCTGGACCCAAGTGCAGACAGACGAGGCGAGAAGCAGGTATGCAGTCGTAAATAAAAGTACTTTACTAGAATCACACGGGTAAACAGTTACAAACATAGGAGCTCAAGGCAAGCTACCACTAGGCAAACGGCTTGTCAAGACTGAGCATAGAGGGAAGAAACCACAGAACTAAAATACAAGCAAAAACAGGTGAAACCAATAAACCTGATAAAAGGCAGTTAAGTAATAAACACAGGAGAAACTAGTAACAATTAGCAAAGGGAAAAAAACAAGTGAAGGTGCCATCTAGGGGTTACTGAGGAAACTGACCGGCACCGTCACAGGTCCCCCTCCCCTAGTAACGGCTCCTGACGTTCCTCCTGGATGATCAGGGTGGCGACGGCGAAAATCCCTGATGAGTTCAGGATCCAAAATGTCCTGGGCCGGAACCCAGGAACGCTCTTCAGGACCATAACCCTCCCAGTCGACCAGGTATTGAATGCTCCTCCTAACCCGGCGACTATCAAGGAGGCGACGGACAGTGTAGGTTTGTTGCCCATCAATCATGCTTGAGGTGAGAGACGTGGAACGTGGGATGTATCTTCATCGACCGAGGAAGGAGGAGCCGGTAGGCCACAGGGTTTACTTTTTCCAAAATCCTAAAAGGTCCGATGAACCGGGGAGCCAACTTGCGGGACTCCACATGGAGTGGAAGATTCCAGGTAGAGAGCCAAACCTTCTGTCCGGTCCGGAACCGAGGAGCTGGACGGCGGTGTCAGTCAGCCTGCACTTTCTGCCGAGAAGATGCGAACTGCAAGGCGGATCGGACCCTCCTCCAGGTACGGCGGCAGCATTGGACGAACCCCTGGGCAGCCGGAACTCCTACCTCCCTCTCCTGTTCAGGGAAGAGTGGCGGTTGGAAGCCATATTGACATTCGAAAGGTGAGAGGCCAGTGGAGGAGCTCTGAAGAGTATTGTGCGCGTACTCCGCCCAGACCAGATACTTGCTCCAGGTGGAAGGATTGGAGGACACAAAGCTTCTTAGCACCCTCTCCAGATCTTGGTTGGTTCTCTCAGTCTGGCCGTTAGACTGTGGGTGGAACCCAGAGGAGAGACTGAAAGAAGCACCCACGAGGGAACAAAAAGCCTTCCAGAACCTGGATGAGAACTGGGGACCACGGTCAGAGACGACATCCAGGGGCAAGCCATGGAGGCAGAAGACACGCTGGACAACCAGCTGGGCAGTCTCTCTGGCAGAGGGAAGCTTGACAAGAGGGACGAAGTGAGCAGCCTTGGCAAAGCGATCGACCACAACTAGGATGGTAGTGAATCCCTCAGATGGAGGTAGCCCGGTGATGAAATCCAGGGCGATATGAGACCAGGGACGGCTGGGGATGGGCAAGGGATGCAGGAGACCAAGCGGAGGTTGTTGAGATGTCTTGTTCTGGGCACAGACAGGACAAGCGGAGACAAAGGCCCGGGTGTCGGCTTCAATAGAGTGCCACCAGAACCTCCTCTTAAGGAACTCGAGAGTCCGACGGATCCCAGGATGACCAGTCAATCGAGAAGAGTGCCCCCATTGAAGGACCTGGGCGCGCACCTGACTGGGAACATAAAGGCTATGAGGAGGGCCTCCTCCAGGGTCAGCCTCCTGACGTTGGGCCCCTCGCACCACAGTCTCAATCTCCCATGCGACGGGAGCAATGATGCAGGAACTGGGGATGATAGGTTCCGGGGTCCGGTCCTTTTCCAAGGAGTCAAACTGGCGAGAAAGGGCATCCGGTTTGAGGTTCTTAGACCCTGGGCGGTAAGACAGGAGAAAGTTGAACCGGTTAAGGAAGAGAGCCCACCTGGCCTGCCGAGGGTTGAGGCGCTTGGCGTCCTGGATATATGTCAGATTTTTATGGTCGGTCCAGACGACAGAAGGATGCTCTGCTCCCTCCAACTAGTGTCTCCACTCCTCCAAGGCCAACTTAACTGCCAAGAGCTCCCTGTTGCCGACATCATAGTTACTCTCTGCTGGCTTCAGGCGATGGGAAAAGAAGGCACAGGGATGTAGCTTTTGGTCCTTAGGGGAGCGCTGGGACAGGACAGCCCCGACTCCAATATCCAAGGCATCCACCTCTACGAAAAAGGGCAGGGTGGGGTCAGGGTGTACCAGAATGGGAGCAGAGGTGAAGCGTTGTTTGAGCTCCTGGAAGGCCCGTTCCGCTTCAGAAGACCAACTGAACCGTAAAGACGAGCCCTTGGTCAATGCGGAGAGGGAGGCGGCAAGGGAGCTGAGGTTGCGGGTGAAGCGTCTGTAAAAGTTGGCGAATCCCAGGAACCGCTGAACCTGCTTAACCGACGTGGGATGCGGCCAGTTCAAGACGGCTTGAACCTTGCTAGGATCCATCTGGACGCTTCCACAGGAGATGACGCAGCCCAGGAAGGTGACCTTAGAGACGTGGAATTCACATTTCTCGGATTTGACAAAGAGACGGTTCTCCAAGAGCCTCTGCAGCACCCGTCTGACGTGTTGGACATGCTGCTGGGGGGACTTTGAGAAGATGAGAATGTCATCCAAATAAACAAACACAAACTTGTTCAGCAGGTCCCGGAGCACGTCATTGACCAGAGCTTGGAAGACAGCAGGAGCATTAGTGAGACCAAAGGGCATGACGAGGTATTCCCAGTGACCACCAGGGGTGATAAAGGCAGTATTCCATTCATCCCCCTCCCTAATGCGGACCAGGTTGTACGCATTGCGGAGGTCAAGTTTGGAGAAGATGGTAGCTCCCTGC
The DNA here is from genome assembly GCF_052327205.1 of Somniosus microcephalus. Lineage (NCBI taxonomy): Eukaryota > Metazoa > Chordata > Chondrichthyes > Squaliformes > Somniosidae > Somniosus > Somniosus microcephalus. Next base: position 271,712,437 of record NC_140993.1, read on the forward strand.
AGCTGCTCAAACGCTGAAGACATCAAAGGGAGAGGATAGCGGTTCTTAATGGTAATTTTGTTAAGCCCCCGACAGTCTATGCAAGGCCTGAGACCACCATCCTTCTTCTTTACAAAAAGGAAGCGAGCACCCGCTGGGGAGGTGGAAGGGCGAATGAAACCTGTAGCGCGGGCTTCCTTGATGTATTCTTCCATGGAAGCATTCTCAGGGCCAGAGAGAGAGTAGAGCCGACCCCGAGGGGGGCTAGTGCCAGGCAGGAGATCAATGGCACAGTCGTAGGACCGGTGTGGGGGGAGTGTAGTGGACCGCCTCTTACTAAACACAGCATGGAGGTCTGAATATTCAGGGGGCACATGAGCAAGGTCCAGCTGATCAGCTGGCTCGGGAGAGGAAGAACGGGGCAGACTAGGGAAGACCTTAAGACAGTTGGCTAGACATGAAGGACCCCACTTCAGCACAGTCCCGGTAGTCCAGTCAATGTGAAGGTTGTGAAGAGAGAGCCACGGATGTCCAAGAATGAGAGGGAGCTCAGGTGAATCGATAAGGTGAAACTGCAGCAACTCTTGATGTCTCTCCCCTACTTGGACATGTAATACTCCGGTGATATGATGAATGCGCCCAGAACCAAGGGGCCTGCTGTCGAGGGCGGTGACTTGTAAAGGCTTGCCAAGGCGGGAGAAAGGAATTTTCAGGCTGCTCACAAGGGTGGCATCGATAAAACAGCCAGCGGCCCCGGAGTCAACAAACGCCTGGAGGTTGTACTGTTGTCCCTCCCAAGAGAGACGAGCGGGAAGCAGGGTTTGGAAGACAGAAGGGGTAGGAGAAGGGATTTGATCTGTCAGTATTTTCCCAATCCTCCTGGCTTTTTCCTGAAGCTCAGGGCATGTGGCTCTGAGATGGCCAGACAGGCCACAGTAAAGACAACGCCCCTCTCTCAATCTCCTCTGTCTCTCAAACTGGGAGAGCCGAGTTCTGCTGAGTTGCATAGGTTCCTCTTCGGTGCTAACAGGTGGACTCGGGGGTACTTGGAAACTCTTGGTCAGATTCGAAACACCGGAAGATCTCACCTCTGTGGAAGTAGTGAATCTCCTCTCTGTACCATGCTCCCAGAGGTGGTTATCCACTCTGATGGCAAGGGAGATGAGCATGTCAAGCTCCTCCGGAACCTCTCTGGATGCCAGTTCATCTTTGATAGATTCGGAAAGGCCATGAAGAAATGTGGAGAGAAGGGCCTCGGTGTTCCAGCGACTTTCCACAGCGAGTGTGCGGAACTCAATGGCGAAGTCGGCTACGCTGCAGTTGCCCTGGCGGAGATTCAAAAGTCTCTCAGCTGCCTCCCATCCACTCACAGAATGGTCAAAGACTTTGCTCATCTCTTCGGCGAAAAGGAGAATGTCCGAGCAGACGAAAGATTGCTGCTCCCAGATAGCAGTAGCCCAGGCGAAAGCTTTTCCCGAGAGTAGTGATAAGATGAACGCTACCTTAGAGCGGGGTGATAGGAACATGGAGGGTTGGAATTCAAAAACTAGGAAGCACTGGGTCAAGAAGCCGCGACACTTGCCCGGATGACCGTCATAGCCCTCTGGCGCCGGTAGGCGAGGCTCTCGCTGAGTCTGGAGGTTGGCGACCGGGGGGTAGTACCCAAAGGAACTGACTGAGGAGGAACATCCTGAGCAGAAGCCACAGCGGCTGGGTGTTGAATGGTCTGAGTCCACGTATTTACCTTGTCCGAAATGCTTTGGAGAAGTTGCTCAAGGCGGCCGAGGAAAGCACCTTGATGGGAGAGAATAGAACGAAATTCCTCCATCACTGCTGGGTCCATACTGGCTCAGTCTTGCTGTCAGGGCGAGGCTGGTTCTGGACCCAAGTGCAGACAGACGAGGCGAGAAGCAGGTATGCAGTCTTAAATAAAAGTACTTTACTAGAATCACACAGGTAAACAGTTACAAACATAGGAGCTCAAGGCAAGCTACCACTAGGCAAACGGCTTGTCAAGACTGAGCACAGAGGGAAGAAACCACAGAACTAAAATACAAGCAAAAACAGGTGAAACCAATAAACCTGATAAAAGGCAGTTAAGTAATAAACACAGGAGAAACTAGTAACAATTAGCAAAGGGAAAAAAACAAGTGAAGGTGCCATCTAGGGGATACTGAGGGAACTAACCGGCACCCTCACACTTAAGTACTTGAAGCTGTCAATCAACTGTGGTTAGGAAGTTTCAACACGGAACAAAGGACTGTTTACACAAGCCCTCAGCAGTGTTGACTCAAGGGCTTAAGTGGTTGCTGTCAATCAAGTTGCGGTTGGGCTGTAACCACAGGATAAAGGATTGTTTATACTAGCACACAAGTACTGTTTACCTAGCACTCAAGAAACCAGCGGGACATTTCAAACTGGGACAGCTCCATTCACAAACCAGTTAAACGAATGGGAAATGCATTATAGCCGCATTCAAACCCATTATGGTCAATGGGGCCAGATCGGTCCCTTTTGTGTAACCCAGACACGTCCAGATTTGGGCGCGAAAATAAGGGCTCCCAATGGGGTATAAAGGTAGCCCCTCAGGAAGCCATTCTCTCTCTCTACCACCTCGCCTCCGGTGCCCTGCCTTCAAGAGGATCATCACAGCCCACCCAAAGAAGTGGAATACCCGCAGTTACTTTTGAATTACTGGGGCATCTCTACTTCGGGCAGTGAAAAATCCAAGGCAGACTGCAGGGCATGGAGCAGGCGTTTCAACATTGCAGACTGGTGAGCATAAACTTTCTGGCTCATTACAAGGCAACCTAGATAGGTATAAGGGGTGGGAACTAAAGGGGAATTTTAGTCAATTTTCCCTCGATGTGTCCGTCTTTTCTCCTCCCCGTTAAGTAAAAGTGTGCTGTATTCAGAATTATTTTCACTGTATAGCAATTTATTCTTTATTTGAATAAAACATTGGTTTTCTTTGCACCAAACCACTGGTCTTGTTTTTGTCTATATCGCTACAGAAATAAGTCTGGCGGTCAGAACAACAGGGGAAGCAATTCAAACCGCACGGGGCTGGAACAGCTCAGACACATGGCTGACTGACCAGGCAAAAACCGCAAACCAAAACCCCCCTTACAGAATGGCGACTGCGGCAGGACTGTCGGCGACAGTATGCGATGTAGCAGACGGTGGTCTGGGTCTGGAGAGAGCAGCAGTTTTTGGTTTTCTTTTTATCACACCACTGATCTATTTGTGGTTAGGTACCCGTATGCTTAGGGAAGTTAAAGCAGAGAGTTGGGATAAGGAAATTGAGATTGAAGAATACCAGGCCAAGATAGAGTGCCTGGTGGACCAGTTTAGTGAGGGCAAAAGCCACACGAGGCATGAGTTAGAGTACCTGAAATGCCTAGTTACAGAGGCCAAGAGTAATGAGATGAGGGTGCAGGAGGAGAACGCCCACCTCATACAAGAAGTAAGAGAGCAGGAGGAAAAGGTTAGGGAGGTAAAGACAGAGTATAAGCTGGCCTGCAACCAAGGGTTCGAGGAAGCAGATCATGGCCCCTGTAGGGAAGAGATAGAAAGCTTGAATATGGCTTTAAAGAGGGAAAAGGGGATGATATGTCTTATCAGCCCGAAGATAGGCCAGTTGGACTTTACCGGCAACCCAAATAGAACCGTCCCACAGGCAACACCCAGAACAAAGTTGGTTAGGGAATCAGAGGTCCCACGACCGCCACCCATAGCTCCGAGCTTTCAGGAGCTCTGGCAGCAAGGGGGGTTGGAGGATGAGGTGGTAGAGGAAGCAGGCCCCGCTAGATAGGCCAGGACCAGGACCAGTATACCCCCTCCGACAACGGAGGTACGGTCCGCCCGTTGATGACGATGACCCAGGGGCCATCCAGAATCAGTTTGTGGTGCCGTATGGCACCCAACAGCTCAGGGCCATAGTTAGCCACATCCCCAAGCTCACTAAAAAGGGAGACCCCTCTCTGCACTTTAGGGAGATAGAACAAGCAGCTTGTGTTAATGACTGCGATGATGCAGAGCAAGCTAAAATGCTGCTGTTTTCCCTGGGAGGTGATCTCCTCCAGACCCTATCTGGCAAATGCAAAAGGGGGCAGAAAGACTATGAGGATTTGAGGAATGAGATATTGGAGGCCATGGGACTCAATGATGATAGTCCATTCGCCTGGGTAGAAAGAATGGTACAGCTCCCAGGGGAGTCCCCGCAGGCGTTCGCAGACAGGCTGTGGCCAGTCTACCAGAGCGCATGCCCGGGAATGCCAGGGTGGGCAGCACTGAACCCAGCCCAATTGACTCACTGGCTCCGTTGTCTTATGACAAAACAGCCTACCCCAGATCCAAGCCCAGGCCGCGGCTTGGTTTGACCCCCGAAACCCCCAGACCACCGAAGAAGCGGTGATCCATTGGCTCACAGTAGCATTTAGAAACATGAGGGGTACCGAGATGCACCAACCCAAGGGAAAAGTCCATGAGGTTAAACCTGGGGGCCTGAATAAGAAAGGGTGGCACCAGGAGGGGAACCGTCCCTCCCAGACTAAGTTAAACTGTTACGGGTGCGGGAAGGACGGCCAGTGGCGCAAGGATTGTAAGAATCCCTGGAAGGAAAATAAGGGAAAGAATTCATCAGCCCCAGCCCAAAAGGCAGAGCCAGGTATCCCTCCCGCTGCGATCGAGCCACTCTTGGTGTCGATACGATCTCTCCTCCTGACCAGCCAGGGGAGAATAGCAGCCACCACCAGTGCTTTGACCCTGTCTGCCCCATCCCACTCCCAGTAATGACTAGAGCCAGCGCAGCCTGTCGACCTGTGTCCCTGCGAAAACGCTGAGGGGAGCAGGCCCTATGTTAGGATGGGTGTGAAGACGGTGCAGGGGAGATATTCGGTGGACACTCCAGCTTCCAGCACGGTGGTCCATTCGGAAGGCCTGACCAATTCACCCCGGTCTAACAAGGTCCCATTTAGCTTAATGGGACCCACAGGGAATGAGCAGGCTGGGGAAACGTCAAAACCTTTGGCCATAGGTTTAGGATCCCTCCATACCACATGGGAGGGTAACCAAAAGACCGACAAGGTGGCCAAGCAGGGGGACAGTGAAGGAGAGTTCTGGGACCCCTGTAGAGCAGGCCCGGTAGCAGCAATCCGGGACAAGGGAGGCACACAGGGGATAGCTTTGGCCCCGGACCAAAAGCAGGTCCAAGCCCAAGATTCCACCTTTAAGGCCGCCCTGGTAAGGAGAAAGAATTTAGAACAGGGTTACTGGCAGGCTGCTAGTTATATTAAACGATGTAAGTTGTTTAAACCTGAAAAGAAAGAGCAGCCAGTTGGGACAAGGTCTGAGGTTAGAAATCCTCAGCCTGCAGTGGGTACACTCACACAGACTGCACACGCAGTCGTGTGCTTCAAGGGAGAAGTTCCCCAGCACTCGGCCCGAGCGATTCCCCCTCTCTTATTGGACTCAGGGGAGGAGCCTGAACCAAGTTTTAAACCTGAAGGGGAAGACTCTCAGCCACTGGCAGCTGGTGGCGAGGGATTGCCCATCCCCAGCCCAGGTTTGGGAAGGGAGGAACCCGAGGGAGAAGGTCCCCAGCCAGCAAGGACTGTGACCCGAGCTAAGGGTCTGCTCACCAGGGTAGCTCCACCAGCGACACTCCCTAGGAGGTCTCTTCAGATACCCCAGCCCAGGAAAGTATGGTCACCAACTTTCCAGTTGAAAAGGGCGGACTCCCGAGTCAAGGAGAAGCCAAAAGACAGAGGTCCCCAACCAGCAGCCATAAGCTGCGAGGGACCTTGAGTTGGGATTGGTCCAGCTTCGCTGCAGGCAGTAGCCTGCAACAGTCCTAACAGAGATTAGGCTAGCCGCCTGGAGATGGGCAGCGCTTGTATATAGCTTTGTTCAAGTAATGTGTCTAAGTAAGTTAGAGTGTGTTAATTTTAATTTTATATTGCAATCGGTAGTTTTAAGTATTAAAGTATAAGTTTTAAGTATGGAACCGTTCCAGAGTGTTGCCTATGTGAGTCGAGGTCGCGGGACCCGATCACATTCCCCCGAGCCAGGGAACCTGGCTAGATGTTTTTTTAAAGTCTTTTTCAGAGTTTCGAAAGGTGCGGAGGACCATCGTGTCTTTGGATGCTCTGGGAAGGGAGCACCCCTAGCCCACGATGGGAGGGGTCTGCGGGAGGCAGATGCCCACGAGGGGAGCTGGCCAGGATGACTGGGATCCAATTCAACCCAGTATTCTAGTGAGACCGGCTTCATGTATGGGGAGGCCTCCCTCCAGAGCCCGCGGATACGAATCGTCACCCCAAGGAAAAGATGTTTCAGAAATTCTGTAAATTTGACTTTTCAGAGGTCAATAAGACCGAATTATAACTAATCATGAGTGATGGCAGATTCGTTTGTTTTTTTTTTCTCTTTAAAAAAAAGGGAAGCTCGTTTTCTTCCATTTGTATTTTTAACAAATATGTTTTGGCTTGGTGTTAATCTCATTAAAGATGTTGTATCGTGATAAAGCTCTATGATGTCACAAGTGGTGCAAGGCTATTGGACCCCCTCCATGCTTGAATTATTGTAAATTATCATGTTTTTCTATCGATAGATGCCTACCATGCACTGCGATTCTCTCTGAGTAAGGAGGATGGAGGTATCGAGGGATCAGAGATAGATATAGATAAGTATAAGGGAAGGTTGTTTGTGGGGGGTCAGAAATTTTTGCTCACCTTTAATAGGATACTGCAAGCAAGTTTTCGTATCCAAGGGTGGACTGTAAAGTTCGCAAAATTTCGGCAGCCCCCGAAGATTATTTGATGAAAGAAAACCTGGTTGGAATGTACTTTAAAAACCCCGAACATCAAAGATGGCTATAGCCGGCCCCATGGCAAAAGAGAAAGACAGCCTGTATGAATATGAAAGGTGGATCTCCCAGCACTGGCTGACGAAAGGATTGAAAAAGAAACCCAGCTTCTGAGTACTTAAGTACTTGAAGCTGTCAATCAACTGCGGTTAGGAAGTTTCAACACGGAACAAAGGACTGTTTACACAAGCCCTCAGCAGTGTTGACTCAAGGGCTTAAGTGGTTGCTGTCAATCAAGTTGCGGTTGGGCTATAACCACAGGACAAAGGATTGTTTACACTAGCACTCAAGTACTGTTTACCTAGCACTCAAGAAACCAGTGGGACATTTCAAATTGGGACAGCTCCATTCACAAACCAGTTAAACAAATGGGAAATGCATTATAGCCGCATTCAAACCCATTACCGTCAATGGGGCCAGATCGGTCCCTTTTGTGTAACGCAGATACGTCCAGATTTGGGTGCGAAAATAAGGGCTCCCAATGGGGTATAAAGGTAGCCCCTCAGGAAGCCATTCTCTCTCTCTACTGCCTCACCTCCGGTGCCCTGCCTTCAAGAGGATCATCACAGGCTGCCCAAAGAAGTGGAATACCCGCAGTTACTTTTGAATTACTGGGGTATCTCTACTTCAGGCGGTGAAAAATCTAAGGCAGACCGCAGGGCACGGAGCAAGCATTTCACCATCGTAGACTGGTGAGCATAAACTTTCTGGCCCATTACAAGGCAACCTAGATAGGTATAAGGGGTGGGAACTAAAGGGGAATTTTGTTAAATTGTCATTTTCGTCAATTTTCCCTCGATGTGTCCGTCTTTTCTCCTCCCCGTTAAGTAAAAGTGTGCTGTATTCATAATTATTTTCACTGTATAGCAATTTATTCTTTATTTCAATAAAACATTGGTTTTCTTTGCACCAAACCTCTGGTCTCGTTTTGTCTATATCGCTACTGAAATAAGTCTGGCGGTCAGAACCAAAGGGGAAGCGATTCGAACCGCACGGGGCTGGAACAGCTCAGACACACGGCTGACTGACCAGGCAAAAACCCCAAACCAAAACCCCCCTTACAGCCTCCTCCCACCTAACTTCATCTAACCCAATCAGCATATCCTTCTATTCTTTTCTCCCACATGTACTTATCGAGCCTCCCCTTAAATGTATCTGTGCTATTCATCTCAACCACTCCCTGTGGTAGTGAGTTCCACATTCTAACCACTCTCTGGGTAAATAATTTTCTCCTGAATTCGTTATTAGATTTATTAGTGACTATCTTATATGCGTGACACCTAGGCCTAGAAAATCCATGTTGCAGTGCCAGCCGTTAAGGCTGGTTTTGAAGAAGAAATGGTGGCCACCTTGTTTCACCAGGTGCAGCAGACGGTTAAGAAGGCAAATGGTATGTTGGCCTTCATAGCGAGAGGATTCGAGTACAGGAACAAGGATGTCTTGCTGCAGCTGTACAGGGCCTTGGTGAGACCACACCTTGAGTATTGTGTGCAGTTTTGGTCGCCTTATCTGAGGAAGGATGTTCTTGCCATGGAAGGAGTTCAGCAAAGATTCACCAGACTGATACCTGGGATGGCAGGAATGACGTATGAGGAGAGATTGGGTCGATTAGACTTATATTCGCGAGAGTTTAGAAGAATGAGAGGGGAGCTCATTGAAACTTATAAAATTCTAACAGGACTAGACAGACTAGATGCAGGAAGGATGTTCCCGATGGCGGGGGAGTCCAGAACCAGGGGTCACAGTCTAAGGATAAGGGGTAAGCTATTTAGGACTGAGATGAGGAGGAATTTCTTCACCCAGAGAGTGATGAACCTGTGGAATTCACTACCACAGAAGGCCGTTGAGGCCAACTTATTAAATATATTCAAGAAGGAGTTAGATATATTTCTTAAGGTTAAAGGGATCAAGGGATATGGGGAGAAAGCAGGGACAGGGTGCTGAATTTGGATGATCAGCCATGATCTCATTGAATGGCCGAGCAGGCTCGAGGGGCCGAATGGCCTACTCCTGCTCCTATCTTCGATGTTTCTATGTTTCCGCCCACTTTCGGCACGGGACGTGGCGGCCACCATTTTTGTTAAGGGCCGCGGCGATGCCGTTGACAGCACTGGCCTCTCAAATTTAAATAAGCAGATCGTGAACCCAATTGGTGTGCAATGCCTGATTTGACGCCACAGCTGCTAATTTGGATATTATCGCTCTCCTTAACGCCGTGTCCTGACCACGCACAGAAAAGCCTGCGAGGAGAAGCCCCGCAGAGACGCTGTCGGTGCTTCTTAAAGGGACACATGAATCTTTCAGCTTTTGGACTGTATTTTTTAATATTTGATTGAAGTCGTGGCTTGGTGCAATAGATTTTAAAAGATGTTAAAGTGTGCAGGGAGTGCAGGGTGTGCTGCTGGATGCTTGAAAGGCTTCAGATGATGAAGGAAGGCCTCTGAGAAGACAGGGAATGCTGGAAATACTCAGCAGGTCAGGCAGCATCTGCGGAGAGAGAAACAGAGTTAACGGGCTCGATTTTAATAGCCCCAAGGAGGTGGGTTTGGAGGCGGGTCTGTTGGGAAAATCGGGAAAAATGGCTTCAGACACCCAACCCACCCCCACCCGATTTTCCTGAGTGTCTGATTAGCCGCTCCCGAGAGTTCCGCGCCATTTCCAGTCATCAGACAACCGAGGTGAATCGGCTGCAGGCTAAAAGTAAAAGTCAGTTGGGCCCCAAGACCTCAGCAACTGGCCAAGGTAACAGTGCATTGAAGTCATGCTATCGGCGCCTGGGGCAACATGTCGCTCAAAGCAGCCCATATGTGAAGGCAGAGTGTTTCTACTGCAAGAAAACTGGGCATCTTGCGAAGGCATGCCGACAGAAGAGTAAACCGACCGGCAATACTAGAAGTAGAAATCGCCAGACACTACATACCGTTGAAGAGAAGCAGCAGGACGAGGAGTTTCTGGAGATTCACGTCATCAGGAGCATGAAGGTATCTAACAGCGATTCGCGAGGTATCGTCATCCAAGTAGATGTCACAGGAACCAGGATACCCATGGAAATCAACACTGATGCATCCGTGAGCGTAGTATCGGAATCACCATATCGCGACAAGTTGGGTGATTATCGACTAGAGAAATCGAAGGTAGAGCTGCGAGGCTACTCAGGAGAGCAAATCCCTGTAGTAGGAAGTGTCACCATACCAGTGAAATACAAGGATCAGTGTCAGAGCTTGCCTCTCATAGTAGTGGCAGGAGACAAGCCTGCCTTGATAGGTAGATTGTTTGGGATCACTGAAGCTGGATTAGAATGAGATTTTTTTTGTGGAAGCGAAATTTGCATCGAAAGATGATGTCATCAAGCAGTATCTGAAGGTGTTCAGCGAAACAGGCAGTCCGATCCAAGACTTCAAGGCGAGTGTCAGAGTGCAGAAGGACACAAGACCAGCTTACTGCAAGCCACGTTCCGTACCAGACGCACTCAAGGAGACAGTTGAGCAAGAACTCAAAAGACTAGAAACTGAGAACATTATCTCTAAGGTGGATCTGAGTAATTGGGCTACACCCATTGTTGTTGTACCTAAGTCAGATGGTAAGGTAAGGTTGTGTGGTGATTTTAAGGTAACTGTAAACCAGGTTCTAAAGCGTAATCTACCCAACACATTGCCAAATGTGGAAGATTTGTTCACAACGCTGACAGGTGGCCAGATCTTTTCGAAGTTAGATCTAACAAATGCCTCCCTATAACTTGAGTTAGGTGAAGAGTCCAAGTCATGCTTGACTATAAATACTCACTGATGCTTATATCAGTTCAATAGGCTACCATTTGGAGTGTCTTCTGCCCCAGACATAGTCCCGGGGGTGATGAACCAAATTTTGCAAGGGATTGAAGGGGTAATGTGTTATTTGGATGACACACTCATTTCAGCACCAAACAGGCAAATCCATGATGAGGCGTTGAATGAAGTGCTCAAACGGCTAGAGAAGCACGGAATACGAGTGACAGCTCACAAGTGTGAGTTGTTTCAAACCTCAGTGGAGTACTTAGGGCACAGAGTAGTCAAAGATGGTTTACATCCAACCAAGGGAAAGCTGGATGTAATCAGAAATGCACCCACTCCCAAGAATGTCACTGAACTTCGATCATTTTTGGGTCTTTTGAATTATTACAGAAAGTTCCTCCCAAACTTGGCTACATTGTTACATCCACTGAATGAGCTGTTGAGAAAACAGGTCCCTTGGAAGTTGTTAGATCGGGTAATTAATTTCAGTGGACCACACTGATCTGAGGTCAACACACTAAAATAAAAGTTTGCGAGACCGGTGGTAAGTTTTAAATAGTCGATTTATTGCATCACTTGATTTACACTGTTTGACTTCCTTCATCCGACTAACATCATATTCAAAATGGTTGGTTTTTATACAGCAGCAGATGTACCCGCCCCCTTTATTACCATTGGCTCAGCAGCATGCATGCAGAGCTATGGTTGGTTCAACTACATCACACTGATTGGATCTCTGATACATCAATCATTCCTTTGTTCTCTAGTTAAGCAGAATCATCACTTTCAGTTTTAAGCTAAGATCAGCACTTTCACAGTTTAAGCTAAATCAGCATTTTCATTGTTCTCAGTTTTTAAGTCAGCCGATGTGACGTTACCAGCTGTGATTGGATCTGATACATCACACCACTCTTTGGCACGTGGTCAGCTTAAGCATAATCAGATTTCTTTAAATCATTAGATTTTAATCATATTAAAATCTATGTTATTAAAATATATATATATATATTCCCTAACAGAAGTGGTCAAAAGAATGTGACACAGCATTCAAAGAGTGTAAAAGCCAGTTAGTAGAGAGTGCCATGTTAGTTCACGATGATGTATCTAAGGAGATGAAGCTCTCTGTACGGAGTTGTGGCAGTGATCTCTCATGTACTAGATAGTGTGGAGGAGAGACCAATTGCTTTTGCTTCACGCACTCTCAGTGTCAGTGAGTGGAATTATATGCAGATCGAAAGGGAAGCTTTGTCATTGATTTTTAGGGTTAAGAAGTTTCACAAATACTTGTTTGGTCATAAGTTTACCATAGTTACTAACCATAAGCCCCTGACAGCAATCCTCCATCCAAAGTCCCCAGTTCCAACCTTAGCTGCAGCCCGAATGCAGAGATGGACTTTGATTTTGTCAGCGGATATGTATGGCATTGAGTACAGACGATCAGCTGATCACAGTAATACTGATGTTATGTGCAGGTTGCCATCCCCATCACAAGTTACACCCAATAAGGAAGAAGTGTTCTATTTCTCATATATTGATGAGCTTCCAGTCACAGCTGAAGAGATTGGTAGGGCAATCAAACGTGACCCAATTATGTCAAAGGTGTATGATTACATAGAAAATGGATGGCCAAATCAGGTATCAGAGGAAGATATCCATCCATACTTCGTTCGTAGGAATGAATTATCAGTGGATAAAGGTTGTATCATGTGGGGAGCAAGAGTGGTTATCCCAAATAGGTTCAGGTCTAAATTGTTAGGAGATCTTCATAACCAGCACCTGGGAATGTGCTTGACCAAGAGCTTTACACGCAGTTACTTATGGAGGCCAGGTTTAGATAACGAGAGAGAGTACGTAGTCAGCCAGTGTACAACATGCCAATCGGTGAGCAAGAAACCACCATCAGTACCATTACAGCCATGGAAATGGCCTCCCAGAGTGTGGCAAAGGTTGCATGTAGATTTTGCTGAGCTAGAAGGACAGCGATTGTTCATAGTGATAGTCACTCGAAGTGGGTAGAGGTGTTTCCGATGCGGATAATAACAACAAGCAAAACACTAGATAATTTGCAAAGATTGTTTTCTTCATACGACCTCCCAGAAGAAATTGTGTCTGATAATGGGCCACAATTTTGTTCAGAGGAGTTCACACAGTTCATGAGCAGAAACAGTGTGAAACATACCAAAGTTCCACCGTACCACCCTGCTTCAAAAGGTGCAGCAGAGCGCACAGTACAAATTGTCAAACGTGCCCTCATCAAGCAAATGTTGGATCCAAATCCAAAGAAACATCAGTTGTTGTTGGACCACAAACTGGCAAATTTTCCGATTACCTATCGGAATACTCCTCATACCACTACTGGTAGAAAACCAGCAGAGTTGTTTCTCAAACGACAGCCACGAACCAGGTTCTCGTTGTCAAAGCGGATTCAGCAGAGGCGAGGTCAGAGAGTTTGGACCTGTGGGAGAGCAGCAGCGCGACCGGCGGCACTTAAAACCGGCGGATTCAGCAGAGGCGAGGCGTACCAATTCAACAGCAGAGGAGAGAGGTAAAAAGTAATCCAAATGTGATGTCACCAGGAAGCAGGTAAGTGATTGGTTGGTGAGTATTTCTTTTATTACAAGCTTAAATTCTGCGGTTTATATTTTTCTTGGGTCTCTGTGGTGTAGTGGGGACAGTTGGTAAATAAGCGCCCTAGAGTATATCTTTAACTGGTGGTATTGAATTGATTTAAATTAATTAAAGGGGTAAGTCATGCCAGGAGAGCCCAGCCCCGTGTTATGCTCCTCTTGCTCTATGTGGGAATTCAGGGACGCTGCCAGTGTCCCTGATGACCATGTGTGCCAGAAATGCATCTAGCTGCAGCTACTAATGGGCCGTATTGAGGCGCTGGAGCTGTGGATGGATGGGTTGTGGAGCATTCACGATGCTGAGAGGGTCGTGGATTACACATTTGATGAGTTGGTCACGCCGCAGGGTAGGGCTGCACAGGCAGAAGGGAAATGGGTGACCACCAGGCGGAGCAGTAGAAGCAGGCAGGTAGTGCAGGAGACCCCTGTGGCCATCCCCCTTTCAAACAGGTATACCAATTTGGATACTGTTGAGGGGGATGACTCACCAGAGGAAGGCAGCAGCAGCCAACTTCTTAGCACCGGGGGTGTTGCTGCTGCTCAGGAAGGGAGGAAAAAGAGTGGGAGAGCAATTATGGTAGGGGATTCTATCGTAAGGGGAACAGATAGACGGTTCTGTGGCCGTAGACGTGACTCCAGGATGGTTTGTTGTCTTCCTGGTGCCAGGGTCAAGGATGTCACTGAACGGCTGCAGGGCATTCTCAAAGGGGAGGGTGAACAGGCAGAGGTCGTGGTTCACATTGGGACCAACGACATAGGTAGGAAGAGGGATGAGGTCCTGCAACAAGAATTTAGGGAGCTAGGTAGCAGATTAAAGAGCAGGACCTCAAAGGTTGTAATCTCTGGATTACTCCCGGTGCCACGTGCTAGTGAGTATAGGAATAGGAGAATAGAGCAGATGAATGCGTGGCTAAAGAGTTGGTGCAGGAGGGAGGGCTTTAGTTTCCTGGATCACTGGGCCTGCTTCTGGGAAAGGTGGGACTTGTACAAGTCGGACGGGTTGCACCTGAACCAGAGCGGGACAAATATCCTTGCGGGGAGGTTTGCTAGCACTGTTTGGGGGGGTTTAAACTAAAATGTCAGGGGGTTGGGAACCTGAGCAGGGAGACAGAGGAAAGGAAAACAGGGATAAAAGCAAAAGATAGGAAGGAGAAAAACAAATGTGGCAGTCAGAGAAATCAACGATTTAAATCAAACGTGGCCACAGTAAATAATAATTCTAACAAGTTTAAGAGCGTTAAAAAAACAAGCCTGAAGGCTTTGTGTCTTAATGCGAGGAGCATTTGTAATAAGGTGGATGAATTGGCTGCGCAAATAGAGGTAAACAAATACGATTTGGTTGGGATTACAGAAACGTGGCTCAAGGATGGCCAAGACTCAACATCCAGGGGTATTCGATATTCAGGAAAGATAGGCAAAAAGGAAAGGGAGGTGGGGTAGCATTACTGGTTAAAGAAGGGATTAATACAATTGTAATGAAGGATATTAGCTCTGATGATGTGGAATCTGTATGGGTAGAATTGAGAAATACTAAGGGGAAAAAAACATTAGTGGGAGTTGTATATAGACCTCCAAACAGTAAGGTGGAGGTTGGGGATGGCATTAAAAGGGAAATTAAAGAAGCGTGCAATAAGGGCACAGCAGTCATCATGGGTGACTTTAATCTACATATAGATTGGGCCAACCAAATTAGTAACAATACTGTGGAGGAGGAATTCCTGGAGTGTTTACAGGATGGTTTCCTGGACCAATATGTTGAGGAACCAACCAGAGATCAGGCCATCTTAGACTGGGTATTATGCAACGAGAAAGGATTAATTAGCAATCTTGTTGTACGAGGCCCCTTGGGTCAGAGCGATCATAATATGATCGAATTCTTCATTAAGATGGAGAATGAAGTAGTTGACTCAGAGACAAGGGTCCTCAATTTAAATAAAGGAAACTACGATGGTCTGAGGAGCGAGTTGGGTAGGATTGAATGGGGAATGGCGCTCAAAGGGTTGACGGTGGATAGGCAATGGCAAACATTCAAAGACCGAATGGATGAGCTACAGAATTTGTTCATCCCAGTTTGGCGTAAAAATAAAACAAAAAAGGTGACTCAACCGTGGCTAACAAGGGAAATTAGGGATAGCATAAGATCCAAGGAGAGGACATATAAATTGGCTAGAAAAAGCAATAATCCTGAGGACTGGGAGCAGTTTAGGAGTCAACAAAGGAGGACAAAGGGAGTAATTAAGAAAGGGAAAATAGAATGTGAGAGTAAGCTAGCAGGAAACATAAAAACTGACTGTAAAAGCTTTTATAAATATGTGAAGAGAAAAAGATTGGTGAAGTCAAGCGTAGGTCCCTTACAGTCAGAATCAGGGGAATTTATAATGGGAAACAAGGAAATGGCAGACCAACTAAATGCATACTTTGGTTCTGTCTTCACAAAGGAGGACACAAATAACCTCCCAGAGATGCCAGGGAACATAGGGTCGGATGAAAGCAAGGAACTGAAAGAAATCAGTATTTGTAGGAAAATGGTGTTAGGAAAATTGATGGGACTGAAGGCCGATAAATCCCCAGGGCCTGATGGTCTACATCCCAGGGTACTTAAGGAAGTGGCCCTAGAGATAGTAGATGCATTACTGATCATCTTCCAGAACTCGATAGACTCTGGAACGGTACCCATGGATTGGAGGGTGGCTAATGTTACCCCACTATTCAAAAAAGGTCATAGAGAAAAAGCAGGGAATTATAGACCGGTAAGCCTGACATCGGTAGTGGGGAAAATGCTAGAGTCTATTATAAAAGATGTAATAGCAGAGCACTTGGAAAGCAGTGACAGGATCGGACAAAGTCAACATGGATTTACAAAAGGTAAATCATGCTTGACTAATCTACTGGAATTTTTTGAGGATGTAACTGGTAAAATAGATAAGGGAGAACCAGTGGATGTGGTGTATTTGGACTTTCAGAAGGCTTTCGATAAGGTCCCACACAAGAGATTAGCGTGCAAAATCAAGGCACATGGGATTGGGGGCAAGGTATTGACTTGGATAGAGAACTGGTTGGCGGACAGAAAGCAAAGAGTTGGAATAAACGGGTCATTTTCCGAGTGGCAGGCAGTGACTAGTGGGGTACCGCAAGGATCGGTCCTAGGACCCCAGCTGTTCACAATATATATTAATGATTTGGACGAGGGAATTGGATGTAATATCTCCAAATTTGCAGATGACACAAAGCTGGGCGGGAGGGTAAGCTGCGAGGAGGATGTCGGGAAACTCCAGTACGATTTGGACAGGTTGGGTGATTGGGCAGAAACATGGCAAATGCACTATAATGTGGATAAATGTGAGGTTATCCACTTTGGTGGCAAAAACAGGAAGGCAGATTATTATTTGAATGGCAATAGATTGGGAGAAGGGGAAGTGCAAAGAGACCTGGGGGTCCTTGTGCACCAGTCGCTGAAGGTAAGCATGCAGGTGCAGCAGGCAGTTAAGAAGGCAAATGGTATGTTGGCCTTCATAGCAAGAGGGTTCGAGTACAGGAACAAGGATGTCTTGCTACAGTTGTACAGGGCCTTGGTGAGACTGCACCTTGAGTATTGTGTGCAGTTTTGGTCACCTTACCTGAGGAAGGACGTTCTTGCCATGGAGGGAGTGCAGCGAAGATTCACCAGGCTGATACCTGGGATGGCAGGAATGACGTATGAGGAGAGATTGTGTCGATTGGGCTTATACTCACTGGAGTTTAGAAGATTGAGAGGGGATCTCATCGAAACCTATAAAATTCTGTCAGGTCTGGACAGACTAGATGCAGGAAGGATGTTTCTGATGGCCGGGGAGTCCAGAACCAGGGGTCATAGTCTAAGGATAAGGGGTAAGCCATTTAGGACTGAAATGAGGAGGAATTTCTTCACCCAGAGAGTGGTGAACCTGTGGAATTCTCTGCCACAGAGGGTGGTGGAGGCCAGTTCATTAAATATATTCAAGAAAGAGTTGGATATATTTCTTGAGGCTAAAGGGATCAAGAGATATAGGGAAAAGGCAGGGACAGGGTACTGAATTGGATGATCAACCATGATCACATTGAATGGCGGAACAGGCTCGAAGGGCCGAATGGCCTACTCCTGCTCCTATCTTCTATGTTTCTATGTTTCAAACTTGGCACAGTCCGTAGAAGAGAAACAATCAAGGCAGAGAGTCATGATAAAGGTAGAGTTAGAGAGAGAAGTGTGAAGTTGAACCAGAAGGTTAGAGTGAAGAACCATCACCATAAATGGTTAAAGTGGTCACCAGGAAGAGTAGTGAAGCTATGTGGCCCTCGCACATATTTGGTCAAGATGTTTGATCATGTAAAGGTTAGGTTTGTTCACGTTGATCATATCTTTGCTACAGATGTGGAAGGAGTTGAAAGCTGGGATGATTCAATTTATTTTGATGAGTCAGATAGTCTTGTTATAAGCAGAGTACCAGTCGCAAATCCTACATCAGACGTACCAGAAACAAGTCCAAGACAAAATCAGAATTTAAGTCTTAGGCCGAGTCAGGCAGACAAACAGTCTGAAAGTGTAGAGAGTCCAAATGTAGGTCAAGGTCAGCCCTTGGAGAAAAATTCTCCAAAGGCTCAGCCTAGAATGAGTCAAAGTCCTTCAACAAGAACTGAAAGTTCTGTTCAAGAAAGAAGGTATCCTCTTCAAAACAGAAAACCAGTGGTTAAAATTAATCTGCAAATATGGAAAATAAGTTCATATCTTTTGTTTGTGTTACAGAACTCTATAGTAGAATTTGGAAACATAAAATGGGTTCCATTTGAGAAATGTATACCAAGAGTTGTGTATACCATGCAAGTCATGTACCTCCTACCCCCGCCTGGACCATGACCCCACTAGCAAACATCAAGCCATTGTTTACAAATGTGTCACTGACCCCATCTTCTCTGGAGATCTTCCCTCCATGGCCGCCAACCTCATAGTCCCCCAACCCCGCACAGCCCGCTTCTACCTCCTTCCCAAAATCCACAAACAGGACTGCCCTGGTAGACCCATCATTTCAGCCTGTTCTTGCCCCACAGAACTTATCTCTTCCTAGCTCGACTCTATCTTTTCTCCCCTTGTCCAGTCTCTTCCCACCTACATTCGCGACTCTTCCGACGCCCTCCGTCACTTTAACAGTTTCCAGTTTCCTGGCCCCAACCGTCTCCTTTTCACTATGGACGTCCAATCCCTCTACACCTCCATCCCCCACCAGGACGGCCTTCGGGCACGTCGTTTCTTCCTTGAACAGAGGCCCAACCAGTCCCCATCCACCACCAGCCTCCTCCGCCTGGCTGAACTTGTTCTCACATTGAACAACTTCTCCTTTGACTCCGCACACTTCCTCCAAATTAAAGGTGTTGCTATGGGAACCCGCATGGGCCCTAGCTATGCCTGCCTGTTCATGGGATATGTGGAACATTCTTTGTTCTAGTCCTACTCAGGTCCCCTCCCTCACCTCTTTTTCCGGTACATCGATGACTGTATTGGTGCCGTTTCCTGCTCTCGCCCTGAAGTAGATAAGTTCATTCACTTTACTTCCAATTTCCACCCTTCCCTCACCTTCACATGGTCCATCTCTGACTCTTCCCTTCCCTTCCTTGACTTCTCCGTCTCCATTTCCGGCGATCGGCTATCGACAAACATCCACTACAAGCCCACCGACTCCCACAGCTACCTGGACTACACTTCCTCCCACCCCGCTTCCTGTAAGGACTCTATTCTATTCTCCCAGTTTCTCCGTCTCCGCCGCGTCTGTTCTGACGATGCCACCTTCCATACCAGTGCTTCCGACATGTCTTCCTTTTTCCTCAACCGAGGATTCCCCTCTACTGTGGTTGACACGGCCCTTGACCGTGTCCATTCTATTTCCCACACTTCTGCTCTCACCTCTTCCCCTCCCTCCCAGAACCACGATAGGGTTCCCCTTGTCCTCACCTTTCACCCCACCAGCCTCCACATTCAACGGATCATCCTCCGCCATTTCCGCCACCTCCAACGTGATCCCACCACCAAACATATCTTCCCCTCACCTCCCCTTTCAGCATTCCGAAGGGACCGCTCCCTCCGCGACACCCTGGTCCACTCCTCAATCACCCCCAACAGCCCTGCTCCTCCACCTGGCACCTTCCCGTGCAAGCGCAGGAGATGCAACACATGCCCTTTTACCTCCTCCCTTCCCATTGTCCAGGGCCCCAAACACCCCTTCCAGGTGAAAGAGTGATTTACTTGTACTTCTTGCAATTTAGTATACTGTACTCGCTGCTCACGATGCGGTCTCCTCTACATTGGGGAGACCAAACGCAGATTGGGTGATTGCTTTGCGGAACACCTCCGTTCAGTCCGTAAGGGTGACCCTGAGCTTCTGGTCACTGGTCACTTTAATTCTCCGCTTCACTCCCACTCTGATCTCTCTGTGTAGTGTATGTAACCGTTCCACCTTTAAGAGAACTATTTTAAGGGTTGCACTACTTTATCTTGGCTGCTGTATACTGTAATACCGGTGGTGGCCACACCGGTATATAAGTGCTGTGTAATGATTTATTGGGCAGTTCCGCCCTGACCTTCAACTAGTAAAGACCTGTTAAAGTTTACTCTTGTGGTCTGTGTAGTAATTCTCAATATAACACACAGACTTAACAGTGGCGACGATTACGATCTTACCCTGCGGCAGAGATACATCCAAGGCAGTTTAACGGGCGTCGAGAGGAGGCATCCGCCCTCATCATTCTGCTGAGAGAAGACTCGGGTCTGCAGAGCAATGGAAGAATTCTGACACGAAGCCTTCCATCAGCAACAGGCAGTGATCATCCCTTCTATCACGGTAGTGGGTAAGCCGATCAGCGACGAGCAGCAAGTCGGCCACGTTGACTGTGAGTAGGGGAGAAAATAACAACAACAAAAAAACGGAGGATATAAGGGCGCAGAACTCGACCACGGCCGGGGAAAAGAGCCGGACAGAAGTCGGGGCCAGAGGCTCTGAGACTGGGGCAGCGTAAGGCACGGAAGCCGCGGTGATAGCAAAGGCAGCCGGTGTGAGAGACCGGGCTACAAGCGGGCTGGGAGACGCAACAGCGTCGAGAGAGAGCTCGACCGCGACCGGTGAAAAAGGCTGGGCAGCTACCGAGGCCGCGAGGCGCAGCGACCGGGTCAGCGTAAGGCCCGGGAGAAAATAAAAAAAACGTGGAGAACTCAGCCGCAGCCGGGGGGGAAAGGACCGGACTGCAAGAGGGGCTGGGAGGCACGATTTGAAACCGCTGGGGGAGGGCGAACGCAGCAAATCGGCAATCGCCATTACAGCCAGTGGGGGAGAAAGGCAAACGCGGGAAGCCGCCATTTTCGGAGGCGGGGGAAGAAGACAAGCGCGGGAAACCGCCATTTTGTAAAAAGAAAAAAATAAATAAATAATTCTTTTGTTTCTCAAGAAGATTGCGAGGATGCCTAAGCGTGGTAACATCAATGATTTCGATCCCGATGTTGAAGATTGGGCCACGTATGTAGAACGCATAGAGATATATTGTAAGGCAAATAAAATATCAGATGAAGATAAAGCACTAACCTTACTAAACTCAATGGGTGCGAAGACATACGGGCTATTGAAGCATCTTCTATCACCAGCTAAACCGGCAGATCAGACTTTCGCTAATATTGTTGCTGTCCTGAAGAATCATTTGAACCCCACACCGCTGATGTTAGCGGAACGATTTAAATTTTATGCGAGAACGCAACTGAAAGAGGAAAGCAACGCGGAGTATTTAATTGAACTGCGCAAGCTAGCAAAATACTGTCAGTTCGGGGAAAGCCTGACAGAGGCACTGAGAGACAAATTCGTGTGTGGATTGTCGAAAGAAGGAACACAAAAGCGGTTGCTTGAAGAGAATGATCTTACACTTGATAAGGCTGTCACTATTGCAGCATCGCACGAAGCCGCAGCGAGAGGCACCGCGGAAATGCAGCTGAAGGCAGCGGTACTCAGCGTAGATCAAATGGCTTCGGGTACAACGAAATGTTATCGTTGTGGGAAGACAACACACGATCAGAACCAATGCTGGTTTAAAAACCAGGAATGTAGAAAATGTGGCAAGCTTGGTCACATAGCTAAAGTATGCCGGTCAGGAAAGAAGACCAGCAACAAAAAGTCACCACAGGAAAAGTGCAGAAAGGTACATAAGGTGGCTGAGAAGAGTTCGGATGAACAGAATTCGGATTCAGACTCCAACAGCAAGGAACTGGGTAGTCTGAGAATTCACAACGTGAGTAAGGAAGCTGACCGACAAACTATCTGGGTCACACTGCAGATAGCAGGAGTCCAAGTGAAGATGGAATTGGACACCGGATCGGCGTTGACGGTCATGAATAAGCAAGATTACAAAAAGTTATTCAAACATATTCCCCTACGGGATACGGAGATAGTATTGCAGACATACACGGGGCAAAAAGTATACCCCATCGGAAAGATAAAAGTCAAGGTGATACACAAGGGCAAAGAACACCAAGGAATGGACTTATATGTACTACCTGAGGGAGGTCCACCACTTCTGGGACGGGAGTGGATCAGGAAAATAAATATGGACTGGCACTCCCTAAACGCAATAACGGTAGATTCCGGAAAAAAAGATGTCAAACCTGAACGATTGTTCAGAATATTGGATGAGGCTAAAGAGGTGTTCCAACAGGGACTGGGAACACTGAGAGGAATTAAGGCAAAAATCAAGATTGCAGAACATGCAAACCCAAAATTTTTCAAAGCCAGACCGGTACCGTATGCGATACGACCTGCTGAGCTGGAAGGGCTGGAACGTTCAGGAGTACTGTCTAAGGTGGACTGGAGTGAGTGGGCCACGCCCATTGTTCCCGTCATGAAGCGTTCATCGAGTAACAAGCCAGGGGAACCAGGGAAGGTCCGCATCTGTGGAGACTTCAAGATCACAGTTAATCCGGTGCTTCACACGGTGCAATATCCGCTTCCGCGGATTGAGGATATCTTTGCTTCATTGTCTGGCGGGAAATGCTTCACCAAGATAGACCTGGCGCAAGCGTACTTACAGATGGAAGTTGAGGAAGAGTCGCGCCAGTATCTCACAATCAGCACGCACAGAGGCTTGTATCGATATAATAGACTGGTTTTTGGAGTGGCTTCGGCTCCGGCAATTTGGCAGAGGGCCATGGAGCAGGTATTACAGGGAATTCCAAGCACTCAATGTTACTTGGATGATATCCTGATTACAGGAGATGACGATGAGGAACACCTTGCAAATTTGAAACTGGTGCTCACCAGGTTGAAGGAATATGGCCTTCGAGTTAATCGCCAGAAATGTGAGCTCTTTCAGGAACGGATCTCGTACTGTGGTCATGTCATTGACCAGGAGGGGCTGCACAAGTCACCTGACAAGATCGAAGCGGTTGTGAAGGCTCCCGCTCCGGAAAATGTATCCCAGTTGAGATCGTTCCTAGGATTGATTAACTATTACCATAAGTTTCTGCCAAATCTATCCACGGTGCTGCACCCGCTGAATGCTCTTTTGCAGAAAGAAGTACCATGGAAGTGGAGCGAGGACTGTAAGAAGGCCTTTCGCAAAAGCAAGACATTGATCACCTCAGAGGAAGTGTTGGCTCACTTCAACCCAACGCTACCTATTCGTTTAGCTTGTGATGCTTCTCCTTATGGTATTGGAGCAGTACTCTCACACAAGTTGCCAAATGGCTCGGAAAGGCCAGTCGCATTTGCATCCAGATCATTGACCTCCGCTGAGCGCAACTATGCTCAGATAGATAGGGAGGCTCTCAGCCTGGTGTGGGGATTAAAGAAGTTTCATCATTACCTGCAGGGCCAGAAGTTTACACTGCTGACAGACCACCAGCCGTTGGTATCCATATTCAACCCTAAAAAGGGCGTTTCCACTATGACAGCGCAAAGGCTACAGAGGTGGTCCCTTTTCCTAGGGGCACACCAGTATGACATAGAATACAAAGGATCAAAACAGCATGGGAATGCTGACGGTTTATCACGCCTACCGTTGCCAACGGTAGAAGAGGCGCCTACAGTGGACCCAGTGGAGATGTTCCACTCAACCATAGTGGAATGTCTACCAGTAACAAATTCTACGATCGAAAAGGAAACAAGAAATGACCCGACTCTCTCGCGAGTCTACGATTTAGCGATGAAGGGATGGCCAGCACATGGCGAACCACTGTTGCCAGCATTTTCGCAAAGAAGAGAACAGCTGTCAGTGTGCCGAGGAACTTTGATGTGTGGATCCAGAGTGGTGATTCCACCCAAACTCCAGCAAAAAGTGCTAAAGGAGGTTCACGAGGGGCATCTGGGTGGAGTGAAAATGAAGAACCTAGCCAGAGCGTTCGTGTGGTGGCCAGGTATCGATGGAGACATCGAAGAAATGACCAAGAGCTGTTTAGGATGCCAGAAGATCCAAAACGCCCCACCACAAGCTCCTCTGCATCCATGGGAGTGGCCCTCGTCTCCATGGCAAAGGGTACATATCGACTTTGCTGGTCCATTTATGGACTCAATGTTCTTAATCGCGGTGGATGCACACTCCAAGTGGCCGGAGGTAATAAAGATGTCCTCCACCACCACGGAAAAAACCATCACAGTATTAAGGACCATATTTGCCAGGAATGGGCTGCCGGAACAGATCTGTTCTGATAATGGACCGCAATTTGTGTCCGAAGAATTCAGGAAGTTCTTAAAAAACAATGGGGTTAAGCACTACACGTCTGCCCCATACCATCCCGCCACCAATGGATTAGCTGAAAGGTTTGTCCAGACCTTCAAGAAGGCCATAAAGGCCATGGGTAATGAAGACATAA
Source organism: Somniosus microcephalus (assembly GCF_052327205.1). NCBI lineage: Eukaryota > Metazoa > Chordata > Chondrichthyes > Squaliformes > Somniosidae > Somniosus > Somniosus microcephalus. The sequence continues at coordinate 271,736,530 of NC_140993.1, forward strand.
ATCTACAACATAAGGTAGATAACTTCTTGTTGGCGTACAGGAATGCAACACATGCGGTCACAAATCAAACTCCCGCCATGATGTTTTTCAATAGAAGACTAAGATGCCGGCTGGATTTGATCAAGCCAAACATCAGAAGGGACGTAGAGAACCGACAATTTCAAGGCATGAATGAAAGGCCAACTAGAACCTTCCAGATAGGTCAACAAGTTTTGGCCCGGGACTACCATACCGAGAAATGGCAGCCTGGAACTATTTGCACACGACTAGGACCGCTGATGTATACCGTGGACATTGGTGAAAGCATAATAAAGCGCCATGCTGACCAGATCATAGCGTCATCCGAAAAGGGACAACCTACACCACAACTCTATATGCCTAATGATGAAGCAGAGATACCCATAGTATCTACCTCCGATCCGGTGATACTGGAACCAGATGAACCCGACACTGACATTCAAGCCGAATCGACCTTGCCAAAAGAACCTACTACACCACCGAAAACTACTACACAACCGAGGCGTTATCCGGACCGAGTCAGGAAGCCTCCAAAGAGACTGAACCTGTGAACTGTTTTTACATTAAGTTGTGTATATATGTTATGATGTTATGTTTAATGGGAAGATATGCTGTTAACCTAAAAAGGGAGGATTGTAGTGTATGTAACCGTTCCACCTTTAAGAGAACTATTTTAAGGGTTGCACTACTTTGTCTTGGCTGCTGTATACTGTAATACCGGTGGTGACCACACCGGTATATAAGTGCTGTGTAATGATTTATTGGGCAGTTCCGCCCTGACCTTCAACTAGTAAAGACCTGTTAAAGTTTACTCTTGTGGTCTGTGTAGTAATTCTCAATATAACACACAGACTTAACACTCTGTCCTCGGCCTATTACATTGTTCCAATGAAGCTGAACGCAAGCTCGAGGAACAGCACCTCATCTTTCGATTAGGCACTTTACAGCCTGCCAAACTCAACATAGAGTTCAACAATTTCAGATAATAATCCCTGCCCCCATTTTTCATGCAGTATGATTTTGCCATTCCCATTTGCAACATTTTCACAGCATGTTCTTTCAATTCCTTCCTCCCCTCCTAAACCCCCCACCCCCTGTCTCTGCACCTGCTTAATATCTGTTACATTTCCAGCTTTTTCCAGTTCTGCTGAATGGTCCCAGACCTGAAACGTTAATTCTGTTTCTCTCTCCACGGATGCTGCCTGGCCTGCTGAGTATTTCCAGCATTTTCTGTTGTTAAGTCATGTACAATGATTATTTGCTGTGATTAACTTCTTCAATAAGGAGGGAGAAGTGTAATAGAGCCACCTAGTGGACTACTGATGTATATAATAATAAAGCCATGTGCAGTACAGTTCTTACCGGAAGCCATGTTGTGCTGTTGTGGCTGTGTCTCAAGATATTAGAGGTGTACCTTGTGATTGGTAAAGATATTGGTAGGTGAGTGATTAGGGGGGTTGGAGCACGTGCAATGAGCAGTGCGTGAGGCTCATGGTGCAATTGGTAGGAGACGGCTTTTGAAGATACATTTACTGACCTTGACCACTGGTCTGAGGTCAAGAAATTTCTTTGGGCACTGGAGCCACATCCTGGGATTGACATTGCCTCGGTGATCTGGTCCCACATCGTTCTTTCTGGAGAGCCTCCTGGCCTCCAGTGGGTAGAGGACCTCTCTTGCAGTGTTGACCCCCTGCACAAAGCGGGAGTGCTGCGTGCGAGACCCTGAGTGCCCCTTCCCTGGCTTGTTGAGCCATTTGTGTTAGTGCTGAAGCACTTTTACTATTTTTTTTATGTGCTGAAGGCAGTTCAGCTTTAAGAGCTGAAGACTGCCATCTTGGAATTACTTTTAACGTTTATATATTTTTTTCTGAAGCCAGCTGAGCTCTAAGAGCTAAAGACTGCCTAATTGTAAATGATTTTAATTTTTTTAATTTTAGAAGGCAGTTCCCCTTTAGGGGATCAACACTGCTTTCTAAAAGGACAGCCTTGCTTTAAGAGAATGCTGCCTCACTCCAGGGACCCTACAGCCATGCTACATTGGGACCCCTGCTGAGACTACCACCCGAAACTCCGCGTCACACAGTAGGTTTTGCGCTGCGCTAATTTAAATCGGCAGGCAGCACCAAAATACCAGTGGTGCCTGCACTCCTTGTGTGGGCGGCCGTTAACCTTGGCCCACGGTGGCACCACCCGTTTTCAAGGTTAGTCGAGTATCTAGGTGCTAGCTTTGGAGTCTCCCACAAGCAGAAGCATTTTATCTTCATCTACCCTTATCTACACCAAACCCCCTCAGCTTTCTCTTTTTAAGAGAAATGAGCCCCAGCCTGTTCAGTCTTTCCTGATAAGTATAACCTCTCAGTTCTGGTATCATTCTTGTAAAGCATTTTTTTTGCACCTTCTACGGCGCCTCTATATCCTAGTTTATAATATGGAGACCAGAAATGTGCACAGTACTTTAAGTACACATACTTTACATGCACACGCATGCACATACTTCACACCAATGTTTCCCCAAAGGTGGCTGCACACCAATCGCAAGGTCCCATGTAGGGCGCTCACCAGCGCTGTCGCTGGAAGAGATAACTCGTGTGGGCAGCCGCTAAATATAAAGGGCCCGCGCAGGAAAGAAAATTAGAGCCAACATTGCTTTACACGTGTACACACTTCACAAACACACAAGTTCACAGATTCAGTGGTGAGACCACACCTGGAGTACTACGTACAGTTTTGGTCTCCTTATTTAAGGAAGGATATACTTGCATTGGAGGCAGTTCAGAGAAGGTTCACGAGGTTGATTCCTGAGATGAAAGGGTTGACTTATGAAGAAAGGTTGAGCAGGTTGGAGTTTAGAAGAATGAGAGGTGATCTTATTGAAACATACAAGATACTGAGGGGGCTCGACAAGCTAGATGCAGAGAAGATGTTTCCCCTCGTGGGGGAATCTAGAACTAGGGGCATAGTTTCAGAATAAAGGGGTCGTCCATTTAAAACTGAGATGAGGAGGAATTTCTTCTCAGAGGGTGGTAAACCTGTGGAATTCTCTGCCCCAGAGAGCTGTGGAGGCTGGGTCATTGAATATATTTAAGGTGGAGATAGACAGATTTTTGAACGATAAGGGAGTCGAGGGTTATGGGGAGCGGGCAGGGAAGTGGAGTTGAGGCCAAGATCAGCCATGATCTCATTAAATGGCAGAGCAGGCTCGAGGGGCCAAATGGCCGACTCCTGCTCCTATTTCTTATGTTCTTATACACTTTCACACACACACTCTCACATATAAATTCTTGTTTGGGATGTGCCCTTCACCTGTTCTGCTGAACCGCCTTTCAACAAAAGGATATTAAAAAATAATATGGGCCAAAGTAGCTTTGAAATTGTTGTGTATGTAATATGTGTGCTACTTTGAACCTATGGACAGGACTGCACTACTTGTTGGGCGTAGTGATACGCAGTACCACTCCTGGCCATAGGGGTATAAATAGTACTGTGGGTACTGATCCCCCTCAGTTCCCGCCTGTGGGCATGAAGTAAAGACCTATGTATAGTCCCTACCTCCAACCAGTAAAGACCTGTTTGAGTTATACGTTTAAGTCTTTGTGTTAATTGTTCAATACAATACACATACTTAACACTGGCGACGAGTCAGGCTCTTACCCTGCGGCAGTTATTCCAAGCAGAAAAGGAAAAGTAAAAACAGAAGATGACCCATCTGAACCATTATCACCTCTACCAGATCACACACGTGGTCCCTCCGAACGGAGCCAATTCAGTTCGGAAGTTCAAACTGTTAAATCCATGGAAGGACTATTGAATGAGTCACTCTAGCAACGTGAACCGACTACACCACAGAGATTGAATCTGTGAACTGTTTTCCGCAGAGACTGAATCTGTGATCTGTTTTTGACATGAAGTTATCTATGTATCTATGTTATTCTGTTATGTAAACCTGAAGTTATATATGTATATATGTTATTACGTTATGTTAAATGGGGAGATGACTGTAAAGCTAGGAAGGGAGGAATGTTGTGTATGTAATATGTGTGCTACTTTGAACCTATGGACAGGACTGCACTACTTGTTGGGCGTAGTGATACGCAGTACCACTCCTGGCCATAGGGGTATAAATAGTACTGTGGGTACTGATCCCCCTCAGTTCCCGCCTGTGGGCATGAAGTAAAGACCTATGTATAGTCCCTACCTCCAACCAGTAAAGACCTGTTTGAGTTATACGTTTAAGTCTTTGTGTTAATTGTTCAATACAATACACATACTTAACAGAAATAGAAATCAAATGTTTCCAGTGGGGTTCCGCAGGGCTCAGTCTGGGTCCCTTGCTTTTTGAGGTATATATCAATGATTTAGACTTCACTGTAGGGGGCATGATTAAGAAGTTTGCAGGTGATATAAAAATTGGCCGTGTGGTTGATAGTGAGGAAGAAAGCTGTAGACTGCAGGAAGATATCAATGGACTGGTCAGGTGGGCAGAAAAGTGGCAAAAGGAATTCAACCCAGAGAAATGTGAGATAATGCATTTGGGGAGGGCTAACATTGCAAGGGAATACACAATAAATGGTGTGATACTGAGAAGTGAAGAGGAACAGAGGGACCTTGGCGTGCATGTCCACAGATCCCTGAAGGTAGCAGGACAGGTAGATAAGGCGGTTAAGAAGACGTACAGGATACTTTCCTTTATTAGCCGAGGCATAGAATATAAGAGCAGGGAGGTTATGCTAGAACGGTATAAAACACTAAAATAAAAACAGAGAATGCTGGAAATACTCAGCTGGTCAGGCAGTATCTGTGGAGAGAGAAACAGAGTTAACGTTTCAGGTCGATGACCCTTCGTCAGAACTGGAAAAAGCTGGAGATGGAATCACACAGAATCACAGAAACCCCACAGTGCAGATAGAGGCCATTTCGGCCCATCGAGCCTGCACCGACACATATCCCACCCGATCCCCATAACCCCTACACCAACACATATCCCACCCGATCCCCGTAACCCCTACACCAACACATATCCCACCCGACCCCCGTAACCCCTACACCAACACATATCCCACCCTATCCCCATTATCTCACCCTATCCCCGTAACCCCACGTATTTAATCCACCCCTAATACTAAGGGTCAATTTTATCATAGCCAATCAACCTAACCTGCACATCTTTGGACTGTGGGAGGAAACCGGAGCACCCGGAGGAAACCCACGCAAACACGGGGAGAATGTGCAAACTCCACACAGACAGTCACCCGAGGCCGGATTTGAACCCGGGTCTCTGGCGCTGTGAGGCAACAGTGCTAACCACTATGCCACCGTGCTGCCCACACGGCAGTGTGGGGGCAGGGAGAGGGGGGAGGGGAGGAAAGAACAAAAGGGAAGGTCTGTGAACCACCTTTCAGCAAAAGTATATTAAAAAATAATATGGGCCATAGTAGCTTTGAAATAGAAATCAAATGTTTCCAGTGGGGTTCCACGGAGCTCCTCCCCCCTCTCCCTGCCCCTACACTTGCTTAAAAACCTGTTCCATCTCCAACTTTTTCCAGTTCTGACGAAGGGTCATCGACCTGAAACATTAACACTGTTTCTCTCTCCACAGATGCTGCCTGACCTGCTGAGCATTTCCAGCATATTTCAGATTTCCAGCATCCGCAGTATTTTGCTTTTGTATGAAACACTAGTTAGGCCACAGCTCAGGCACGGACACAATGGGCCGAATGGCCTCCTTCTGTGCCGTAAACCTCTATGATTCTATGATTCTGTGAAGTGACTGTTTTAAATATCTAAGTGGTACAACACACTGCTGCACCACAGCAATCGGGACTCGCAGTGAAATTCTGGCCTCATTGACACTCGGGCTTTGTCACGATCGGGGCCTTACTGGAGTGGCTGAATCGTCGGGTAGTTGGAAGTGAAACGCAGGCCAGTGGGCGGGAGGCAAGCCTTGCAAGAGTTTTGCCCTTGGTTACATGATAGCATCGGCGAGGAGCTGTCCAGAGTGTGGCCTTCATGTGAAAGCCAAGGAGGGCTCTAAGGGTCATTTATCCACCATCTCAGCAGGGAGCTGGGATGTGTGACCCAGGCTGGGAATGAGGGATAAAAATACATAACAAAGAAGCAGCCTGCCATCGGATTTGAGCAAGTGTAACATTAACACTCCCAGTGTGTTGCTATAACAACATGCTACAGCACCGAGTGATTGGATGCAGATCTGAGTCCACGTGGTGAGCTTCTGATGTCAGCCGGGCTGTTTTGGAAGGGGGGTCTGGAGCGCAGGCACTGCATTTCCCCACAGGTCGAGAAGGTGGGGGGAGGGTAAACAGAGGATGAGTCAATCCCCACTGCTCTGGCATACCTCCCAGCAGTCGGTAACAGAGCGGCGTTGGCACAGGCCCAGCAGCAGGTCACCGAGCCGCATTTCCTTCGGGGAATGGTGTACAACATCAAGGAGGGGCGAGAGACAGCCAAAAAAAATAAAAAAATAACAGGTTTTGGGTTCGGTTAGCAAGAAGCATAGAAGACAGCGGAAGTTGCCTAAAATGGAGGGGCGAGTAGGGGGACAGAGAGAGAGAGAGAGAGAGAGAGATTCTCTACGACACACATGGTGTCTCCAGAAACTGTGCCAGGCTGTTTACGACTGAGAGCTTGTCATTGCACAGCTCTGGCCTCAAACGGTGCAATTTAGATGCTATTCCCTTCCACTATTAAAACCTGCTTCATTTTCATATGGATCATTAGTACTTGCTATTAGAACACACTGCTTCTATTAACAGACTGGTTTTAATTTATAAATTTATTTAAGCAATGCAGATGCCACTAACATTAGATTGCCAAACCAGGGGAGGAAAAAAAAACAATGGTTTTCAAAGTGATTCCATTATTTCACTACACTGCAAATTCAGGGCCTTTAAATCTAGTTATAAGCATTAAGGGCTTTGAATGCAATTTCACTCTGCTGTAACACTGGGCTACTGGGTGCAATTTAATTCCAATAATCTCAGATGAAGTTCTTTACTAAATTTTGGAGCAGAGTTCAATGATCACTTCATTAACAAAAAAAAACTACTTTTGAAGGATATCTAGAAAGCTTTTACTCAACATGTCACTGCGGTTCAGTGCAAAGTCTGAGGTTCAAAGCAGCCACGTGAGTCCTACATGATTCTAATTCTTGCTTTTCTTCATTCTGCAAACTACTGCTTTTCATTCCTTTTTGGGGTTTTTTTTCCAGTGCACTTCCGGTTTCACAGGCAGCAAAAATAAAGTGCTATATTTTTCACAAGTAAGTTAAAATGAATTTGAGTGGAGCTACAGGCCTAGGGTACCCAGGGCCACACGCGCCGCATAACCCACTGATCCCGAAGGCATCACTTACTCCACCAATGGACATGGGGTTCGGGGGAAGGACCAGCGAGATTGGGCCTCTGGTGGAATGTGAGCCCATCTGTGGTGCCCCAAAGACCTGGAAACATCGGTGGTAGCTGGTTGGATCTCGGATTCCCTCATCGAGAAGAGGGGTGAGTGGCCCCCTTACAATGAGGGCAGCTTCAAACCTCCCCGCAAGAAAAATGTTGCCCTCTTTTCTTTGGTGGTCATTGCCCCAACCCTGACTTTGTTTATTGCTAGGCTGACACTCCAGTGCAGTGCTGAGGGAGTGCTGCACTGTCGGAGATGCCGTCTTTTGGATGAGACGTTAAGCCGAGGCCCCGTCTGCTCTCTCAGGTGGGTGTAAAAGATCCCATGGCCACTATTTCGAAGTAGAGCAGGGGAGTTATCCTCGGTGTCCTGGCCAATATTTATCCCTCAATCAGCATAACAAAAACAGATGATCTGGTCATTATCACATTGCTGTTTGTGGGAGCTTGCTGTGCGCAAATTGCCTGCTGCGTTTCCCACATTACAACAGTGACTCCACTTCAAAAAGTACATAATTGGTGCTTTGAGACATCCGGTGATCGTAAAAGGCGCTATATAAATGCAAGTCTTTCTTTTCTTTTATTAACATGGCTCGATTCGGCTTATTTCACTTTATTTATTTCACTAAGTAATTATTCATTCCTACAGCTGGTGCACCTGTGGATGTATTTACACTGTAACGGTAGCATTGGCTTGAAGCGCTTTCATTTCATATTTGATCCTAAAGTTGCAGGGGTAAATTTTTTGCCTTTAACATCGGTGGCACAGAGATTTTGTACAACAGGATATCAGGACTGACTCCGTGCCACCCCCTGCTGTCAGCAGGGTGCGGCACTTCCTGGAAATACATGGTGGGATATGGCGGATACCCATGATTTCCTGCCATGCTCCTCACTGGGAGCATAGAAGCACAGAATCAGTCCTATCAGGAATTGGGCCCCATCCCCAAGTTCCTGATGTGCACTCCTACCATGCAAAGCTCTCCCACTGAGAGCCTTGAAGGTCTAAATTTACCCTAAGACTATGAATGCAGCCTAAATCCTCAATCAGAGGTCGTCTACAGTAAACAAAGCAAGGTGTGGCTCCTCAGGGGAGGGAATCTCACTCCACTTCACTCCAAAACGGTGGCACGGTGGCATAGTGGTTAGCACTGTTGCCTCACAGCGCCAGGGACCCGGGTTCGAATCCGGCCTCGGGCGACTGTCTGTGTGGAGTTTGCACATTCTCCCCGTGTTTGCGTGGGTTTACTCCGGGTGCTCCGGTTTCCTCCCACAGTCCAAAGATGTGCAGGTTAGGTTGATTGGCTATGATAAATTGACCCTTAGTGTTAGGGGGATTAAATACGTGGGGTTACGGGGATAGGGTGGGGTATGTGTTGGTGTAGGGGTTACGAGGATCGGGTGGGATATGTGTCGGTGCAGGCTCGATGGGCCGAAATGGCCTCTATCTGCACTGTGGGGTTTCTGTGATTTCTGTGAAAACCAGATCAGAGCTTCACTTTGGATTTACACTCCACGAGCTTAACATCAATGTGAAGCAAAAAAAAGCTTCACACTAAAACTAAACTAGCAGTGTAAACACATCCCAAGAGACATTGCTGCATTTATTACTTACTTATTATATTTTGATGTCCCTTATCCATATTTTGAAAATAGTTTGCCTGCTCCAGGAATGTGGCCCGGGGTATTTCAATTCCCAGGTCTTATTTAAATCCCGCAGGAGGTCAGCCTGAAGTAGCGGGAAATCGCACAGCCTGGAGGGCACCATGTAAGTGGTGGGATCGGTTGCCAGGGAGATTCTGCGGAGGTCTCGTGATTGGGGAAGGGGGGTTGGCGGTGCTGGGGGGGGTAAGGGTGGGTGGGTGGTGTCTTCACAGCAGGGGCAGCCTAAACTTTCCTTTTAGGGCCTGGAGGCGCACACAAGAAAAGTATTTTTTAAAAATGCAACTTTTTAGGCCTCGTCTAGCTCCGAACCACTTCGCCCCCCCCCCCCTTGGGTTAGCCTGGCAGGAAACGCACTGCGGCTTCCCACACAAGGTGCCAAATTGAAATTGCAGTCGGGTTCCAATGATATCATGTGGGACACATTGAACATAAGAACATAAGAAGCAGGAGCAGGAGTAGGCCAATCGGAAAAGGACCCTGCCGGCTTTGAGTGGGTGTCCTTGCCGCCTGCTCAGTTGAGGGGGTTCAAGGTGAGTAAGTTACCTGGGCGATTTTAATTGCCCACCTGCCCAATTTCCACCAGGCAAGAGTTGCTTAAAAATGGCTTGTCTTGTGAAAAATTACAACAGAAATCTATTCCAGCAGATTTGCTCTATGGATTGTGTTATGAAACTCGAACCCGTTTATAAAGATCTGCTTTGATATTGTCGCACGTGGTATACAGAGGACTCTTTCCCTAATTTTCCAGTTACGCCACATCTATAGCATATAGCTGTGTCAATATTGTGGAGCATATTCCAACAGGAAGGCCGTGATTTTATTCATGGAGACGGGTTGGGTGCGGGTCAGGTGGTTTCCGGCTTCCCGTCCCGCCCCCAGCTGCCTCTGCTCCACAGACGTGATTTTACCTTGATTGGCCTTGTTAAGCTCCGCCCTGTGGGCTTGCCAACCAATTAACAGGAAGCGGGTCTGATGACGTCATTTGATGACGCGTCATCTGCCGGTTTCCTTAAAGGGGCCACGCACAATTTTATTTTGACAGTTGATTTCTCAGTGTTTCACAGCATTGAGGTGCTGCAAACATTGACAATCACTGTACAAAGGTGAGCCCTTGCACCCAGACTCTCCAATGACTCCCTCCATAGGCTGGTATAGATGCCAGCTACAGGTGAGGTGACAGAAGCGATCTGTCACTGGTGAGAGAGGTTCTCCCAATGAGGTGGCACTGGACATGGATTTAAAAACGTGTAACCTAAAGAAACGTGTAAATGTATTGGAAATGCAGTACCCAACATTTTCTTTCCTCTGAAACTCACCAGTGCACCATTGGATCCTTCATGCCACTTCTACAGCTGTCATCAATCCAGAAACATTACAACAGACTCACAACACAGCACAGTCACCTGGTGTGGTGTCCAGATGTCGGGAAAACTGAGCCAGAAGCGGCAAAATTCAAAAATAGCCTGTCAACTACAAGCAACCACCTGTTAATAGGCAGTTAATTGCCTTTAATCCACTAGGTGTCGGGTCCATTTGCAAATCGGGGACCCGACACTTGGGAAAGCTGTTTGGAGGTGGGTTGACAGTGGGATTGCAACCCGTCATCAATCAGAATGATTTTAACCTATGAGCCGCCTCCAAACCCGCTCCTCTGAGCGCCGGCAAAATCGCGGCCGAAATATTAATTGAGTGAGTGAATGCCTTTTCTCACTGTCAAAGTTCCATCTTTCCAAGGGGGGTTGAAGTGCTGCTTGCTTCAATCAGCATTGCAGTCCTGGACCTGGAGTTGAGTGCTCAAATAGCTAGAGATGCATCTTCAGTTGCTTGCTGGCACTCATGCTGCTACCTCTCCAGTGTAGGGCTGCCAAGTCTTGGTCAGGCATAGTCCTGGAGGATTCATCGCACGACCTCCCGCCTCCAACTGCCTCGCCCCATCAAACAGCCTTTTTTACCATCTGCAGTATTTTTATAAGTAATAAATAAAGATGTTAGAAAAATGCATAATTTTCTCCTGGGTTGCTAGCAGCAGTGTCCAGGAGATTAAGCAAACCTCCTGGAGATTCCAGGGCAGTCTCTCTTCTTAGGCAGTCCCTCGGAACTGAGGATGACTTGCTTCCACATTAAAAATGAGTTCTCAGGTGACTGATGAGTCCAATGCGGGACCTACAGTCTCTGTCACAGGTGGGGCAGACGGTGGTTGAAGGGGCGGGTGGGTGGGGTGCTTGGGTTGACGTGCGCTCCTTCCGCTGTTTGCGTTTGGCTTCCGCTTGCTCCCGGCGAAGGGACTCGAGGTTTTCGGCGCCTTCCCGGATGCTTCTCCTCCACTTTGTGCGGTCTTGGGCCAGGGATTCCCAGGTGTCAGTGGGGATGTTGCGCTTTTTCAAGGAGGTTTTGAGGGTGTCCTTGAAGCGTTCCCTCTGCCCACCTGGGGCTCTCTTGCCATGCCGGAGCTCCGAGTAGAGCGCTTGTTTTGGGAGTCTCGTATCGGGCAAGCGGACGATGTGACCCGTCCATCGGAGCTGATCGAGCGTGGTCAAAGCTTCGTTGCTCGGTATGTTGGCGTGAGCGAGAACACTGACATTGGTGCGCCTATCCTGCCAGTGGATTTGCAGGATCTTGCAGAGGCAGCATTGGTGGTACCTCTCCAGTGCTTTGAGGTGCCTGCTGTACATGGTCCATGTCTCTGAGGCATACAAGAGGGCGGGTATCACAGCTGCTCTGTAGACCATGAGCTTGGTGCCGGGTTTGAGGTCCTGGTCTTCAAACACTCTCTTCTTCAGGTGACCGAAGGCTGCACTGGCACACTGAAGGCGGTGTTGGACTTCGTCATCGACGTCAGAGTAATATAGGAGGGTTGGCAACTCTGCTTCAGTCAGAGACTGAGCAAGATATCTTTATCTCAATGCAAACTCGTAGATCCTCCTTCCTCACTCTAGAAACTTCTACCTGAGCATCCTCCCCGTTTCCCCAAAGAAATCACTTTGAATTGGACTACAAATAATCAACATTGAAAGAGCACTGACACACTGTAACTAAGGAAGGCACACAACAGTCACACATAAACTGGAAAAGTTTAACAGCTAAAAAAGAGCAGTCAATTGCAGTCAGGCAGATTGTAATATATTCCTCTGCACCTGATATTCCTTTCTAAGATTCATGATCGTAATTCAAAATATTTAAAAGGAAAGTAATCAAATACTTCTGCAGAATACCCAATTATTTTTGACCCATATAATAATGAATACATTAACCTACATAGCACTAACACAATCATCACTTTCTTAGAGGAATTTTATCAGACTTTCAGCTTTCCTCCTGAACTGTAGGGTATGGTAGCATAGTGGTTATGTTACTGGACTAGTAATCCAAAAGCCTGGACTAATAATCCGTGAAACGTGAGTTGATATCCCACCACAGCAGCTGGGGAATTTAAATTCAGTTCATTAAATAAACCTGGAATTATAAAGCTAGTATCAGTAATGGTGACCATGAAACTACTGAATTGCCATAAAAATCCAACTGGTTCACTAATGTCCTTTAGTGGAAGGAAATCTACCACCCTTACCCGGTCTGGCCTATATGTGACTTCAGGCCCACAGCAATGTGGTTTGACTCTTAACTGCCCCCTGAAATAGCCTAGCAAGCCACTCAGTTGTACCAAATTGTTGTGACAAAGTCAGCACTGTAGGAGTAACTGTAGCGGTTCAAGGTGGCGACTCACAACCATCTTCTCAAGGGCAATTAGGGATGGGCAATAAATGCCGGCCTTGCCAGCAATGCCCACATCCTGTGAATGAATACATTTTTAAAAACTACCACATTTGCTACTGTCAGATCCCTCCGAAGACGTGAGACGGTGATTTCCTGCCTTAAATCATTAGGAAGCAGATCAAGCATACTGGTTGCAAGAATCACCTTAAGACATCTTGTACAGCTGGAGATGTGCTTTCTATTGCTTGCGTTATCTTGGTTCAACCAGTGCAGTACAGTAGCACTCTTGGATTTGAGACAGAAAGTTCTGCTTTCATGTTCTAATACAGACTTGAGCACATAATCTAGGCTGACACTTGGCCAATTCTGATGAAGGGTCATCGACCTGAAACGTTAACTCTGTTTCTCTCGCCACAGATGCTGCCTGACCTGCTGAGTATTTCCAGCATTTTCTGTTTTTATTTCAGATTTCCAGCATCCGCAGTATTTTGCTATTAGTATATAAATGCAAGTTTGTTCTTTCTTAAGTTCTTGGATTCTACTTAGAGATCCATTATAATAAGTGCGATTGCTATTATCAATTTTTTCTTTACTTTGGCTCACAACATGCATAAATGTCAAGACTGAGTTTTGAATGCTTTGCCCACTTGTGTATTAAAGAGTTTTTTTACTGTCAGATATCAGAAAATGAAGGACACAGGTGATTTTCGAAGAAACAATGATGCGGAAACTTTGTGGCCCTTCCACTGGCTGTGAGTTCATCAGGGGTGCAGCAGAAAATCCACAAATTAGAGGAGGACTAGTCCCGGCCTTTCCCAGCTGTTATTGTGGGGCCTTGTTAGGGATGCAGCCTTTGTCTACCCCAAACTAGAACAGCAGTGTAAGAGTAATGTAAGTGTAGGCAGGGGGGCTCCCAGGCTGGAAAGCTCCTTGTCCGCAGCCTGGCAATACCCTGAGTGAGAGCAGGAATTCTCCAACATCCAACAGAACTGTGACCTACCTGGGAGTTCAGGCCTGGGTCGTGGCCTGCACTCCTGCAGATGTCAAAGATTTTGCCTTTTATCTTTCTGGCCACATATTGCAAGTATCCCCCAATGATGGGCACCTGCCCAGAGTTTAATGGGGTGGTCTTCCCAGACCCCGTTTGCTTTGGTGGAGTCAATGCTGGTAGTCATCGATATGCAAATCCAGGCAATTATGGGTTTTAAGGCCCTATATACAGGAAATCTCTCTTAACCGGCAAAATTCAGGAGCAGGTTCAGGTAAGTTTTACAATATGTTAGTGGCCGTGTAACCAGGGTTCCTGCACCTGTGGCCGTGCAACAGGGACGCCTGGATCTGTGGCCGTGTAACCGGGACTCCTGCACAAGTGCCGTGTAACCGGGGTTCCTGGATCTGTGGCCGTGTAACCGGGGTTCCTGCACCTGTGGCCATGCAACAGGGACTCCTGGATCTGTGGCCATGTAACTGGGACTCCTGCACAAGTGCCGTGTAACCGGGGCTCCTGCACCTGTGGCCGTGTACGGGGTTCTCGTACCTTGGTAAGTATACCTCTCTGTAATCCGGACTTTTTGATCAACTGGCACTCCGCTGGTCCCGTTGGTGCCGGATAAAAAAGAGTTTCCTGTATTTGGTTCAATGCTTGTTTGAGGTATCAATCTTGTCACTATAGTGCCCCATAAATTTACTTAAAGTAGGAATAACAGAAACATAGGAACAGGAGTAGGCCCATTCCGCCATTCAATGAGATCATGGCTGATCTGCAGCCTAACTCCATCCACTCGCCTTGGTTCCATATCCCTTAATACCCCTCGGCTGGCAAAAAATCTATTGAGGTCAGATTGTAAATGATTAATTGAGCTGGCATCTACTGCTTTTTGTGGACAAGAGTTTCACACTTCTACCGCCCTTTGAGTGAAGAACTGTTCCCTAACTTCTCTCCTGAATGGCCTGGCTCTGAATTTAATGTTATGTCTCCTTGTCCTACACTCCCGTATCAAGGTATTACCTCTGCAATATAACATGCCACACTGAAAGCGAGAACACCTAAAAATAATTGACTTCAGCAGGAGCAGTGCAAAACCCAGCAGTGATCTTTGAATCTCCATAACACAATGGATTGCTATTTCCCAGCAGAATACACCATTATCCCACACTATAAATTGTACATGATTCATTTATAAATACATTTAAATATTTCATACTAAATCATTTTAAAATGGTTCCTAAATTTATTTCCATTCCCATGCAGTTCGCCAATTTACCATCTAGGTCGTGATTTACAGTAATTTTTTAAAAATAAATCTGTCATAATTTTGTGCAAAAATGACGACTGCAATCCAATGACAGCGTTAACCGTGAGGATGTGCTGATGCCTCATATTTCAGCACCTCAGATCAGATTTAGCACTAGACTTCATCATGTGTCAAACTGAATCTTGACATATTAGAATTTATTATAATGACACCATCTCATTTCATTTTAGTTATCAAAGAGAAACTACTTTTCTCTAAATTCAGAAGCAAGTAACTCAAAATGATGTTTCCTTGCAAATGAACTTCACCCAATCCCCACTGACTGCGATCTAGCAATTAGCCTGGATTGATCTGTATTCATATTTGATGAGCACAAAGTTTGAGTGCTTCAGAAATGCTCTGGGTTGCCGCATGTTAGGTTCGGAGTTTCAAGCACACCTTTATAGTGCATGTCATTCTGCAATGATCTGCTCAGGCCCAAAGAAAAACTTGGAAACTGCGTTAACAGGGACCTGTTTCCACGTGCCAACGGGTTCATTCTACTTTGACAAGGCCTGCAGCTGGAGCAGGCAACCTGCTGAGTATCACTGCATTTGCATTGGAAAAAAAAACATTCCAAGCACAGGGTGTCCATTCAACATCATAAACGTTAGACTTCTGTGTTCATTTGCCTATTCTGCGGGATGAGTAAAGAGATTTTGCTATTCGGTTAAACGTGCGAACATACAAGCATTCAGTATCAGCCTGCAGCACAGTAAACTCGCCTTTTTGGAAGCTGATAATGTGATAATTAAATTGCTAACAGACACCTTGTTGATGGCATTTGCTGAAGATTTGAAAACCCTTTTACAATTATACCTTCCTGCAGGGGAATCATCACTGGAAGCACAGTGATCAGATTGGAGTTATTTTTGAAGGCATGTATTAAAATTTTATGTGGAGTGAAATGGGACAAGACCCGTTTCCTTTCTACTGCACAATGATTTATTACTCCAAAAGACCACAGAACTAATTAGCAGAGTAATTAATTAATATAAATTTGCATATTTGCATTCGCAATTAGTGCAGTCAACTGATTAGTCTGAAATGGGAAGTTTGACTCATCAGATGTTAGTGTCTGCTGGACCGGAAAAATGCTGCCAGATGAGCCAGATAAATAAACAGAGCGCATGTGCAAAAGTCTTCTTTGTTGTAAAAAGCAACTCACTTAAGTAATGAGGTCCTTATACCAAAGCAGATCATAAAATGCCACGTGATTATTATAAAGACTACAAAATTATTATACTGCACTGAGCTATGCCTGTGAAGGAAGAGTCGCAAACATCGTGATCTTACAATAAGAAAATTACCAACGTTTTATTTTTTAAAACATCAAATGGTTAGACATGTAAATCCCCATTTAAACTGCGTATGTGGTTTTGTTTCAAATGAGTCCATGAAATACATTGTGCACGTCCTCTGCAGTGCTGCTAAACTCAAAGCCCCCTTAAATCATGAATGATCAGTCCACATCTTCCCCTCTATCATCCTCTTAAGCCTCACCCATGGTTTGCCAGTCTCTAATTTTGTCATGCATCCTTCCCAGCGCCAAATTTTGTTCTGATTCACATAGAATCATAGAATCACACAGCACAGAAGGAGGTCATTCAACCCACCTCTTTGAAAGAGCTCTCCGATTAGTCCCACTCCCCCTTCTCTTTCCCCATATCCCTGCAAATTTCTCCTTTTCAAGTATTTATCCAATTCCCTTTTGAAAGTTACTATTGAAACTGCTTCCACTGCCGTTTCAGGCAGAGCATTCCAGATCACAACTCACGGCGTAAAAAAGATTTCTTCTGGGAACAGGAATAGGCCATTGAGCCTCTTGAGCCTATTCCGCCATACAATGAGATCATGGCTGATCTGCGACCTAACTCCATATACCCGCCTTTGGCCCATATCCCTTAATACCTTTGGTTAATAAAAATCTATCAATCTCAGATTTAAAATTAACAATTGATCTAACGTCAATTGCTGTTTGCGGAAGAGAGTTCCAAACTTCTACCACCCTTTGTGTGTAGAAGTGTTTCCTAATTTCACTCCTGTAAGGGCTGGTTCTAATTTTTAGACTCTGCCCCCTAGTCCTAGAATCCCCAGCAGCGGATATAGTTTCTCTCCATCTACCCTATCAGTTCCCCTTGAAAAACTTCGATCAACTCACCGCTTATCCTTCTAAATTCCAGGGAATACAACCCTAGTTTGTGTAACACAAAAGCAAAATACTGCAGATGCTGGAAATCTGAAACAACAACAGAAAATGCTGGAAATACTCAGCAGGTCAGGCAGCATCTGTGGAGAGAGAAACAGAGTTAACGTTTCAGGTCAATGACCCTTCGTCAGAACTGGAGAAAGCTGGAGATGGAACAGGTTTTTAAGCAAGGGCAGGGGCTGGGAAAGGGGGTAGGGGAGGAAAGAACAAAAGGGAAGGTCTGTGATAGGCTGGAAGGCCGGAGAGATTAAGAGATAAAAGGGATGATGGTGCAAGGCAAAAGGAGATGGTAATGGGACAAGTTAATGTGTAAATGGCAATGGCAGAATCATCAACAACTGCCCAGTTTGTTAGTTGCTGGATTATTTCTTCTGGCTGTTGATGCAATTGTAAGCATTGTTAAAGGTTTCCTATACTTGGGTAAAGTTGGAATAGTCTACAGGGAGTAGTCTGGCTGCTCCTGAAGTACAAGGGCCCAGTAATTCCTCTCCCAATGCGTGAGTACGGACGGGGTACTCATGCGCGTGCCCGGAGGAATTGCCGGTTTTCAGCATGCACAGCGCATGCGGGGAAAACCGGCATTTCCTCTCCTCTGACCCAAGGGGTTAAGAGGCTGAACGCGTGTGACTACACAGGCAGTGCGTGCGACTTGGATTTCCTTTTTTTTTCCAGAGTTGCGCGTGTGTAAAGGCCTCCGGTTTTTACGCATTGAAAAACCACATGTAAGTACTTAGTTTTACAGGTAAGTGGTCTATTAATACAATTTATACATTTTTTTTCACAGGTTTATTATTTTTAAAGAATTTACAGTAAGGTAAGTTTAGTTTTAGCCCTGATTTTTTATATAACAATTTTTTTCAAATTTTAAAATTATTGTTTAAAATAGCTTTTTACGGTTCATTTAAGTAGTGCAATTTTTTTTAATTTTCTTTCAAGTTTAAGTAGTGTTTTGGGGCCAGGAGTTTTCATGAGTTTGACAGCTCTCACTAGCTAGGTTTGCTAGCACTGTTGGGGGGGGTTTAAACTAACTTGGCAGGGGGATGGGATACAGAGGGGAGCTGAAATAGGGGGGGATGTGCTGCCAATTATAGAGAAAAAAACAAGTCAGCTTGGTAGACAGGGCAAATATATAAGGGCAAGGCTGGATGGCATCTATTTTAATGCAAGGAGTCTTGCAAATAAGGTGGATGAACTGAAGGTGTTGATAAACACATGGGAGTATGATATTGTTGCTATCACGGAGACATGGTTGAGGGAAGGGCAAGACTGGCAGCTCAATATTCCGGGGTACAGAATCTTCAGGCGAGACAGAGGGGGAGGTATAAGAGGAGGGGGTGTCGCAATATTAATTAAGGAGTCAATTACTGCAGTAAGGAGGGATGATATATTAGCAGGGTCCTCTAATGAGGCCATATGGGTGGAGCTTAAAAACAAAAAGGGGGCAAGCACTTTGCTGGGAGTGTACTATAGGCCTCCAAACAGTCAGGGGGAGATAGAGGAACAGATATGTAGGCAAATCTCAGAGAAATGTGCAAATAATAGGGTAATAATAATGGGGGATTTCAACTTCCCCAATATTAACTGGGATAGTCAGAATGTGAAAGGCTCAGAGGGTGTAGAATTCTTAAAGTGCATCCAGGAGAGCTTTTTGAGCCAGCATGTAGAAAGTCCTACAAGAGAGGGGGCGGTACTGGACCTAATTCTAGGGAATGTGGCCGGCCAAGTGGAAAAAGTGCTAGTAGGTGAGCACTTTGGTGATAGTGACCATAATATGGTAAGATTTAAGGTGGCCATGGAAAAGGACAGGGATGGGCTGGAAATAAAGGTTCTAAATTGGGGGAAGGCCGATTTTAATAGGATAAGGCAGGATCTGGCCAAAATGGACTGGGATCAGCTACTTGTAGGAAAATCCACATCGGAGCAATGGGAGGCTTTCAGAAGGGAGATTGAGATCATACAATGGCAACATGTTCCCGTAAAGGTCAAGGGTGGTTCCAAAAACCACAGGGAACCTTGGATGTCAGGGGATATACGAGAATGGATTAGGAAAAAAAGGAGGGCTTTTGGTAGATACAAAAGGCTAAAGACGGAGGAAGCCCTAGAGGAGTACAAAAAGTGCAGGGGGATACTTAAAAAAGAAATTAGGAGATCAAGGAGGGGCCATGAAATAACACTGGCAAGCAAAATAAAGGAAAATCCGAAGATGTTTTATAAGTATATTAAGGGTAAGAGGATAACTAGGGAAAAAATAGGGCCCATTAGGGACAAAAGTGGCAATCTGTGTGTGGAGCCGGAAGATGTAGGAGGGGTTCTAAATGAATTTTTTGCATCTGTTTTCACTATGGAGAAGGACGATGTAGACATAGAAATAGGGCGGGGGGACTGTGATATGCTCGAACATATTAACATCGAGAGGGAGGAGGTATTGGCGGTTTTAGCTGGCCTAAAAATGGATAAATCCCCAGGCCCGGATGAAATGTATCCCAGGCTGCTGTGTGAGGCAAAGGAGGAGATTGCGGGGGCTCTAACACATATATTCAAGACCTCTCTGGCCACAGGGGATGTGCCAGAGGACTGGAGAACCGCTAATGTAGTACCATTATTCAAGAAGGGTAGTAGGGAAAAACCGGGGAACTACAGGCCAGTGAGCCTAACATCAGTGGTAGGAAAATTATTGGAAAAAATCCTGAGGGACAAAATTTGTCTCCACTTGGAGAGGCAAGGATTAATCAGGGATAGTCAACATGGCTTTGTCAAGGGAAGATCATGTCTGACTAATTTGATTGAATTTTTTGAGGGGGTGACTAGGTGTGTGGATGAGGGTAACGCAGTGGATGTGGTATACATGGATTTCAGTAAGGCCTTCGATAAAGTCCCGCACAGGAGACTGGTCAAGAAGGTAAGAGCCCATGGAATCCAGGGTGCCTTGGCACATTGGATACAAAACTGGCTTAGTGGCAGAAGGCAGAGGGTGATGGTCGAAGGTTGTTTTTGTGACTGGAAGCCTGTGGCCAGTGGGGTACCACAAGGATCGGTGCTGGGTCCCTTGCTGTTTGTGGTCTACATTAATGACTTGGATATGAATGTAAAGGGTATGATCAGTAAGTTCGCGGATGATACAAAAATTGGTAGGGTGGTAAATAGCGAGGAGGGTAGCCTCAGTCTGCAGGACGATATAGATGGGTTGGTCAGATGGGCGGAACAGTGGCAAATGGAATTTAACCCGGAAAAGTGCGAGGTGATGCACTTTGGGGGGACTAACAAGGCAAAGGAATACACAATGAATGGAAAGACCCTAGGCAAGACGGAGGGTCAGAGGGATCTGGGTGTGCAAGTACACAGATCCCTGAAGGCGGCGGAACAGGTGGATAAGGTGGTAAAAAAGGCATATGGGATACTTGCCTTCATTAGCCGAGGCATTGAATATAAGAGCAAGGAGGTTATGATGGAGCTGTATAAAACACTGGTTAGGCCACAGCTGGAATATTGTGTGCAGTTCTGGTCGCCACACTACAGGAAGGATGTGATCGCGTTAGAGAGGGTGCAGAGGAGGTTCACCAGGATGTTACCAGGGCTGGAGCGCTTCAGCTATGAAGAGAGACTGGGCAGGTTGGGTTTGTTTTCCTTGGAGCTGAGGAGGCTGAGGGGGGTGAGGAGGCTGAGGGGGGACATGATTGAGGTGTACAAAATTATGAGGGGCATAGATAGGATGGATGCTGAGGAGCTTTTTCCCTTAGTAGAGGGGTCAATAACTAGGGGGCATAGATTCAAGGTAAAGGGCGGGAGGTTTAGAGGGGATTTGAGAAAGAACTTTTTCACCCAGAGGGTGGTTGGAGTCTGGAACTCACTGCCTGAAAGGGTTGTGGAGGCAGAAACCCTCACAACATTTAAGAAGCATTTGGATGTGCACTTGAAATGCCATAGCATACAAGGCTACGGGCCAAATGCTGGAATATGGGATTAGATTAGACAGGGCTTGATGGCCGGCGCGGACACGATGGGCCGAAGGGCCTCTATCCGTGCTGTATTACTCTATGACTCTATGACTCTACTATCAAACTCATGAATGAACTTTTGCAACCTCCCATTGGTTGCCCAGTGCTCACGTGATCCCAGCCGGCTCATCGCACTAAGTACGCCGCTGGGTCACGCACGCACAGCGCGGCAGGACCTCAAGCGGTCCAGTGAGAGGAAATGCAATGCCGGCCAGGATTAAAATGTCAGCGCGCTGGGTAAGTGCACATCGGGGGCTTGCATGCGCGGCAAGCTCCCGATCCTAATTTCAGGGCCATTTTCTTTTGTTTAAATGCTTGTGCTGAAGCAAGGTGCTTCCAGATGTGGGTGGCCTGGTAGATCTTCCTCTGAGAATTGAGCATGATTAGGAGAATGAAGAGAAGCCACGCAGAGCAGGACACGCTGCTCGAAGAGGGAGGGGTGAGGGGCTAGACGGGCTCTTAGCAGGAGGCCAGATCTGCCGACGGTCTTTAGGAAGCAAATTTCTTACCTCAACTGAAATCTGCCAACTGCTGCAATCACAACTGCAACCTCAATGCAGGGCAAGGACAGCGTTGACTGTGGCTGTCAAGGTGAACGTGACTCTTAACTTTCATGCGTCTGGCTTCTTCCAGGCTGCTGCTGGAGTAATAAACAACATCTCGCAGTTTGCAGTACACTACTGCATAAGGGAGGTCACTGAGGCTCTCTCTACACAGAGAGACAGCTTCATCTCATTCCCTCTTGCCAGAGACAAGCAGGCGGAGTGAGCACAATGGTTTGCAAGGATTGCAGGTTTCCCCATGGTGCAGGGTGACATTGACTGCACGCACATTGCCTTGCGTGCACCTCATGTGAACTCGGCCATTTTCCTGATCCGAAAGGGATTCCACTCCCTCAATGTGTGACCACAGACAGCACATCATGCAGGTCAATGCCCGTTATCCTGGCAGTCATCACAATTCCTTCATTCTGCGGCAGTCCGCTGTGCCAGGTGTTTTTGAACCACCACAGCAAGTCAAAGGCTGGCTGCTGGGCGACAAGGGTTATCCACTCATGACATGGCTCATGTCTCCGGTCTAGAACCCATGCACACATACACAGCAGGCCTACAATGACAGCCATGCTGCCACAAGGAACATTATAGAGCACACCATCGGCATCCTCAAGCAACGCTTCCGCTGCCTGGAGGAGCCCTGCAGTACTCAGCTGAGCGGGTATCAAGATTTGTGGTGGTATGCTGCATGCTGCACAACCTGGCCATTATAAGGGAACAGCCCTTGACACTATCAGGCAAGAAGCTGAGAAGCAGGAGCACGAGGAAGAGGAGGAGGAAGTGCAACAGGAAGTGGAGGAACAGGAAGAGGAAGGGATGCTACAATGCAGACAGCCCCTTTCTGCCCGTGCTCTACGGGATCAAATATTCCACGATCGATTCAAGTAACCGCAACCACACCTCCCTATTCAATAACACTCCCACATTCATGACCTTTCCTCTGTCACTGACCATTACATCTTCCTTTTTCCAACGACACAGAAATAAAAACCACCAGAAAATGCACATTCTAGGGTTTGAGTACTGATTGATAGAGATTGTTGGTAGGTGGGTGATGGAGGTGTAGAGAATTGGGCAGTGGATGAGTTAGTGGTACAGTTTGTAGGATATTGTTGTGTATGTACCTTTAAGAGAGAACTGTTTTACAGCTCCTGTATACTGTAGTACCGGCAGTGACCACACCTGTATATAAAGCCGGAGCAGGCTTCTGCACTTCAGTCGTGAGACTACTCTACTCTAGTAAACACCTGTTGATTGTTAAGTTACAGCCTCCGTGTAGTTCTTGGGGAAACATCCTATTTAAAGAATCACAGATCTAACAGTGGCGACGAGGTTGATTCGAATCTGCCTGCAACTCTGCATTTCCCGTCAAGGAGTCGCTCCGGGAGGACGGTGGAAGAAAGTCAAGGCCAGAAGCACGGGCGTCGACCACGAGCAACCACCCAGTCATCCGGCAGCAAGTGAACATCGCAGGAGTGGCTGTTGAAGAGCCACGACGATCCAGCAACAGACTGGCAACAGGTGCAGCGCACACCCTTCCCGGACAGCGACGGCGGGAGCCGACCGACGGCGTAGAAAAGCCGAGCAGCGTCGATGGGGTAAGAGAGAGGGTGAAGCGCACAGGGCGCGGTCGGGGGTTAAAGAACCGAGTGGCGTTGAGGAAAAACAAGCAGAGAGAGAGAGAGGGTAAAGCAGCAGCCGGGTTCAGGACCGAGCGACGGCAACGGGAAAGACGCACAGGAGAATGCGCAGAGCACAGCCAGGGCTCAAGGGCTGAACCGCGTCCATGGGGAGAAGAAGGGAGAGCGCGGGAGACGCCATTTTGTTTAAGCCGCAGCGGTGAAGAAGGGCGAGCGCAGGAAGGAAGGAAAGCGCAGGAGATGCCATTTTGTTCCAGCGGAGAAGAAGGGAGAGCACGGGAGATGCCATTGTTGACAGTTAAATCACACTCAGGGATGCCGAAGAGTGGCAATATCTCTACGTTCGACAATGAAGTCGAAGATTGGGCGACATATGTGGAACGTATTGAGGTGTACTGCAGGGCGAATGAAGTGCCAGATGCTAGGAAAGCACTGGTTTTGTTAAATTCCATGGGTGCAAAAACTTATGGCTTACTGCGAAACCTGATAGCCCCAGAGAAGCCCATGGAGAAGAATTTTGAAAGCATAGTAGAAATCCTACAGGACCACTTAAGCCCCACACCGCTGCTGATAGCAGAAAGATTTAAGTTCCACAAAAGGAACCAGCATAAAGACGAAAGTAATGCTGAGTACTTAACGGAACAGCGCAAGTTATCGAAACGCTGCCAGTTTGGAGCGGGACTATCAGATACGTTAAGGGACAAGTTTGTGTGTGGGCTTCAAAGTGAAGGAACCCAGAAATGGCTTTTATCAGAAAAGGATCTTACGCTGGACAAGGCTTTCAGCATGGCAGTATCACACGAAGCAGCCACAAGGGGCGCTGCAGAGATACAACGGAGACCACAAGAATATGGCACTAATGAAATGTCATATGGAACAGGGAAGTGTTATCGCTGTGGCAGAACAACACACGACCAGAAGGATTGTTGGTTCAAGGACCAAGTGTGCAGACAGTGTGGAAAAACAGGACACATAGCAAGAGTTTGCAGGTCAGGGAAGAAAACCAACAGCAAGAAATCTCCACAGGAGAAGTACAAAAATGTACATAAGGTGATGGACAGTAGTTCAGACGAACAGGGAAATGATACAGACTCCGGAAGCAAGGAGCTGGGTTGTCTGAAACTACATAAGGTAACCAAAATGGAGGATCACCAGACTATCTGGGTCACACTCAAGATAGACGGAGTCCAAGTGAAAATGGAATTGGACACTGGATCAGCCCTAACAGTCATAAACCAAAGGGAATACAAGCGGCTATTTCCACATATACCCTTGAAAGCTACAGAGATTGTCTTGAAGATGTACACGGGGCAAAAAGTCTACCCCAAAGGAAAAATAAGGGTGAAAGCGATATATAAAGGCCAAGAAATACCTAAAATGGATATATATGTATTGCCAGGTGGAGGACCACCACTGCTAGGACGTGAATGGATCCGGAAGATACAATTAGATTGGCATTCCATACAGGCACTGAAGGTTGAGGCCAAAAAGGATGACGACGTCACACCTGGACGACTGTCAAAAATGCTAACTGATGCAAAAGAAGTGTTCCAGGAGGGACTCGGAACACTAAAAGGCATAACAGCAACGATTAAAATAGAGAAAAATGCAAGTCCAAAGTTTTTAAGGCCACACCGGTGCCTTATGCGATCCGACCAGCCGTTGAAGCAGAGCTGGAAGGGTTGGAACATTCAGGAGTACTGTCCAAAGTAGACTGGAGCGAGTGGGCTACACCCATTGTCCCTGTAATGAAGAAGCCATTGAGTAATACGCCTGGGGAACCAAAGAAGGTCTGCATCTGTGGGGATTTTAAGGTGACAGTGAACCCAGTCCTTCACATGGTACAATATCCGCTTCCACGGATTGAGGATATTTTCGCCTCGCTATCTGGAGGTAAACGCTTCACCAAAATTGATCTGGCCCAGGCGTACTTGCAAATGGAGGTAGAAGAAGCCTCGAAACAATAACTCACGATCAACACTCATAAAGGTCTCTATCAATACAACTGACTGGTGTTCGGGGTAGCATCGGCTCCGGCTATTTGGCAAAGGGCAATGGATCAAGTCCTGCAAGGGATTCCAGGGACCCAGTGTTATTTGGACGACATCCTGGTCACGGGCAAAAATGACAGTGATCACCTCGCCAACCTGGAGAAGGTGCTCACTAGATTAAAGGAATATGGGCTACGAGCTAATCGCCACAAGTGCGAGTTTTTCCAGAAGCAGATCTCGTATTGTGGCCACATTATTGATGAAGAGGGGTTACATAAGTCTCCTGAAAAGATTGAGGCAGTAGTCAAGGCTCCAGCACAGGAAAATGTGTCACAACTGAGGTCGTTCCTTGGGCTGGTAAACTACTACCATAAGTTCTTACCAAATTTGCCTACAGTAGTACACCCACTGAATACCCTACTGCAAACGGGGGTACCATGGAAGTGGAATGACTAATGTAAACGAGCTTTCCAGAAGTGCAAAGAATTGATCACATCAAAAGAGGTGTTGGCCCATTTCAACCCAGCACTACCAATTCGGTTGGCATGTGATGCATCACCCTATGGTATTGGAGTGGTGCTGTCGCACAAATTCCCAGATGGGTTGGAGAGGCCAGTAGCCTTTGCGTCTCGGTCACGAACCTCAGCCGAGCGCAACTATGCCCAGATTGACAGGGAGGCCCTCAGCCTAGTATGGGGAGTAAAAAAATTCAACCACTATCTGCATGGGCAGAAGTTCACCTTGCTGACTGACCACCAACCACTTGTCTCCATCTTTAATCCAAAGAAGGGCGTTCCGGTGATGACTGCACAACGGTTGCAAAGATGGTCCCTTTTTCTAGGGGCGAACCAATATGAAATGGAATATAAAGGCACGAAACAGCATGGAAACGCTGATGGGCTATCACGCTTGCCACTGCCTACTGTGGAGGAAGCACCAGCAGTGGACCCTATCGAGATATTTTATTCGTCAATAATTGAACGATTGCCAGTAACTAACGCGGATATAGAGAAGGAGACCCGCAATGATCCGACACTGTCTCGGGTATATGATTTGACGGTGAGGGGATGGCCAACACATGGCGACTCACTGTTGCCAGCATTCTCATCCAGAAGAGAACAGCTGTCAGTATGCCAGGGGACAGTGATGTGTGGATCCCGAGTGGTAATTCCACCCAAGTTAAGGGAGAGAGTGCTCAATGAGCTTCACAAAGGTCATCTTGGAGGGGTAAAAATGAAAAGCCTTGCTAGGGCTTATGTGTGGTGGCTGGGGATTGATCAACAAATCGAGGACCTAACCAAGAGCTGCTCAGGATGCCAGAAGGTCCAAAATGCACCACCACATGCCCCTCTACACCCATGGGAGTGGCCCTCCTCTCCATGGCAACGGGTGCATATTGATTTTGCTGGTCCATTCATGGACTCAATGTTTTTAATAGCAGTGGATGCGCACTCGAAATGGCCTGAGGTGATCAAAATGTCCTCAACCACTACAGAGAAAACGATTGCAGTCCTACGGACCATATTTGCCAGGAACGGCTTGCCAGAGCAGATTTGCTCTGTTAATGGACCACAGTTTGTGCCCGAAGAGTTTCGGAAATTTATGAGAAGGAATGGGGTAAGGCATTACACATCCGCCCCGTATCATCCAGCCACAAATGGATTGGCTGAGAGGTTCGTACAAACCTTTAAAAAGGCGATAAAGGCCATGTGCGATGATAAAATTCCACTACAGCATAAGGTGGACAATTTCCTGTTAGCCTACAGAAATGCGACACATGCAGTTACCAACCAGACCCTGGCCATGATGTTCTTTAACCGAAGGTTGAGATCTCGTCTGGATTTGCTGAGACCAAATGTGCAAAGAAAGGTTGAGGATAAACAATTCCAGCACATCAATGAGAAGCCGACAAGGAGCTTCAATGTAGGACAACCAGTCTTGGCCCGTGACTACCGAACAGAGAAATGGCAACCCGGAACGATATGCACACGGCAGGGGCCATTAATGTACACAGTGGACGTCGGGGAGAACATTGTGAGACGCCACGTCGACCAGATCTTAGCGTCACAGGAACGAGGCAACCCCATGTCTCGCGTACCTGGGGATGAACCCGACATACCGGTAGCATCTACCTCAGAAACAGTAGCAGTGGAAACTGATGAACTAACCGACGAAAGGGGGCCAGAATCGCCTCCGCAACAAGAACAAGAACCTCAAGGAAGGCGTTATCCAGAAAGGATCAGGAAGCCGCCCCAAAGACTGAATCTATAAATGGACTATTTTCAGTTAATGTTGCATGTTAAAAATGTTAATTGTTAAATGAATGTTATGGTACTGTTAATCTAAAAGGGGAGGAATTGTTGTGTATGTACCTTTAAGAGAGAACTGTTTTACAGCTCCTGTATACTGTAGTACCGGCAGTGACCACACCTGTATATAAAGCCGGAGCAGGCTTCTGTACTTCAGTCGTGTGACTACTCTACTCTAGTAAACACCTGTTGATTGTTAAGTTACAGCATCCGTGTAGTTCTTGGGGAAACATCCTATTTAAAGAATCACGGATCTAACAGATATGCCTTTTGAAGATCAACTCACTGACCTTGACAACTCATGTCAGATCGTTAAACTTCTTCCTGCACCGCATCCATCCATCTTCTTGGAGCAACACTCCTGGCATTGACCTCCATCACTACTTGTTCCCACTGCCTCCTGAGCACCTGTCTGGAGGGCCTCCTGCCCCCCCTCCCCCTCCCACTGCAGATACAAGGGCCCAGAAATTCGGGTCCCAACGCGTGAGTACGGACGGAGTACTCACGCGTGGACCCGATGGAAGTGCCGGAATCTTGCATGCACTACGCATGCGCGGGAAACCGGCATTTCCGATCCTCTGAACCAAGGGGTTCAGAGGTCGAACGCGTGCGCGCAGGAGTCTGCGCGTGTGCGTTGAACTTCCTTTTTCTTCCAGGTTTGTCCGTGCGTGAAGGCCTCCACTTTTTACACTTGAAAAAAGCAGACGTAAGGACTTAATTTTAAAAGGTAAGTGGTCTAATAATTAAAATTAGAATTTTTTTTCCACAGGTTTATTATTTTTAAAGACTTTACAGTAAGGTAAGTGTATTTTTAGCCCCAATTTTTTATAAAATTATTTTTTTCAAAAATTTAATTTATTGTTTAAAACAGTTATTTAAAGTTATTTATAGTTCATTTAAATACTGTGATTTTTTTAAATTTTATTTCATGTTTAAGTACTGTTTTGGGCACCCGGAGTTTTCATGAGTTTGACAGTTCTTACTGTCAAACTCATGAATTAACTTTTGCATCCTCCGATTGGTTGCCCAGTGCTCACGTGATCCCAGCCGACGCATCGCACTAAGTACGCCACTGGGTCATGCAAGCACAGCGCGCCGGGAGCTGAACCGGGCCACAGACAGGAAATCCACGCAGGCCCAGGCTTCAACTGTCGGCGCGCTAGGCAAGTGTAGGTCGGGGGCTTGCACCCGCGGGAAGCCCCCAACACGAATTTCTGGGCCAAGATGTCTCTCCTTCTTTCCACCTCTTCCACCAAGACCTCCAGTGCCTTGTCTGAACATCTTGGTGCTCGTTGTCTCACATGGTTCAGCCTTTGCTCAAAGTATCAGAGCCCAGATTGACTTTTGACAAAAATTCCCACCACTTCCTGCAGCCACAATGCACCTCCCCTTTAAGAGGTGCAGGCTGCCTCTAAGTAGATCTAACCACTCACAATATCGGGCTCCCTGCTGATGTGGGCAGCTAATGACCAGCGCAGACAGTGCTGGCTGCATGCAGAAATCATTTAAAAGTGCAGGCAGCACCAACTTAATAACGCAACGAACAGGCGCAGGTTAATCGCATTCCACGATCGCCATGCCCGTTTGCTGGAACCGCCAATTTCACCCCCTTGACTTCTCTTATTCAATGGATCCAGAAGCCTGGCTCTCCTGTGAATTCATCAGAAATGTTCTAATCCATAAGTGAAAGATAATGTGGAAGAAATTGCGCAGTAGCTTTGAGTAATCTGTATTAAAATTCATTTTATTTTGAGAAAAATCTAATAATTTGGAAGACTTTCTGAGATTTTTTTTAAAACAGAGTTGCAGATAGGTGCCTTGCATTGTTCAGCTAGGCGAATAGCACTAACTGGGGTTAATAATGCATTGACTGGTAGCCATTGAACTCTTGCGCTCTAGGCGCTGGCTCCTCATCTCATCAGGTGTGAGGGCCTGAGATCTATTCCATGTCTGATGCACCTTGTGCCCTTCACCTCACCAATCCGGGAGGCAGTGTACAACACACTGTGAGCATGTGCACAGCCTGTGTGCAGGCTCCTTGGGACCACCCAGCTTACCTGCTGCTTGCCTTTTCATAGCATAGGAACTTACAGCACAAGGGCTGGGGTTTTGCCGGCGCTCAGCGGACGGGATGGGTGGCAGGTCAGCTGTTAAATTTAAAATGATTGACAATGGGTCGGGAACGTGCACACTAGACTTTCCTGATGTCGAGACTGCAGGCGCTGAGCAGACCCGACAGGCAGCGGCTGGGATGGCAATTAAATCATTAGTGGCTTGTTTAGAGCCACTTATCCATGGTTTTTTCCCAGCTTTTTGGATTTGACAGGTCGCCCACCGGTTTCCTGCTGTGCCTAGGCCTCGTCCGTGAAGCTGAGGCGGGAGGTCAGTGGCCATTGAATCAGCTGTTGCGTTGACAGCTTCAAATGTACAGCAAAAGCTCCCACCGTACAGAGATATCTTCCCTCAGCCACAAACTCTTCCTCACTTAATTTCCACAACAGATTCACCATGCTGCAAGTCTTTACACAAGTCTCCATCCAGACTGACCTCATTACCTCTCTCACCATTGACAGATTGCTTCTGTCAACTCTACTTCGCCTGCCATCTATTCCATCGGCATGGGTGCCCTTTATACTCTCTCACCTTGATCCTCAGAATCCCACCACGATCAGCCCCAACACCAGAAGCACCAACAACAACGCCAACCTTCTCCGCAATCAACTGATGCTGCACAGGACAGAGGGCATCAGTACCCGACCACATTGCTGCCTGGGAGGCCAGGGATGGCCTCACCACAGCCAGATTTGCTTCACTTGATGCTGTACACCCTGGCTGCCACATGATGTGCCAGGTTGGCACCACCCCACACCAACACCATAAAGCATCCCTACAATGCCCAAACCATTCCTTTCACACTCATCACCATTGCGGGGGGTACCGTTATGTCTCGCCATTCACTGCAACTCACAAAGCCACTTCCAAAAGTGCACACCAATCTGTCCAAGAACGCAAAGTGTTAAAAATAAAGGTTTCAATGTTTGACACCACATTAACAGAAACTTGACGTGAACATTGGCTAAAACACCTAAGTGCCGACCCTTGTGTGTTGTTAGTTGATATGATTGCACGAAGATGAGGGTGAGTGTGAGAGGCGGCTAGTGAGATGGAGATGTGGTAATGTAGATAAAGGGGGGTGGGTAGAGGTGCAAGGTAAGTTGGTGTGAGTAAGGATGTGCAGGAGTAGGGTAGGGAAGGCAGAGTGGTGGGGATGTGATGAGAGGCACAGCAGGATGAGGTTGAGTGTGGCTTTGTGCTAACGTTTCGTGATCTACTGAGATCATTGAAGTGTTTGCAGCACTGCACCCAGGTCCTCCTCACCACATCCCTGCTTGTGCCCTCCTGTGCAATGTGCAACCAGGCTGTGCCCTGTAAAAAACTTTAATTACTTTTTTCAAAAAAATTAATTTTTGTTTAAAATATTTAATTTAATGTAATTTTAAATACGTGATTTAATTTTTTTTTTTAATGTTTAACTGTGTTTTTTAAGTGATCCCCATTCATACTTTTAACAGTTCCGTGCGGAGAGACCTGTCAAAAGTGTGAAGGGGGATTCCCTTCTTTGATTGGTTCCCCATGGCCCACGTGACCCCAGGGACGCTTGCGAACCGCCTGCGCACCTGGGATACCTGGGCCTCTGCCCGCGCGGACCCGGAGAGGCCCAGGATCGGAAGTGTCGGGACCTACGGAGCCAGCAGGTAAGTGCGTAGATTTTTCCCGATCGGACGCATCCGCCCACAGGAAGCCTCCGATGGGGAAAATCCATTCCATTGATGGAGTAGTAGTCCTTCCCATTCATATAGGCTGCTGACTCGTGTTCTTCTGCCCTAGTAGATACATAAGTGCAGCCCCTGGCCACGAGGGAAGCTGTCAACTGCTGCAAATCCCAGAGCTCTCTCATTCTAACTGTTGGTGTCCATCACAAAGATAATGGCCGAGAGTTTCCTCTTTCAGCACATTCGGTGATCCAGCGCAAATTGTATTAGTTTTAAGAAGTGTTTTTGTCTCAAGTTTCTGCTCAAACTCATCTGCATATCGCCGAATGTAAAATCTGCCGTGATGCAGGGGAATTGGGCAATGTTTTAGAACATAACTATTTTGCATTATAAAATATTCCTTGACATACTTCAGAGTGGTAACTTGGTGTAGCTTTATTAATACTATACTGAAAATGGGTTTATAACAAAAATAAGCATTTTTAATCAGAGTGTCTGGTCCACCACCTGATTTTAAATAACTGTAAATGACTTTAAAAAAACTATACAGATACATTTACTAGTTACACTGGTGTACTGTAGTCAGTTTCTTAGTAAATTAAAAAAAAAATCAAAAGCTTTTAAAATGTACCTTTTAGTGTTCTTGCCCCTGAAACAAAGGCTTAAATTTAAGAGCTTGCTTGAAGACCCGCAAACGAGCACAATTAGCAGAAACTCGCAATGGTGATTAATTCATTTCTGGGGACCTGGCCAGTTTTGTGGGCAGGGCTGACTTCTAGCACAATGTTTGTTAAACTGACGCAAAAGGTCGCGGAAACTCAATTTGCGCCGAATGTATTTTGCGCTTCAAGTTCTTCTGCCTTTTTGTGTTGGTTTGGCTGAGTTCGGGCAAATTGCGCTGGACAAAACACTGCACTTTCTCTAGCTCTCCCCCGTCCCGAGGAGACAGAGGGCTCGATTTTGTCAATGGGGAGCTTTTGGAGGCGGGACTCTCACTTTTTGGGTTTTAGTCCCGCCTCCATTGACTTGTGGCCAACCCACACTACTTTCCCTTGATTGACCTTGTTAAGCCCGCCCAGCGAACTCAGCAGGCCAATTAAGGGACACCTGGTTACAGGTGACGTCAGTGATTGACATTTCATCTGTCAAGAGCTTTTGACAGATAAAAAATCAGCGTTTGACAGCTCTGTGAAGCTGTCCAACACTGACAATCTGTCTTCTAACCTGAATCCTTCTACTCAGACTCAGTTAGAGATCTCTCCAGACCAGAAAGCAGAGGCTGCAGATTTTGACAGTTCAGCGGCCATTCTGCTTTCTGTGCTGGTGAGCTGAGGGCCTCCTGAGAACTGAAGGAAGGAAGCCTGCAGGAGACAGTAAAGGTAAGTAAAACTTATTAAAACACTTTACACTTACCTCACACACTTACCTCTGCACACATGCGCCCATCAGTCACCTGCACAATGGACATCTCGACCCCTCCAACCCCTGCAGACCGATGGTCCGCCTCGCTAACTTGGCGTGGTTCGGAGCCGTCGGACAGCCCACACTTCAGGGCTAAAAAATAGGGATTAGGCAAAAAACTGCCTGTTAACTACCTGTTAACAGGCAGTTAATTGGCACTAATCCCCTTCCCGCCTCGGGAAGGTGGCTCCCAGCACAGGTCGGGTACCCGCCTCCTGGGACATTGGCACGGAGGCGGGTTGGGGCGGGATGGGTTCTTGCCCCCCAATTCTGCAATTTTCCCACCACTCCCACCTCCAAACCTGCCTCTTTGGGGCTTGGAAAATCGAGCCCAGAGTGTGTATTGGGTCATTCGATGAACATGTTTGGGTTCTGTACACTAATTCTGGCAAAAAAAGAGCTGGGTGTAAACAGGAACTTGCTTTGCACCGACACCAAGTCTTTCACTAAAGTTAGTGAATGACTGAATTTCCTGCAGTTGTCATTGCCTGAACGTTCGAGTCACCTGAGCAGCGGGGCGGGAACAGTCAGGGTTTTTGCTCCCCACTCACTACTTAACACTTCCCCACCCTAACCGAACTCCTCTAATAAGTACTGTTTCTTTTCTACCCTTCAGTTTCTTATCATAGAATCATAGAATAGTACAGCACAGAACAAGGCCATTTGGCCCATCGAGTCTGCGCTCTTCCAAAGAGCAATCTAGTTAGTCCCACTCCTCCGCTCTTTATCCGTATCCTTGCAAATTTTTCTCCATCAAGTATTTATCCAATTCCCTTTTGAAGGTTAATATTGACTTTGGCCACGATTCTGTGATTGGTGTCGGGTTGGGGGGCGGAACAGCTGGTTTCCGGGTTCTGGTTCCACCCCCAGATGCCTCCGCTCCACAGAAGTGATTTTCCCTTGATTGACCTTGTTAAGCCCCGCCCTGCAGGCTTGCCAGCCAATTAACATGATGACATAATTTGATGACGCATCATCTGCCGGTTTCCTTAAAGGGACCATGCACAATTTTATTTTGACAGTTGATTTCTCAGTGTTTGACAGCATTGAGGTGCTGAAAACAGTGATAATCACTGCACAAAGGTGAACTCTTGCACCCAGGCTCTCCAATGACTCCCTCCATAGGTTGGAATAGATGGCAGCTGCAGGTGAGGTGACAGAAGCGATCTGTCACTGGTGAGAGAGGTTGTCCCAGCGAGGTGGCACTGGACATATAGTTGGATTTAAAAACTTGTAAGCTAAAGAAATCTGTAAATGTTTTAATAATGCAGTAACCAACATTTTCTTTGCTCTGAAACTCACCATGTGTAACATTGGATCCTTCTCACCACTTCTGCAGCTGTCACCATTCCACAAACATTACACCAGACTCACAACACACCACACTTATCTGGCGTGGTGTCCGGGCATCGGGTAACCCGACCCAGAATTGGGAAAATCCAAAAACAGGCTGTAAACTACTGGCAAGTACCTGTTAACAGGCAGGTAATTGCCTTTAATCTGCTTCCCGCCGCTAGGTGTCGGGTCCATTCGCAAATCGGGGACCTGACACTTGGGAAAGATGTTTGGAGGTGGGTTGATGGCGGGATCGGAACCCGCCGTCAATCACAACTAATTTAACCTCTGACCCGCCTCCAAACCCGCCCTCTGAGCACCGGCAAAATCGCGGCCTCTGTATCCACCACCCTATCAGGCAGTGTCTCCAATTCCTAACCAGGCGTTGCGTAAAAAAGTTTTTCCTCATGTCGCCTCTGGTTCTTTTGCCAATCACCTTAAATCTGTGTCCGCTCGTTATCGACCCTTCAGCCACTGGAAACAGTTTCTCTTTACTTACTCTATCTGAACCCTTCATGATTTTAAACACCTCTATCGAATCTCCTCTGCTCCAAGGAAAACAACCCCATCTTCTCTGGTCTCAAGCGTAACTGTATTCCCTCATCCCAGGACCCATTCTAGTAAATCTCTTCTCTTCTCCTTAGGCAGTCCCTCAGAACTGAAGAAATCTCTTCTGCACCCTCTCCAAGGCCTTCATGTCCGTCCTAAAGTGCGGTGCCCAGAATTGGACGCAATACTCCAGCTGGGGACGAACTAGTGTTTTATACAGGTTTAGCATAACTCCGTGGCTATTGTATTCGATGGCTTAGAAATTGGAGGTGTTAGCGGCGGCCATTATGTCCCGCTTTGGAAAAAAAATGGCGGACGCCTCACTTCTGCTCGCTGCCGGTGGGTCCCGTAGCAGCTGCCTCTTTCGGCTGGGCGGCAGCACTGAAAAAGAAAAAAGACTTGCATTTCTATAGCGCCCTTCACAACCACCAGACGTCCCAAAGTGCTTCACAGCCAATGAAGTACTTTTTGAAGTGGAGTCACTGTTGTAATGTAGGAAACGCGGCAGCCAATTTGCCCACAGCAAGCTCCCACAAACAGCAATGTGATAATGACCAGATCATCTGTTTTTATTGATGTTGATTGAGGGATAAATACAGGCCAGGACACCGGGGAGAACTCCCCTGCTCTTCCACTGCCGATGTCCGTGCTCACTGAGATATGTAGATTATGCCGATTGTGACATCAGTGAGTGTGCAACGTTCACCTGATGCCCGATCTGCCATTTTCCAGGTCGCCGCTCCATTTACCGGCCTGTGTTAATTACAACCAGCTGACCAAGTGTTCAGCAGCAGGAAGGAGCCACCAGCAGCCTTATTTAAAGGGATCATCAGCAACAACTTGTAGCTACAACAACAACAACTTGTATTTATATACCGCCTTTAACGTAGTAAAACGTCCCAAGGTGCTTCACAGGAGAGTTACAAAAAATTTTTTTAAACTGAGCCACATCAGGAGAAATTCGGGCAGACGACCAAAAGCTTGGTCAAAGAGGTAAGTCTTAAGCAAGGTCTTAAAAGAGGAGAGAGAGGTAGCGAGGTGGAGAGGTTTAGAGAGGGAATTCCAGAGCTTAGGGCCCAGGCAGCTGAAGGCACGGCCGCCAATGGTGGAGTGATTAAAATCAGGGATGCTCAAGAGGGCAGAATTAGAGGAGCGCAGATATCTCGTGGGGGTTGTGCGGTTGGAGGAAATTACAGAGATAGGGAGAGGCGAGGCCATGGAGGGATTTGAAAACAAGGCTGAGAATTTTAAAATCAAGCTAAATACAGAAAGTTCAGAGGAGAAGTGAAAAGGAAAATAAGAGGAGCTAAGAGAGGGTATGAGAATAGATTGGCAGCTAAAGTAAAAGGTCATCCAAAAGTCTTCTATAGGCATATAAATAGTAAACGAGCAGTAAGAGGAGGGGTGGGGCCAACTAGGGACCAAAAAGGAGACCTATGCATGGAGGCAGATGGTATGGCTAAGGTACTAAATGAGTACTTTACATCTGTCTTCACCAAGGAAGAAGATGCTGCCAAAGACATAGTGAAGGAGGAGGTAGAAGAGACACTGGATGGGATAAGAATTGATAAAGAGGAGGTATTAGAAAGGCTGTCTGAACTTAAAGTAGATAAGTCACCAGGACCGGATGGGATGCATTCTGGGAATGAAGGAAGAAATTGTGGAGGTACTGGCCATAATCTTCCAATCCGCCTTAGAAACAGGGGTGGTGCCAGAGGACTGGAGAATTGCAAATATTACACCATTACTCAAAAAACGGTGCAAAGATAAACCCAGCAACTATAGGCTGGACAGTTTAAC
Source organism: Somniosus microcephalus (assembly GCF_052327205.1). Lineage (NCBI taxonomy): Eukaryota > Metazoa > Chordata > Chondrichthyes > Squaliformes > Somniosidae > Somniosus > Somniosus microcephalus. The sequence continues at coordinate 271,773,243 of NC_140993.1, forward strand.
CTTAATAGTGGGGAAGCTTTTAGAAACAATAATCAGGGACAAAATTAACAGTCACTTGGATAAGTGTGGATTAATTAAGGAAAGCCAGCATGGATTTGTTAGAGGCAAATCATGTTTAACCAACTTGATCGAGTTTTTTCATGAGGTAACAGAGAGGGTTGATGAAGGTAATGCAGTTGACATAGAGTCATAGGGCTGGATTTTCATTGAGGAGTCAGGTTGGAGGCGAAACTACAACTTTTGGGGTTGTAGTCCCGCCTCCATCGAGTTGTGGCCAACCCACGCGATTTTCACTTGATTGACCTTGTTGAGCTCACCCAGTAGCCTCAGCAGGCCAATTAAGGGCCACCCGGCAACAGGTGATGTCACGGATTGACATTTCATCTGTCAAGAGATTTTGACAGATGAAACATCAGCGTTTCACAGCTCTTTGAAGCTGTCAAACACTGACAATCTGTACACTAAGTTAATTCCTTCCTCTCAGGCTGATTTAGAGATCTCTCCAGAACAGCAAGCTGAATGCTGCAACTTTTGACAGCTCGCGGCCATTCTGCTTTCTGTGCCGGTGAGATGAGGGACTCCCAAGACCTGAAGGAAGGAAGGCTGTAAAGGTAAGAAAAGGTAAGTGAAACTTCTTTAAACACTTTACACACACCAAACACACTTACCTCTGCACTCATGCACCCATCACTCACCTGAACACCGGACATCTCGAACCCTCCAAGCCCTTCAGCCTGACGGTCCGCCTCGCTAACTTGGCGTGGTTTGGAGCCGTCGGGAATCCCACACTTCAGGAATAAAAATAGGGATTAGGCTAAAAACTGCCTGTTAACTACCTGTTAACAGGCAGTTAATTGGCACTAATCCCCTTCCGGCCTTGGGGAGGCGGCTCCCAGCACAGGTCGGGTATCCGCCTCCTTCGAAACTGGTATGGAGGCGGGTTGGGTTCGTGCCCCCCGATTTCGAGCTTTTAACCCCCACACGCCTTCCATCCTGCCTCCACGGCCCAATGAAAATCCTGCCCATAGAGTCATAACGGCACAGAAGGAGGCATTCGGCCCATCGAGTCGGTGCCGGCTCTCTGTAGAGCAATCCAATCAGTGAACTGGGCAGAGGAAATTTGGCCCGGTGGGCTAGGGGAAGGAAGGAAAGTGGCAGAGGCAGTTGATCGAATGATCTCAATCTTAGAGACAAAGAAGTCCACGAGCTCCTCACACTTGTTGGTGAAGGTGAAGGTCGAGGAGAAGGGGAGAGGGGTTAGCAAGACGGTTTGCGGTAGAGAAAAGAAGCCGGTGGTTAACTTTGCATTCCAGAATGGTCCTGGGATAGTGAGCAGTTTTGGCAGACGAGAGCAGGACCCGATAGTTCTTTATGTGATCCAGCCAGATCTGGCGGTGAATGGTTAAACCAGTTGTCCGCCATATCCGTTCAAGTCTGCATCCCTTGGACGTGAGGGAGCGAAGATGAGAGCCGTACCGGGGGAGCAGCCAGGGTGAGAGAGGGTAATTGTTTTAATAGGGTCTAGGGCATCAAACGTGGTGGTGAGGGTGTGGTTGACCTCATCAGTAGCTGCAGAAATGTCACGATGAATGGAGGGCCAAAGGCTGGACAGTTGGGACAGTTGCAATTATAAGTGAGTTGGGAGAGAGTATTTTCCAGGGACAGACACAGAAGGAAATAGGTTTTCTGGGGGAGAATGGGGGTGTGGGTGGAGAGCGATACAAGGAAATGGTCAGAGGTGGCCTTACCTGTGATAGACACAATGTGAGTAGCGAGGCCAGGAGAGATGGCAAATCAAGGGGGTGGCCGTGAATATGGATTGGGGAGTTCACATGGAGGGAGAGATTAAGGGAGGATAGGAGGCTAGTGAACTCAGAGGAGAGAGAGCATGATGAATTGAGATGGAGGTTGAAATCACCGAGGATGAGAAGTCGCTCGGTGCAGAGGCTGAGGGAGGAAAGCAGTGAAGGTATCTCGTTGATAACATTTTATGGTACTTGGATGGATGGTAGAGAACAGAAAGCTGACATGCTTGTCAAGATTAACTGGTTCTGTGAAATTTTTGGCAAATCTTGCAGCTTTCTAAACTTATTCTGTACGGAATTAACACACGCTAGCAGGGCTGGGGGTATTTGTCTCTGGCCAGTCAAAAGCCTCTGAACTGCTCCAGGGACCCCCTTGTGGTTTTGAAGCACTCCCCTATTCCTGAGTTCTGAACCCCGGACTTATTCGGTGGCGATGTAGACAGAAAACAATGTGACTCATGGTTTGGGTGCAAAACAGACCAGTATTTATTGAAAACAAAAGAAAGAAAAATCGATATGGCTCTTATGCCTGGTCTAATACTTTTGCTTAACGCAATACCCTCAGTGTCCACTAGAGCGCTCCCTGCTCAGTGCAACATTACTTTATTTTAAATACATGCAGTACACTCAGTGTCCACTAGAGCGCTCCCTGCTCAGTGCAACACTACTTTATTTTAAATCCAGCACCTTTTGCTTAAAAAGCCTTTGCTCACTACAGCACCTTAGCTTAGTGGCTTTTACTTAAAACCAGCACTTTAATACAGCTGTAAAGTGTTCATTGAAGCACTTCTCTGCTTAGCGCAACACTCCTTTTAACAGCACCTTTAATATAGAAACACTTTGCTCACTACAGCACCTTAGCTTAGTGGCTTTTACTTAAAAGCAGCACTTTAAATACAGTTACTTAAAAAAAACAGCTAACAGCGTTCAGCACAGCACTTCTTTGCTTGGTGCAACACGCCTTTTAATACAGTTTTAAATACAATACTTTGAAACAGCTACTCCTTTTTAATACAGTTTTAAATACTGAATTCAGTGTTCACTAGAACACTTCTCTGCTAGGTGCAACACTGTCTTACTTAAATAGGGGAGGAGAAACGGACACAACGAGGGAAGATCGACTAAAATCACAGTTCTTAACAAAATTCCCTTTAATTCCCACCCCTATACCTATCCTAAGTTGCCATGTGGAAGGCCAGAAAAATATATGCTCACCACTGGAAATGCCTGCTCTGTGCCCTGTGAACCTAGATCTTCACTGCCCTGAAGTAAGAAACAGCCCAGTGTTTTAAAAGTAGACTGTTGGTGTTCTACCTCCTCAGGCAGGCTCCCACGCTGTAGAGGCACATGGAGGCGAGGCCAGAGAGAGAGAGAGCTTCTGGGAAGCTATCTTTTATACCCCCATTTGGGGCCCACCCAGATCCGGATGTTTCTGGGCTAAAACAAAAGGGATCCAACTGCCCCATTGTCCAGAAATGGGTTTGGATGAATCACCCATTCATTTTAAACTGTTCCTTTTCTCAGTTTAAATGTCTCTTCAAATTGTCTGTGATTGGCTTTGAATGTGTTTCCATTCATGGGTTTTGAATGGAGCTGTCCTGGTTTGAAAAAAACATGTCTTTCTGTGTTTACTATGTAAACAGCTTGGAGGCTAGTGTAAACAAAGCCATTGTCCTGTGGTCAACTGAAACTGCAGTCTCAAGTGGTTACTCCTTTGTGTAGCAGTTTCTGTAAACACATCGATTGTCTCTGCAGGGAGGTGGGAACTCCCCTTTGATTGGCAGATTTGAACCTTTTTCTACAGACCCAGGCTGCTCTTTCAAGTCCTTTGTCTTCTGCCATGCGGTCTGACGGCCATTTTGATCCCTGGATTTTTTCTTAAAGGTAAATCACCCAGGGATTCTTTAATCAAAAATTAATCTTCGGAGCTGTAAATTATTGCGAAATCTTACAGTCCCCCATCGGATACTAAAACTTGCTTGTAGTATCCTTGCCAAAAGTGAGCAATAACGTCTGACCCCCCCACAAACAACCTTCCCTTATACTTAACTAAATCTATCTTTGATCCCCCGACACCTCCATCTCCCCTGCCCAGAGAGAATCGTAGTACGGCAGGCATCCATTGACAGAAAACTCAAAATTAATTAAATAATCAATACACGGAGGGGTCCAATGCCCCTGCACCACTTATATTCACAATAAGTCAAGCATGGAGGGATCCTACGCCCCTGCACCACTTATATTCATACTAACTCAAGCATGGAGGGGTCCATCGCCCCTGCACCGCTTGTACCATAATTTTAACATCTTTAAAGGGATTGTCATCCAGCCAACATGTCTGCTAAAAGAAGATGGAAGACAAACGAGCTTCCTTTAACTCCAAACAAGCAGTGAAATAATTAGCAAGTTCTGTAAATTCTTAGTCTTAAATTGTATTTCCAGCAGCAGTTTTTAAATGTTGTGTGCATCTGTTTCCTGCAGACCCCTTCCTTCGTGGACTAGGGGTGCTTCCTCTCTCAAATCCCATGACTCGTTGGTCCCTGGTGCCTTCCGGAACTCTGAAAAACAAAAGAAAACATCTCGCCAGGTCCCCTGGCTCGGGGGAGTATAATCAGGTCCCCTGACCTTGATCCACAATACAATTCCGGAACCGTACCACACTCAAAACTTATACACTAATATTTCACTGAAATTAAAATTAACACGTTCTACCTTAACACATGTTCTACCTTAATAACATGTTCTACCTTAATACACATTCTACCTTAATAAAATGTTCTACCTTAATACACATTCTACCTTAATAAAATGTTCTACCTTAATAACATGTTTTACCTTAATTCTTTAATCACACATTAACTGACCAAAGCTATATACAAGCGCCGCCCATCTCCGGGCGGCCAGCTCAGTCCCTGGTTGGGCTGCCACAGGCTGCTCCCTGCTGCGTGGCTGGACTGATTCCAGCTTCTAGTCCCTCGCAGCTTATGGCTGCTGGTTGGGGACCTCTGCTCTTTGGCCTCTCCCTGACTCGGGAGCCCGCCCTACTCCACTGAAAAGTGGGTGACCATACTTTCTTGGGCTGGGGTACCCGAAGAGACCTCCTATGGAGTGTAGCCAGTGGGGCTACCCTGGCGAGCAGACCATTAGCTCGGGTCACACTCCCTGCTGGCTGGGGACCTCCTCCTTTGGGTCCCTCCCTTCCCAAACCTGGGCTGGGGACAGGCAATCCCTTGCCACCGGCTGCCAGTGGCTGAGAGCCTTCCCCTTCAGGTCTAAAACCTGGTTCAGGCTCCTCCCCGGAGTCCCACAAGAGAGGGGGAATCGCTCAGGCCAAGTGCTGGGGAGCTTCTACAATCCCAGCTGCTTGTTCCTCTGCCCCCTGCTTAAACAAACCGCATTGTTGGATATAACTGGCTGCCTGCCAGTAATCCTGTTCAAAATCATGAATAGCTCCTCCCCAAAGCAAGCTACAGCGCCTGCCTGTGAACTTGGACCTGCTGTGGGCTGGGGATTACTATTCTCAGGTTCACTCCCAGCTGCCTGTTTCCCTGTGGGTCCCATTAAGCTAAATGGGGCCTTGTTAGACCGGGGTGAATGGGTCAGGTCCTCCAAGTGGACCACCATGCTGGAGGCTCCAGTCTCCACTGAATATCTCCCCTGCACCATCTCCTCCCCCATCTCAACATAGGGCCTGCTCCCCTCAGCATTTTCGCGGGGACACAGGTCAACAGGCTGCGCTGGCTCTAGACATTGCTGGGAGTGGGATTGGGTCAAAGCACCAGTGGCGGCTGCTATGCTCCCCTGGCCAGTCAGAAGAGACTGCACTGCCTCCAATAGTAACTCGACCTGGGGGGGGGAAATTTCTGTCTCTACCACCTCATTCTCCAGCCCCCTTTGCTGCCGGAGCTCCTGAAAGCTTGGGCCTGCCTCTAGGTTGATCAGACAAATCATCCCCATTGCTCTTTTTAAAGCCATACTCAGGCTTTCTATCTCTGCCCTACAGGGGCCATGATCTGCTTCCTCAAACCCTTGCTCGCAGGCCAGCTTATATTCTGCCGTTACTTCCCTAACCTTCTCCTTCTGCTCTTTTAATTTTTGTATGAGGCGAGTGTTCTCCTCCCACACCCTCATCTCATTGTTCTTGGCCTCTGCAACTAGGCACTTCAGGTACTCTGACTCGTGCCTCGTGTGGCTTTTGCCCTCACTAAACTGAGCTACCAGGTGCTCTACCTTGGCCTGGTATTCTTCAACCTCCCTTCCCCTATCCCAACTCTCTGCCCTGGCTTCCCTAAGCCTGCGGGTAACCTCCCCAAGCCTGTGGGAACCTAACCACAAATGAACCAGTGGGATAAAAAGAAACCCAATAACTTCTGCTCTTTCCAGACCCAAACCACTGTCTGCCACATCGCACACCATTGCCGATGGTCCTACCGTGGTTGCCATTTTGTAAGGAATTAGCACACGCTAGCAGGGATGGGGTTATTTGTCTCTGCAGAGTCAGAAGCCTCTGAGCTGCTCCAGGGACCCCCTTGCAGTTTCGAAGCGCTCCCCTATTCCTGAGTTCTGACCATGGGGCTTATTCGGTAGCGATGTAGGCAGAAAACAACGTGACTCATGGTTTGGGTGCAAAACAGAGCAGTATTTATTGAAAACAAAAGAAAGAAAAAACTTAAAATAATCGATATGGCTCTTATGCCTGGTCCAACACTTTTGCTTAACGCAATACCCTCAGTGTCCACTAGAGCACTCCCTGCTCAGTGCAACACTACTTTATTTTAAATACACACAGTACACTCAGTGTCCACTAGAGTGCTCCCTGCTCAGTGCAACACTACTTTATTTTAAATCCAGCACATTTTGCTTAAAAAACCTTTTGCTCGCTACAGCACCTTAGCTTAGTGGCTTTTACTTAAAACCAGCACTTTAATACAGCTGTAAAATGTTCACTGAAGCACTTCTCTGCTTAGCGCAACACTCCTTTTAACAGCACCTTTAATATAGAAACACTTTGCTCACTACAGCACCTTAGCTTAGTGGCTTTTACTTAAAAACAGCACTTTAAATACAGTTACTTAAAAAAAACAGCTAACAGCGTTCACCACAGCACTTCTTTGCTTGGTGCAACACTCCTTTTAATACAGTTTTAAATACAGTACTTTGAAACAGCTACTCCTTTTTAATACAGTTTTAAATATCGAATTCAGTGTTCACTAGAGCACTTCTCTGCTAGATGCAACACTGTCTTACTTAAATAGGGGAGGAGAAATGGACACAACGAGGGAAGATCGACTAAAATCACAGTTCTTAACAAAATTCCCTTTAATTCCCACCCCTATACCTATCCTAAGTTGCCTTGTGGAAGGCCAGAAAAATATATGCTCACCACTGGAAATGCCTGCTCTGTGCCCTGCGAACTTAGATCTTCACTGCCCCGAAGTAAGAAACACCCCAGTGTTTTAAAAGTAGACTGTTGGTGTTCTACCTCCTCAGGCAGGCTCCCACGCTGCAGAGGCACATGGAGGTGAGGCCAGAGAGAGAGAGAGCTTCTGGGAAGCTATCTTTTATACCCCCATTTGGGGCCCGCTCAGATCCGGATGTTTCTGGGCTAAAACAAAAGGGATCCAACTGCCCCATTGTCCAGTAATGGGTTTGGATGAATCACCCATTCATTTTAAACTGTTCCTTTTCTCAGTTTAAATGTCTCTTCAAATTGTCTGTGATTGGCTTTGAATGTGTTTCCATTCATGGGTTTTGAATGGAGCTGTCCTGTTTTGAAAAAAACATGTCCTTCTGTGTTTACTATGTAAACAGCTTGGAGGCTAGTGTAAACAAAGCCATTGTCCTGTGGTCAACTGAAACTGCAGTCTCAAGTGGTTACTCCTTTGTGTAGCAGTTTCTGTAAACACATCGATTGTCTCTGCAGGGAGGTGGGAACTCCCCTTTGATTGGCAGATTGGAACCTTTTTCCACAGACCCAGGCTGCTCTTTCAAGTCCTTTGTCTTCTGCCATGCGGTCTGATGGCCATTTTGATCCCTGGATTTTTTCTTAAAGGTAAATCACCCAGGGATTCTTTAATCAAAAATTAATCTTCGGAGCTGTAAATTATCGCAAAATCTTACACTTCCAAGTTCCGAAGGACACAGGGGGCTAGAAATTCGGCTAACGGCCGGTTCAAAGGGCTTATCGCCTGGGAGGGGGGGGGTGCGAAAAGAGTGCCTGCCGAGAAATTTGGCAGGACGTTGCTGAGGCACTACCTGATAGCACTGCGCCCCCGCCGGTAGCACCCCGGGCTGCTGCGCCACTGGCGATGGCGATATCGGTGTGCACCGTGGTCCCTTAGCGCTCCATGGCAGAAATTCAGCTGCGCCCCATGAGGCTGCCGCGGGCGGTGTCAGCTTCAGCCTCGCGGGTCGTGAGCCAGACCGACCTCTGCTCACAGGGCAGTATTTAAAGGAGAGGTGCAGCCATGTCCCATGTGCCATTTTCTTTTTTTGGTCAACCTCCAGTTGGCCCTCCGTGGTGTGACGTGGCATGGTCATGGCTGCCATCGTGCAGCCCAGCACTGCCTCTTGATGCCGGGCTTCGGCAGCAGCACCACGTCACCCTGGGGGCCTAGCGTGGGCCCTTGGAGGCCCCACAGAGTGCGCAGCGGCCCCTCCCATTTAACTGAAGGGGGAGTGGCATTGAAACGTGGCAGCGCACCGTGGAGCCTCCGCCGATCGCTGCCGATCATGCCCCAACATTGCCTCGGTTACCGCCCCACCAGGAAGTGGAGATTGCGATTCACTTTCTGTGTGGGGCGGTAAACCGAAGTTAACGGCCGGGGTGGTACTTCCGCACCGAGCACTAAATGTTCGGTTTTAACTCAGCTACCACCCCCAAATGGGGCATAACCATATTTTGCACTAATCGAGTGTTGCTGCAAATGGAGAACGCATTCAATCTTATTTAAAGGCCTCTGCTCACAGGGTTCTACTTGTAGTCTGTAAGACGTGTAAATTTTTACTCCAGTCTAACAGTACTTGGAGTTCGGACCCGTATTGGAACAGACGACTCGAGACATAAATTTCAGGGTAAATATTCTTTACTTCAAATCAACAGCGATTACAAGCAAGTACAAGCATACATACCGACTAACACCAGTGAGTGATCAGTTTGGCGGTGATTAATAGATTCTCTTCTCTGTGCGACCGATCAAGTCACCCGACTCACAGCAGCAGCCCCCAGTGTCTGTCGACTGCACTTTTTATACTGCAAAACTTAGCAGACCACCCAGCGCGCACGTGTCCCAGACCACGTTAACAATGGCCAGTAGTCGTTTTTCTTTCTCCTCTCCTTATCTGTTAGTCAGTGGGCCTCAAGGCCGGTTACGCCATTGTCTGAAGAAGTTCCTGTTAACAGTGGCTCGATGGTTTGTTTTACAGAACTCTCAAGGCCCCATTTCCTTATCTGTGATTTTTGCTGGATTTGCCCAGTAACACAGCCCCCAGTCTCTCAAGCTATGCCGGTCCATTAAATTTGGTCAACTCTGAGTTTAGTCAAGTTACTTTACAGCGATGATGCATTCTTAAAAAGTCCACCCTCGGGTGGCTGTGTTCCCGAATGTTAGGTCACAGGCCCTTACACCTCGTCATCATCATCCTCTTCTTTCCATGTCTTCTGTAACAGCTTGACCAACTCTCGCTGTTTGCACCGCCTGTTGGCGCGGCAGGTTATTATCAGTAAGGATAACACAATCGCCAGCTGAACAATGACCAAGACATGGGAGATAATCCTTATCCATGGGCGAACCTTGATATTCCTACCGATATCCCACCAGGACGAACCATCCCCAACCCTGGATACTTCCTTTCGTCACTTGTGGTTTTCATGGGCCAAGGTATAATAATGCTTCTGGGACTGATTGACGCGCCTCATTAACTCCACCAACTTTTCTTACAGCGGTGGGATGTCATAGCCGAACCGAGTCACACACTGGTCCAATTGCTCTGTTAACTCATCCTTTCCGGTAATATTTACTGGCTTATGTGAATAAATGCTTAACAACACCCGCGCCCCAAGTCTCACAGGTCTGACTGGGGTAAAACAAAAAGATTCCCGCCGCAATAGGACAGGTCAGGTCGTTACTGTACTGGTAGTCCCGGTGCATAGTCACCACACAATATTCCCCCTTCCCTCGATGTGCAGATCGTACGGGGAGGTGCCACCCCGGAGTCACTTGCATGGTACAATTCCACACCACCCTATCCCAATTGAACCCGTAAGCGGGGGCTGCATTTTCCACCACATCGTAGGGGAGATGAACGTATCCCGAGCTTGAGCGCATCTGGTAAGATCTGGGGCCACCCATGTGGTCCCATCCACTCGGGTCATGTAGTGTGGGGGTTCATCATACTCTATTAGGTGGTTTCCCCGATGCACCCCTAAGCTCTCTACACGGATACATGGAATAGAAGACTTAGGGCCGCATTTTCAGGCAGAAAGGGATAATATAATACCATCCCTAACAGGGTGATGTTACTTTGCCTCTGCCAATCATACTCGTGTTTCACCGGGTACACCTGTACCAATCCTCTGACTTGACACATGGTCATGGTAAGTTGGTCAGTGGACATCGCCATCAGATGTCCATCAGTCACCCACGGGGGGAGTTTCCTCTCAGCAGTGCGCTGTCGGTTTTGTCGAGTTTGTTCCACCAACCAAGACCCATACATGATGACGTAAGAAAACTACTAGGCACTTGGTCTGAGTATTAAACAAGACTTTAATCAACTGTTTTTCAACATGGAGATCTAGTTGTGTCCTTCACTAGTTCCTGTTAAAGAATGTCCTGAGCAAGCTGGGCCCGTGCCCGAGTATTTATACTCTCCCTGGACAGCGCCACCCACAGGCCGCCCAGTATTATTTTACAAGTCACTTCCCATGAATGACAAGATTCACGTCACATTATACATATATTGTTTCGCGCGGCCTCACTAGAGGCATTCCCGTTGTCCTCTAAAACCTGATTTATCGTCTTGGCATGAGATTCTAGATATTTTACCACATCCTGCAGGTGTATGGTCCTAATTTGCTCCTCCTCCAATTCCTCCTGTTTCTGATCATTCATTTCATACAAAGTTTTCCTTAAACGGTTTCCAACCGTCTTTACAGATTGGTCTAGACTGGCCAAATCAAGGCTATTAGTGAGGGAGGTTCCGGTGTTGAAGATGTTTGCAATGTCATTCACCAGGCTCCGCTGCCCTCTGGCATGATTCCCCTGGGCAGTAAATCGAGTGCCATTTTCCCCAAATGTGCCCGCAGACCCATAACCATCCCGAGGGTCAATGTGGTGTAATGTCTCCAATTCCGATTGCGCCAGCATTTCACTGGTCTTTTCCCCCTTATCCCTCGATCAGTTCCTGCATCGTTTTTCTATACAATTGTGCTGTTTCAGGCTTGCACCAAACAGGCAGCCCCAACTCGGTCAGATTCAACATTACTGGTGCTGCCTCATGGTGCAGGTTGTGGTACAGCACCATTCGAGCGGGGATCACCACCAGCCCATTTGTTGGCCCCGGGGTGTGTCTGGGGCAACTTTCCTAAGACCATCAGAAGTAAGAGCAGGAGTAGGCCATACGGCCCCTCGAGCCTGCTCTGCCATTCAATAAGATCATGGCTGATCATCGACCTCAACTCCACTTTCCCGCCCGATCCCCATATCCCTTGATTCCCCTTGAGTCCAAAAATCTAAGGATCTCAGCCTTGAATATATGCAAAGGCTCAGCATGCACAGCCCTCTGGGGCAGAGAATTCCAAAGATTCACAACCCTCTGAGTGAAGAAATTCCTCCTCATCTCAGTCTTAAATGGCCGACCCCTTAACCTCCCGAGTGGTACCTTGGGGAGAAGTTACTGGGCAATGGTAATCTGACTGTCGTAACTGGAACCGCCGGGCCTACTCTCATATATAAGCTCCGCCGATGTTACTATCATTCCGCCGTAGGGCGCTCTGCCACACAGCAACCAAAATAGTCTCTGACATGAATCAGTCATTCATGAAAGAAAGACTTATGAAATAATACTGAGCGGCCTGTGGGTGGCGCTGTCCAGGGAGAGTATAAATACTCGGGCACGGGCCCAGCTTGCGCAGGACATTCTTAACAGGAACTAGTGAAGGACACAACTAGACCTCCATGTTGTAAAACAGTTGATTAAAGCTTTGTTTAACGCTTAGGCCGAGTGCCGAGTAGTTTCCTTACGTCAGTCTCCCCAGCTTTTCTCTGCCTTGTTCTGGCCTGTGGGAGAGGGGAACAAAAGCGAAGTGTTACTCCCGGTCCGGCGTCCCTTCACCCAACCATCGGCCGCTCAGGCTCCATACCAACTATTAGCTATCCCGCCTTGGTCGCTCCCGGGGCCGTTGCCTCAGATTGTAACCATACCGGAGTTGGGGAGGTGCGGCGTCAGGCAGAGGTGCCTCATTGGGTGGGGGTGCTGCATTAGGCACCCCTTCTCCTTCACCCCATTGGAGAGGATGAGTCAGCCTCACCATGCTCATGCTCGTGGCTTGCGGTCTTCTTGACCTGCTGGTGGGCTGAAAAAGCTTCATCGGCTTAATGTGAAACCATTTAATTTTCTTTGGTAGTTGTACCGCGTACACCATAGGGCTGGCTTTGTCGACAATATACGGCCCCTTGTAGAGGGGTTCAAAGATTCCCACCCTCACATAATGTCGTACCATCACCTGGCTTCCTACTTCTCACTCCTGGGCTTTACTCGGAGCCAAGTGGAGTCGGTTGCGTTGCTGAGCCTTCCCAATGTTGTGGGCAGCCCTCAGGTGTCCCTCCTTTAAAGTTTCCCAAAGGTCGCTCAGCAATTTATTCCTGGTCGCCTCCTCCACCTGCTTGTCTGTCAAAGTGGGGCCCAACAGGTGTGTGGGGGTTCATATGGGTCTCCCCGTTACCAGTTCATGTGGGGAGTGACCCGTTCCTTTGGACTCTTTACTGTGCATGCCCATAAGCATTAGGGGAAGTCCCTCATCCCACCTGGTGGGCTTTTCGTTCAATTCTTTACACAGAGCCACTTTCAATGTACGGTTCATTCGTTCCACAATTCCCGATGACTGGGGGTTGTGAGCCATGTGCCATTTCCCTTCAATCCCAAACAATTTCAGAGTGGCCTGCATCACCTGACCTGTGAAATGACTCCCTTGGTCTGATTCTACCACTCGAGGGAGCCCCCATCTGGAAAATACCTCCCTAACTCGGGTCTTGGCCTTCCACAATGCTGTGGCCGACTTGCATGGGAAGGCTTCCACCCACTTGGTAAAATTGTCCACTAGGACTAGACAATACTTATTGCCCTTCTTGGTGGTAGGCAGAGGTCAATAAAGTCTATCTGAACACAGTGCCACGGTCCCTCAGACCGACGGGTCTGTCCCAGAGGAGCCTTTCTCTTGTGCGGGTCGGGGTTGTTAGCTGAGCATACCAAACAAATTTTACAGAAATCCTTTATGTCTTCCCTCAGGTGAGGCCAACATTCCATTTCCTCCTCCTGTCTCCAGGCCGGGGTCTCCAGCCCCCTGTCCCCCGTGAGCTAGCAGCATGAATTCCTCTCGGTATCCTTCAGGCACAATCTATCTATCTCCTTTAAACAACACGTCTTCCCTGATCGCCACATCTCCGGCCCCGTGGGGCCCTTCTACAGGCTGACCGGCTTCCTTGTCCTGGAGGACTGCTCTTAACATTACATCCTTTAATTGTATCGTTTTAAGATCCGGAGGAAGAGGAATAGTAACGGGTACCGGGGGGTAGCGGCCGCCAGTACCCCCGATTGGTGCGGGTCCCGCGGGACTCCTTCCTCCGCTCCCATCCAAGCCAATTTGTCTGCCTTCCTATTTCCCTCCCATCTGGGTTCCACTTTAGAATGGGCTTTGACCTTATGGTTATAATATTCTTCACCTCTTATTTCTACAACTTCCACCAACGGCTTGCCGTCTGCTGACTTGAGGCCTCTCCCGGCCCAAATCGCCAGGTGCTCTGTGCAAGAGTTACAGGTAAACATCGAGTCGGAACAGATTGTATAAGGCGGGGGGCGTTCAGTCGGATGTGCTACCACATAGGTTACGGCTACCTGTTGAGCACTGAGGGCAGTGGGCAGTGGAATCGCCAATTCCACCCCCTCCTGTGGGTCGTAGATCCCGCACCCTGTTTTGCTTCCCCCTTACTCCACAAAACTGGAACCAGCCACATATACGTCTTGCCCCTCTGGGTGGAGGCCAGATTTAAATCGGCCACCCGTTTCCCACACCCCCCTCGACTGTACAGGTGTGGGGTTCCCCCTGATCATTGAGGCTGGCCGCTAACTTCGGGTCACTTATTGCTTTTACCCTCAGGTCCATCCCTTCCAGTTAGAGTGTCCACCTAGCAATCCGAGTGCTCGACACCGTCCCTTCCTTAATCAGACCTTCCAACAAGAGACGGGTTGGTGTGTGACTCCCCGTGTTTGCGTGGGTTTCCTCCGGGTGCTCCGGTTTCCTCCCACAGTCCAAAGATGTGCAGGTTAGGTTGATTGGCTATGATAAATTGACCCTTAGTGTTAGGGGGATTAAATACGTGGGGTTACTGGGATATGTGTTGGTGTAGGGGTTACGGGGATCGGGTGGGATATGTGTCGGTGCAGGCTCGATGGGCCGAAATGGCCTCTATCTGCACTGTGGGGTTTCTGTGATTCTGTGATTCTGTGATGGGTGAGGAGGGTGATGGGCTGCGTTCCGGTGAATACCGCAAAATGCTTTACTGCCCAGAAGGTGGCGAGCAAGTGCCGCTCACAGGTAGAATAGCCCTTTTCTACCTCGGATAATACCTTGGAGGCGTAAGCTACCGGTCTCAAATGCCCATTAGTTTCCTGCATAAGGACAGCGTTCAAACTGGTATCTGTCGCCGCCACTTCTGGACAGAAGCCCTTTTCTAGGATCCACAGCTCCTAGGGCCGGGGCTGTCTGTAAGTCCCTCTTCAGCTGCTCAAATGCCTGTTCGCCGTTCTCGTTCCACTCCCATTCTACTCCTTTCCTCAACAACCTTAATACGGGAGCTACCGTGGCAATGTAATTCTCTATAAATTCCCTAAAGTAGCCTGTCAGACCCAGGAATGACCTAAGAATGGTTACCGAGCCCGGACAGTGTAATTCCTGGATCGCTTTGAGATTCGCCTTGTCTATCACATGCTCTCCCGGTCGAAGAGTCAGTCCAAGAAACTGGACCTCTTCCTGCCCTATCTGAGCCTTCTTGGGGGTTTACTTTAAAACCCGCTGCTTTGAGCAACTCTAACAGTTCCTCCAGTAGCCCCTCATGTTCCTCCTCACTATCTGAGGACAGTAACAAGCCGTCCACGTATTGGACAAGTTGGTCTGGCTGACTGAACTCTGTCAGGCACTTACATAGAAACATAGAAGATAGGAGCAGGAGTAGACCATTCGGCCCCTCGAGCCTGTTCCGCCATTCAATGAGATCATGGCTGATCATCCAAACTCAGTACCCTGTCCCTGCCTTCTCCCCATATACCTTGATCCATTTAGCCTTAAGAAATATATCTAACTCCTTCTTGAATATATTTAATGAATTGGTCTCAACTGCCTTCTGTGGTAGAGAATTCCACAGGTTCACCACTCTCTGGGTGAAGAAATTCCTCCTCAACTCTGTCCTCTTACACCCCTTATCCTTAGACTGTGACCCCTGGTTCTGGACTCCCCCGCCATCGGGAACATCCTTCCTGCATCTAGTCTGTCTACTCCTGTTAGAATTTTGTAAGTTTCAATGAGATCCCCTCTCATTCTTCTAAACTCCAGCGAGTATAAGCCCAATCGACCCAATCTCTCCTCATACGTAATTCCTGCCATCCCAGGTATCAGTCTGGTGAATCTTCACTGCACTCCCTCCATGGCAAGAACATCCTTCCTCAGATAAGGCGACCAAAACTGCACACAATACTCAAGGTGTGGTCTCACCAAGGCCCTGTACAACTGCAGCAAGACATCCTTGTTCCTGTACTCGAATCCTCTCGCTACGAAGGCCAACATACCATTTGCCTTCTTAACCGCCTGCTGCACTTGGCCATGCACTGGTGAAATATAGACGGGCTGTTGTGGACTCCCTGTGGCAGGCAGGTCCACGTATATTGCTGCCCTTTGAAGGTAAAAGCGAACTTATTCTGATCCTCTGGGTGTAAGGGAATCGACCAGAACCGCATGTCTGGTACTGTGAGCACGGTCACGGGACTGGGGATATTGCCAATCAAGTCAACCACGGCAGTTACCGTGGCAGCGCAGGCGGGAACGTTTGTATTCAGGACTCTATAATCTATAGCCATTCGCCAAGAAGCATCTGGTTTCTTGACTGGCCAAATGGGGGAACTGACATGTATCGCGAGGGGCCTCAATACCCCTTGCTCCACCAGGGATGCAACTGCCTTTTCCAAATCTCTCTCCGCTTCCTTGGGGGAATGTGTATTGTTTTTGTGGACTGGACATCGGTTCTCTCCCCTCCCCACACGCACCTCCACTCCTGCCACCCTGCCACAGTCGTGTTTGTGGGTAACAAAAGCTTCCTTTGCATCCTGGACTGCGGCTTGGTAAGTTTCGGGTGCCCTGGCCGCCAACGTTTCCGAGTCGTAAGGTCCGGCAGGCACTACCACTCCCACTTCCCATGTCGCGGGGGGTATGTGATGAAATATATTCCATTCATCACTGCCTGTTTTCTGTGTCTTGTAACTGCCTGCTTTCTGTGTCTTTTCCCTTCCCCCAGTCCTCATGTATTATGTATTGGAATGTGCTGGAACTGGTTGTGTGCAGGGCTCCGCCCATACCTGGCTCCTTTGTAATCTAAGTATTACCAATATTCCCTCATTATTATCCACCCCACCCCACAGACAGTTGTTATCCATGTCCACCATGACATTGCGGGCCAGCACCCAGTCTGAACCTAACACTCCCAGCCCTGGCTGGTCCCATTTTATTAATATGCGTGTCCACTTTGTTTGGAGGGGCTCTACTTTAAAACTCAAAGGTTTTGACACAGCCCAGCCTCTGAATCACCCGTAAAACCTCCTAGGAGGAAGGGGGTTCCGCTTGACCAGGGAGACCTCATCGGGGAGGGGGAGTGGACTACCGTACTCGACACTCCAGCGTCACCTAAATAGTCTCCTCTCTCTCCCTCTACAATGATGTCTATGCACGGCCTTGCCCGAGAGCGAGAGTGTGTCAGTGTGTGTGTGTGAGAGAGAGAGTGTGTCAGTGTGTGTGTGAGAGAGAGCCTTACCCAATCATCGTACCTGAGTGGACACAGATCCTCGGGCTGGGCGCGGCCCCTTCATACTTGGGATTCCACGCTACCTCCCCCCTTTATTGCATGGATTTTCCCCCGGGGCGTCTCATCCTGTATTTCCCTCAGGCATTCATTCACGCACCTGGTAACTAACGTGGTCATGTCTTCTTGGGTGGGGGCACTCGGTCAGAGATCCTCCCATTTGGGGTCCTCCGACCTTCCATTCTTTGGGAGCCGACAGTTACGCGCAAAGTGTCCCACAACCCCCACAATTGTAACATTCCCGTCCCTGGGTGCCCCCTTTCTTGTTGCCGCTTCTGAGGGGGGCCCCCCCTTTATCGGGTCCCTTCTCCTTCATTTCACAGACCCTGCCTTTCAGCTTATTCATCACCCCGGTCTTCTTTTTACTTACCTAGCGGGCCTCGAAACGCAGGGTCATTTCCCTCACGACCCTGGATTTGTTATTTGCCCCATCCTCCGGGTCAAAATCCGCCATCACGGCTTGCAAATAGGGAAGACAGTGGGAGATCAGAGTCCGCAACCAATGGTTACGTGCTTCTCCGTTGAGGTCTGCTCTCCTTACCGCGCCGCCCCCCCCCCCCCGACAAGAGCTGCTTTATAGATCGGCCATAGCCTGCTGGCAAATGCTGCCGGGTGTTCATTTGGGCCTTGTTCCGCATCCGCCACGGCCTGAAAAGGATCTCCTTTCCCTTGCCCCATCACCTGGGCAACCCGCGACTTCAACGCCTCATAAGTGCCTTCCCGCGTTTTGCTCCCCGGTGGGAGACCGGCAAAGACACTGGGACTTAGGGTGAATAGCAGCAAGCGCTTGTTCTCCTCCTCTTCCAGACCATTCAGAGCGGCCATCTGTTCTACCTCCAGATAATGCCCTTGGGGGGTCCCCTCCCTGCTCCAACTTCTTCAAATCACAAGACATTTTTCTTAACTCTATCGTATTACATGGGAGCTCAAATTCCCGATCTAACGCACCCTGATCCCCTCCCCCTTCACCAGGCGCCAAGTACCGCCTTTGGCGCATCGAGTTCATGGGTGGAGGTCGAGCTCCCTCTGGCGGGGCATTCCCTGGTCCCTTATCCGATTTTTCATCATCCCCTTCATTAACTTCACTATCACTTTCTTCACTATCCTGTCCATCCTTCCTGAATGAGGGGGTCACGGCCCATACAATGCCTCTTTGAATCTGCAACTTCTCCAATTCCCTAATCCGCTTATTACATTCAGTGTGATCCCCACGGGCGCTCCGTTCCTCTAGAGCCTGTTTCTGGGTGACCGTAAATACAACCTTCAGGTCCTCATTAACCTTTCCTGCCTGCCCTGCCCAGTGTCTCTGCTTGGACGCCTCCTCTGATCAGACATCACACTGATGCTGGTTATTCATACACTGGCTGTCAAGGCACAGTCCCTTATTACACCATCTCTCCTTTGCCTTTTCAAACTTCTCCGTGGGCCTTTTCCTACTTTCCCTTTCTTCTCCTAATTCCCTCAGAAGTCGGTTAACCACCATCTCTCTATCACTGTCCTTATTCGACAGATATTTTATCTCCATTCGCATCTTAATTTTTGTACCCTCATCGTTTTTAAACTGTCTCTGGTATGCCATTAACCAGACAGCCTTCAGCGTCCCTGGTCGACACGTGTCCATTGTTCGGCCTCAGAGACCGGGTCATCCCCGTCTATTAAGACCCGTACCTATCCCTCCTTGAGGGGTAACTTCCCTGTCAGGCATTTCATGACTAGCTCATCCATCGTCTTTGCCATTGTTTGTTCCGAGCAGGTCCCTGTTCGGGCGCCAAAATCTGTAAGACATGTAAATTTTACTCCAGTCTAACAGTTCTTAGAGTTCGAACCCGTATTGGAACAGA